>NW_026521814.1:4217500-5672500 GCF_021234435.1 Artibeus jamaicensis
TTGGAGTTATTTAGAGGTAAATTAAAAGCCTAGGCTAGTTTCTTCTGTATTGTTTACTTCTTGCTGTCAATGTGGTGTCAAAGAATTTGATGTCACTCTTAGCCTGAATAAACCTACTGACGAGGTAAGTACAGCAAGGCCATCACTATGCCATGGCCAAATACAACTGAAATCCAGCCTTTCTCCACCATCATTCTTTTCCTATTAGCAAAACACAGGACTGCCCACACCTAAGTATTATTTATTGACTTGCTAAATGTTTAATAAGAGAATCTATGTCTCCCTTTCTCTACCTGGACTCAACGTCTTGCCCCTGGAAAAAAAAACAGCTGTATGAAAGTATAAGTTCATCTCTGTCTTCAGAAAAAATTTCTGCTCAGAAATATATTAGCTGCTAGGAGAGGAAGTTCCCCGTGACTTTGTTCTTACCAGACAGCTATAACTCAGAGAGACAACTGCGAACTAATGACAACAATTAAGCCAACATTGTAACAGACAAATCGCCAGCATTGGTTTCATTAGCTCCTGCATTTTTCTGTTTGTTTGCAAACTGAAATTGCCCGTTCAACTCCCCAACATCCATTCCACTCCAGATACCTCCTCTCCTCTGAGCCTCATGCTAATCATCAGTTAAGGAAGAAACCTCTGGTCCAATGCTGGTCAAGAAAAGGTGAGAAGTCCACCAAGTGGGTGTCTGTAAAAGGGTTCTTCACTCCTAAGAAATAGACCAAGGAGATGGAATTCTCTGTCCTCCGGACCTCACTGCATCAGGAAATGATACATGGCACTACTCTGGTCAACTTGCAGTCAGAAGGGATGACATTCTGGGGGCACAGCTGACACACTGAGGGTGGTAGATCACAGAGGCAGGTCTACCCCTGGGCTCTTGAAGGACCACTCAGATCTTGGACCCAAACAGCCTCTGTACTGCTTGTTATGTTCAATAAACCTTTTTCTTGGCTAAAACCATTTTAGACAGCTTTTCTAGTTGGTAGCAGCTGACACACCAAACAGATAAATATTTCTTGGTTGGTTCAAACACTTGGCCAGTCCAGAGCCAGCTTACAACCAAGCTCTAACCACATATTTGGATATCTTTCACCCCATGGAAAATGGTGAGCTATGGATCCAGTTGCCACGTAAATATAAAATTCAAGTAAGTACAATCTTGGCTTATTTACTAAATACACAGGATGAATGTATTTCTTAAAATAAAAATAAATAAAAAGCTAGATTTCTCTCTCTTACATCATTCATTTCCCAGGTCATCTCTGCCCTGTCTCCTTCTATGTCTGCATTTTTGGAGACACAAAGCAGCCAGGAGGGAGGAAACCATTGCTGTCTTCTCTTTGTCCTGATATAACTGTCTTTGTCAGCTAACAGAAATTTTAACTTATTTTCCACAAACACAAATTTATACCCCCTAGTAATTTTGGTACCTTAGATAGCCACAGCACCTTTTTCCGGAAAATCTCCAGGCCACTTCTGGGAATTAACTCATTTGTTCTTATGCTATCCCTAGAAGAGGCTCTGTATTTTTATGCCGGTAAGCCACTCTGCCACCAGTCCTTGACAGATATCTCATCCCTGACGAACTCTGATGTGGCTTGGTGTCAGCTCTCTGGGTCCATGATCTGTGTAGAAAGGGAACACAGGTGAAGTTAGTCCAGCATCTTGGGCATTTGGACTGAAGTGGGTGCTCTGGCTCTGGCTCTTGCTCTGGCTCTGGGCTTTCATACTTTGTTTAAGTGGAGCCCTAGAGCGAGAAAGCAGGACTGATGCAAAGCAGGTGGTCTCGTTCTTGCAGGCAGTGTGCCCTGGTGTGCTCGAGGAAGGATGGGGCAGGAACCACTGCCAGGATGCTGGGTTGGGGTGGGGCTCTCCTTCCTTCCTTGGCAGCCTTGAATCGGTGACCGTCCTGAAGGTGTGCTGGAGCTCCAGAGTATCTTCCTGTTCCTCACCTCCTACTTCCTCCCTCCTTCTCCCCTGTTTACTTCCCTTTTGCTGCTTTTCTTCAAATGCCAGAAAAATCGAAGAAGCAGACCACTGGAGTATGTGGTTAAACTGGTGTGGTGGGTCAGTATTTAGTTCCTTTTCAGCTCATTTTCCTCTCTACCTAAAACCCTATTTGATAGTATGACTAGGATAAGATAAATAAACTTTATTCGGTGCTTCTAAGAGTAAGTTTTAGACAAGCAGATGTGAAAAACCAGCATACTAAGCTAAGGCATAACATTAACCTAAGCATAAATATCTGATGTTATACTCTGGTCAGTTACAACCATGAGCAGTGGCTTAGCTGGTTAAACTGACAATTATTTAAAAAATAATATATGTAATTATAAAATCAGCAATTGATGTTGAAAACAATATTTATTTTAATTTGCTTACACAATGCCCATAGCTTAACTGGTCGTGGATGCTCACCAATAAATCTCCTTTTATAATTTACTATGACAAAAAACACATTAAATCTCACTTTTTCATTTTATACATACTTTAAAAAAAATCTTTGACTCTTGATGAAAATTCACTCCCAAGCCACCAATCTTTTCTTGACTCTATCATCAGTGATTTTTCTAAAACATGTATCCTACCATTATTACAAATCTGTCAGTGGATCTCAGTGATTTATAGTCACTTTAGCAAAGGGTGCCAGTGTCTTTATGATCTGTCCCTGTATCCCCCCCCCCCTTTCACACATCACAGTAACAAAGATCTGGCTTTGCCCATTCACTAGCTGCATGACATTGAACATGTTACCTAACCAGTCTAACCTTTCGTTTCCCATCTATTAATGGGGATTATACCACCCAGTGAAACAGGGTTGGTGTTAGAATGAAATGAGATGACACACAGAGAGACATGAAGTCACTTGTACACTAACTGGTGTAAAGTAGATTTTCTTTAAAAGCTGGAGGCTTTGATAATATTAGAGGTATGGGTAATAATATGATCATCATAATAATACTGTTATAGTTATTATTATTTTCTATAAAGTGAGAGTAATACTAATAATACCCACCAAACAGACTTACCCATCAGAGCTTAAAGCATTAAATTATTAAATAATTTTATAGCCTTCCAATAAATGTTAGTTTCCTCTTTACAATTTTAATAAATATTACTTCCGTTCCCTTCACAGCAAACAACTAACTGGGTTTTAAATAGCTTGTTCTCCTGCCTGACATAAGTAGTGAGCCTAATGTTAAATTACCAAAGCATCAATTTAGCGATATCTCCAGAATGTCTGAGGGGACAGGGAGGGGGTGAAGTAAGGAAGGCTGAATATTAAACAGGCACTAAGAAGATGCGGTGGAGCCGCAGAGTGGGTTTGGAGAAAGCATCCCAGAAGGTTCTGATGGGCTTGCATCTCACTCTTCTCCTTTCCCACTGAAAATCACTGATTCATGGATCAGGAAAAGACATCTTGCTGCCTGGGCTCCAAATGCCAGAGATTTTTTTCCAATTCAAGAATCCATGAGAGATAGCTCTGATTTCTGCACATGTCCTCATGCTGCAATTTAGGCCTCATCCTTCAAGATGCATTATGTCTTAATAATACCTCTCGCTCACTCATCTTTAAAAGCAGTCCATGGCTTACAGATTAACTATAATATAAAGTTGTACTACCTGAGTTAAGAAACAATCAGGATTTATTTATTTATTTTTAGAGAGAGGGGATGGGAAGGAGAAAGATTGGGAGAGAAACGTCAATGTGTGGTTGCTTCTCACACACCCCTTACTGGGGACCTGGCCTGCAACCTAGGCATGTGCCCTGACTGGGAATCAAACCAGTGACCCTTTGCTTCACAGGCCTGTGCTCAATCCACTGAGCTACACCAGCCAGGGCAGCAAGCAGGGTTATTTAAAGCAGTTCTGAACTTCACCTGGACTATTTGTTAAAGAATCAGATTTTTTAGTTCAATCTCTGGAGATTCTGAAAAAGTTAGTTGGGGTGAGGCCCAGGAATCTGCATGTTGGACAAGCCCCCTGAATGAATGGGGTGCAGGTGGCCCATGGATCGCTGTTTCAAAGGGCTGCTCAGGGGAAGAGTACTGGCTTCCTAGGAATATGAAAGGGGTGCTCACACAATCAAGACTGCACTTTAGCTCTGATGTCCCCAGCAAGGAAGAAAGAGTGGAAGCACATAGGATCACAAGGATTCTATTTTGTTCTATTTTAGGGGGAAAAACAATTGCTAAAGGCTGTATATGAAAGGACAAACTTTCTTCAAGACCTCAACTGAAGAAATTTTTCCTAGGACATAGCATAAGGGGACTATGTACCATTGCTTAACAGATTTCTTTAATTTGATTTTACAAAAAAACCCATACAAGGCTTAATCAAATAAGTCTCCTACTGATGGCTAAAATTAGTTAAATTCAGTAAATCCCATTTAGAAGGGGATAAGACAAGATAGTTCAGTAACTTTACTTTCTGATTATCTAATGTAAGTGTTGGAATTGGAGATTCCCCACAAAATGGAGAGCCTGCCTTTGATATTGCCTTAATAGAATTTCAGCATTTTAGAAGTTAAGGGGAAGCTCATGCCCCAAATGAGGAAGCGAGGGCTCAAAGAGCATGACAGACACTGCTCTGAAAAGGGTAGGAAAAAACCTTGGACAAGGTTGTTTTAATTTTATTTTTCTTAATGCATTTTTGTTTTTATTATTGATATTATTAACTGTGCACTAATATCAACAATTGATTTTTTGGAGATGAATTTCATTGTTTATATTTTGTGTCGTTTAGTTTATCCTAACAATTCATTTATCCTTTAAATGTCCTAGCCCCTACGTTTTTAAAAATTTTTGTCTTGCTATAGCTCCATAGTTTTTAGCTATCCTGTGGCCTCTATAGTTTATCCTTTAACTAATTTGGGCCATTTATACTATCTTTCTTTGCTTTGAGTTCATTTTATCTTCTTTTATGCTGACAACATGATGTACCTGCTTCAAAAATTTCCAGATTAAACCATTTCTGTCATGTACTAATTAGGCTATAAAACTCTGGGGACTCTGCTGTCTGTGCAAGGGCTGAAACAGACCTGCAGCTGCTCGCCGAGAACCTCCCTGGGTCCCCCAGCAGGTCCCTGGCACGGCTGCCCTGGTGCGGAAGGGGCAGCCTTCCCTCTTAGTGGAATGCCGGCTGGTGCTTCAACGTCTGAAATAGCCCAACCCCACCAGCTGCTCATCTGGGTTGAGGTACTTTTCAAGAAGATAACTTCAAATGGCTAAACCATCAAGAACATTATGCAGTGAAATACTAAACATTTGTCTAGTAAGCAAAGCATCCATCCACTTCTCTTAGTGCTCTAGACATTCTCCTGGAGCAAGCTGACCAGCAGGAGGCTTCATGGTGGTCACAATAACACAAAATCTGGGATTTCTACCCTTCAGTTGTACAGAATTCATTCTCGCCTTTACTCTAAAAACGTTTCACCTGAGAGAGAGAGAGGCTCAGAGCTAAATGCACATCCTAAAAAAGTAACTTCATTAATCCACAGTCTTCAACAGTTTTATCATCTACATTTCCTACATTTCTTTGTCTTCAACTTCCTATTGTGTATGGATTTTTAAAAATGAACCACTTTATACCAGCTTTTACATAAAGATGTGGGATATAATAAATAAAAGTCCAAATTCTCTAAATGTGATTTAAAAGATTTATTTGTTCTTAAGCATGAGTAGATTCTTCTTATAAACAGACCATTTTTTTCCCTCAAAGTCTATACTTAATTTTATAATGAATAGAAATATTAAAACTTGAACTTAGAAGCCTATAATCACACAGAGGACTCTTTGTTAAACATGATTTGCCAGCCCCACGCCAGAATTGCTGATTCTGTAGCTATGTGTGAGCCCCAAAGTTTGCATTTCTAACAAGCACAGAGTCTGCTGATGCCACCAGCCGAGGAATTACAGTTTTACAATGACTGGCTTATAGGATCTGGACTTAAAGTCTTTTTGAAGTTAGAAACATATGTGCTAGCCATACTGCTCTCATTTTTATGATTTCTCAAAGATAACAATTATAGTTTCTCCTGCCCCATTTGTTCATTCATATGATATCTACTGGTATAATCCCTCCAAACCTGGAAGCTTGAAGTGATTTATAGCAGTATTTCACAGAAACCCGTGATATCTTCTTAATGATCTCCCTTTCAGCCTGACTCCCATATGGCCTGTTTTTATCCAGCAGTCAGAGTGATTTGGGGAAAACAGGAACAAATCATGGTATTTTTTTTGCTCAGAAGCCCAGAAACTACTCAGACTCTTACAGTTACCCGTACTGTAAAGCCTTATAATAAGGCCTTCCAGTTACCTACCTAAACTCATCTTTTCCTGCTCTCTACCTCTCTCAATCCTCTCTAGCCAGATTGTCTTCTTGCTGTCCTCTGCACCTGCTGAGCACACATATGCTGTTCCTTCTCTCAGGAACACTCTTCCTCTTGATAGCTGAATGCCAAACTCTCTCAACTCCTTCGAGTCCTGGTGAAAATTTACTTTCTCAGAGACTTACTGTGCTTCCCCTCCGATTTCTCACCACATTATTGTTTCCATAGCACTAATCACCTTATTATGTATTATATAACATAGTGATTCATAATGTTTATTATTTGTTTTCTGTCTCTCCTGGGTAGAATATAAGCTTTGTAGTAAGTCAGACATTATCAGATATCTGTTGAATACAACTACTTAAAGTGAATTCTACAGATGCCCTGTTCAGTGTGGCAGCCACTGGTTAGCAAGGAGTAGTTGAGCACTTAAAATGCTGTTAGGGCCAAATTTTGAAATGATAATATTTTGGACATGCTGGCTTAAACAAAATATAGCATTAATGTTACTTGTTTCTTTTGTCTCTTTTTTAAGTTAGCATCTAGCAAATTTCAGGTGCCTATCTTGGTCTCCTTATATTTCTTTTGAATGATGCTGGTCTAGTAGATACTTTTCCTCCGAGTGATCAAGCCCATCCGCAAATGCATGAATTAAGGAAAGGGGCCATCCGCTGTTCTGAGATTCTCTAAAAGGGAAAGCAGCTCTCTCTAAATTGATAATTTCTCAGTTTTGCTTGATCAGAGAGTTGTTTTTGTCCTTAAGTAATTGGATTTTGGAGCAGGAAACACTCTAGTGAAAAAGCTACTTTGTCCATAAGAAAACATCTGTGTGCATGTACTCCTAACATGTATTTGTGTAAATGTATTTGTATAAATAACATGTATTTGTGTAGCAGAAGCCACATTTAACTCTGAATACTACAGATCTATAGGGAGCTTTCTGTTTTGAAATGAATTGGCATCATGACTAACAGATAGCAAACAGCATTCTCAGACCAATAATCAATCCTCCATCTGCACTCCCACCGTAATATCAGCTTTGCTTCAGCCATAATGGCCCTCCGAGTTGCCCTCAGCTGCCTTTTCTCCTGCTTGCTGGTGCCGTGTGCTTTAGGCAGTTTCTTTCCAGGCAACCACAGACTGTTTACTGACTGTAATCAAAATGACAGCACACTGTTTTCACAACCGGGTGTTGAGCTGATTGCCTTTTTCAATTGGCAACCTGAGGGAACTTTAGAACTTGGATCTTGAGGTACAACTTGCATTACTTCAAGATGGTGCTATGTCACATGTTTCCTTCACTTCTTTGAGGTTTAAAATACAGAGCATTGAGTTTAATCTTGCCTAGAGCAGAGAGGCTGTAATCACTGCCTTCAGATCAGCGCTCGTGATAACTGCAACTGAAACACAGGTTGATTCAGGCAGGGCTGAAGTTCAGATGTTATGTGATTCTTTTTAGCCAGAACACAGTCACTTCAAGGGCCTTCTCTACCAAGCACACCCCACAAATAGATGGTTATAGTGCTGTGCAATCAGCACAGGTGGAGACAGTGCAACATAAAAAAAAAAAAAACATTCCCTGCCCCATCTTTTTACCAACAAGTTTTCAAGTTTTTGCACAGCAAAGGAAATGATCAACAAAATAAAAAGACAATCCACAGAATGGGAGAACATATTGACTGATACATGTGATAAGGGGTTAATGTCCAAAATTTATAAAGTACTTACAACACTCACTACCAAAAAAATCAAAAACAATTAAAAAATGGGCAAAGGACCTAAACAGACACTTCTCCAAGGAGGACATGCAAAGGGCCAATAGACATATGAAAAGATGCTCCTCATTAACCATCAGAAAATGCAAACTAAAACCACAACAAGATATCATCTCACACCTCTCAGAATGGCTATCATCAATAAATCAACAAACAAAAAGTGCTGGTGAGGATGTAGAGAAAGGGAAACAATTTTGCTCTGTTGGTGGGAATGCAGACTGGTGCAACCACTGTGGAAAGCACCTCAAAATATTAAAAATGGATCTTTGTTTTGACCTAGCAATCTCACTTCTGGGAATATATCTGAAGGAACCCAAAACACTAATTTGAAAGAACATACCATATTTTTCAGACCATAAGACACACCTAGATTTTAGAGGAAAAAAATTTCGAAGCAAAAAATGTGGTAAAATATTTAATAAAATAAATAACAAAATATTTCACCAATGTAAATGTAAACAGAACTCAACAGCAGCATTAACAACCATTATTCCTTCTGAATTTGGGGGGGGGGAGGGAGTTCATTTTATAGTCTGAAAAATACAGTAAGTACTTCTATGTTTATTGCAACATTATTTATAATCACCACAATATGGAAGCAGCCCAAGTGTCCATCAATAGATGAGTAGATAAAACAAGTTTGGGATATTTACACAAGGAATTCTATTTGGCTGTAAAAATTTTTTTTAGCCTTTACAACTGTATGGATGGACTTGGAGAACATTAGGCTAAGTGAAATAAGCCAGTCACAGAAAGACAAATACTATGTGATTTCATTCATATGTGGAATCTAATGAACAAACTGAACTAACAAGGAAAATGGGGACTGACTCATAAATGGGGAGCAGGATGACTGCTGGGTGGGAGAGGTTAGGTGGTGGAAAAGATTGAAAAAAAGAGAAAAAGGACTCATGAACATGGACAACAGGAGGATGATTGATGTGGGTAGGGAGTAAATGGGGACTAAATGGTAATGGAAAAGATACAATAAAGAATTAAAAATTAAATTAAAAAAGAAAAGGAACAAAAAAACTGTACTTGAAAAATAACTAAATAAAAAATATATTAAAAAATAAAAAATAGAAGAAAAAAATGAAAAACTGTACTTGAAAACTAAATAAAAAATATTTTTATTAAAAAAATAAAAAATAGAAGAAAAAAAGAAAAGGAAGAGAGGGAGTAAAATAGAAGAAAAGGAATGGAACTTGCACTTCAGATAAACTGTATTTTAGACTTGTCTTTGCTGTCACTTACTATGACATTTTGAACACTTGACACCTTTGGTGTTTGCTGCCCACATTTGTATAAAAAGAAGGGAGATGGGAGAAACCAACGAGTTCACTTGTAGTGAGTTTGTCCTTTATCTCTAAAGCTCTAGTTCACTGTCCAAACTCTAGGATGCTGCACTGGGTAGACTCCAACATTTATCCCTCCTGGGACGGAATTACCTGAGGCAGGGCAACAGCCTTATACTCTGAACAAGAAGCATTGCATTCTGACTAACCATGTAACTGAGAGGGTGTCTTCATATCCAGAATATTTTGTGCTCTAGGGGCTTGCTAGTGTTAAATTTAAACTATGTTTTTTGATGAGTCAATATTATGAATGCCTTGAGTAAAGCATAGCTGGAACATTGGTTGCTGAAAAGAACTATTCCTCGAAATTCTTTCTAACTCTAGATATTCAATGCTGACACACATTTCTTCATAAAATTGTAGTATTTGAAATGATAAGTCACTTGATCAAATCCCCCCAAAATAGGGCCTTTGAAAGTAAAGGATACATGAAAATAGATTTTCTAGGATCTGAGTTCAGTACCCAGAGAATCTGTATTTGCCCTTCAGCCACTGAGCACATCATTGGCACTGACATCAAACAAGGACCTGCGTGCATTGCTGGAGTTCAAGGTTGATTGTGCCACTTATTGCAGCAGGAATGCAAAGTGGAAGGGCCTCCACACGTCAGGGCAGGAGGGATGTGGTTCAGGACTCAATTCTTTTGAGGCTGAAGGAGGGTCAGAATGCTACAGGTAAAAGAAAATTATATAATGTATTTTTTTTTCTCAGACAGGGACTGCAGCAACCAAATTGCTATGGAGAGATAAGACTGGTGCTTGTCTATCTTGGCCCTTCCCAGGGCAGAGGATCTAGCAAATAAGACCCTGCTAGACAGGGCAGCAATCACTAGGAGAAACATAAGAAGAGCTGAAGGGAAAAGATGCTAGGAAAAAAAAGCTGGAATTTGCGGGATTCCTACAGCGTTCCAGGTGTGCCACCTAAACTGTCTTCTCAAGGACATGGATAATTCAGGATTTTGATAAAATTGCCTGTACAGAATGAGGCGTTAGGTCCACTCATTCTTTAAGTGTCCCAGCATTTAAAAAATTAATAGACTTTATTTTTAGAGTAGTTCTAGGTTAACAAAAAATAAATTGGAAAGTACAAAGTTGTTCCTTCATCAAGTTCCCTTTTTTGTTTTAAATATTTAGTCTTCACTTTTTTTTATTAAGTAAGAAATTAAGAAAATAAGTAGAAAATATTTTGTCATGTATAGAATTTCTCAAATTTAGCTTCTTAAAGACATGGACTGGTAGAAAAAAAAGTGTATTATTTTGTGATTAACTTGGTCTCACAGACTATTGTCTGACACGTGGCACCACCATACTGCGCTTAATGGATGTTAAAGAAATGCGTCTTACAGTGAGTTGGGATACTTTTAAGACACCAAGTAAACAACACGTCTAACAAATGTGTAAGAGAAAGGCCATTATTGTGGCCTTGGTGGTGTATCTTAAATATTGTGTTAATTTACATAGAGATCTGCCTCATGATTTGGATGTTCTCTGCTACTTTTTATTTACTCCTAAGCATTACCCCTTTCCTTTCCAGAATGTACTAAGTGCTTCTGAATAACCAGTTGGAAAGCTTTCTCCCAAAGAATGAAGATAGTTCTCATGGTTGTTACCATGTTGGTGGAGGAAATGGTTGTCTCAACAATAAATTTTTGCCATCTATACAGACTGAATAATCTAAGGTGACCCTTTTTCAAAAAACATGCTTTCTCTGTGAAAAGAATGTCAAAAAGCATTCTTATTAATATTTTACCAGTTTGTTATTTATATTTTCATGCAGACTACCTAAGTTCCTTGTGTATAAAGGTAAGATGTAACTTTAAGTAAATGATGTAAACGCAGTTTGAGAACCCAAGCACTCTTTCATGGACGACCAACGTAAATCCACCATCAAACACAGGAATACAATTCCTTATGTTTACCACAGATGTACCAGCCTCCCGATTCAAAATCTGAATATTTGATCTTGAGATTTCACATGCCTTCTCTACAGAGTGATAATTCTACTGACCAGGTCGACAGACTGGTAGAGGTCCTGAATAAAGCGTAGTTAGACAGAAATACTAAAGGATGTTTCTCTAGAGGAAAGACTTTAGGATATAATCTGCTCTAAAGGACAAAGAGGATTATTTTATTAAAGGCCTCCACTATATCATCCCCTGCCGTGGAAAGGACTGAGGGAACCAACATGGAAACACAACTGGGGTGATAACCCAGTGAATGTCTCCTTAAAGAGTAGAAAAAGCTGACTCACCTTAGTAATGGAATTCCTTTTACAAAATGAAATTCATTATTAATTCCATTTAGTTATTAGATTAGTTCATTTCTCTCTCAGGAATCCCACTTTCTAAAAATAAATTTTAAATGCATTTTGGTTTTTAAAAATTTGTTGGTTTACACATCTTCTCTAAATCTGCCACAACTGCCATTTTGAAAATCAGAAATCAGTGTTTTGTTTCCAGCTGGATGACCCAGACATTCAAAGGGTATCTTTCAATAGACACTCTTACCTGATTATTTAAGACAATTTTCAAAGGAGCAATTCATAAAGTACAGAATAAAAAAAGGCCATGTCTCTGATTTTACCAACTGAAGTTCATGGATGCTTATTTATGAGTGTGCACTATTATTTGCATTGTTAGTTTGCAAAATATACCATAACTAGCAGCTGAGTCAACTTTCAAATAGAGTTAAGGTTAGGAAATTAACAATTTGAAATATAAGACTGCTTACACATATAGAATAAATACCAGCTTGTTCAACCAAGAGAAAAAAGGACATGGATGCATTTGTTATTTTTTGTTTGCACAGCCTCTTTACTTAACATGGGCTCACTAATTTGCATTTAGACATTATTTTGAAAGTCATTTCTCAGCTTATTTTCACCTCTCTAGTTAAGCTTCCATTAGTTCCTCTTAATTTTCTCTGCCTTCTTCTAGTCAACTGGTTCTCAAACCTGGCTGCATATTTGAACTATACTTGCAGAGCTTTTAAACAAACAGTGATACCCCAAGTCAGCTCCAGAGAGTCTAATTCAATTCGTGCATGGTGGAGCCAAACATTGCTCTTTTTTTAGCTTTGCAAACTGATTCCATTGTGCAGCCAGGGCTGTGGGCCACTCTCTGAATAAGCTCATCATGTTTTACCTCTTTCTCTTTTCTCTCAGAATGTTTGCAAGTCTATTTCCCTTAAATTTCTTATTTCTTCCTATCATTTTTATTAGTGAGGTACTTGAAAAAATAACTAAATAAAATTTAAAAAATAAAAAATAAAAATAAAAATAAAATAAAACCTAATTTTTTACATATCTCATTTTGCTTTATTTCTGTTTTTCTATTTTCTGTCCAACATTTTCTCAGTCTAGGCACATGTATTTGATTTGTATTCTTACCTAATACTAGCAAGTTTTTATGTCAGTGAAAGAGAATCAATATGATTGTGAATTATACTTTTGTCAGTTCTTCCAATGCTAATAAAATAACATAATTTAATGTTTAGTATAAATATATAAAAATTGATAGTAAAGCCCAATGCAATTGTTCAAAACTAGCATTAAGAATTGATTTTCTTGAATTGTAATAATTATTGGCTATGATTAAAGATATTTTGGAACTTTGAGATCATATGGGACTCAATAACATGTAAATGCCCTATGTGATAGTTTTACCATTTCACAGCTAATGGATACATTTGCTCTAAATTCTAAACTTTGAAGACAAATTTCAATAGTTTCAGGATAAGGCAGAAGTGAGAATACCACATACTGTACAATTTAGCATGTCAGTAACAAGATACCCACAGCAAGAGAAGCATTAAAAGCAACCGAAAGTGGGGGACAGGAACTAGGATGATAAAGTTTGGGGATGTAAATATCAGTGGGGAACAGAAAAATGCATAGAATGTTCGTGGGTTTGAAATGAAACACATGGACAAATGACGGGCAGTTTGGGGAGCCCAGAGTAGTAGAGAAGTCTTGAGTACCTGTGTGGTTGCCTCTGAAACGGCCGAGCCTGCTCCTCTTCCTTTTCCTTCCTGGTAAAGTAGGGGTTGGATTGGCAGTAGAAAAACAACTTGACCCCAAATTCCCTGGCTGTTTCCTGCCTGTAGGTATGTTTTGTTGGATGTACCCAGTATTGTGAATAACTTGAAATAAATGATATTTAATAGGGAGATTTTTAATTAAAAAAATCTGATTTTCAACATCTTTGGTGAAAGGTTTGATTTAACAATCTTCTGGCTCTAAGAAGGAGCTTCCTCCCCCTTTGAAAGGGCACGGACTGTCAAGTTTCTTTGTCCCAACCTGACTGTCTTTACTTACTGTTCTTATCTGCTTGGCTCATGTAGAAAGTTGGGTTTGTTTCCTGGGGAATTTATTATTAAAGTCATTTCCAATCACGGTGTAAGTTCTATGAAAAGAGACTGCCCAGCGTACTTGGTTCAGGTAGAACAAAATAACGTATAAAGAGGAAAACAAAAGTCACAAGTGAAAAATCCCAAGGAGACAATGAAACTTAACAAATTGGTAACAGGTTCTCAAATACAGGCTTAAGCCCATTAAATGTGTCTCGTTGTCCCAATACAAGAATATTTGGGGCTCTAGTGCAAAAGACAATGTCACTGAGCAATAATAACTGAGATTTAGTGAATTATTCCAGTTTGAGCTTTTGAGAAATGAAAAGGACAAAATGTTCTATACAGCCCAAATAAGAATAAAGTATATTCCGAATATTAGGAGATTAAAATTCCCAAAAGTGAGCTTCTTGGCAGAAAATAGGCAAAGTTATTTAAAGAGTGACTTCCCATATTTGAAATTCTCCCATTGAATAAAACAATATTAAACCACTGTTCAATAATTCAAGGACTGTCATTTCTTTCACTTTGCTCCAGCACAGAGTTCAATCACATGAAGGGCTCCCTCTCTGCAGTCTCCAGAATGATGAAAACCTAATGGAATTATTACAGAAATAACTTCAGTCTCTCAAAGATTTCTCTGAACTAGAACAACCCCTGAGAATTTCCTTATACAACCACCACCTGGCATATGTTTCTATGCACTGAATTTGGGCACTATGTTTATTTTATATATATGATATGTAATATATAAGTACATCTATTTATATATATAATACATAAATACATGTATTTAATATTGTAACACTGCTTCTAAGTTACTTTGCAGTTGTTCTCTACACATATTATCTTGGGCAGAAACTTATTAAAATACTTCTCATAAATCATTTATCACTTGAAATTCTGGAGAAAAGAGGTAGACTATTAAAATCAGTCACTTAACTTGGCACACTAAAACTTGAGCAGGCATTTATATATAAATATTAAAGAATTCTTCTCCTGTGGCAAAATTATGTGTCCAGATGTAGATTGAAACATCAGATGCCCAAAGAACTGGTGCCTGTCAGGCAGTTCACAGAACAAAGTGTGTCTGTGCTTAGCAACAGAGCAAGAATTTATTTATTACTGTTTTACCAAGGAAACTAAAATTAACACTATTCTGCTCTAAAGTGTGTACCTAGCCTTAATGCAGCCCATTAAAATGTATCCAAAGATTGTATTAACTTCACCCCAGAGGGAAAATATCAGGTAAAGCTGAACTAAAAGGTAGCTTCCCCATGGCAGATAAACATGTGAACTAACAGCCCAAAACAACCATGCACCTGACTTGTATCCTTCCCAAATTTTATAACCATCCCAAAGAGCAGCCTCACTCAAGAAGTAGTAGTTCAGATGCCAGGTTCTATACTGAATTGTCATTAAAATTGTTTATGGGGTAAAATTCAAGTGTAAGCAAAAGACGGTTTGCAATTGAAATGAATGTAAACTTAAAACTAGATCCTAAAAGTACAGAAGTATGTTTCAGGGAAAGGTGAGTAATTCATTCTCACAGTTTAAAAAAAAAACTGGTGAAACATCCATCAATATTAAGCTGAACTGAATAATATATTTTTAGATGAGAAATGAAACATTAATTTCCAACGTTCCATTAGTTCACAATGCATGAATGACAATGAGAAAAATGTAATCTGCCCAGCTACCCATGTGAAGAAATTTCACTATCTAGTCACATGTTCATTCTTTGGTGGGAAAAAAGGCATTTGTCTTTATATGTTCACACTTATAAGGGCTTTCGGTTAACTCCAATCCTAAAAATAAAGAATTACAAGAACTGGGGGTGACCTCGTGTCAGGGAAATGAACTGGCAACAAATTCCTAGCAAAGCAACTGGAGCACTGTCTAACTGAGATTATCTCGCCCTCCTTCCCCCAAACTCTTGGCCCTCTCCGATCTGTCTAATCATGAGCCCATTAAGTCATCTTGGCTGCCAGGAAGCTGAAACTGACAGCGCAGTTACTTGAGTCAGTTTAAAGAGGCCCAAAGTGGTTGAAGGGAAGAATTAGGAGGCCTGGGGTGTTCCGGAAGATCCCAGTAGCACACAGCTGTCAAGAGCGCAAAACTGCACATAGAGAAGACCTTTGGAGGGAAGCAGGAATTTTGCAGCATGTCAACAATTTCATCAGGCACAATTGGCCTTTCCACCTTTCTAGTGAACCAGTAATAGGATTTAAGCAGTAGAGAGTTTGTGAGTTGATCACATAACCAGCACATGCAGTCATTTTGGGAAACAGGCTCTGTAATTTGATGATTATAGTAGAAATTACTTGACATTTAAATGTAATTCTTGCTAATCTAGATTTTTTTTGCAAATCTTCACAGAAAACTTTTGCCTCATAGGTCTACTCTATTCAGACACAAGTGAAATAAAGGCTCTTGCCCTTATTTTGTTTTTTAAAAAACCCATGTAAGTGGAGTCCATGTATATCATTGGGTGAAAGAGCAGTCTTCCAGAAGGTGTTATGGGAGTTCTATAAATTCTCCAGGAAATGTCCAGACTGTTAGCACTAATTGATATTATTACAGGGAACACATTTTGTTGTTCATTCAGCAAGGGCACTCTTCCAAGTTGAGAATTATTCACTTTTCCACTGCAGAATTCCTTGGCAGTTGCATTCTCGCCTTCCTGTTGTGGTGGAAGATATTATAACTTCATCACCAATAACAATAATACCTGTTCTATTTGGTGGGGGTCGGATGGCAGTGGGTCATTTTATCGTGTCTCAGGATACATAACAAGCACTGAACAGACATTATTCTATATGTACAATCCTACAACATAGGCACTGTCATGCCAATTTTATAGGTGATGCAATAGAGGCTCAGAAAGTTTAAATACTTTGTCAAGTAATAGTGGAGCCAGGATTCAATCTGCCAGCCCTTGCCCTTAAAAACCACTTCTCCACATTGCTTCCTGGTGGTTAGCGCCACAGAAGGAACAGGCCCAGGACCTTGAAAACTCCCTGTGTTTCTCCAGACCTGGGTTTGGTGCACCGTTGGTGGTAATAGACAACTCAGTGAGAGTCGGAGGTGTACCAGAATACTGTTAAGCTGAGCAATCAATTGGTGAAAATCCACAGAAATTAGAATCACAGAATTTTGAAAGTGAAAGGTGTCCTTATATATCTTTAATTCTAAACCCGTCTTTTACAGGCAAGGAAAATAGGCTTTGGTGACACTTGATGTCTTTTCTGAGCTCAATTAGTAGCAGAACCTGAACCCAAATCTAAGATTTTCAGCTTAGTACTCAACCTCTTTATTTCTACTACACCAATAAATTATAGTATTATTCTTTATTTTACCAATGAAATCATTATTAGATTCTTCTTAAAAATAAAATATACATACTTATTTGATATCCCACTTAATCAAAACAGTTTGATTTCTAAAAATTTTCCAAGAGCACATTTTGCGACTAACTTTGTATACATTACCTCTTTACATTGTGAATGTATACATAAACAAACAACTAAGAGATTATCGAAACTCGATTCCCCAAACGGCTAACATTCAGGGCCAAAATGTAAACATCCATTCATAAATGTAAAATACTTCCATCCAGACCAGCTCTGGTGTTTACACAGAACAAAGTTACTCATATTCAGTCACCTGTGGAGAAGCACGGGGTGTACAACACACACAAGTCAATTAACATCCATTTCTGGGAACCCTTTTCAAAGAACCCTTTTTCTTTGTATCCTGTACTCCTGTGGTAAGAGTTCTGAAATACACAAGACCCAGGGCTTTTCTCTGAGGCAGCCACTACTTGGTATTTTTTAAGGAGTGGTATTGTTGTTACTCATTCTAAAAACATTAAGTGAGAAATCAGTATTTTTACCATGTCATTAAAAATTACAATGGATTTCAAAGCAGAAGCCTCACGGTCTATTTTTAGGCCCTTTGCAGCAGTACTGACTGGAAACCCAGGTTGAATCAGAGGTCTTTATTTCACATAGGGCACTTACTACTTGCAGTGATCGTGATGAAATTTTTCCATGCAAATCCCTGCAATTACTTATGCCTTTATCTTTGTTTCCTATGCCACACTACACCACCTGTTGTATCAAAACAAATGTATGATTTTAAAAATCCTTCTTTCAATTAGTACCTATAGATTTTCTGCCAATAATTTCTTACTCTAAGTATGTGACAGCTAATTAAATGATGCATTTGTGGTCATGCTATAAGATATTTTAAACAAAATACACAAAGTATAGATTATAGATTAACTAAATAATTGCTTTTTGACTAAAGTGGCTCTCCCTATTAATTAATAATAATACTAATAATAATTACAACAACCAGCTCTTAAATTTACACATGAAAAAAAACAGAAATATATCAAGCTTATGAGACAATTCATTAAGAAGATACAATATCCTTCAAGTCAATAAATTAAAAGCTAAATACTTAATATAGAAATAAGCATATTACAATATAAAAGACATTTCCCATTATAAAGCACAAAGGGATCATTTTATTATTGTAAAGTGAAATCTCTTTTTAATGATTAGTATTGGTTATCTTCTTTCCCAGTGAGAATAGATCTTAGTAAACAAGATAATGTGTTTCAAATAATCAAACATCTCTATATTGTTATCACTCCTTATACTCAAGGCCTCTTCAAAGCTGTTAAGTGAAAGACTAAAGCACAAGGGCGATAGTTCCAATTTCACTCTACACTCATGTTTAAAAACACTAGACACACTGGACATTTAAACAGAGATGTTCAGCCATGAGATCCATTAGGTTAGCTCCATGTAACAAAAAATACTTTCTCTGAATACAATGAATCGTAAACATATGCCTGCTTCTGAAACACAGATCAGTAAAGCCTACTCTGTACCACAGTCACCATTTCTACACAGAGGTTCTATTTCTACTGAGAGAGAAAGGAATAGTAAGCAGTTTACACATCAAATGATGCCTCTGGTTTCTGCAATTTACATCAAACCAACATTAGGTTAAAAACAGCAGCATGAAGATGATTTTAAAATAAGAAAAACGAAGTGGTGGCCAGATTCTATGGAGCAGATAATTACATGTTTGCCAGCTTACCTGATAAAACAGAGCCTTAGGGATCACAGCATAACAAAGCCCGCATCCAAGATGGTTAGAGTGTAGTGCCTTCCTTTGCAGTTGTTCACATTTTTGTCCACAGAGGTTTAGATTAATTACAATGTTTTTTTCTTTGCTTTCTCTGTGGACAAGAAAACAAAGAGACCTTTCCAGAATCCTCTCTGCTATGCCTCCGCTTCCTGTTCTGAGATTCACTCTATGGTACCCAACATTTATCAGAAAACAGCCTTGGGGGTTGGGGGGGGGGGGACCTGACAGAAACCAACGTGGCACCGCCATCTACTGGCAGACACACAAAATTGAACAAAAACCCCACCCCCCTTATTCTTTATCATAAAGTAAAACATAATTCATCTACTGCATATGAGAATGTATAATGCTACTCTTGAATATTCAATTATCTGTACCTCACTAACATTTTTTAATTTTTCATAAATTTATAAGTTGATCCACCCATAAAGTACCACAATAGACAAAGCACTACAAAGTCTGTTTCAAAACTCAATTTTTAGATTATTTTACATCCTACATGTGGAGTTTTGCAATATCACTCTTGTGGCCTGAGGACTGTTGCCGGCCATGGGATGAATTACTCTGAAAAGAACAGTGTGATACACATGCACTGTGGTCTTTTGTGCTGCTTTCTGGTAAAACATAGGAAATAATATCTGAATGTGAGAAAGCATTGTAAACTTCATGAGGCCTAGATAACTCAGATCTCTGGATCATTTGGGTCTGTGTACTGACACAAGGAACAGTTGAAATATATCTCACATGACATAATTTAGTGGTTATATATTATTATATCTATGTCTTTAAAAATACTTAAGAAAACATTGTTTATGAGAACAGCGAAGCACACAACACATAATCAAAATGAAAATTACTTTTATCAGTTTATTAAAAGACATTTCTGAACTAATCAAAGTACCTTTCTCTCATTTGATTCTTCCTATTTACTTTAGAGCAAACAACTATAATTTATTAGTTTACTATTAAATAAATTCATATTGATGGAACAACGTAATTTATGTTAGGCACTATACTGGCTTTGAAAAGACAAATATAAAAATACACAGCATCTGTCAGCAAGGAGATATATAATGAAGAGAGACAAATACAAATGATATCATATTTTGAAATCATGTGCTCCAGGAATGTTTTTTACTTAGTTTTAAATTCTAGCCCCTCTGTTGCCTAAAGGCAGAAAAATAAATGCAGTCAATTTCAGGTACGTTGAGCTACTTGAAGCTTTCCCCAGTGATTTTGGGTTTACGCTAAGCCAATGCACGCTTTTTCTCTTTCCTCTTCTCTTCTTATGTGGACTGATCTAAGTCCAGGAGTATTTACATATCTAGAGAAAGCAGAGTGTAGGCCTGGCCTCTGGCTTTTCTGTGTGGGCATCCAATGAAGTGTAAATCCTGTGTGACTCCTGGGCATCACCATCCCTCCACACAGACATTTACTGATGTGCCCATGTTCCTGTCTGGATCCAGAAAGCCCATCCATTCCGTTTTGCGTGGCAGTATTTCCTCCTCCTCAGGACCATTAGTTACCTCAGGTTTTTTTTGCTTTTTCTTTCCAGTAATTTTTGTCCCAGTCACTGGGGGAATAGGGGAAAAAGAAGTAGCATCTTTACATGGTTACTCTGGGATAATTTGTTGACCTAAGTCCCAGGTCCCAAGCACCCCATACTGCCATCTTGGTTCTACTGTTTCCATCCAATGGAGTGTAATATGCTCTGTGGGCTTCCAAAAAGTAAGGCACAGTCTCTCCTACATTACAATATTCCAGCTTCTCATCATTTTACCTTTTTAGCTAATCCTGGGCTAGCAAGCCATGTAGGGGGTCCTTATCAGAGACCTTAGTTGGATTGGGCTTCCTTGCTTCCTCACAAGCTTCCTTTCCAACCTCAAAAGAGTTTTGCTTCTATCTCCATATTCTGTGCCAGTAGTAAACTGGATCCACTGGTTTTCTTCTTAAATCTTTCTGTCTTATACCTAATTTATTAGTTTGCTAGGGCTGCTGAAACAAAGTACCTCCCTGGGTGGCTCAGACCAACAGAAATGTATTGTTTCACAGTTCTGGAAGTCAGAAGTCCTAAATCAAGATCTGAGACCTATAGAGAAAGAATTCCTCTGTGTCTCTTTCAGCTTCTGGTAGCCCACACATTCCTTGGTTTGTGGCAATATAACTCCAACATGTCTCCATCTTCCCATGATGCTCTGCCTATGTCTCCTCTGTGAGAAGAATCATCTTCCCTCTGTGCTTGCTTGTTTGTGTGTTCAAATTTCCCATTCTTATAAGGACACCACTCATCTTGGATTAGGGTCCACCATAATGACTTCATTTTAATTTGATTACTTCTGTAAAGACCCTGTTACTAAATAAGGGTGTATATGCTAAGACACTGGGGATTAGAACATAAATATATCTTTTTGGGGGAGGATGGGGGAGGGCACAATTCAACTCATAATGATTAGACTCAAGCTTTTTAAGTTAAAAAAACACACAAGAATGTGATGATTCTTTTACATGTGCCCCATGACAATTCCAGCTTTGGTATCTGGCCAGAGTTTGAGGAGTTGCTGTGGAAGAGCCTCATCAACAGTAACAACTGTGACCAAACCGACATTATTCAGTGCTATGCACTGGACACCATTCTAAGCCCCTTACATATTCATTTAACCCTGTTCCATAGGAGGTATTATTACCCATATTTTACAGATGAAACAGATATGGTGGGGAGTAAAAACACGTTAGTACTTCACATGCCGGGTTGTTGCACAAGCAATTACAATTGAGAAATATAACTGCTGTGACACCGCCATGAAGCAAGTGCTGGAGGAACAGAGAGAAGGTGAGCTTCCATGGCTACTCACACATTTAGTGTGAAAATTCATGACATTTTACCATTTCATTGTAGAAGTTTTCTGTCATGAGATGTTTCTATTTTCTAAGAACTCTGACCTATTTTCCCTAGTCTCAACCAAATTATCACTGTTTATTACTACATAACTAACTTTTCATTGATCCTGCCAGTTTCTAGTATTCCATACTAATTTCTCCACTAGTAACAATACTTAGAAGTATATTCATTCTACTGCCTACTTTTGGGACTCCGTATGCTTAGAAGTTTCCTGGTGGTGTTTTCTGGGAGACTGATTTTTTCAGGTTGACTCTGAGCTCTGTGTGTGTGTGTGTGTGATGTGATATTTATGGTAGGCATTTAGACAGACGTGAGCAGAGCAGGGAGGATGTGCCAGGTACAGAAGGTCACCAGGGCAAAAAGCCCTGTGCCTAGCAACGTGCAAAACTGGGAAAACAAGGACTTTGCCCCCATGGTAACCTTTCCTCCCCTAGCATATCACTGGTCATGCATTTTAGAATCCCTGACTTTTCATGTCACTGGTCATGCAGTTTGGACCCTCCTCTGACCTTTCTTTCCCCGGCATGTCATTAGTAATGCCATAGACCACCTCGGAGGAAGAACAAGGGGCAACTCCCGAGCAGGGCCTTGCACAACCACTCCTTTAAGTGTTAACCCCTATAGACGACATCCAAGCTTCAGTTGTTATTTCAGCTCCAGGTCCAGAAACACAGCAAAACCAGACAAGTGATGCCATGGCTGACATCAGGACCAGCTGCATTGACCAACGACCCCCCTGCCCTGGTGCTGACCAATCAGTGGAGACAACGACCCTGAAAGGACATGTCGGGAAAGCTAATGAATATTCTATTCAGATCCTCCCTTGCAACTCCCCTAAAATCCCTGCCCTGAAACATCCTTAGGATGGAGGACCCAGTGGCTCTCGCTCTCAGGAGCTTGGGGAGCATGTCCACGCCTTTTCCATCCTCTTCTTCTTCTGTCCAGGTGTGTTACCTTTACCTCTCTCTCTTTCTCCTGAGCTCCAAGGGCCCCCCCCCCTTTTTTCACCCAACATTTTTAAAATCCATTTCTTCTACAGTTCACTTCTTCTACCCCTGTGACTTTCTATATAAACCTTTGCTTGTATTTGAGTCTTGGTTCTGAATTATTTTTAGCTGGAATTCAAGTACCAAGATTGCTAAACTGAGGTCCAGTCACCAATAACATTCTGGTGCCGTTACCGCTGCCAACATGCTGAAGTATAAACTATGCTGAGGACAATAGGGGGAATTATCAAGGGATAAAATTAAAATCCGAGGGAATAAAAAGAAAAACAATGCAGTGCTATAACAAATTCAATAGATAAAAATAACAGAATTCTATAATTATAATAAATATCAATATAAATGTAAATTCTGAACATAAATTATACCAAATTTAACAGATAGAATTGACATGTTGATATGAAAATATAAGTCTCATCTAATTTATATATACACTGCTAACGTTTGTAATTGCTCCATTAGTTCTGTCAATGAGCAACAATTATTAATCAAAATATTTAAATTTAATTTGGCAATTCTCTTTAAAATGTTCCTAGATATCTTCCTCTCATTGGCTTCCCCTCCCTGACAATTTGAAAGAGTGCTTCCCTAGGTCTAGTTCAAACACAAAAATAGTACAAATGTAAATCTGAAAAATCAAGACAATGCATGAAGCTAAGATAAAAACAGAAATACTATATTTAATGTCTCAGAGAAGTAGAGAAGTAAAAGTGTATTACATTTGTGAAATGAGGATGAGATACCTTGGGAGAATATTAAACTATAATAATGAGTTCTCATACTATATATATATATAAATAAAGCAGGGAGAAAATCAGTAGGAAGTTTGGAAGAAAAATTAAAGACATCTTTTAGAAAGCTGAACAAAACACAAGGATGTGAAAATATGATTTAAGAAACAAAGATTACCAACTCCCAAATTAAAATACCAAGTAGCTGTATTACAAGAAAATTTCCAGAAATATAAAGGCTTACCAAGTGTTCAGTTGATGAAAAAAGACACACACTGAGATGCATTATAAAATGTATGTGTGCCATACTAAATTTTTTTTAAAAAGACACCTCAAGTTTTGACAGCTGTCATTTCTTGGGAGAGAAAGAAAATGAAGGGTAAAATTTATGAAAATTTCAGGGTTTTTTCCTGTATATTTCTATTGTGTTTCAATCTTGTATGATTTTATACATGTATTATTAGTATATTCAAAATTCATTTATAATATTAAAATACATTAAGTATGTATCTTGCCATTTATACTTATTTATCCCGCAGTTTCCTTTTTGAGTCTAGAATGGATACCTTCTACTGTTTGAGGAAATACTGGTGTCTATCTCCTTCCAGAAGCCTCACTCACGCTGGGACTTAGCTTCTGTGTTTCTGTTTTTAGTCACCTTGGTAGCAAAGTTAACTACCACTGTGTTTGCATTTATTTTTTAAAATTATTATTAATTTAAGAAAACATAAATTAATTTATATTACGTTCCCTTTACCTTTACACCTCTATAGTCAATCTTAGATCAGAACCTCCTATTGTTAAATACTGATAGTAACTCACTTTTGCCCAGTGCTCAATATGTAGGGTGCTATGAATTACAAAATAAGGTAAATGGTCTTTCCTGATAAAAGGTAATTAAATACATTAACATCTATTATATATATTTTTTATTTTACAGCAACTCTAAAAGCTAGAAATGTACATTTTTAATATTTTTCATCTGAAAAAATTTGGTACAGAAAAGCAAATATTACATGCAGGTAAAAATCAGTTCAAAAAATGGGATAATTTTCAGTTTAAAGTCTACTCAGAAATCAACATAATTTTATCAAGGCTAAAATACTCCAGATATAATAACTGTCAAAATATTACTTACTAAGCCTGATTAAATCCAGTACCTTTTATATATCTTTTCATATCCTTTTCTTTGTTATAACATAATGCCTGCGTAGTAGGTATTAAGTAAGTATCTGTTATGCATGGGATGGCATTGTGTCATGGTTTATAAATTGGTGTATTATTTACTTCTTTGATTTAGAAAGCCATTAATGAGAAAGGCCTTACATCTAATACATAAGTTAGAATAATATTCAACTCTATTTTTGAAAGGTAGGTAACTTTATCCCAACTTACCAAACGACAGTGTGGCAACTGGGGGAATCTATACCTAAGTGCAAAGTATTGATTTAACTACAATCTCTGAATACTACCACTCATATTACTATACACATTGTTGGAAGCAGAATGCCATTTATTAAAATGACTATATATTCTTAGATTATTGTAAGTGCCCATTTTTAACCATGGGGTTTCATTACAAGAACACGGACGTGAAACAGATAAGGTCAGATGCTCGAGATATATACACTTCCCTGCTTCTCTCAGCAAAGATCTCTGGATAATCTGTTTACCATAAGCACACACACAGTCTCCACTCTAGGGCTTTGTGACTAAGCAACAGACTTCTTTCCTACACAAACTTAGTGTGATGCTGTCAGATAGTCAGATCAGCCAAGCTAAGGGAAAAATACATTGCTGTTTTTTCCGTGAGCCCTTAGCATTTATTGCTAATTTTAAGTACTTAGAGTAGACTTACACATTCTCTCATTCTGTCTTCTGAAATTTGGTGGGTGCAAGTAACTATGTCCAAATCTATGTATAATTAGGCCACTAGGAAAACAATTAAATTTGTCATTTAATATGCTCTCTTATATTTAAAAGAAATATTTGCTAGAATTTCCATTAATTTTTTACTGTTTCTTAGCATTATTTAATGCTAACACAGTAAGATGTGACTCATGCTTAGACAATGTATTTTTTAAGTATAGAGGATATATAACCCTTCAAAAAGATTGTCTTATGTAAAATGTATTTTTACTTAGCTTATTGATTTTAAAAGATAAATTTAGTCAGTTTAAAAGTTTATTAGTGAAAAAATAAAATTAAAGGATATTTTAATTAAATTAATCACAGTTGAAATTCTCTTAATGTTTCAGAAATAACTACCCCATTTGAGTTTACAGAGTAGATTAATGCAACTGTCCAGTGTGCTGTGGGCAGAGACAGGGGATGCTGAGAAGAGCATGAAGGTGAGGAGCTGCGGGAGGAATTGGGAGATGCTCTATGAGGTAAGTGTTGGTGTTGTCTTTGGTTTAGTGATGTAGCAATTGTGGCTTCAAGGGGTCAAGTAATTTGACCAAGTCACACAGCTCTTGGATGTGGAATAAGAATCCCAGTGGTTACTGAGCTTTCATTTTTTTCTGTAAAGGATTTGATGGAAGAGCTGGTTCGCTTTCTTTTAGCATTTATTATGTATAGACATGTATTATAATTCTTAAATAGATTACCAAATAGCTTGTCTCATGAAAGTTTAAATGTTTTTCTTGCCTTTGTAATTTCTAAATTTTCTAGTGTGGTCTCTTGTACACAGTGTTTTATGTTTGAAATAATTGTGGAAATGAATGGGACAAAACCATAAAATAAATTACACTAAAATATCTCCAAGAGGAATGACTATTTGCATGACAGGAAAAGAGGCAACGCATTTTATAATGCTGCAGCATTTCTAGTCTGATGCCTAATTAAGCAGCTTGAAAAAAATTTGGTAAAATTAAGAACCACCAGACAGCAGGAGTGCTCACATAAGGAGTAGTTAGTTTCTAAGTGTGAAGACAATTTTTTAAATGATGAGGCCAGAGCTTATGGACAATGTTTCTCAAATTTCACACAAATGAAAAGGGTAGCAGTTGCAAAATTATTCAGAGTACAAATCCTATAAGATAGTGTTAGTTGTGTTATACTATTTAAGCCTGGATAACAGAAAGACAAAGAGGTAACTTTAATCATACAAAGTATGGTTCTGTGGAGCAAAAAACTGTACTTTACCATAGATACTCAATTATATGGATAGATCTAAGCAATTCTTATCTCCCCCTTGATAACTAATACTAAGTATTAATCTTTTGGGTGACACCTGAATTTTTTTTGCAATAGGTTATCTCTGGCAACACCAGCTATTTGTCTTTTTTTCTCTATCCAGAAAATAATAGTGCACTTACTTTTCTTGTTCCTCCAGCTAAAGACAATAATTTGTCCCAGATTGGCATTGTGTAGTCTTCTAGAAAAATCTTCCTCTCTGCTACCCAGCTAGACAGGTGGCCCTGACTTTGGTTCCTGTTGCTATGGATCGCTGTGCACCTGGCCCCAATTGTTCTGTCTCAAGTAGAGCAGGTGTGATGAAGGTGGGCTCTCCCCGGGGATGTAAAGGGAGCTAGCTCAGTACTTTGTGGTCTCACTGAGTGGTTGGGTGGGCACAGGCTATGGGAGACTCGGGAGGGAACCAAATAGAAGGGGTATTAATGCAAACACAGACTTTAGAATCTAAAATAATTCCCGGCAGTAAGTAGGGCCTGGCAACCACTCACACAGTAATTAAATGCTGGTTAACACCAAGGCAGGTGCTCTGCATAGGTTGGACAATTGCTAAGTACTTGGATAAATATTAGTTGTTGGTTTATTCTCACTGTTTTAAGAGTGTTGGCTTCCCAGCCTTTAGTTAGATACTATTGATTTACTCCATACAGTCCCTCATTTTATTTATTTATTTATTCATTCATTCATTTGGTTTTAAGCACACAGCAGAGGAAGTAGCCACGTTAAAGCAAGGCTGCAGGTTACTTGATCTAGGTAGATTTTAACATAAATTAAAGTAGAGAGCCTGATTAGCTCTCTATCAGAGGGGCTGGAACTTCAATGTAAGAACCATGTCATTTATGTGTGCTATTTGATTATTATGATAGTTCAGAGACATGTTCAATGTGTTTTATGTAAAAATAATGTAATATTACTGCTAAAGTGTACATGGAGAAAGGGAATCTCACCTTCAAAGTTTAAGGAATAATTTGTGACAGGAATCTGGTTGTTTTAAAAATATTGTAGGCTGAGTTATTTATTTACTCAACAAGTATTTATTAAAAGCTTATGACATGCCACTCATTCCACAGATGGTGTGACTCAACTAAGAATAAAACCTGGTCCCTGATCTCAAGTTGTTTCCAGACCAGGGAGGGAGACAGTTTGAACATGCTGCACATCTGAGGACAGTGGTGTGCACAGGTGCTGTGAGACTCCTGACAGGGACTGCCCCTCAGAGAAAAACCATTCTTCCTTTTATTATATGAACTAAAAACAACCTTAAAGCTGGAATAGTACACTTAAAAAAAGATTTTGTTTATTTATTTTTAGACGGAGGCAAGGGGGAGAGAGAGGAGAGAAACATCAATGTGTGGTTGCCTCTCATGCACCCACTACTGGGGGCCTGGCTCACAGCCCAGGGCATGTGCCCTGACCAGGAATGGAACTGGTGACCCTTCAGTTTACACACCAGTGCTCAGTCCACTGAGCCACACCAGCCAGAGTGGATATTGCACTTTAAGATGTGTAAATGTCCTGAAGTCACTCACCTTACACAGAATGGTCTCTCTGAAGTATATTATTGGGTTCTTCTAATAAACTTTTTCAAAGGAAATCATGTGGCCATACTGACACCATGTGCATTTCAGAGCTCTACAGATTCTGAGTGACAGAACCTCTATTCATAAGATTTAAGACAAAAGGGGCAATAACAGGCTCATAAACTAAACATTGTAGGAGCTAGAGTTTCTTTTGGGCTCACCTGGGTCCAACTCCTGAAATGGTGGCATCTGGAAACATTCCCTCTGTTTTGGCTCTGTTTTTTTCTGTGCTGCCTTTCCTCTTAGACAGGTCATCTGCACCTGGTATACTCTTGGAGATTCTGGCTTATATTCAACCAGATTCAAGAATAGTGAGAATCTGTATGCTTCATTATCAAGTGCACCAGCAAATATCACAGGATCAGCTCTGATGACATCTGATTGGGTCAAGTGTCCAGTCCAGACTAATCACAGGACCAGGAAGATGTGTTGCTCCAAAACGTCAAACCTGGGTCATGTGCCATCTTTAGAGCAGAAGAGAGTCAGCTCATGCAGCTCAGCTGAACTGAGAGCACCTTTGGAAAACTGAGGTGCTCTTACTAGAAGTGAAAAGTGCTGTGCAAACCAACCACCAAAGCCCCCTAGTTATTTTTTCAATTAACTAGAGGGTTAATTGAAAAAATTATTTTGAGATGGTGATAGATCCACAGTTTTTTTCATACTAAAAATAACATCAAGTTGTTTAAAATTCCCAAGCTACTGTCTTGAAATCTTCTGTTTTAACAAGTTATTAAAGGCAATTCCCAATTTGTATTTGAAATCAACATCTCTGTTTCAGAACATGGAAAGAGCCCAAAGTTTCTGGTTTGCTACTAAAACTATGTGTGATTTTAGGCAAATCATTTGGACTGAGTCTCAGTGTTCTTATCTGAATATGTAGTAATTTTTCTGGTCTTACCTCTCTTACAGGATTGTTACCAAGGTAAATAAAATGACAATATGGTTTTTAAACTGTAAACCATGGCTATATTTTTTCATAAGCTTTATTTTCAAAACATATTTTACTCAACTTTGCATAAAGGTTTCTCACCACAGTATTATTTCTATCTCTTATATACACATAGAAAACTAGATGAGAAACCTACTGCCAACGTCATATTCAATGGACAAATATAAAAGAATTTTCCTTAAGTTCAGGAATAACACAAGGGTGCCCACTTTCACCACTCTTGTTCAGCATAATACTGGAAGTTCTAGCCATAGGGATTAAAAAAGAAAAAGAAATAAAAGGCATCCAAACTGGAAAGGAGGGAGTAAAACTGTCATTATTCACAAATGAAATGATAGTGTAACATAGAAAACCCTATAGTCTCCACCAAAAATCTATGTGACCTAATAAGTGAATTTGACAAAGTAGCAGGATACAAAGCCAATATTCAGAAATTGATGGCATTCTTGTACATCAACAATGAAGTCACAGAAAGAGAAACTAAGAAAAAAATCCCATTTACTATAGCAACGAGATAAATAAAGTTCAGAGGAATAAATTTAACTAAGGATGTAAAAAAAAACTGTACTTGGAAAACTATAGAACACTGAAAAAAGCAATTTAGGAAGATACAAATAAATGGAAGCATATACTGTGTTCATGGATTGGAAGAATTAACATAATTAAAATGCCCATGCTGCCCAAAGCAGTCTATAGATTCAACACAATTCCTATTAAAATACCAATGGCATATTTCACAGATCTAGAACAAACATTCCAAAGATTTACGTGGAACTAAAAAATACCCAGAATAGCCTCAGCAATCCTGAGAAAAAAGAACAAACTAGAAAGAATCATAATACCTGATATTAAACTACCATATACTACAAAGGAACTTAATAAATGCAATCTGGTCCTGACATAAGAACAGATACATAAGCCCATGGAACAGAATAGAGAACCAAAAGGTAAACTCATGTCTGTAAAGCCAATTAATATTTGACAAAGGGGACACAAGCATACAATGGAGTAAAATAGTCTCTTCACTAAATGGTGTTGGGAGGACTAGACTGGTACATGCAAAAAAGAAAAAAGAAAAGAAACTAGAACACCAGATTTATACCATGCACCAGAATAAGCTCAATGATAAAGGACTTAAAAATATAAGTCATGATATCATGAAAGTCCTAGAGGAATACATAGGCATAAAATTTCAGTCATCACACATAGCAATATTTTTGCCCACATACCTCCTAGGGCAAGGGAAATAAAAGGAAAAATAAACAAATGGGACTATATCAAGTTAATAAGTTTCTGCACAGCTAGAGAAACTATCATCAAAATGAAAACAAAACTGACTGTATTGGGAGAACGTATTTGTCAATGATACATCAGACAAGGGTTTAATCTCCAAAATATATAAAGAACTGATATGACTCAACACCAGGAAGACAAACAATGCAATGGGGATGGAGGAGGGGGTTAAAGGTGGAAAGAAGGAGGAGAGACTAGTCAAGGAAAATGTATGAATGACCCATGGACTTGGACAATAAGGTGGGATTAACTGTGGGAGTGGGAGGATGGTCCGGGTGGAAGAGAGCAAAGAGGAAAAAATTGAGACAACTGTAATAGAACAGCAATACAATATTCAATTTTAAAAAATGGGAAAAAAACCTGAATAGACACTTCTCTAAGGAGAGCATACAGATAGCCCATAGACATATGAAAAAATGTTCAATACCACTAACCATCAGAGAGATGAAAATTAAAACCACAATGAAATAACACCTCACACCTGTCAGAATGGATACCATTAATAAATCAACAACAAGTACTTGTGAGGATGTGAAGAAAAGGGAACCCTAGTACACTGTTGGTGGGAATGCAGACTGGGGCAGCCACTGTGGAAAACAGTATGAAATTTCCTAAAAGAATTAAAAATGGATCTGCCTTATGACCCAGCAATTCTACTGCTGGGAATATGCCCTAAGAATCCTGAAACACCAGTTCAAAACAACTTATGCACCCCTATGTTCACAGCAGTGCTATTTACAATAGTAAGTGTTGGAAACAGCCCAAGTGCCCATTAGTAGATGAGTGGATTAAAAAATAGCCAAAGACGTGAAATTGAGAACAGGCTGACAGTGATCAGAGGGGAGAGGGGAGGGAATAAAGGGGGAAAAGGATGAAGGGTTTACAGGAATCATTACAAAGGACATTCGGACAACAACCGGGGGGAGGTGGAAATGAGGGAGGGCGGAGGAGGGCTGGGGTGGTGGGGTGGGATGTGGGGGAAAGGCAAAAAACTGTACTTGAAAAACAATACAAAAGTTAAAAAAAAACAACTGTAGTACATTTACACAATGAAATACTACACAACAGAAAGGAAAATAGAAGTCTTACTCTTTGCAGCAGCATAGATGAAACTGGAGACTACTATGCTAAATGGGATAAGACAGTCAGTGAAAGACAAATAGCATATGACCTCACTTATAACTGGAATCTAATGAAAAAAATAAACTATCCAGAAAAATAGAACCAGATACATGGAGACATGGAAATATGGACCAGGCTGACAGCTGTAGGAAGAGAGGAGGAAGGGAGGAATGGTGGAAGGGAGGGGAAAGGCACCTCAAAGAACATTTATACAATGACACATGGACAAGGACAATGGAGAGAGGACTGACTGTGGGTGAGAGGGGTGGGCTGAGTCATGGGGGCAAAAGGGAAGAAAAAGAAATTGAGACAACTGTAATAGAATAAACAATTTTAAAAATCTGCTTCAAACAAATAAAACATTGGATGTGCTAACTCAGCCTTCTTTACTTTCAAGAAAATTAAGAATTGGCATTTATACTCCTCTGACTCCTCTAGACTCTTTCAATAGCTTTTTACTGCTTAGTTCTTAGTCATTTGTAAATTAGCCTTATTTATTCCATTATTTGTAAAACTTTGAACTAAGATAATCATTCTGTTGGTAGCTGGATGGCTACTAAAGTGCCTGAACAAATTATATGCAACAATTTCCATTCAGGAGCCTTAGAAATAAGTATCCTTATAGACATAGTGACAATGTTCCATGGACCCTTATATACATAGATTTCTTCAATGAATACCCCTTCTATTTTTAATCTACAGTTAGGAGTCTTTGGATACAGAGACCAAACTGTATGTATTGATCTATGTAATTTTACATGGGGGAGTTGATCATCTGGTGATTTGTTATGTGTGGAGGTGCTGGAACCAATCCCCTGCAGACACCAAGAGACAAAGAAGTCTGGGGGAAGTCAAAAGTTACACTCAGCTTTGCTACTGTGCAGAAAGTTAGGGCCCCTAACCCTGGTGTTATTCAAGGGTCAACTGTAAATACTGGACCATCAATTTGTTTACAGAATATTCACAACCAAATAATACATTGAACAGACAAAGCCCACCGAGTATGATTTTAAAGGCAACTCTGCTTTTATTTCCATCTTTTTTTGCTTGAAAATAGATATTTAAATTTTTCTGTATTTTTATTGTTGACACTATTACAGATGCCCCCATTTCCATCTTCTTTGCCCATCTCCACTCATCCCTCACCTCCCCTGCCTTCTGTCCATAATCACATTGTTGTCTTTGTCTGAGTTATAGCTCGTATGTTCCTCAGCTAATCCCTTCACATTCTTTCATTCGGGCCTCCCATGCCCCCCTCTCCTCTGGCAGCTAAAAAGAGTATTTAGTGGAAGAATTTCTTCCCCTGCTTATGTTCAAAATTTGGGCATGCCCAATAATTTTTCTGGTCACTCTTAAGCAAAACAGTCATGTGGTCTTATTTTGTCACAAATATATTCTCAATTTTCTAACTGTGTATCTAGACCCAATTAGAAAGTAAAACTTTGAATTCTACTTAAACTTAAAATTTTCTCTCCCTCTGGTGAAAATTGAAAAGCAGTCATTTTTTCCCCTCCTTAAGACTCCATCTCTTTTCCCAGCACACTACTCTTGGGTTCTGACCCTTCTAGGATCAGATACAGGTGGAGATGGAAAGTAGAGAGAAGGAAAGTTCTTACTTGGTTGGTAAATTTGGTAACAGAGCTTCATCATCTTGACATCTCTGGAATCACCAGTGTTTAAAAGTGATACTTTTAAAAGTGATTTTTTTAAGGCAATATTTAAGAATACTTGACTACCCTTCCCTTCACAAAGGCATTGTCTCCATACCAAGAAAAATTTTTCTCACTCAGCTCCCAGTTCTGTGGCAATCCACTTTACACAGATTATTTGTTCAATCTCATCGCTTTTTCAAATGGACATTTGAAAACGTTTAGAAATAGTTCTAGATTGTAGAAACTCTTAAACATTTTGCTAACAATTTCTGGAGATGGACTTTAATCTCAGTGCAGAAACCACCTCTCTTTTGTTTTGCAGAAATAGCATTTGCAAAGCATCATTTTAGATTTTTCTGTGCCCTACTCTTTACTAAATACTGAGGACTTGTATTAAGTCCCATGATTGATCCCAGTGAAACCCCTACCACCATGCTGGAGGTGAGGACAGACAGACCTACCTCCATGCTTCTCTCTTGGCAGACAGTGTGTTTAGGACTGACCAGCAGAAGGTTTTATAAAAATCCTCTTTGAAAATCGCCTCTGATTTCCACAGACCAACATTTGTCCCCTTGATGTGGATGCATGGTTTTGAGAGTGTTGAAATTTGTTTCAGATATGGATGTTTGGAATACAGCATTGGATTTATTAATTCTTGGGAGGTAAATTTGGTGAAATTTCTAAATAAACATCCTTATTCATCTATCACATGCAATCCGTACTTAGTTTATCACTCAAAATCCTTTGTAGTGTGCTGTTGCATCTATATAAAGCCTCATTGATCCATGTACTTTTCAACATCCCTATAATCTATTGAATTTTCTACCAGCCAAAGTGATGAGTCAGTCCAACAATTTTGCCCTTGCTATGTTCCTCTGTGTAAAGAGTATCCTTGTAGATCAGTTGGATAAGAGGGTTTCTATCATCACTGGTAAGTAGCATGATATAAATGATAACAACTGACAATAATACAGTTTATTTTTTTCTTTAAGATTGAGTAGCATGAGCAATTTTTCTTCACTAATTAGAAACTTGTCCTACAGATTCCCAATTTTTTGGTAGAGACTTTTAGAACAAATGAAGTACAAGGAAATAGATTTTACTTCTTAAATTAGTTGCTGTTAAAAAATGAGAGGTAAAAGGCCTTAAATAACACGTCAAAAAAGAAACAGCCATAATCATTAACCAGAGCCCTTATCTCTTAATGACCACCTTTCAACCTCAGAGTCTGACATAACTAAAACCACACAATCAATTAAACTCTTGACCCCTAGTGATCTAGACAGAAAAGTTCTGCCAGAAAAAGTCTATTCTTTTTACGGTGGTTTGGTGATATAGAGAAAGATTAATGATTGAGTTATATGCAGTCTTCGATCGCACACACAAGCATGCACATACATACAATTCTAACTAAGGAAGAATGTTTAAATTCTTCTCAAGAAACTCCAGTCTTAAAATTCTTTGTGTTATTACAGAATAACATGCAGTTGCTAAAGAAGAAAAGCATAGAAATACTATTTCATAAATCATAAACTTGGGGGGATGTAAATGAAGCAACAAAACAAGGGCATCTGCCATTTCTCCTTCACAAGTTGAAGGCATTGCATTTGGTTAACACGTTATGTCTGGTGAACAATCTTCAGCTCATTTTAAGTATGGAGGTATATTGCAGGAAGGGGCATTGAAAACTTCCTAACAGCTTAATTCACAGGGTATGTCCTAAGCATTAGCAAAAGCAAATCCCAGTGCATTGTAAGAGCAAATAAAATGAGATTGCCATTTAAGAAATCAAATTTGTAATTGAGTACAAGAATTTAAAGTGCAAGAACTAAAACTGCTTTCTGAGAGCTATCACTTATCTGACAATGTTTCCCCTGAGCACTTGCAAATAAAAAGGTTTCTTTAACGTAATGCTATCCATTTATACATTTTACACTTAGCTAGATCCATTACATTAATAATCAACATCATTTAGAAAGAAAAGATGTTTGCGAAGGCAGCCTCAATTTATGATGTATCCTTATGTAGGGGCGTTAGCTGGCTATGAGGATGACTTCCCAGTTTTTTCTTTTGCCTGCCAAGAACAGGCATTTTAGTAGCAGTGATGTGAAAATCAGTCAAGATTATTTGGTCTCAAGGGACAGAATACTCACCCATATTTCTCCATAATTGGCTTAAGGAAAAAGAGTTTATAAACTTGTAGAATTGGATTGTCCTGAAGGTGGTAATGGCTTTAGGCAAGCCTTTAGCCAGAGGATCAAATAAAATCATCCGGATCCAACCTTTCTTCCAGCTGTCTCCTTTTCTCTCCTCATTGGCCTTATTTGTAGATATGCTCTCCTCTCTTATGCCAACGTGGCCTGCAGGAACTCCAAGTCTGTGTCCTCACAACTCTAGTCCAGTTGACAAGGAAGCATATCTTTCTTCAGCCCATTCCAAAGCTTTGACATTTTATCCCTTGGCTCTGAGTGAGACTCATGTGTAATCTTGAACTACGATTGGTGGCCAGGAATATAGGGTTTTGACCAATTCTAAATGGCATACCTATAGCAAAAGCCAAAGACAGTGCATAAACTACTGGTAACCAGAGTCTGTGCAAGAAAGATCTCTAGAGGAGAACTAGGGTGTGGTCATAAGAAGATGAAGGAATGTGTGCAGAGTTGCAAGTACAGCAGGTATTCATTTTAGATTTTTTCTTGGGGGTCAATCCCAGAAGAGAGTGGTAAAACAATAGCAGAGGGTCTTTTGGTGACACCTAAAGGGACTACAATTGCATTACTTAGAAATGGTTCCTTGAAAGATACTGTCTTGTAAAGACTATGATTGTGGCAACTGAACACCATGGTAAGTGAATAGCCTCTCTTCCTGACCAAAATTCAGATACATTTTTAGCAAAATCTCTCTTACAGGCACTCTCAATGTTAGGTAGTGCCTTCCTGCATTTTGCTATGCCTGTAATTAAAAGCAGTAAAAATTTACATTTAAGTAGACCTTGCAATTCTAAGGTTATTTTCCCATTTATCATTTCATCCAAAATATTCCCCAGAACTCTACATTTTTATTCTTCAGATATAATTGCATTAAATCTGATCAATTTCATTCTAAAGTTAGGTTTTTATATCCAATTCCAGAGCTTTATATTTGACTCTAACCATTGTTTTCTTTTTTCTTAATAAAATTTAACTCATTTTCTCCAGCATATTGAGGTATTTTGAGGTCTAGTTTCACATGTAATAAGCTCATTATCAGCTCTACATTTCCCTCTCCCTATCTCTCTACTTGTCCACCCATCTTCCATGGCTTGGACTTTAATCAAAAACTTCAGTGATTTTCCTTTGCCACAGTCCTCTCTACTCAGGGGATTTTGTGCATCACTGAATTCCAAACTTGGGAACATGCACCCTAGAACTTTGGAGCTCAAATTTCTGATCCAGCTGTAAGTTAAAGATGGCAAGAGTAAATTGGGAAAGGACATAGGAAGAAAGGACACTGAATTCCCAACATCTGGGTACAATGCAGCAAAGGAAAGGAACAAAGATATTCAGTCTGGGTAAGAAAAAAGAAGATTAAGTGTTGCCTAGACATTGTACTTGGCCTGTGTGTTTTTTTAGTTTAAGACCAGAGATAGTAAAAGAGGTGATAAACTTTCTTGTTTAATCCTTGACTATGGAAACTTGACTCTACCTTTACTATTCCTCAGAAACCAATTTCCCTGTGTTCACCAATGTCCTAAATTTACCAAATGCAAAGACATAATTTTGAACTAACATGACTTGATATTTCTGTGTGCTTTTGGACTCGTGGTTCTCTCTTCATGTAATTCTACTCCCTGTTGTGTTTGGTGATTCAGTCATCTTAATGATTCTTCTCCTACCTCTATAATCCTTGGGTTCTGTCTCTAATAATCTAAACTAGAAACTAAAAGTCAACCTAAATGTATCCCTCAAGTATATTCTTTCTGCAATGTATTTAATATTGTTTTTAAGCAGCTTTACTGAGAAATGTCTTACATATTTTGAAGTGTACATTGTACAATGGTTTTCCATATATTCACAGAATTGTACAACTATCAACACAATGAATATTAGAACATTTTTATAACCCCAAGAAGAAATCTCATATTCATTAGCAGTCACATTCCATTTTTCCCAACTCTATGCCCTTGTATCCCCAGCCCTAGGTTACCATTAATCTACTTTCTTTATTTACCAATTTACCCATTCTGGATGTTTTATTTAAGGGAATAATACATTATGCTGTCTTTTGTGACTGACTTATCTCAGTTAACTTAATGATTTCAAGATTCCTTTATTATATAGTATATATCAGCATTTCATTCATTTTAATTGTCAAATAATATTCCACTGTAAAGATATACCACATCTTATCCATTCATCAGTGATGGGCCTTTGGATTAGTTCTACTTTTTGGCTAATGAAAACTTCTGCTACAATAGTCAAGAGTTGGAAGCAACCTAGGTGCCCATCAGTAAATGAATGGATCAAAAAATTGTGGTACATATACACCATGGAATTCTATGCAGCAGAGAGCTACTACCCTTTTCAACAACATGGATGGAACTGGAAAGCATTATGCTAAGTGAAATAGGCCAGGTGTTGAAAGACAAATACCATATGATCTCACCTTTAACAGGAAGCCAAACAACAAAACAAACAAGCAAGCAGAATAAAAACAAGGACACTGAAATAGAGAACAAGGGGACAGTGACCAGAGGGAAGAGGGAAGGAAATTTAAGGGGAAAAAGGGGGAGGGATTTGGAGGAACAAATAGGAAGGACACAGGGATTAGAACTAAGGGGGGTGGAAATGGGAGGGAAGTGGGGAGCCTGGGGTGGCGTGGGCTGGGATGGGAGAAATAGACAAAAACTTTACTTGAAAAATAACTAAATAAAATTTAAAAAAACTTCTGCTATGAGCATTCCTGTACAAAATTGTGTGTGAGTGAATTTCTTTTTATTTTCTTTGTTACATGTCTAAGAGTAGAATTGCTGGATCCTATGCTAATTCTAGGTTGAACTTTTTGAGAAACTCCCAAACTGTTTTTCAAAAAGGCTGCACCATTTTACATTCATATGACCATGTAGAAAGTTCCAATTTCTCCATATCCTTTTAAAAAATTATTATTGTTCAATTATAGTTGTCCTCATTTTCTCCCCATTACTCTCCCCTTCTCTACCCACCCTCATATGCCACATTGAATCCTCGCCCTGTTGTCTTTGTCCATGGGTATTTACCAACACTCGCATTTTTCGTCTGTCTTAAATGTTATAGATATCCAGTGGGTGTGAACTTGTATCTCCTTGTGGTTTCAATTTATATTTCTGTAATGATTAATGAAATTGTACATCTTTTCCTGTACTTTTTATTTGAATATTTTCTTTGGAGAAATGTCTATTAAAATTCTTTGCCCATTTTTAAATTGGGTTACTTGTGTTTTAATTGTTGAACTATAAAAGTTTTTTATCTATTCTGGATACAAATTCCTCATAAGATACATGAATTTCAAATATTTTCTCCAATTCTGTGGATTGTTTTTTTATTTTCTTGATAGCATCCTTTAAAAGACAAAAATATTTAGTTTTGATGAGTCCTAACTTACTGACTTTTTTTTCTCACGTGTGCTTTTTATGTTGTATCTAAGAAATCACTACTTTAATGAAGATTTACTCCTATGTTTTACACTAACTTGAAAAGATATATGCACCCCTACTCAATGCTACATTATTTACAATAGCGAAGATAAATTAATAGAAAAATGTGATATATATATACATATATACATATATATACATATATATACATATATATAATGGAATATTACTAATCCATAATACTGAATGGAATCTTGATACTTGTGACAATGTGGATGGACCTAGAGGGTGTTATGACAAGTGAAATGAGTTATATGGGAAAGACAAGTGGTATATAATTTCATATATATATTAGGAATCTTGAAAACAAAACAAACAGGGTTCCAGCTAAGATGGGTATAGGTATATACTCTTTGCTTCCTCATGCAACCAAAAGAAGAATAATAACCAATTAAAAATAGAAAACAACTAGAACTGCCAGAAAAATCAAACTGTACAGAAGTCCAAAACCAAGGAGTTAAAGAATAAATATTCATCCATACCAGTAGGAGGGGCAGAGATGGGTGGCCGGGATGGAAAGGATGCACAACAAGGCCGTGGCAGACCAAGGTGGATGAGGTGGGGGCTGGTATACGGGTTTTCCACATTCATGTGCAGATAAGCCTGGAAGGAGAACTGGGGAGAGAGACAGACCTTACAACCCAGGATTCCAGTGTGGGAAAATAAAGTCTCAAAACCTCTGGTTGTGCCCTGGCTGGTATAGCTCAGTGGACTGAGCTCGGGCCTGTGAACCAAAGGATCACAGTTTGATTCCTAGTCAAGGTACATGCCTGGGTTTCAGGCCAGTTCCCAGCAGAGGACCCACGAAAGGCAACCATACATTGATATTTTTCTCCTTTTCTCCTTCTCTCCTTCCCTTCCCCTCTAAAGATAATAAATAAAATCTTTTAAAAATCCCCCTGGTTGTTAAAATCTGTGGGGGTTCCAGTAGCAGCAGAAACTCCCAGCCTCAGAGGAGAGTTCATTGGAGAGACCCACAGGGCCCTAGAACATACACAAACTCACCCACCAGGAATCAACACCAGAAGGGGCCAATTCACTTGGGGATAACAGGGGAACTGACTGAAAGCTGGCAGAGAGCCGAGCAATGGCATCGTTCCCTCTCTGGCACCTCCCCGACAGATAGCAGCACAATGCAGAAAAGAAGGTTTCCCCACCCTGGTGAATGCCTAAGGATCCACCCCCTTACAGCATAACAGGTGTGCCAATACAAAGAAATACGGCCCAAATGAAAGAACAGCTCAAAACTCCAGAAAAAAGACCCAGGCAATAAGGAGATAGACAACCTATCTGATGCCCAGTTCAAAACACTGGTAATCATGGTGCTCACAGAACTGATTTAGCTCGGTCACAAAAGGAAGGAAGAAATAAAGGCTATACAAAGTGAAATAAAGCAAAATATACAGAGAATCAACAGTGAAGGGAAGAAAACTGGGACTCAGAACAATGATTTGGAACAAAAGAAAGGAATAAACATTCAACTGAAACAGAATGAAGAAATAAGAATTCCAAAAAAATGAGGAGAGGCTGAAGAACCTCTGGGAAAACTTTAAAGGTCTCAATATCCAAATTATAGGGCTTCCAGAAGGGGAAGAGAAAGAGCAAGAAATTTAAAGTTTATTTAAACAAATAATGAAATAAAACTTTCTTAATCTGGTGAAGGAGCTAGACATGCAAATCCAGGATGCTCAGAGAATCCCAAATAAGATGAATCCAAGAAGACATACACCAAGACACATCATAATTACATTACCCAAGATTAAAGATAAGGAGAGAATCTTAAAAACAGCTAGAGTAAGGGAGAGAGTTGCCTACAAAAAGTTCCCGTAAGACTGTCAGATGATTTCTCAAAAGAAACTTTGCAGGCAAGAAGAAGCTGGAAGGATGTATTCAAAGTCATGAAAAGCAAGGACCTATATCCAAGATTTCTCTATCCAGCAAAGATTTCATTTAGAATGGAAGGGCAGATAAAGTGCTTCGCAGATAAGGTCAAATTCAAAGAGTTCATCATCACCAAGCCCTTATTATATGAAACGTCAAAGGGACTTACCTAAGAAAACGAGGATAAAAAAACTATAAACAGTAAAATGACAACGCACTCACAATTATCAACAACTGAACCTAAGAAAAACTAGAACTAAAACTAAGCAAAGAACTAGAACATGAACAGAATTAAAAAAATAGAGATCATATGGAGGGTTATCAGTGGAGAGGGGAAGGGGGAGAATGAGGGAAAATGTACAGAGAATAAGAAGCATAAATGGTAGCTACAAAATAGACAGGGGGAGGTTAAGAATAGTATAGGAAGTGGAAAAGCCAAAGAACTTATATGTACAACCCATGAACATGACCAAAAGGGGGAGGAATGTTGGGGAGAGGGGGCATACAGAGCAGATGGGGTTAAAAGGGAAAAAGAAATGGGACAACTGTAATAGCACATTCAATAAAACACACCTAAAAAACAAACAAACAATTAAACAGGAAGAGATTCATAGATACAGAGAGCAAACTGATGGTTGCTATAATAGAGGAGCTGGGGAGGATGGGTTAAATAGGTACAAGGGATTAAGAGGAACAGCCTCCAGTCGTAAAATAAATAAGTCATAAGGATGTAATGTACAGCATAGGGAATATAGTCAGTAATAATGTAATAACTTTGTATGGTAGCAGATGGTTACTAGACTTATTGAGGTAATCATTTTTTAAGGTATATATAAATGTTGAGTCACTGGTGTACACCTGAAACTAACATAATATTGTATGTCAGCTATTGTATACTTCAATAAAATTATTTTAAAAGATTTATTTCCCTGTTCTCTTCTAAGAGCTTTATTTAGTTCTTAAATTTAGGTTTATGATCCACTTTGATTTCATTTTCTATATTATTTAAGAAAGGTCTTCGATTTCATCTTTTGTATGTGGATATCCAATAGACCCAGTACATTTTGTTAAAAAGACCGATGAATTTTCTTGACACCTTTGTCTTGTTTTTACATGCTATATATTAGAAATTTTTAAGTTTCTCTTTTATCTATTCTTTTTTCGTACTGTTGCTTCTGCCTTAGGACCTTGTTAGTTCTCATTAAGATCAGGGAAAATAAATGTGTGTCTACATTTGTATGTGTGTATAAACCTCTTTCATACACATCATCGTGTTTTGTGAAATAGACTCTATTCCATAAAGATTTAAATGTTAAAAAAAAATAATCAAGCCCTGGCTGGTGTGCCTCAGTGGATTGAGTGCTGGCCTGTAAACCAAAGGGTCACAGGTTTGATTCCCAGTCAGGGCACATGCCTGGGTTGCAGGCCAGGTCCCCTGTAGGGGGTGTGCAAGAGGCAACCACACAGTGATGTTTCCTTCCCTTCCCCTCTTTCTAAAAATAAATAAAATCTTTTTTTTTAAAGGAAAATAATCTGAAGAAAAATTCTTCAGCTTCACAAACTGCGAGACTGAATTCTGAGAAACCATCTTTTGATTTGTTTTTTCGGAAACAAGTAAATGAAGAGAAGATACCAGGTACCTGAAATGAAGGACATGATTGTATTAGAGGGAAAGAATCTAGGTCATGAAAATGAAGTTGTATGGAGCAAAGAAGAGCAAGCATATGGCAAACTTTGGTTTGCCTGTATTGTGTTTTGGGGTTCAAGAATTAGATAGTCTTTTAAATAAAAGATGTAAATGAATCTGTTAATATATCAGAAGAGCTTATTTGAGAATATTTAGGACATAGTCCTGCTGGAAGACTCAGAGAAATGAATAGATTTTGTATCCCAAACATACTAAAAATGTGTTTCTTTCTCTAGCCAAAATGTAATTAACACAAATAAACCTTCTTTATAGTCCATAATATCATTTGTATTAATACAGTAACATTCATGGACTGTCTACTCTGTTCCAGGCATTTTTTACTGAAAATTTATATACTTTTTTACTGAAATGTTTTACCTTGTTTAATGAATACTCACAACCTTACAAGGCAGTTACAGATGACTATCACAGAAGTGTTAAATAATACTGCAAAGATTAAGTAAAAATTTGAACCAAGATTTCACCAAAGGATCATCTTGCACCAAACCCTCCATTCTTCCCTAGCTTAGGCACATGTCACAATATTGAACACATACTTATTCTATTATTAAGTATTCAGAATCAATGCCAAAAAATGCATTGTTTAGAAAAAAGAGGTGTCTGGGCAAGGGCATTGAGGACAAGTTAAAAAGAGGCCACTCTCCAGACAATCTCTAGGAGGATAATGAAGGAGAAGAGATGAAAAGAAAAGGTATAAGAAAGATGGTGGAGGTGTTCTACCATAAAGAATCGTATGGCATAGAATAATAGTCTCTTAAAACATTTAGTCTGGGTCTTATGCAAGATTGCTTTCTGATCCATCTCTTTGGGACAAATGTTCTTGCCTGATTTCATAGAAATTGTATTTTCTCTGCAGATACCTTTGAGCCATACTCGGAGACGCAGAGATATTTCTTGTTGGAACCAGCTCTGCTAGCATGCTTGGATAAGCAAGATTATTCCTCTAAGCTATCTGAAATGGAGCCGAGACACCAATAAGCAAATCAGAACACACAAGAATGGAAAAGACAAACATTTATTCCATCCAACTAGTGCTTACATTAATTTAATTAATTAAAGCATGAATGAAAACTACTTACTTGTGTGTTGTGGAAAAACAGCATTAAATTAGCTCTTCACCCGAAGAGACATGCTGGGATTGCTAGCTATCATTCTCTTTTTAACCTCATTACTTTCTTTGTTAAAAGCAGAGCCTTTTTTTCTCATGCTTTCTTCTCTGGTCAGTGGCCGAAGAAGAGCTTTTTGCTTGATTCACTGATGACCAGACTCAAACTAAACCAGAGTTTTAATAATGAAATTAATCATGAAATTTGTCATTAGACAAGATCAAATGCATGCCGACCTGGGTTGTCTTCCAACTATCCAAATGGAAATAAACAATGTGAAGATGATCTTTTACATTTCTGAAGATTTTTTAAGGGCTTCAAGTCCCACTTGGGATTTATCTAATTGATGTTCCTCAGCATCAGTTTTATGTCCACTTTTCTTTGTGCTACATTTCTTCTGGGGTTTCAGTGGGGAAATTGTTTTTTATTGAATCTGTTCTAAAGATGGATGCTTTAGGATTCCTTGAATTATATAGAAAATTTATTTCCTTGATAAGAAAATTAATATGCAAATTAGTCGTTTAAATATGTGATCAAGTTATGTTTAAATAAACATCAAATTTATTTAAAATTTAGACTGAGTGGTAGGCAAGAGAACAAAGGTGAAGCTTTTACTGGTAATTCAAAATGGAGGTTATAACATTTTCCAAATAATTTCCACATATTTGAAGTAATAAATTCATAGAGCACATGTTCCGAAGGCCTTGGCAAAACCACTAAAACAGCAGGTCCTCACATATCACCATTCATTCAACGTCATTTTGTTATAATGTTGATGAGAAAAAAGAAAAGTCAATTCCCATCCAGGGCCACCGTCTGGATGGGTTTTCTCTGTGGACTCCAGTTTCCTCCTACATCCCAAAAATATGCATATGAGATGAACTGTTGTGTCTACATTGTCCCAGTGTAAGTGAATGTGGGTGTGAGTGCACCTTGCAGTGAAAAGGGGTTTTGTCGAGGGTGGCTTCCCACCTTGGTTCCTAAGTCATTCGGATGGGCTTCAGCAACCCTGGATTCCAAAGTGGAAAAAGTGGGTTGTCTAACTTGTTTTTATTAATCTTTCTTTTTTAAAAAAAGATTTTATTTATTTATCTTTAGAGGGGAAGGGAAGGAGCAAGGGAGAGAAATATCAATGTATAGTTGCCTCTCATGTGTCCCCTGCTGGGAACTGGCCTGCAGCTCAGGCATGTGCCCTGACTGGGAATCAAACTGTGATCTTTCAGTCCGCAGGCCCATGCTCAATCCACTGAGCTACACCAGCGAGGGCAATATTAATCTTTCTTAAATATATGTATGTATATATAGCTTACATTCATTTCAGTGTTTAATATTAGAAGCATTTTTGGTCTTTATTTAGAAGTTTGATGATGTCATTGTGACCAGAAATATGCCATAGAAACTTAACTCTTGTTTATATAGATTAGCCGATGCTAAAATTGGTTTTATTACACCTGTTTCACATAAAGTTGCAGTTTTCAAGAATCTATGGACAAAAATAAGTGAGGACTTACTGTAGGTTTGTGATGGGAAGTTGTATAAGTGTAATGATATATATATTTCAGTTGTCTTACCTGAGAAACCTCTCTTGATCTCTTTGCTTCCAATCTTGGAAGTTTTGCTCTGACATCTGCTATAATTGCCTGTATTATAATAGATATCCACTCTGTGCATACCTTTTATTTTTCTTGTCATCTATTAGAAGTTAGCTACTTTAAGCAGATACTTTGCTTTGTTCATCCTTGTGCCCCTAACACCTAGGCACAGGGCCTGCTAATAAGTGCGTATCCAGTTGAAAGGATCGGCCTGGATATTCTCAGACATTGTGGGATTGCCTTTATTTAAAGAGACAAGTGAGGTTGGAAATATTTTGTCCTACCTTTTTAAGTCCACATGACTAACATTTAGAGGTGCGAATGAGGTAGAGGAGAGCCCAAGAGCTATTTCTAGGAAGAAAGCATCTCTCTGAACCTGTGCTTCTGCCCACAGTGCTAATAACACTTTGCTCAGCACCCACACTGTCAAATTCATTCCAGCTGGGGCTCTTTTGATTAGAAGTCTGCTTTTTGTATTCCCAGAGACAGACTAAAAGAAAGGTGAACCACAATGACAAAATGAAATAAATATGATATTACAATGTGACAGCAGCGTATACCAATGCCAAGGGAGGGAAAAAAAAGAAGCTCAAAGGTTCTCTTAGGATTGTTATCTGGCACTGCCTACTGATAATTTTTTAGTAATTTTTAGCAGTTTATTATTTTTGAAATAACTTCACAAGAATTTATTTTCATAGGATTGATGCTTGAGGCAATCTTGCAAATTGGGGTAGCAGAGGGGGCTATAATACTGTATCCATGATAAGGGGTAAGGAAATGATGAATCTGCTTCACATAGTTAGCACAGTCTACATAGGTCCTGAGAGTTACAAGATTGGTAGACTATCAAACAGATGATGATGATGGAAAAGAATGATTTTTGGTGGAGATAATAATGTAAAGAATGGAACAGAGGCATTAAAATTTATCTTGTGACTGGCAATACCCAGCAAAATAAAAGCTAATGTGTCACATGGTGGAAGGAGGGTGCAAGTAAACTTGCAAAGGTAAGGTAGGCAAAAATCAGATCACAAAGGATCTGTGTTTGCCATCCTAGAGTGTTCATATTTAATCCCTGGACTACAGTGAGTCGTTGAATTCTTTCCAACAGCTATGATTAGTTAAAAAATTGATCAGAAAACACCATTGCTTATGATAGAACATAGGCGTAAAATCTTTCTCTGATTCAAAACATATGCTGTTCACACTTGAGATCCAATTCCATGGTTCTGCCCAAGGTGAAATGTTATCATTAACCTGCTAACTGTAAATCTTTCTTTTGCTCTTAAGAAAGCCTCTCTGAATGAAAGCAAGTAGGACTCATACTACTACAGGAACAATCTCAGGTGCAGTTTAAATTATATTAAGAAGTAATCATTTACAACTATTAGCTATTATTACTATCTCAAAAACGTGACTCTCGTTACAAATTTAACACTTTGTCTGATCAGACAGAAACCGCAGTAGGAGGAGGAGACAAAGAGCAATCAGCTCTGGTGGAGAACGAGGAGAGACCTGCAATTATTGGCACATAGCAGAAAACCTGAGCTTTGTTGCTCTAACCACAACTGCCATCAAATTTGTCCCCAAAACACAACTCCCACTCACAGTTTAAGCCTTCTTTGCTGGTACTCTGTTCTAAACTTAGAAGGCTGGATGATTTCTAACTAACAAGTGTTAAATATACTGACTGCAGTCTTGAGATATGTTTTGAAAGTGTAGGTAAAGGATTTTTCTCCTTCAAAAGTTCAATTAAAGAAAGCCTTTCATATATTTTTCCAAATACATATGCAAATTTGGAAGCACTGAGAGAAGTTCTCTGGAGTTATTTTGATTTGTGTTGTTTCTCTTTTGGAATCTATGGAGAAAAACTGTTATATTAAGTTCCACATTATTAGTTTATTCCAATAAAATTCTAGAAGTGAGGCTGAGGAATTGGGGTAGGGGTCTTCTCCAGAGATCTTCTATCCTTTCACAGGTGACTGAAATAGATGGGTGCCAGGTTCTATAACTGGAGAAATTTGATAGATTACTGTTTTTGATAATATATTCTATAGAATACTAGCCCAAAAGATACTCCAAAGAAAGAATTTTATAGTCTTATATTTATAGCTAATGCTTCTTATTAAAAGTTCTCTGGTAGAGAATCATAATACACATTAGTGTATTAAATATCTTGAGAAATCCTTCAGTAAAGAAATAAGTTTGTTTTTATACTTTTTAATTGAGCATTGTAGACTGCTAGTTTTCCCTCAAAATGGGTTCTCACCTTTGTCCATAGTAATGGATTTTACCCTGGGGATATGGCTACCCAACATTCTCCTTTGAAATTAGGCATGGCAATACAGTTGAGTTCTCACCAATGGATTGCAACTGAAAATGTATGTATAACTTCTACATTATTTGCTTAAGCAAAAATTGCTTGTTCTGTACTTGCTCACAACTAACTTCAAATATGGATAAGGACAATGTGCTGTGTTCATTACTTGATTTTATTGTTTATTATAGATGTTCCCATTCCCCCCTCCTTTGCTCACTTCCACCCAGCATTTACACCCCCTCCCTCAGGCCACCACAACACTATTATAAGATAATTTTCTGTCTTGTTTGAGCTAAAGCACAACTTTATTATATCTCAGTTTATACTTTATTTTTTATTAAATTTATTGGGGTGACATTGGTTAATGGGAGCATATAGGTTTTCTGTGATATAAGATCTGTATATTGCACTGTGTAGCTGCCACCCAGAGTCAAATCATCTTCCCACACCATAAGTTAGGCCCCCTCTACCCCCCATTACTCCTCACCCAAAACCCTCTGGTAACTACCACATTGCTGTCTGTGTCCATGAGTTTCAGTTTTGTATCCCAGGTATGAGTGAAATCATGGTTCTTAGGTTTTTCTGACTGACTTATTCACTGAGGATAATATTCTCAAGGTCCACCTGTGTTTTCACAAATGGCAGTATTTCATCTTTTCTTCCCAGCAAATAACTTTCAAGAAGGAGCCAAAAAATACAACGTAGAAAAGAAAGCCTCTTCAATAAACGGTGCTGGGGAAAATTGGAAAGTTCATATCTTATTTGGCTCAACATTCCTGAAAATAGTTTTGACCATAGAAACAATCCTTTTTCTTTATCTGGAACATGTATTAACATGTTGAAAACTAGACTATGAAACACACTTTAGGCAACATTGGGCCATGCCAAAGGAGTCTTCTGTTTTGTTGGATAACATGCTTTTCTCCATGGTATTCCTCACCATTCCTGACCTCCTAACTGGAACTTCTCTAACTGATGACCCGGGACCAAGATACCATCTATTTAACAGTTTTTCTGAATGCTCCACTGGGTCCTCCGGACCTGGCCAGGGCTTAAGAAATAAAGAAGAGTAATCAAGGGTCACATGAGAAGATTAAGAGGCCTGCAAGAAGTGAACATCACTTTTGCTTATATTGTTTTGATTATACCAACTGCCAGGAAGCTGATGATAATGGCTTAGTTGTGTGTTAAAGAAGGAAAGGATATTGGTTTGCTGGACACAGACAATTTCTCTACTACCTTGGAGTTTGAAAAATGTTGGGGACTCATGTTTTTAATTCAACTCTTCCTAGTTCCACTCTTTTTTTTGGAAATGCAAGGAATTCTTCACATAGAGCAGGGCAAAGCAACGAAGTCACTTTTACTACAATCCCCATAAGGAATTTACATTCTTTCAATGATGAGAAACTATTTGGAGCAGTGGAAAGAAAACCAGTTGGCGGATAAGGTGGTAGGGCTTCTGGTTCTCTCTCTTGAAGTGATATCCCTGTTAAATCACCTACATTTTCAGAGATATAAATCAGTTTCCAGATTTATAAAACAAGAGAGGTCTGTAGATATGTGCATTGCATCTTATTGTTTGAGAACCAAAGTAGACCACAGGAGCCGATACTATTATACCACTACAAAAGTCCTCAGTTCAAAAATATGTTCAGCAGTGCTTTTGACAGGTATTCGGGCTCTGGTGGAACCTAAAGAAATTGCTGTCTGCAAGGCAGCTCTTTCCATTGTCACATAACTATTATTAAGTTCTCTCCTTAAAGGTGGAACTTAGAGATCTGAAACCTTCGTCTTTACCTCAGATACTTGTAAAACTATTGACAGTCTCTCTGCATCATTTATATTTCCACTGAATCATGCCACCTTCTTCATAATTGTTCAAATTCTATATATTATCATCCAGCTCTCTCATATGCAAATGTTTGTTTCTCTTTTGGTTCACTCATCCAACAACTCTGCCTGCAAATTCTAAGAAGCATAAAAAGTCAGTGCTGAGTATTTGATACCCTATGACAGTTTTATCTTCCTCATCTATGGTTTCACTTTTTTAAAAGGTTTTATTTATTTATTTGTAGATACAGGGAAAGGGAGGGAGAAAGAGAGGGAAAGAAACATCAATGTATGGTTGCCTCTCACGTGACCCCACTGGGAACCTGGCCTACAACCCATGCATGTGCCCTGACTGGGAATCAGACAGGCAATTCTTTTGACGCAGGTCAACACTCAATCCACTGAGCCATACCAGCCAGGGCTATGGGTTCACTTTTTATCTCAACATTGATATCTTTTAGTTTTGGCTCACTGTTGTTATCTATTTACTCTATTCATGATAACATAAATTCTATTTCTATAATAAACATGGTTTCCTATGCTCTATATGACAATTTTGTCCCTTCTTGTTTCATAGACACATAGGGAAACTTTTCTACTTATTTGGCCCACTATTCTCTTTTTATTCAAAAGAAAATGGGTTAAATGCCTCCAGATATGCAGACATTTTCCTTCATGTCTTCTGCAGACCTCAACTGCTAAAAGGGTGAATATCAAAATGGGACTCTCAAGCCACCCCTAGCAATATAATGGGATTCTCTTGTGTAAATGGCTACAAAGCACATGTACAAGGCAGATGAAGTGTCTTCTTGGGGAGATTCTGGCTTGTGAGGTGAACCTGGAGACACTCAAGGATTTCTCCAGACTCCATCTTTCTGTGTCCTCTCCCTCCACAAAACAAATAGTATCTTTCAGGCTCATTCAGTCTAACATTTTATTATGAGTTAGTTCACCTTTCTTATTTCTCATGATGGAATTTTCTCATGTGACTGGTCCTGTAACTTGTTAGAGGGCAATTAATCCAATGAGGGAGATGTTGCTTCTAGTAATTGTCTTCTCATGTATGCTCTTCCCTCGGGCAGTTTTGACACTTCGTACACAACCCCAAAACTCTAATAATCTCTCATCTCTCCATCCTATCCTGTAATCAATTCCAGTGAACTCTTCCTAAAAATTTTTGTGGGGCTGAATGAAGAGCATGGCTGTAGCTCTCTACCTTGTGTTATTTACCTCCGCTGAAAGGTAAATTTGTCATCAGATAAAATTAAGAATCTACTAAATGCAGTTTTAATAAAATTTTTTAGCTGACAATTGCCATTAATAATAATGATGATGATGATAATCTTAGAAAAATAAAACACTATGAAAAGACTACCACAAGAATCATACAAAAGGATTAGGTGTTTATAATCAGTCTTCTGCCTATCGGGTAATTCTGTAGACACCAAATGACCATACTTTGTTGTAGGGTTCAGAGTGTCAATGTGTTAGAGTGATTCTTCATCATGTTGGTTGAATTTCTATTTAAGACAAAAGCACTTCTCCTGATTAATGACATCAGGACAATCTGATTGTACTCACCCTTTGCAGGGAGCCACCAACTGGCATTTATGTATTTCTGGCATCAGCAACAATCATGTGAGACTTTTAGCATGTATGACAACTTCTCCTCAATGGACTGTAGAAACATGCACTCTTTCAGACTTATCTCCTGAGAAGAGAAGAGTCTCTGGCACAGGGTCAGGGGCCCAGTGTCTCATTTTGCCACCCTGCTCTCTTCTCTCACTTATTAATCAGTTGACAATTTATTTTCTTTAATTGTTCTGGCCCCTTCTGTTTCTCTTCCTGCCTTCTCTTCCTCTCTTCCTGTATTAGTCCCTCCATCTGTTACAAACCCATCAGCTGCTCTAAAATGCCACAGTGAATAAAGAGAGGCATACCTGATGATCAGCCTGCTCTTTCACTTGCTCTTGCTCTTGCTTTTTGGCTCACAGAATTGTAAAGACCTGAAGTTAAAAACAAAGAGTCTAAAATTTACTGGAATAGTTGCCTCTGAGTTTGTATCACTTGGGTCACAGGTAGAATTAAAATACAACCTGAACTTTGAAAACAGAGGTCTGAGTTGAGTTCAATATACATCTTTTACTGGGGAGGGTTTAGCTTAATTTTCCTTATCTTTGTGACAGAAAAAAAAGTGAGACCCTAAGTCACAGACCTGTTGTGGGAATTTAATGAGATAACATATGCAAAATTCCTGGCATATAAGAAATACTCAATAAATGTAAACTATTACTAAATTATTTGTCATACTCCTTTCAAAAATTATGAGAAATATCCTACTTGTCAGACTTTGTTTGTGATATACTTTTCTCAGCCTAATTGTTCATCTCACCTTTATTCTTCATCCATCATTTGACAACATACTAGTAAATGCCAACTCATGCTAATTGAAACGAGTGAGAAGGTGCCCTTTTCATCAGCATGAGAAGTTTCTGGACATGGTATAAAAAATTAAACTACAAGAAAAAATATAACAAAGATTAGAGCACAAATTAATAAAATTGAAATACAAATGAAAAGACTAATAAAACTAAGTACTGATTCTTTGAAAAATATATAAAATTGACAAGCTTCTTGTAAGACTTATCAAGCAGAAAAAAACACACAAATGAAACAAAAATTTAAAAAAGGATTTCAACTGACACCACAGTCTCATTAAAGGACACTATGCACAATTATCTGCAGGTTCGTCCATCCACCCAGCCTGAGGGTCTGTGGTGCCCTAGTGATAATGTTTCATGAGAGATATTAGATATGAAATTCAAATTCTTAAAACTGCCCTTAACTTGGCAACTAATAATTGCAAAAAAGGTTGGGATATTTCAAGGTGATTAAAACTGTATAAATTAAATTGTTCCTTTTAGTGGGTTGCTTGGTTGCATTTCTTGAATGCAGATACTTTAGATGGAAAGAAATGATGCAAGAAAAATATAAACAAATATTAGGTACAAATTAGACTCTTAGTTTTATTTTTTCAATTGGATGGATGTTAAAAAAATTGATTGAAAGTAACAAGTGACAGAATTACTACTTTATCAATATCTGCAACTTATTAGAGGTGAAATAGACATTTACTATAGGGATTCTCCAGAGAGACAGATCAATATGACATCATATATAATGTTATAATATTTAATTATTACAACAATTAAATTAACATGTATTATATGTGACATATAATATATACAATATATATTATTTGTAGAATAAATATAATCATGTGCAGTATGAATATTTATATGTTAAGTATACATGTTTTCTCTAAGATATATTTAAATATAATATATAAACGTACAAACATACATGGAGCCCAGGAAAGCTGATGGAGTAACTCAGTCTGGGTCCAAAAGCCTAAGAATCAAAGGAGCTAGTGATGTAAATCCCAGTCAAGGACAGGAAAAAGTAAGATGATGTTTCTCAGAGTAAGCAGGGAGGCAGAAAGTAAATGGGATGATTTACTTCTTCATTCACATTTTGTTCTGCGCAAGCCCTTAACAGTTTGGACGACACTGACACACACTGGGTCAACCAATTCAAATATTAATTTCTTCCAGAGAAATTCTCCAAGATGGTGGCCTAGGTAAACATGCTTCACCACCTCACACAACCACATCAAAATTACAACTAAAGTATAGAACACAACCATCACTCAGAACCATCAGAAACTGAGCTGAGTGGAAGTCCTAGAACTACAGAATTAAAAAAGAAGCCTCAGCTATCCATACTGGTAGACGGGGTGGAGACACAGAAACATAGAACAGGCTGGTCCCACACCTACCTGTGGTAAATAAAAATCAGGAGGGATATCTTGCAAGTGATGGGTCCTGGCCCCACCCCAGGCCTCTTAGCCCAGGGTACCAGGAAGATAAGTCCCTATAACTTCTGGTTGTAAAAAACACTGGGGATTGAGTGGGTGGAAGAAAATTCTGGATCCCCAAGCAATTACTCTTAAAAGGTACACACACTGATGTACTCAGACTCACTACCTCTGAGCTCGAGCAACATGGCAGTAGCTTAAAAGGCATCAATGGCATATGGTGAGGAACTTAAATGTCTGTCAACAGGGTGAGAGCTGGGGACAGCTTTCTCCCAGACAAAACTGCTGGTGGAGGCCATTGTTCCCTTTCTGAACCCTCCCCCTACAGAGCCACAGACCAGTAGACATCATATTTGAGGCTCTACCAACCTGGCTCACTCTGTTTCCTCTGCCTTGGTGATTTCCTTAGGTTCTACCCCACCCAACTTATAGGCCTAACCAAGCTATTTCCAGTGGCTTTTTCACACAAATAAGTTGTCTTGGCTCATGCTTCAGACCTTCCTAAATTCTCTCAAACAAGCAGCAGCTGGTCTCAGCAAGTCCTTGTACCTCTTAATAAGTGGTCCTAAGCTTGGCAGTAGCAGCAGTTGGCCTTGGTTCACAGGCAGGTCATGCTTAGAAACCTCCAAGCCCAGCATAAGTAGCAACCATCTTCAGATCATTTCATAGCTTATGCCAAGTGGCCCCAATATAACATAAGCAGTGGCTGATCTTGGCCTGCACCTCCAGGGAAACCCCAGAGCTTAAGCACCCAGTGGATAGCTACAGACCACATCAGAATAATGTCACCCAACAACCTCCACAAATTATACAGTCAGAGGGGCAGATTCAGTGGGCTCCAGACACGCTGAAGCAAGTCTGCTCTATAGAGTGGGTCCCAGCACAGATAACCCTCCATGGACGGTGGAGGTCACAGCCAGTCCTTGTAGTTCACTGGCCTTGGTAAATCCTCTCACTGAACTGCCAATAGCAATCAAGGCTCAACTAAAAGAAGAGGGTGTACTAAGCCCATATGGAGTGTGCAGCTCGAGTATCCAGCTTGGGTGATAGAAGGCTGGGCCACTGGACCCTATAGAACACCTATTACATTAAGCCATATTACAAAGACAAGGAGTCATAGAAGCCCTACCTAATATATAAAAACAAACACAGGGAAGCTGCCAAAATGAGGAGACAAAGAAATATGGCCCAGATTAAAGAACATAACAAAACTCCAGAAAAAGAACTAAACAAAATGGAGATAATTAATATATCGGATGCAGACTTCAAAACACTGGTTACAAGGATGCCCAAGAAACTTAGTGAGGACCTCAACAGCATAAAAAATTCATTCCGAAATGAAGTATACACTAATTGAAATAAAGAACAATTTAAAGGAAATCAACAGTAGAGTGGATGAAGTCAATAATCAAATCAGTGATTTGGAACGTCAGGAAGCAAAAATCAACAAGTCAGAACAACAAGAAGAAAAATGAATCTAAAAAATGAGGATAGTATAAGAATATTTTGCAACAATTTCAAGCATATTGACATTTGCATTATAATGGTGGTATAAGGAGAAGAAAAAGAGTAAGAAATTAGAAGCCTATTTGAAAAAATAATGAAAGAAAATTTTCTAATTTGTTGATGAAATTGAGACATAAGTTTAGGAAGCATAGAGTCCCAAAAAGATGGATATAAAGAGGCCCGCACTAAGACATATCATAATTAAAATGCCAAGGTTAAAGATAAAGAGAGAGAGAGAATCTTAAAAACAGCAAGAGAAAAGCAGATAGTTACCTAAAAGGGAGTTCCCATAAGACTGTAAGCTGATTTCTCAAAAGCAACTTTGCAGGCTATAAAGTATTATAAAGTCATGCTTAGAAACCTCCAAGCACAGCAAGAAATATTCAAAGTCATGAAAAGAAAAGATCCACAACCTAGATTAATCTACCCAGAAAAGCTATCACTTAGAAGTGAAGGACAGATAAAGATCTTCTCAAACAAGAAAAACTGAAGGAGTTCATTAAGAAACCATGATTACATGAAATGTTAAAGATCTTGTTTAAGAAAATGAAAATCAAAATTATGAATAATAAAATGGCAATAAATACATAACATAAACTGAATCTAAAAAACAAATTAAGCAAACAAGCAGAACAGGAATAGAAGCATTGATATGGAGAACATTTTGACCATTGTCAAAATGGTGGAGGGTCTCAGGGAATGGTGAAATGGTGAAGGAATTATGAAGTACAAACTCGTAGTTACAGAATAATCATGGGCATGTAAAGTACAGTATAGAAAAGGGAATAGCCAAAGAACTTATATCATTAGCCATGGACATGAACAATGGTATGCAGTTAATGATGGAGTGAGGGATGCTGGGTGGAAGGGGGCAGAGGAAAATTAGAATAACTATAATAGCATAATCAATAAAATATAATTAGAAAGTCCAATACTAATGTCTTCTAGAGGGGCTCCCTGTGGCCAGTTAAATCAACACATAAAGTTAACCACCACTCTTGCTTTTATCCCTAAAATTTAAAGTAATTTTGAAAATCAAGTTGCCAAAGTAAAACTGTATAAATTACCACCATATATATAATATATTTTATATATATTATATACATATACTTGAAAAAGTATGCATTATTGGTTTGTTATTGCTAGCTAAATGAATGTCGACTTAAGTTGATTTCAGAATATACCTACATTTTCTCTCTCTCTCTACACACAAACATACTATAGAACATATAGCTTGTATTTTTATAAATTATTACAAAATATTCTAGATTAAATAAACATATTTAATAAAGTTATAATAGTCTCCTTAAAGTCTCCTTCAAAGTCTGGCCAAAGTGCTAGCATGAAATAAGAGTCATTCAATGGCATTCTAACAATTTTTTTCAGAACTCCTTTCAAAATAATTCAAGAACATAGTGTTGCAATTTCAACATTTATATAATTAACCCAAGATATTTATTGAATACCCATCATATTTCCAGCTTTCTCTTTAGATCTTAGATGATATTTTAATCAAAGAATACATTATTGATTTCATACTATATGACAGACATATTAATGAGAACATAGAAATCCACCCCTAAAAATAAGTAAAATTTTCATGATGCATTAATAGTAATAATGATCATAGTGCATATCTAAGAGATTTATTCATTATTTAGGCAGTTTCTTTTGTGATCCAGATACTCTTTTATAAAGCAGGTTTATAGCAGAGAACAAAACAGATAAATATCTCTGCCTTCGTGGAGTTTAATATTTTCCTTAGAGGAGGCAGACAATAAACAATATGTCAGTTAAGTTCTACACAAGGAAATAAAAACAGAAAGGGTTAGGGAATGGTGTCATGGGTCATGGCTAGCCTCACTGAGGAAGAGACTCTTGAGCCATGACCAGAATGAGAAAGAGGACCTGAGTCATGAGGAAGAGCATTCCAGGCAGAGAGCATTACATCATCCATGTAAGAACATCCCAGGTAGAGATCAAAAGGTGAAAACTTCCAGAAGAAGGAGCATTGCTGGCATGTTTGAGTAACTACAAAGAGACCAAAATGGCTGTAGTAGAGTGAGTGAAGGCAAGGGTAACTAGAGAATAAATCAGAGAAGGAAAGGGGCCCAGCATGTTCACGACATTGTTAACATTTGGGCAGGCTTGACTTTCTTCTGAGGGAAATGGGTAGCCACTGGCAATACTATTAAACTGTATATTATATGATTTACAGTTTAATAGTATTGCCCCAATTATTATATTAAGAATAGATTATAGCAAAGGCAGAGGAAAAAGTAGAGAAGGAAAGTAGGTAAGAAGATATTGCAAAAACACTTAATAGAAATGATGCTGGTTTATATCAAGATAAAACAGTAGAGCAGTGAGTTAGACTCTGGATACGTTTTGAAGGAGAAAGTAACAGTACTCACAAACTGATTAGATACAAAGTATGACAATAAGAGAAGAGTCAAAGATGACATTAAAGTTTTTGTCTAAATCATTGAAATAATAAAATTACTATTACCCATGATAGTAAATACTACAAGAGATGCAGAAGCTCATTTTAGACATGTTAAGTTAATACAGAGAGAATGTTGAATGCCATTTGAATACAAATCTGAAGTTCAGGAAAAAAGGGCCAGGCTAGAACAATAATTTGGGAGTTGTTAAAGACTATTTTCTGGGGCACATCAATGTTCAAAAGTAGGACAATGGAAGGGAAAACTAGCAAAGGACACTAAGAAGAAGAAATAATGTATAGAAAAATTAGAATATAGAATGGTCCTTGGTAAAGGAAAGTGAAGAAAATATTTTACGAAGGAAGTAAGCAATGTTTCAAGTGATTTTTAATATTATAATTGAAATTACACTATTGAACTAAGTATGAAGAAACTGGATCAGGCACATGACAAACCACCCCCAAATATGGTTTTCTGATTCTGCTGATCCTGGTCAGACTTGGCTGATCTTAGCTGGATTTGCTTGTTCATCTGCATCAGCTCCAACACCAGCTTGAGGCTAGTTACTTTTGGAAGTTCACAGCTGGGAAACCTGTCTATGCTCTGTGTGGTCTCATTTCCTCCACCAGGCAGACCCAGACTCATTCATACAAAGATCAGAGAGTGTTCCAAGACAGTAAGCAGAAGCAGCAAAAAATGTTGAGGCTAAGACTTAAGAGGGAACCCATATCACTTCTACTACATTCTATTGCTTAGTCATGAGGTCAACCCAGATAAAAGATGAAAAAATAGTGTCTACCTCTTAATGGTAGTCACAGTGCAAAAGACATGAATATAGGAAGGAGAAAAGGATGTGACAATACTTACAATGAACCTACAGTGATTTTGACAACAACATATTAAAAACGAAGAATACAGATATGTTTTATAACTATTTAAAAGGTGTCACTTATTAATATTGAATTCCTTGTTTAATGATTAGTCAAAAGTGAAGTTATATGCTGCAAGTGAAAATATGAAAAAAAGTTTTACGTAATTATCTAGTTGCTGACATCAATTGATTTTATGTCACATAATCCTGTGGTTCTCCCACAGGGTTATTGTGTCCACAGGAGCATGTGGGACATGCCTGGAGTACGCGGAATCCCAGGAAAAAAACAGACACATCTTCCTAAAGGTTAAAATTTACCTGAAAATAATAATACAATATTATTTTAATAAAAATATTTAAATGTTATATACATTATTATAAAATCACCATGATTTTAATAATGAAGTGAGGCTTTGATGGTCTTTCATGTTTGTGGCATCTCAGACTCTAGTTTTCAGATTTCAAGATTTTTTGGCTATTAAAAATGCTTTGCTGAAAAATTTTCAAAAAGTTAGCATAATTTATGTGCCCTGGTCCAGTATAACAGTATCCTATGTTTTTGCTGAAAACTTAAGTGATAAAACACTTGTGTGTACTAATTAAATAATTTGATATTCCAAGTCACTATATTTATTTCAGAAATCTTAATAATATATTTTAAACACCAAATAAATATATCTTAATAGTATTGTAGAAATAGGAGTGAGGTAAAATTTAAAGAACCCCATTTGTTCCTTTGACTTGCTTGTTAATTAATTCTGGATAAGCTAATGAAGAAGGCTTACATATCCTCATTTACTAAAAGTAGGTACAAAATGCTGAAAAAATACATGTAATATAATATTAGAAAGGATAAAATTAAGTGTTTATAAAAGATTTAAACAAACTATGACTAATAATCATATAATTAAATAGATTCATCAGCATTATAGCTTCTGATTAGCATGTATACTAGATATTCTATAAATAAAATATAACCTAAATGTTTATATTTTAGATACCTTAGATATTATGACTTATTCTGGATTATTTGGAACTTTTTGAGAGTGAAACTTATATCAAATATTTCAAAGATAGCATTTCAAACCAGTTTAAGACAAAATCCCTTGAGTTCTGGAGTAGTTTTTTCAGCACCACGGACAGAGCTGAGGCGGTTTGGCTGTAGCAGCTATTGAAAGACTGGAGTACCAAAAAACTCGGGAGAATTTTAATTCACACACCTGTCTGATATATTTACCCAATAAAATACTACTGGACCACATAAAAGAAGAAAAATGTATGCTTCTCCACCGCACGGAAGGGCCTGGAGAACATTATGCTAAGTGAAATAAGCCAGACAGAAAGACACCATGTGATTTCACTCATGTGTAATGAACAAAGTAAACTAACAAACAAAATACATGCAGACTCATAGATATCAGGATGACAGCTACGGGGGTTATGTGGAGGGATTAAGCAAAAAGAAAAAAGGACTCATGGGCATTGACAATAGTGCGGTGATGGCGGGATCGGGGGAGGAGGTTGGTGGAAGTGGAAGAGGATATAAGGGGAATAAAAGAGAATAAACATAAGCTATTAAAATTTAAAATATATATATATTACAAAATGTAAACTGATGCCGTGTTTGAGCTGAAGGAGAACATGGAGAGAAATGTTATGTTTCTCATCAGTCAGAAGGGAAAATTGAGCTTGAGGAGACCCAGAGCATGAGGTCCAAAGTTACCCAGTGGGTCAAAGGCAAGAGCTGAGGTCTTCTGACTGCCAGCCCAGTCTCCCCTCTGTGTCTTCCCACCATTTCGATGCCCAAGGCAACAAGTTAGAAAAGTGACATTTGGGTCCTGCTTTGAGAACAACAAGGCTCAGTTTCCGTCTTTTACGTACACACGTATATATGAACATATGTGTCTACTTCCCTTTATTAATAAAAAAACTAGGGAGACTTTTAGTTCATTAACCTGTCCCAAATTTGAATGACATCGTAAAAAAGTAAAAGACTATCTTTCTTTTTATTTCAAAATTTAAAAAATAAACCAGGGTTTCACAGTTGACCATAGAGAAATTAATTCAACAAATATATTATTGATTACATAATATGTATGCTCAATTAACTTCTGTTATTTACTAGGTGCATTCTCATTATAATTTTTTTCTTACTCCCCTAGGAAGATATAACTACACACTACTGTATACAATACTTATCAAATTTCATATAGTGTGTAATTTGTTGCCTGTGTAGTTTGAAATATCTATAAAAGCAGGGTTTAATGAAAGATTTTCTAGTTTGTCTTTTAGTAACTTTATTATCCTGTATTGACTCTAACTTTCAACATTCCCCCCAAATAAAGACAGTAACACTACCACACAGAATTTCTTTAGAAACAAAAACTTACACAAGTTTTCCTCAAAAACCTATCTAATAAAGACAAATTTGGCATCTGAAATTACTTTACGGTGGATACACATTATTTTTACAAGTGATAAATAAAGTCAAATAAGCCCTAAGATAAGTGAAATTTTTAATGATATATGAAAAGCTTCCATTTAAATATGAAGTAAATAAATGTGGCTAAATACTAAAAGTAAGGTCACGTGTTTTGAAAATTAATACCCTAATGTTTCTTAAATGTTTAATTTACAGTTAATTAAAGTAGTTGATTTCAAATACACTGGAATTATGGACCCTATACCACTTCATCAAAAGTGCTGAATGAGGCATGGCCAAGGGATCTTGAATGGGTATGGTTCCACTTCTGGCCAGGAGATGGAGCTATCACGTAAGACGCCGCCTTACATTTATTTATTTATTTCGAGGTAGCATGCTGCTTTCTAACAGTCAGTGGATACCACCGAGTGAGTGTCAGCGCAGAAAGCTGAGGCAGAAGCAGAGGGTGCTGAGGCCGTCGTTTCTTTTTCTTTTTTTTTTCTTTTTCAGTGAGGATGGAACACATGTGAGATTTTACTTTCTGCTTTAGTCAGAATTGTGAAGAACTGCCTTGGAGACAATTATTTCAACATACATATGGATTCTGTGCTGTGATATATAATCTCCTTTATTTCAGGTAAGCCATCATGATTCTACCTTTGACCTATCAAAGAATTGTTCTCTATGTTTATGAAAATATTTAAAATAAGACATGTGCTTTGAAAACTTGGATTCAGATCTAAAAAATTCAAAAGCTCTAAACCTAGCTGTTCTGTGTTTGTAAATCTCCCTACAATGAAATGAGCTCCAAGTCCAGCATGCTGTATTTTAATATTTAGTTGGCTTTCTGGCCTTCAGTGTCCATCTGCGGCTGCACTTGTGTGGCCTTTGAAGGTAAAGCTCTCAAAGTGAAGGCTGGGTCTCCCTCTCACAAGGAAAAAACCTGCTCCTTCATGCGGTGAACAAATTGTGGAGATGTAATGAAGCAGATGAACATGGCAGTGGCTCTGCTGCAGCCCGGAGCGCAGCCTCGGAGGCACGCCGCGTCCAGAGCCCAAAGGCCTTCTGCACCTTTCCTGCTGGTAACAATGGTGCGGCTGACTTGTGTCTTTTTCCTCCTTTTTAGCAAAATATGTAAGTCGTTTTTCCCAATGAATGGAAGATTTATGTAGTGTTTAATACACTGCAAGTGATAATACAGACCTCCTCCCTTCAACATAGATGTAAGGAGTAAACTGAAAATAAATCAATTGCTAAGAAATGGATTTCTCTAAGACCTTAGTGGACTTGTGATGATAGGACTGTGGCCATCAAAAATAGTTGATGTTGTGTAAGGCATTCAACATTTTAAATTATTTTCGGTCATGTGACTTTAGCTGTGCTAAAGACTGGAATGACTCAGGAGCTAGAAATCGCATGCAGCAGCTCTGCTTCTCTCTGCTAATTCTCATGCTCTCCCTTAAATCTTCTTTTCATTATTATCAAATTAATAGAAAGAAAACAGTATAGAAATCCTGCATTTCAAAATCCATATTCCATTTAGATATATTTACAATTTGTTTTGTAAGATTGTTTTTAAAAGCCTCATTCTCCTCTTGCTGGAAAGAACTGTGTGTGAGTGTATGTGGGTGTGTGGAGGTGGCTGGTGGTGGGGGTGCATCAGGACATTTCTCTCTCACTCAGCATTTTCCTGTAAAAAGGAAGCTGTGCTGTGTCAGAGGTTGTGAAAGCTGTTCTTGGTGGTTCGAACCACCAAGAAAAATAAATCCATTCTTTTGACATGTGGTATGTATAAAGAGATTTAAGTTTGACATGTTTCTATATACGCGGGAATTTCTAGAATCACAGATCTTTAGCATTTATCTCTACCATCATTTAAAGAATAACAGTGAGAGATTAATTGAATTTCCCAGAGCCACATACTAAATTAGAATCAGAGGCAAGGCCAGAACACTCATTGGCAGTCTTCGATGCCTTTCTTTTTTTTTTTAATTTAATCTTTATTGTATTTTTTTCCATGACCACTTACTCCCCTTTCAATGTCTTTCATAGCAGTAACTCAGTTTACCTCTAGTGTGAATTTAAAAGGCACATAACAGGTGGGCTAAAAATGACTGTGTGTGTGTGTTTGGGTAAATTCTATGAAGTACAGTTTCTTTTAGTGTACATGTTACTCGAAGCATATTATATGCAGCGTTCAGTTTTCTTAAGCAAGTCTCTTGACAAGACATCCAAGAAAATTAAAACAACAACTATGGCAACTCTCTGTTTCTTAGCATTCTTCTTCCTTCATTTGATGAGGTATATTATTCCACTCTATGCCCATGAATGATACGCATGATTACATAGCGGCTTGCAGCTCTATTCTTCCTGCCTAACGCAACAAATTCTTCATGTAAATTAGTCTATCTACCCTTACAAGAACATTCATCATCTTGTGCCCTGTCCTTCCCTCTTTTTCTCTCTTATTGGGTACAAGCTACACACTGCTCCTTCTGTATCTTAAGAAAAGAAAGAGATGAAAATCTACCACTCCCACATACAATGTTTATGGAGTACTATATACCTATCAAGAACTGTCCACTGTAGACACTAAGATATAAACAGAGGCATGGACTTAAAATGAAAATCTACATGTACGGATAGTACTGTAGCTCAAAATATTGTAAACATGAAAAGAAAGATGAGAAAAGTAAATGGGGTAGATACGTGAATACTTATGTTTTACCTGGATGCTGTGTTATAGTACTTGAGATTCAGAATAAGCCAATAAAAGATTCACCAGTTCTATGTATGAGGAGCTCAGAGTGAGTTGAGTGTAAATAAATAAAAAGTTGCTTATTCCAGGCACAAAGGTGAGGTAAGCAAATACAAGGAAATAAAGAAGTATAGGGCATTGGATAGGAAAATAATAGATAATATTAAAAATCTAATCTGAAAACTAAGGGTAGTGGTTTTTGGTTTTTGGTTTTGTTTTATGGGGCACAAAAGTAAGGATAATGAATTTAGCTTTTGATGTTATACCTTTGACATACTAACAAATACACTCACATAGATACCTTCTATCTGGTGGAAATTTTATGTCCAGATATTAGATTAAAATATAAAGCTGATAATATGGATAAGTATGAAGCTGTGGCAAAAATTAGGTCAGATATAAATAAACATCTTTGAGGAATAACACCGGAGTGAAGATGACTGGGAGTATAAATTTAAGATTAGGTGGGGTAAATAAATCTAGGATGGATACTAATTAACTGAAAAAGTAATGGGAGAAGTTGTAAGAATAACAAAGCCGCAGGAGGCAAGGCAGGTAAGTTGATAACCAAAATAGGGTTCAGAAACAGTAGCAAACCCATAATGTCATTGGTTAATAAGACAATAGGGTAGGAGCTGATGGACTTTATTATTATTATTATTAGGTCATGGGTATATTTTAAGGGGTTTAGTAGATTTACAGAGACAGGGGCTCAGACTGAGGACTAAACAGGAAATGAGAAAGCTGAAGAATAATTTAATATTTTAAGACTTTTACCAGTGAAAGAAAAGAGATTAACATTTTTAAGTTGAGGGGTAACATATGGTTCAGGGAAATTTGATTTTTAGTTTGGATTAGAGAAACCCCAGCTCCTTCATAGAGTAAGGCTATTAAGTCAGTAAAGAAAATTTTGTAAAGGAAGAAAGAAACAAAAAATAAATTGCAGTCTTACAGGAAATAATAGAGGGAAGATTCAAGAACATTTTTTTTGAGACAAAAAGCTGGGGTAGGAGATGATATAAAGGAAAGAAGATGTAACTCACTTTAGGTGCTGTGTTCTTGGAAATTAAACACTGTCTGTAAAAGAAAATATCTCTTCTATTTAAATCACTTGGATCCTCAGAAAAGGGCATTTGTAGCATATGGACTTTCTGAGAAAAATAATTTATCTTCAGTAGCAAAATACTTTCTAGTAGAGCACATTTTTGTCACAGTAATCCTTGAATTGGGAACTAATAACTGTTTCACATTAGGCTGTTTGTACATACTTCGGTTATGTACTTCTTATTCAGAATGACCTGTTTTTATAGGATTAGACCAACGCATATCTAGTATGGGTATCTAGGTTGATTATTAAGGTCTGGTTTTCCAGCATCTGAATTAATTATTCAAGCTCTGGCCTTTTCCTCCATCAATTTCATTAGCACTTTCACAGGAAATGTATAAAAAGAAAAAAGTCAATTTAATTACACACTTCCTTCCCTAACCTTCTTTATGAAACTTCCTTCCAGAAGTTCTTTTTTTTCTATTGACAGTTCCAGAATCTTCCTGCGTCCTTCCTAGGATCAATGTCTAAACATCCCCTTGAATCCACATGCCACTGAATGGCAATGTGAGGCCTTAACGAAGGCTCAGGCATCATCAAGAATCTCTACAACTGTAATAGCATAATCAATAAAATGTATTTAAAAAATCTTTTTCAAATTTATTTAATTATTGTTCAAGTACAGTTTTCTGTCTTTTACTCCCATCCCAGCCCCCCCCCAGTTCTCCCCACCTCCCTCCCACTTCCACCCCCCTTAGTTGTTGTCCATGTGTCCTTTATACTAGTTCCTATAAATCCTTCCCCTTTTCTCCTGAAATTCCCTCCCCTGTCCCCTCCGGTCACTGTCCCCCTGTTCTTGATTTCAGTGTCATTGTTTTTATTTTGCTTGCTTGTTTGTTTTGTTGTTTAGCTTCCTGTTAAAGGTGAGATCATATGGTATTTGTCTTTCAACACCTGGCTTATTTCACTCAGCATAATACTTTCCAGTTCCATCCATGCTGTTGCAAACAGTAGGAGCTCCTTCTTTCTTTCTGCTGCATAGCATTCCATTGTGTATATGTACCATGATTTTTTGATCCATTCATTTACTGATGGGCACCTAAGTTGCTTCCAACTCTTGGCTATTGTAAATTGTGCTGCAATGAACATTGGGGTACATAGGTTCTCTTGGATTGGTGTTTTAGTGTTCTTAGGATATAATCCCAGCAGTGGAATTTCTGGATCAAAAGGCAGGTCCATTTTTAGTGTTTTTAGAAAATTCCATACTTTTTTTCACAGTGGTTGTACCAGTCTGCAATCCCACCAACAATGGATTAGGGTCCCCTCTTCTCCCCAACCTCTCCAACACTTGTTGTTTGTTGCTTTGTTTGTGATGGCCATTCTGACCAGTGTAAAGTGGTATCTCATTGTGTTTTTAATTTGCATCTCTTTGATAGCTAATGATATTGAGCATCTTTTCATGTGTCCCTGGATCTTTTGTATGTCCTCCTTGGAGAAATGTCTATTCAAGTCCTTTGCCCACTTTTTAATTGGGTTGCTAGTCTTCTTAGAGTGGAGTCATGTAAGTTCTTTGTATATTTTGGAGATTAACAAACTATAGAAATGATCTCTGAAAAGAGTATACTTTCGGGGATCATTTCCATAGTTCATTAAAAAAATCCTTTTCACAGAGACAACTGTGAAATAATAACTGTGTTCTCAGTTCAGATTAACTCAGTTCAGATCAGATTGGCAGAGCAAAATATCACTTCCTTGTTTCTGTACCCAAATCTATTGGGCTGTATGGTGAGTCTCACACATTAGAATGACAAGGCAGAAGTAGGCATTTAGGCAGAAATACAAATAAAGATACAGATACACCCCTCTCCTCACCTCAGGGCTGACTGTGAGGAACACTATAAAGGCAGATCAGTGTCTGTCCTATTGCCTACCAGTGTCTGTCCTATTCTTCTTCCCCTAGGAGTCACCTCTATAGATATCTTCATAACAACCTTATTCAACTACTAAGACTTGGATGAGACCATCTTTATGTAGCTTTAGGTCCCAGCTACTAAAATATTAAGATGAAATTGAGATTTTATTTGTTTTTTTTAAGGAAATTTTGGGTTATGATTGCCAGCTGTGGAACTCAACTCATCCATTTCAGAATTTGATGTTTACCTGTGTCCATCTTTTCTCGATCAGCAGTGTGGCACTTTAGGGAGTGTGGATGGGATAGCTGATGATCTGAAACAGAAACACTAACTCAAGTTCAGTCCTATTAACAGCTGTTGTGCACCCACAAGAGGGTCATGAACAACGCTTGGTACTAGAGGTGTTGAGGTGTATGTTCACCATGCAGCTCACCACCAAGCCAGGCTTACCACTTCTTAGTTCAGAGTCCTTTCAAAGGATCAAATTTTGTGTTTGGTTTTGTTGTTGAGTGTCTTTGCAAAATATTTATTTTATAATTTTATAATAGGTTATAGAAAACACAAAGCAGGCCTTAGGATAATATATTTCAGATTTCTACCCAAAGCGAACATGCTAGAAGGTACATATTAAGCTCTTCTAAAATTTCTACTGAAAAAATTTTCTAACAAAGGTCCAGATACTTTTAACATTGATTCCAAACCACTGTCACATGCTATCAATAGAAAAAATATATATATTCCCACTACTTTTTCTGATTTTATCACTCTATAAATTAATGTATTTTATTAAGGGTGCTTTAAATATTGATGATAGTTACAAACAACTTTAACTCAAAGGGAAACTAATTAGAAAAAAAATTAAGTATTTTAATATGTACTTTGAATTTTAAAATACTATAGATTTGGATTTTGCCAACAGCTACTTCACATGTCTATTATCTTTAGAATACAAATTAAATGTGATCTCTGTTTTTGGTTAAATATACTAACAGTAAGATTTTTATAAAATAAAGTGGTTTGTTTATGTTGGTGAAAGATCTTGCTTTAGAATTCAAAAAAGAGGACTCATGATGCCTAAGAAGGCAAATAAGGTCTTTAATCATCAAAGTTATAATTTTATATTATCTTGATTTTTAGGCACATTAAAATTTTACATACATTTTGATGATAAATACCATTGGCAATATACTAATGCCTATTGAAATATTATTTTTATGTAGAAAAATATGGACTGCATTAAGAACATGAAATGGAATTATATAAAAACTCAAAAGTAAAAGCTACTGACTTATCTTTGTAATATCCATATATTAATGCCATCTCCCCTCACTGCCGCCTTGGGGTTTAGAGGAATCAAGAGCGGGTGGAAGCAGAGGTGGAGGTGGGCTTTGCAAAGTTTTCCTGGTAATATTCCATTAAATTTCTAAGTCATGAGCTTCATTTGGAAGAAAATATAATCGCTAACTACATTAATAATTAAAAAAATATTTTCTGCCCTGGCTGGCGTAGCTCAGTGGATTGAGCGCGGGCCTGCGAACCATGTGAGCACGGTTTGATTCCCAGTCAGGGCACATGCCTGGGTTGCAGGCCAGTTCCCAGTAGGGGACACATGAGAGGCAACCATACATTGATGTTTCTCTCCTTCTCTTTCTCCTTCCCTTCCTCTCTCTCTGAAAATAAATAAAATATTAAAAAAAATATTTTCTAACATATAAGGACCTTTTGTGATTTGTGAAAATTTTTGAAGAAATGGTTTAAGAATCATTAGTGTTTAAATGTATTTTATCTATCATCATGTTTTAAAAGATTTTTGAGTGTGAGAAAATTATTTTAGTTAACTTTTTTTTCTACTTGCTAAAAATCATGTTCATTCTGGAATAAAATGATCTTAGGAAGCAAAAACGCTCAAGAAGTGCTTTGAATTTTTTGAGTTATTGTTACATTTTAGAATGATTGCCTTGTATTGGTATCTAGGATCAGTTGGGATTATAATACACTTTCAGTATGAGTATGTCATGGTGGTATTAACAAATAATATGCAATTATGTAATTGCAAAATTATGCCCTGGCACATTTTGTTTTGGGTGATGTGTGTAGGAGAATGACAATAAAACAACAAAATCTTTATTAGGCTCATATGAAAGATAGTGGCATGGTTGGCATATCATAATAAATTTATGATAAGATTATGATAAGAGAAGATTAACACTGTCTCCCCTCTCCGAGTAACTGAGTAGATATTTCAAAAGGTGAAATATCTAAGGCGTGAAGCAAGCTAGTCAGGGGTCTAGTCAGTCATTGTGATAGTATCCATATCAACCCAGCATTACCAGCTGGGATGTTTTCCTGCTTTTCTGAGCCTTCCCTGTATGGAGCAGCTGTGGTGGTCCTACAATTGTAGGCAGCTAGGAGGTGCCAGAGAAGTACTCACTGACACTGGTTGTTTCCTGCATTGGTGGTTCCAGAAGACTGGGAAAACCAGTTGTATAGACAGAGTGATCATAAAGTGTATCATCTAAACCACAATGTGGTTTGTTAATAATTTCTCCAGAACAGGAATGAATCAGGACTATCCCAAGCAAACTGTGATATATAATCATCCCATTTCTAACAGCTGGAAAAGAAGAAAGTCAAAAAAGGATTATGCTATATTTTACATGTAATTAAACTACCTCCAAAAGTGATCTGTGATTTAGGTACTTAAGTGTCAGAACGTTAAAATGTAAAGTGGCTCATTAAGGCAGATGAAGAGCATGAAAATAAGGAACCCAGTTACTGGTCTTGATAAATCCACCAACTGAAATCCTTAATGACTTTTATTAAATTCTTACTTTTGTCACCAAGAATAACATAACTGTATGAATTTTGAGCCTAATTTCTTAGGGAATTCAGTTGTCTGCAGAAACAACTATTTGAGTAAATTATTACCAACCTAGACTCAGAATAAACCAAATGTGGGAAATCCTTTTGCACTTGATATTGCCTGTCCACAGGCTTCCAGAAAAGGACTTTTATCAATGGCTTCTGACTAGTTCTACAATACATCCTGAGATCCATAGCTTCCTACAGCCCCAGAAATTTTAAGGTTAAATGAGATCTATTAAAATAAAAGTAATCATTTCTACAAAACCTATGAAAATGTTCAATTCTGGCAACTTCATAGACTGAAAAAACACAGAAGTCCTTTACCAACACCTACAACTCAAGCTTTAATTAATAAAACTGATTTTTAAATGCATAGTTAAGCCCTAGCTGGTGTGGCTCAGTGGATTGAGTGCTGGCCTGCAAACCAAAGGACTGCCAGTTCAATTCCCAGTCAGGGCACATGCCTGGGTTGCTGAGCCAGGTCCCCAGAGGCATGTGAGAACCAACCACACATTGATGTTTCTCTCCTTTTTCTTTCTCCCTTCCCCTCTCTCTACAAATAAATAAATAAAATCTTTGAAAAATAAATAATACATACATACATATATACATATATACATTCATACATACATAGTTAAGCTCCTAATAAATAAAGGGAAAAGTACAGTATTCAGAAATAAAGACTTAACTAAATTCCTGAGTGATAAACATGAAAGCTGACACAGGGATCTTGGAAGTAGAAGGGGGTTGTATCTTATTTAGAATGTCTAGATTTTCATATGCCTTAGTTTTAAAGTTTGTGAAAATATATGGATGAGTTCTTGAACTCTGTAATACGGAAAACTGAAACTGAGAACTGCTCTGTAGAGCATAAAGCATCAAAGAGTTGTATTCTCACTGAAATAAGAATTAGAAAATATAATAGTCTTGTCCAGGAATTCAAGGACACTTTTATCTGTTCCATCTTCTAGAGAAAAGTATTTTAGGAAGGGATATACAATGTCTTATAAACCTGTGCACCTAAAACTTATATAATATTATCAACTAATGGTACCACAATATAGTTAGTTGAAAATAAAATCTCTTTTTAAAAGATTTAAAACCCTAGAATTGCTTCACATCAAATGGAATTTGGATATATACTGTTCTATAAAAAGTAATTCCTCAGTATCTAAAGTAATGCAGCAATTTGTATGAAGCCAGTATCTTTTTTACTTATTTATTTATTATTTTTACACTATAATTGACATATAATATTTATTAGTTTCAAGTGTACAACATAGTGGTTAGACATTTATGTAACTTATGAGTATCTCCCTGATAATTCCAGCACCAACCTGACACCATGCATAGCTATTATAATATTATTGACTATATGCCCTATTCTTTACTTTACATCTCCATGACTCTTGTAACTTCCAATTTGTACTTCTTAATCCCTTCACCTCTTTCATCCAGAGGTAAAACCCCACCTCCCATCTGGCAATCATCAGTTTGTGCTCTGTATCTGTGAGTCTGTGTCTGTTTTGTTTGTTCATTTATTTTGTTTTTTTAGATTCCTCGTACAAGTAAAATCATAGGGTGTTTATCTTTCTTTGTATGTCTATTTCACTGAGCATGATACCCTCTAGGTTTATCTATGTCTGAGCAATTGGTAAGATTCATTCTTTTTACAGAGAAGTACTATTCCATTGTATATATGTACTACATCTTGTTTATCTAGTGGTCTATCAAAGGACACTTAGATTCCTTCTACAAGTTGGCTATTGTAAAGAATGCTGTAATGTACATAGGATGCATATATATTTTCAAATTGGTGTTTTGGATTTCTTTGGATAAATACACAGGAGTGGAATTTTTGGACCATAGGCAGTTCTATTTTTAATTTTTTGAGGGAACTCCACATTGTTATCCACAGTGGCTGCACAAATTTGCAATCCTGCCAACAGTGCACAAGGATTCCCTTTTCTCCACATCCTCAGTGACACTTGTTATTTGTTGGTTTACTGATAATAGCCATTCTGACTGGTGTGATGTAATATATAGTTGTGATTTTAACTTTCATTTCTGATAATGTAGGCCAATATATTTTAATACTTGGTAGAAGCAAACATAAAATAATGAAAAGTCATTTTCTCAAAACTTTAGATCTTAAAGAAAACTTCACATAAACCCACAATTTAAAAAAAACTACATGAGAAATAAACTACTGTAGGGATATTCAGCAGACATAACAAAAAGGTACAGAATTAATATCCCAGGAGCTTGTAATAATAAAATAACTCAAAATAAACTAGAAATAAGCATGTTTAAAATAATAAGTTTTAAGAAATAGAAACAACATTCTATGAACTAAGGATAGGCAGATATTGAAAAAGGACACCAGACTTTGTAAATGCAATTAATAAGAATTAGCAGTTAAAACTCAATGTATGGGTTAACAGATTAAACAGAACTGAAATAAGAAAGATTTGTAGATGCATATACTAATTTACCTAAAATGCATTAATAGTATTCTTGATGTAAAAAGGCATAATTAGAATTAAAAGTTTTGAGAACACCAAAGAGATATTCTAGAAAAGATTGAGATAATAGTAAAATTTGATATTTGAGAATAATAGCAAGAAAATTTCAGTGCTGACGACAGCCATTTTTCTTTGGATAGAAGGAGCATAAACCAAATGATGAGAATGTCTTCAAAGCCAGACAAAATTCTTTAACCATCTGAGAATTTAGTATTAAAAATGCATAAAGTAGGAAATGTTACTTGTATCAATTAAGGAACCTGCTACTAAGTGGCAAGAATGCACACCAGTTGAGGAGGCTAGGTGGCAGAGTAATTGGGGAACAGCAGAGGGCCCAGGAATGAAAGGAGGTGCACATATGAACCAAATGGGGAGATTCTGGAGCAAATTACATGAAACCACTCACATGGTTTTACTGCCGAGCAAAGCCTAAAGTACCCAAAGCAACAAAATGGGATTGGTCATAATTTTGGATATGTTTCTTACTGGACTTTGTATTCTGTTTGTTGCTTTAAAACATTCATTGTGACTTCTTCTGACGTATTAGTTCAGATTCTTACAATAAGAGATAAGATGTGGTAGAGTGGCAGACTCCTTTATACCCTGTACTGATCCCATTCGGATCACTCCCTTCTCAGTTAACATCTCTTTTCAATTTCATGTACAAACTTTATATTTTCAAGTTGTTCTCCACACAACTTGAACACATATATAATATAGAACCCTGTTTTGTTTATTAAAAAATTTTTGTACAGTGGTATCATACTGCATCTTTCTACATTTTGCTTTGCTCTCAATATGGTATTGTTTTTGTTTAGCTTTTATTTTTATAATTGATTATTTTGACACACAGTCACATAGCTCAATCACTTCAACTGACCTGTAGTTTTATATTATATAAATGTATCACAAATTATTTACAATCTCACAATGATGGATATTTAGGTTACCACCACATTTTTTTTTTACTTTTATAAACAACGCTGACATAAACACCTTTGTGTATTTTTCTTCAACACATATGAGTTTGTACAGGTAAATCAATGAATTTCAAATACACTCTATTTGACAGTTTCACCCCTTTATCTTTTGACTATAGTCCAATAGTCAAAAACCCAAATTTCTACCGCCAACAGTATAACAACTATAATATACTTTATTTTATAGAAGGTAAACTTGCCATAATATTTTGGAGAAAAGTAAATGGAAAAATTCTCAGTGAGACAAGACTTGAGATAAGACTTTCAATTCAGGGTCACCCTGAGACTTACACAAAACATTATATATATAATGTTTATATATATATGGCAGTCTACTTTAAGCGGATAACTTTAAGCATATGCAGAAATTCTAGCCGTTTATTTCCACTTTTTAATGTTTTTCATGTCATAATCTACCTCATTTTATGTTGTATACTCATTAACAAATTATTATAGCTATAGTTATTTTTCATACCCTTTGACTTTTACATTACAATTAAGTAATGTAATTGGCTAGCATACCACTATATTACAGTATTAGAATATTCTGAATTTGTTTATACATTTATCTTCACCAGTGCATTGTATATTTTCATGTTTCCCTGTTACCGATTGGTGCCCTTTCATTTCAAGATCAAAGAATTCCTTTTAGTATTTCTTAGAAGGTGGGTCTATTGTTGTTGAACTACCTCAGCTGTTGTTTGTCTAGAAAAGTCTTTATTTCTCTTTCATTCACGAAGGGTAAATTTGCTGAATAGAGTATTCTTGGTTGGCATTTTTTTCTTTCAGTATTTTGAATATATCACCCCACTTGCTCCTGGCTGACAAGTGTACTGACCTGTTCCCTTCTCCCTTTCCTTCTTTCAGAATTCCGATAACACACAGTTTCTTCTTACAGTATCCCATAAATTGCATAGGCTTTCTTCACTCTTTATTTTCTTCTAATTGAGTTATTTCAAGGGTGCTATTTTTATAGCTCACAGATTATTTGTATTTGATCTCTACTTGATAGAGATCAAGTAGATAAATCAGTTGATAATCTCTACTGCATATTTCATTTCATTTGATTAAATTATTAAATCCATAATTTCTGTTTGGTCTTTTGCATGTACTGGATCTCCCTCTTGCTACTGTCAGAAGCCTACCCAGAGACCCAGCTGCAGTGTAGGGGCACTGCGTGGGTGTGGTACTCAGGCCAGTTCCAGGGGTCAGCAGGCTGTGAACTCCCTGGGGTTCTTGGGTGGATTTCTTGGTCTTCAGAAACCATTTGTTTTTAATGCCCTCTATTGTTTTTATTTGCTGCTGTCTCTATCTTCTTCCTTCCTCTAGTCATGGAACTTCCAATTTACTAGTCCAGAGTTTGCAAGAGAGTCTCTTTAGCACAGTTCCACACAAAGGGGGAATCTGGGCATTACTTACCCATCTCCTTTTCCCCCAAAGAGAAGTCATGGCTGAGAAGATATTACTTAACCCTAAGCTATGCCACCTTGGGGGTGATGTGATGAGGGCAAAGGTAAGCTGTTCCTCCTATCCACTCCATTGCATCCAAACCTGGACTTCAAAGGCTCTCTTGTCTGTGGAGGACTTCCCTCAGTATCCAGCTGTTGTTCAGGTGCTCATGGACTGTGGCAGAGAGGGGCTGGAGTCAGTCCACAGGCTTCTGCAGGGACCACAGCTGGTACTGAGGTCTATCTGCCTATTCCCTGATACACAGGTGGGTGAGATTCCTCCTGAGTCCCTTGACATATGGTTCTGGATTCCACAATTCCCACAGAGACACTTTTGTTTCTGGATGGATGTCGGATTTTTGTTGTTGAGTGGAGTACAAAAACACAGGAGGTGTCTTATGCCACTGTGATGCTGACGTCATTTTGCTAAACTACTAAGATTTTGAAATTACCCGATTTAGCTCTTCTAGAGAGTTTTTATGCATGTCTTCATCTAAATCTCAACTTAAATATTGTCCTTGTTAAAAGCCAATGTCTTTATGTATAGAATGCTCTAACATAAATATGCCATTTCATTATTAGAAAATGTTTTACATTCCACTGCAACATATGCTGAAAAAAGTTTTCACTCAATATATTTTTGTCCTCAATAGAATCCAGTGTTGCAGTGAAAAATTTTTATAATACCCAGTGCATTACATAATATATATTAACTTTTGTCCTAATTATATCCAATTTACATGTCCTTTCTATTTTAACGCTTTCTGATATTTTCGTATGCAATGTCACATTTTCCTCTGTACTTCCCTTGCACCCTTGCTGTATGTGGACTAGCCAGATATATGTGCCCCTGGGTCATTTGTTATGTGAAACTGTGCACTGTGTAAGAACAGACGTCGTACCTTGAGTTCTACCAAGCTATCCAATACCTGAATATACTGCCTTCCGTAGGAGGTGATCAATACATCTGTTGAGCTCTAGTCATTTAAAATTTAAATCAGGATGCTATTTGAAATTTCTTACTTTCATGACATACTTATGTTCCACTTCAAGTGACTTGTTAAAATAGTTCTCAATAGTTTGCTTTAATATAACTGCCTGAAGTAGCTTTTAAATTTAGTGTTGTAGCAGACTACCTGGTAATTTGTAAAAAAACATACATGCAGCATACATAAAATTTTTAGAGAAAAATAATAGATGTAATGGTGAGGATCTGTCTCTTTCTTCAAATCTCAACTCATTCATAAGAAATTTTCTTATTCCATGACTAATTTTTATAATCAATAACAGAATTAATCAACAGTAGTCACACACATACATTTTATACACACACAGATATCCACATTTTGTCCCATCCAATCATTACCTGTCTTCAAAAATGCAACCTAAAAAAAATGACTTAGCTTCTATAGAAAGTAGTGATTCAATACTGTTTTGATATCATGACTCAGAGAATGTGTATCTTATAGGATTGTTCAAATCCTTAACTGCAGAATGGTTTACAATAACACCTTACTCAGCCAATCAGTTTAATCTCTGATCCAGTGTAGTTTATAATTTTCTCCTGAGTTGGTTTTTCAAATTCTTGGCCTTGGTTTACTCTTCAAAAACATCTGTTCATCATTTAAGACCAAAAAGAAATGTAAATGAAACAATATATTTTAATAAATCAGTGTAATACATTGTACAAGAAAATGCTAAGACATTTTAAGAAATTCTAAGAACATTCTAAGAAAATGTCAGTTGATTTTGTCTATGTCACTTACTGTTTTAAACCTCTTGGTGTCTTCTGTCTGTCCTTTCTAAACTTCACATTCATTTTTTTCTCATTTATATACCTGGTAGTAAAAAATTCTTTTTTTCATGAATTTTATAAAATTCTTCATGACACCATGCAGGCTTTGAGAGGGCCATTTGATTTGCATAATTCTAGCAGCTCGATTTGTGAAAATACCACTTCACAGTTCAGTCAGGGGTTAGCCAAACATGGCCTTCTATAGGTTCTTTTGTTTAAAATAGTTAGGAAATAAAGAATATTTTTAAAATATTTTATTTATTTATTTTTAGAGAGAGGGGACGGGAAGGAGAAAGAGTGGGAGAGAAACATCAATGTGTGGTTGCCCCTCATGTGTCCCCTACCTGGCCTGCAACCCAGGCATGTGCTCTGACTGGGAATTGAACCGGTGACCCTTTGCTTCACAGGACCATGCTCAATCCATTGAGCTATGCCAGCCAGGGCTAAAGAAGAATATTTTATGACATAAAAATTATATTACATAAAAATTGACGGTTGGCATCCATAAATAAAGTTTTATTGGGATATCCATGTGTATTTCTTCATATATTGTCCATTGCTGTCTCCATGCTGCTATGACAAAGTTGCATACTTGCAACAAAGACCATGTACCCACAAAGCCAAAAACACTAAATGACCATTAAAGGAAGTGAGTTGCAGACTTCCAGCTTATATGCTCACATTGAAATACAATTATAAGGTATCCTGGGTGCTCGTCAGTAAATGAATGGATCAAAAAATTATGGTACATATACACAATGGAATTCTATGCAGCAGAAAGAAAGGAGCTCCTACCCTTTGCAACAACATGGATGGAACTGGAAAGCATTATGCTGAGTGAAATAAGCCAGGTGTTGAAAGACAAATACTATATGCTCTCACCTTTAACAGGAAGTTAAACAACAAAACAAATAAGCAAGCAAAATAAAAACAATGACACTAAAATCGAGAACAGGGGGACAGCGACCAGAGGGGAGAGGGGAGGGAATTTCAGGGGAAAAAGGGGAAGGATTTACAGGAACCAGTATAAAGGACACACGGACAACAACTAAGGGGGGTGGAAATGGGAGGAAGGTGGGGAGCATCGGGGGGAGTGGGCTGGGATGGGAGAAATAAACAGAAAACTGTACTTGAAAAATAATTAAATAAAAAAATAAGGTATGATTGAATCATACCTTATGATTTAAGGTACTGATGTTCACCAGTATTTAACTTTCTGGAAGAATGATCTACAGCCAAATGTATAGCTATAGCTATATGACAGATATAATCTATTAATTTCACCATTTTAGTTAATTCTTTTACCTTTTCTAGTTATATAATTTTGTCTATAGATAATTATAAATATATCCTCTCTTTTATAATATTTGCTCTTAATCAATGTTTTCTGTAATTCTGATCAACATTTTCTCTTACACTGGTGGTCACATTGGCAGATTTTCCTGGAAAAAAATTAGTAGTAAAAATGTCTAGCTTTTTTCTAACTGTGATATAAGTATTTATAATCTTACACCACTAAAATATATTTTTATCAGTATTCAGAGTGATATGGTTGCATAGATATAAATTTTATTTGAGATAAACTTTATCATGTAAGGAGATTCCTTTCATTTTTCATCACAGAGGCCATTTATAATAACTACAAATAAATGTGAAAATCTCTTTTAGCATCTGACTATAGTTCATAATTTTTATTTATCCACCTACATACAATATTTCATTAATATATTTTTAATAGTGCATCATTTTGCATTACCATTTTGCATAATATTTTTGGTGCCCTTTCAAATTAAGTAGCTCACAAAATTACATAATTTTATGTAAGAGTTTTATATCTACTCATTTGTGTTGTTAATTGTAGTTATTTGTTTTTGATAGTTTTACTATCAAATTTATATATTTTCTCAAAAACCTTTTGAGTAATTTTCTATTTTTCTATGCTTTGAGTCTGTTTTAAAATGTGGAAATATAGTACTTTATTTATTTATTTATTAAAGATTTTATTTATTTATCTATAGGGGGGAAGGGAAAGAGAGAGGGAGAGAAATATCAATGTATGGTTGCCTCTCCTGTGTCCCCCGCTGGGAACTGGCCTGCAACCCAGGCATGTGTCCTGACTGGTAATCCAACTGCAATCCTTTGCTTCACAGGCCTGCACTCAATCCACTGAGCTACACCAGCCAGAGGCTTAAAGTGCTTTTTTTAAAGAAGAGATCAATAACTCATCTATGAAACAATACCTTATTGTTATTTTAAAGTGGTTTAACATATTTTGCAATTCATTTCCTTATAATTTGCCTGGTCAAGGTTCCTCCTTCTTACACCATTCTAACACTTTCATTTTCATACATGTAATTCATTTCATAGAGAACTCCAAAAATTTATAAAATTTAAAATACATTTTATAAGTTTAATGTTTATGTTCTAACAGTGTGAGGTTAGGCCTACATATTTTACTTTTCATTGTTTATCAAGGTAGGATTATTTTGTTTGTTTGTTTGCTTGCTATGTTGTTGCCACATAATTAATCAGTTTTAGAAATTATAAAGGAAAGTTTTCTCTGTATGGTACATTTGATTCATAATTGAATTAACATAACTATTTTTATTCAAATGTTCACTGCCTTTATTTTGTTTTCATATGTGTTCTCTCAAAAACTAAAAGAAATGAGTTTATGTCTTTTATAGTTATGTTGAATTTCTAACAGTTGCATTATATTGTACTATGATTAACTATAAATATATGATCAATATATATTTATTAGAAGACTTGCCTTTATAAATATAAAACTATCTTATTTATCTTTTTAAGTTATTTTTGGCTTAAAATAAATTTTGTCTCTAATAACTGTAAAACCCACATTTTTGTTTGTATTTGCATGACATATTTTGGCCCATTACTTATTTTTAATGTTGGCAAGTTGTCCTATGCTTTTTTTAAATAAGCAGCATCTGTTCAACTTTTGCTTTGTGATCTAATTCAGTACTTTTTGTTATTCAATGTGAGCAAACCAATTCCTAAGTCATTACCGTAAGTGTTAGGTATATTTGGTTTTGCTTCTTATAACTTGTTTTGTGGTTTCTACTTTTATTCTTTATTATTTTGCCCAACTGGCCTCTTGGGCTCTATCAACTATATATATATTTTTTGTTTTTTTCCCTCTGTTTTTTCTAGTTATTTGGAATGAATATACAATCTTGTTTTCATTCCATTATTTCAAAGAAAACTGTCAACATCACAAATGAAACAGTATCTATTAACTATTCCTATATAAGATAAAAATATTGAATTTTATTTTCCCATCCAATTATGTGCTAATTTTTATTTTTTGAAGATTTTAATTGTTACAGAGATGGGAAGGGAGAGAGAGAGAGAAACATCAGTGTGTGAGAGATACACGCATATGTGCTAATTAAAAAAAATAAGAATTTAGGCCCTGGCTTGTGTGGCTCAGTTGGTTGGAGCAATGACCCCTAAATTGAAACATCCCAGGTTCGATTCCTGGTCAGGATACATACCAAGGTTGTGGGTTCTATGTCTGGTTGGGGCACATACAAGAAGGTAACCGATGTTTCTTTCTCACATCAATGTTTTTCTCTCTCAGCACTAAAAAAATGTCATCACATGATTAAAAAATGTATATAGTATCTAAAATTTGCTATTTCATATTAATTTCAAGAATTGTTCTTTATGAGTGTATCATTTTATAACCATGATGACAACGATGATTTCAATACAGTATTGTGGTTTAACTCCATGTCCTAACTGAACATTTTTGTATAGTACAGTTTACCCATCCTTCCCACCTTTGGTAGGGGTGAAGTGTACCTTAGAAGCATATTTTCACGAAGGGTATGCTGATGATATATTTGCTTTGCTCTTGCTGTGTGAGAGTGTTTCTGTCATGCTCTCCAAAGGAATGACAACTTGTATATATACAAGTAATTTTATCTAAAATGTCTTGTTCTTTTATTTTCTGGTATCTGATATGAGAAAGATAGGCTACAACCCCAAGTTTACTTGGGCTTTTTCTCTCTTTGGACACAAACAATTTTTTACCATTGGAAACTTGAAGGACTTGTATCTTCATTTTTTAACCTTCTTTAGCTTAATAAGACATGTCTAGATTTTTGTTTAATTAATTTACCTGTTATTTGATGTTTCCTTTTATTTTATAGACTCTTTTGATATAAAGATTCCATTCTGTCTTGAGATTCAAAATTATTACAACTACTATATTTGGTTTGGTTTTTCCTTCTAAAATTACATTCTTTAATTTGAGTGTCTTCCGGGCTTTGCCTCATATGTCATTTATTGTCTTAATAAATTTGTGCCTCACTTTTTCCCTCTTAGATCTGTGGAAACTTCTTGAGTTTGACTTCTGTTTAATGCATTTAATTTTCTGTGTTTTCAAATCTGCCAAATTTGCTGTTTGTATTATACTTATGAATTTAGCCATTTTAAAAAGTATTATTGCAGCCTCCAATTGATTTACTTGCTAATTGTCAGCTTTGTGTTCATGTTTAAAATGTCTTCTTAATCTTTTTAAATTATATTGTGTTGATTATGCTATTACAGTTTTCTTGGTTTTTCCTCCTTTGCCTCCCTCCACCCAGTACCCCCACTCCCTCAGGCAATCCCCACACCTTGTTCATGTCCATGGGTCGTGCATATAAGTTCTCTGGCTACTCCATTTCCTATGCTGTACTTTACATCCCCATGGCTATTCTGTACCTACCTATTTGTACTTCTTAATCCCCTCACCTCTTCACCCATTCTCCCCCACACTCCCCTCCCATCTGGCAACCAACAAAACACTCTCTGTATTCATGATTCTGTCTCTGTTCTTCTAGTTTGCTTGATTTGTTTTTTAGAATCAGTTGTGGAGGAGTGGGGGGAGGAAAGGCAGAAAAATGTACTTGAACAACAATAAAAAATGTATCGGTATAAATGTATCATTACAAAAGAATCAATTATGGTTAGGTTTATATTTGCCACTTTATTGTTCATAGTTTTGATATTTTTCTTAAACAAGTCCCTTTATCATTTCATATAATAATGGTTTGGTGATGATGAACTCCATTAGTTTTTTTTTCTTGTCTTCTTAATCTTAACCAGAGTAGTTTTTAACATTAGCATATCCTTTTCTGCTACTTATATGTAGTAATTCCATTTCATAAGCCGATAGCTGTACCATTTATTAAAAATATGCCCCTTATTTTGAACAATGACATCTTTTTATATGTCTGGTGACTTTCCTGTGAGAACTCATTCCAACACAGAAAATTCTATACTGTGTAACATGGGATTTGCAATGGTTCTATCAAGTATCGTTAGTTTTCTATAAATGTGAAAATCCTTTAGGCAGAAAAGACATCTTTAAATTTCCGGTTGTTATAATTTTGCTAGTTCACTGGTGGTCAAAGGAAAATAAGAGTTAATCAAGGCAAGGACTGTAGGTGCAGCTGCCAGGACTGCATCCTCGGAAGGAAAGCATATTTCCTGAATCCAGTTGCCTTCATGGGGTGCAGTGTTCCTGTTCTCTGTCTGGCATGGCTGTCTGCACCTGTTGTAAGCTGGGCACAGATTTTGCCATCTGGTGGACATCTCAGAAATATTGTTGAAATCTTCAGTGTCCTACCACTGCTGCAAAACATATTCTCTCTGCAGCCCTTGCCACGGGGTGCCATTGTAATTATGGTGTTCTAGAGGCACACCTTTCATTTATTTCTGAGTTACAGTGATCGTCCTCATGCCCACAGCCCTGCAAAATTTGGCTTTCCTTCCATCTGCCCCTGCTGCAGCACACCTAGAGAAAGACACTCATGGCATGCACAGCTCTTTCTTCCCCGTTTCCAACAATGATACACATTTTTCCTCATCAACTCATTTCAGAGTGTAAATGCTCTTTTCAAGGTACCTGGTAGATGAGAAGGTGAATTGGAAGGGGAGGGATTAACTGTCTGTGATCAAGCGTTTTTAGTCAAAAGTAAATGCCTTCAAATCATGAGATTATTCCTGAATAAAGAAATATAATAGAAGTATTTCATGACTCTAATAAGTATGTCTATTTACTTAATAAAAAACAATTCTCATTTTCATCTTTCAGTTCATATAAACTTTGTTCGCTATTTTTTAAAAAATCTCATAGCTCATTTTTCTTTACAAATAACAAATTATTACCAGTGTAAATAAGTCAGAAAAGCAGAACTCTGGTCCCAGATATGACAAAAACTACCTAAACTTTTAATTTTATAAGATTCTATCTATCATTAAAATGAAATAAATGGACAACGTTCTTTTCAAAGTGCCTTCCAGCTCTATGTTTCTTCCAGCGTATACTAATACTACCACTGTTGATGATATCCCTGTTTAAAAACGGAACCTAATCAACAAAACAAACAAACAGGCAAAATATAAACAGAGATATCAAAATAAAGGACAGACTGATGGTAACCAGAGGGGAGCAGGTAGAGGGATAATGGGGAAAATTGGGGAAGGGTCATCAAGGAACATGTATAAAGGACACACGGACAAAGCCAAAGTGGGGAGGATTGAGGGGAGGGAGGCAGGCATGGCTGGGGTGGTGGCGGTGGGGGGAGTGGAGGGTGGGAAGTGGAGACAACTGTACCTGAACAACAGCTATAAAAAAGTTAACTGTTGAAATAAAAGTACCATATCAGTCTCTCTCCGTATTAAAAAAAAGACTATGAGTAAATCAACAAGAAAGGATGTGATTATTTCCTCATTTGAAAGATACGAGGTTGCTCACCACTCCAGCTCTGAATTATTAGTAGGACAGAGAAGTTAGACACTCGGTAAACACCAGTGTGCTGTTAAATGGTTTAACCTTGGGTTGGTACTATTAACTTTCTCTGTGCTATTAATTTTGTATTGTTTGCTAGAATAAAGTAAGCTAATTACTTCAGTGGTGGCACACACCTGTGAGGTGAGACTGGTTCACAGAATGCCCCATGTGGACCTTTGTGCTGCAAATTATCTCTAGAATATTTTTGCAGTTCTACCACCTCCTCTCACATCTCACCAGAGCATTCCATCATCTAGTCACTTTGCATCCCTGTGGATGATGTGGAAGGTTTTCACTGTTTGAAAAAGGGAAAAGGGATGATCTTTCAGTCACATTGAAGTGCTGGTTTGTAATAACTAGTAACTGTTCAGTTTCTCTGCATAGTCTGTGCAATGAAAATGGCCATTTGTTGCTTTCGTTATCTCTCAAATGGAACAGCCTCTATTTTTTTACCTGCTAATTATTGAAAAATGTCTCACGTGAAAAAATGTAATATAAGCTCCCAAAGTCAACTAATGTTTTACTCAGGCATATATGCTCTCTGGAAATAGTACAAGGATACAGACTATGGTTCATGAAATACCACGGAAACATTTTGCTCTTCTGTGTGCGTGTTATACGCCCATCTCCAGTAATTGTTGGGATTTTTGTAACATGCTCTCCCACCCTTCCCCTCAGGAATCAAGCTGCCTTCTGTTGAATTTTTAAATAAATGTGGCTTTTTAAAAATCATTGGCTTTTTTGGTGAACCTATAATTCAATTTTTCTTTAAATAAAAATTCCATCTATTTTTTATACTGGTTGACTGTTTAAAATGTCAAAATAGTCTTTCTTAACACTATTTTTATGTTCATCCAGACTAACAAAATTTAAATCAAGGAAAGGGTTTTTACTTTTTAATGACATTTCTTTTTAATGTAATTTTTAAAAATATTTTATTTTAGATAACAATCAATCTAATTCAACACCCTTTCTGGAAATATCAGTTTACTTTTTGTTACAGAAAAAGAGTCTATAGAGTCAAATGAACTGTGGAAATAGCCACCTACCCTTAAAAAACATATACCTTTGTATCATCAAAGGCTACGTCTATTGTCCAATCAAACTTCACTCAATTGTCTTTTCAAAATTTTATGCATTATGTATTAATGTAGAAGAACAAAATCTCATGAAAGAAAAGTAAGCCAAACTTGCCAAAAATAAAATGAAAGTCTTTCTTGCTACAATCAGTGTGTTTGAATATTTAAAATGAAATTTAAATGCTAGGAGGTTGTTGTCAAAACCCATGTTAATATTTTATTAATTCAGGTGGCAGGAGGAGGCTTTTGCCACATGGATTCTTAGGTCTTGTCAGCACTTACAACATGTAACTCTAAGTACCTGGAGTTTCTACATGTGCCCTTCACTCCAATGCCCTTACCACATAAGATTATATGTTACATAGTATGTTATGCCAACCTGACTACCCTTCCCCTTAACACAAAGGTAAAATAAATCTACCACCCCTAGACTGTAGAGCCTGAGAATTCTGTTGAAATTACATACAAATTAATTATTTTAGACAAGGGCAAAAACTAGACTGGCTCTGGGGATTCTGTTCAAGGCAACACTTTCAGTCCCTGATCACCAAGTTTTCAAAGTTTTAGAAGGGAAAAAGAATAACTTGCTTCTCATCTATTGACTTTATTACCATAGGCACAAAAGTACTGTTTATACAGATAGCAGTATGCATAGCAGATTTAGGTAGACTTAATTTCTTTTCTTTTAAAGAATCAGTTTGTTGATTTTCAAAAACCATTCATTGTAAGTTTGTATATGATGAAGAAATCCCAAAATCTAATTCGATTAACACCAAAGCAACTCAGAACTAAAATAGATTTCAAAACATAATAAAGATCAGCTTTAACATTGTAGAGAAACCCATGGGCATCATTCTTTAATCAAAAAAGAGAGTTTATTGGAGTCAACATCTAAATATCTATTGTTAGTGGAATAGTTCATAGAGTATTAGAGTAATGGAACAGAATGTGAATCCTCTAAAAACATTGAAGCCACAAATGACTTCTATTTGGCATTGGAATGCTCTTTGGTCTGACCTATGGGCACTAACGTGTTATTGCTGAAATTCCTACCAAAATATGACTTAAAGGGAACTATTGTGTAAGTCTGTTCAGCATCTCTATGTCTGTCAGTACCCTTAACTGTAGCCCACACTTTGACCCAGTCACTCAAATCTTTAATGAAATGATCTGAACTATTCATTCTTTACCATGCCCCCATCCCTGCAATCTTTTTTATTTTTGTATATATTTTATTGATTATTCCATTACAGTTGTTCTATTCCCCCCTTCATTCCCCTCTACCCTGCACACCCCTCCCCCACCATTCCCCCCTTTAGTTTATGACCACATGTCTCAAGTTCTGTAGATTCTATATTTCCCATACTATTCTTGTCCTCCCTCCTGTCTATTTTCTACCTACTGTCTGTGCTATTATTTTCTGTACCTTCTCCCCCCTTCTCCTCCTCCCCCCACTCCCCTGTTGCTAACCCTCCTTGAGATCTTCATTTCTATGGTTCTGCTCCTGATCTAGCTGTCCTCTTAGTTTGCTTTTGTTTTAGGTGTGGTTCTTAATAACTGTGAGTTTGCTGTCCTTTCACTGTTCATCTTTTTAAAAAAGATTTTATTTATTCATTTTTAAAGAGAGGGGTAGAGAAGGAGAAAGAGAGGGATAGAAACACCAGTGTGTGGTTGCCTCTCCCATGCCCCACACTGGGAACTGGCCTGCAACCCAGGCATGTGCCCTGACTGGGAATGGAACCAGCGTCACTTTGGTTCACAGCCCATGCTCAATCCACTGAGCTACACCAGCCAGGGTCCTGCGATTTAATTTCCAACTGACTTGGGTTTCTACCTGCAAAAGATTCCTCACTATTATCCTTGTTTTCAGTCTTTCTCTTGCTTCAATATCTCAGGGCAGAAAAAATTTTCCACACAACTCTTCTTCTGTTTTTCTCAATAAATATGAGGTGCTTTCAGATGAAATTGGACTTAAGGCAGATGAAGATTTGTGATGGCTGGAGCGCCAGAGAAGTTGTCTGCTTCCTGTGCATCAAGTCCCCTAAACAAGAACCGTGGAGTCATCTTAAGCCTCTGTATCTCCTCCTCCACCACTGTGCAGACCTTACATTTTATTAAAGCAACTTCAGAAATGACCAAATCATCTCTTTACCTCATTGCTTGCCTCATTTTGACCTTCCTGCTCTCTTGTCTGAGCTTTTACAATAGCCTTTGATCTTATCTCCTGCCCTGAAGAAATTCACATTCTAGACCTCTTTCATTACTACACAGTGCTATCTAAGAAATAAACCTGATTGTGTTGCTTTTCTGAATAAATTCTCCAGTGATTTCCTGTATCCTTAGTATAAAATCCAGATTGCTTAATTGGCATGTAGGCAACTCCATGCCATGGTTCTGCTGGAAATAAAGCCTGGGAGGTGGCAGTATTCACAATCTGGCCTAAAATGAAGTCTTGACATTTTCACGCTGGAACAGGAAATAGAGCCATTACTGACCTTTTACAGTTTACACGGGTGATTTCAGTAACCACACAAACATGACGGTAAAGAACTGAGATTTACTCCTCAGGTTACCCCTGTCCAAGTTCTGGCTTCTCTGCCTACCAATCTGTCCCTGGGCAAGAAGTAAACCTCTTTGGGACTCACTACGTAAAATAGGGTTGATAATTGTTCTGACTTCAAAGGTTATTGTGAAGATTGAATTAGATAATACAGTGGACACAGAAAATATTTAGTAGAGTACTCAGCTTTAATAAGATTTCAACAAATACTCAGTTTTGTTGACTAATCAAAAATGTTGGTTATTAGGACATTCTATTGTGTTATGTTTTTGGAATATTCAGTAGAAATGTTTCTTAATTTTAAGCCAAAGTTGACCTCCCATGAGAACACCATATTCTCTTTTATTCAAGTGTGGGGGGGGTACTAATTTAAGAGTGAGTAGTCCTATATATGTAAGAATTGAACCTAAATTTGTGTGATTATCAATACTAAATATCTATTATTTCTGTATTTTTATTATTAAAATATCTTCTGTGAACTACCAACAAAATCCATCTATCAGTGACAATTCAAATGGCCTTATCATTCTTTCCTGAATTTTCCAATCCCAACTCTTCACTTGTAACATTTAAAAAATAATACTTGACAGAGGAATTAGCTCAAAAGATTGAGGTGACCAGGCACATTTTATCTTTGTTGTCGATGCAATTTACCTGTATTTTCATCCATTTACACTGACTTTTCTATGTACTTTATCTTATTCCTTTTGATTTCAAAGCTTAATAATTTCTCCTTTGTTCTTGACCCCATTGTTTCCTCACATTCCAAGAAAAATTTTCTTTAAGAAAGTATTCTGTCTACATCTTTGATTTTTTAAAATTAAATGTATTGATTGGGGTGACATTGGTTAATAGGATCAGATAAGTTTCCAGTGTACATTTTCCTGATTTTTGATTCTCCCTTAACTCCTTTTGTTCTGCCTTCAAGCAAGCATAACTTTCTCAGGTTGAAAAATGTGTGCTTTGGTTCTATTTGCTTTCCCTTAACAGTGCATTTCTTAAACACAGTTTTTGCACCTCATTTCTTTTTTCTTTATGAGCCACTATTGCTTATCTGTTTTCAATATTGTGCTAAAATTATAGTCTGAAACATGTATTATTATTTTCATATCGTTTTCCAATATTTATTTTGCAACATATACTTTTCTTTTTGATATTTCACTAAAAAAAAAGCTTCAGCAAGCAGCCATTGACTTTTGACATTGCATTTGGCACCTTCTCCATCTGGCTTCTATCTCCTTCCTTGACTAGATCTGTAGCACGATCTAGGCAAGAACCTCTAATTCAGTTCAACTGATCTTTTTGTTTGCTACGGCCCCAGCCCACCTCGTTTTCTCTAGTAAGCTACAGGCGGACATGCTTGGGGCTGGCCTTTGCTCACAATTTCCCTTCCAATTGGAATGCCCTTCCCTTTCAGGCAAACCTTTACAGTCCAGCGTAAGTTCCACCTCGCCCAAGAAGCCTTTGTTCATCACTTCAGCCCCCAATGCCTCTAACCTTTTATGAAGCAAGAGAGAGAGAATAAATTCTTTCTGGGGTCTGGGGAGGGGTGATCAAAATATATAAATTGCAGTGTTGCATCTGTTGTTTATTTGTTATGGACACTGACATACGCTGGCTAAAAACTTAGTTCTTCCATCTTTAAAATAAAGTTATTCATACCTCCCTGATCTACCTCCTTGGATAGTTTTAAGTGATAAATAAAATAGTGTATATAGACAATTTCCCCTGCCTGGGCAGCTCAGTTGGTTAGAGTGTCATCCCCATACACAAAGGTTGTGGGTTTGATCCTTGGTCAGGGCACATACAAGAATGAACAACTGAGTGTTCATAAATAAGTGGAACAAAAAACCTCTCTCTCTTAAAATCAATAAAAAATTAAATAAAAGCATTTGTAAAAATTTAAAAAATCTATTCAAGCTTGACATGTTATAAAAAATCATATGTTGTTAGCTGTCTTGTGTTGCTTTGTTCTCTCATACTCTTACTATGTTACTGGACTGAGTACTGTTATTAAATTTCCATGTGTTTATTTTGACTACTTAATTAGGTTTTAAATTCTTTTTTTAACTTTATTACAGTGATATTGATGGTATTATGATCAAGGATTCAATAAGAGTGAAATTTCTTAGGGCTTACTATTTTAGAAACATAACTGGGCTTGTACCTCCCAATAAAATGTGGATCCAGAGAAGCTTCTAGGCATATTTTTATCCTGGCCATTTGGAGATAATAAATGTAAGGTACTGTTAGAAACCATCTTCCAAAAGATGGTCAGCAAGAAAAAAAAACAAAGATGATTTGCTTGTCTCAGCTTGCCTAGGTCTGGCTGGCTATAGATAGTCACACAGACTTAATAGGAAACAGGAAGTCAAAGAAAGGCAGTTGAACTTGGGCTCATGTCATTTTCTTTAATAGAAATATAATTTGGAAAAATAAAATATGCATTAGTTAAAGTTTTGACAAACATGTTGAATAATGTTGTATTGGATAAGTATATTTAATTTGTTTTTTATTCATCTGTTGATGGACATTTGAATTGTTTCTTGACTTTTACTAATATGGAAAAAGCTACTATGAACATTCTTGCATAGGGTTTTTTCTAAGTTTATTTTTCACTATTCTTGAAATTGCCAGCAGACTGGATAAAAACAAGATCCAGTGATACTCTGTTTTCGAGACACACATTTTAACAATACAGGCAGATTGAACATAAAAGAATAGCAAAAGATACAGCATGTAAACACTGAGCAGAAGAAAACTAATATGGCTATATTAATATCAAGTAAAGTAGACTTCAAGACAATGAATACTAAGACAGATTTTTTAAATAATTATTTTATAGGGTAAAAGGGCCTATTTGTAATAAGATATAGCAATCTTAAATACGTATGACAAAATCATTGAATTCCAAAATAGAAAAAAAAAAACTGGCAGGGCTAAAATGAGAAATAGGCAAATGCACAATTATTGTTAGAAATTTTAATAATTTTCTCTCAGGAGATAATACAACAGTAGAAAAATTAATAAAGATATCGATAACTTGAATAATGTTATCAATTATCAAACATGAGAACCTGATTGACATTTATAGAATATTATGACCAACTCCAGATTATATGTTCTTTTCAAGTGTACAAAGAACACTCACCAAAGACTATATGTTAGGCCATAAACAAGTCTCAATTCATTTAGAGTCTTTGACTACAATGGAATGAAATTAGAAACCAATAATAATAAGCTATCTAGAAAAAGCCCATATTTTGGAAATTAAGCAACACATTTCTAAATAATTGATCCTTGGACCAAAGAAGAAATCATAATGAAAATTTAAAAATGTTTTATAATGAATGACAGTTAGAATAAAAATGTTTTAAAAAATCTTGGCATTCGCACCCTTTATTCATTCCATTGTCTCAGGAACTAATTAATCAAATTAATATTTCATTCTTTTTTAGAACTGAAGAAATTAATAGGCAGAAATGCAGACTGAAGGCTGAGAATTATAGAGATCATGGCCACAATAAATCAATATTTTTATTCTTCTATAATTGTTATTAAGTAACTGCATCTTACTGAAGTAATAAGTAAATATACTTTCAATGTCAATAAACATAATAATAAATACTTTGGCAATTTTCACATAATAAATCCCATGTAGGAGTGTGTATGATGCTCCCATTTCCATCCAATGAAGCAGTAGCAGAAATAGTTTGGATACTGTTCACAATGACAGAAATTATAACTAAAGAATTAGTGTTAGACAATAATGAGTTGAATAGAAACCAAGGAAAGTTGTGAAATCTCTGTTCTGAGACCTGAGACAAAGAAATATATCTCTGATTTTAGTTCAATTTTTAATAAATACAAGAGGTCTGACTAAATGATCTCCTAGGAAGCCCCTCTTCCACATACAAAACCTATCCTTTTAGTTAGCATTGGTTATTTTGCCAATAAAAGGGAAATTTTTGCTCAACGACATAAAAAAAAGTTGGAGGTCAATTCTATGTCAAAGTCATATCTTCTGGCTTCCAGTCAAGGTGGCAGTGTAGGCAGAAGGTGGCATGGGTTGCCTCTTTGCACACCACCTCACAATTAAAACTAAAATATAAAACAACCATCACTCAGAACTGTCATAAATAGTGTTGAATGGAAGTCTGACAACCAAGGATTTAAAGAAACCACATCCATCTAGGCTGGTAGGAGGGGAGCAGGTGCTGAATGGGCTGGTCTCTCATCCATGTATGGTGGATAAAAATCCGGGAAGGATATTTCAGGAGTGAGCACGCCCTGCCCCACACCAGGCTCCCCAGCCCAAGGTTCCAGTGCCAGGAACATAAATTCCTACAACTTCCGGCAGCAAATAACAGTGGGGATTAAGTCAATAGAAGAAACTACTGGAGCCTCAAGCAGTTCCTCTCAAAGAACCCACACACAGACTGACCTATTCAGACGCACTCCTTCTGAGCTCCAGCACTGGGGCGTCAGTTTGAAGGGCACTGGTGGCATAATGGGAGAGACTGAAGTGTCTGCCATCAGGATGAGAAGAGGCCATTGTCCCTTTTCTTATCCATCCTTTGACCCTGCAGAGCCACCGGTTGGCAGGCTGGTGCCATATCTGAGACTCCAAGAACCTGGATAACACTATTTGACCTGCCTTAGAGATCCTCAGAGACCTCACCCCACCTGACTTATGAGCCCATTTAAGCTGCCTTTCTGTATGAATGGCTGATATTGGCTCATGCTTAACAACTTCCTAAATTCTCTCAAACGAGCAACAGCTGGCCTCAGTGAGCTCCGGGCCCAGTACTAGCAGCAGTCAGATTAGTTTCACAACTTGGCTATGTCTGGGAATCTCTGAGACCAGCACAGGTAGCAACTTTCTTAGGTTGCTTTACAGCTAGGAGGGGCGTTCCCAAGCAAAACACAGGTGGGGGCTGACATTGGCATGCACCACCCAGGAAACCCCATGGCCAATGCACCCAGCAGACAGCTATAAACCATGCTGGAGCACCACCGCACAGTTCCTGCGCAACTCTTCCTCCACAAAGGGCTGACATTGGTGGTAAGTGGTCACACCCAAACATTGCAACTGACTGGCCTGGGTAAATCCCTCCCATTGATCTGAAAACAGCAACCAAGGCACAAATATAAGAGGATGGTGTACTCAACCCACATGAAGGGTACACCTTGAATACCCAGCTTGGGTAATGGTGGAGGCTGTGCCACTGGACCCTATAGGACACCTACCACATTAGGCCACACCACCAAGACATGGAGTCAAAGCAGCTCTACCTAATACATAGAATCAAACATAGGGAGGCTACCAAAATAAGGGGACAAAGAAATATAGCCCAAATAAAAGAAAATATCAAAATTCCAGAAAAACAGCTAAATGAAATGGAAATCAACAATCTACCAGATGCAGAGTTCAAAACACTGGTTACAAGAATGCTTCAGGAACTTAGTAAGGACCTCAGCAGCATAAAAGATATCTAGTCAAATTAAGGATTCAGTAATTGAAATAAAGAAGACTTTACAGGGAAACAACAGTAGAGTGGATGAAGCCAAGAATCACATCAAGGATTTGGAACATAAGGAAATAATAAACAATGAATTAGACAGCAAGAAGAAAAAAAGAATACAAAAAAGTGAAGATAGTATAAGCAGCCTTTGGGACAACTTCGAAAAGCCCAGTATTTAAATCATAGAGGTGCCAAACGGAGAAGAAAAAAAGCAAGAAATTGGAAATCTATTTGAAAAAATGATGAAAGAAAAGTTCCCTAATTTGGTGAAGAAAATAGACATTCAAGACCATTGAACACAGGCCCAATCAAGTTGAACTAAAAGAGGTCAACACCAAGATGCATCGTAATTAAAATTCCCAGCATTAAAGATGGAGAGAGAATCTTACGAGCAGCAGGAAAAAAGCAAAGAGTTACTTCAATGGACTTCCCATGAGACTGTCAGTTAAGTTTTCAAAAGAAATTTTGCAGGCAAGAAAAGACTGGCAAGAAGTATTCGGAGTGATGAAAAGCAAGGACCTACAACCAAGATTACTCTATCCAGCAAAGCTATCATTTAGAATTAAAGGGCAAATAAAGTTCTTCCCAGACAAGGTAAATCTAAAAGATGTCATCATTACCAAGCCACTATTACATGAAATGTTAAAGAGACTTAAGACAAAGATCAAAACTATGAACACTAAAATGACAACAAACTCACAGCTATCAACAACTGAACCCAAAAATAAAAACAAAAACTTAACAAGTAACCAGAACAGGAACAGAATCGTAGGTATGGGGATCCTTTGGAGGTTATCAGCTGGGAGGACGAAGGGGGAGAAAGGGGAAATGGAGCAGAGATCAAGAAGCATAATTGGTAGGAATAAAATAGATGGCGGTCTTAAGTATAAAATAGGAAAGGGAGAAGCCAAAGAACTTACACGCACGAACCATGGACGTGAACTAACGGTGGGGAGGATGGCTGGAGTGAAGGCTGGGAGTACTGGACAGAAGGAGACAAAGGGAAAAAATTGGAACAATTCTAACAGCATAATCAATAAAATATAATTTAAAAAGTAATATCTTCCAATTTACAAATTATTTTATTTGGAAGAATATTTTCTTTAGAGAACTCAAACCAATCTCTCTCTTCTCTCTCGCAACAAAAGAAAATTCAGTTTGCGAATTGTGATCATGATTTGAACTTTTCAAAACCTATATGAGTCATATCTTGCCCTTTGATAATTTTCAAGTGACAAGGCTATTTTATAGATCAGTTCTTGCTTTTAATGATTTCCGTGCATTTTGTTTGGGTGGTACTGAGAATAATAAATGGGAAATGTCATCTGAATACGAGCCTGGAAATGAACGTGGAGAAGGCAAATGATCACGTCACTGTGGGGAGGCAGTATATTTTCCTGAGCCTTTTGTCCTTTTCCTTTCTCAAACCTGCCATTTTCCTGCTGTAGTTTGCAAATGAAATTGGCGAGATGGAAATCACATGATCTGACATATGTGGGCTTTTCGTTTATGTCCATGGTATGGAGCTGTTCAAAACCTTGTAAGTTCTAGCCATACTTTTATAATTCACATAGATGGAGTTATATGGGGAAACTTTAAAATACAGATCACTTCTTTTTATTTAAAATTCGCTTTCTCCTTTCATTCCTGCAGGCAGAAAAACTAATATTTTCATGATATTAAGAAAAAGAAGAAAATAACTTTGCCTATAGTGCTTTGTCATTCAAAAAATGTCTTGGTTCAAATAATATGAATTCATTCCAAGAGGAAACTTGTGGATTTGACCAAGATAGAAGTTATCTTTATCCTAAAAAGAGGGGGAATAGAAAGAGGAGAAGAAGAAAAAGAAAGGAAAAGCCTATGGGTCAAGAGATTTCATGAACTGAGGAATAGAGTGGCCACTTTTGGTCTCTCTAAAATGTGTTAGGAGTGTGAACAGCTGCCAGCATGTTAAATAAACAAATACACTTTCACAGGTCAAAACCAATATATTTTCTACACACGAAACCAAACAAAGTTTTGTAGAATACCTGGTATGTAGTTTATAACTCTTACTTGGTGCTAGCATGTCTTTTTAAGACTGCATCAGGGGACAAGAAGAATACCCATTTTATAATCTTACATAATTTCAACAACTATCTCTAGGCATTTTGATATGCAGCATTTGGCTTTGTCTGCTCCTCTGATGTTGAGCTGCTTCTACCCTCGTAATCCGGCCTCCATACCTGTAACGCTGTTTTTGGGTCCAGCCTGCAGACAGCCCTACAGATTTAGACTTTTTCTGAGCAGCCAGGCATGCTCTCCTGCTTTCTGCAATCCCCTTCTGTGTTCAGGCTCAGAATATTGAGTGGCAGTGAGTTTTCCTTTATTTCTGGTTCGATTGTTGCTTCTCAGGTCTGGCTTGGGCTCTGATCTTGACATTTATGTCACAGGTGTCACCGGTGAAACTGCTGGGAAACCAGATGGCAGGCCTAACCGAGGACGGCATCATCTGCTGCTGTACTCATTGCTCCTGCTATACCCGCTTGTCTTTCTTCTTCCTGTTGATGCCATTGCCTCGTGTGGTCATGTTCATTCTATCAATGTTATTTACCTTTCTGCAGGCCTTTCCAAATGTGAATACCTTTCTGTACCTTTTTTCATGCATTTCCTCTGCTTGGAACCCTGCCATCCACGAAGGCTCCTGACTTGGCTGGCTTCCTGAAGTTCTTCGAGGGTTTTTTCTTAAATGTTACTTCCTTAGCAAGACTTTCCCTAAGCATCCTATTTACATTGACGACACTCTTCTCCTTCCCAACTCCCTAGCCTGGTACTTTTTTCTCTTTCCCTGGTGTCGTCTTTTTCTATAGCAAGTAGCAGGCCTTGCTGTATTCTATGTTTATGTACTTGTGTAGAGTCTCTAACACTATGACACATAGAATATGTTTCATGAGGGCAGAGTTTTGTCTGCCTCTGTCTGTTTGGTTAAATACTAAGCATCTGGGAAAATGTTGGCTGTTGGTTAGCACCCAAAAATTGTTTGGTTAAATGATAAACTGCATAGTGAGTTCTGAAAGATCACACTTTTCCAGCTTTGCATTGGTCTTATTAATTTTGCTTAGTACAATGCTGTGTTGAAGAGCTGAAGAGCATAGGGAAAATCAGAAGAGTAGCATCTGCTATGTGTGCTGGGTATTTTATTTATCTTTTTTAATCCTTACTGTAATCCAAGTCCTTTGTCCAAAAAAGCACAGCTAAATATTGGTAGAGGATGCAGACTAGTTTTTATGGTTCTGAAGTTGCAGGCTTTTTGTTCACAAGCATGGTGTCTACCAAATAATAGTAAGTCAATGTCAGCCCTTCTAAAATGAATGATGTTTGCATAAATCAAGTGTAGCTAGGAACTGAGTGCCAAAATGCTTGGTTAAGAAAAGAATTGTAAATTATCTCCCTAAAAAGTAACAACCATAAAAGAAGGTAATCTAAATCTACCATAGGTGCTGGTAGGGGTTGACAGGAGGTAAGAATGAAAAAGAAATTTGGAGGATTCTCTAAATGTTGGGGAGAGGAATTTGTACTTTATATGTACGGTAACGGAGAATGGTTAAAGCTTGGGTAAGGAGACCAATGTAAGGTTATACTTTCCTTAAAATTTAACTAGACACAGTTTTGGAGATGAATTAAGCAAAAAAAGGTATGCAGAAAGATTTATTCAGAGGTCAACACTGCCTTCTTTTTCTTTAATTATAATGAGAATTCAGAAAATGAAGAAGAGTTTCTGTAAAGAATATCTTCCAGAGTGACTGCACCTGGAAGTCACGCTAGATAAGTGGATCTTGAAATTTCTGGGTTGGGAGTCTGAGCTAAAGGGCAGAAACAGTCATACTTGTGCATGTGTGCGTGTGATGTGTGTGAGTGTGGTGTGTGCATGTGTGGTGAGTGAATGTGTGGTGAGTGAATGTGTAATGTGTCTATGTGGGGTTTGTGTGGGTGTGGTGTGTGCAGGCGGGATATGTGCACGCATGCATGTGTTATGTGTACGTGAGATGGAGAGGGGAGGCAGCGGGGAGAGTAGTTTGACTCTACGTTAGGGGCACGTATTGGAAAGGGGAAGGTAAGCTCCAATGGTGGAGGTGACATAAATGTATACAGAAACAAAAAAAAAACTCAGATCTTCAAATTAGCCTGGCATCATGGCACATAAATTATATATGGAGAGTGATAAAAAAGTATATTCAGTAAAAACAAGAAGGTGCCTGAATAAATACAGAGTTACAGCTGTAATTCATCAATGATTTACTGGATGGTTTATCTCAGGTGAGGTAGTAGGCTGGATACTGTGGAAACCACAAAGAAAGCAAGATGAGATGGTAGGGGAATTTATTTGCATAAATAACTTTAATAAAATATAGAAATGACAAACAACTAAGGTATCTCTAAAAAAATAAAACATCAACATTGATTAAAGGTCAACTATGTCCCAATTATAGTGCTTCCTTTTTTCTTTGTAAATTTGTTTCATAAAACTCAAAATGAGCCTTCATTTCTCCTGATGAGAGCACTGGGGTGCAGAGAGTTCAAGTCTGATCCCAGCAGTGGTGCACTAACCCCTCACTACAAAGGGTCTGCAGGGAGACCAAGTTATTCCTAAGGGTCACCAATCTGTTTAATAGCAGTAAGCCTGTGCTATTCTGTAAATATCTTAGGTATAAATAGGGATTCAGTGACTTAAAAAATCACATATTTGACATTATCCTTCTCAACTTCTGTATCTATGGTACATTTCTTGCTTCTGAGGGAAAATGGTACAAGCAAGTGCATGTAGACTTTGAAATCAGACACTTGAGTTTAAATGCTGGCTCTGTGTGGCAATGGCAATAAACCAGAATCACCACTACATTAGAAAAGTGAAAACACTACTTCTTTCACAAACTATTACAAGAAATAAATGGCATAACTAATATCAAGAGCCGGGGAGAGCAGCAGAATTTAGGTCACGTTAACATAACATGAAGAAATACATCCATGGTCTCTCAGGTTGTCATTCTCTCATCTGTAGCTCTCCCTCTCCCGACAGACATAGGCGGGTGTGCACACACACACACACACACACACACACACACACACGTTTAGAATCTAGGACACTTTGGAATGTAGCTATTTTTCGAGCATTGTTTTCCATTCCTAAGGCCTGCTGTTTCCGGCTCTGCCTGCTTGTTTTCTCCTGAGGAAGATGCCCACACATTCCAATCTACTCCCCCCCAGAGGAGTCTCCAGGCTGCCTTGTTTTCCCCTGTGGAAGAAGGAGGGCTGAGGGGGAAAGCTTTAGGTGGAAGTCCTCAGCGAAACAGAGGAATGAAGATACTTGGCTGGAAATAACATTTAGCATTTGGAACAAATGGCAATATCTCACTCTTGTGAGGACGATCATACTTTAAGAAATCTTCCTTAACTGATGATTAAGATACAGAAGTGGAATTCTGTGATTCTAGTATAATCTAGCCATCAAAAACAGACTGACATAGAGTCAGATTAGAGGTGGACTTCCAGCTGGTAAGTCATTTAGGAAGGGTTGTAGTAGTTCATGGGTGCCTATTAACATACATTTCATACATCTGAAGATTAAGAAAGGATGTAGAAACATGTGATGAGTTTACCTGCAATAAAATAAAATGCTTTATAAGGGTATTGGTATATCTCATTATATATAATTTTTCCCTGGGAAAGTTGATTGTAAAGTGATCATTAGTACATTGAGTAGTTTTTCAGAGATCATCATAATAACATTGGTATGTACTTCTATTAAAAAAGAATATTGCTCAACAAATATTATATGAATATAAAATACTGAAAATAGGGCTTTTATACTATAAGTAAACCTAGCATTTGAAGAGAGATGACAGTTTTTCTTAAAAGTCCACACTGAGCCTGTGTCCACCTTTTCTGTTATGCCCTGTTCCTGATCTAGAGTGCAAAACCTGTCAGCCTGCTTGTTCAGAACTTGTTCCCTCTTATGGAAATCGTTTGCTGCATAATTGACCTAGTAGATCAAGGTTTAGGAATGAAGGATTCAAAAAAACTCAGGAAGTGACAATCAGAAAGTTATGAGAAAATAGACTTGAACTTATGGATTAGGAAAACCCAGAAAATAAATCTTCTGATAATATTTAGCATATCTTTTCTTAGTTTTTTATTTTAACATTATTCTAATGTACTAAAGAAAACTAAAAATTTCAATTGTAAAATAGGATTAAGAAATCAATTTCAGAGAAAAAAAACATTGCTTAGTATTTCTCAGCTTTCTTAACTCAGAGACAAAAGCCTCCAAGATTTATCCAAGCTTGTCCACAGTCATTAATTATAGTATAGACTATAACTATTTCTTTATCTATGAGATTAAATGAGCCAATAATTTTCTTAGTGTGAATTTAACTTTAGAGTACTTATTATAAATGTAGATCTTTGTTGAAAGAGTCATATACTATTTATTATTACATCTTTGTTTTGCATTGCCTTATCTTTTATATAACTTTAACTACTATTTTTTGTGGATGTCATCATATGTAATAACATGGTTTAGTATTTCTTTTACATTGAAATTTACAAAATTAATCTTCCTTTTTTTGTAAGTGAGAAATGTAAAGAAAGAAGGCATGGAAACAGCAACATACAAATGTCAACAAAATTTAGAAATCTAGTTCTTAATGTTTTTCCATTCTGACTACTTAAAATAATATTGTTTGTCTTTCCATTATTTATGGGTCTTCCAAATATAGTGTCTGGACTTATAAATGGGTCTTCCAAATATAGTGTCTGGACTTACAAAATTTGTAAGACAGACAGACAAAATTTATAAGACAGACAAAACAGACAGACAGACAAAATTTATAAGACAGACAGACAAACAGACAGACAAAATCTTCTGTCTGAAAAGTAGTATAACTGAATGAAGTTTAAAAACTATGTAACAGTGTCACTTAGCATTCTCATAAAATATCAGTACAGCGTTAACAAGGATCATAGCAAATGAGGGAAGAACTAATGTACATGACTTCTGAAAATTCTGTCCTGGAAAATAAAAAAAAAAGAGAGAGTATGATTCTAATCTCAAATCTATATTTCACAGAAATCTTTTTGACATGGAAAAATATTCAGGTATTCCTCATCTTAGATCTTGTGGTTTTGAGAAAACCTTTCTTATTCACCCTTTTAAATATCCTAAGACACATTAACTGGTTAAGATCAAAGGGAGAGAAAGAGGTGACCCTACAACTAATATATTATCTAACTGTGTTTCTGAGAGTTAATGATACTGGGGAAATGGCTGAGGAGCACGGCACATGGTTAGAAACCTGGATTCTGTAGCCAAAGAACATGGGTTCAAATTCTGCTACCACTCCCAGTTGTGAGAACTTATGCATGCTGCAAATTATTTAATTGTGTGGTGCCTTGGTTTCTTCATGTTTCAAGTGGGGGCACTCCCAGTATCTACTTTATCAGTTGTCGCAAGAAATGCTTCTATAATTTTTAAAATAGTGCCCAACTAAAAGTTAGCACTATGTGTTATTATTATGCTTGCTTTCCCTCAAAAAATTTATCTGACAAATTGCTTCATAAATTTTGAACTCCTTAATTTAATTTTTGAAATAGAGTCTTTTGTGTAACAAGTTAGCCTATTGTTGAACATGTCTTTAAAGAGAGGCCAGAATAGTCATATATTTATTTAATAAATGAAGCTAATGCTCACCATAGAGATTTGTGAACTATTTTATTACAATAAGGCAATTTCCTTTGAGGAAGGAATCTTCCAAATATCTTGCCTGACTTATAAGTCCTAAATATGGAATATTAATGAAAATGGTGAAACTAGAAAAAAGAAAGAAATACATATACATATATTACCAAGTAGTGAATCACTGCAAATGTAACAGACTCGAGAATGCACCTGGAAGGCTCACTTGTTTCTGTTGACCAGTATCAGTGCCCCTTATCCTAGTAGTTCTGCTTTAAACAAATGTTTTTGCACCACCACCACAACCGGATTGTCCATAGGTTTCAGATGACATTTCCTCCTAATTCTGAAGGTGGGACATTGGGCTTAGGGAAAGCCACTCAAAGCACAGAGCGTGGCACTACCCAGACAGAGTGACGACTGCAGGGATGGGCATGTGTTTCAGCGTGAGATGCAGCATGAGTTTTTCTGAGTTTTTTTCCATTTTTAAATAGTTTTTAAATTTTATTAATTATGCCATTACATTTGTCCTATTCCCCCCTTCCGTTCCCCTCCACCCTGCACACCCCTCCCCCACCATCCCCCCTTTAGTTCATGAACACGTGTCTCAGGTTCTTTAGATTCTATATTTCCCCTACTATTCTTACCCTCCCCTCTACCTATTTTCTATCTATTTTTGCCTTTCAAATTTAAGTCTGGGAGGTTGAGAGGCTGGAGCTGCTACAACATCTTACTACAATGAGGAATGAATCTCTAGAAAGGCTATCACCATAGAAATCAGAGCCAGAGGATAACTTAAGTGAAGGTAACGTCACTTGAGCTCCCGAATCATCTTAAGCCAAAAGCTTTCTGTAGACAATAAACCTGAACTGATGAATAAATACCCTTCCTCCCTTCCTTCCTTCCTTCCTTCCTTCCTTCCTTCCTTCCTTCCTTCCTTCCTTCCTTCCTTCCTTCCTTCCTTCTTCCTTCCTTCCTCTTTCTTTTAGGTCAATTTGAGTCATTCCTTTTCTCTTATAACCAAAAGAAACTTGCTATAGTGACTAAAAACTTCTTTTTGGCTATATTTTCTCCTTGTTCATTTCCAACAAATATATTTTTAATGAATGTGGGAAAGCTAGAAAATAGGCAAAAAATACCCAATTGCATAATTATGACTTCTTCTGATTATCATTGGTACCACTGTTTGATTTTTATTTAATCTTTATTTTAGCCTTTGTCTGCGTGAGCAGGTGTTTCTTTTTAAGACTAAAGTTCACAGCTTTTCGGTGTCAGACTTTGAGTTTGAATTCTGCTTGTATGATCTCAGGTGGCTGTTTCCTAACCGCGGTATGCTTGTTTTCTTCAGTTTTCAAATAAGGACCATGAGAGTGTTCATCTGGCAGGACTGTGGGGAGAATGAGATAATATAACACACGCAGGCATCTCAGCCTGGTCAGTGACTGCACAGAGTAAACCCTCAGATCTTAGCTATTAGTTGAAAGATTGGTGTTTAGGATTCCACGGGCTTTTCCGTGTTTTTGTTTTTGTTTTCTGGTTGCTTTTCGGTCACTTAAATTAGAGATAAAATAAAATTGGTGCCTCATTAGTTTAATTTTACATCTAGAGAAAGTTAACTTGCATAACATAAAGGCCATGTCTTTGTTGAATTAGCAAAGCAGTTTATTGGATTTTAGATACTCAAGGGCTGAGCCTAATGTTAAATCACTGTATGTAAGACTTCCATTAATATAATTGCTATTTAATGAGGTTTTATTTTTATCCCTTTGTTATTTACTTTCTTCTTACTTTTAATTTGAATTGCTTGTGTTGAATAAATGACTTCTGGACTAGCAAATAAAAAGTATGAACAGATGAATTATTAGTTAACAAAGTGAAATCAGCAAGATCAGAGTTCCATTATCGAAAGCTTTAGGCTGCTTTAAACACAGGGTTATATGTACACTTTGAGAGGGTTCTCTTTGTAGCTCCTCGCCCTCTGGTGGTAGTTATAAGAATGTCATTTTGTAGTCCCTGCACAGGAAATGCCTCTTCTTACTTCAGTTACCAGAATCCTTTTACAGGAAGTTAGGTGTGGTCTTTGAAGGAGAATTAAAAAAAAAAAAAAATGAGAAAAAGAAAAAAAAGCATGATGGAATTTTAGCTGCAGTCTTCTTGGTGCCAGCTTATCAATCCCAAAATCTGAGTATAAAAGATTCTGCAGTGGTAATGTTTTCATATTCTTATTGTGCTTATTCTCTGTGATGCTTCTGTACCTTTACAGTAGAATCTTTGGGGGAATCTGCAGAGGACCACTTTCATTCTGAAACTGCTGGCTGCATGTTTTAGCATGTCTCTTTTATTAGAACACCCAAGCATGGCAGGTCTCTCTTGCACACCCCAGGGAGGCAACTGCCAGGCCTGTCTCCAGGCAAAAGGGCCTCTGGGGCTGGGTGAGGAAAATAAAGGATGTTTGAGGCACTGTGGTACTGAAGGCAGTCTGTTAGCTGGTGGAAAGGTCCTACCTAGTCTATTGCAAAAAAAAAAAAATGTGGAGATGGTAGAGTGGCTTATGTTATTTTAGATTTCCCTGTTTGATCTGTCATGTTACAAAAATCATCCAGATATTGATGAATTTTACTCTTAGAAAATGTACTTCATATAATTAAATAGTAATTCTCAGTCCTGTAGAACGGGGGTTGAAATGGATAGGCATTTTGAAATGAAGGAAAAATAGATAAGTGATTGAATACAGATGGCATTCCAGAGTCAAGATTTTGGTCATATCTTTTTAAAAGCATAGAAACTCCTGCCACTGATTCAGAGATAACATTGGAGTGATTGGCATGCTCTGTTGAGTTATAGATACAATCCTGTAAAATGTGATTGGAATACAGTAGAACATCATTTATGTTATGGCAGAGACCAACATAATAGGGGTGTGCCTGGAGGATGAACTATATTCGACTGATCATTTTTTCAAGTCCAAAGATGCTCTGTGGATCTTATGAAATGGGTGCTATTTGAGAAAGTGGGCTATCTCCACAGTATTTTTAAGGCACTGCCTATGTGTCAATTCAAGAAGCAATTACATGAGCTAGCAGCAGGTTCCTAAACCAGGGGGTCCAAGCTCCAGACCTCTGACGTGGGTGACTTCCTGCCCAGGTTGGCAGGAGCTGGATCCCTTCCTGTGCAGCTTCCAACCAGTTCCAAACACAAGCGGGCATCCCCGCTCCTTCCTGCTCCCTCGGTTTCAAGCAGTATCCACCTATGTTTCCTGGTATGGCAGGATTTCCAGAGATTTTTACCAGGTGTGTTGATTTTAAATAAGCTCTTAAAAGTGGAAAAGTAGACCAAAGGGAACATAGGAAAAAAAAATTGAGAGATACGTGCAAGATGCCTGCACAGCCCAGGTTCTACAATTTTGGGTGATGATTCATCTCTTGTTTTGGATCTCCGATATTTTTTCAGAAAGAATGTTAAAAAAGATGGCTGCCAAAATATTCACACAAGTGAAACAGCAAGCACAAACCAACATCCTCCTTTTCCGAGATCTAAATAGGATATTTCCACTTAAAACATTTTGGGAGTGGGAGATGAGACTACCTCATAGGAATCTACTGACTATGTGAGATAGTTCTCCATGTGAGCAAGTGAATGCATGCATGAGAAGTCCCTGCATGCCACCTACAGACACCTTCCTAAAGTGTTGTTTACAGAGAGTTTGGTTTATATATTTAATGTTGATGTTAGACAATTGCCACAGTCACCTTTGTTCCTAATGACTGTTGCTTTTTTCTCTCTCTTTTTCTCTCTATCTCTTGTCTCCATAGTACTTTCTTATGCAAGGAACTAAACAGTGATTAAAGCAGGATGAAAAGATGGCACAGTCAGTGCTGGTACCACCAGGACCTGACAGCTTCCGCTTCTTTACCAGGGAATCCCTTGCTGCTATTGAACAGCGCATTGCAGAAGAGAAAGCTAAGAGACCCAAACAAGAGCGTAAGGATGAGGATGATGAAAATGGCCCAAAGCCAAATAGTGACTTGGAAGCAGGAAAATCTCTTCCATTTATTTATGGAGACATCCCTCCAGAGATGGTATCAGAGCCGCTGGAGGACCTGGACCCGTACTATATCAATAAAAAAGTGAGTTCTTAGTTAAGTCATCATGACTTCCCCTGCTTACTAATTGGTTCCAGGCTATTCCCAGGGATATCTGGGAAAGAATGTTGTGCCTCCTCCTCTCTGTCACAGGTAGCAGTAGGAAGCTGGGTGGTCCGGCCATGGGAGGACCCCATTATCTTAGAAGTGCTTTGGAAACACACATTTGAACCTGCATTTCCAGGACAGGCAGAGAGCTAAAGAGGCAGCCTGCAGAGCCGGAACCGAGGAAGGGCACAGTCTATCACCGTGCAGCACGGTGAAGCAAAAAGGGAAAAAAGGAGTAACTTTTTCATATGTCTTTTACATTTCCATGGGTAGTAGCTAAATGATTCTTTAAGCCCTTGAGCTCTATATAAAATATTTGGATTTTCAGCAGGTTTTTAGCTTCACACCATAGACTTTGCCCTTTCCATGGCTCTCCCCAGAAGATATACTAGCAGATAAATTGCAAGTGCCCCAAAACGAGTTGGATCCAAAACGCATTTGGAAAACACTGAAGTTGTTGTGAACATAATTTTAACTGAACAAGCAATCACATTTTATGCTGTTCACGAACTATAATTACAGTTTTAAAATGTTGCTATCAAACCTTGATAAAGATGCTAAGAATTTATATGGCAGTGACTACAAATGTTCTTTATTTTCTTCTTTAAATCCCCTTGTCACCAAATTTAGGAGAATTTATAGTGCTCAGAAAGAAAAAGATATACCTATTATCATGTCATATGTTGGCAATTAGAATGTTACTCCTTTATTTTATAAGGCTACATTTTTAAAATAACAGTCTCACCTTTCTCTTAAAATGTCTTTGATTTGTATTCTAAATCTTATTTTACGTGTTGTGCTTTTTCTTTTTCAGACGTTTATAGTATTGAATAAGGGGAAAGCCATCTCTCGATTCAGTGCCACTTCTGCCCTGTACATTTTAACTCCCTTCAATCCTATTAGAAAATTAGCTATTAAGATTTTGGTACATTCATATCCTTTTTTTCAAATAGTTACTTCATGTGATTTTGCTCTTTGACTGAATTACTGGACTGGAAATGCTTCCTTTAATCTAGGTGGTTGGTTGGCAATGCCACATACTCTTTTTCTTTTCTCTCACTCAATGGTTAGATTAGTGGAAAACAGGATCATAGGTGAGTGAAACAGTTTCCCTCATCCTCCCAGTGTTTCTCCTCGTCCCGACTCACTACTTCTTCCTTCTTTCCTCCTCCGCGCCCTCTGAATTGCCTGCTGCATCCAGGTCTTCTGTATTAATTTTGGCTATATTACCAGGTTCTCCTACTACAAGTCTTCCTCTTCAATTTTTACAATGTTATGTAATGGGTAATCTTCCTGAGCTAATATTCTTTACTGCTTGTATGTTTAGAAAATATTTACATAATCTGAATTACACAATTTTTTAGACTAAATTTTACTACTTTCTGTTTCTCACTTTAGCATTCGAAAGCTTTGAATTAGTGAATGTTTATAAGCATGACTGTGTACACACTAGCCTTTCAAATCTTTCTCGAAATTCTATACCCAATAATTTTCTATCCTTCCTTCCTTCCTTCCTTCCTTCCTTCCTTCCTTCCTTCCTTCCTTCCTTCCTTCCTCTTTACCTCTTTATTTTGTCATTTGTCCCTATGTTCTATTCAAGTCACAGGCCCCGCTACAATTATCTCTCTCCAAAGGTTTAACGCCTGTCTATACATTTATATTCTCATTTTATTCTTCATTCTCCCTATTGGAGCAGCTACTACTTCCTAGAAATAGGATTTATGCCACCTTGGTGGCAAATGGTAATTTAATTTACATAGAGTAGCTGTGAATAATAGTCTTATTCCAGGCAGGGTCTGTAGTCTGCCTGCTGGCCAGCCCCAGAAAAACTGAGGAAGCAAAGGTTTGGAAGCCTGGGCAGTGCCAGGCTGGGGCAGTGCCAGGCCGGGGCACTGCCAGGAGGAACACAAACATTGGGATGAGGACTGGTGTGCGTCAGGAACCAGAGGTAAGTTTGCTGGAAGTGAAACTGAAATTTAAGCAAAGCCGCATATAAGACAACTTTAGTGTTGTATCTTCTTCAGAACAGTTGTTACCTGGGATTCCATTACATGGTCAGCCCAGGACCTGGCTTTAAGGCTTTCAGTATAAAAGCTCTTTGCCCCTAGCAGGCCCGGAAAATACTTGAATTAGACTGAGGTGCAAAATTCAGGACGTGGGTTAAGCTTAGTACCTGGAAATTCATTTCAGTGTTGGGAGGAGGGGCTGTTAATAATGTCCCCAGACTTGCCTAGCATTCGGGTGAGTGATTTCTTCAGAAGCCCCACATTCTGGAATTTAGTCTCCTTCTAACCTTTAGTTCACTCTACTTCCTCCTCCTCAAAGTTTTGTATAGACATCAACCTATTTTAATTAAATTATTTTTCACATTTTGAAGATTTAATCATGTGTTCTGAATTAGCTAAAGCAAGATGTTTCCTTATTGTTTTTTAAGTAAGAGAGCCTAGATGTACAGAGAGAAAAAAAATGTCTTTGACTTAGCATCAGGAATGACTGATAAAGTTGAGATGTAGATTTGGGTCTCCTGAATAATAATTTATGCTCTGTTATTAGGTTTCAAGTATTTATAATGTGTGCACTGAATAAATCTGCTCATTAATTATTTATGTATTTTAGAAATAGTTATATATCCCCTATAACAACATTATTTTTACATGTGGTTATGTGAAAACACAGACTTAGTCTAATGTTTTGTTCAGAGTAGACACTGGTAGGGTATATGTTGAATAAATAAGTGACTAATGAATCAGAAGTTAGAGAATCAGACGCAAAGTGGACGAAGATTTAAATAGGTCAGAAAAACCTATTTTGTCCTGAATCTGAATGATGAGATGGAATTAAGAAAACCCAATATTAAAGAAAAAGGCAGCTTTTGTTGTAAAAATGTTGCAAGGAGATCTTTGAGAATATCATGAAAGCTATAATCTTCACTTCAAAAATTTGGGGATGTTAGGGCACCCCAAAATATCCATGTAAGTCCTCCTAAAAAGGGAAACCCCAAGAGGTAGAGGAAGAGGGCAGTTTCAAAAGTTCTGATCAGAGAATCTGGGCACTGAGGACATAGTTTATGGTGGGGGTTCTCTAGGCATCAAGATACAACTTGAATTTGAGGGTTTGCACTTGCTCCAGAGAAAAGCACCACAGAGCAGAGTTGGTAGAAGGCCCGCAGGGATGCAAACTGAAATGCGAAGGCAGCCAGGTGGACCTGTTCATATCTGCCCAACGATTGACTCCCCCAGAAGCTTACCAATTGGCTTATAGCCACAAATATCTTCCAATATAGAAAAAGTGGATCAAAAAAAATCTCTACTTGCCTGAATTAAAATACTATGTTTCAGATTATCTCACATTGGAACAGAGATATAAGAAAAGAAAGGGCAGGTGGTCTAAGACAGATAAATTTTTCATTTTTTTTGGTGATAGTGGTGCACTTGATAAAAGATCCTAGTAAAGTTTGATATATATAATACTGAACAGTTTGCAACAGATTTTCCCAATGGTTTGGTCTTTTATTTCTCACAGTGCAAACCCTACGTTCAAATCTTGATTTTTCTGCCTTTAAGCACAGTGCCCTTTGCTGTAAGTTAAAAATGCTCAAGGGTGGTCACCGTGGGTTTGGACAAGTTAAGAGATCATTTTCTATTCATTTCATTAGTTGATAAACCAGAAAATAACCATTCACAATAAACAAATTTGTATTTTGAACCCAGACTCATACCTCTATTGAGAATGAAAATTTCAATGTGTTTTATAAAGAACTGTTTTCATTAGAACTACGTGTGTATCAAATTAACTTTGGTTCTTGATTTCCTCAGAATAGGTTAGGCTTGCTATATTTTTGGCAGGGTATATTTTGGAAACTGAAAATGCTTTTGCTATGCCTAGTATCTTATTTTAATAGTTACATAAAATATGGTTATATTTTTAGGTATAAAAACTTTAAAATGATCACCCTTAAATTTCCAATCAGAGTTTTAAATATGTTTCATGTCAGTTTTTATGATTTTAAATTAATATGTACACTCTTTTCCATTTTGTGCTCATTATTCATTTAGATGTTGATTTGCAAATATTTACCAAGTACCTATACATGGCACCTGTTCTTCTAAGCATCAGGGTGCAGCGTTGAAGGAAACAATGTCCCGCTCTCATGCAGTCACTTCGATGTGCATGTGTATATTTGAGAAGAGAAAGATAATAGAAATAAATCATATGTCACCTAGTGATCCGTGCTATTAAGTGAAATAAAGCAGTATAAAAAGAGAAGAGTGGCAAGATCTTGTTTTAGAGTATATGGTCAGAGAAATTCTCTCTGAAAAGATACACTTTGAACAAGCATTCAAAGAGGAAGTGAGACGTGGACACTTAGGGGAAGAGTAAATGTAAGGGGACTAGCAAATATGAGGGTGAAGTATGAAGGTGGAGGCGAAACTGGGGTGTTCAGAATCAGCAAGGAGCCCAGTGTGACTGCAGCAGAGTCAGAAAGGCAGGGAGTCGGAGGAAAGGTCAGTGAGCACGGAGGTCAGGGCTGCAGTTGCAGGCCACCAAATTTACTAATGCAACAGGAAGAGATGACTGAGGGGTTTTCAGCTGAAGAACGTCATGATCTAACTCACATTTTACAACGTTCACCCTGCTTCCTAGAAATAGGAAGCATGGAGGGAGGGAAGCTGTAGAAACAAAGTGATAGATGGGAGGCTGACTGCCATCATGAAGTTAAAAGATGCTGGTAGCTTGGACTACAGTAGAAACAATGAGGGTGGCTAAATGTCATGAGATTTAGATGTATTTTGCAGAAAAGCTGACAGGTTTCATGGAGAAATTGAGTGCAGGATATCAGGGAATGTGCAGAGGTGAGGCTGAATCCAAGTGTTAAGTCTGGTCCAGAAAGAAAAATGGGGTTTCTGTTAACTGAGCTTGGGGTGACTTTCAGTGCATCAATAGGGGTGAGTGAAATCTAGAACTCTGATTCAAACATGCTGTATTTTAGATGCCTATTTAGAAGCCTGTCTCAACTCCTCCACATTTTGTGGAGGAGTTGAGAAGTTAGATGGAAATGCAAGTCTGCAGTTCAGGAATGGGCTGGACTGGAGGTATGACTTTGAGAGGTGTCAGTGTATGGATGGTATTTAAAGTCATGAAAGAGACACTCCAAATCACACAACCAATGCAGAACTGGTTGTCAGTTCATGGGGGAGGAAAATGAAACATAGCTTTTGCTACCAGGAAACCAGGATTCAAATACCACTTCTGAGATTTATTTTTAGCTATTCGACCTTGGGCCAAGTCACTCCAACTGTTTTGAATCTCAGTTTCTCCGTCTATGCAATTGTAATCATAATTTATACATCACTGATAATAAAATGTAAGAGAAGTCCCTAGCACCAAGACTAGCACTTAGCAGATACTCAATAAATGGTAGGTATGACAACTAGTATCGGTAGCAGTAGCAGCCGCTATTGCAAGATTAGCAAAGGAAAACTCCCATATTGCTTAAGGAATTCTACAGATATTTCTGTACAAATCACTACTCTCTTAAGGCTTGACTTGGCAAACAAAATGTTTATATAGCACAAGGGTTTGGAGCTGTAAGAGACCAAAACACAATACGATGAGTCTCATCTTTCTTGTTTTGTAAATGAATTCATTGAGTTTCTAAGACTATATTTTATATCAGTGGCAGAGCTAAAACCTTCAGACCAGGTCTTCTGATTATTAGCCTTTGCTTCTTCCATCCAACCAAAGTAAATCAATTTTTAAACTCTCAAGTATAATTTACTGGGGGTTTACAAGTATAATCTGTCTCTATGAATTTAAAAGGTTTTCATTGGTTCCAGTTCATTGTTTCATTACATACAGAGTGAGCTTTTTAGCACATCCCAAAACTGTACAGTGTCTATGTAGAAATTTAAAACTTCATGATTTTCCATGCAAAGAACTAACTATACAGGGTTCTGGAAAAGGGTGAGAACAATTTATAATATCTATTTCTCCTGCTTTAAGTGCTCAAAATTTGTCACATATTATCACATAGTTAGAACATTGTTAATAATAGAATGAAACAACTCAAGAATTAACAATATATATGTAACATTTAGTTAATATTTCTGCTGGCTCAGAAATAGGTACCAATGTATAGAAAGAGACCTATCTACACTGCTTTCAATTCTCCATTTCTATGTTCAAAAAACTGCTCACATAAAACTCTTCTACTTCTACTTTATATATTTTTTAAGTTGGTGGATAGGACTTTTAGTTGATATATTTTTCAAGTTAAAAATTTCCCTGAGCCCTAGCTGTTGTGGCTCAGTGGATTGGGTGCTGGCCTGTGAACAGAATGGTTGTTCATTCAATTCCCAGTCAGGGCACATGCCTGGGTTGTGTGCCAGGTCCCTAGCTGGGGGTGTGCAAGAGGCAACCAATCAATGCATCTCTCACACATTGATGTTTCTCTCCCTCTTTCTTTTTCCCTTCCCTCTCTCTGAAAATAAATCAATAAAATATTTTTTTAATCCTCCTGAAATTTCTATGGATATTATATATCATTACAAAGTCTTCGAACAGAAGTACAAACAATTTCCCTTCCTTAAGAATGACAAAGAAATGCTCTACACTATATTCAATAAACAAATGATTAATAATAATAAACATAACTGTATCCTCTAAGAGAAGCAGCCACACTGTTATCTGCCTTTGTGTAAGAAAATTGAACATTGAAGAATTAGAGAACTTGCTGAAGCCCACGTGCCTGGTAAAAGCTGTGTCTGATGCAGGTGCAATTCACTGCTTTAAAGCTCGTGCCGCTTCACCCTACGCAGGACGATGCAGAGGCAGGCATGCCGGCACTCCCATTACCCAGACTCCACGTCGGGCCATTTTCAGTACAAACTTGGTCTCTCCTCATAGGCACACAGGGGATATTTTATATATGCTTCTATAAAATAACATAGAGGCAGATGAACATGATATGATATAAGAAAAAGGCTCTTTTTAATTTATTAATTTATTTATACCAAATATTTTTTAAAACATATTTTATTGATTATGCCATTACAGTTGTTCTATTTCCCCCCTTTATTCACCTCTACCCTGCACACCCCTCCCCCACCATTCCCCCCTTTAGTTTATGACCACATGTCTCAAGTTTTTTAGATTCTATATTTCCCCTATTATTCTTGCCCTCCCCCTATCTATTTTTTACCTACCGTCTACACTACTTATTTTCTGTACCTTCTCCCCCCTTCTCCTTCTCCCACTCCCCTGTTGCTAACCCTCCATGTGATCCTCATTTCTGTGTTTCTGCTCCTGATCTAGCTGTCCTCTTAGTTTGCTTTTGTTTTAGGTGTGGTTGTTAATAACTGTGAGTTTGCTGTCCTTTCACTGTTCATCTTTTTTTAATCTTCTTTTTCTTAGGTAAGTCCCTTTGACATTTCATATAATAAGGGCTTGGTGATGATGAACTCCTTGAATTTGATCTTATCTGAGAAGCACTTTATCTTCCCTTCCATTCTAAATGAAAGCTTTGCTGGGTAGAGCAATCTTGGTTGTAGGTCTTTAGTTTTCATGACTTGGAATACTTCTTTCCAGCCCCTTCTTGCCTGTAAGGTCTCTTTTGAGAAATCAGCTATTTATACCAAATATTAATAAGATGTGTTAACCTTTTGATTTATACCCACCTGTTGGTTGGCAAATCTAAAACATATCCTGTGTGAAATAGCAACTATTTAAGGGTGAACAGTGCAGACATTATTTCTGCCCTTATTAAGTTAACATTCCAGTAGAAATGATCAACATCAAAAGTAGTCTTTGGAGGAATTGTATAAGATGCTACCAGGTTACAGAGCCCATATATCTAAATGTCAGGTGCTGTTGTGGGAAGCTTTCTACTAGAAATAACTTCTAATCAGTATGCAGAATAGATTGAAGGGAGCCAAAAATGGATTCAGAAAGACCCACTTAGAGGAAACTAATAATCTAGGTTAGACTTGATACATACCTAGACCATGTGGTAATGTGGGGATGCAAAAAAGTTGACTGAATCCAGAGATAGCAGGTAGAACTGTCAGCATTTGGTGTTGAGCCCTATGTGGAAATTTAGGGAAAGATAGAAATTCAAGATTGCATCTTGATTCCTGGCTAGATCATGGGACATTTTATAAGATACAGAGGTGTCAAAGGAGCAGTTTTGTTTAGGGGGAACAGAGGGGTTGATTGAAAAAAAATTTAGTTCAGTTTTATAACTCAAAATCTTTTAGATAATCTTGAAGTGTCAGTGAGACAGATGCATGCGGATGTTGTATAGACAGGCAAGTGTGTAGAGTCCGGAAGAGAGGTCTAGCCTGGAGAGGAGCATTCGAGATCGGTGGGTGCCTGAGTGGTACTTGAGGCCATGTTTGTTGATGAACTCTATTCTACTAGGATGAGTAGAGCAGCAGAGGAGGTGGGGACTGGTTGAGATAGTCTATGCCCTTCTTTTCTAAAAAGAATTACAACATTTCTAAAGATATGAAGAAATTGTTACTCATGAGATACGAAGAAGCCAAGGGATTGGGACCTAGGAAGCAAAGGCAAAAAGAACATAATGGAATGGAGGGGCGTCATCTTTGTCAAATACTGCTGAGCAAGCCAGTCAGATAAGAATTCAAAATTATCTTTTCATTTTTAGTAAAACGACGTAGAGAGTTTTGTCTTCAGAAAGAAAACCACTAGGCTGAGGAAAAGGTAAGCAGCTTTTTAAAGAAGTTTGGCTATGGATGGAGAAAAGATTTGGGACTGAAAGTAGTTAAGGAGGATTGTGGGGTATAAGAAGGTATTCTCACTCTATCTCCCCAAGATAAGAGAGACTTAAGCAAGTTTTTTAAAAAGATTTTGTTTGTTTATTTTTAGAGTGAGGCAGAGGGAGGGAGAAAGAGAGGAGGAGAAACATTGATGTGTGGTTGACTCTCATGCGCCCCCTACTGGAGACCTGGCCCACAACCGTGGCATGTGCCCTGCGTGGGAATGGCAGCCCTTTGGTCCTCAGGCCAGCACTCAATTCACTGAGCCACACCAGCCAGGCCTGAGACTTAAGCAAGTTTATGTTGGTAGGAAGAGGTGAATAGAGTGGGAGATATAAAAGATAAGAGAAGAGAGAGGTTTCTGAAGTATTTTGGAAGAGTAGAATGTGTCCAGAGTATGGATGCAGGGATTGAAAATTTCTTCCATTAAAACAAAAAAGAAAAAGGACAGGTCCCAATGCAGAGAAGTTTGTCAATTTGGGTGTGTGTGTATGTGTGGGGAGGGTAGAGACATGTTCTCTCTTATCTCAGAGACATAGAAAATAAGGTCATCAGTTTGAGGTGGGAGGGAAGAAAGAAGGTTGGAGGTCAGAGAAGCATGGAGAATATTTGAAATCATCTTTGCAGAGTAAGAAATGGAGCTAAGTGGGGAAACACAGGACTGTGTTGAGGGCCCTTGAGACTGGGAAGCAATGCATTCATAACGGTGCCAGCCTGCCAGGGAAAGTGGTTTTCTCCAGGAGGACCTGGCAGGACAACAGATTGCCTCTGTGATCCTCTAGTTTTACTTACTAATAGCAAATCATCTTTAATTTTATCTATTTTTTGTTTGCTTTCAGCATTAAAGGAAAAACGTTTCTTCTTTGAGATGATATGTTTCCGTATTCTCTAGGTTGTAGTGCCCTCACGTGGCCAAACCAGATCATTCACATATGACTGTTTTCACATGGACGCCTTTGAATTGGCTGAGGGTTAAGCACGTGCCATTTTGTTTGGACTAGTAAAAACAAAGTCATTGCTCTAACTAAGGCCCCTTGTAGTGCACAGGTACTTTCTAGCTTAATGCCACACGAGCTATGCACTGTCCTATTTCACTGCAGTTAAACTCATGTTGGTATTTCGTTATGTGTGAGTGATGTGAAAATGTATAATAACAATGAAGAGTGAGAAGGGTTATGAATAGCATCCATTTATTCTTTGAGATTTTTCTAATTGTGTCTAAATTTACATTGATAAAGGTTGTTCTTTTGCATAATTGCAACCGAATCCTTATGCTTTTTATTCAATATAAAGGAAATCATTTCATTATCTGACTTCCAAACATTTTCTTAAAGAGTTTTGTCACATTTCAGAAAAATGAAGGGCATTGACTATTCCACAAAAGCAAAGGGAGGTGGAATGAAGCAAACTAGACATTTGCTATGAGTAGCGTTCTCCACGATTTAGGAGGTCAGGAAAGCAGTTTCCTCACCCTTTACTGTGTATCAGACACATTAAATATATTGTAAAAAAATATTTAACATCTTTTGATCCTCACAGAAATCCTGTAAAATAGTTATATTTTCACTTTTATAGTGTAGTGAACCAAGGCTCAGGGAAATTAACAAGTAATTTGGCCACAGTTACAAATCCAAGAAATGCCAACACTGATACTAGCCATTTTTTCTTACTATTCAGCATTTTATGAACAATTACAGTGTATTTTACACTCCACTTAGAAAGGCTCTTCCTCAACAGAACCTCCTCCTCCCTTCCCCTCTAAAGATAAATAAATAAAAAATCTTTATAAAAAAAAAAAAAGAAAGGCTCTTGTAAAAGACATTTCACCTGGGCAACCCTTAGAGTGGAGATACAGTGCATTTAATTATTCACTTGAATTTTTTTGAATTTTCGTGCTTTATATACATGCTGAACTTGCAGCTGTCGTTGAGTGAGTAGAGTCTGTCATTTAAAAAGTTAAGTTGGTAAATTATTTACTAATGAACCTATTGCTTTATACTTAATCTTTGTAATTACTGAAATGCACCAAATTAGCCTCAAAACAGTTGATGACTTGGCTTGACATGGCCTAGATATGGGGCTGTTGAGTGACAGAAATGGAAAAAACAAACTCATGTAAAAGTATAAGGGCACAAAGGGATAGTGACCAGAGGGGAGAAGGAAGGGAAGTTAAGGGGAAAAAGGGGGAGGGATTTGGAGGAACAAATAGGAAGGACACAGGGACGAGAACTAAGGGGGGTGGAAATGGGAGGGAGGTGGGGAGCAAGGGGCGGGGGAGGCTGGGAAGGGAGAAATAGACAAAAAACTGTACTTGAAAAATAACTAAATAAAATTAATTTAAAAAGAAAAAAAGTATAAGGGCATAACAACTCTAAACCTCATGGTGGCATAAGACATGGCAGTGCATGAGTGCAAGATTTTCTATTGAACTTTGTCTTCCTTGACGACACCCTACTTTATTCAATGTGCTCATTATGTGCACCATTCTTACCAACTGTGTGTTTATGACAATGAGTAATCCTCCGGACTGGACAAAGAATGTGGAGTAAGTAGAAACTTAAATGTATCTTTCAATATTCTCATCCCTTTTTATTTCAAATTGTGTATTTAACAGCTTGAGACTCCAGTTTCTTTAACAAGTCATACTAGCTCCTCCAAACCAGACAAGTTAGACAATGATTCACATTCATTTCAAACATTAATTACCTCTAGGTCCAAGTTTGCAGTGGTGATTCATTTAGTAGCTCAAATTACTGCACTGGTTTGATGGTAAGCATTTGTAGCCCTTTATCTTTCCTGTGAGTCTCACTGTCTTCTGAAGATCAGCGATGACTAATATCCAATGATAAAAATTATACCTAGTTAGTATATTCCTTTTCTCATGGCTATTACTTTTCTGTTTTATTAGTAGATATTTTATGTATCTTAATAACACATATTTTATTGAACACCAATGCATCATTAATCTTTTGGATTAACATCTATTTGCTTCAGTCAGACCAAAAACCAGTGTATTTTAGATAATATCTTCATATAGAAATATATTATTCAGGCCTTCAAATTGATGTAGCAAATACAGTACTCATCTAGTTACACTAGAAGAGAATGTCTTTCAAAATGTAATGTAATGTTTCTTTCTGCTGTAAACCCTGCCTACACTCTAAGTCGTAGAGATCCACAATGTAGAAACCTGTATTTTTTGTCGTTTAAGTTTCTTTTAAGTTATGTCCATATAAGCTACCTACTAAATCTTTAATATGGGCTTGACTATTTTTTTTCTCAGGTACACCTTTACAGGAATTTATACTTTCGAATCACTTATAAAAATACTTGCAAGGGGCTTTTGTTTAGAAGATTTCACATTTCTAAGGGATCCGTGGAATTGGTTGGATTTCACAGTCATTACTTTTGCGTAAGTATTTTAATACATCTTCCATCCTGGAAGAGTGAGTCATTGGTGGGAGTCTACACTGTTTTTCTCCTTGGTGGCTTCCCTTGACAGATCAACCATTTTTTTATAATTATCCTATGAATTTAGAATATTTTTCCTCCAATTAAATGACCTGCTTTGGAGAAGATAGGAACTATCATAGTAATTATATGGCTTTAATTTCAGTTAGCACTGTAAAGTAAGAGTATTCCAAGTAACGGAGATCTTGATTGATGACAATGCCATTTTCCTCTTAATTGGGAAATCTGGTGGCAACACTCATTAAGGTTGAAAAGGTCTTCATGTAAGACCAACAACGTAGGCTTAGATTTCCCTAAATTCTGAATAACTCTGATTTAATTCTACAGGTATGTAACAGAATTTGTAAACCTAGGCAATGTTTCAGCTCTTCGAACTTTCAGAGTCTTGAGAGCTTTGAAAACTATTTCTGTAATTCCAGGTAAGAAGAAACTGGTATAAGGTGGTAGGCCCCTTATATCTCCAACTGTTTCTTGTGTTTTGTCATTGTGTTTGTGTGTGAACTCCCCATTGCAGATATGTGACAGAGTTTGTGGACCTGGGCAATGTCTCAGCGTTGAGAACATTCAGAGTTCTCCGAGCCCTGAAAACAATTTCAGTCATTCCAGGTGAGAGCTGGGTTAAACACCGAGGCTGAGTTGAGCTGCACTTGTGCTACAATCGCAGCTTTTGTGCATAAGCCTTATTGCTTGTCACCTATGGCAAAAAAACTATGTAAAAAAGCAAGAATCAGTACATCACATTTTGGATGGATTTGATTCATTGCTTTTACTAGTTGCTTTCTTTAAAACTGTTATACATCAGCCTTTGAGTTTAACGAGTTTTTGCATGAAGCATTTGCAGTAACAGCCTATCTGGTCTGCATCCTGTAACATCAAGCTTTCCACGCAGAAGCTAAAGTATGAGACATTCAAACTGATGCAAATTTGACCATTGAGGTCAAAAACTGGTAATTTCCTTACCTCCAGGTAAATGAAAGTGCAAAGGATAGCATGAGTATTGCATGGGGCTCAGTTTTCAGATGTCTTCCTTTTCTAACCTATACTCAAGCTTGCAGGATTGGGAGACATACAGCCTTATATAATTACTTGACTTGATGACTTATTACTACTCTATTCACACAGATTTTTCTAAAATCGCTAAGAGGTTAGCAAGTAAGACATCTGCAAATAAAAGCAAAATATTTACAAAAGGTTGATGTCTAAGCATGAATAAAAAAACATTATTTTATTCTAAGGAGTGTTTGGAAGTCCACTTTGGTTCATTTCCATTCACAGTTTTCTAATGAACATACAAGTTCTGCTTTCATTCATTTTCACCAGCTAGCAGGCTTTTCATGAAAATCTTATTCAATCGCAAACATTACACTAATATTCTTGGCATTCTGCATGACATCTTTATTTTCCAGGACAAGCTCATGATGTTTTTGTTGGTAAAGTAGCTATTAAATAGTGTATTTAAATTTCTCCCTCTGATTTTATTTGTAGGCCTGAAGACCATCGTGGGGGCCCTGATCCAGTCGGTGAAGAAGCTCTCCGACGTCATGATTCTGACTGTGTTCTGTCTGAGTGTGTTCGCGCTGATTGGCCTGCAGCTGTTCATGGGCAACCTGCGGAACAAATGCTTGCAATGGCCTCCAGATAATTCTTCCTTTGAGATAAACATCACTTCCTTCTTTAATAACTCATTGGATGGGAATGGTACCACTTTCAATAGGACAGTGAGCATGTTGAACTGGGATGAATATATTGAAGATGAAAGTAAGATACACTCTTTTATCTATTAAGTTGTTTAGTCCTTTAAATATTTAAAAAACACATATTGGAAATTGTTTCCATTTTTATGTGAACCAAATGACTTAGACCAATTTAAGATAAATCAGTACATGTGATGCAGAAATTAAATGATATCTTACTTCTTTCTCTTTATCTGTCAATCAAGATGATAAAAGTTATCGTTTGAAAATGTGTTATCTTTTCCTGAATCCATGTTGAAAGCAACACCATATTAAGCTGTATTTCTTTGGTACGCACTGATCAGGAGTTTTCAATCATCTCAAATAAATCAGTAGTTTGAGCTACTTAGAATTTTATGCTGAAATGGATTGTTATGAAGACGGAGGAAAAATAACTTGACCCTATTTGGTTGACTCAGTCTATGTATTGAGTCCATATCATGTATCTGAAAATAGAGAAATGATTCACCAAGATGAAACTGAATTTGTGTGCTCATCAGAATGTTCAGTAACCCCAATCCAGCTGTTATCTCATTACTGATAGAAAATGTTAACTCAAAACCGACCTCTATAGTATTCTTATTGCAATATTTTCCTTTGGTGTCAGTCATTGTTTTAGATTTGTTTATCAGTATAGTTTGATTTTATTTTTAGGGATGGCCATCAAAATAAATTTATGATACCACATACTTTAGTATAATTTCTTACCTATGAAACCAGCCTCTCCACCACTTGGATTTCCAGGTCCCAGCCTCTCCATGTATGTACAATTAGCTAGTCAACTTCCATTGACCCCTTGATTATCAATACTCCACTTCGGATACTTATTCTGAGGTATCCTTCATGGTTTTCAGAACCATATGAAATTTTATCCCTTCTAGCATTGTATTAATATTTTAAGAGTTAGTATTCTTATGAAGAATACTTATAATGATTTATATTGGGGAGATTAAGATTTGTTGGATAAATGAATAAATAAAACAAATGCTTCCATTATTTATGAGGTTTTACATTTATTAATATTATAATAACTGCACATAAGTATTTTCTCTACTTCTAATTGTTTCCTTCAGATGGATTTTTGTTAATAGAATATTGGGGGGTCAAAGGTACAACCAGGTTAAGGCTATGAAGTCAGGGTCAAATTGCTCTCCAGAGAGTTCAGATCACTCACGAATACTGACTCGTACCATATTTTAAAACCTTTTAGTAGAAGAAATGTGTATCCTCTTGTTTCTAATTAACACAGTAAAATTATAAAGATATCTTTATTAGTATTGGTAGCATGTTACTTATTTTATATAATGTGAAATATTTGTTGATATTTTTACCCATTGTTCTATCAAGCGATAGTATATTTTAAGGAGTTCATTTAAGTTATTAAGTATATTAACACTATTTTGACAAATATATCCTCCAGCTTGTTTTTTATCTCATCAACTTGTTTTTGATGCCTGAGTGATTTTGATTTTTTGGCAATGGCATCATTTTTTAAATTTTTTCTATAGGTTAAGATAGAAAATAAATTTTATTTAGAGGGAATAAAAATATTCACCTAGATATTCTGCACATAAAGCATCCACATATATAATACATATTTAAAGCCTATATATGCTTTATATCATATTAATAAACTTGTTTTTAAATCTTTAAAAATCTAGAATTATTTTGTTGTATATGTTGTGAAGTAAGGATTAAAACTTTTTTTATAAAATCATGACCCAAATTTCCCAAGTTTCTTTGCAACTTATTAAAGTTATATGTAAGGTATTCCATAAAAATAAGGACTAGATACAGTTAGAATATATGTATCTCCAGAGAAAAAGTTTATTTTGTTCATTTGAAAGATAGTAATCAAACCAAAACTCAAAATAAAACACTTATTTACAGCAACATAGAAAGAGCAAATACCTAAGCCCACTTCTTAAAGGAAATTAAGTTAAAATTGGTAGGAGAAAGATGTCCAAATCTATTTGAAATTCAGGCAAACAATATTTGTAAAGTAAACTTTTATTTTCATGAAAGCATTTAGAAGTAAGTAGGCTTACCTTCTCTCACTTTTTTTTTTTTTTTTGCCAGGAAGACAGCTTTAATTTGGCACCTCTTTTTGAAGTATCACAGCAATTTGAATTTCTATTTACAAAATGCTGATGTGAGAATGCTATTATAGTTATTCCCTCCAAAAATTTTAAAATAAATTTTCTAAATATGTTTATTTAAAATCTTATAGTCATCCCTGGTATGGCTCGGTGGATTGAGTGCTGGCCTGTGGACCAAAGGATTGTGGGTTCGATCCCCATGGCACATGCCTGAGTTGCAGGCCAGGACCCAAATTGGGGATGTGTGAGAGGCAACCACACATCGATGTTTCTCTCCCTGTATTTCTCCCTCCTTTCCCCTCTCTCTACAAATAAATAAATAAAATCTTTAAAAAATAAGATAGTATATTCTGATACATATTTTATCATTCAATTTTTATTAAACTATTGTTATTTTGCCAGGTATATTTACCATTTTAGTCATTTCTTTACAGTTAAAAGTTACAAGCTTTATTGTTTAGATACAATGGCTAAAGTGTTTTGAGGGTTTTTGAATGATGACATTCCTCATTCTTTAAATAGGTCACTTTTATTTTTTGGAAGGGCAAAATGATGCTCTGCTTTGCGGCAACAGCTCCGATGCAGGGTAAGTCATGTTTCCTACTGAGTCCGGCCCACAGTGCTCCGTCCGCCTCAGTCACCTGCCACCTCCCACCACCCGACCCTGCTCACCCTTCATTCGAAGCCCTTCATAATTTCCCCTTCATGCTGACTCTCAAAATAGCTAAGTGTGGATTCTCACTTCCTTCACACACTCGTGTGCAGCAATTATTTTTCCATGCTAGGTCACAGCTGATCTTCCAAATTAGTTCACTGGGAGATAAAAAAGCAGAATAGATATACAAAAAACTCAAGTTAGTAGAGTTTTTAAGCATGTACTTTTATAACCATGACATTTTATCTACAGGGTGTAGCAAAGGTAGGTTTACAGAGGTGAGAAGACAAAACTAAGTTTATTCTTGTATTATTATTTATTAATTATTATATTATATTCCTAATGAACAACTGTAAACCTACTTTTGCCCCACCCTGTATGCTAATGTGGTCTCCGTGGTTGACATACGTCCTAGCATATTTTAGCAATAGACTGGAGAGTTTGCACAGGTTCAGATCCTGACTTCACCATATAATGTTATGTCTCCTTGCCTCGTAGTGTCCTTATGTGATAAAGGGGTAAAGTAATAGGGTGGCTGTAAGACCCAAATGGATTAGTGAATGTACAGCTACTATAGCACTCAATAAGTACTTTTCGTTGTTACTTCTACGGAAGATGAAAGTGTGGATATTAGTAACTAATACTTGTAGCAGAATTCTCAGTGGTTAAAGGCTTTGCATTTGGCTCATATGTGAAAAATTGTACTGCCTTTATCTTCAGATCACAGTGATAAGTAAAACATACTGCTTTTAATTCCTTGTCTGTACTGTACTAAATGCTTTACACACAATATCTTATTCAGTGCTTGTACGTTCGTGAGACAGGTTGTGTTATTAGAATTTTCTTACATGTTAGGTGCCTGAAGATCAGCAAGGTTAGGAAACTTGCCCCAGATCACGCAGCCCAGAAATGCCAGGCGCGATACAGAGTCCAGGTCAGCTTAATCATCAGGGTCACGTGACCTCTTCACTGTGCAGAGTCATTTCCTCCTTTCAGGGTCCCCCACTGATCTTTTTCCACCCCTTTTTTCTACTCACACACACTCTTCTTCCTAGCTCTACATATCTTCAGTGAAAATTAGTTTTTTCTCTGTAGACTTATTTTTCTGTTTATGTCCACCAGTCCCTAAAGATATTAATCATGATATGACTGCTTTTATATGGAAATGTGATAAATATAGTAATGTCAATTGTGAGTCACAGAGGAATTCACAAATAGACTTAATAGACTCTGTTATTATGTAAATCAGTCCACATAGTGCTGGGTAAAGTGAGAGAAATCTGCTTTCACTGGTGTTGTATAAAACAGGATTTGACATGTATAAACCAGAAAGACAGACAGCAGCAGACTTGCAGTTACTGACTTCCTCTCTTTGCTTTAACCTAATTTCAGCCAGTGCCCGGAAGGATACATCTGTGTGAAGGCTGGTAGAAACCCCAACTATGGCTACACAAGCTTTGACACTTTCAGTTGGGCCTTCCTGTCCTTGTTTCGTCTTATGACACAAGACTTCTGGGAAAATCTTTATCAATTGGTGAGAACAGATAAAATTATTCTTCTGGGAAGCATGGAATACTGAGATGAAGAGAATTGCTATAAAATACTTTATTACTTAGAATATGAGCTTGTAACATCCTATATAATGTAATAAAATATCTTTTTTATTTTGCAGACATTACGCGCTGCTGGGAAAACGTACATGATATTTTTTGTGCTGGTCATTTTCCTGGGCTCATTCTACCTGATAAACTTGATCCTGGCTGTGGTGGCCATGGCCTACGAGGAACAGAATCAGGCCACCTTGGAAGAGGCAGAGCAGAAAGAGGCTGAATTTCAGCAGATGCTCGAACAACTTAAAAAGCAACAGGAAGAAGCTCAGGTATAGTTAGCAAACATTGAGCTTTTTTGTGTTTATCTCAATTCTCAGACCACACTATTGAGATCAGTGGCATCTGGGAAACTAAATCAGCAGTGGCTAAATTGACATTTGACACGTGTCATATGTTTGGTAAGTGCTAGGAGCCTAATTGGTTATTTGGAGATTAGTGTCTTATTTTGATAACTACCATCAATACTAATGGTGTCAAAACATGGAGATTTATATAATTGCTCGATTGACACTTGTTTCTCCCTGTGACTGTTCACTTACCCATGCTCACAAAGTAGTTAGACCAACATGTCCTCAATCAGGGTTTTCTTAGTCTCAGAAAGAAGAATTAAGTTATAGTTGCTTATTCACTGGTGTCACTAAAGGTGGGAAAGGTCAGAAAACTGCAGTCAAACAGATTATTTTCTAGAGTCTAGAAAGACAAATACCCATTCAGTGTTGATTTTCTATTTGAAGAGTATTTAAATGCAAGTTGGTGGATTGCATAAGGAAAACACTGATGTGTGAACATAGTAAATCACTTACTGTCTGTTATATTTGCTTGACTTAATGGCATCAACTAATTCGATTGCTTATTTTGGGGTTTTTCTTGGATCTTGAATACAGCTCTCTTTTAACACTGAGTATCCCAAATATGGAGTCAAGGCTAGGTAAATAAAATATACTGGGGTTGCAACAACAAAATTGAACACTGCTTCTTTCCAGAAACTGTACTATCATAATTTAGAAATTTATTCAGATGCCATGATCTGGGATTTTCTTATATATACTCTGTAATATGTTTTTGTTGTGCATTTCTTAGCGTAGTGATTTAAATCAAAGAGGAAAAAAGTTCATTAAAATTAAACAATACTTGACATTAAATGTGGTAATTTAGATTGGCACTAAAAGTCATTGTCAAGTGAAAGTGTAATCAATCAGGGTAAAATAGGAAACTTTTCATTCTTAAATTCTTTCCTTCTTAAGATACTGAGAAGTCAGAGAAAAAATAATGTTATGACAGTTAAGAGCCTTCTTCATATAATTACATAATTAGGAAGCATAGTGTGAGACCAGAGCTTGAAGGTTTTGACCAGTCACATGTATTTTCCACCTGTTAATTTTAATTCTTTAATTGGTGTAATGGCAATGTATTGTTGCCCAAAATATGTACCAGAATGGAGCACTGTTTTTCAAGATCATATTCATGATGCTAAAACTAAATTAAGCAGCAACATGGACAGAGTTCCTCAAAGTTTCTGTGCGATCACTGTTGACTTATTGCCCTTCTAGGCAGCAGCTGCAGCAGCCTCTGCTGAGTCGAGAGACTTCAGTGGTGCAGGCGGGATAGGAGTCTTCTCAGAGAGTTCCTCAGTGGCCTCAAAGTTGAGCTCCAAGAGTGAAAAAGAGCTGAAAAACAGAAGGAAGAAAAAGAAACAGAAAGAACAGTCTGGAGAGGGAGAGAAGGAAGACAGAGTCCGCAAGTCTGAATCTGAAGACAGCATTAGAAGGAAAGGTTTCCGTTTTTCCTTAGAAGGAAGCAGGCTGACATATGAAAAGAGGTTTTCTTCTCCACACCAGGTAAAAATACTAGATAACATAAATTGCATTTTCATGCCAGACAATTTTTTAAAGGTATACCAGGATTTGGTAGAAATAAAACTGCCTTCCCCTGGTGGCAGAATGCTTTCTGAATGATAATTCAGAAGTGTTGTGTCGATGAACTCAGAGAATTTGTGAGTTTTACAACTGCTGATGTAAGAAATATCAAAACTTGTAGAGAATTTTTATAAGAGTTAAAGTGAGGATCTATGGGATATTGCAAGTGTATGTTTGCGATATAGTCTTTCCTATAAGTCAGCCTTCAGTCCCTGCTCAGATCATCTGACCTGGGCCTTGAGAACCGAAAGCGCAGAGCCACTTGTACGACCACCAGTCCTATAGGTGACACTGACACTGAGAAATAACAGGGAGCCAACACAGGTGACTGTGCTATTCACTTGCATTTTATTAACACAGCTTTTATTGCAGATTTTATCTAAATGTATACTAACCTAATAACAATACTAATCAGAAATAACATCACATGAGACAACTGGGGGATAACAAACCTGCATCCCAGAGTCTCAGTCCGCAGGCCCAGCAGACAGCATGGTGAGCAAGGGAGCCATCAGTATCTTGCAAGGAATGATGTCTGAAGCCAGGTGGGCAGCTGGGCAGGCAAAGTGCTCAGTCCAGCAGGAAAGTGTCTTTGGCAGCCAATGCCAAGAGAGATCAATGTGGCATGGAATGGCATTCTGAGGTGTGAAGCTCAGCTATCTCAATGGTGGCTTCAGTTATACTCTTGAGAGTCATGTACTCTACCCATCAGAGTCTCTTGATAAGTGTCTTGGCACCCCTGATGACAAGTGTGGCCTTTCCCCAGGAGCTTATCTGTGGGTGGCTCCACTTTGCAGATACAGCTGTTCCGATCACATGTGCATATATCTTAGGTGTATCTCCTCACCAGATGTTTCTATCATAACTTAGGTAGTTTCCCCTTGAACCAAAGCATCATGGCTGACTGGCACCTATCTTAGTTGACATGAGTGATGAAATTTTGTTTTGTAGTGATGCCATTACTTTATACTATAGTAACCAGACCATTGCTATTTTATTGGTCCTGTTCTCAACCGTGGAAAAGCAAGAGCTCACTTGTTTCTGAGAATAATGATTCTGCAGTTTCTTTTATGCACTTGAATTAAGGAAGGAATATAAAGAAGATTACATAAAGGTGGGAGAAAGCAAGGTGGGGATCAGATTATAAGCTTATTAGGTTATGTGCTCTCATGATTTAGAAGGAGGGGTTTGTTACAGCTCAGACCTGCCCAGTTAGAAATGTGTTATCAGGTCAACTCTCCGCTTATATTCCATAGAGACCCTTTCCTTCCACACAAACTTTGGACCCTAGGAAAGCATTTTTAGAGGGCAAATTTCACTGGGTATGGGAAGGTTTGTGGTTTTGAGGTTTTGTTAAAGATTCAAACATCTTGGAATGATTCTCCAGGTAAGAAGTTATCAGCAGGTGTTTCTCTACCCTTCTTAGCTACTGTATCTAAACTAGGTGAACTGAGGGTCTTCTGAGTGGCAGGTTCTTAGAAGAGAACCGTGAATTTTTTCAGACCATCTATGGAGCTATTCCCATCCATGTGCAAACTTCATTTGAAGAGTACTTTTTAGAAAATTTACCAATTACAGTTGACATACAATATTATATTAATTTCAGTTGTATGACCAAGTGATTAGACATTTAAATACCCTACAAAGTGATCACCCCAAAAGATCTAGTACCCATCTGATGCAATATATAGTAGTTACAATATTATTAACTATATTCCTTATGTAGTACTTTATATCCTTATACCTACTCTGTAACTACCAATTTGTATTTCTTAATCTCTTTACCTTTTTCACCCATCTCCCCAATCCTCCTTCCATCTGGCAATTGGCAAAATGTTCTCTGTATCTACAAGTCTGTTTCTGTTTGGCTTGTTCATTTACTTAGATTCCATATGTAAGGGAAATCATCTGGCATTTGTCTTCCTCTCTCTGACTTATTTCACTCAGCACAGTCCCTCTAGCTCAATACAGGTTTTGCAGAAGGCAAGATTTCATTCTTTATTATGGCTGAGTCATATTTCATTGCATATAAGCACCACTTCTCTTTAATCTATTCATCTATTGATGGATGCTTAGGTTGCTGCCATATCGTGGCCATTATAAGTAATGCTGCAATAAACATATGGATGCATATGTCTTTCTGACTTAGTATCTTGGGTTTTTTTAAACAAATACCCAGAAGGGGAATTGCCGGGTCCTTTTTTGTCTCTGGTTATGTAGCCTTTGTTTTAAAGTCTATTACGTATAATATAATTATGGCTACCCAGCTTTTCCCTTACCCCCAACACCCCATTTCTATTTTTATGAAATAACTTTTTCCATCCCTTTACTATCATTCTGTGTGTCTTTCATCTGAAATAAGTCTCTTGTAGACAGCATACGTAGGGCTCTCGTTCTGTTACCCCTTTAGCCATCATATGTCTTTTGATTAGAGCATTTAATCCATTTGCATTTAAAATAATTGCTAATATATATGTGTTTATTGTCATTTCATTATTATGTGTGGGGTACACAGAGACCAGATATTGCTTGCTTGAAACGTTTTAGGAAACTTGGCAGCATGAGCCAAAACAGTGAGGCCATTTATATGGAAAAGCCCTTGGAAATGCTTTGGACGGACCCAAAATTTGGGTGGGGTCTAAGAGAATCACTAGGGCAGGCTAAACTCTGTTAGCAAGATTGATGGGGACTCAGATACAGCACCTGCCTGCCAGCTATGTGAGGGGGAGGGCTTGGCAAAGGAACAATAGCCTCTGCCAACACTTCTGTTTGGGAGAAAACTTCCCCTCCAACTCTTGTTCTAATGCCAAACAATCTGATTCCTCCCTGTATGTCTCTGGCACCTTTCAAGCTGCTGCCCCAGCACTGGAGCTCAGAGTGACTGAATCTGAGTAAGTGGGTGTCTGGGCCCTTTAAAAGGAACTGGAACCACTAGGTCCCTCCATCTCAGCCACGTGGTGACTCAGCCACGGTCACCACTAGTTATAGCTAGAAGTTATAGGGGCTTCTTTACCCAGGACTGGAAGCCTAGGCTGGGAGTTCTGGTGTGGGCCTGGGACCCCTCACTCCTCAGAGAAGACCTCCATCACTGCAATATCTCTCCCAATTATTGAACGCCACATGTGGGTGTGGGTCGAACTCATTTTGTGTCTCAACCCTCCTACCAGTCCTGATGTGGCTTCTTTAAATCCTTGGTTATAGGACTTCTCTGTCTAGCCAGATTTCACATAGTTCTCAATGATGATTTTTCTGTAGTTTAGTTGTTGTTTGGATGTGGTTGTGGCAGGCTTTGAGTGCTGTGTCGACTCTGCCACCCTCTTGACTGGAAACCTCCCAGAGAGTGCATTCTCTGTGCCCCCTTCAAGGGGAACCAAGGCAAACTTTTTCTACAGGTGTAGCCAAAATTCCTATATAGTCACTCACTGAGAAATATTTATGACACTAAATAAATGGTGGTGTTTAATTGTTCTTGATTATTTCTGTCTCATGTTTAACGTGGGACTGCTTTATATACATATTCACGGCATGCCTCGGACTTATGTACCAACACAAACTGTTGAAACTTTGAAATGTAGGGTCTTTAATTGTTTTTGAAATGACCAAGAGAATTATCAGAAATACAGTTTCTCAGAAGACAATTTCACCAGTAGTGAAACCTTAATATCTATATAACAACAATAACAACTAGAACAACAACAGTGATCGCAGTGGTCATGGCCAACACTTACATAGTGCATTGCAACTTGTAATATAAACTCATCTGAACCCCTTACTACAGCCTTGGTAGGTACCATAACCATCATCTCCAGCCTGTAGATATGAAGGGAATGGGTGGACTGGTTTCTTCATTAAGTGCATATTTTATGCTTGGCATTCTTTTTCCACAGTCATAATTAATGCTAGCAGCTCTGCGTAATATTATTTTCACTATTTTTTAGGCTCAGTGAAGTTAAATAATTACCCAATATATAGTTATTAAGGGATGAGGTGGTATTTAAATTTATTCTGACACAGAAACTCCTTCAATTTCTACTCTTTCAGGCCAAAAGAAAGGATATCTCTAAAAATGGGTAACAAAAGCTAATTTCATTTAAAAGATCCATGTATTTAGGGCTATACTTGCTCTTCACACATTTAGTTGTGTATAGAGCCTAATCTTACATTTAATATGTGTGAATATCTTATAGGTCAGTCTGATTTATTCCAAGTTCAAATAACATTATGAAATAAATTAAAGGATCAGTGGGTTTAAGCTAATATTTAAAATAGAATTTGTTCTTAAGTAAATACCAACATTTACTCATTCTCGTTCATATTGTTGTCATAGTCACTGTGATGCCGTTGGCGGAGACATTAATCTTAATAAATGTTAGTTCTTTAAAAACCAAATCCTCTTTTTATACCATTGGCCACTTTGAAAAGAAGGAAGGGGCAGGAAGAGCTGGGGAGCAGGAGGCAGGGGCAAAGGCAGATTATATGAGGTAACATTTCCTAAATTTGAAACTGGAAATTAACAGTTACCACAGGGTCTCTCTAGTTGGCTTTATTTTGAATCCAGTAAAACTAATTATTGGAAAAATAGTTAAACCTGAAAAGCTTAGATTCTGTCCTGCCTCTTTCTGCAAATATTTGCTCACAGATAACAACATTTTCCAAGTACTGTCTTCTTCATACCTTTATTTCCCAGCTAGTTGGGCATTGCAAGCGATCATTGTCTTATACAACTTGAAATGTCTGACTCTAATTGATGTTTGTTTCTTAAGTGGTATATATATTTTTTTTAAAAAAAGAGAGAAAGACTTTTTTACCCTGATAAAGAAATAGTCAAACAAATAGCTAAGAAAAGAGAGAGGTAAATGGAGAGAGAGTGAGACAGAGAGAAGATAGAGGGAGGAAAACAGAGAAAGAATGAGGGATGGGGAGGGGAGGGGGAGGGAAGAGAGTGGAAAGGAGGAGGGACAGAGGGAAATAGAGAATCTTGAATTCACTCTAATCCCATGTTGCTAGTTCCTGGAAGTAATACTAAAAATATCAAGCTAATTAGGAGTTCCTAACCTGGGCACAATGATGAAAGGTCCGTTGCTTTTGTTAGATTTTTCAAAAGTCCAAGACTCCAAAGTATTAACAGCTATTGTTTGACATAATGAAAACGCACTTTAGTGTTAGTGTTAGTAATCATTTCTAATCTCATTTTGAAAAAAAATAATGTTGCTTTTACTGCAAGATTATAAATTTCTCAATAGAGTAGGTGAATTGTTTAAAATATTTCTTGGGCTTATTAGTATAAAATAAGGGAGAGAAGGAGGTCAAGTGTTCAATCTCTAATCGAGTCTTAAGAAAATCTGGATGTCTTATTTTGAAAGCTTTTAAAATACAGTTAACCTTCTTAAGTTATTATTTTCCTCCCTGTTTTACAATAAACCACAAAGTTTTGTGTATTAGAGATTCATTTAGCATGGCAGATTTTTCTTCTTTTTAAATTTATTTATTTAATTGTTGTTCAACTGCAGTTTTCTGTTTTTTACTCCCATCTCAGCCCACCCCCACCCCAGTGCTCCCCAGCTCCTCCCCATTTCTACCCCCCTTAGATTTTGCCCATGTGTCCTTTATACTAGTTCCTATAAATCCTTCCCCTTCCTCCCTGGAATTCCCTCCCCTCTCCTCTCTGGTCACTGTCAACCTGTTCTCTATTTCAGTGTCTTTGGTTATATTTTGCTTGCTAATTTGTTCTGTTATTTAGCTTCCTGTTAAAGGTGAGATCATACGGTATTTGTCTTTCACTGCCTGGCTTATTTCATTCAGCATAATGCTTTCCAGTTCCATCTATGCTGTTGCAGAGGGTAGTAGCTCCTTCTTTCTTTCTGCTGCATAGAATTCCATTGTGTAAATGTACCATAGTTTTTGGATCCATTCATTTACCGATGGGCACCTAGGTTGCTTCCATCTCTTGGCTATTGTAAATTGTGCTGCTATGAACACTGGTGTGCATAGTGTTTCAGGATTCTTAGGATATGCTCCTAGCAGTGGAATTGCTGGGTCAAAAGGCAGACTCATTTTGAGTTTTCTTAGAAAATTCCATACTGTTTTCCATAATGGTTGTACGAGACTGCAATCCCACCCACAGTGAACTAGGGTCCCCTTTTCCCCACAACCTCTCCAACATTTGTTGTTTGTTGCTTTGTTTATGATGGCCATTCTGACCGGTGTAAAGTGGTATCTCATTGTGGTCTTAATTTGCATCTCTCTGATAGCTAGCGATGTTGAGCATTTTTTCATGTGTCTCTGGATTCTCTGTAGGTCCTCCTTGGAGAAGTATCTATTCAAGTCCTTTGCCCACTTTTTAATTGGGTTGCTTGTCTTCTTAAAGTAGAGTCATGTGAGTTCTTTGTATATTTGGAGATTAAAATTTTGTCTGAGGTATCATTGGCAAATATGTTTTTCCATACAGTTGGTTGTCTTTTTAATTTAATACTGTTTTCTTTAGCCATGCAGAAGCTCTTTATTTTGATGAGATCCCATTTGTTTATTCTTTGTTTTATGCCCCTTGCTGTAGGGGACATATCAGTAAAAATGTTGCTGTGTGAAATCTGAGATTTTCCTGCCAATGTTCTCCTCTAGGACTTTAATGGTGTCACGGCTTATATTTAAGTCTTTTATCCACCTTGAATTTATTTTGGTGTATGATATAAGTTGGTACTCAAGTTTCATTTTTTTGCATGTAGCTGTCCAGTTCTCCCAACACCATTTGTTGAAGAGGCTGTCTTTACTCCATTTTATGTTACTGCCCCCTTTGTCAAATATTAATTGACTGTAAGAGTTGGGTTGATTTCTGGGCTCTCCGTTCTGTTCCATTGGTCTATGTGCCTGTTTTTATGCCAGTACCAGGCTGTTTTGATTACAGTGGCTTTGTAATACAGTTTGGTATCAGGTATTGTGATCCCTCCTACTTTGTTCTTCTTTCTCAAAATTGTAGCTGCTATTCTGGGTCATTTATGGTTCCATATAAATTTTTGAAGTGTTTGTTCTATCTCTATGAAATACATCATTGGTACTTTAATAGGTATTGTATTGAATCTATGAATTGCTTTGGGTAGTATGGGCATTTTGATGATGCTAATTCTTCCAATCCATGAACACAGTATATGTTTCCATTTGTTTGTATCTTCCTTGATTTCTTTCTTCAGTGTTGTGTAGTTTTCTTCATATCGTGTTTTACCTCCTCGGTTAGATTTATTCCTAGGTATTTTATATTTCTTTTTGCTATTTTGAATGGGATTTTTTTCTTGATTTCTGCTTCTGCTGCTTCATTTTTAGTATACAAAAATGTGTTAGATTTCTGGATATTGAATTTGTAATCTGCTGTTTTGCCAAATTCATTTATTAGGTCAAGCAGTTTTTGGGTAGAGTCTATAGGATTTTCCATGTACACTATCATGTCATCTGCAAACAGTGACAATTTTGTTTCCTCCTTTCTGATTTGGATGCCTTTTATTTCCTTTTCTTGTCTGATCTTTGTGGCCAAAACTTCCAATAATATATTGAATAGAAGTGGTGAAAGTGGAAAACCTCGTCTTGCTTCTGATCTTAGTAGAAAAGCTTTTAGTTTTTGCCCATTGAGTATGATTTTGGCTGTAGGTCTCTCATATATGGCCTTTATTATGTTAAGGGAGGCTCCTTCTACTTTCCTGAGTGTTTTTTTTTATCATAAATGGGTGCCGTACCTTATCAAAAGCTTTTTCCGCATCTATTGATTTGATCATGTGATTTTTGTGTTTGCTTTTGTTTATGTGTTGTATTACATTTACTGATTTGTGAATATTGAACCATCCTTGCATTCCTGAGATGAATCCCACTTGGTCATGGTGTATAATCTTTTTAATGTATTGTTGGATGCAATTTGCCAATATTTTGTTGAGGATTTTAGCATCTATGTTCATCAGTGATATTGGCCTGAAGATTTCTTTCTTTGTTGTGTCTTTATCTGGTTTTGGAATTAGGATGATGCTGGCTTCATAAAAAGAGTTTGAGAGTCTCCCATCATTTTCAATTTTTTGGAATAATCTGTGAAGAATATGGGTTAGCTCTTCCTTAAATGCTTTGTAGAATTCTCCTGTGAAACCATCTGGTCCAGGGCTTTTTTGTGATGGCAGTTTTTTGATTCGTGCTTCAATTTCATCTGCTATTATTGGTCTGTTCAGGCTTTTTTCTTCTTCTTCATTGAGTTTTGGAAGCTTATATTTTTCTAGAAATTTTTCCATTTCACCTAAGTTTTCAAATTTCTTGGCATACAGTTCTTCATAGGAATTTCTTACAATCCTTTGTATTTCTATGGTGTCAGTTGTAATCTCTCCTCTTTCATTTCTGATTGTGTTTATTTGGGTTCTCTCTCTTCTTTTCTTGATGAGCCTACCTAAAGGCTTGTCTATTTTGTTTATATTTTTTAAAAAAAACAGCTTCTGAATTCATTGATCCTTAGAATTGTGCTTTTAGTCTCTATGTCATTTAATTCTGCTCTGATCTTGGTTACTTCCTTTTTCTACTTGCTCTGGCTTCGTTTGTTGTTGTTCCTCGAGTGCTTGTAGGGGTAGGGTTAGGTTGTTTGTTTGAAATGTTTTTATCTTTTTTAGGTAGGCCTGTATCGCTATGAACTTCCCTCTCAGGTCTGCCTTCGCTGTGTCCCATAAGTTTTGGATTGTTGGGAGTTCATTTTTATTTGTTTCCTGAAACTTTTTGATTTCTTTTTTAATCTCATTCTTGACCCACTCATTATTTAATAGCATGCTATTCAATCTCCATGAGTTTGAGTGTTTTTGAGTTTTTTCTTTGAGGTTGGTTTCCAGTTTCAGTCCCTTGTGGTCGGAGAAAGTGCTTGGTATGATTTCAATTTTCTTGAATTTGTTGAGGGTCATTTTGTGTTCTATCATGTGGTCTATCTTTGAAAATATTCCATGTGCATTTGAAAAGAATGTGTATTTAGCTTCTTTGGGATGAAGGGCTCTATATATATCAGTTAAGTTTATTTTATCCAGGGCATTGTTCAATGCCACAATATCTTTGCTGGTATTTTGTTTGGAAGATCTGTCCATTTTTGACAGTGGGGTGTTAAAATTCCCTACTATAATTGTGTTGCTGTCGCTATCTTTCTTGAAGTCCTCTAAGATTTTCTTTATATAGTTAGATGCTCCTATGTTGGGTGCATATTTATTTATGACGTTTATGTGTTCTGGGTGGATTCTTCCCTTGAGTAATATGAAGTGACCTTCTGGGTCTCTCTTTATGGCCCTTTTTTTTAAGTCTATTCTGTCTGATATGAGTATTGTACCCCAGCTTTTTTCTTCCTGTTTGTTTGCTTGGAAAATTTGTTTCCAGCCCTTCACTCTTAGTCTGTGTAGGTCTTTTGTACTGAGGTGGGTCTCTTGTAGGCAGCATATGTGTGAGTCATGCTTTCTTATCCATTGAGCTATTCTATGTCTTTTGATTGGAGCATTTAATCCATTTACATTTAATGATATTATTGATAGGTACTTATTCATTGCCATTTTTGTTCCTGTGCTCCTGTCTGTCTCTCTCTTTCTCTTCCTTTCCTTAAAGCAGTTCTTTTAGCATCTCTTGCAGAGCTGGTTTGGTGGAGGTGTATTCTTTTAGACTTCTTTTGTCTTGGAAGCTCTTTATTTGGCCTTCTATCTTGATTGAGAGCCTTGCTGGGTAAAGTAGCCTTGGTTGCAGGCCTCTGGTTCTCATTACTTGGAATATTTCTTGCCGTTCTCTTCTTGCTTGAAGCATTTCCATTGAGAAGTCAGCAGCTAACCTTTGGGGCTCCCTTGTATGTTACTCCCTTTTCTCCCTTGCTGCCTTTAAGATTCTCTCTTTATCTTGTAATTTTGCCATTTTAATGATGCGTCTTGAAGTGGGCCTCTTTGGGTTCTTCTTGATTGGGACTCTCTGTGGTTCCTGGATTTGTGTGACTTTTTCTCTCATCAAATTAGGGAAGTTTTCCCTCATTAATTTTTCATATAGATTTTCTATTCCTTGCTCTTCTTCTTCTCCTTCTGGTATCCTTATTATTCAGACATTACATTTCATATTGTCTTATATTTCTCTTAATCCCTCTTCATTCTTTCTGAGCCTCTTTTCTGTTTGTTGTTCTTTCTGGGTGTATTTTTCTACTTTGTCCTCCAACTCACTGATCCGATCTTCTACTTCATTGATCCTGCTTTTGATACTTTCTACTGTGTTCTTCAATTCAGAAGTTGTATTCTTCATTTCCTCTTTGCCCTTGTTTATAGTTTCTATTTCCTTTTTCACGTTGATATATTTTGCAGTGAGTTCCTTGTAGTCCTCCTGTAGTTTCTGGTAACTGATTCTGAGCTCTTTGAACTTCCTGATAACCAGTGCTTTGAATTCAACGTCTGATAGTGGACTTGCCTCTATTTCATCTAACATTCTTTCTGAGACTTTCTCCTTTCCTTTCATTTGGGGAATATTTCTTTGTCTTCTCATTGTTTGTGAGACTCTCTTTGTTGGCTTCAGTTTCTTAAATTGATTTGTTCTGGCTTCTTGGGTTTATGGTGTGAACTTCTGTGGTATAATACCTGTGAGCTTTGGTGGTATAGTCTCCTTGATCTCCCAAGCTCACTTGTCTTGGGCTGTCATTTAAGTTGGCTCTGTGTTTGTCTTTGGGTTTTGGTTGTTTTGGGGTCTTTCTTTGTGGGTCCTTCCCACCAACTGGTTAACTGATGGTACCTGTGTCCACCACCTGTTTTAATTTGTTGTACTGGTGAGGGAAGGTTGTGTTGAAGCTAGTTCTTCCATGTGCACAAGGTTTTGAGGATTCTCTTTTGCTCTTGTTCAGTTGTTTGTACTGGGTAGGTTTCTTCACTATTTAGTTGTATTTCCAGATAGGTCTTGGCTTGAGGTTTGTGTGGTTTCTACTCCCTTCTTCACCTTCTTCTGTTGTTATCAGTTGGTGGGTCCTTTGTTGTTGGGTTTCCTCTTCCCGTTGGGATCCTGGTGTTCTCCACTTCCACCTAATCCTGTGTGTGTGTGTGTGTGTGTGTGTGTGTGTGTGTGTGTGATCAGTTGGAGAGGGAGGCAAAATGGTTCATGATAGCAGGAGAGTATTTTATGATATTTACAGTCACAACTGGTAGGGAAGAGATAGGAGATCTTTAGGCTATGTATAGTATTAACTGTAATCCTCAACCCCACTAGCCACTTTTAAAAAAGGATGGACAGAAGATAAGACTCTTGTTGGGGAGGGAAGGCTTGTGAGTTGGATCTAGAAAGCAGTGAGGTGGTGGGAGGTCAGATTCTGAGGTAAGGTGAGAGTAAAGGATAGTAAATAGGTGTAGCGTTTGAGAGAATAGAGTCAACCACTACAGCAATAGAGTTCAGAAAACTGTGAAGTGGGCTAAGATCCAGGAGGTGTGTTGTGAAGTATTTACAGTTGTATAAAATAGCTATTATTTACAATAATATTAGAGCAACAATTATATGATAGAGTCTATGTGATATGGATAACATGAATAGGGGCCATAGAACTTTGAGTAGTGTGCTAAAGGAACCCAAGTGATGTGAAGTATAGAAAATTAGCAATACACTGTGAAAGAGAGAACAGGGGAAACCTGTCAAATGATACAATATAACCAGCTAGGGCAGGGAAGTTTATACAGAAAGAGGAGGAATACAAAGATACTATTAAAATATAAAAGATGTGAGAATAATGAAAAAAATAATAATATACAAGTATGCAGCAACTTGTGGCTTCTCTGCTATAGCAAAGTGAAATTTGTCTCTCTGTCCCTACTGTTGGGATGTCCCCTCTTTTGCTCCAACTCTGGTCTTTTCAAAGATCCAAGTTGTTTGTGTCACTTGTGGGTAAAAGAAAAAAAAGGCAGGAGAAGGGAGGAAGAAGCGATAAGTTTGGAAAGAAAGGAAGAAGGTATAAAACAAGAAAGAAGAAAAGAGAGGGGAAAGGTATTGAAAGATAAAACAATAATAAAATTTAAAAGATAAAAGATTACTTTAAAAAGCACCAAAAAACCCAGAAAAAAAAATCTCTCGTTGGTTTCAAACTGGCCAAAAGGGCCTCAATGGCTGCAGCAGGCTGAGGAGCGATCGGTGTGGTCTCTCCACGTGTGCTCTCTCTCCCAGGAGCTAATCTGGCACCTCTCCCCAGCACCCCACGAAGGGGATCTACCTCCTCTTCAGAGCACTCTTTACCTGGGGGTCATTGCCCTAGGCTGGTGTGCGGTTCGGGCAAGGGCATGCACACCAACCAGGCTGCCCGGGTCCCGCCAGTTCGGGTGCAGACCCTTCCCAGTTCTGTGGGAGAACTCTAGGCCTTCCGCCCAACCTCAGGATCATTGCCAGGCTGGATGGGGAGCAAGTCAAGCGGCTGTTGCAAGAGAATCCTTCAGTTTACTTTCCAAAAAATTTCTCCTTAAGAAAACCTGCCTTTCACCACAGTCCAATCCCCCAAACAGACTGGTGACTATTGGAGTCAGAGCCCGACACTGCGCCTCTCAATTCTCTTGGGCTGGTGCCCACAGACTCCGTGGTTGGTCATGGCCCTTTGTCCTTATTGCCCCTCTCTGCAAACTCAAGCAAACAGGCCTCTCGCGGCGCCCAACCTTGCTTGGTGGGGGAGGGAGGGAGCTGATGACCCCGCTTTCTCCCAAGGACCCAGCAGCAGGCCAGGGGCTCCCAAAGAGTCCACTGTAGACCCAGAGGTGCTGGTCAGGGGCCCAGACTGCCACCGCTCCTGTCTCTGCTCTGGTCCCTGAGACCCTACTATCCTGCAGCCGTCTCCTTACCATCTGGTTTTTGAGTGTCTGCTACAATTTCTGGTCTCTTATTTTCATATATGCTGGGAACTGTTGGCCATTTGTGCTGCTTCTCCATAGATTGGCCAGGATTTTCTCCCATGTGTACGGGGGAAATGGAATCCGCCCCATTCTATTCTGTCAGCATCTCCTTATGGCAGATTTTTCTTACTGACCATCCTTTATTTATGGCACAGCATTTGATTGTAATGGATTTACATAACTAATGTAAGCAATAGAAACAGATAGGACAGTTATTTTTCACATAGCTATCACGTGTGAATTATGCTCTTATATGGCATAATTCACCTTTGAACCTTGAGAAATCTTATGTGCAACTTTTAACTTAATTTCCTCTAACACTTCTATTGCCTCCAATTGAGTTGGGTACTGGTTATTTACAATATAAACTCTTACTAAAAGTGATACATGTAAGTAATTTCTACTTTATTTCTTATTGCCAAACATTTCTTGTCTACCTTTCTTTTTGACCAATGACAACCAGTAGGTTACAAATCCTGTAGCTGTTATGTTCTTATAGCTGATTCAAAGTCCCTTGTGAAGAGAGAGACATGAAGGAAATCAAGTAGTCTAAGACAGACTTAAAAAATGATTAGTTATAGGGAAAACAATAAATCTTACTTGATAATAAGATGAAAAAACCATGGAAATAAGAAAAGAAGAAATGACTTCTGTTGGGGGACTGTATCAGTCTTCTTAGATGTTCTTCTTTCTATAAATAGTGATAGGATCACATAGCATAAGACAGTGTTTAAAGTTTATAGACAATTACAAATTTTATAGGCATTATTGATAAGAATTGCTCTTTAGTGTAAAATAAAATTTAAAACATACTGGTCAGGAAATTAAAAAAAATAGGTATAAATAATAATTTTAGGTAGCTTTAAATCCTTTCAAGAGAAAATTCAAACCAATAGTATTTAAATGACAATATTAATATTATTTCTATTAGTAGTCATAAGAATCCAACTAATTTTCATAGGAATCCAACTCCAGCCTTGTTTAATTAAAAAAACAAAAGAACTTTTTTAGATCATAAAATAGCATCTGTGGGTAGTTATAGTCATGGCTGGACCCAAGTGCTCAAAACGTATTATTATGACCAAATATTTCTCCATACCTCAGCCCAGGTTCCTCCAGTGTGGTGGCAAGATGACCACTGCAGCTCCACACTTATGTTCAATATTTTTACCAACTCTAATTTAAAATGACCTTTTTCTGCCAATTATGAAAGAAAGAGGTGGCTGTCACTAGACCATCTTTAACCCATTCTCTGTAGTCAGGTACAGAATACACCCATTGGCTATGCCTGGGTCAGCGTCTTGTCTCAGCCTCATTTCTCAAGGATAATCAGGGTACTGTCAACAAAAGAAAGAGAAATAGATATTAGATAAACAAAAACAAGTGTTCACTACAGGGAAGTTATCAAAGCAGAGTAGTAATAAACAAGAAGCGATTCATTGTGTTTAGTGCTGCTGTGCTTAAGAATCCAGTAAACTGCACAATGGCTGTGACAATGTAGCCATTTAGAAAATTTTTAAATGGCTGTGACCAGATACTTACTGAAAACCAGGTTTTTGTAAATATGGTGTTCTTCAGATTTCTTAAGATAGAGTGAAAGTCAGGGAATGAATCATACACTTCTTTCAGCTTAATTTGTTTAATTTATTCATGAAGACATAAAATATGCAAAGAGCAAGGAAGAAGCTTCTCCTTGTACTATAATTAAACAGACCTACTAGCAAGATGGATTTTATTTTTCTCTGTGGTAAGATCTGCATCAGGGTGTGTTCTGTAGTGAGACTCTTACTGGCTTCAAAAAATATAAATGTAGGCGTGTATTTAATTGCTTTCCATTGGATTGTTAGATCAGATCAGCTTCTAGAGAGATGTCTAGCAAAAATTTCAGTTTGCAGTGCCATTAATGGGACTCAACAATATCAAGGTGTGCTTGTGACTATCTTAATGGGTAAAATAGAATAAAATGACAGAAAATGAAAAGTAAGGGAGAGTAAAAAAAGAAAAAATGAAAGAAGTGAACCTGGCAGGGAGGTCTCTACCACCAGCCTGTACCAAAGAAGCCCCTGGTTCCCCCATCCAATGACTGATGGGTAGATAAGTAAACAATTCTGAAGCAACAAATCTAGCCTCCAATTTTTCAGGATGCCGGCTCTTAATTCTGTTCATCTGTTCTTTGTTTCCTTTCTCATTGGTCACAGTCTTTACTGAGCATCCGTGGCTCCCTTTTCTCTCCAAGACGCAACAGTAGAGCCAGCCTTTTTAGCTTCAGAGGCCGAGCAAAGGATATTGGCTCAGAGAATGACTTTGCCGATGATGAGCACAGCACGTTTGAAGACAACGACAGCCGAAGGGATTCTCTCTTTGTACCACGCAGACATGGAGAGCGGCGCCACAGCAACGTCAGCCAGGCCAGCCGTGCGTCCAGGGTGCTCCCCATTCTGCCCATGAATGGGAAGATGCACAGCGCAGTGGACTGCAACGGAGTGGTCTCCCTGGTGGGGGGCCCATCGGCCCTCACATCTCCTGCGGGACAGCTCCTGCCAGAGGTGAGGCGAATGAGAACCACAGCTGTTGGGAAGGGCGCTGAGGGGGGATGGAGCAGGCTGAAAGGTTTTCCTTTCTACATCTAAGAATTTTTGCTGATCTACTGTTCAAAGGCCAGGGTTGGTTCAATCAAGCTATGAACTTTTGTCAAATTCTGCTATTTGGACTTTTCTGCAAACTATTTCAAAATATAGGTTGGAATGGGAGTAAAAAACAGAAAACTGTGCTTGAACAATAATTAAATAAATTAAAAAAATATATAGGTTGGGTGTGAAGTATTCCTTAATCATTATTACTACAGTGTGAAGCTTGCTCCAAAGCACAGCAACAATTTATCATAGTGTTCCATAAAATCAAGTTAAATATAAGAAATTATATCGATACTTATTTGAAGGACCATGTTATCACAGTTCTTTGGAAAAGAGAATTTGATACTTCCACCAGAGGTGGATACTGTTACTAAATACATCTAAGCCCTGCAGAACTCCGTCTTTCTATTTGCAGGTCAGAGTGTTACCAGATTTTTAGCACCTACTCAGATGACCCAGTGATTGTACAGTTGTGTGTAAAGAAGTCACTCAAAGTACCTGGTAGCGTCATGTGTTATAATTTTTAAGGCAGATTTCAGTTTTTCTATTACTGTTGTTAATTCTTTTTGGTAAGCAAAGGGGTCCTAAATCAAGCCTATGGAAAAGGGTTTCAGCTGAATACTGGACACATGAGGATATAATAGTGACATTTCCTTTGTAAAACATAAGTGGCTATTCAACTTTGGTATTAAGTAAGATTTCATTTGCCAGTATAAAAATATTGTAGCAATGTCACTTGGTTGTATTTTACAGTTTGATGAATCATATAAAAATCTTCTTTGTATTATTATTTTTTACACATTTCCGTTTATTATAGTTAGACAAACTCTTGAAGCCCCATTAAAATCCTATGGAGTGAGTTTTCACTTGCCTAATAGAGGAGTTTCTTGCCCTGCATTATAGAAATAGCCATTGATCTTCTTCACTTTATTTCTCATGGCCTCTTTCCCCTGCTTTATCCCAGAGAACTGTCCAAGTATCCTGGAATCAAATCAAATCATGAAAAGTGAACTTTGAAGTGAAGGAACCAGGAAGAATGCAGGAGGAATGTGAACTTCTTTTTAAAAATAATCATAGCTAACTATATACCAGGCATTGTCCAGAACACTTTACATGTGTTAATTCATTTAATCCTCACCACAAGTCTTTTTAGAGATGATATTATCTGCATTTATAGAGATGAGACTGAGACCTGTGGGTGGTGGAGCTAAGATTCAACCCCATGTATGCTGGCTACTGAACCTACATTGTATCCATATTGCAATATTGCCTCCCATTGAATATTTTTAACTTTCTTCAATGGAAAAGGAGATAGCTAAGGAAACAAACAGTTTCATTTTGACCCAGCGTTTCTCAAAATATACTTCACCCTCAGATTACTTACATCAAAATTCCTGAGATGCTTCTTAAAAATGGAGATCCCCCTTCCTCCACCCTTGGCAACCACCATGCTCCTCTGTTTCTCTGAGCCTGGTGGTCAAAGGGTACATCATTTCAGTTATTCAAGATAAATGACTCCTGGAGATGTACTGCAGAGCATGGTACCTACAGTTAACAATACTATATTGTATATTTAAAATTTTCAAAAATGATAGATCTATGTTAAGTGTTTTTAGCACAGAAAATAGCACCAATACAGGAAGTGGGAGGAAACTTTGGAAGGTGATGGAAATGTTTATGACCTTGATGTTGGTGACAGTACAGGTTGTGTACCTATGCCCAAAGTCATCAAGTTTTATACATGATATGCATACAACTTTTTACATGTCAATCAGTCCTTAATAAAGTGGTTTAAAGAAAGGGGAAAATGGAGATTCCTGGATCAATCCAAACTTAACTCAGACAAAAAACAACTGAGGAACAAAGTCAGGGGAATCTTCTTCCTTGAGAAGGATCCCACGTGGTTCTTCCACATAATAAAGTGTGAGCATCTCTGATCTTGTTAATTGAGCAAACAAAAATGTACACCTTCATTGCATAAGTACACAGAAAATGTCAGTCTGTCAGAAAGTACTTAGCATCTATCAGTAATTTACCATAAAGCTCCTGTCCTATCAGAAAGAATGGACTAAATCACTGAAGGCAAATTGGGGCCAGTCTGAAGCAAAGCCTGCGGTGTTCACGTTATTCCCAGCTCTCCCACGTCCCTTCCTTAATCTTGCAGTCAGGTTCTGTGAGGAAGGGCACCGGGGTACCTCGTGAGCTGAAGGTGCAGGCAGAAGTCAGCTTTGAGGGACTGTTGAGGGGAAATGAGAATAGAACATGAACAGCTAGCTGCAGGCAAATGACTCCATCCAAAGCACACAATATCTTGTACTTTAAACATATATTCAATTTAAGCAATTTAATTTTAAACATTTTCTCAGTAATACCATTTCAGGTTTGGGAATCTGTCATTAAAGATGAAACATATCCAGTATTTTTGCACATACAGTGCGGTACAGAGTAGAAGGGATTAGATGACCTACCTGTAAGCAAGCCTACTTTTTCCTTTAAAAACTTTGCCTTTCTCTGACTCAGTAAAACATATTAAATTTTGAGTGACAACATTTAGATTGAAAGAGCTTCAGTTTCAGGGTTATTTCTTTTACCATTAATTTCTCTTCTCTTTTACCATAAAATAAATCGTATGTGTCATATATGGATGTTTATCATTGTGAATGACAATCATCTCAATTCAGTGGAAACTTTTTAAAAATATGTATGCAGCAGAGGCATGCAGGTTGATACCAGTAGTGTTCCTCACATCACAATAAGGTCGAAGTAGGTGAGCAGGACTTGGAGCGTTATTTTAAAAAGAGGGAGAATACCACGACTGATATTTCTCTCCCTCTCTCCTTCCCTTACCCTCTCTCAAAAAATAAATAAATAAAATATTTTTAAAAAAAAAGAGGGAGAATTTTCAGAGAACTAAAAATAACTTATGCATTATTGACACTCAGACCTGAATTTGAAATGCTCATTTTGCTCTTTTTCTGTGATAATTAACTACATTGTTTGATCTCTTGAAGTAGGAATAAATTTCTGCCCATTTTGAAATTTTGATGGGCTCATTTTGTAAAAGTATCAAATCATCATATTATTGTTAAAAATCCAAGACCACCTTGCCCCACTCAATGGTGTTACCACCTTACACTTCAATGCCAAGGATGAATGGTTTTGTGGATGGAGTTGGTTTTTTTTAAATAAATGTAAAAATGTTATAAATTAGTTCTAATATTAAGTTTTATTATTAAGGATGTTGGGAAGTGTTACCTGTATATAATGAACATAAGCATATTATAGTGAATTTACATTTCAAGGAAGCTATTACTGATACTAATTTTTAACGTACCAGTTAGTTAAAAATTCTTTTTGTACCTGAAACCCCATGAATGTCTATGTCTGTATGTCTATAAAGAGCTAATAACTCAATCTGAGAGTAAACCAGGGAACAATATGTTTCAGTCCAGCATTCTGGGAGGAATTCCTTGATTTGCTAAGAGGTTATCTATCCAATAGCAGGCAGGGTCCCTCCTGACCAAAGCTCTAAGATGGAGTAATTGGAAAAGTCCATCTTGGTGGCAAAGCCAGGCATTCCTTAAAACTAAGAATCTGATAAGTTTCCAAACACTTCCCAAGAATGATGATTCCTACAATATTTTAATGAGCTATTGACATCTCATTAAAGAGAATGCATGGTGAACATTTTGTTAAGTAGCACATGTTATAGGAATACTTTAATTTTCACTGCCCTTAAGAATAATGGTTCTTTCACCTGAAATTGTATTTCTAGGGGACAACTACCGAAACAGAAATAAGAAAGAGACGGTCTAGTTCTTATCATGTTTCCATGGATTTGTTGGAAGATCCCACAGCAAGGCAGAGAGCAATGAGTATAGCGAGTATTTTGACCAACACCATGGAAGGTATGTCAAATGTCTCACAGCGTGGCTACTTGGAGGTGCTCTGGTAATGATGAAACAAATCCATACATTCCGAGACAATTTTTTAAATTTAATACCACATCATCATTATGTCTTTTACTAAATAAAAGGAAAATCCAGGTACAACACTTGTATTCTACCATCTACTATAGATTTTTACATTTCGCATCCAGGAAGCTACTACAAATTCAAGGTATGCTTAGAATACTACTTTCATAGATGAAATACTGGAACTGTTGAAATTTGTTGTGTGCGTGACATTGAAAGGAGTGTAATGAATATGCTTATTTTTATAGTGATACTAACCCATAACCAATTTGAATTGAATTGACTGTTTGAGACACAAGTTATAAAATCATCTGATTTACCCAGAAATGTAAATGAAAAAATGTAAATTAGGTGTTGATATAAACCTCTTTGAAGCAAAGTGTTCAAGTTTTCTTAGGATTACTTTTGCCTCTCTCTAGTCAGAGTTTTATATCAGCATTCTCTTTAGTTGCAGATAATTTCTTAGTAGTTAACATATTGTTTAGAGATATGGATCTTAAGGCCAAAATAAGGACTTCGGGGACTTTATCTGTGATCAGTTCTTGACTTTGACATGTGTTGTATATGTTAGTTTGTGACTCAAAACTTCAGTTTCTTCATCAGTAAAATGTGGATAATGATGATGTTTAGCATAAGGTTATTGTAAGATTGAGGCATCATATATGAAGCACCTGTGTATCTGGCATGTAGATGGCAATCAATAAATATCATTACTATTCATTGTTTTCTTTTTGTTGCTTTTGTTAATTTACATGTGTGTACCTTTCTATATTCTAAGTGAACTGGAACATCAACTTCAAGTACTTGGAAAATACTTTCGTATAAAATATATTCCACCCTCCTCCCTTACCCTCCTCCCCCCTTTTCTCCTCTTCTCTTTTATAAGCCCTCCCTTTCCAGCCCCTCCCAGGGGTTTGTGTGTGTGCAGATGTGGCAAAGGAAAAAGGTAGATGGAGAATGAGAGAGAAAGAGCGCGGGAGACTGGGAAAGCACAAGTTCACATGACTTTTTAATTTTTTTATTGATTTTTAGAGAGAGAGGGAGAAAGGGAGCCAGAGGGAGAAAAACATCATTTTGTCGTTCCACTTATTTATGCATTCATTGGTCACTTCCTGTATGTGCCCTGACCGGGGCTCAAACACCCAACCTTGGAGTACTGGGGCAACGCTCTAACCAACTGAGCTACCTGGACAGAATCTGTGCATATGACTTTCTTATCTTTAGTTATAGTTTCTCTTAACATTGGATTAATCTTTAGAATAATTATTTTTTAGTCTGAATGGAAAAATCCCATCATACTAACAGCAGTACCCAAAACCTGAAAGTCACAACCAGAAAAAAAATTCACAGTATAGATAACAGCATATATCACAAACATGTCAGTATTACAACACCAAATATTCATAATGCAGTATCAGAAATCTTTTCACTGATTTCTATGGGATATTAAACTCAGTACGTTCTTCCCCAACCTCGCCTGCATTAGCTTGCACTCCCTCTTCCCCCCCAGCTGCCAGTAGCTTGCTCCTCCCTGTCCCTCCAGGTAAATCTTTTGAAGACTCTCTGGTCTGCTCCTTGCCATAGCAAAACCACTGAGAGGAAGCTGCCAGTGGTTCTGCTACCGATGTCAGCAGCATGTCTGCTCCCTAAAGCAAGAAGTAGAGAAGGAGACAGGGTAAGTCTCAATCAACAGTTCTGCTTTGAACACTTCTGATAGCATTACGTTTGAGCTCACGTAAGAAACACTTGGAAAACATCAGCCCACCACAGGATCGAACTTGTCCACTCATTAAGACACGGAGTTCCAAGCGAGTGCACCCACATCACCCTCCACGCTGTGTGTCCCACGGAGTTGCTTAGGAGAAAAGGGTGTCTTCAAAATAAGTGTCACTGAGGAAGCAGGAGACTTAAGTGTTTGATTTTATTGTCTGCAGAACTTTTGACTTTGCATTTTTGTGAGAGACAACAGCTAAGTCTTTATTCATTTTTCATTGGTTGTATAGAATGAAAAGTTTACTTTTCTTTATTCAACTATACCTTAACACTTTGAATGTGACATTGATCAAAGTTTGTTGTTAGCAATTCTTACCATACACATGCATACTAGAGCTGTCTTTTATATTAATACATATTTTTTCTTTTTCCGTCTTTTTTGTTCCCTGATAATGGTGGAAATGTTTCTTGAGTTGACGTAATCTGTTTATTTGTGGATCCTTTCTTCTAAGTCTAATTATGATTTAGTTCGCCCTTTCTTTTTATGAACCAGGCTTGTTGATTCGGCTGGCAACTTTTGTTTTTCTTCTCTTGAACTACAGCCGAGCCTCCATTGTCCAGGGTAACGAACATCCTCCTACTTAGTGAAACAATAGCAAACGAGCAAAAATAAATTATTTGCCCTTCAAGTTTTTCAAAATGCTAAATCCATATAGAAATGTTTTCTGGCCACGCCCCTGGCAAGGATAGTGGGAAGGTGAGTTGGAAGCACCCGAGGACCTCGGGCCGGCTGACGGGTAAACCGGCGGGAGCGACTCTCATTGTGCATGATTCTCGCAGGATAATGGAGCGACGGCTGTAGTTCTCTCCTGAGCGCTTGTTTTAAAAACAAATAAAATTCTCCTTTGTTTTGGCATGAATAATTGAATAATTTTATTTTAGAACTTAAACAGCTTTGCTACACCTTTTCCTGGTATCAAGAAGAAACACACCGGCTGAATTTCCACTTTTCAACTTTACTCTGATTTATTTTTTCCTACAATTACAGTTTGCTTCTGTTTAATAAATGACAGGTAGCATTTAAAAAATTTACTTACTCTCTATACACAAAGGGATTTTTTGTTTCTCTATATTATGTACTGTAAATGTTAATATCTTTTTATATATATATATATATATATATATATAACTCAATTGTTCTTTATTATTTACAAAAATACACATTAAAAGAAATACAAATAAACTGTGCACTGGAAAAATGTTGATAATTGAAGAAACAACTGAAGAATCTACCTCTAAACAGAATTTTGTTTAAAATAATTAAGAAATTAATTTATTTTAAGGAAGTATAAACTTTATAGCATTGGTTAGTAATGACCGTTCATTAGTAGAACAAAAAATCATTACCTATTGTTGTTTTTGTTTATTTCTTGTGCTGTTCCTTCCCTTTCAAAGTTTAGTTCCTAATAAACTATTCCAGTCATAGACTATACAGTTACCACAGTAGTAACACTGAAGTGACTTACCGGAATCATTTATTCCATAAACGAAAGAGGAATCTTTCCCTCTATTTTAGTGCTAAGAAGTAGTGGTGTCATTTAACAGAGCAGGTAGGATGTGCAGCAATGATATCGTCAGAAAACAAGTTCTGCATGATTTTCCCACTTAAGAGTTGATAAGAGATGATCTCACCAAAGAAATAGAGTAGATAACTTCCCACTTCCTAATTTCCTGCAATCCTGTTCCAGTGTTTACCAAGTGTCAGTATTTTGAGTATCATCTTAAAGATCTGTGCATTTCTATTTTCTCTCACCCATTATTTAGTTAAAATTCTTTTTGAAATCATTGTACTTTTAAAAAATAAGGTATTTTAATATGAAGTTTTATATCATAGGTTTGATATGATAGTTATATCTTTTAGTAGATTTCAAGTACATTATTTTCAAATGCATACCATGAAAATTTATGAATTTTACATATAGTCCACCTAAAATACTCTTAGATTTTTACCAGTAGTATGTAAGTCCCATTTTGTGAAACATGAATTTATTATATAGTGAGGATCCCAGTTTCCTAGATTGGATATTTCCTGTTATTTTATACCCTCTAGTTAAATTAGGAAAAGGAATCTTGTTGAGTAATATACAATCCTATATCTAATGAGGCTTAATTAGAAACTTTATGATTAAGACTGGTGACACTGACAAACTATTTTATTAAAAGACCCACAAACATATGTAATCCAAGATACTGAGATTGAACATAACTAATAGTTTTTAGGACATCTCTTGAGAGGAGATTTTTTGAAAAAAATTTAATCTTGCTTAAATAAATAAATATATATATAGTCTTGCTTTACCTGAAACATGGATGAGTTTTCAATATACTTAACACAAGTCCTACCCGTTACTTTCTGACAGATTCAAAGATAATTATCAGATAGTTTAATGCTGCAGGTAGGATCTTCGAAACAATACTTAGGCAAGATGAATTTAGAAAGTTTACTAGCCTTTCTGTGCCCTTGTCTTCTAAAACAACTAATCCATTATAAATGTTTTTTGCTCCACCATCAGATTAACCCATAATGCTTTTTAATAATTTTAGAGTTTTAAAAAGTCAGTTTCAATTTAAACCAAGATTGCTTAATAGAAAGTAATCAGTTTTTATGAGTATTCTAACTTTTTTCTTATAGAACTTGAAGAATCCAGGCAGAAGTGTCCACCCTGCTGGTATAAATTTGCTAACATGTGTTTGATCTGGGACTGCTGCAAACCATGGTTAAAAGTGAAACACCTCGTCAACCTGGTTGTGATGGACCCATTTGTTGACCTGGCCATCACCATCTGCATCGTCTTAAATACTCTCTTCATGGCCATGGAGCACTACCCCATGACGGAGCAGTTCAGCAGTGTGCTGTCAGTTGGGAACCTGGTAAGGCTCACTGAGGGCTCCTGTTCCTTTTCCAGGATTTGGTGATTACCATAATATATTTTACTTTCACACTTAATTATCACTCTCAAATTAACTCTGAATTAATTTGGCCTTGTATATGTAGACAACAAAAGTTTAAATAACAAAAGTATGTAACACCATGGTTAAGCAGTACAAAAATTTCAAAAACTTTAGGTACAATTTGATTTAGAATTAAATTCAACTTGCCCATTCATTAGAAAGATGATTATGGCCCTGGCTGGTGTAGCTCAGTGGATTGAGTGTGAGCCTGTGAACCACACGATCGTGGTTCAATTCCTAGTCGGGGCACATGCCTGGGTTGCAGGCCAGTTCCCAGCAGGGAACTCACAAGAGGCAACCATACATTAATATTTCTCTCCCTCTCTCCTTCCCTTCACCTCCAAGGATAAATAAATAAAATATTAAAAAAAAGAAAGATGATTATGAATTATGGAGGATACTGGTCTATAATTTGAAAATCATGATGTATTTTTCAAGTATTTAGAATAGATTTTTAGGCCATGTGTACATTTGCCAAACCAATTATAAAATATACTGAGTCAGATAACTTTAAAATACCATTTATAAATACCTGAAGATGGACTCTTTGCAGAGGAAATATCACATCATGGTTATCATTATTTGTATGAATTTCCCCTGTAAAACTAGCAATTTATAAGTGATGAGTTTTTCATATATTTTTACCTAAAATTTGTATTAACATTCATTGGATACATGGTAGAGTGATAGAAATAAAACTAAAGTGATCTTTACATGCAAACAAAATTAATAAATCATATGACAAAAATAGGAGGCTTATTAAGTTCTAGGCACTTTTCAGCTTGATAGATGAACATCTAAACAGGTTGTATATAGATATTAAATAATATATCCGAAAGCATAAAATACAATATTTTTAGACTCTGAAGTAACAACTCTGTTTTGCTAATTTCCAGTTTGGTCTTAACCGATCCAATGAAAAATTTAATATATGCTTACCACTTGTTTTATAGTAGGAAACTGTACCAAATGGTTTACATGAAATTCTTCTCTCTAGGTTTCTACAAAGGTAGCACTAAGGTAGATATTGTGACTGCCTGCAGTTTACCCCTGGGAAAACTGTACCCATGAGAAGCAGTGGAAGGGCTGAACACTGTATCATAGACTATGAAAGCTACTTCTGAGACTACTGTAAGCAATAGTCAAAACTCACAGAATTTTAGGAAAGGAAAGCACAATAACATTACCTAGTCTAAATTATCATCTCCATAGGCATCTTTTCAACATTATCTGTAAAATACGAACAAGAGATGAAATAAAGCTTTATGAAGGTGGGTATTAGTAAACAAGTCAAGTGGCCTTAAGCAAAAGTAAGAGTCCATTACCTCAAGTAAGTGAAGTCCATTTGTGCACAGCTCCAGGTATAACCTGGCTAGATTCAGGTTCTTAGTCAATGTCATTGGGAGTCAGTTTCTTGCCCTAATTCTTTCCAATATATTTCCTTTATCTCTGACTGAGTATTCTATTGATGGCAATGTTCTACACAACTTTTATCCTACCAACAGAGATCCTTGAATGGAATAATTGTCCTTCCTAACTAGTAGCTTTAATGGAGGCCCAATAATTGCATATTATTGGCCTGGTTGGGGTTACATGACCATTTCTAAGCCAGTCAGTTACTATGGTTCTAGGTTTAGCATGCTCATTTGGTAAAATAAGAACCCTGTCTTATCACTGGAGACAGAGTAAATGAGTAGAATTATGAAGAAAAAATTAGGTCTGCTATTATCAGGTGAGACAGTAGTTGCTGGAAAGACAAACAACAAATGGACAGTTCAAAGTAGGACTTGTCTCATATGTTAAAGAAGGTAAATTTGTGTTTGAGATGAATTATGGAATAATAAAATGTAGAGAGACAGGATACATATTCTTCTCAATTAAATATGGAATATTCCTCAGGATAAGCTATATGTTAAGTCATAAGGCAAACTTAAGATCAAAGTCACATTAAGTACTTTCTTCTGACAAAAAATAGAATGAAATTAGAATCCAATAAGAGAAATAATTTTTACCCTGACTGATGTGGCTCAGTGGATTGAGCACCGGCATGCCAACCACGAGGTCACTGGTTGGATTCCCAATCAGAGCACATATGTGGGTTGCATGCGGGCCAGGTTCCCAGATGGGGTCATGCAAGAGGTAACCTATTGATGTATCTCTCACACATTAATGCTTCTTTTCCTCTCTTTCTCCCTCCCTTTCCCTCTCTTTAAAAATAAATAAAATCCTTTAAAATGAAATAAATTTGGAAATTTAATAAATATGTGGAAATAAAAAATACTCCTAAATAACAAGTGGATTAAAGGAGAAATTACAATAGAAATTAGACAATACCTTAAGAATGAAATGAAACACATCAAATGGAAACTATGGAGTGCAGATAAAAGTGTTTTAAGGGAAATTTATGCCGTAAATGCCTGTGGTAAAAAAAAAGATGAAATATCTCAAATCCATAACCTATCCCCTTAGGATCCACCCCTTAAGGAACTAAAAAAAAAAGAGCAAACTAAATCTTAAGCTAACAGAAGAAAATAAATAATAAAGAATGAAAATGAATGAAATAGAGAATAGAAAAACAATAGAGAAAACCAAGAAACTCAAAAGTTGATTCTTTGAAAATTTCAACAAAAATGGCAAATGTTTAGCTAGACACACATAAATAAAAGACTCAAATCAATGAAATCAGGAATAAGGAAGAAAGAGGTGACCTCACTATAGACCTTATAGAGATAACAAAGGAGTGTAAGGAATGTTACAGTTGTATGCAAACAAATTATATAACATGGATGAAATGGAAAAATTCCTAGAAAGTAATAAATTACTGAAACTGACTCAAGAAGAAACTGAAAATCTGAAAAAGCCTTTAACAAGTAAAAATTGAATTAATTGAGAAAATGTTCCCACAAAGGCAAGCCTTGGCCAAAATAGTTTTACTAGTTAATTCTATTGAATGTTTAAAGAATCAACACCAATTCTATATAAACCGGTACATGAAAAGAGAATAGAAGGAAATACTTGCCAACAGAGTTTGGAATGTAAAGCCAACAAAGAATGAGAAATTGGACGAATACCTTGGGTGTCCCTTTGAAACCCCAGATGGGCTACACATTAGGAGTAAAAACTATCTCAGAGAACCAGAAGATTTTATTAGGACAAAGAGCAACCAAAACAGCCCTGCCCTAATTAAATATAAAACCAAGGTAAAGTTCCAGGTGGTCAATCTATAATTTAACTGCCTGCTAGAATAAAAACCAATACTCTTCAGAGGAAAATAATTGAATCAAAATTCTCCATAACACATCATTCACAGCACATAAAAATTATGTATTATGTGAAGAAATAGAGAAATGTGACTTACAGTAGTAAGAAAAAGCACTCAGTAAAATAGATCCAGAAATGACTGACTCGATAGAATCAACAAAAAACATAATTTTAGTGGCACTATTATGAAAAAAAGATTTTAGAAGAACTATATATATTTAACAATTTGAAGGAAAAATTGTGACAATAAATAAACAGATGGAAAATATAAACAGAAATAATGAAATCTATTTAAAAAAACATCCAGACATTTTAGAAGTAAAATGTACAAATTCTAAAATCAAAAATTTACTGGATGTGTTACTGGTAACATGGGTTTTTGGAGCCTCCCAAGACAGAAATCAAGAGTGTTAAGAGTGTAAACCCACAGCATTAAGACTCAGGCAAAGTTTTATTAAATAGCACATGCTGACAAGAAAAACAGCATCTAAGGGGAAAAGAAATGGCTGTTGCTCTCACAACAGAAGCTGGGGAACAGTTTTTAAAGAGTTGAGGCAGAAAGGATGACGCCTAAGCCTGCCCTGTAAGTATGCAGAGGCAGGGAACTTGGCACCAGTTCAGTGGAACTACGTAGTTCTTTAAGTGTCCATGTCTTATTAGCCTGCTACGTCTCAACAGAAAGCTATGTTTTTTTCTATTTTAATGAGGGTAAGGTCACTCTGGGGCTTAACTGCACATGCATTAGCACTGGAAAAATCCTTTTGCCTGATAAAGTGGTATCAGCTGCCACTTTGTCTGGAGCTGATTAGGCACAGGGTTTGAGGAGCAACTGACAGAAATCCCAGTCTTTTCTAGAAGCTCCACATGTTTCAGATGGGTTTGTAAGAAAATTGCAGATGCCAGAAGCAAGGGTCATTAAACTTAAAGCAAGTCAACAGAACTTATCCAATTTGAACAGCAAGAAAAAAACAAAGAAAAAATGAACTTGAGTCTTACTAATCTGTAGAATAATTTTTGAGTGCTCTAATATTTACATAACGGAGACCTAGAATGAGAAAAGAGAATGAGGATGGAACAAAACAAATATTTGAAGAAATAATAGCCAACATTTTTTCAAAACTATGAAAAATATTAACTTAGCCTGAGTGTCACCAGTAGGCACAGGTAACCAGGTTCTTGGTGACGGCAGATAAAGTATTGAACTTAATACACAGAGAGTTTATAGCAGAAAGAGAGAGATCAGATTTAATTAGTGATAGTACACTCCACAGAACACGGGAGCAGAGATTGGACACTGCAGAGGTGGTACACTCCAACTCCGAGCAGAGATTGACCTCAGGGGCTGGGGGGATTCTATTCTTATACCACAGATATTGCTTAGCTAGTTTTGGCAGGGTTTCATGGTGCATGTACAGTAGTTATATTACTTTAAAGCTACTGGTCTCCTATGATTTTCTTCAATTGGCCACCAGTGAAGGGGGCCATACAATGTTAATTTATTATAATGTTATTATAATGAAGCAAGGCTCATGTAGCATCTTCTGTGCAGGTGTGTTTATGATTCACCATGATTCAGCAATTTTCCGGAAAGGGGAACGACCAGTCTTAGAACAGGGCGTCTCTGTTTTTTGTTGATGTTCTTTGTCTTAGCCCTGGGGCACCCTCTGGAGTTTCCTCCTTCCTACCTCCTGCCTCAAGAGGGAAGGGTAGTTGAGGTCTGGGTGGAAGTGGGCAAAGTTGGGGGAAATGGGGATATCTGCAAGAGAGTCAACAATACAAATGAAGAAAAATAAATAAATAAATTGTAAAATATCAGTGAACATCAGCAAGGATAAATAAAAGGAAACTATATGGAGCAGAGCTTAATCAAACTGCTGAAAAGAAACTTGGAAACAGCTAGAAGAAAAATACTAACAGTCTTGTACCACATAACAACATTTCAGCCAAAGACAGACCCACCTAAGTCGAAGGTCCTATAAGACTATAATGGAGTTGAAAAATTCATATCACCTAATGATGTCATAGCCATCATAATGTCATAGCACATTGCATTACATTACACAAATACTTACCTTTGTGTTTCAATTGCCTGCACTATTCAGTAAAATAATATGCTGTACCAGTTTGTAGCCTAGGAACTATACTATAGGGGAACTGAATGTTACCATAAAATATGTCTCTTTTGCATAAGAATTATTTCATACTGGTTAGTTTTTAGAAGCAGTTGACATAGGAGGAGCTCTGTAAGCAGAGTACAAGTTACCCTTTGTAAAGGACATTTACATTTGTAAGGGAAGTTTTGATTGGAAGGATGCTTCTCTGCTGTACCAGGAAGAGGGGAATGACCTTCTCTCTAGAAATGCTTGCCAATACCAAAGACAAGGACTTAAATTTGTACAACTCCCTTACCCTTGTTTACTGTGCTTTTCCTGGTGACCTTTTATAACTGACTACCCAAATGCTAACATCTGTCTCTAGCTGAAGATGGCATGTAAGATGGTAACCTCAGCCATTTCGGCAAGTTACTCAGTTTTCCTGGGTGTCCTATGTATACATATTATTTAATGTTTTTTTCTCTGTTAATCTCTTCTACTGCAGGGTTGTCTCAGTCAAGAACCCAGAAGGGTAGAGGCAAAATAATTTTTCCTCCCCTACAGAGCAATAAGCTATATTATATAGTCTAGGTGTGTAGTAGGTATATCACTAGGTTTGATAAATGCACTTTCTAGAGTTGGAAAACGACAAAGTTGCCTTAGGACACATTTATCAGAGTATATCCTTGTCCTTAAGTAGCACATGACTGGAATACAAAAGGGACCAACATAGAAACAATTCAGGCCCTAAGAAAGTGGCCTAATGAAAGAAAGGAAAAAAAGAAAAAAGCCCACATTTCTATAATGAAACTATCAAAAGCTAATGTGAAATAAAGTATTTTATATAAACAAAAAATGAGAGAAGTTGTTGCACTAGAATTATGCTATAAGAAATGCTAAAAAAAAAAAAAAACCCTGGATGGTGTGGCTCAGTGAATTGAAAGCCAGCCTATAAACCAAGAGGTCATGGGTTTGATTCCCAGTCAGGGCACATGCCTGCGATGCAGGCCAGGTCCCCAGTTGAAGGTGTCCGAGAGGCAAGCAACTGACATGGATGTTTCTCTCCCTCTCTTTCTCCTCTCATCCCCCCTCTCTAAAAATAAATAATAAAATCTTTTTTTTAAAGAAAGAAAGAAATGCTAAAAAACTTACTGAGTGCTAGGGCAGCTGTTCTAGTTGTGGTCTTCACAAGCTGTGCACTTACACTCAAGCAACCAAGTCTAAGGAACCTTCCACTGGCATTGATCTTGGCACCACCTACTCTTGTGTGTGTGTGTAACATGGAAAAGTATAATTGCCAGTGATCAGGGAAATTGAACCACCCAAGTTATGTTGTTTTTACTGGTAGCTAACAATTCATCAGTGATGGTGCAAAGAATCAAGTTGCAAGGAATTCTACCTACCCAGTTTTTGATGTCAAACGCTTGATTGGACTTTGGTTTGATGATGCTGCTGTGGTCCTTCAAAGCATTGGTCCTTCAAAGTGATCAATGATGCTGGCAAGTTTAAGGTCTGAGTCGACTAGAAGGGAGAGACAGAAGTTTCTATCCAGAAGAGGTGCCATCTATGGTTTTGACAAAGTTGAAGGAAATCAGAGAAGCCCACCTTGGAAGCACCTTTACCAAGGCTGTTGTCACAGTACCAGCTTACTTCAGTGACTCCCAGTGTCAGCCTACCAAAGATGCTGGAACTATTGGCAATCTCAGTGTACTTAGAATTATCAATGAGCCAACTGATGCTCATGGCTTAGACAAAAAGTTTGGAGCTGAAAGAAATGTGCTGATCCTTGATTTGGGAGGTGGCACTTTTGATGTGTCAGTTGCCACAATTAAAGATGGAATCTTGTCCTGGCCTGTGTGGCTCGATTGATTGGAGCGGCGTGCTTTGCACTCAAAGGCTGTGGGTTTTATTCTTGGTCAGGGCAACAATCCCTGGTTGGGGTGTGTACAAGATGCAGCTGGTTGATAACTTTCTCATATAGATGTTTCTCTGTCTACCCCTTCTCTCTTTCTAAAATCAATAAATAGATCATGTTTTTTAAAAAGATGGAATCTTTGAAGCTAAATATGTAACTAGGGATGCCCCCTTAGGTAGAGAAGACTTTGCCAACCAAATGGTCAACCATATTATGGCAGAGTTCAAGCATGAGCATAAGAAGGACATCAGTGAAAATAAGAGAGCTCCCCATTGCCTTTATACTGCTAGTGAAAGTGCTCTGTCTTCCAGCACCTAGGCCAGAGTTAAGACTGATTCACTCACTCTATGAATGAATCAACTTCCATACCTTTATCACCCATGTCTGATGTGAAGAATTAAGGGCTGGCCTTATCTGTGGCACCCTGGATGCTGTAGAGAAAGGTCTTTGGGATGCCAAGCTTGACAGGCCCAGACCTATGATGTTGTCCTGGTGGGTGGTTCTACCCATGTCCCTCAAATTCAGAAGATCCTACAGGATTTCTTCAAGAGGAAAGCATTGAGTAACAGCATCAATCCTAATGAGGGTTGCTTATGGTATAGCTATCCAGGTATTCATTCTGGAGACAAATACAAAAATGTTCAAGATTTGTTACTGTTGGATGTCACCCCTCTTGCTCTTGGCATTGAAACTGCTGGTGGAGTCGTCACTGTCCTCATCAAGTGTAATAGTGCCATACTCACCAAGCAGACACAGACCTTCACTACCTGCTCTGACAAACAACCTGGTGTGCTCATTCAGGTTTATGAAGGTGAGTGTGCCTTGACCAACGATAAAAACCTGATAGCAAATTTGAACTCAGGCACACCTCCTGCCTTTTGTGGTGTGCCTCAGAGTGAAGTCACTTTTGATATTGATGCCAATGTCACCCTCAATGTCTCTGCTGTGCATAACAGTACAAGAAAAGAACAAGATTACTGTCACTACTGGCAAGGGTCATCTGAGCAAGGAAGACATTGAGTTCATGGTCCAGGAAGCTGAGAAGTACAAAGCTGAAGATGACGAGGAGCAAGACAAGGGTGTCTTCCCAAAAAACTCCCTTGAATCCTACGTATTCTATAGGAAAACAGCTGTTGAAGATGAAAAACTTCAAGGCAAGATTAATGATGAGGACAATTAAAAGATTCTTGACAAGTGCAAGAAAATTATCAACTGGTTTGATAACAACCAGACTGCAAAGAATGTGAACATAACAGAAAAAAGCTGGAAAAATCCTGCAATCCCAACGGTACCAAGCTGTACCAAAGTGCAGGAGACATGCCAGGAGGAAGGCCAGAAGGCTTCCCTGGTGGGGGGGCCCTTCAATCTGGTGGTGCTTCCTCTGGGCCCACCATCAAAGAGGTTGATTTAGCCAAGCTTGAGCATAGATTCAGCATTGTTCCACACAAAACATCAAAGGACCTAAATTTGTAGCAAATTCGATGGCAATTTGCTACAGTTCTGGAGCTCAGAAGGTATGCTAGACTTTAAAAATAGATCTAAGTACTGTCTGTTACTTATTTTCTGTACCTTCTCCCCCCTTCTCCTCCTCCCACTCCCCTGTTGCTAACCCTCCTTGAGATCTTCATTTCTATGTTTCCACTCCTGATCTAGCTGTCCTTTTAGTTTGCTTTCGTTTTAGGTGTGGTTGTTAATAACTGTAACAGACAGTAGATAGAAAATAGATGGGGGGGCAAGAATAGCATGGGAAATATAGAATCTAAAGGACTTGAGACACATGGTCATAAACTAAAGGGGGGTAATGGTGGGGATGAGGGGTAGGGTGGAGGGGAATAAAGGGGGAATAGAACAACTGTAACAGCATAATCAATAAAAAAATTTAAAAAAAAGAAATCTTAAGACAAGGAAAAAAATAGATCTAAGAATTTAAACTTACTGTAAAAGGAAAATTAGAGTAAGAAGATCCAGGGTAGAGACCTTTGAAGAAATTCAATATTGAATAATTTGTTAGAGGAAGAAAAGTATTCAGGGAGGTGTGGAACATGGATGCAAGAAACAGAAAATATTTTTAGGGAACATGGGACAGTAAAGAATGTGAAGAACTCCTAAAAAGGCAAGCAAGATAATTACTAAAACTTGTTATTGAATTTAGCAATAGTATTGTTGGTTATGTTAGTGACAATTGATTAAAGCAGTTTGTGTTTTCTGATAGATTGAGCAGTAAGTTGAAGAAATGGAAATAATAAATATAGACAAATACACCCTCTTAAGGAAGTTGGGCTAGGAGGAGCAGATAGTTGGCGGTAGCTAATATGGGAAATGCAATGTGTAGGAAGTTTTTTTTTGGATGACATTGGCGGTAGTTTTAAGGTAGAGAAGGACTGTCTGTAGTCACTAGCAGGAAGAGACTGAAACTATGGGTTAATTGAGAAAGTAAATTCTTTGTGAAGTTCAAAAGAGACACATGACATAGTTGGAGAAATTAGAGCAAAGCAGGGGCACTTCTTTCATTTCTAGGAAGAAGAAAAAGGCCAAGCATGGGTATGGATGTAAGTAGTTTGATAGATATGAGGAAACAAAAAAGTTCAGGTTGACTGACTTCCATTGTCTCCAAGACACAGAAATGCTAAGAGTGGAAGATAAGGGAAAATGGTTTAAGCTATGTAGAAGCAAGAGAAAGTTTGAAAGAGTTAGTTATACAGAAAGAAAATGGAGAATGGAAAATGCTACTTCTTATGCCCAAGAGTTTTTTTTTTAAGCATTCTTACCATCTGAATGGCTGGCTAGTGGTGACCACATTTATTACAGTCTATATGAAGTCTTCTTAGCTTCAGCCTTGCTTGAGGGGCCATGGGAGAGGACTATTAGATAATCTTTTGGTGAGTTTTTGGAGGGCTAGGGAGATCAGAAGCTGAGCCAAGCAGTTGATCACAATGAGTTAGCTGAGTCTTTCATATAGCAATGTCAAGATAGGAACATTAATTTTATTGTCTTAACTCATGTACTCTTTATCACCTGGTAAACATAGTAAATAATTAAACATTGGTCTGAATACAAAACCTCCAAGGGTATAATTTGCTGGACCTAAAGAAATTTTTCAAATAAAGAATTGTGATCTGTTGGGAGTAAATTAAATTGCTTAATAATTATTTATGTTTTTAACATTATTCACTCATGTAATAAACATTTCTCATTTAGGTCTTCACTGGGATCTTCACAGCAGAAATGTTTCTCAAGATCATTGCCATGGATCCATATTACTACTTTCAAGAAGGCTGGAATATTTTCGATGGTTTCATCGTGAGCCTTAGTTTAATGGAACTTGGTTTGGCAAATGTGGAAGGATTGTCAGTCCTTCGATCATTTCGGCTGGTAAATTAACTGGGAGTATCCATAATATTTTTAAAATTAATTTAATTAGTTTCCACCCTTTCTAGCAACTTCAGTGAGATTTCACATGGTTATAATATTATATGAGTACATTTCTAAAACAAACCACATTGCCCCAAAACCAGATGATAATTTCTTCTACATCATAGGTCAAATGGATAGATAAACTATACTCAAGTAACTGGCCAATTTCTTCTTAGTAATTAAATGACAAGGCTAATGAGGAGGGAGAAAAAAGGGAGTGATAGATAAACCCAAATCACAATTGAACAACACAACATTCATTTCTCAGCAATGTGGGGTTTGTTGAACTATACATAAGGCTTGGCTGGAATTTAGAATGGACTCACTTTTCTATCAGAAGCTCAGGAATTGGACGGTTGCCCACTTTGCCCCATAGAAATCAAGACTCAGGACTGGATAGAGTATACAAGGGAAACACACAGAGCTCTCCACACTGCTACTTCAGTCAGCTCACGATGTCACCAATCCACCCTTCAAGAAGAGCTCCCTGTATTACATTTTGTTAATTTTAAAGAAAGAATCTTTCATTTGATCTTTATATTTTATAAGTATATGCATCTTTTAATATTAAGAGACATTACATCACAACACATTTCCATTTAAAGTGTGATATGCTTTATTACGCTGTTACCTTGAGTAGGCTCCAACTTTTTGTGATTTATTGTCAAATAACAGAGACTGTAGATAGTAAGGACAGGTTCCTAGGTAACTTATCATAGAGATGATTAGTCTCAAAACGTTGTTGTGAAGTCTGTTTAGAATTCTCCTTGCCTTTTTCAAAGTTCACATTTGGTTGAGATCCTTAGAGCTGTGGGTTCTTTCTCTTGTCTCCACAAAGAGCTATGGATCTAATTTGAAGTCTGAAGGATGCAAAAAATAGAACAAAAATTAGAATAATTATATAAAAGTAAATGTGGGCAAGTACTTTTCAAAAATATTTGGTAAATCTCCATGATAATGTGATGCAGTTGGAGGAGATAGAAGCATAATATCATTAGCATCTTGCTTAGAGTCTCAGGCTCTTTTGCATTAATTATTCTCTAGGAATAAATTAAACTTATGGTGCTTATATTTGATCCTTTGAGTCACTCAGATGACATGAAATAATGCAGTACTCTTAAAAATGACATTTATTGAAGCATCAGAAATAAAATGCTGCTGCTGTTTAACTATCTGTGGTATTTTAGAGACCTCTATGAACTAACACAACCAATGAATCAGGTACAGCAGTGGAGAGCCATTTATACAGTCTAATGAGTTATTGATTAAGTCAAGGAAGACATGAAGGTTGAAAAAATAAACATAATAAATATAATAAATCTTTACAATATAGCCTAATATTACAGCCAGCTAAAGATATAGTAAGATGAAGGTAATCTAAAGATTTTTAAACATTGTTTTTTATTTTGTAGCTTACATAATTAAGTTTTCATTTTATCTGCACTTTTGCATTTTAGCATGATATTTCAAGTACAGTGAAAAAAATGCATCCACTTGGGGCTTTTAAATAATAAGAGCCTCTACTTCTCTGAAACAGTCTCATTTAATTAATTACCATTAATCTTAAATACCTCAGTTCCTTACAGAAAAACAAAGAGTATTTCATATGCTTATGTAAGATTCTGAGAAATTTGGTGTGCCTTATTCTTAAAATGCCAATAAAAACTGTATAATTATTTTATTTATAATATAGACTATTTCCAGATAAATAATTCCTCATGATATCAAATAAGCTGATACATTTTCTAGATAATACTGTTATCCCAAAATAATCCGTCACCTTATAATTGAGACATTGTAGATTTTCCATGTAAATATTATAAATTTAAAAGACAGGACAGTAATAGCTTTCTTGATTTTGTTTCCAGCTCCGAGTTTTCAAGTTGGCAAAATCTTGGCCAACACTGAACATGCTGATCAAGATCATCGGCAATTCCGTGGGGGCCCTGGGAAACCTCACCTTGGTGTTGGCCATCATCGTCTTCATTTTTGCCGTGGTCGGCATGCAGCTCTTTGGTAAAAGCTACAAAGAATGTGTCTGCAAGATTTCCAATGATTGTGAGCTCCCACGCTGGCACATGCACGACTTCTTCCACTCCTTCCTGATTGTGTTCCGCGTGCTGTGTGGAGAGTGGATAGAGACCATGTGGGACTGCATGGAGGTCGCTGGCCAAACCATGTGCCTTACTGTCTTCATGATGGTCATGGTCATTGGAAACCTGGTGGTATGTAGAAACTTTTTTCTCATTTTCAAAAAAATGTAATGTAACCATATAAAATTATATCCAAGTGAGCAATGTTAGTATGTTTTTCCTTTATCAAGGCCATTTCCAGTTCTCAAATACTCATCATGGAAGAGCCAGGTGTAGAACACTGAAATTTGTGTATTATTTTTAGAAAATTTTAATTATTTATATTGTTCTTATTGATATATAATTGACATATATAACATAAATTGTCTTTTGGATCAGGTGGGTAATATGCCAATGTCATAGAAAGGTTTGAGGGAGGCACATCTCACATAAGAGCATGAACACCCAGTCATCACGCTTACGGAATACAAAAGAGGAACTGCGACATAAACGCAGGATACCTTTTGAGCTGAAGTTGTTCTTCATCACCAATACCACTTGAAAATGTTTCAAATTTGATCTTCCCACAAATTAGAGTTTAAAAAAAAAACAGTGATCCTCTCAGTCCATTAAGAGTACATGAGGTCTTTGGTGCCTAGAAACTGGAGTACAAGTAAGTAAGATTGATTGAAGAATCACTTATTATCATTTCTCTGTAAAATGAACCATGCCTGGCAGCTCTGTTGAGTCCTGGAGACATGGGAAAGGTGACAGGAGAATATATACGGCACAGTGATAGGACATTTACTTAAATAGATGTAAAAGTAGAACGTATCTAATATAAAAACCAAAAATATAAAACCCAAAAGCTATATGGGTCTCAAAATGGAAAAATTGCTTTACAATGGCAAGGATCAGCAGAAGAGATTTTGTCAAAGAGTTTGGGCCTGAAATATCTTTTTTTTCTTTTTAATTTATTTTTTATTGATTATGCCATTACAGTTGTTCTATTCCCCCCTTCATTCCCCTCCACCCTACCCCCCCATCCCCACCATTACCCCCCCTTTAGTTTATGACCATGTGTCTCAAGTTCTTTAGATTCTATATTTCCCATACTATTCTTGCCCCTCCATCTATTTTCTATCTACTGTCTTTTTAATTAAGGTGTAAATTTTAACTTGGTAGGAAGAAAGGAAGACCTTTGAAATCAGGAAACACTGGCCCCAGTGCATGGAGAATAGAGGATGTAGACTCTGTAGAAGAATTAGGCTCTTAAACACTCTATATTTAAGCAGTTATACTAAGTTGCTTGATTAGATCCCATGCCAGTGTTAATAGAACAAGGATTGTGGTAAGTAATATTGTAGAGTATGTAATTTATAAACTTAATTTCATTTCACATAAAAGTAACCCCAAATTTCCCAAATGGAGGAAAAAAAGGAGGGAAAAGAGACAAAAGATTATCATTTTATTTTCACATGTACTCAGATTTACTTGATAGGTTAGATAATGGTGACCTATTCTTGGGGTAACAAGAAACATGAACAGTGGCTCAAAACAGCAAGCATTTATTATCTCATAGTTTCTGTGGGTCAGAAATCGGAAGCAGCTTAGCTGGGTGGTTCTGGCTTGAGATCTACCAGAAGATGGAACCAAGATGCTGGCTGAGGGCCCAGTAATCTTAACTGAGGCTGGAGGATCAGCTTCCAAGAAGACTCACTCTCATGGCTACTGACAGGGGGTCCTCGTTCCTAATTGACTTCAGTTCCTGTCCATATGGACCTCTCCAGAGGGTTGCTAAGTATATTCATGACTTGGCAACTGGTTGCTCCCAGAGCAGGTGATAAAGAGGGAGGGCAAGGAGAAAACCCTCTCTATGTTCTAATCGTTAAGTCACACCCTGTCACTTCTGCTATAGTCTATTCATTAGAAACTAGTCACTAAGAAGAACTCACACTGAAGAACAAGGAACTAGGCTTTAACTTTTGAAGAGAGGAGTATTAAATCACTTGTAAATATATTTTAAAGCTACCACCTTCCACAATTCAACTTACTTTCAAAAAAGTACAAGATTTCATCGAACAGAAACAAATAGCCATAGGATTAAACAGAATAGAAACAAAGAAAAAGCCATAAGTTTGTATTAGAGATCTTATTATATATTATATAACATATACTATTAAATATATTATAAATTACATATGAGGAGACTGTATATGACATACATTAGAAGAAGAGATGAAAATGTAGAGAACCGAGTCCCTGATGACAACAGTGCCTGAACAGGTCTGACCATATCAGGAATTCATAGTGGCAGTGGTAGAAAGCAAGTTTGAGCCCAGGCTGTGGAGAGTTTAATTTGTGAAAAGGCTGACTGTGCATAACAAAATTGGATTTTATTCTATATATTATTCAAAGTTACAGATGGCTTTTTACCAGGAAAGTGAAAAAGAGCAAGTGGTATTTCAGTAAAGTTTATGTACCAGGAAAATGCAGAGTGGATTTAAAGAGAAAGAACAAATCAAATGTTTCCTATTAGATTACTGAAGATACATCTTTCTAATATGCCATTCTACAAAGGATTAAAATTGAAAAGAAAATTTCAGGAAGTATCTATACCTATGGGTAGCATTTAGTATTAATTAAGATAGCTATATATGCATAAAAATGGAGTCTGCAAAATAATCATTTCTGTCTACTGGCATAAATTTAAAATCTGTACCCTTAAGAAAAAAATAAAGGCTATTTTTTCCTTTTTGTCTATCAATTTAAAAAATTTTTCTTTTGTTTTGTCATATACTGGATATATTTCTGGAGTACCTAAGATAGTAACATTCTCCTTTACCACTGTTAAGAAAATGTGTTCAGATCACATTTGCTGAAATAAGATTGAATGAACTTGATGCACTGCCTCCTACAACTTTTCTTTCCCATCCTCACCAAAGAGGGAAAAGACCCCCCAGGAAAAGCTAGCATAACCCACTTTCGACACACCTGAAGTCCACCTGGGGCTTCACCACAAGTGGTGTGAGTGATCACTGGCATACCTGGTTCACAGGCAAGGAAGAGGCTGGGCCATGTGCTGCTCTTCCCCAGGCCAGAAATTTTTCATGAGCCATTCTTGTTTTTTTTTTGACACTAGGGCCAGCAGTCATTTTACAGGTTCAAGGCAGATTTTTCAAGAAAAACCATGTGACTTTTTGAAGACTGCTACATCTAGAAGTAGCTGACTCCGTCTCCTTCTCCAAGTGAAGGAGGAGAATCAGCACACAGGAATGACCTGAAATTTGGGGTTCTTATAAATTATGATGGCAAAAGTATTGATATTCATAATGTATTTCAATTTTGAACCCAAGATGGAAATTATGGTGAAACATTTACTACAGGGAACTAATTTGGGGGACCTATGAAAGAGATGATTGCACTCAATGAGTTAGCATCTGGTGAAACAGAATCCAGAGTTTCAGTCCCTGAGTGAGCTTGTTGAACTGTGTTCCCTTAAATTGCCATTGATTTCACCAACTACCTTGGTCAGCTATTATGCATATACTCTTTGGTAACAAAGGAGATCTAGAAAAAGAGATTAACTGGGTTCACATAAATATTTTAGGAAAATAAGATAAACTGAATGATAGTATTGCTGAGGTAGGTCGGATCATAACAATAGCTAAACTTTCTCAAGGATTTACTGTGGGCCAGTAGCTTCATGAGAGCCACACGGATTCTTTAATTAGATCCCTACAATTATCTTATAAGCTAGGAACTGGGAAAAGTATTATATTTATTTTAAAAATGAGGAAACTGAGGCTCAGGTTGGTTTTGCCGAGTAGTTAATAATGGACAGAATCTCAACTCTCTTCCAGCACTCTGATTCTAATAAGGAAGAAGGGCAGGCCATTTAAATATAATAAAAATGACACTTTTACAAATAGGTAAATTGCACCAACAGTAAGAAGAACAAATCTAAGATGGATCTCACTCTGGGAGGCTTGATTGATTATACTGAGAAAAATTCCCTAATAGACAAGGACATTACATTAATAATGTAATAAATTGACTTAAGCAATCAAGTCCAGAAAACAATATGCCACCAATATTCAGTTTTACTATGGATAAAAACCAAAATTGAGGACTTTTCTCTCCTTTATCTATTTTTCTTCTAAATAATACATCAAACACATACCACAATAAAAAGTAGATTTATTGGTAAATTGCTGATGTAAAAGGACAGATCTTAGTATGAATACCAGCAGTCACGGCACATAAATGAAATGTGTCAGCATAGACTTACAAAACTAAGTGCAGTCCTCCTTATTGGACCTTGCGTGTTGTATTACCTTTCTTACCACCATTGATTAGACTAACTAGTTAGACAAAGGAACTCTAAATAAGTCTCATTAGCTTATTGGAAAGATAGGAATGTAGTAAGAACGCAGCATCCTTTTCATTGGAGTTTTGCTTAACATCTTTCCCAGATTCTCCTTTTGTAGTATATTACTTTTTGTCTTTGACCTCTTCTACTGCTATATCTTTTCTTTTGTTCTGAATGGTTGAATAATGAAGAACTCATGGACATTGTCAGTCAAGTCCTGAAAAAATGTATGTGATTTAGTCTTGTGCCCATGGGCATGCCTAATTCTTTAGTGAGTCACCTCTTTTTGAGAACACAGTGTTATTTATATTCACTAATATTTTCACTCACTCAGACCAGCCAAGCCTATTTTTGGAGATGCAGGTTATAGGCTAACTAGTAGTCTTATTCATGGGAATACCTTTACTTCACAATTGTAAACTCAACCATTAACATTATTATTGTATAATAACTACTTCTTTGTAGTATTTTCAACCATTGTGTAAATCTAATGGCCATGATTTTTTGAAACAAAATATAAATAATGTGGATTTTGATCTAATAAAAAGTATATTTTTCTTAATCTGGCAAGTTATCTAGGTAGAAAAGCTGGTAAATACACATAAAAATCAAATAATTTAAATATACTAAAATCACCTTTGGTTTTAAGTATAAAAGTGTAATAAATTATTATTGCGCTGGAAAATCCAGATGGGCAAATTACTTAACATCCCAAGTAAAACTTTTTTTTCTTTCTCAATGTACCATTTTCTAGATAACTAAGATTTCTCCTCTAGAATGAAACTTGATAAAGATATATTATACAACAATGGTTGCAATAATTTTGCAATGACTAAATGGAGAATAATGTTAATAAAATCATTTGATATGAGCCAGGTCTTTATTTCATTCACTTCTGTCGAGGATAGTTTGTTATGAACTACAGAAAAATACCTATTACCAAAAAATTAAGTTTCAGAATAACTTTGGAAGACATAGAACGCTAGGTCACGCAGTGTTCTCCTGTGTTCTAGGTCCTGAACCTCTTCCTGGCCTTGCTTCTGAGCTCCTTCAGCTCTGACAACCTTGCAGCCACCGATGATGACAACGAAATGAACAATCTCCAGATTGCTGTGGGAAGGATGCAGAAAGGAATCGATTATGTTAAAAGAAAAATACGTGAATTTATTGAGAAAGCCTTTGTTAGAAAGCAAAAAGCTTTAGATGAAATTAAACCTCTTGAAGATCTAAACAACAAAAAAGACAGCTGTATCTCTAACCATACCACCATAGAAATAGGCAAAGACCTCAATTATCTCAAAGATGGGAATGGAACTACCAGTGGCATAGGCAGCAGTGTAGAAAAATATGTCGTGGATGAAAGTGATTACATGTCGTTTATAAACAACCCCAGCCTCACTGTGACTGTACCAATTGCTGTTGGAGAATCTGACTTTGAAAATTTAAACACTGAAGAGTTCAGCAGCGAGTCAGATATGGAGGAAAGCAAAGAGGTAGGCACTTTTAAATAAAAAAGATATTTTGTTATTATCCTTTAAACTATCAGTCTATCGGACTATTTTAAAATTATATATTTCTTTTTATAAGAAAATGAGAATTATCTACTGATACATTTTTATGGCAGATTGGTGGTGAATCAATAGATTAAAATATAGCTAGACAAATAATATGCTAATTTTCAAGTATTTACTATTTTGAATTATTGATAATGTTACTATGTAGATGAATACGAATTGTCTAAGTATTTAAATATAATTTTATATTTGTGAAAATGCCTCAGATTGTCTACCTTCTTCCTTATAATTCTCCCACAATCATGGTTTTTTTCATCTGTACTAGAAAAATACTTGGCGAGAGGGTAGTTCTAATTCTGATTTTTCTACATTCTTGGCTCTTATTAAATACTTCATGAGAGTATGTGATCTTATTTAGTTTGCACATACATACTTATTCATTGAAAATCTGATTGGAATCTTGACTTGACATTTATATATAATTTCATGTTTTTTGAAGTAAATATTTTTTTAATGAAGTAAATATAGTGATGAAGAACCATACCAAAAATATTTTTAACCCTACTCAGCCCAGTGCATGATGTCTTAAACAAAAAGCCATAATATATTATAGAATGTAAAATTGTGAATTTACCAACTATGAGTCTTGGTAATTGAAAGTATTCTTCTGATTTATCAGAAGAGTACAAGTACCAAAGTGAGTATGGTTTTGGTTTGTGTATAGGTTAATAAGCACAGAGTTGGGGGTAAACATAAGAAGGAATTAAAATTCTTAGTGTTTAATAGTTTAACTATACAAAAATATGGACAGTTTTCCCAGTAACTAAAGCTTGTATAACAATCAATAACCAAAGATTTTTTTGTTGTTGTTGTCTTAATTGATTGTCTCTATTATTGTTCTCATTCTAAGAAAGATAATTTGGGGGAGTTTGAAGCACTAATGGATAAAATTTAAGTAGTGTAACATAGTCACAATAATTAGGGATCAGGTAACAAAATTATGAGCAAAAATATATTTCTAAGAAGGGAACTTTGGATATTTCAGTCAGTACTATGGAAGTCAGTACCATTCTATGAAATTACTGAAGAATAGGCTATTTTCTATTCTTTCTTGTTTATAAGACAGGTAGTAATTCAGTGATTAGGTAGAAGTACATGTTGAGCATAAATTCAGGGAAAGTTTAAATGTAGGCACTAAAATTTTTATATAAATAATAAGGCTACAGCTACTAGCTTCATAAAATAACTGATGAAATTTAAGGGGAATATTTTAAAACCTTATAGCCTGGGGCAAAGAACTGCTGTCGTTAATTGAATTTAAATGTATACTAACAAGACCTTTATTTTAAAATTGAATATGTTAAGAAGTGTTAATAAAATTTTAGATAAACATAGTTGCTGGGGCCATGCTGAAGGGCAGGACCTAATTTCTGGTATTGTATATCACTAGAAATAAAACTGGTCATTAAATTTTTATATACATCTCCCTGTTGTTTTGACATTATTCCTGACAGTTACTATTTCCCTTATTGTAAGGAAAGTCCATTTTTATTTTATGTATGTTTAATTTTAAGGTAGCGTAAATTACAAAAAATCAAATGTTGAAGCCATCAGTCAGTTTAAACTTTGGCTGTTTGGTATGTTTTGAGGTGTAGTTAATTTGACATTGTGTCTTCTTTATTCAGAAATTTTAAAGCCTAAGTATTCTTCAAAAGACCGAATATTTTGCCTCACCTCAAACCATTATGATTGACACCTGTTTTCTGTTTAAGTGCTCCAAAGTAATATATATGAAGTCAGTACTTTGGAATAGGTAACGGAAAACTGATCTTCCCATTGTAAATAGAATTATTTCACTACTTCAGCTGTAGAGTCCCTTCAATACCTCCCACCCTAGAAAATGTTACTCGGGTGTTAACATTTATTATTTGGAGAAATTTCCAGTTATGGCTGTATCTCAGACTTCCTAAATATAAGCTCATAAACTAATAAATGATTAGGGCAATACAGTAGTTTAGGATGGCAATATGTACAGGTTTTAAACTTTTGGCATTTTATCTGGTAGCTCTAACCCTAGAAAACAAAATAGAATTGAAACTATCAAAATTCAAAATATTCCTACATAAGAAATTTTTTTAGTGTTCTGTCTTCAAGTTACTTTCATCTGGTCCTCTTCTTAATTGGCAAGATGGGATTATGCTATTAAATAGCACATGTAGTGTTGTAAGAAATGGTATGAGGAATTATTGATATTCTTTGCTAGGTCATCAGAAACATTAAAAGAAAAAAGTGGAGCAGTTTTTAATGTTTGGAATGCCTAAATTACTTCTTTTTTATAAGGTAGATTAACCAAGTGGATGCAGAAGTTGTTTAGGAGTTTGAGCTAAATTCTCTTCTATTTTGTCTTTGCCAAATTTGTGCAATTCTTTGATAGTTCTGTAGATTCTCTAGAGTATTTCATTTTAGATTCCTGTCATGATCAAGTATATTTTAACTCCTATGTTATTTTTACTCTATTTAATGTAATTACTTTTATACTTTGTGATTCTGAATGATTGTGTTTTCTTGAGAGTTTCAATAATGTTGCAGGCATGCTTGAATGATTTTTGGAAGTGAAATTTACTAGTGCAATATGGTGACCTTCACTGCTTACCATTCTTACTTCTCACAGGGGTAAAACCAAGCTGGAGCCATCAAGAGTGCAGCTCCGGTGTTTTTTAACCAGCCAGAGGCTCGTGCCACCACTTTTACCCAGGTTACCCAAGCAAGTTATACATATATAAATATAATCAATTTCTAAATGAATTATGACTGGCCTGCATGTTACTCAGCTACATTCCTTGCCCATCCATTGGCAGTGAAATAAGAACATGCACAGCTGCTCTTATGCTGAGTCATAAAGCATGGTCAGGCAAGTCTGGCAACCCAACTTTAAAAAAATGATTTTTAATAGAAATTACATTGAGTGTAAGGTAAAAGTGCATGCCTTTATGGATATTTAATTTCCATTTAACGTTACAGAGTTTTGAACATGCTAAGAGCCTAAAGGAGAAATGTAGATGCTCTTTAAAAGACTCGTGCAGAAAAGCTTTTTCTTGTCCTTCTCCCCTTTTGAATTTATTTTTCAATTACCCTTTTTTAATATAGGCTCAATGACTGTACATTGTTGGTAATTTTTTTGTTCAGTGTCATTACATTTTTCTAAGGATAATCTACAAATTAACACCATCTTTTATTCATGTGCAAACTTCCTAAAGGATATGTATATGTTATAATAATGTAAATGAATTGGAATGTTTATGTTTTGGCTGCTAGCAGCATGGGTATAATTTTACCTGCTTCATTTTAGAGAAAATGGCATTGCTTTATTTAGCAATTGACCAGAAGTATTTTGCATTTAGAATATGATCCCTTTGGATTCTCTTGTTTATCCTAAAACTACCAAGACTTAAAAAAAAAGAAATATGTTTTTTTGTACACCAAATAAATAGAAGAAAAAGTCTCATAGGTAGTATTTTCATGCTGAAGATAGATCTAGAATCCAGTTTATCTTGTTCTCGGTCCTTTGTGTGTCTGTTTTCTATTTTTTCCAGACCTGCTGGGAAGATTTCTCCTAGAGAATATTATTTTAATTGTCATGCACTACAAACATCTATATAGGAAGAGAATCACTGTGAGCTTTTGCTCTTTTGGTGTTTTTTAAAAGAAAGAAACTCCCTTGTCATGTGACTATGGAAATGAGTATAAAACTGTTCTGTGAGATCCATTTGGTGGATTTTTCATTTCCCGATGTTGAAATCACATTTTTGCACTAAAATATGTTAACCAAATTACTCAATCTAATTTAATTATTTTTTCCAGACTATAAATACTTTGTCAGAGATGCAGTTTCTTCTCCTTCTGTCTTCAAAACTATAAAAAGCCCTACCATAAGAATATTTGCTTCTTTGGAAGGAGCAGTGATCATGCCATTCTTGGAGCATTTTCTCATACTTTGGAACAAAATATTCAGTCACTGGAACTACAGATAATGCCTCATATATTGAAGGAATTATATATAAAATGAGACCTATGAATTATAATTGCTGGCAATGAAACACATATATACAAAGACTGGAAAATTTATTTTTCCTATTATGTATTAATATTTCAGAAAAGCACATTATTTAACTCCTTGGGACAATTGCTTATTCATCCCACTCTCTTCAAAAGAGATAAGATCAGTCTCATTCTCTGAGTGTCCCATTTTCCAAGGTACTTTGTAGAAAGGTGTATGAGGGAGAGTAGATTCGGCTTCAGTTAAGTGTAGAAAATGCAAACTAAATAGGAACTGATTTAAATTGACTTCATTTAATCTCAACTCTCACATTATTACAGTTTCCAATTTTCTCTAGTAGGTCTCTGGTCCTCCTTTGGGAAACCTCCGTACCTCCTAAAAGAGCATACATACTGAATTCTAATACTTAAGAGGGCGAAGGGGAAAAATATGTGCAGGGAAGTTTTGAGTAAGCAATGGAGGTATGGGTCCGATAGGAACCCACCTCTGATTTTGTCCTGGAAAACGTGTGGTTCTCAAGGGAAAGTTTTCCAGTGGGGTAGTGATTACGAGAGAAAAATAGCTCTAAATAGTCTAGGAGAACAAAATGAGCCAAAAATATGTGTGCCTTTTAGAGCACCGGTAATCTGCTGAGGGGTAGGTCATAAGGGTGACTTTTGCCATCCCAAGGAAAAGATTTCAGATTCTGCAATTTAAACATCAGAAGAATTTGAAATGTATTGGTTATAAAGAATAAAAGATTTTTTGATAATGTGCTACCATAATAATGATGCTATTGATTTTTCCATCTTCCTTATCAAGAAGGTAACACCAACAATTCCTTTTGAGTACTAAAGTGTGACTTTGGCCTTAAACCTATCCCAAAGCAAGCAAAAGCATCACTTTGCACTGTTTCAGTGTTAAGAGCTTTCATGTAAAATGACCCAGAGCTCTTTAAGTACAGATTAAAATTAGAATCCTTGTGAAACAAAGGATTGCCATCTTTGGAAACCAAAATTTTAGTAAAATATGGAATACTTGATTTAATCTGTATTCGAACGATCTTTTTATTTTAAAAATCTCATTTTTATTGACACAGACTAGAAACTACTACTCTTTTTATAAATTATATACTATATTTACCAATTAAATTTTCTTAAAAATAACTTCATAATGAGAAACATGTGTGCCTATGAAAAACTTAATGGGAAATAATGTTTTCTCTTCCTTTTCTACTTGATTATTTTTACAAATACTTAAATACTTTTGCTTTCTGAAAGACTATTATTTTAGCATGTTGATGTTTAATAATAATTGATCAATGATGTTGAAAGTAAAATAAGTATATTTTTAAAAATACACAGTGAGATATTTGTGCCTCAATATTTATTTATTAAATCATTAAGAAAATATGATTTTGCCCTCCTTAATTCCTATGACTCTAATTCTCCAGTTCTTAGAAGAATCCAGCAGATTTTAAATGATAGGAGCCCTTTAATGAGATTCTTCACTTAAAAATGTTGAATACTTCCACTTGAAAATAAATGAGAGCCAAGGCTATTCATAGCAAATAAAAAATTTGCTATCCTTATTTGATATCAATTCTATTCTGACATTGGAGTATATTCATATTTTATTAAATATGAATACTTTAGTGAAGTAATAGCTACACTAACAGTATCATTCAGTATACTTGTTTTTCCATACATAAGCTCAGATAATAAAAAGAAAACCTAACCATCTAAAACTAGCAAAGGAAAATACAGAACTTGTCAAGTACAGAACTTGAAACTATAGAACTGGTTTTATTTTTAGCCAGTTAGTATTTTGATCTTTTACTTATGTGGCATTTGCAGTGAATGATGCCTCAATTAAAGTATTATAAGCAACCTTTATTTGAACAAATTTTTAAGTGTATATGTACTAATAGTTCCATATAATGATGTGTGTTTGACAGTTTAACCTGGTGAATTTGCACTTTTGTTAGGATTGATTGTAATTTTGACCTATCCGAAACTGAAGATTTTTATATTTTAATTTGGTTCATTTTGTTTTCATAGGCACTTTACAAATTTTAACTACTTTAGTCAACATATTTTATAGTATTATGATATTTGCCACATGTGATTTTTTTAAAAGTCACTGAACTGAGGTTGTCAAAAAGGTTTTATAAATCAGAATTTCTTGCCTACCTGTGGGGGCGACTTCTTCTGGGGTCCCCCCAGTGCCACAGACATGCATGAATGCATAAATATGGCCAGGACATGCTGGATCTGTTTGGGGAGGAAGAGTGGGCTGTGGCCAGTTGCTCAGGGGAGACAAAGGCCAGCAGCGGCCAGTTTCTCTGAGGAGAAAAAGGCCTCAAGCGCCTTTCTCCATAGCCATTTATTGGGTTGTAATACACAGAAATACAGAGCAGCAAGGATCAAACAATAAATAACATTTCAAAGAGGTCTGAGGGCTTCAGAGTCTGAGTCAGTGTCTGTCAGGAAGAAAGTTGCAGAAGCTTTGGGAAACATACTTATTTCCTCTCGAACCCTCATCATATGAATGAAAGCACTCTTAGCAGAGCAGATTTCACAGGTTTATCAGCAAGTCTTTGTGATGCCAGATTTTTCCCCAGGACATGCTCTAGCAAGGCAAGGAGCTGCACCCCTCCCCATCAGGTATTCAGGCTTAAAGGGATTAGAACCAGGAAGTGCCTCTCCCAGAGGATATGGGGACTTGGGCTTTGTTAAAGGTGGGGGTGGGGCATGAGAGTCCATTACTCTTTGTTGCAGCCCCCCCCCCCCCCCCCCCCCGCCAGTCCTTCCAAGAAGGCCTCCCAAGTGATTGAGTCTGGCTTAGGTTGCTCCCCACTGTGAGGGGTCTTACCCGTCATTGACTTCCGACCAAGCTCTGGGGGCAGGGAGAGGAAACTGAAGCAGCGTTTGCTACCAGAGACAGGCTTTGTCTCCTGTGGCTGGCATTCCAAAGGTCGTCTCTCACCCTTAGCCACAAGGGGTAGAGATACAATTCCTAAAATCAGGCATATCGGTCTACAACACATACCTCTTAGGATTATTATTTAAAGTAAGCCTTTGTTCATGGAATATTCCAGTATATCTTTAGCTCTGCTCTGCATTAATATACATAAGAATATGTTTATAACCTGAACTAATACTAAGTTCATGATCATGAGACATAGGACTCAACAGTATCACAAGAACTATTTTAAATGTACTAAATGCTTAATTACATATCACATGTACATATGCATTTACATATGAATCATCAAAGGAATTTCTTAGAAAATCCTGGCAAAATGGGGCACAGAGGATCTAGAATCCAGCTACTGATGCATTATGACTTCTGACAAGATGATTAAAGCCCAATCTCCTTATCTAAATAGATACTAAAATGGTTGATGTTGAGGATTAATGTGCAGCTTAGATTCTTTCTTTGTAAACCAAGTAAGGCTCTTCAAATAATTTGTGGGACGGATAGGTCCTATATTGCTCAACATCAGAAGAAAGATGGAAAAGGGTGAGATTGTCTCTCCTAAAACAGGTTCCATTCACTTGCTGGGACTGTAGATCCATGTACACAGAATGAAAAGAGAGAAGACACTGTCAGAATGATTGGTTTAGTTTTCCTGACTCCAGAGTTAAACCACAGTTTACTTCATAGACTCATCTCAGGTCAGAAAACTGAGAGCCTGGTGTTGTTACAGCACTCTTAATTCTAAAAGTTGTTGGTCATTACTTACACAGTTCAGAATCTTGAAGGATTTGTGTTACTCTGCACCTTAAGTCAAATATTATTTGTATTCCCTTTAATGTGAAAGTAGGAATTAAATAGGAGGTGTTAAAAAGTTAGTGGTGGAATAAGAGCCCATTTAATAGTCATTCATTCATTTCCTCACACAAATATCGATTAAGCACCAACATTGGCAGTAGGTACTAGAGGTACAGAGATGTCAAAAGGATGATATTTGCTTCAAAAGAGTAAGTCTGATGAGATGTTTTCTAGAAATATAAAATACTCTATGTTGCACTTTTGAAAAAGTAATAACATGACATAAATACATTGCTTCAATAAAAAGCATCTATTAATTCTTTGTCAATACTAAGTCACTGCTAAATGAAAGGATTGAAAAGTTGATATTGCAGGATCTTCTGGAAACATTTGAACATTTTGAGCAAAAATTTCCTGGAATAACTTGTCTGGTGACTTTTTTTAATCATTGTCAAGGGCTAACCTTTATTATGTTATGAAGTCCATTCATTCATCCATCCATTCATTCATTGTTAAACGGTATTTACCAAGGATCTTCAGTATTCCCAGCCCCGCTGCAGGCTCCCAGGCAGCAATTAACCAATGCCAGCCTGAGCGTGGGGAGCGCCCTGAATGTGGGTCTTCACTTTTCACCTGGGCCGACCCCCAGGTCTTCCTCTAATCTGTGTTTGCAGGGTGATGTTGGTTCCTAAAAACAGTGTTTTCCAACTCTTATTGTGGGTTGTCCGTAATTAGATCAGAAATGAGTGTGCTTCAGTTTTTCTGATTATATTATGTTTGAAAGTCCTTCAAATGATAAGACCAGTATTTTCAAGTCTCTAACATATAACAACTTCATGTGAGTCAGAATGGTTGGTTAGAAGGTAATTAAGTCATTTCTTAGTCATGTATGTATATAAACAAGGCTACACTTATAAAAAGATAAAGAACAAGAAATTAGAAAAAGTTAAAAAATTAGGATATTTGTAATAAATCTCACTTTGATATTTCATCTTAAAACAAAATATATTTAAATTTTATTGACAAAGATTATAATTGAATATCTGTCTAGTATGGTGATATCTTTGATGAGTAGAAAAATAAATCAACAACCTACAGGCACCTTATAATGTGTAATTTTTGATTTAAAATAAAAAATAATCCCCAAACGAGTTCTAAGATGGCAGACATATGATATTTACACTTTTATCATCGGTATTGTTAAATTACAAAGGACAAAGCACTTTCAATTTCATATCATCTATTAATATAATACTTTATCAACACCACTTGTCAAGTAAATGTTTTATATAAGGAAAATTATTTTCATACAATAAAGGAACCATTTTCCCAGGATAATTCATGTAATTCTTAGGCCAAATGTAAGTAGGCTGCTTCTAGTGCTGACTACAACATCTATTTTATAATGAGTTTAGCATACTTCAACATGCATTTTATCATGTGCTTACCTCATCCCCTTTACAATATAGCTCTTATCAGCTCAGCCATTTCCTGATGTTATGCATAAATGGTAATAACATTGTAACAGGTTCGAGAATGCTGTGGCCCAAACTACTCTGATTCCATGTGGCACTCATACCTGGCCCTCTGTCATTCCTGCCGAATTTTAAGACCAGATTAAAGGCTGGAATGTCTTCATTTATGCTGATTCATGAACAACACGACCTGGCTAAAGTTGGTTGCATTTCAAGGTTTAAAACAATGTATTTGTAGTATATCTTTCTCTTGGTGGTATTTGATTTAACTTAAAGGAAAACAAAACAACCCAAGAATGCTTTCTGCCTGTACTAACCAAACAGGTAAGAGTGCCAGAGTAACAAGTAGTTTCCAAATGCACAATAAAACACAGGAGTGCATTGGCCAAAGAGAATGCAACGTATCAGCTCTTGCTATAAAAGCTAACAATGTGCTGCTCTTTTCAGAATTAGAAAGCTATACAATATATTTAATAACAACTGGAGGTAATGTTTTCATGTCAATGAAAAGTGGACAAATTTAGAGTGTTGCTGTTTATGTGCATCTGAACAAATCTTTTCTGCATTTGACATGAAAATACACTTATGCAGCTTTCGTTGGTTGGGTCACAATTTTAGAATAACATACCATGCCATTTGCAAACTAATTTATAAAAGCAAGATCCTAGACAAGCTGGTAGCTTTCATAAGCTCTCTGCAGGATTTTATTTCAGAATCTCTATACAGGGGCTTAATAAAAATCTATTGAAGTTGTTAGCACCATATTTTTAAAGAAAAACATGTCCTGTGCTGCTGTATCTAATCTTGTGACCCCCCACCTCTACTAAAGCGGACTGGCATTGTGTTTAGGATATCCTTAAATTACAGATCAAAGAAATGCATCCTGAAGACTTGAGGGCACGCCTTTTGAATTTTTATATTATAGATTAAAGAAAATGTTTTAAAAGCTTTTCTGTGGAATTGACTTTCAGAAGCTAAATGCAACTAGTTCATCTGAAGGCAGCACCGTTGACATAGGAGCTCCCGCGGAGGGGGAGCAGCCGGAGGCTGAACCTGAAGAAGCCCTGGAACCTGAAGCGTGTTTTACAGAAGGTGAGAGCAACAGCACATACGTTCACTACACTTCTCTTAGCTATCCATCTGTCCTCTCCCCCCCTCTTTTAAATAAGCTATGTCTATCTAACAAGTGTTTGTTTCTTTCACTTTTTCTATATGAAGGCAAAGATGACTTTTTAAAAAGGTAAGATCTAATTTATGTAATCAGATATTCTCTTTTTTGTGTGTGTGGATCCTGTTCAACTTTAAGAAATGCTGCTATCTGGGTTTTTTGATGGCCTTCTAGAATACCTAATAGAAGAGAAAACCGAATCAAATCATATCGATCTCTATTGAGCCTTATAAAAGAAAAAAATGTAAAAGTCAAAAAACTACCTAGTTTATTTTTTGCTGTTTAATCAGATTATGATGGTTACTGACCGATAAGGATGCATTTGAAATTGTCCCTAAATGACCTGTTTCGGAAAAAGTTTTTCATTAGTTCTGGATTATAATAGATAATTAAATGACAAAATATATTACGGGTTAGTATATATTATATAATATGGGACACACACCATTCCACTGGAGTAATCTGAAGAGGATTTTATGAAGAAAGCTAGAAGGAGGTTATTTAAGGTGTGGGTCAGTTATCTCTTGAACAATAAATAATGCTGTATGCTGTGTAATGTGTATCAAATCTCCCAAAACTTCTTAGCATATACAACATATATATTTTTTTTATCATAATTCCATGGCCAGCTAGCTAGTTTTGCTGATAATGGTTGGGCTCTTTCACAAGTTTGAGTGCTTGGATGAGACAATTGGGGTGATTCAGCTCCATTGTGCTCTTGTCTCATCCTGCACACACTTGCCTGGGGGTGTGCCTGGGGTTGCTCTCCGGGTGAAGGCTGGCAGGAAGAGGAGGAAACCTACATGCTGAGGACCTGTCAGGCTCCCACCAGTGTCCTGTTCACCTGGCCAATCCAGATTCAGTGTGGGATTGCACTAATAATGATATTAGAAGACATAAAAGAGTAGCATGAAACCACAGGGTTCAAAATCTACATTTCTTATATAAACCACTATTGTAGACACAGAAATGTTTCTTTAAATCTCTGGGAATTACTTCATTTTAACTCATTTTTTAGTTAATTACACAACTATGTAATAATTCATATTATGTCTTAATCTCAAATGCAGTACCATATAGTAATTGCTGAAGTAAAAGTTTATTTTAATAATAATTATGGCCTCAAATTGTTAGTAGTTTATTACAACTAATTCTAAAAAAGTGTCATTTGGATGATACATATTTATCTTATGAATTTTAAAATTGTTTTAATTGAAACTTTAAGCTATTTTTTTTAAATGCAATTACACAGATGTTAGCAGTCATAGTTGATGTCAATAGATTCTTTCAAGGTTATTACAGAAGATTGTGTTGCATGCACTTACTGATTTTGCACTTAAATGTAAAAATAAATATTTAAATATCAATTATCCATTTTAAAATAATTTCAGTGGGAGAGCTATTTGTTCAGCGTAAGTTCTGAGGGAAGCCACTCTTTTATTTTCTTCAATCTGCAAACATTTCAGTGTAGTTACTTGACTACAAAAAAATTTATGACTTCACAGAACATTCAAGTGGTAAATCACAAATATTGTGTCTATAGTATTAATTATTACTCTTTCCAAGACAATTAGCTTATTTTAGAGTCAAAATTTATGCATAGTAATAATTATGATCCTAAAAACATTTACCTTTTATGAAGTTGAAATTAGCATTTATGAATGAAGTATTACCAGCATACTATACAAATAATAATGAAGAATACATAAATACCACCAATCAATTTTAATGATTTAGAAATATTTGTCTTGTTTGCTTCAGCATTTTTATTTGAGAATAAAGCAGGCACAGATCAGGCCCTTTTGCACACCTTCCTGTCTTCCATTTCAGAGTTCTCAACATTTTGACATTTACCATTCTGACACTGGTCTTCTTTTGGTTAAACGGTGTTTTTTCATCTCAGATCCTTTTGCTGGGGAAATTAACTACAGTTTCATTTAATCGATTACAGTGAATATTTTCAGGGCATGTAATTCTTCTTAATCTTTTGGGAAGCAGCTGTCGGGAACGGGTCTTGGACTCAAAGAAACTACGAATATGCCCTGCATTCTTAGCTGATAAATTAATAGTATTTAATAGCACTTTATTAAGTTTTAATGAAACAAATGATATGATCAGGATGGTTAGTTTATAAAGCAGCACCTGGTAAATACCTATGCACTAAAATATTACGCTCCTTGAACATGAAGTATTCCATTTTTCTATTCCTTGAACAAGAGCCCTCTGTCATGGTTGAAGTCTGATCTCCAGATCCTCCCTCTCCCACACCAGTGCCACCAACTTCTACATGCTGCCAGTTCCTGTCAACCCATCTGTAACCTTCTGATTCCTGACCATTGTCACCACCATTAATTACTCTCGCTTCAACTTTCTTTAATGTTTGGTTGATTGTATCTCTCAGACTCTTAACTTCTTTTCCATCTTATTCTATCTATCCAATTCTAAAAATAAGCTTGAATAATTCTAAGTCAGTGTTCTTATCAGGTGAATCTTCATAACTCCCACACCCCCAAAAATCTTTTAATGTTTTCCCCACTAGACAGCACATAAAATTTAAACTTTCTGACTCATTCAAATCATTTTTTTCATATTGGCTTTAAGTATGTTTTCTGGTCTTGACTCCTATTCTCTCCATCACACAACTCTCAGAAATTTGTGTCAACCAGTTTTACTTGTATTGTTGTTTCTGTGTTCCTTTCAGGCTACATGTACTAGAACTGATTCTTACACATCCTTTGAAGTCTAGTCTCAAATCCATTACTTCTGCAAAGCTCAATATTAGAAATTAACCTCTGCCAATGAACTTTCACAACACCTTATTTATTTTTATGATAATTTTTGCATTTTATAAATATACCATCTGTGAGCTAATTTCCCCTGCTTAAAATGCACACTTTTGCCCTGGCCAGGTGGCTCAGCTGGCTCTGAGCATCATCCTGTAAACCAAAAGTTGTGGGTCCAGTCCCCAGTCAGGATGCATATAGGACACTACTGATCGATGTTACTCACATTAGTATTTCTCTCTCTCTCTCCCTCACTCCATCTGTCTCTAAAACCAATGAATATATCCTCAGGTGACAATTTTAAGTAAATAAAATGCACATTCTTTTCATAGTAAGGCTGTATTTTACAAATTCTAGTATTATAATTTGTCCAGTACAATTCCTTGAATATAGCAGGTATTCAATAAATATTTGTTGACAAGCCTTTGATCTAGTAGTCCACAAGTTACACAAAGGTGTTCATTACATTGTTGCTAATAATAGCCAGAATGAAAGCAACATAATTAGTCAATAACAATGGAACAGTTATATAAATTCTGGCTAAGTCTGGAAATCTTATTTAGAAGTATTTTGAAAATTTTTACATTCTATTTACTTATAATATAAAGAAAATGCTTGTATTATATTAAGTGAACTAATTAGAATTTAAATATATATAATATCCATGTATGAATGGAATCACTCAGAACAAAAATACCAACTTTTGATGATTTCAGTTTTTTTTTGTTTTTTTTTCTGTTTTTATAATGTAATATAATCCATTGTGATAGTCCTATTAACATAAAAAATGTATAATGAATGATTTAAAAACCATATAGGTCATTTCTCTTTTTATAAGTGGAAGCCATCTTAAAAAATGAAGTCACTTACAAGGTATCAGATAGTGTAGATGAATCTCCCAGCAACACAAATGTGCATAATCAAAGGCTATTCTCTTTTTTATTTACTCTGATGCATTTTAGACTGTGTCCGGAAGTTTAAGTGTTGTCAGATAAGCATAGAAGAAGGTAAAGGAAAACTCTGGTGGAACTTGAGAAAAACTTGCTATAAAATAGTGGAGCATAACTGGTTCGAAACCTTCATTGTCTTCATGATTCTGCTCAGCAGTGGAGCACTGGTAGGTGACATGTGACCTGCTCCTTTACCTTTATCTGAGACCCTTTACCTTTCCCTTCAATGAACCTCATATTGCATGTCTTTACCATATGTTGTTGGTGGGGCTGAGAGACTGCATGATATTTTCAGCACAACTGGAGAGGCTCCATAAATAACCTCAATAAATGTATTGTTCTGGAGGAGGCCTCAGATTGAATCCAACTCATAACAGTATGGTTTTGTATATTTAAAGAAGGATTTTTTTTTGCCCTGGCTCAGTGGACTGAGGTCCAGCCTGCAAACTGAAAAGTTGCTGGTTTGATTCCCAGGCAGGGCACATGCCTGGATTGTGGGCCAGGTTCCCAGTTGGAGGTGTGAGAGAGGCAACCAATTGACATCTCTGGCACTGATATTTCTCTCCCTCTTTTTCTCCCTCTCTTCCCCTCAAATAAATAAATAAAGTCTTAAAAAAAACAAGAGGATCTTTTTGACTTCCAGTAAACAGAGGCAGTTCTTATTAAGAACGTCTATGTAAGCATGAGGTGGGATTATTAAACTGCTTAACATTACCTCCATTGCTGCAGGGAACTCACCTGTTTTGTTCATGCTGATTGACTGGTGCCAATCATAGTAAATGATAAATAGTAGACTAGCATAATTGAAGACGGATAGCAAAGTGAAAGCATGACAAACTTATTTTACAGCTGATTTCATTCAATGGACTGCTCAATTTGGTAAAAAATTTTTCTTTTTTTTTTAATTATTGTTCAAGTACAGTTTTCTGCCTTTTTCCCCGATCCCAGCCCTCCCCACCTTCCTGCCATTTCCACCTGCCCTCCATTATTGTCCATGTGTCCTTTATAATTGTTCCTGCAAACCCTTCACCGTCTTCCCTTGAAATTCCCTCCCCTCTCCCCTCTGGTCACTGTCAAACAATGTGACCATTTTTCCCATTTGGTGATACAAACATGGTTGCATTTCTTTTATTTTTTAAATCAGTCATTAGTGTTTGATTAATTGATTTCAATATGAGGATATGGCATTGTATCCAGAGGCTTCTAAATCCACCTCTGATGTGACTGAGAATCCTGCATCCTGCCTTGTACTCAGAACAAAGAGGGTCAGCCCTGTGTTTTTAAGCCAAGTAGAAAAGCAACTGAGAAGTCTCATTAGTGACTAGTGTCCTCGTAGTAGTAGCTCTTGGTTCTCATGTACACCAAGGCAAAGCTCACCAAAGTACATCAATACAGTAGCACAATGGCTTCTGAGCAGTTTCCACCTTCAGCTATAAATCAAGCTGAAAATCCTTTCCAGGGGTGTCCAACACACAGCCCACAGGCCACATGTGGCCCAGAATGGTTGTGAATGTGGCCCAACACAAAACTGTAATTTACTTAAAACATTAGGACATTTTTTGTAATTACATGTCACGATGTATTTAATGTATGGCCCAAGATAACTCTTCTTCTTCCAATGGTCCAGTGGCATCTTTGGTCCAGAGATGCCAAAATGTTGGACATCCCTGCGAGCCCCTTGTGCTAAGCCCTAGTCCAAAGTCTAGATCCCCTTTTCTTTAAAAAAGAAACTTGTCCTCTATTCTTACTCCAAACCACCTGGTTACCCTCAGAGTTTTTCCTGTAAGAGTATTGAGTTACATAAACTCTCTCGTCATTCCAGAAGTCCCAGGGACTCCAGTAGATGAGTCCCCCAACCCATTCCAAAGAGCTCTGCAAAGTGATAGCAGAGAGAGTTTCTAGGTATGCCCTGCTTATGTGTGTGGGGGGGGAGTTATAATCCAGTTTCCCTTGCTTTCTTTGCATCTGCAATAGTGAGAGTACCTCCCAGTGACTCTGCACTAAATGAAGTAGGTCTACTTGCACTGATTCTCTGTTATAAAGAGAAGCAGCTGGCAGTCAAAAACTGTAAGCTTTTATGAGGTACCCTGATAATAAAATTTTGAAATTATTTAAATGTATTGGTTGATTGAAATGCCCAGTCAGCGGTCATGTGAATGGAGATAATTATACAGCAAAATGCTGCTATGGCAACCACAAAGCCTTCCAGCCTTAGGCACCTGAGAAAAGGCTTACAGCATGTTTTTTGCTAATAAGCTCAATGAAAGACAGTTTATGATAATGAAATTTAATAAGATTGTTTTACTTACAGGCCTTTGAAGATATATATATTGAGCAGCGAAAAACCATTAAGACCATGTTAGAATATGCTGACAAAGTTTTCACTTATATATTCATCCTGGAAATGCTTCTCAAGTGGGTTGCATATGGTTTTCAAATGTATTTTACCAATGCCTGGTGCTGGCTAGATTTTCTGATTGTGGATGTGAGTATTCTTCACTTTCTTGTTTTGTTCCACTGGCAGGTGCTGATGTGTGTCGGTCCTCGCATGGTGCCTAGAAAATATATATAGCAGGGACTGCACAAACACTCTCTGCAGGGGCCCAAATACGAATGACGATTCCCATTTTCCCAGTGATAAAAAGTTCCAAAACAATTTTTTGCCAATTTAAATGCATATACTTTCATAGGTGGAACAGTCAGATTCTGTGTAATTTTAATTATTGATTTAGTTTCAAATTAATATTTAAATTCCCAAGTTATACAACCATGTTGATGTAGAAGGGATGGGAGAAGGGAGTAGATTAATGCTCACCATCAGCATAGAGGAGAACATTGGAATTCTCAGGAAAGCACACTGTGTTTAATAGTGCATTGTAAATGGAATATTCTGTTGATTTTAATAACTCCATGATAATTAAAAACAGATTTTGATAAATAACATTCATATATCATGTTAGCAAAAGAGAAAAATAGACACTTTATTGGAGAAAATTATTTTTTGCAGTTTCAGGTGAAAAAAATATCAATGTCTAATCCATGGGGTTTTTAACCACCAAACAGAAGAAAAATGTATAAGAGACAATGAGAGTTGTTGGAATTTAAGAGAGAAAAATATCTGTGTTTTATTTTTCCTAATCTGCTGGAAGCAAATCTACAATTAAATATAACATAAAATTACATATAGAATTATAGCAAAAGTTTTCCGTCAATAAAATGACAACAAATAATATTTTAAATCCATATGTTTGGACATTACAAACAATGGAAAAATATACCAAGATTATACTATTTTTACTTGTATAATGAGCTTATAGATTATACTTTTTCTTTTCTCTATTTTCTGTATGTGGTTATGATACATTGGTAAATTTATAATAAAATATCATGTGATTAATAGGGCTATGTAATAATAAAGGCATTCAGTCAACACTACATGAACATAAAGAAATTCTTAACTGAAATCATCATTTCTGCATGTTTTATGTTCAGATTCATCATTGTTTGGCATAGTTGTTAGTGTACTTGCACCATGTTTTAATTTCCCTTTCGGTTCTGGTAAATAAAATGAGAAATGATAAACTTTTACAGATCTGTAGGTGAAGATTGCACGTATATGTCATTATTTTTCTTGCTTTACATTTAACTTACAAAAATATTCTGGTCAAGAATCTTGGAAAGAGAGCATGTATAGCTTCTTCTTTTTTTTTTGTAAGTTTGTAATAGTGATTCTAAAAGTGTGGCTCACAGACCAGCATCATTAGATTCACCTGGAAACTTTAAGAAATGCAAATTATGAGGCCCCATCCCAAACCTACTGAATCAGATTGCCAGGGATCCATCCGTGTTTTCACAAGCCCTCCAGGTAATTGTGATGCTCACAAAAGTTTGAGAACTGGTTTATTGGGTAGAGCCAGGTTGCACTGTGAAAGCTTTTTTTGTCTGTAAATAAGAAAATTGTGTTGCTTTTCCTGTAGGTGTCATTGGTCAGCTTAACTGCAAATGCCTTGGGTTACTCAGAACTTGGTGCCATCAAATCCCTCAGAACACTAAGAGCCCTGAGGCCATTGAGAGCCTTATCCCGGTTTGAAGGCATGAGGGTAAGACCAATGCTTTGAGTTTGTTGAAATTACAGTTAAGAACACACAGACATTTTGTATGTAGAAATGACACACCTGTAGAGAATTTGTGTCTTCTACATTCATACTGACACAACCAATCAAAAATACTTCTTAGACGGCCATAAACTTGACAATGTTGGGAACACTCACAGAGTATGTCTGAATGATTGTTTCTTACTAGGTTTTTCACTCTCTGGGAAATCTCTATCATATTGTGTAGGTTTCTGCAAGTCGAGATTAATTATATACATTCCATTTATTAATGTGCAGGAAATCCCACTCACTGTAATTTAAAACCAGCAAATCATTTCTCATCATTGCTTCATTGCTCCGTATAATTGACATGTTTTGAGCCTTTTAAAATCCAACTCTGGCCTTTCAGCTGTCATGCGCAGGCTGAGATGGCTGAAAAGTAGGTCACCTGCGGAAATGGAACGCTCATTTAGAGAGGTGTTGCAAAGAACAGAGATGGATTTGTTCTGTCCTGTGTCATCCCCGAGGCACGGAACCTGAGACCGCATACCTCAGCACCAAGGGAATGATGATTTCATGTCGTACTGGATTTAGCAATTTAAAAAGGAACTTTTTAAAAATGATGCTTTTTGTGATATTTGAAAGTAATTATTTGGGGCTTTCTGTGAATGCTGCAACACAACCAGAAATGAATGGTGTGAGTAGATGATGTGTCTGTACACATAGTTGCATGGAAAGGAATTGTTTGCCTTTAAATTATGTTCATATTACCAACTTAAAAATGTTGTTTTTGCAGTAGTAGTTTTCTTGTGAAAAATAGGATCAAACTTCCAATACTAGAAAAATTGTCATATTTTCTATATCCAATTTGCATATATAAGAATCTAAATCCTTAGTCCTTCCATAGATTTGACTATCTTGGAAAACACATATGTTATTTCTTTGTTATCCAGGTTTAAAAGAAATATTATAGCTGCATTAACCAATTATCTTCTTACATTTGCATTAACAGAGCATTGCTTGCCATGAACTTAAAAATTAAGTCTCAAGGCTAAGCACTTTGGATTATGAGAGAGTTGAGATTCTAATAGTAATGACAGTATAAGTTCTTTAAAAGTTACTTTTACTCAAAAATATATTAAAATATTATACTTTACTGGACAGGACCCAGGTGCCAATTTGCAGATGAATTGTGCCTTTTGCCAAGTACCCACTTGGTATTATTGCTGTAAAATATTGTTATTCATATATTCATATGTGGGTATATATTTTCATGTACCTTTTCCCATAAGAGATTTCAGGAAGGCTAATGCATTCTTATATTTTACACATCTATTCATTGATTAAAGTTTATTTCTGAGGTAGTTTAGGTGTACTCGTACAGAACAAGATTTTTAGCTCAATATTTATGTGAGGTAAATAATTTCTTAATTACTTATGAATAATTAAGAAATGTGCCAAAAAAAGTTCCTTAAAAGCCATGATTAATTGAGAAAGCTGCAAGTAACAAAGCCATCAAGTGAAACCCTTGGACTCAAAATGCAATATTTTATGAAAATATAGCTAATGTTCTGATTATTGTAATCTCTCATTTTAAAATTTGAGAATTTTCTTCTGAAGGGGATTCTACAAAGGAGGATCCTTGTGACCAGAGGCGTTAAATAACGTGCTCAAAGTTGCATAGCTCATATGTGATATGAACTAGATCGCCTGACTTCCGAACTCTTTCTTCTCATCACATGTTCAGTTGTCATGCTTCAATCTCTTTACTCCAGAGTGTTTATTTGTAGGGTGACCCTATTCTACATCACTTGGGGCAGTCCTGCCTCACACTTCCTTTCTCCATGTGGTTATTGTTAGTGTTCTTGTTCACCCTGGAAATTGATCATAATGTGTTCTCTTTTACTTTCAAATTTTGCATAGTAGATTTTATGGTTTGCCAGATTTAAAAATTGTAATAGTCACATGATGACATTACTTCTGTAATCATGTCAACATTTGTATTCCTAATTATTCTTTGCATTTATAATTAGTCCCATTCTTCAGTAAAAATTGGATAGGCACATGGCCTTACCTCTTGCCAAAGCATTCTACAATATAAAGTATTTTTTTTACTATTTCAAAGTATAATTAAAAATTTTAGTTAGGGCTGTCAGAGACTAGTTTCTTTTCAATATTTAACCTTAGAAACAGCTATATTTTCTATAATTTGACTGTCATTCTTTTAAAAATAGGTAAAAATAAGTAGAATTTGTTGATGACTTTTGACCTGTTTTCCCCTCTCATGTTTATGCCAGGTTGTTGTCAATGCTCTTTTAGGAGCCATTCCATCCATTATGAACGTGCTTCTGGTTTGTCTGATCTTTTGGCTAATATTCAGTATCATGGGAGTGAACCTCTTTGCTGGCAAGTTTTACCATTGTATTAACTACACCACTGGAGAAATGTTTGATGTAAGCGTGGTCAACAACTACAGTGAATGTAAAGCCCTCATAGAAAGCAATGAAACTGCCAGGTGGAAAAATGTGAAAGTAAACTTTGATAATGTAGGGCTTGGATATCTTTCTCTGCTTCAAGTAGTAAGTAACCACTTAAGTATGCTCCCTGATGTATTATTTTTTTAATCTAAAATTTTCTTTTTGTACTTGTAAATGCATGCTTCTTCAGCCCATTTGCCTAGATTCTTCCTAAAAAGGAACTGAACTAGGTTTCCTTAATCCTGTTGAAAATGGAAAGCTCTTCAAAGTTTACAATCTCCCAGACTGTGCCTTAGACCCCAGTACCAGTCCTTTGTTACTGAGATTTCTAGGTGGGTTCCCATTGTTCTTCCCTTTTTCTACTCTGAGCAAAGTAAAGACACAGTTGCGAGGGTGGGGTTGGAAAGGTGTGTGTGAGGAGTGGTAGATTTCTGTACTCTTTCACAGGTAGCCTAGACTATAGATACCCTCATCAAGCCTCCACCCACCCAGACTTCACCATAATCCTTACCAAAACTCCCCACCTTTACTTTTTTTCTTATTTTTATTGCTTACACTATTATTACAGTTATCCCCACTTTTCCCATCTTTGCCCAAAACTCCCCACCTTTACACCTCTCACATAAACGGCTACCTCATTCCCATCTTCCTGTTTCCTTCCTTCCTTCCTTCTGCCCTCCTTCCCTCCCTTCCTTCCTGCCTTCTTTCCTTCCTTCTCATCCAAACACTCTCAGACAGGAAGACTGCTCTCTTGCAAATGAAAGCCTTCCTATTAAGTCTATTATGTTGCTATCAATTCATAACAATTAATTCAACTTCTCAACTGACCACCCTAAGTTGTGTCCACATGCTTCCCAAGATGATGCACCCACACAATAACCAACACAATATGAATATTGGAAGGAAAGATCCTATGGCACTAAAGATTTGAAAAAAATGTACAAGACATTTGTTTTCAGGATTACTATGTCCACACACACACAAAAGCAAATACTTAAAAGAATAGATTACAGTTGAATGTAATGCTTATTTTCAGATACGAATCTGTCTCTTATAGAATAATGCCTCAGAATCACATATTCAACAATATTGAGATTTTCAGGAATAAACCATTATGATTAATTATCAATGATAATACCTTTTAGAACAGAATACACAGGGAAGAAGCATTAAGATCAAACAATGCACCACATTTTTCAACTTGTTTGATGCTAGTACTACACCATGGTATTACTTTACAAATTTCATGTTACATTCTTGTAGGTATCATAAAATTGCTTATATGATAGCTATTATAATATCAGTAATTAATTGTGGGTGTTAAAGATGTATATAAAGATGTTATAGAAGAGCATAATGTTGAAGTAGTTTCAAAGCATATGTTACACAACTTTGCCCAAAGAATTTGGATATTAATTCCAACTTATTGTATTGACCTGTTTTAAATTAATCTCATTCTATCAATCTGATACTTAATTTCTTTTCTAAAATTCTCATTTGTGGGATAAAAAATTAAAAGATGTGACTTTTTTACAGGCCACATTTAAGGGATGGATGGATATCATGTATGCAGCTGTTGATTCACGAAATGTAAGTCCACTTTAGAGGGGAAAAGTGCTTAATTTGATCCAGGGAATATTTCCACAGTGTTTCATATTAGTGATATTTTCCATAAAATAAGACTGTGGGTCAATTTATAGAGTACACCTATATTACAAAAAATATAATATTCAACCTTACATTATTTCTTTCAGAGTTTGATTTGACATTTATCTTTACTCATATAAATGCTCAAATCAAACTTTAGTGAATCCTTTAGCATGTTTTCTAGTATCAAGCATGACATCTGGCACTTAAAATTTTGTTGACTGAATCTGAAGTGAAACCATTTACTTTTGTCTCCAATAGTTACAGTCCTTTTTGCATTAGAAGCCCTCACAAGTGGTTTATTCTTTTCCCCGTGGAGGTTCGCTTCAGCTTTTGAGCTTGTAATAAAGAGATCTGGTTAATAGTGGAAAACACAAACAACACAAAACAAACAAAACACTTAATAGTGTCTCCCTCTTGGAAGTGAGATTTTTGTGGTAGGAGAATGAAGACATCACAGTCTACCTTATACAGTTCAGCAGTTGTGAAATTTTTTTGTGCCATTTCCATTACTTTCTTATTGTGTAACGAGGCAGGAAGGAGATTGGTTTCTGATATATCACCAGAGCATGTTAATTAAGCTTAAAATGTTATTTATCTAACACCGACAAACAGGTTTAACTCAAAAGAATTCCTGAGGGTTTTAAAAAAATTTTATTTTAGTAAAAAAAGAGAGTGCAAGAGCTAACATTTCTGCATTGTACCTGTAAGTGCTATCAGGAATCCCATTTGAGGGCTTTTTGAATAATAATAAAAATGCATTATTTATTACCACTCATTATGCTAAGAATTTTATTATATTATTTCACTTAACCCTAAGCTATAACCTTATCATGTAGTTGATATTCAACTCTGTTTCTCTACGAAGCAAAGAGACCTAATGGGTTAAGCGGTAGGACATGTGTTTGAACGCTGATCACAATGGGTTCATTACTGCTTTCTAAAGTAGTTTTCTACCTATTTGATTACTAAAGTTCTCTCTCTATTTTTCACTAATAACCTACATGACATGCAACTTACTTTCAGTTTTTATATTAATAACTTAGTATACACTGTCTGCTACCTAACTCCTTGTCATTCAGCATTTTACAAAATATGGTATCTAACTGCCCATTAAAATCATGAAAAGTTGCTCACTTTTACTCCCATCAATCCACAGAGAAATGCAAATTTAAGCCAAAATGAGATATTACCTACACACCTACCTGATTGATTGGCAATATTAAAATGTTTGGCAAAGCCAAGTACTACCAAAGAAAAACAGTACCAAAACCCATACACTTTGCTAGTGAGGAAAAAGTGGATAAATATTCATTTAACAGTTAAGAATTATCACATTATTCAATAAAGTTTAGGATGTTCTTTAACCCTACAATTCCATTTTTAGCTATATCCTATAAAAAATTGTGCACATGCTTAGGACAATCTTTGTACAAGAATATACATAATTTTTTTGTATTACAAAGAACTGTAAACAGACTATTATATTAAGTGAAATAAGCCAGTCAGCAAAAGCCAAATACCATATGACCTCACTTATAAATGAAATCTAGTTAACAAAATAAAGTATCAAGAAAAATAGAGCCAGAGACAGGGAAACATGGAACAGACTGATAGCGGTAGGAGGGAGCAGAGCGGGGAAGGGTGAAAGGAAGGGGAAGGGACTGGTCAAAGAACATGTATAAATGACCCATGGACGAGGACAATGGAGGGGATGGACTGTGGGAGATGGGGTGGGCTGGGGGGAGGGGGAGAAAGCGAAAGAAAGGGACAAATGTAATAGCATAAACATTAAAAAAATTGTAAACAACTCAAGAGTAGTAGAAATGGACAAATAACTGAATATTATCCAGTGATAAAATTACATATAAATATAGTATACATAATAATGTGCATGAATCAGAAATATAAGAGCTATATAAATGTGTCTCTTAGGCAACATGAAGACACAATTTACTGTTCAATAATATATACTTTGGAGGCACAAAATTCAGGGAAACATTTGAAGCTGCTCTTGTCTATCCAATAAAGATGACAAATATTTACTATCTCTGGACACTCTTCCAGCCTTTTTTCCTAAAGAAAGTCTTATTGCATATTCTTTTTGGTTGGTGAAAGAATTAGACTAAACTTGCATTTAGTCTTGGAACACAGACCAAAAAGTCACGTTTACCCACATACTCTATACAAGTGTTGTCTGACAGAACTTTCTGTGATAATGCGGGAAAAAAGAAAGACCATGTACTTAGGCGTTAACTCTTAAGAAAAAGCAAGAAAATAATTACTATAAAAGCCAAGATAATAATTTTCTCTAGCAGACATGATAGAATTTATATTTGGAAAGGATACACCAAGGGTTTCTGAGGTCCTGACAATGTCCTGGGTTGTGAAATTTACTTTATAAGAATTTATTACATTTCACACTTACATGCTGTGCACTTTGGTGTATATATTATATTTAATTTTTAAAAATTTAAAAGATCATTTAAATTACTTTCTACTGCACATACACATAAATGAAAGTATCATAAAAATGGACATTTTTATAATGTTTCTGATATTTCCCATTTTACTTTATTTCATTAGGAAATAACATTATATTGGCCATTACCCTTTAAAGTGATTTCACAACACAATAGGACATTACCTGCATCCCTTATCTCCTGTAATTGGTTGGTTACCCATGTTGGTTAGAACAATATCCTGTGAGACCTGAACTATATATTACCTCCAAAGCACAAACCAAATATCACACCTTTTTGGGGATCAAAAGTGTCCTGGGCAAAAAAACAATGCATCATCCAGAACCAGTGCCAAAGGGCTGCTTGGTAGGATGAATCAACAGACTCATATTCAAAATGAAAAGATCCTACTGAGCTACCTATATCCACACATACCTATCAAAAGAAATGTGTACTAGAAATCAAATGTTTATGTTTAGCTATTTTATTACTATTAACCAAGCACTGTTTTAAGTACTTTACATATATTGCTACTATATTTTACCTTCCAACTACCATATGAGGTTTAAGTTTTATTATTTCCATTTTATACATGAGGAAACAGTCAGAGAGAGTAAATGTTAAAGGTTTTAATGTAACATGTCTTTTTCTGGAGGAGGAAATTCTTACTTTGCACACCCTATTGGGGTCTTTGCTTCTAAAATGCAGTCATAATCTAGGCCAGTGATTTTCAACCGATGTGCCACCAGATTTTTTAAAACATGCAGTACCTGACTAGTCATTACTCCCTTACTAAACACCTTTCCCCTTAGATTGTCAAATTAAAAGAATAACAACAATTAGTACAATAATAGGCATTCAGTGTGAATGAATCAAAATTGTACCTGTTTTTTGTCAGAGCAGCAAAAAACATATTTTATGTCTGTGCTGCAGAATTTTAGTAATCAGTTAATATGTTCCTTGAGATGTAAACCATTGAAAATCACTAATTTAGGCATGTATTGGGTGAAATAAATTTTATTGCCAATGATTGAGATATGCTTTGAGAATTGAAAATTCATTAATTCTTTTTTATGAAACAAGTATTAGGTTTAATAGCTATCATTCTTTATATTTTGTAGGTAGAATTGCAACCCAAGTATGAAGACAATCTGTACATGTATCTTTATTTTGTCATCTTTATTATTTTTGGTTCATTCTTTACTCTAAATCTTTTCATTGGTGTCATCATAGATAACTTCAACCAACAGAAAAAGAAGATAAGTATACTAAAACTTCATCTTTGCTCTAAAATTTGAAATAACCATGTCATATTGTTTCCTTTGGGCTCCAAAATATAGTCACCAAAATGAAAAAAAAATCATAAACTATTTTGAGAGATTTAATTAGCTATATGTTTTTAAGTAATTTTAATTAAGATAGCATATATTAATATATCAGTATAAAAATCTGAATGACTAATATGGCATAACTTATATACTGAATCTCTATAAATACAGATACAAATTAGCAACGTTCGTATAGAATGTGGGGCCAATTTTTACACAATTACTAAAATGGATTATATAGCTAGCAAATAACATGATTTTAACAAGTTTTGTTTTTATTTCTTTACTTTGGAGGTCAAGACATTTTTATGACAGAGGAACAGAAGAAATACTATAATGCAATGAAAAAGCTGGGTTCGAAGAAACCACAAAAACCCATACCTCGGCCTGCTGTAAGCATAACACGCTCATCACCAGTGAAAGCTGCATTATCTATCACATCCACCGCTCAAGTTGTTAAATACTAGTTTTTGTGAATTTTCAAAACAAAGCTTATCTTAGCAATGTGACTCACTATACCAAATAGCCTAAGTATATGTTTTTATATATGCAATATGTATTAAATACATGTTTTATATACCGACTTATAAAATATATAGAAATAAAAAGGTCAGACTTGCATGCCAATAGTATTAGATAGGCTTGATATCATTGAGGACCTTCTAATAATGTGCAGAAGAAAATATCCATATATGAGGGGGAACCCAAAAAGCCAGAATTTATTTATATAAAATAGTGTATTTATTTTTACATGTTTGAACCTCAGTGACCTTCAGAGAACTCTCCATTTGATGCAATACACCTACTGAGACTTTTTCCCCGCTGCTCAAAACAGTTATCAACTCATCAATGTTGATGCATTTTAGTACTTATGCCATTTTTTGTTTGTTTGTTTTACCTCTTTCACATCAGCAAAACGTTTCCCTTTGAGGACTTTTTTCATCTGGAGAAACAAAAAAAGCCACTCAGGGCAGATCCAGTGAATAGGGAGAATGGGCATGGGGGCTATGCCATTTTTTTGTCAAAAACTGCTGAACACTCAGTGTGGTGTGGGCAGGTGTGCTCATAAATCACCCATCATGAAATGGGCAAATGCACTGAAAGAGTTTTCAAAAAATTCACTGAAGCCAAATGCAGCCTCTCACAACACCACCATCTGGAGCACTGATGCAGATAGGTTCCTAGAACAGTTACCTAGTGGAGGAAGCCTGTAGTACAAGGGGCCCATTCTCCAGAAGATAATGCCAGTTTTTTGGGGGCCCCCCTTGTATAGTGTTGAAATACTATGTATCCTCAGAGCGTAGTGGGGGCCGATTGGAATAATTGGTACATGTCAGATACACCCCATTTTCTGTCTAACTCTACCGTCTGAATAGAATCATTAATGAAACAAGTCACGGATTGTGTTTTCTTCTGGTTTTTTAAAAGCTCACATTTTCCCCTAGCATTTTGCTCCTGAATTGAATAACATGATATTTTTAATCACTTTTTATGGCCACTCCATTATGTATTTGTCATTTGCTGCTGATTCTGTTTAGTTGCTACAGGGAATTGTTGTCAGGAAAGTCCCTGAATTTTTTCATCAATGCTGAAGGAATACCTCAGTTATTGTCTCAGAACTCCTCCCCCAAGGTATACATAGTGTAAGGCAATCCAGTGATATCCAGCCATTGAGATTCTATAAATCAGTTTGTGACAATATGGAACTGACTATGGCCATGTTCAGTTTGTAAGTTGGCCAAAGGCTCAAAGAAAGTAGATAGCTATATTGGATAAAACATAAGGAATGTACAGTTTCAGTCTAGTCTTTGAGAAATAATACAATTTGAATGGATGGAAAATAAAGCAGAGTATATTCCTTGTAGGAGAAAATGTATCCTCCAAGGCCATGAAAATAAATTTTTAGTTGAGAATAGTGACATTTGAATTAGTGAGTAGTAAACATAAGGGTTTCTAGCTTAAATGAATGAAGGCAACCACTGAGTCTGAAGAAATTGCTCTTAATTAAGCAATACAAATGCAATATAATTAAAAGAACAGCATGGTAATGTGAACAAAAAGAAATTTCAGAGACTGGTAGAAGATGTTAGACATAATAACAGCTTTGTGCAGTGGCAGCGTCATAGCCAATGAGGTTTATCCAAGCACGATTATTGCTAATTGAAGACAAGATAACAGTGGTCCACAGACAAGATGTGTCCTTAACATGGGGTCATGACAAATAGAACAGGAACATGGGAGATATATGAACCAATAAGAGGACTCAATGGGGTAAGTCAGCTATAAAGTATATGAAAAGAAGGAGTATACGTAGATAATGAAGAATCTGAAATAGTTGGTGTTTTGTAAAATTATTGGTTTCAATGACATGAATGAAGATCTCATAAATGTATTTGGAAATGCAGATTGAGGTCCTATCAAATGTCAGTCTAAAGATTTTAAACTTGTAAGACAAAATTCAACTAAGCTCTGAGGAACAGATTCATTTTTGAAAGATAATTAGACAAAAAAAAAGTGCTGAGCATGACCCTTGGGCACTAAACTATTCTAGGAAGAGGTCAGTCAATGAAGGAAGAGATTGATTAATACAGCAATTTATATAGAAAGAAAATAGGATTGAAAATTTTTCAAAAAAAGAGGCTGTTTAATTACATCATATAAAATACAGATTTACCTGAATAAGGGCAGTGATGCATGTGAAAAGATCAGTGCATTTAGCTATAACATCATTAGTGATAATTTGGCAAATTAGGAGATCATATAGTAAAATTCATCTTATTTGGTCATTCATTAAAGGTGTACTATGATAAGCCCTGACTGGTGTGGCTCAGTGGGTTGGGCATCATCCTGCAAACTGAGGGGTCACTGGTTTGATTCCTGATTGGGGTACATGCCTGGGTTGCAGTACAGCTTCCTGGCTGGGGACACACATGAGGCAACCAATCAATAATTCTCTCATATGCCAATGTTTTTCTCCTTCTCTTTCTCCTTCCCTTCTACTTTCCTTAAAAATAATAAAATCTTTTTAAAAAAGAATGTACTATGTTAAGCATTTGGAATTTAATACTAAACAGCATATAGTCAATTTGGTGCATCAAATAGTAATTGAATACTCACACCAATAGAAATATCCAAGAAAGAATATACTTGGCTGTGACCTGGTAATGGGGGTGAGGGGGAGCTGATTAGTAGAGAAGTTAGAGAAAGATTCACTGAAGTGATGCATGAGCTGCAGATTGAAGAAAAATGAGGTGTTAATAGGCAAACTGGAAAGAGAAAGGCCCTTTAGGAGAAGGAGAAAGCATATGTGAAGGCCCTGAAGTAGGAAGGCGGATGAGGCTGGAGTGTTCATTTGAGACGTGTTGAGAATGACAAGATTAGAATGAACCAGACTTTACTGGGCTTCATAGGCCACGTTCAAGAGTTGTTTTTGTCCTTAAAGCAATGGAAAACCATCGAAGGAGATCTGATCAGTTTGAGTTTGTGAAAATCACTCAACCAGTATTGACAGGGGCAGTGGTTTTGCACGTAGCCTGGTTTGGGGGCTATCTCAGATGTGATAGGTAGTCCAAATCGGAGTGATGTGGAGATGAATAAAAGTGGATGGCTCTGTGAGCTGTCACATCAATTAAATTTAAAGGCTTGTCTACACAATGAATAAGAGAAGTGAAGAAGATCGTAAGAAGTGTGACCTAGGAGTTTCTGCCTTACATAACTTAATGAATAGTAGCATCATGCAGGACATGAAGTAGAGACATGAGTGGAGAGAAAATTGGAGATTGTAGTTTAGAGAATTTGACAGTCAAAAGGAGGTGGGGGTTTCTGAAAGAGAATGGATATTTAGAAGAAGCAGTAAAATAAATTTTCTTAAGATTGAGAGTTTAAGATTGAGACAAATTAGGACTTCTGGAAAGAGAGAGATTTTTTAAAAAGAATAAAGATAGAATACACATGCACAGGATATGGCTCCAGAACAGTCCGGGTTAGATTTAGAGAGGAAAGGGGACTACGTCCTTCAGTGAATTTGGAGTAATATATAAAAAGATACATGTGGAAATTAGGATAATAACAAATGCAAAATTAAGTGGAGGCATTACTTTACATCGATTGACTTTGAAGTTCTAAAAAAAGAAGTAAGAACGGAAAGCAAGGGGATGGGAAATTTTTGAGAAGTCCAAAACTATCCTGAGAGCAACTGAGGGACAAAGGGGTTTTATTCATTATCAAGGACCAAGATGAGGTGATAGAACATAAATCTTTGGTGAATGAGGCCTCTAGGTGTATATAGGTCCCTCCAGCATAATCTACATTCTGGGATTTAAACTGGAGACAGCAATGATGGGATTGGAGTTGTACATGGAGGTGACCCAGTGGTAAACTATGTGAGCACTGACTCTAAGATGCTTTTCACTGATCATACTAATATGAAAATAAAGATCAAGTTTCTGATTTTAAGCAAATTTGAGCCCACTGCATGCTAGGCGCTGTATCTGAGAGAAAAATGACATTGCTCTGTCCTTGCAGAGCCTCCAAAAAGTGGCAAATTTAAGTTAAATAAGAGCAAATCATAGGCCATACAATGTCATCGTACTATGACAAATGCAAGCACAATATTTTCTGGGAGCACAGAGTGATTAAAACTTAAATCTGAGGCAGAACTCACCAGACAGAGAGCAGGTGGCAGAACCCTGTTTTAGACAGAGAAGACAGATAAACAAGGTAAAATGATATGATAGAACAGTGGTAGAAAATATGGGAACGTTAGAAATAAAAGGCACATAACCAGACTTGGGTAAGGAAACTGCAATAAACGAGAAGGAAGAAGGAAGAGTTTGGAACTGGAAATGGATGCATTCATCAAGTCCAATTCAGCAGGCTAGATATGTATGCACTCAGAGGGGGAAAAAGGCAGAAGATCACGCACAGGTGGTGAGGTTGGAACAGTAGTGTGGGGAATCCAGACCTGTGAGCATGCTCATCTGGGAAAGCAGACACCAGCAGAAAGGAAGAAAAACATGGTGCAGGGAGCAGAACTGGTTTACAGGGTTAAGACCTAATTCCATAAATAAGACATAAGGCCAGTTGGTACTTGGAAATAAGGTTCAAAGTAAATAGGACAAAGGTGGAATTTCTGAATTGTGAACTATAACTTTTTAAAGATAATTTTATTCTTACAGAAGAGTTGCCCCATCTTCAACCAGCTTTTTCTTATTTTAACATCTTACATAACCATAGATCAGTTATCAAAATGAAGAAATTCTCCTTTGTCTAATAACATTAAATAAAACATGGAACTTAATTGGTTTTCACCAGCTATTCCATGAATGCCATTTTGTTTGAACTATAATTATTATCTCAGCCAAACCTTAAGGTGGAATTTAAGATGCTGTGCCTTATGAGAGAGAATATAAAGGCAGAAACTAAGAAAAATGACAGAAAAAGCTAAGAAGTTTTAATTTATTAGTTCTTCAAAGTTAATTTTGATACCTACCCCCAACACAGGGGAGAACAAAGATTTATTTTAGTGGCAAATATTTACTGACTATCCACCATACACGTGATGATGTTTGGGACACTGAGAACACAATAGGTGATTCTTAACATAAAGTCAGTTTATAAAAGTTGGTGTCATGAACAGTATGAATAAAACCAATAAATTTGGAAACAGTTGAATATTCCAACATATCCAGTTTTCCAAGTATAAAATAAACGTGTTTTTATAAGGCGGCATTTTCATATTGCTGTGTTAAAATCAGAAAAGTTGAACTTGATTTTTTCCCACTTCCTAAATGAAGTTTTACATACTTTTTATTGCAGAACAAATTCCAAGGAATGGTCTTTGATTTTGTAACCAAACAAGTCTTTGACATCAGCATCATGATCCTCATCTGCCTGAACATGGTCACCATGATGGTGGAAACTGACGACCAGAGTCAAGAAATGACAAACATCCTTTACTGGATCAATCTGGTGTTTATCGTTCTGTTCACTGGAGAATGTGTGCTGAAACTAATCTCTCTTCGTTATTACTATTTCACCATTGGGTGGAATATTTTTGATTTTGTGGTGGTCATTCTATCCATCGTAGGTAAGGAGATATACTTTTATTTCATTAAGAAAGTAATGAAAATTTGTGTTTTAAAACTTTGAAAATGTTTTTCACCAATCCTTCTCATTCATCCAGAAATTTCAAATAAAAGTCTAACAGTCCATTCTTTAGCTTATCATTTCTTTAATTGCATGCTGGGCATAAACTTATATGTGAAAAGATAATTTATATTTTCAGCTTTCGTCTATCATCTCATTTTAGAAGAAAATAACTGCAGCTTTGGCATCATAGTCATACTGCTGTCGTACAGACAAGTAGTGGTTTGAATAAACAATTCATACATGCAGACACATATAAATCACCAGAAGTAGTCTATAAATAAGTCCATAAATAAGATCTCCCTGATAATTAGAATAGTGCACATGTGTGTTTATATATAATCACATGCATATATCTTTGAGTTAAGATAATTTTCTGTGGTCTATAATATTCTTCAGAAATAAACATTCAGAAATTCAAAACAGATCCATTATCTTCAGTACATATTATTTATGTGTAGAATATTAAATGAGGTGCTAGAAATAAATATAAGAGATTTAAGACAAGTTTATTTCTTTTACAAAATAAGAGCATACACATAAAGAGAAAATACCATTGCATTGTTTATACACTTTCTCTGGTAAAATAGAACTTCGAGGAAATGTCCTGTTTTATTTAATTATCACAAAAGTGGTGTGTTGCAGTAATATAATGCGTAAAGCATAAGACCGAGGGGTCATGCACACCTGGCCCTGGGCTGCCCTATTTCCACTATTTACCAGATAGGTAACCAGTGGCAGGTTACCTCATCCCTTTAATCCTTGGTTTTCTAAGAGATATTTCTATAAAATGTTGATTAAATGAGATTATGTAAGTAAATGTACTTAGTACTGTGCCTAGCATGAAGGTTTAGTAAATGTTAAGTTTAACAAAAAAAAAAAAAAGAAAAAGGAGAGATTATCACCACTTAGTGACACATAAAGTCATAAAATCAAGGGCCAGGATTCAGTCCCAAGTGTGTCTCCAAAGCCTGGATTTTCCCCCTTACAGCCTTCTACCACCATCCCAGTAAAATGAATCACAACCATCTCAGAAGAATAAGAATTCTCATATTCCTGATCCAAAATCACATGCTTAATCCATTAGTTCTTATGCAAATACCAGAACTACTATTTTAGAAATATAAATCCATTCCTGTGCTTGACAGCCATAAATTTTCTGATGTCTTTAGACTGTCAGTGGTTGAGTATTTCTCTTAGTAGATGTTTTTTTCTTGAACTAGGAAAAATGGCTGTAATTAACTTCAGTTAGTAAAAAGATTTTAACATTAGAACATCAAACCAGTTTTATTTTGCTGAACAGATATTACAGGTGGTTAGTATACATATGTGTGTGTATAAATGTACACATATACCTAATTCTCATGCTCCTATTTGTAAAACTAGCTAATGTTTTTCTTAGCAATGTAAATTTTCATTTGCTGCTGCTAAATATAACACTATTTTTGTTGTTATCTCTTGGTTTTCCACAGGTATGTTTCTGGCTGAGTTGATAGAAAAATATTTCGTGTCCCCTACCCTGTTCCGAGTGATCCGTCTTGCCAGGATTGGCCGAATCCTACGGCTGATCAAAGGGGCAAAGGGCATCCGCACGCTGCTCTTTGCTCTGATGATGTCCCTTCCGGCCTTGTTTAACATCGGCCTCCTGCTCTTCCTGGTCATGTTCATCTACGCCATCTTCGGAATGTCCAACTTTGCCTACGTTAAGAGGGAAGTTGGGATTGATGACATGTTCAACTTTGAAACCTTTGGCAACAGCATGATTTGCCTGTTCCAGATTACCACCTCTGCCGGCTGGGATGGATTGCTAGCGCCTATTCTTAACAGTGGCCCTCCGGACTGTGACCCTGAAAAAGATCACCCTGGAAGCTCAGTTAAAGGAGACTGTGGGAACCCGTCTGTTGGGATTTTCTTTTTTGTCAGTTACATCATCATCTCATTTCTGGTCGTGGTGAACATGTACATCGCTGTCATCCTGGAGAACTTCAGTGTTGCTACTGAAGAGAGTGCAGAGCCCCTGAGTGAGGATGACTTTGAGATGTTCTACGAGGTTTGGGAGAAGTTTGATCCTGATGCCACTCAGTTCATAGAGTTCTCCAAGCTCTCTGATTTTGCAGATGCCCTGGATCCTCCACTCCTCATAGCAAAACCAAACAAAGTCCAGCTCATTGCCATGGATCTGCCCATGGTCAGTGGAGACCGGATCCACTGCCTCGACATCTTATTTGCCTTTACAAAGCGAGTTTTGGGTGAGAGCGGAGAGATGGATGCCCTTCGAATACAGATGGAAGAGCGATTCATGGCATCGAACCCATCCAAAGTCTCCTATGAGCCCATCACAACCACTTTGAAGCGCAAACAAGAGGAGGTGTCTGCCACCGTTATCCAGAGGGCTTATAGACGCTACCTCTTGAAGCAAAAAGTTAAAAAGGTTTCATCTATATATAAGAAAGACAAAGACAAAGAAGGTGACGGAACACCTATCAAAGAAGATATCCTCAGTGATAAACTAAATGAGAATTCAACTCCAGAGAAAACTGATATGACACCTTCCACCACTTCTCCACCTTCGTATGACAGTGTGACCAAACCGGAAAAAGAAAAATTTGAAAAAGACAAATCAGAAAAGGAAGACAAAGGGAAAGATATCAGGGAAAGGAAAAAGTAAAAAATAAGGGAAACAAAGCATATTTCATTTTGTGATCAATTGTTTACAGCCTGTGATGGTGACGTGTTAGTGTCAACGGGACTCCCACAGGAGGTCTATGCCAAACTGTCTGTTTCTACAAATGTATACTTAAGGTCAGTGCCTATAACAAGACAGGGGCCTCTGGTCAGCAAACTGGGACTCAATAAACCAGAAAATCAGCACTGACTGGAGGTTTCTGTTTCACAACCAGCTGACACTGCTGAAGAGCAGAGACGTAATGGCTACTCAGACTATAGGAACCAATTTAAAGGAGGGAGGGAAGAGAAATTTTATGTAAATTCAACATGTGACACTTGATAATAGTGATTGTTGCCACTGTTATGTTTAACTGCCACACCTGCCATATTTTTACAAAATGTATGCTGTGAATTTATCGCTTTTTTTTTTAATTCACAGGTTGTTTACTATTATATGTGACTATTTTTGTAAATGGGTTTACGTTTGGGGAGAGGGATTAAAGGTAGGGAATCTTTACATTTCTCTACTGTACGAGGATATATTTTAAATGAAGGCATGCTGCACTTCTCATTCACACATGGAAAAAAATCACATCACAAAAGGAAAGAGTTTACTTCTTGTTTCAGGATGTTTTTAGATTTTTGAGGTGCTTAAATAGCTATTCATGTTTTTAAGATGTTTCATCCAGAAAAATTTTAATGTGCCTGTAAATGTTTCATAGGATTCACAAGCATTAAAGAATTGTTTTATTTTTACATAATTCATTATATGTACATGTATATATGTGTATATGTATATGTGCATATATGTACATATATATGTATACACACGCACCATTACATAGTCATTCAGAGTCCCAGCAGCATGACTCCACCATTTTTGATAAGTGTCCTTTGGCGTACAATAAAAATATTCTATCAGTTGTTTCTAAGAACCTGAATTGACCAAAAAGCATCTCCCACCACCACTTTATAAAGTTGATTCTGCTTTTTTCCTGCAGTATTGTTTAGCCATTTTCTGCTCTTGGTAAGGTTGACATAGCATATGTCAATTTAAAAAATAAAAGTCTGCTTTGTAAATAGTAATTTTACCCAGTGGTGCATGTTTGAGCAAACAGAAATGATGACTTAAGCACAGTATTTATTGCATCAAATATGTACCACAGTAAGTATAGTTTGCAAGCTTTTGCCAGGTAATACGATGCAATTGGTTCCATTATAGTTTGAAGCTGTCACTGCTGCATGTTTATCTCACCTATGCTGCTGTATCTTCCTCCTACCACTGTTCAGAAGTCGAATATGGGAAGCCATATGTCGGTGGTAAAGTGAAACCAGTTGTTCTACCAAGACCTCATTCTTCATGTCATGAAGCAATAGGTTGCAGCAAAGAAGAGCTTCTTGCTTTTTATTCTTCCAATCTTGATTGAACACTCTATGGTTAAAAAGCCCAACTGTACAAACATGTTGCAAGCCGCTTAAATGTTAAAAATATATGGTTAGAGTTTTCTAAGAAACTATAAATACTGTAAAAAGTCCATTTTATTTTGTTTTCCACCCTTTTGTACATAAAATAAGAAATTAAAAGTATCTTCAGGTTGATGTCACAGTCACTATTGTTAGTTTCTCTTCCTAGCACTTTTAAATTAAAGCACTTCACAAAATAAGAAACAAAGACTAAGATGCAGTGTAGATTTCTGCTTTTTTATTAGTACTGTAAACTTTGCACACAATTCAATGTGAAACAAGTATCAGACTGAGTCCAATGTTTATTTGCTTCAAATAGTAATTCCTTATCATCAAAAGGCTTAAGAAAAGATCAGTTGATGTTCTTGGCATTGCTTGAGTCAGATGTTTCCACCTAGTCTTTATATCGATAAGTCATCAGTCTTTTCCAGTGTTTGTTTATACAGATAGATTTTATTCTTATTGACCCACATGGCATTAGAACTCTATCAGATATGAAATGAGATCCAAGTTTTTTTTTCCCTCCACAGAACCAGGTAGTGAAATTATTTTACCGGTTACAGCAAAACATTTTGTGTTTCTTTCACAAGCAACATTAAATGTAGATTCTTTATACTGAAGCTATTGACTTGTAGTGTGTTGGTGAAATGCATGCAGGAAAATGCTCTTACCATAAAGAACGGTAAACCACATTACAATCAAGCCAAAAGAATAAAGATTTTGCTTTTGTTTTTGTATTTAATTGTTCTGTCTTTGTTTCTATCTTTAAAATGCCATTGAAAGGTAAATTTCTATAATGTAAAAATGATCAGAAAAAATAAATGTAAAGAATACATATGAAATATAGTAACTCATCTTTAAAATTTTTCATTGAGTGAAAATTAATTAAGAAGAATGTACTTAATATCTAGTTTTAATATTGGCCAAAAACCTAGCTGTGGTATTGGGCAGTGGAAAGTTATAAAAATTAATAAAAAATTGACCAACATTTTAACTTGTGCATCCTTTATCCCTCCCATTTACCTAATGTTGTTATTTCTCTGCTTTGTTGTGTTTTTCTCTTTTTCATTTTAGTTTCTTCCTTTTGCATAGTATTCTTTTCCATCTCTTCCTTGGGGTATAGTATTTTTCATTCAGAGTATTTTTATTTCTTTTCTGTTTACCAAATTTCTTATTACAATCTGAAGATAACAGATTTGTGTACCTAAGCCCTTAATACTCTCTTGTCACTATAAAAAATCAGTACAGTATCTATTCATTTCTATAGTTTCCTTGCCAACAATTCTCAGTGAGCTTAGATCTCAAGACTTCATAATACATTAACGGAATGACGCAGATTTGGTTTTCCCATTTAATAATGAGCAGTTTATGAAATGTTTCTCAACCAGGATTACAATTTAAACTTAGCTGAGAAGCTTTTAAAAAAGAACAGAGATGCATGGAACAAAACCAGACCAACTACCTGAACTCACATTTCTGGGGATGAGATATAAGCATCCATTTGTTTAAGGCCCCTATTGGTGTTGATTCACATGAAGGAATGAGAGTCAATGATTAGGGTGTTCTTGCCCAGTAGGAAAAAATATTCTACAGAAAGTGCACCTGTTCCCTTCAGAGATTCATTATATATATAACTCATCAGGTACAAAATGAGGTTCCCAATATAATGGCTTTGGGGGTGTTTGTCTTGTAGTGTGACATTGATACACTTGTATCAGGGGTTCTATGACTGTAGTTGCTGGAAAAGGGATTTTGTAAGAATAATTCAGAGAGAGTTTTTAAATTATACGTATACACACACACATAACATGGCAGTGCAAGCACCCTAGTACATGCTGCATGAGATGAATAAGGGGCTGGTTTTGGAGACAGCACGAATTTATAAAGTTGCCCCCCAGATGAACCCTGCACACCTTGTGTAAGGACCATTCATCGGGACCAATGGGAGGCAGCGCACAGGCACCGTCATAAAACAAACATTCAGTTGGTCCTTACTGAGTCACAAAGTTAAACAAGAAAGATTCCCATTGTCAACTTCTCCATTCCTGAACACCTCTCATCATCACTCGTTTTCCTGATCTCAGCATAATACAGATTAATTTACAAGGAGAAGAAAGGAGCAGAGAAAATAGGAGAGGGGATAAAAATAGAAGGGAGAGGGAAGAACAGACAGCAGGGGAAAGGAGAAGAAGAGAGAGTAGTACAAGGAATGGGAAAGGCTGCTTCATAAATTATACTAAAAAAAAGGCTCGCTGTTAGTATCTACAGCAGTGGTGGGGTGGGGAATGAAAGAGGTTAGAAAGAAATTTTGCTTAGTTGTCAATATATTGAATGCACAATATAAATGTTTATCTTCCCATTCTTTTTAAAGAAAAAAAACACCTATAAAAAGGGTGAAGAGGACATTCTGCAAGTAAATATTGCCATGATTGCATGGATAGTGGTCTTTTACTGAACTAAGTATTTGAGTGTCTACTACATATCAGCTTTGTGATAGAAGCTGGGAGATCAAAGATGACATTAACTGTACAAAGAAAGCTTGTGGTGAGAGGTGACGAACACTGAAAGTCATGCTGGAGTCTGGAGTTTATTCTGTTGGAAATGAGCAGTGATTGCTTGCTGTTAAGCAATAGAATAAGCAGTAAAGCCAGATACATCTGTCCCTATTTAATCTGAGAGTAACAGGCTGTGCTGCCCTTTTGGCTAATATTTTACAGAGATCTCAATTTCCTGTTTCTTTATTTTTTAAAGATGTCTGTGTTCTTATCTTTTGATATAGGTTTTTAAAAGAATGTACCTAGATTTAAAAAAATCAAATTCTGATATTTTCTCCTAATAACCTATCTTAATCTACTCACATTTATTTTATATGTACATATATTTTATCTTATTTTATCACCTTATTTAATGCTTTTTTTCAAAGTTTTTTTTCTTTCTTCTTGTCCTCTTTTGCATTAAATTTATCTTTATTTTCTTTTCCCCATTTCTACCTGTTGGGAGGACTTCCACTATCTTTTTTTCCTTCTTTTCTTCTTTTTGTCTTGCTTCTTTGTACAAGTGATAACTTTTAAATTTTAACATGCATACTTAATTAGTGAAATATATTCGATAGACCCTTATCTGCAGCAATGACGTTTCCCTAAACTAATTACATAACATTGTCCACTATTTTATTTCTACCACGTCTGACATTGAAAAAATTAAACAGTATTTTCATTGTGAATTTGTACAGGCAATGCTTTTATATTTGCTTCCTCAAATTTGCTGCTTCTGCCTACTTCGTTATTTTGTGCTCCTTTTTCCTTTCATGAAGTATGTAAGAAAGTCTATCAGTAAGGTCTGTGAAGAGTGGAGCTTTTATTTCAGCCACATTTTAATAGATTAGCTTAGATTATTTTGATGTTTTTCAATGTTTTAGGCTAGCTATGAATTTACTTTTATTAATCAAACTCAACTTTTTTCTAATATAATCTGAAAATTCCTATACTTACTAAGACCTATAATTCAGAGAATTTTAAGGAAATCTTCAGCTTTTAGCATCACAAAATTTTCTCCTATATTTTTATCCTCTTCACCTTGATTTCCTGAGTTACTATTTAAAATTTCTTTTCTAAATTTTTTAAAGATTTTATTTATTTACCTTTGGAGAGGGGAAGGGAGGGAGAAAGAGAGGGAGAGAAACACAATGTGTTGCTGCCTTCCATGTGTCCCAGACTGGGGACCTGGCCTGCAACCCAGGCATGTGCCCCAACTGGGAATTGAACTAGTGACCCTCTGGCATGCAGGGCGGCACCCAGTCCACTGAGCCATACTAGCCAAGGCTACCTGTTGAAATTTCTAAATTTTATTTCATGTTCTATTTATGTCTCTCATTATTTTATCTTTTCTTAAGATTTTACTTATTTGTTTGTTTATTTTTAGAGAGAGGGGAAGGGAGGGAGAAAGAGAGGGAACTAAACATCAGTGTATGAGAGAAACTTTGTTTGGTTACCTATTGCATGCCCCCAGCTGGGAACCTGGCCAGCACCCCCGAGTGTGCCCTGACTGGGAGTCAAACTCTCCACCCACTGAGGCACTCCAGCCAGGGCTTATTTTATCTTTTAATTTTATTTTGTATTGGTTTCAGGTATACAGCTTAGTGGTTAGGCAATCATATATTTTACATCATGTTTACTTCAATATGTCATCTCTTATTCTTAGTGCTCTCTCTAGATAATTTGTCAGGTTTTGGTATTAGGATAATGTTGTCCTTATAAAGTGAGTTAGGAAGGGTTCATTCTAAAAAGGATTTCAGTTAAGAGTGGAATTACTTCTCCCATAAACATTGATAGAATTCATTAGTGAATCCATCTGGAACCTCAGTCTTACTAGTGCAAAAGTGTTTTGATTTGTTTTAATAGATTTATTTATTTATTCATTCATTCATTCATTAATTCATTCATTTATAGAGAGACGGGAAGGGAGGGATAAAGAGAGAGAAAGAAACTGGCATGTGAGAGACACATTGACTAGTTTCCTCTCATAAACCCCCAACCTGGGACCTGTCCCACAACCCAGGCGTGTGCCCTGACAGGGAATCAAACTGGCAACCCTTTGGTTCACAGGCCAGTGCAAAATTCACTGAGCTACACCAGCCAGGGCTAAAAGTTTAAAATTACAAATATTAATTTATTTAAAAATGTGGCTGTTAAGATTTTTAATATATTTTTAACATCTTGTTTCATATTTTTGGATGTATGTTTATGATAAATTTGCCTTGTAACTTTTTTCTTCTAAAGTGCTTGTTAGGTTTTGATTATAAAATTTTGCTAACCTCTTAAAATGAGGTGGAAATGGCTTTTTCCTCTTTTGCTCTCTGGTGGAGGTTAAGATTTGTATCTAATTTCCCTAGTTATTTGGGTAATTAACCAGGGAAGCCTTCTGGAATCGAGTTGTTTTGGGGTGCAATTTTTAACTGTGTTTTAATTTTTTAATTGATGGAGGACCATTCGGGTTAGCTGTTTCTTCTTGTTTCAGTTTCTGTAGCACTGTTTTTTAAGGAATTTGTCCATTTCAAATAAAATTTTATGTTTGTTAACATAAAGTTGTTTATAACTATGTACTATCTTTTAAAACTCTGTAGGATTTGTAGTAATGGCCTCTGTTTTGATTTCTGATATATATATTTGGAGATTTCTCTTTTTACATATTCATTATTCCAAAGGACCAATTTTTGTCTTTTAAAATCTTCTTTATTATATTTACTTTTCTATATATTTTTCTTTTATATTTTCTTTTTTTTCTCTTTGGTTTTAATTTACCCTCATTTTCTAAATTATTGAAATTGATTTTCAGCCTTAATTGTACTTAGGCAAAAAATTTCTCTCTAAACATGGCTTTAATGCCACCCACAAGTTTTGCTAATTTCATTTTGTTGCCATTTGATTAAAAATATTTCCTAATTTCTATTCTGAATTCTTTTTATCTTATTAGAAGTTTAGAAGAGCACTGCTAAATTTCCCAGTACTTGAGGGATTTTCAAGATATATTTGTTTTAATTTCTAATTTAATTTCCCTTCATTAAGATAATGTACTCTGCGTAATTTTAATTATTTAACATTGTGGGGGAATTTCTTTGTAGCTCAGCATTTATCAAATATAGTATAACTTTTATGTGTAGTTGAAATTTAAGTGTGTTACTAAGTTGTTAGAGGCAAGATTTTATGTACGTTTAACAGGTCAAGTTTATTAATCATGTCATTCAAAATACATCTTTGTTGAATACTTTTGTCTGTTTTTTTCTCTATCATTTACCAGGAAGGGTGTGTAAAACTCTCTTGCTATGATCATGAATTTGTTTATTTCTCCTTTTATTCCTGCTAACTTTTGCGATATATTTTTATTTTTATTTGGTTATTTGATACACAATAGATGCATAAGATTTATAAATGCTACTACATTTTCATACATTGTTCCTTTTATCATTATGAAATAAGCACCTTAATTTCTAGTAATGATTGCTTTAAGTTCACTCTGTCTGACAATATCATACCTATAATGCTCGGATGGTGGTTACATGGTATATCTTTTTTATTTTTTAATGTTTCATTTTTAATGTTTCTGTAACATTTCTAATATTGAATATGGATGAGCTTTCTTTTGTAGTCAGTCTGACCGTTTTTCTGACAATCATACACACACAACATTTGGATTTAAATTTGTGATCTTTTGGGTTCTTTATTTATATTATTCTATTTTAGAAATTTTATTACTCTATTATCTGTAGTTACCTCAGCAATTGCCACATGCTTTTGTGACTTATTAAATTCTAAAATAAATTAGTACTTTTACCAGTTGATATACATTGCCAGGACATGAGAATACTTTTATTTCCCCCTCTAATTCTTTGTGTTATAATTGTCATTTATTTTTACTTTATAAATATTTTATACTCTGGAAGACATGGTTACAGTCAATACTCACTTACATTTCCCAAAATATTTATGCTTTTTCTTTCTTCATATTTTTTTTTACCTATGTATGGGTCTACCTACCCACTTTCCTTCTGCCTGAAAACATCTCCCTTTAGTATTTTCTTCACCGTGGGTCTGCTCTCTTAGAGTCTCTCAAGTTTAATTTGCCCAATTAAAGTGTCTCCATTTACTTTCAATTTTGAAGAATATTTCCCTAGTTATAAAATTTTATGGTAGTATTTTTTAGAATGATAACTTCCAAAAACAACCTTAAACCATGACTGTCATATAAATTAAAAATAAGTGCATATCAGGGATTTAATTTAACTCATTAATTAATGAGAAAATCTATAAAAGCCCAAACAACAGGATCACATGAGTATTTAGCTGGCAGGGATCCATGACCTCTACCTGACAGCATTTGTTGGCTTTTCCAGCTGCAGGTGAGTTTTGATGAACAGACCGTGCACTCTCTTGATTCAGATTCCCTCTTCTCCATAGGTTGTTTTCAGATGACCCTGATCATTGTGTTTTTTGGGTCTTTAATATTCTGCTTTCTATCCTTCCATGCCGGAAGTCCGAAGGAATTCTGGATCTTACATGAGAGAAGCAGACCATATCACATTGCGCCCACTCCCTCAGATTCGTCCTGCACCTACCCGACAGCACCACATTGCTCCAAGGTTTTGACAAGTCGGGTCATCTCTAAACATCTTGCAACTTTTTGGGGCTATGTTCCAAAAACTGCAGAATATGCTGTCTGCTTTACAGTTGCTTATATAGATCTCTGAACGGGTGTGATCTACCGCCACCACTCCCAATATTAGTTTCAACTACGAGGTGGAAAGGAGAATCGTGTTACTTATATCTGATCTTTTTCTCTTAATGTTTTGCTTTTTCCACTCTACTAGCCAGCAACAGGAAATATTTTACCTTTCCCACGAGGCAAGAACTTCCCTTACATAATAAAGCATTCTTCTTATTCTAGGGCCTATACTTGGTTCAATTTTCTGAATTTTGAGTCTCATTATGCAAAAGCTCTATTGCAATGGACATATAAATATCAAATTGAATGTGAACAATGTTTTCTCCATTATTTATATAACTGGTGTCTGAATTCTTGTTGTTTGAAATAAAAGCCTCATGGTCTTCATGATGAAAAGATTTGAGGAAAGGAGAAAAATTTCCTGAGAAGTTAAAATGCAATAGGGGACAACTCAAACATCTTAATGTGCATAATAAACACATCACACATATCTTTAATTGATAAATTATAGGGTATATTATTAGAGGTAATCTTTATAGCATAAGAGGGGTTATCACCCAATACTCAATTATTAAAAAATTCCCATAAATAATTGGCATTATTAAAAGGAACTATGAGTAGGTTTGTAATTATTGCCATTATTTTCCACATTAATAAGCACTCTCTTGCAAAACATGCCAGTATCTTAGGAAACCATATTCTGATGTGTATAAGTTGGTTTTTTTATGGTGGTTCCTCAAAAAGCTAAACACAGAATTAACATATGTCTAGGCAATTTCATTCCCAGGTATATACCCATGTGAAAGGGAAGTACACACTCTAACAGGATTGCTCATGACAGCACACAGGTGGAAGGAACTTAAAGTCTAACATCAGATGAATAAACAAACTCTGATGAACACAGAGATGGGGTGATTAAAAAGTTTTGAAAATAGAGATAGTTTGTGGCTGCACAATGTTGTGAGCAAACTAAACATCACTGATTTGTATACTTTAAAACAGCTATGTGAATTTCACCTTAATAAAATTTTATATGAAAAAAATTAGTTACATTATTACAAATCTATCCACTAGGGGATGCTGCTTCCATTAAAAAAAAAACCATGATAGCATTTTTTTTTTGACAGAGAATGAAGAGGAGAGTTAGCCTTGTAAATACATTTTCCACTTATTTTGCATCTATTTTAGATTTCCTTTAAAAAGAAACAAATGTACTTTTTGGAAACATTCCTGGAAAAATAATGTTTTATATTCTAATTTACCTCTTCAAGAAAAACAGTTTACGAAGCATCATATTTAGGAAAGACTTCTGTGCTTGAGCAAAGATCGCGCGGCTCAAGAATTAAACCAGCCTGAAGCCAGAGAAAAAGTTCATGGAAAACAATTTAGAGACTCATATAAACCTGACTAAGCAAAGAGCCTAAGTATTCATATCAACATGGAGTTTTAAATAATGTTTATTATTACTGTAAGTACTTGAAAATATCCATATTTTCATGAGAACAGCAACATTTGATTATCTAACAAACTGGTGTCTTAAATTCTTTCTATGATTTATTAAATCACTTGTCATTTATTAATTAATAAAGAAAGCTGCATATGTTGAAGTTGTACCAGGAATAAAATAACTAGACCCTAATCTCCCTGAGTTTCTGTGGTTTTAACAATGCAACACAGGAAGTGTCATGCATCCACATGTGTGGAGTATTTATTTTCATCTTCAAAACCAAGAAATAAGTTACTCTTCCTACAAAGAGAATATCCTCCTGGTACTGTATACAACAAATCTCAGTTACAGCAGAGAAAATTAGCCCCCCAAATCATAGTCTCCTAAGTAAATCTGATTAGTACCATATAATTATGGGATCATTCTTCATTTAATGTATAAAGTCAACAGTCAGCATTTTCCTGCACCCACTGAGAGGAAGCAAAACCTTTCTGGAATCAGCTGGTAAATGTTATAAAGACCATCCTTGGAGTGAAGTCAGAATGACATCACTACTAAATCCTCCACGAAACGAGAAGCGGGCAGCCCTGTGTAGACAGTTTGAGATAAGACTCAATGTGGAGCCTGTCAAAAGAATCCAAAAATCCAGAAATATAAGCTTAATCATAGACTTTTACTCTAAAGAACTGGAAATATACCAGAACCCACACTGGTCGATATATAAATTATATAGATTTTCCTAAGGTGTTTCAATTTAGTTACTCTAAAACCAACAAATGAAATATTCTTTTGTAATCTCAATGAAATAAACATTGTTATTATAATGTACTGGTTTTTACTTGCTGAATAACAAATAACCACAATGTCACCCTGGCTGGTGTAGCTCAGTGGATTGAGCGCGGGCCTGCGAACCACACGATTGCAGTTCGATTCCCAGTCAGAGCACATGCCTGGGTTGCAGGCCAGTTCCCAGCAGGGGGATGCACAAAAGGCAACCATACACTGATGTTTCTCTCCCTCTCTCCTTCCCCCTTCCCCTGTAAAGATAAATAAGTAAAATCTTAAAAAAAAATAACCACAATGCCGTGGTTCATAGAAGGCATTTGTTATAACACGGTTTCTGTGGGTCGGGGATCTGGGCACAGGTTACCTGGGTCCTCTGTGGAGGGTTTCACAGAGCTGTAGTCAAGGTGTTAGCCAGGGCTCAGGTTTCCTCCATAAGGCAAAGAAGCTCAATAACTCCAAGCAGAATAAAAACAAAGAGAACCATATCAAAGCATATCATGGTCAAGTTATAAAAGGAAAACCAGAGAAAAAGTGATAGGCTGAATACAAAGGACAAAAGAAAACAATGTCAGAATGTTTAGAGCACAATAAAGTATTTATTTAAATTCTTTAAAAATAAGGAAAAAGCGTCTTTATTCGGGAATGGTATACCTGGCAAATCCATCTTCAGAAATAAAGGTGACATAAAAAACTTTGAGACAAACAAAAGCTTAGAGAATTTGTCAGCAGAACATTGCTACCAGGAATGTTGAGGGGAGCCCATCAAGCCAAAGGAAAATTATGCCAGGGGGAAATTTGCATTTTCACACACACAAATAAATGAGGAGCACCAGAAATGTTAAATTTGGGGTACAAATATAAAATATATATATTTCTCATTTTAAGTTCTTTAAAAGATAACTGACAGTTTAATGCAAAAATAATGCACAGAAGGCTTTAAAGATATGTAGAAGTAAAACATTTTCAAAAATAGCACAAAGAGAAATGGAAATAAAGTAATTTAACGTTTTATACTAAATACAAAATGGTATAATATTACTTACAGAATGTAAAAAATCTTTATTTTACACCTGGCAACCTCTTAAATATAAAACAATAAGATATTGTTAATTAACCAACAATGGAGATAAAATAAAATGATAAAAATACTAAGTATATTTAATCATGTGTGAACATTTGTTGAAGCTTTTAAAAAATAACCCCATTCAGAAAATAATTCAAACTTCCCCTGACTGATGAATGGATGAACAAATTGTGGTAGACACCTGGGATGAAATGCTACTCACCAATAAAATAATGAACTTCTGATACGTGCAACCACATAGATGGATCTCAATAATCCCATGCTAAGTGAAGGAGGCTGTATCTACTGCATGACTCCATTTATATAGAATTCTATGAAAGGCAAAATTATGACAGAAAGCAGAGCAGCAGTTTACCATCCACTGGAGGTGGAGGGGAAAGGTGGAATGGCAAGGAGAACCACGGAATTTCTTGACCCCAGAGGTTCACTGTCCTTTAGACTTTAGTCCATTATACCAGGCAACCAAGAGCAAACATCTTCCATATACCACCTAAAAGTTATATGTATTATGACTTGTATAATTAGTTACACAGCAATAGAAAACTAATAAACCTGTCTAGAGAAGGTGCTGAAGTTCAATGTTGCTAACTATGGCATAAATGTTCAACAAAGCATTTCTTTGCTTCCAGTGCTATTTGTATCTTTATAGTAGTGAGAACGTCACTGACTTCCCACAGTGTGTACCTCAATCAACAGAGGAAACCATCCAGGGCTGAGTTGTTTGATATTCTTCTCATTCAAGTAAAACAATACATGATGTAGTTTTATTTCTTACCTCTCTAATGAGATAGTGCCTTCCATTTGGGGAAGCATGCATTGCAATATATTTTTCATAACCATTTAAAAAGTAATTTAACTGTACATTGCTCACAGTCTATTCAGTGTGAAATAGAAAAAATCAAATTCACTGAATTTTTACTGATGAATCTTTCACTAATTTCTCAAAAATGGTTAATATAATTTAGTTAAAATATGTATTTAATTTTATGGCTTTCAATTTCAAGATCCTGATAAATATCTGCTCAACTCACAAAAGGTATAATAAATGTCAGTTACTTTTAGACCAATATCTATTTGATAATTATAAAAGTTTTGATGCCTTTTACAGGTAGCATTAATACAATGCTTATAATACCCAGATAATTAACATTCTCATTATTATCAATTGGTACATATCCCTAATTCAGTGATGAGAAAAGATTTCAAACTTATTGACTAGACTTCTAAGGAAAAGTATTTTCTCTAATCCAGTTTTTCAAAAGCCAAATATCCAAATCAGTAAGATATTTTCAAACACATATCTTCCATATATGTATATTTATTTATTTACAAGTTATAAAGAAATATATTCCTATATTCTTTATGTTATGAAGAATGCAATAGATTTTTAAAAAATTCTCACCCAAGGATATGTTTGTTGAGTTTGGAGAAAGAAGAAAGGACAGCAGGAGAAACATCAGTATAAGAGAGAGACATGGATTGGTTGCCTTCCCTATGCACCTTGACCTGAGATCAAACCTGCAACCCAGGTATATATGCTCTGACACCGGCTCACAGTGTCTGAGGCATTAAGGATGAGATACAAGACAAATTCACACAGATTACTGAGTCCTGTGGAGGAAAAGGGATGGCACTGCTACTCGCTCAAGCAGGGAGCAACTTGCAGTGGCCTGGACACTCTCTCAAGGGGAGAGCTCACCAACCCTTGCCTTGACAGGTTTTTAATGGGTTTCAATTTGTACAGGAATACAGGTAAAGTTCATTAATCATTGTCAGGCAGTAAGAATCAAACAATAGATAGCATACAAAGAACTCTGAGGGCCTATTCTGAGTCAGGGTCTATTAGTTAAAGGGCTACAAAACTTGGGGAAACAAACTCATTTCCTGCTCGGACCCATATCATTTAATTGAGAGCATTCTTAGCAAGGCAGGTTTCACAGGATTTTATGTATTCTTTCTTCGGCCTGATCACCTGGGGAGCCCGCCCTATCCTGCATAGGGCTGCACCATCCTCTTGTCATTGTTTCAGGTTTAGGTCGGGCAGGAAGTAAGGCAGCCAAGAGATTAGGCGACTTCTTGCAGACAGAACGAGGACTCAGGCTTTGTCAAAGTTGAGGGAGGAGGGTCCATCACCCCCTTTGTCCTTAGTCCCCCCAAGTCATTCCCTGGGGCCTGCAGGTGATCATGGCTGTCTTAGGTCATTCCCCCTTGGGTAATTTTACCCATCATTGGCTAACTGATCAAGTATTGGAAGTCAGTTATGGAAAAAGGAGCAGAAATGCTGCTCCTGCCAGGGAGATAAGCTTTGTCTCCTTAGCGGCTTATGGTCCGAAGGTCGCGCACTCAGCCTTAGCCATGGCAGGGTTACAGCTCCTGAAACCAGGCAGGGCGGTTCTGAACAGAGACAGGAGGAGAAACACCAGTATAAGAGAGAAACATGGATTGGTTGCCTTTCCTATGCACCTTGACCTGAGATCAAACCTGCAACCCAGGTATGTGCCCCGACTGGGCATCAAATGCATGACCTCTTTTGTGTACTGGACAATGCTCCAACCAACTGAGCCACCCCGCCAGAACTGATTTATTTATTTATTTATTTGTTTGTTTATTTTAGAGAGGGGAAGGGAGGGAAAAAGAGGGAGAGAAGCATCAATATGTGGTTGCCTCTCATGCGCCCCCTACTGGGGACCTGGCTTGCAACCCAGGCACATGCTCTATACAGGGAATTGAACCCATGACCCTTTGGTTCACAGACCAGTGCTCAATCAACTGAGCCACACCAGTCAGGGCTACACTAGAATTTTTAAACAATGAACTGAAAATAATAGAAACATTATTTTAATAACTATTTTAATTCATTAAGAAACAAAACAGCCTTTTCTTGTAAAATAAATAATATATTATGTTATAGGAGATAATCAAATTAATATTTAGTATATCTTATTATTTATAGAGCTATTTTGGTCTAACACTTTATGGTACAGAAATTCGTAGTTCAGTTTACAGATACTTAGATTTAGTAGTTAATCTTAGCTAACAAAAAAGAAAATACAAATAGGAAAAAAAGTGTGCAAATTTACTTTGCTCACCAAATCATTCTACTAATTTCCTTATGGTGTCCACTAAAGATTTCTGGTGAAATTCAAGCAAGTTTTAATCATTCCTGATGATTAAACTAATCAAGTGTTAATTATATCTTTAAACAATGTTTCAAAACCAACTGAGATTTTTTGAAGATTTTTAATCAAGGTAGAAAATTTGGTTTTTATGTTCTTAAGTGTGCAGATTTCTGGCAACAAAATTGTACAATAATGGAAATATTTATTTTCAAATTGCTCTTTCCACAGCCTTTATTTCTTCTGGACAAAGGTTATTTTCTCTTTATGGATCAGCTTCTTGGATCTTAGGAGCTTATTTCTCTTAAGTAGGTATGGAAACAGCTGGTACTGAGAGCAGGAAATGTGTCCACTGTGCCATTTTCAGGGGGCTCACAGTGGTCACATTAATTGCAATGTCTCCTATCAATCATATTTTTTTTATTTTAAAGATTTTATTTATTTATTTATTTTGAGAGAGAGGGGAAAGGAGGGAGAAAGAGAGAGAGAGAGAAACAGCAATTGGTTCCCTCTCTGGTGCCTCCAACTGGGGACCCAGCCCAAACACCAGGCATGTGCTCTGACTGGGAATTGAACTGTCAACCTTTAGGCCACAAGTGGGCACTCATTCTACTGAGCCACACCAGTCAGGGCCAATCACAATTCTTTTTAAGCCTCTACTCCATTTTCCAAAGGTTTAGATCAGGGAAAACTAAGAGAAAAAAAATTCCTAAGTCTACCTTCCTCAGGCCCAGTGAATTGCTGTGTGTTTAATACTACCAGATCTCGAGTGCTGCTGTCAGCTTCTCCTCCATGTTAAAGGCCCTCCTACCCTCCCATAGGGGGACACATGCCTGCCCTTGGAGCTGGACTCATTGTGGGGGCCAGAGTAAGAGTAAAGATGAACGTCCTTCTTAGCTTTCAAATAAAAAACTAAAAAAAAGAGAGAGAGAGAGATCTAATATTTTCTTCCCTGATCTTCAACAGATGTCTTGAACGACTCACTCTGGACACTCAAGTTTGTCAGCACCTTCTCCAAGTCCTGGCAGTGATTCATGAAATTTCATTTTCTGGGTCCCATCAAGACCCACTGAATCTAAGTAACTGGGGCATTGATCAGTTTGAAAACAAGCTTTAGAATTTTTTTCTGTACACCAGAAAGTGATATCTTGCCTCAAATCAGTGATTCCCAAGCAAAGTAAAATGGGCTTATAGCAGAATTAACTTGGGATGCTTGTTAAAAATATCCAGACACTGGACTGCATCCAAGACCAAGGAAAACCAAATCTCTATGGGTAGAACCTAGAATTTGGTATTTTTAAAGTGATTTCTCTTGCAGAACCAAGTATAGAAACCTCTGCAGTTTATGTCATTGAAGTGAGCTTTGTGGTACAAACTGACATTTTTCTTATTCCTCTAAATATTCTCTTGCTAGCAAGCTTTTAGAGTCCTTTGAGGTTTTTGGTTGAGATTTGCTAGTTCTCAAATAGTGGGTCCCAGGCCAGCAGCCACAGCATCACCTGGGAACTTTAGAAATACCAGTTTCTCAGACTCCGCCCTAATCTACTGAATCAGAAACTGAGAGGTAAGAAGGAACTTTATAATAAAAAACTGCATATTCAAAACCTAACCTAATCCTTGAAAATTGTATTATTAACAATGAAAAGAACCTCATATTTTACTTGTTTCAAACCTTTAGGCTGTGTGCTGCAGATGCCGACAAGAATAGCACCATTTAAAGTATTTGCATTGGGAGAGTCTGAAATTAGAATTGAGGAAATCTTTTAAGGTGAAATTCTCACAAATACTTCCTCCCAAAGACCTTGTGCCAGTCCGTGATTTCCTGGCAGATGTTTTCCATTAAACTGTTACTGGGTCACGACAGACTCACCATGGTTTGCAGTTGCCATGACAACCATATTTTTTTGGTCTGCAGAGAATAGTATGCAACTCAGAGGTGTATGTTTTCTCTGAGTAATGGAAATGTTGATCTGTCAAATGAATTGATTAGGTTGACAACTGCACATTTGATAAATCAGCAATAAATTTGAAGGATCACATTTATTACACATGCTTTATCCAGTGGACAGTATGCTGTTTCCACTAAATTTTCTAGACAAATAAAGATCCTGTGGTAAGCATACCAGTCTTTAAAACTATAAAAAGCTCAGGGAAATATTTTATTATTGTTATAAGCCATATTTTTCATGAAGGAGGGAATGATTCTAGGGAAAAATAGCCACACATTTTAGTGATTCGTATTTACTGTTTTGCACTCACATCGAGCTTACTTTCTCTTGGTCACTTACTACAAAAATGAAAGCAAATATTACTTTGCAAAGCAACAATAATTTAATAACACTGTAGACTTGAAAACAATATATGCAGCATCTAATTATTTATAACTTCATTTGGGAACTTGTTATCTGGGGTATCATTAGGTTTTACATACACAAAAATGCTATGGCAAAGTGTTTTCAGAATTAGGGTCCTTTGAAAAATGAACCGATTATCGTTTTTAAATTAAATCAGGGGAAAGTTTTTTTCTTTCTCTCTCTACCAGAGTATATCTGGTAGAGAGATAATGATAATTTTTCTCTCAAGTATTATTTATAACTTACTTAAATCATGTTCTGGTTGGTTTATGACCTACATGAGAATGAAAATCTTTCAGAGGTATTTTAAATTATGCTAATTATTTCCAGTGCTAGGTCCCAGGAAGTCTGGATCAAAGCATAATATTCATCTAGCACACTATGAAATTTAACTCCATTGCTTCTACCGCAGCAGTGGTTAGCGATGGGCTCCTCTATCTTTTTTGTCTTGGATTACTTTTGATTAAGTATAATCATGTATGTGCATCACACATATAGGTGATTGCTCCATTTTAATCAATTCTTTATTTTTTTAAATTATGTTGTTTGTTGTAACTGAAAAGGTGATAATGTTTTCTTTTTTCTTTGTCTTGGAAAATATAAGATTCCTTACATGTTTCATTGACAAGCTTCTCTGAATTACAGACCTTGAAATTGTTGTGTTTGGTACTTTTCTTTTACCAGTTGTACCTTTTGCCTTATATCAGTGGTATATGTGTACTTCTATTATTTTGTCCTTATAGAGTATGCCCTTCCAGAAGTTCAATATTATTTCTTTCATTGGTTTGCGTATCCTTTGTTTAACACACACACACACACACACACACACACATATATATATGCTCAATAAATTCTTGTTATAATCAATTAAAATAAAATATTTTATCCTCCTGTGGGTTCAAACTGAATAGATGTTAATCTGGTACCACCTTATACATTTCTGAACTTTCCAATAGTCTAAAATTAGCACAGATAATTTTTGTAATCTAAAATGAAACTAATCTAAGTTTTAATATAATAATGAAATTTGGTAGCTACTTTTCTGCCTCGGTATTCCTATCAGCTTCATATCACCTGGTAAATATGACTGGTGTGTGTATGTCCTTCTCACCACCCCCCCACCTCTTCAGAAACTATGGATCAAATTATTTAAGGGACTAAGTCTATTTATCTGAGAGAAATTATACATTTACACTCAGTGGGGAAACTGAGAGCCCCATGTTCTCCTCATTCTGTTTTGTCTTTTCCCATCCATGTTTTATCCTCTCCTGCTCCCTCTGTTGGCTTTTTATGAAAAGGCGAAACAGAATTTCAGAACTGGAAGGCACCTAAGAGACGATACTAGATCTCAGAGTACAATCCCTAAAACGCCGAGAGCCAGAGAACGCTGCAGTGAGTGAAATGGGATTACTGGGGCCTGTGACGCTGCAGAGAAAACAAACCCTCAATAGGGGGCAGTGCAGCAGACTCAGCACCAGCTAATTATTGCCAAGCAAAAATGTAGGCCCAATCTACCAATTTTTTTCATGAAAATTCAAAAATGGACTTTATGTAAACATCCAAATGTTGGCAACTGATGAGCACAAAAATGTTCTGCCTGTCAAAACACATCTTCAGGCCAAAATTAAGGCACGAGCTGCCAGTCTTCAAAATGTGGTTAGACCAAACTCTTGTTTCACAGACAAGAAAACTAGAGTGCAGACTGACGTGAAAACTTGCCTAAGACCATCCTGGATCTTAGACAAAAACTTCGGTGCTCTTCAACTCTACATATTAGTGACTTGATATGTTTTCTTAATAAGTCAGAAAGGAAATTTGTGAGCATATCCCCATAGGGGTGAAGTGTCTGAGAATTGTTTTATATCTTGGTTCATGGAACAAAAAAGCATTTATGTTTGTAGATCAGGAAATGGCAAGAAGATTTTGTTTGAATAAATAATATGGTGCAACCTCTGAGAGGCAGGTAAGGTAATAATACTTCATTTATATTCATTCCAATTTTTTTACAACTCCAAGCTCTTTTGTGCAGAATAACATAACAATTTCTGAATTTCAGTTAGGGTTTTGTTAATAAACTGGTTGAAACTGGTATATTATATATTATTTCTACTAAATTATTATTTTGATGGATGTCTTAGGGATCACTTATGATTTGGAGGAGAAAATTATTTACCAAAATTGCAAAAATAATCTTTCTCCCCCAAATTTACATTATTACGTTTCATTTTATTTTCTACATTTAAAGTGACCTTTTCATCAAGGGTCAAAAAACAGATCTTTGGTAACCATCAACTAGACCATTCTTATAAGAATTAAGGTTTCTATTTCCTTAGATAACATCTAGCCCTTGTGAGATTTTTCTACTCTGATGGCCCAGCTTCCATTGCTCCCTATTTCACAAACAACACAGAACTGGAAATAAAACTGACCAGATCAGAAATGGCTAAAATCTGAAGAAGAGGATATGGCTGCAAAGATTAAAGAGGCCCACATCATGAAATATATAACAAGACACACTTCTAATGTTTAATGAGGATCATTCTCATTCCAGATCATTTGGGCAACTTTAAAAAATGACCAGTGCCCAACCAAGGCTTCTGATTTTATTGATCTGAGAGGTGGGCATACAGATATCCCATTCTGGTCAATCTCCCTGTAGTGACTAGTGCTAGCACATGATTGAAATAGCAATGGATCCAGATACAGGGTAAATTCTCATCTGCATCTTCACACCAATCTCTTCCTGAATCTCAGGATATCCAGTATCAGTACCTAGAGAGCAATGACAAATCTATCTCAGTTCCATAGTGACGTGCTGACTACTGAAGAGGGAAGTGAAAGCCTTCGTTATCTGCATCCTAATTGCCAAAGCAGATTCAGGTGTCGGTTTCTTTGTCCAGTAGAACTCCCAGATAAAGGAATCTTTATCTTATGTCTGTAAGACTAAGATGCTTCGATTCTCAGGAGGCTTGGAAGTAAGCAGTCAAGAGGCCTGGGATATTGGTGGAACTAAGCACCATTTGCTGGACATACTCAGGCACATGGTCACAGTAGAGTCCACCTAACAAAGGAAGCTATAAAAGCCTTCCAGGGGTAGTACCAGAATTTCTGCATGGGAGATTGAACTTTGGTTGGCAGCAGTGGAAATAGCCCGTTGAAACCTGTCTTATAGTTACATTTGCTTAACAAAAACATTAGTTTTACCTAGCCAGTATGTTTATTTGCCATACAATAAATTATGGAGCCAGGAAAGGCTGACAGAGATTATAGGATTAGCCATATTCCTGGGTCGTCTTTTGTGCTACCCGTGATGGTTCAAGAACTGGCTGGTTGTCAAAGCAACTATTTTTTTCATTGATTTTTTTTAGAGAGAATGGGGGGGAGAGGGAGGAAGTCAAAAGAGAGAGGGAAATATCATTGATTTGTTGATTTGTTATTCCACTTATTTATGCATTCATTGGTTGACTCTTGTACATGCCCTGACTGGGAATTGAGCCCACAACCTCAGTGTATCCGGATGATGCTATAACCAACCGACCCACTAAGTTAGGGTGTCAAAGCAATTCTTAAACATTAAAAAAAATACGGTACACCCTCTACTATGGCCTCTGCCACAGGCCTTGAAATGATGCTTTTGGTAAAAACATCAGTCTTCTGAATCACATTCAGAGGTGAGGTCTCCATTTATGACTAAATTTAACCCCAGTTACAATTCTTATTATTCATTTCCTTAAACTTAACACAATCTCCTCCAGGGTGTGGATCAGTCTTATTCCCAGTATGTGCTATGTCATGGACTCACAACCCTTATCTTCTACTTTCTCCTCAGTGTTCACTCTGATAGCTAATTTTCTGACCCCCAAATCATCAAAACTTTAATTATCTTTATTTACAAAATAGCTAAACAAATTGCCATGAATTCGATCCTCCAAGGGAGACTAATCTCAGGGATTCCATGGTGATTTTTGTGCCAATATTTAAAGAGTTGCCATGTCACTTTAAGGAAGAAGAAAAACATGGATATATCCATTTATTTGCATTTAAGCTCTGAGCAATTATCTAATTTACATTTAATCCTTTGAGTACCTTCAGATTGTGGTTTACACAGTAGATAACCAACTTTTATAAAACTTAGTAGTTTATGTTTAAATTTTGAAACTTTGTTTTCATACTTATCCTCAAAAAATGTTTAGTGAGCACAAAACATTAAATCAGTATTTACTAAACTGTGTTTTGCAGATCTTGAATTTTATGGTTTATTAACAGTTGCCACAAATTTTCATGTATGCGTGTAAACACAGACACACACATGCAGAGGATTTGCTAGACTGGGAAATGCTGCCTTAAATCTAAACTGGCTTATTTACTCTAAAACTTCAGTATTTATGCCAATTAACATTAGGAGAATATATTGAACACATTTTCGAAATCATTCAACCAATCAAGCCATTTGAGCAAATCATGTGATGAGACTAGTCTTTTTAAAGGAGAATTTCAGAAAATGTGTTCCACATGATGGACTAGAAAGCCATAGGTTTTGGAGTCCCAGACAGGGTTAGAATTCCAGCTCTGTCGCTGGGTAAAGAATATCTGTCTCACAAGACTGATCTGAGATTAAAAGGTGAATTATGTAAAGGCATTGGGACACAGAGGTCCTCAATATATCAATAAATCTGAACTTACTCCTTCCCTTGACTTGAGAGTGTCTTCTGATGGCTTTTCATGTGCACACGTATGTATTATATGGCTCTAATCAGGCTCCCCATACGGATCTTGTTCTAACTTCACTTAATTATTTACTGTAAATGTGGGTCTGTGTTAGCATAGTTCATATAACAAAACAGGCTGGCTATTAGGCTACATAATTAAACACTAGTTTCTTTGGACAATAGCTGATTGTTGGACACGTGAGTTATTTTCAAATTTTTCTTTTCATAAACAGCTTTGTATGAACAGCTTGGAACAAATTACTTATTTGCTTTTAGATTATTTTCTAGGAGTATATTCCCCAAAGTGAAATTACTAGGTCAAAGAAAAGAAGCCATTACATAGCTTCTGTCACAAATAGCTCTGCAAAAAATTCGAACCAATTTACAATACCACTTAAAATATATAAGCATACCTTTTTACCTTAACTAGTTATCAATGGATCTTTATTGCTTTTGCTAGTTTAATGGCTACACACTGGTCCCTTAAATTTGCTGGAAGCAAACTTAACTCCAGAATGCTATGGATTTTTTAGAATGGTGGTTTATTGCTTTCATTTTTATGCAAATGTGCAAGGTATTTATTCTACTTCTTTGTATTTATTGACCAGAATTTAAATATCCAGGTTATAGGACCTCTAGCCAACCTCATGTTTTAGGGCAAATATTGATAATATATAATGACTGCTCCTTCAGGATGACTTACATACTTTGTCATGTGACTCTAACCTTTTTTTAAAAGATTTTATTTATTTATTTTTAGGGGGGAAAAGAAGGAGAGAGGGAGAGAAGTATCAATGTATGGTTGCCTCTCCAGCGTTTCATGCTGGGAACTGGCCTGCAACCCAGGCATGTGCCCTAACTGGGAATTGAACCATGATCCTTTGGTTAGCAGGCCCACACTCAATCCACTGAGCTACACCAGCCAGGGTGTGTGACTCCAACCTCTTACTCCCTCATCACTTTCCTTTTCCCATCCCACCCTCTGAACCTGATAGTGTGTGACAAATCTCAAATATTCTTAGTACAAGAATGATATCAGAAACTATTCAGTGTGTAAATCTCTGCTTATGGTTGGCCAAGAGTGTTTATGATGTCAAAGAATCTCTAAAATGCCAAAGAGCCATGATGCCAAACTTATATCAATAATTCATAATTATGTGCAAGTCTTTAAATGAGATCTTGATAATTTTTATATTAATAGTAGAGGGACTTGCTGAATTATGTAAGATAATTAAAGGACTAGTTCACATAATGTCAAGCTCTGTCCCCCGTATTTTTCTCCATTGCCAAGGCTACATGGTGACTTTCCACCATGTTCTTTAGGACCAATCTAAACTTACACTGAACTGTAACTTAGCGTAACATTATAGGTCTTGCTAGTTCAGTCTTGGTCAGTGCTAATAACTAATTTATTGATCTTTAACCCAGGGATTCCTTGATTTTGCCTAACTGGCACCCCACAGGGGTAGTTGTCTGTTCCCCAAAACTCGAGCTAATCAGTGAGGGAAGAGTTGGTCTGTGACATGTAGACGGACTGTAGACACTGAACCCCTGCCTGTCCTAAACCTTGGCAAGTATGGAGCCATTTTATTAACTCCCAGATGTAAAGCTAGATCAATCACAATTCCAAATCTGAAGCTCTACTATTGTTTTCCAGAGGAAAGAGTGTGTGTCGGTCACACGGCAAACTGAATAGGACTGTCTTGCCAAGGTGAACAAAATGAGGAATCGCTTATAGGTGCCTGCACACCTCAGAATTGCCTGGGTAAATATGCATGCTTTATGAAAAAGCAGATGTTGAAGAATGTACTGAGAGAGAAGAAGGAGAGGGAGCCATAGAGGGGGTAACCGGAAATCGTGTGCAGGAACGGTTCGTTACATGTCACCCACACTTGAGTCAGAATTAATGTTTTTCTAATAGAGTGTTTTCCTACCAGGAAAGGTGCCTTCAGTTTCTTGGCAGAAAAAAAATCTTTTCTTTCTCCCATCCTAAACTGATGGAGTATCTGTGCGGTGAGAATGACTTCAAGTCATAAAAGTAACTTTTGGCTTTGACCAAAAGGTTGTTAATGTTGTGAAGTTTTGACATTTGACCAATGATGTACTATGCTAACCTATCATGTAATTTTACATAGTGCATATTTACTATATAGAAATTTGAAATGCAAATAAGCAAAAGATAATGAAAAACACCTATAGAATATGAACTTACCTCCAGAAATAAAATTATAAATATTTTGATATATTCTTCTAGAATTCTTTCTATATACATACAATAAATGATTGATTATAAAGTACATCTCATGAATTATTTACATGTCAATAAGTGCATTTAACTGTGAATATACAATATAACTTAAATGGCATATTAATAGTCTATGATTTATTAGCAAGTTCCATATAATCAAATATTGATACTACATGCTTGAGATCCTAATATAATAAAAAAAGGTTAACCTTAATGTATTTTTCTCATATGTTCTATATCAATGTGTATGTCATCATCAAATCTTACTTAAGCCATTTAACATTTCCCTTTGAAGTAATCGTTCAGACTTTTAAAAATTGATAGTATGTCACCTTTATCCAAGTACTCAGTATAGAACTGTGTTTACCAGTAAGTTTTCAGTTCTGAGAAAGAAAAACAATGACTTGTTTCATGTGAATATTCACTCTGAGGAAGTCAGATTTCTCCTCTGAGTACAAGTGGGGCCGGGAGGACTGAAGACAACACTGTGTGTGTGTGTGTGTGTGTGTGTGTGTGTGTGTGTGTGTCTTTTACTGGCAGGAGAGTCCATACATTGGTAGGTTTTTCAAAGATGTTAGCGACATATTTCTGAGAGCCAGATGTTTCTGTGTTCAAACTCCTTACTGGGTTAGTTCAGGCAATTTGTATAATTTCTCTGATCTCATTTCTTACCTGTAAATTAGAGGTCATGATACCTTCCCTGGAGTCTCACTGAAATGAAATGAGATCATGTTTTTAAAGCTCTTGGTTCATAAAAGTAGCAAAAGTTTATTTCCTATTTATTTCAATGGATCTTTCCCACCCTGACTGGTGTGGCTCAGTGCATTGGGCATAGCCTGGTAAACTGAAAGGATGCCGGTTTGATTCAGCCAGGGCACATGCCTGGGTTGCAGGCCAGGTTCCCAGATGGCAGTGTGCAAGAAGCAACTTATCTGTATCTCTCTTGAACTGATGTTTCTCTCCCTCTTTTCCCCTCTCTCTATAAATAAATAAATAAAATCTTTAAAAAGTAAATGGATTTTTCCATATTCAGAAATAGAATCCATGACTCCTCACATCAGTTGAGTGTATAAGTAAATAATACACATTTGACTTTGTAAAATATTTAAACACATTTTACTGAACTGCATAATTACAAGTAAATCATCTTGTGGCTGTTATTTTCATGTGGCTTTTATCAATATGCTTTTGACCTGTTTACACTGTAATCCTCACAATTATTGTCTTGAAATTTTTTTCTCCTCACTTTTAATCTTTCCCTACCTGGCAAACTAATGAAGCCATTAATGTCACCATGAAATAAGTCCTGTTTGGGTTATGAATGTTCCATCTCAGTTCTGATGCAATTTACCATGTGCTTACGGAAAACACTGGGTTTTCAAAGAAAATCATAATCCGATACTCTGGCAGCTCATCCCCCACATCCATTCCATAATGACTTCAGAAATGACCAAAAAAGAAAGAAAGAAAGAGCAGGAGAGCAGTTGTTCTTTGACAACGCTTTTGTTATTAACCTGGTCAAGCATCACATGTGTGTCTGTGCCTACTCGGAAAGCTAAGGAATGAAGCAGGAGAACTCCTTTTGTCCCGTCTCACTAGCACGCACACTCACTCCTCTTCAACACCTTCCCCTAGAGGATGTTGTGTCCGAGGAATGCTGTATATCTGTCATCAGAAATGGTTTCTTATCTTCTCTGTCCCAAAAATTTATTCAGGATGCATTCCAGCAGAGAAAAAAAGAATTGGAATCCAACAAACAATGAAACTAACCCAGGAGGGCAATGAACAACAAGCTGTGCGGGAGACACAAAAAATAAATGGTTTGAATTAGAATAGGAAGTCAGAATCTTTAGTAAGTGGACACACAAAATATATAATTAATATATAAGTAAGAACTTGGAAAATTCTAATGATATAATATTGCTAATATGCATCCCATCTATCAACAAGGACAAAAACAAAGATACACAGAAATTATAGAAAGGACAGAAAGCTATACAAAAATGAAAACTAAAATGTGGCAAATTGTGAATAATTAATAAAGTATGTGAAAATAGAAAAAAAAAGAAATGGTTTCTTTCTCAGTCACATTACCAAATCGAAAACACTACTGTTCTGTGCTTAGCATAGAAGCAAATGTGTGTATTTCATGTATGTGTGTGTACATGTACATCCCTTTATATCCATAAAAATTTAGTTCTTTGTTTTTCAAAATTTCTCCATCTTATAAAAACAATAGGAAAAAGCTAGATGGGAACAAGTTAAAATCTATTTGGAAGAATCGCTCTTCTAATGCCACACATTTTCTTTCTTTCTTTTTTTCCCACAGGTGGGCTTGTCTGAATGTTTGCAGACCTTAGTGGGTAGCAACTTTCATCTGTGCTGTCTGTGCTAAACACGCCTGCTTTCCCCTTGGGTACTGTACACACCGGTGTGCATGCTGTTCTACTGTTCACTGCTGCTGCGACATCAGGACCTAAACACTAAAAAGAGAAGTCATAATAAACACACTTTCTTCCCTTTCTTGATGGGAATTTATGGAGTGCTTAATATGCACCAGGTTATTTAGCCTTCATTTGTGTTATTAAATTATTTCTATTAGATGTGTTTATTCTCACTTTTGGAAAAAGAAAACCTTTTGTTAGACTGTAGTATATTTAATATATCATTTAATTCAATTGCTGCTCATTGTATCTGTTTCATGAGGTTTCTGGTTCATGAGGTTTACTAGTTTCTGCCTTTCTGTGAATGCTGACAGAAAAGGATGTGAGCATTTAGATTCTTTTCCATCATTTTAAAGTTTAAGAAGGATTTATTTTACGTTCATTAAAACAGTCAACATAATCACCCTTTCACCTACCTACCCTCAGTAAAAAAATCCTTGTTTCCTATAAATTGAGGTAAACTGAGAGGAATAAAAGTATATAGTTGGTCTTGGACTCAAATGAAAACTGACACATTATTATTCAATTATACTTTTGAACATCCTTTTACGCATCTGACACAATGATAAACAGAGGAGGCACGAAGAGGAAAGGAAGTCCCCGGCCTCCAGGAGCTTCCAGGGCTGAACGACAAGCTTTCCTTTGGCTGATGGACAAAGGATGGAGTTCCGTGCACTTTCACTTTCGAATACGCCAAGGGGTTGGCTTACAAATTCAAAACGCTGTCACTAGGGGTTCTGAAAACTAAGTATTCGTACACTAAAATCAGCACCCTACTGCTATGGACTGAAGGATCTATATTAATATTTTATTATTTATTCTTTTAGCAAAATTTGATTTTAAACTAGCTAGCCTAGCATTTATTTACAATTCTTATGTACATTTACTAGATATACATATGTATATGTATTTTATTTTATTTATTTTTAAATATTTTATTTATTTATCTTTAGAGGGGAAGGGAAGGAGAGAGGGAGAGAAACATTAATGTGTGGTTGCCTCTCATGCGCCCCCTGCTGGGAACTGGCCTGCAACCCAGGCATGTGCCCTGACTGGGAATCGAACCACGATCCTTTGGTTCACAGGCCCGTGCTCAATCCAATGAACTACACCAGCCAGGGCTGTATATGTATTTTAAATGTAAATATTATCTCTTTAAACACAAAAACCACTATACAAAGAAGGTATTATTACTACCATTATACAAAAAAAAAAGAAACAAAGGCTGAGAGGGTTGGATGATAAAAGCCGGGGCTCCAATCAAGGCTCTGGGTCAGAGCCCATTCTTTCAGTTCCCACATTATGCTGGGTGTTGGGGGTCTAAGGATGGACAATCAAACACTTCCCCTGCCCTTAGAAAGTTTACGGTCTAGTTAAGGAGACAGATATTAATTGGATTGCGCAAATGTATAAATAGACATAGTAATACATCCCCAAAAGTGTAAATACAGGTTTTTAGACCAAAACTATAATGAAGGATACAATCTGACACGGTCAGAAAAACAGTTTTGAAAGTTAGATGTGAGCTGCTTTCTGAAGGGTAAGCAAGCATTAAAATGATGGGTATCACCCAAAAGGAGTTGGGGATGAAATAAGGCATTTATAGATGGAGGAAAAACCATGAAAGAGAGGAGGATGAAGGATCCAAAGCGGCTGCGACTCCTCCAGCAAGTAGACTGGCATTAAAGCAAGAAGGTGCCCGTTGTCCTGAGCATACAGACAACATTAGCAACCTTTGTCCTTTTCCTGGGAACTTTGAGAATCCACTCAGTGATTTCGAGCTTCTAAAATTTCTACTTAGTTCAAAACTTTTGGCAATTTTGCAGACCTACTGCTCATAAACACAAATATATTTGAAATTTCTTCAATTCGTGTGAAGAACATTTTGTCATGTCTTGAGTTGTCTGTTTTTATTTGAAGTTATTTATTATTTTAAATGTTAATTCCTCTGACCTTATCTTCATTGCTTATTTACTTGGTTGTAGAATTTTGGGCCAACCCCACCCATCAGAATTGTCCAGTGTTTGCATAAGTAATGTTCTGGTCTAATTTTTGAAAAACTACCTCAAGATACACATATATTATATGTTGTAGTATAAATACTGCTTTAGTCCCTTTGAGCTGCTATAACAAAGTACCATACACTGGATGGCTTATAAACAAAAAAAAATGTATTGCTCATTGTTCTGGAGGCTGGGAAGTCCACGGTGAAAGCACGAGCCTATTCAGTGTCTGGTCAGAGCCCGCTTGCAGGTTCATAGAATGTTGTCTTCTTGCTGTGCCTTTACATGGTGGAAGGAATGGGAGAGCTCTCTGCGGTCTCTGCTCTGAGGCCACTAATCCCATTGATGAGGTCTCCACCCTTCTGACCTAATCATTTTCCAAAGGCCACACCTCCTAATACCATCCCACTGGGGAATTAGGATTTCAATGTATAAATTTGAGGTGGTGGGGACACAAACCTTTAGCCTTTAGTTGAATGAGCGAAGTTCAAACAATATTTGAGAGCCACGTGTGCTCACATTGCATGAGTCATCACTACACAGTAACAGCATTTCTGTAATGGAGAGCGGTACAGAAAAAGGGTGAAGGCAGAAGGAAAAGAGACCCCTCCCCCACGAAGCCTATGTTTTCTTGAAAGAAACGAGAAACTCTTCAGACCTGGCAAGATCCAGTTTGAGGCTTTATGGCAAACTGGAATTTTTGTAGGTTTTTAATGAAAAGGAGAGAAAATAAAACACAGGAATGCATGGAAATGAGACAGTGTCACACACAGACTTACAAAGTTATGATGAACATGGAATTTCAGAGAATAGGCAAAGCCAGGGCACATGATAAGACAGGACCGGCATGCTGCTTGTGAGAAATCTAGCTGACCTTTGACATCTGCTTTTTGCAGAGGTAGCTTTGATGACCTATAATAACAGAGGACCTACAACCAACAGAGCGCCAGAGTCTGCATTAAATCATGACACTATTTCTTGAGAACGATTGAGTTATTTGACTTTTGTTAGGGATATTGTTAAAAGGGAACACGCATACTTGAGACTCATCAAACTTTTTATTTTTATGGAGATTAGTAGCCAGGAAAAACACACAAAAGGGAGATGATCAGTATGTACAGAGATTTGGCTCCTGCTATCATCCATATGATAACAGTGGCTCTACTCAGCACATTAGTAAAATTTGGCAAGATTTATGAATTGTCTTAGCAACCTCCCCTGAAAGTGAAGTTTGGCTGATGCAACGCCATCTTAGGAAAGGCCGGATCTGCATATCATTAACATTTGTGTTGGTGGGTTCCCAAAAATGGTGCAGTCTGACCTAAAATGAGTGTTATAATAAAACCTCCGCTTGTTATGCAGGAGTGTAAAACCATCTGAAGGAAGCAAAAAATTAGACATTTCTTCAAGCACAAATGTCTGGTGTCAAAACTAGTTGCAATAGTGCTATGTTCAGCAGCTGCACCTGCATGGTAACTAGGGAGCTATCTGGCTGGGAATGTTTGTTTCACACATCAGAATTTAAAATAGAGAGTGGGATACACTGGGCAACATCTCATGAAAATGGAGTGGCTTTTCTTCTTCCCTCCGTAAGTTGAGCCTGAAGCCTTAAACAAGCATAAACCATGATGTAATGGTGTTTTATCCATGGAAAAAATACATATTTTTCTATGCAGCTAATGGCATTTAAAAGAGAAATATGCCTATTTTGTTAATGACCACTCCCACATTAAAACTATCTTGGAATTTCCTTTTTAAGCAATCTTTCCTAGAGACCCAGTATTGGCTGGAGACCAATTTACTCAATGCCAAAAAGTTATTTCTCAGGCCCAATTATCTAGAAAGCTCATGAAATGTGTGCCTTGGCAGGCTGAAGGAAAAAAATAATAATCAGGTTTTCCAGAGAAACTCTCAGAATTTCCAGCACAAGATCCCATTTTGGTTGAAAGAGGATACAAAGATAGAAGCATTAATGAAGAAAAAATGAGGACTGCTGTCTGGTATACAACGCTAGGCAGATTTGTTCTATCAGGTAGGCCCCTTCTAGCAGAAGTGTAGGAAAAGGTTAAAGTGGTTTAAGGACCTAGAACTAAGGATTTCCTAAAATGCCCATTCATGTGATGCCAGTTACTTGGGTAACCTTAAGGAAAGACCTAGAAGTTAAAGGCAGAATAAAGTCCCTTTTGCAATTATTTGGGACAACTGAGTAAGTCAAAATCAAAGAGGACCAAGAAGTTAATCTGGGATCTACGTCATCAGGATACTGATGATGACCTAGGACTCACCTTATTTATACCAAGTTGCCCAGTTGCAACACCAGCCACAAGTTCAAAGAGGCTCCAGACAAACCTGCTATTCAGAGACTCCCCTGGCTCCCTTCACCTCTACTCCCTTATTCCATAGCCTCAGAGAAGATCCCTTTCACCCCCAAACCCAAGATCCACTCTTCTCTATTTTTTTCTCCCTAAGGAAATTGATACTCCTTAAGGAGAAACAGTACAATTTACTTAAAAGGTAATGGAGTTTGATCTTTAGATTTTGCTAAGCTTTGCTCTTTTATTTATTTATTGCTCTTGTCATTTATTACAATTAGCTTTTTCCAATTTCTGTCTTTGAGCATATCTTCCAAACTCAATCACAGAAACCAAAGTCATCCTCTGTTCAATTCTACTTAAAGTCCCAGCATGTACATCATCTCTTTTGGGAAAATAATCGCAATATACTAGAACTAATCACATATTATAAATATGACCTTTGAATGTTTAGTGTTTATCATCTATCTAATTGACAAAAATTCAAAGTTTGGCAGAATATTCTGTTGACAAAGCTGTGGCAAAATACACGCTCTAAATATGGCTGCTGGTTGTCATACAAAATGGCAGAAGCTTCTCAGTAATATGTTCGATTTTGGAAAAATTGCACATTCATACAGTCTTTAACCTACTGTATCCCATCATTTTGAAAAGTGGTAAATAAGAGGAAAAACTGAGATTTATCCTGTTTTTCCCTTATTTTTATTTTTTTACTTTATATTTATTGTTTACACTATTACAGATGTTCCCATTCCCCTCCATAGCTCACATCCCCCCAACTCTGTTTTTTTCTATATGAACCATTAATCTGGAATAAATGTTGAAGAAAGTAAGTTTATCAATTCCAGCCATTAAATTTACAAGAAATGATAGGATTAAGTTGTCACTAATTTTCAGTTTCTTAATAAAACAATAAATCTAAGTTGCTAAAACACAAAATTCAACTGAGTAAATTTTAAAGATTTTGTTGGCTTTCCTCTATTGAACCAGGTGGCAAACAGTCTCATAAATGGAAAGAAGCTTTAGGGAACCGTACCAAAACAAGAGACTTATAGGCAGAAGGGAGAGGGAACAAGGAAGTTACACGAGACACCAAATGGGTTGATTGAGGAGAGCTCACCTTCCTTCAGGGGACTGCAGGGTCCTAGCAAGCCAATCACCTAACTAGTGCTGATCAGGCCATTCCTACTGACTGGTTTAAGATTCTGTTTCTGGGAGAGTAAAAACTGTAATTAAGTGTAAGTCTCATTTTGGCAATGAGGTGGCTAGCATAAATGTCCCTATTTTGAGTTTGTTGTCTTGTTTTTAACAAAGTCATGACTGTATAATATCACACACAAAAAAAGTCAACCTAAATTATACTGATAAAAGTACCCATATAACCTAGGCAGTAAAAGCTTGAAGGTAATCAAACTGTGTTACCAAAGTTTTGACTGCAGTGTCATATTTTGGAATGATGTTCATAGAATCAGATGTGATCGAACAATTTTAAGGAACTGAGGTTGGGTCAATAGTGCATCCTTCAAAGAGATCTGCCTGATCTTTTGGGGTCTCGGTTTCCAGAGCCATTGGAGGTAAGGAAGGTCACTTCCTGGCAGGCCCAGGAACTTCAGGATATTTGGGAACTTTGAGGAGAGGAATTTCCCCAGATTTGTTGGTATTTTGGTGACACCTGATGACAGATCCTTGGCTTGGGGTCCTAGCTTCAAGAGGATTTTGAAAGTCCATTCTGAAATTTCTTATAAAAAATTCCAGCCCTGGCTGGTGTAGCTCAGTGGATTGAGTGCGGGCCTGCAAACCAGACAATCGCAGTTCGATTCCCAGTCAGGGCACATACCAGGGTTGCAGGCCGGTTCCCTGCAGGCCAGTTCCCAGCAGGGGATGCACGAAAGGCAACCATACGTTGATGTTTCTCTCCCTCTCTCCTTCCCTTCCCCTCTAAAGATAAATAAATAAAATCTTTTTAAAAATTCCAGCAAAGAAGACTTAAAAAGAGCATATATGGTCATCACTGTCCTTGCTGCCCTTATATAAATAATCGGCCCAAGTTTAATGACACTAGGTTTATTTTGCAAATAAATTAGTCTTACTGTGATTATCTTTGAAGGAAATGGGAATGACTATGAACAGAAAAATATGTTTTGATGGAAAATGATCTCATGCACCTGTGGATACCACAGTCTAGTCCTGAGCACTTTTTCTGAGGTTCTGTTATCTACCTGTAAGCTGGACGGGATCCTCAGTTCATTCAGTTTTCTCAAGTATCTGGCTATCACTATCCAAGCTAAAGTTTCCAGCTTCCTCCCACTTGTCTGCCCTGAAATAACTAAATTTATTCTTAATCCTTTGCTTTACCTAAGTTCACAACAGAAAATGATCTTTATCAAATCAAATCATTATCACCATCATCTCACAGCATCTGCTTTGGCAGGATCAAAATTTTAAATCCTGATGTCATTTTGTTCCCTCAAATGGAGATCAGGAGAAAACTGGAAGAGTGAAATGACTTCAAAGTTGTATAGGTGGGAGTATAAGGAAATGCAGTGATTGAAGCTGGACTGCTTTAAACTGGATGGACAATTAAACTGGACCCAAGCACTGACCCCAGCATCCTATGGATTGCTTCAAGGAGGCAGGGTCTACCAAGCGTTCGCACTGCAGCTGAGGCCTTCTCTGCTTTAGGAAACAGGAAAACCAAGTTTGCTGTTGTTTTAATTTAGGGAAACATAGAACTAGTTTTGAACTGATTAAGAACACTTTTAAAAATTGTATTAGGATTCTTAGTTTTAAGGGCCATTTTGGGAAAGAGAAAATTTACCTGGAAACACTTTCTGCCCAAGTCTGTCCGCATGCCTGCTGCCATTTGCATTCCCATAGGAAACACTGGCCCAAACTCATATTACTGAAGAACCACTGCAAGATTTTCCTGGTTCACTTTTTTGTTTTGCAAATAAACCTCTTATGTTTGTAATGTGCAGCTGTAGATTCCATTTTTTTCCTGTATGTGTAGGACAAAACAAATGGACTTAAATATTTCATGGTAAAATATAATTTTTTCCTACTTATTTTCTTTTACTATCTGAAAATTCCCATTTAAATATTTTTTAGAAATTTTCAGAAGTGATGTGTTTGTCCTCATGTTTTATATTTAATATAAATAGCCTTAGATTGCTATGCTTACTTGCTCTGATTGCTCCAGGTTTATAATAAATACTATTTACTGATAAGGAGAGAGTGCCTACGCACACCAATATCTGCAAGACACGCCTCCCTGGGGGTTATGGCTGAGATCAACTCGGAGTTAATAAAATGACAAAGCATCTTCTATCATTCCCTCTGAGATGACTGCAGAAGAACAGGATGGAGTCCTATAGTGCCCATCTTAAAGATTTACACAAATTGTTCCTTTCTCTCAGATTGCTGCTACTTTCCTCAGCGTTACATACTGTCATTAAATTCTCCACCCTCGCTATTACAGCTTCCATTACCACCCACATGGCACTCCAGCTTTATCCATGGGTGGCAGATGTTATCACCATATGTCATCCGATCAATTTTCCATTCAAGGGTAATGCAACGTTTGGGGAAAAGCCAACTCACACTTTAGGAAAGGCTTTCTCTGTGGTCTTCACCAGCCGTAAATGCAAGCATCCTTTCAACTTCTTGGCTCTGATACCTAACCAAAAAATCAGCAGGGATCTTAGAGATGCTGTGCATGTTTCTGTGTTAGCTGGGTGCTCTCTCGTTGTCACCTGCCAAATTGTTTCCTATTAAGGAGCTTGGCACTATTTTGCTTTTGTCTACTTTCATCACAGAATATTCTGGACAGAGAATCATTAGATAGGTGAATATCAAGAGAGCAGCGGTTTCAGGTTCTGGTTCACGAGGCTGATAACCTCTCTTTTATTTCTAGTACCTTTATCTCACCTCCTATTTCACAACACTATTTCAGAAGTTGACACTGCTCATAGCCCGAAAGGCTTATTCCATGAAATTCTAAAGGGTGGTCAAATTTAGGACAGATGATTTATCTGTACAGATCTGATCTGCGCATGCTTGTTCTCTCATTCCTTTCATTTTTCTCTTTTCTCTCTCAACTTCACTCCCACTCTGGTTTTGGATTTATATCTTTTTCACATTTATTGAACACTGGTTTTTTGCCAGTCACTGTGTATGCTCTGCATAGTTAAGTATTAAATACAATATAATTCTTCCAAGTTTTTCATATTTTAAAGACAAATTTTACATTATTTTGAAACCAGCCCAGTAAATCATTGCATTTCCCAACCACACTGGGTAATTAGAATGTGGAATGTTTGGGAGAAGAGGAAGTGGAAACAATTACATGTTTTTATTGACCATGAAACGATCTCCCTCTCAAGTACTGAAGCTGTCTACAATCTGGTGACGGAATTTCTGTTGACTTTGTTCACAATTAGTATTTTAAGATTCGCATGATGTCCTTTTCCCATTTTTGTCTTACCAGTTTCAGGTATCCAAATTTCAAAATCAAACTCATTTGAAACCGCTAATTCCAATGATTACTTGACTTGAGTTTCCCCAGATATTTTCTAGCTATTGTATGTCTTTCTTTATCTGTGATAATCAATTATTACTATGGAATTTCAAGTGCGGACAATCTGCACTTTTACATAAAATAAATACACACCTTTTAAAAAAACTTTCTTTCTATGCTTCCAGAAGACAGGTTAGGATTGTGGGCATTTTTGGCAATGTGAAATAATGGGCTTAGGAACCAAAGCGATACCAATCTCTTCATGAGTTACAACTGATGTTCAAACATCATCATAACTTAAGGTTTAAATTACTTGTTCTTAAATTACAACTTTATATGTACCCCTAATGAAAACCACCCACTACTTTATCATTTATTCATGCTGACCTGTAAAGTTTTCTACAGTTTATTCTAATTTATTTATTACAGTACTCCTCAGAAAATGTGAGTTGCGGCAGGAGAGTTGAATATATTTTATTGCCCCTCAAGAACTTTATTAATATGGCTTAATTGTTATACAATTATCAACCTTATCAGCAGCCATTTTCAGCATGAATCCCTATGGAAACTCTGTTATCAGTTTTTTTAATCCACAACATCTCATTACTATGAGAATTTTTTATTGTCAATACATTATTTTCTACAATCCTCTTCTAACTTAAATGTCATATTTTGTGCTAGTTTTGGTGTTGCTCATTTCTGCCACCCCAGGTAGGTCAAACAGTGACTACCTTGAGCACCTGCTCATGCAAGAGGAGTGGTTTCTACACCTTTGGACCACCTGGTCTTAACTTGGCTTCCTGGTCACCTGCTATTTTTCCATTCCTGGGCTCAAGTCCACACACTGTCTGAATATCCCTTATTTGTGAAATTTTAAGATCTAAGCCTGTGAAAACAGAGAACACAATGGCGGTCACTAGCAGATGGAGGCTGGAGAGACAGGCAGATACTGTTTGAGGGCACAAACTTACAATGAGTAGTGAATAAGCCCTAGAGATCTAATGTATAATAGAGTGAATATAGACAACAATACTGAATTATAAACATCAAACTGGTTAAGAGGTCAGAACTTCCATATTCCAACCACTAAAAAGACAGGACAGTTATGTAATATATAGAGATGCTAATTAGCACTATAAGGGCTATCATATTACAATGTATAAGTATACTAAATTAGCATATTACACATCTTAAATGTATACAATGTTATACATAAAATAGGATTTCAGTGAAAAAATAAATCCATAACAATACATTTAAATGTGCATTGGACTCTTCGGTGGGTCTGGTTAAAAAGCAGACTGCTGTTCAGTTTACCGGCACAGGGCCCGAGATTCCACGTCCCATGTTGCAATGAGCTCTAGGAGGTGTTTGACTTCTGTGAACTGCACTATGAGAGCAAGGCACTAGGTCTTGCCATAGCCTTTGACAGGGCATTTTCTCAAAATTCTCTAGTGCTTTGATTTGCTATATCATTTTTTGTCTCCTCTCCTTGCTAACTATTCCTCTTAAATATTTTTTCTTCATACCACTTCCTCTGTTTGTTCTTTTTGAATGCAAGTCATCCTCAGGGTTTTATTCTCACTTTACTTCCTTTTCTAGAGCAGCGGTTCCAAAGCTCCATATACAAGGAAAGTTAGCTGGAAAATGTATGAGAAATGCCCCTTCTCAGCCCCTCCCCAGAGATTCTGACTTGGTAGGTATGATATGGAGTCCTAGTCTGCATTTTTAATTCTTAGAAAGAAATTTCATGGGGCATAATTTTGAGAACAACTGCCCTAATGGTACTCAATTCACTTTTTTTTTTTTTTAAATTTTATTTAGTTATTTTTCAAGTACAGTTTTTTGTCTATTTTTCCCATCCCAGCCTCCCCTGCCCCTTGCTCCCCACCCCCTCCCATTTCCTCCCCCCCCTTAGTTCTCGTCCCTGTGTCCTTCCTATTTGTTCCTCCAAATCCCTCCCCCTTTTTCCCCTTAACTTCCCTTCCTTCTCCCCTCTGGTCACTATCCCCTTGTTCTCTATTTCAGTGTCTTTGTTTTTTGGGTTTTTTTTTTCTGCTTACTTGTTTGTTTTGTTGTTTAGCTTCCTGTTAAAGGTGAGATCATATGGTATTTGTCTTTCAGCACCTGGCCTATTTCACTCAGCATAATGCTTTCCAGTTCCATCCATGTTGTTGCAAAGGGTAGTAGCTCCTTCTTTCTCTCTGCAGCATAGAATTCCATTGTGTATATGTACCACAATTTTTGGATCCATTCATTTACTGATGGGCACCTAGGTTGCTTCCAACTCTTGGCTATTGTAAATTGTGCTGCTATGAACATTGTGGTGCATAGGTTCTTTGATATTGATGTTTTAGGATTCTTAGGATATAATCCTAGCAGTGGAATTGCTGGGTCAAAAGGCAGGTCGATTTTTATTTTTCTGAGAAAAATCCATACTGTTTTCCATAATGGTTGTACCAGTCTGCACTCCCACCAACAGTGAACTAAGGACCCCGTTTCCCCACAACCCCTCCAACATTTGTTGTTTGTTGCTTTGTTTATGATAGCCATCCTGACTGGTGTAAAGTGGTATCTCATTGTGGTTTTAATTTGCATCTCTCTGATAGCTAATGATATTGAGCATCTCTTCATGTGTCTCAAGGAGAGATTACAACTGATACCACAGAAATAGAAGAGATTGTAAGAAATTACTATGAAGAACTGTATGCCAAGAAATTTGAAAACATAGGGGAAATGGACACATTTCTAGAAAAATACAATCTTCCAAAACTCAGTGAAAAAGAAGCAGAAAATCTAAATTCACCAATAACAGCAAAAGAAATTGAAGCAGTAATCAATTCACTTTTCATTGCTTAACCATACCATAGATAATCTCCAGATGGTACCTACACCCCAGATCTAGTCATGGTTTAAACTGAAAATGTAATATTCAGTTGGGATACTCAAAAAATTTAAAATGTCCAAACTAAATTGATCTCCCCTTTATTACCCCCTTTTCTCTCTCTATCTGAGATAATGATGCCATAATCATACAAGGAGAAATCTGGTTAGAGGTTGTGTCCAAGGAACACTTGTCTACAGAGTCACTGACCTAAAGCATTATTGGCATAAAAATCACCCTGGATGCAGAGTCACAAACTCTTCAAATGCTAATTCCTTAAATCTGGGGATAGGCCAACAGATGTGTATTTTTAATACTCCTCCCACCCCTAGCAATGATTCTGATGAAGATAACTCTGCTCCGACTTTCAGAAATGTGGCCATAAGGATATTCCCAGCTATTCCTAGAGGCTTTGAAAGCATTTTCCAAGGCAGAGGGCTGGGGATGGAAATAAGGGATGATCTAACCTTCCCCTTTTCTCAAGCAAAGCCTCCCGGAGCTACTCCAAGTAACTGCACACACTCAGAAAAATCAGTGCTCTTCTTCTATCTAAAGTCAGTTTCAGGTCAAGTTTCCAGCTTACTCCCCTCCTAACAAGATTGATACCCCTAAGTCTTTTTCATACAATTATTTTTGGACACCAATGTTTGCCCTCATGATAGTTACTCTTTGAAATAAATATATTCTTGCCATGTCTCTCTCTTTTTTCTCCCTTTGGTTTTATTTCCATGTTACCGATTCAAGAAATTGAATTGCAAAGCCTATAAATATCTCAGGTAGGTAGTACATATCCTTAAGATAGAGAAAATATCCATTATTTTAATTTATATCTCCCCCTAAAACTTTTTCAGACCAACTTGATTAGTGGAAGCTCAATTAATAGTACCTTTTATCATAAAGAGCCATGGTTTGCATTATATTTTCAATGTTAAGAATAAAATCTGTACATAGATATAGATTAGATATAGATAGATGATATAGATATAAATTTAGACATAGGTATAGGTGATACAGATAGATACAGATCTACTTTGAAATCTTTGGTAGTCTCAACCTAACATCCTTTAAGCTGTGGACAAATTTGCTTTGTTGTATTAAAGAATCATAACTGATGTTTTCCTTGATTATTGTTTTATACCTATTATGCTTTTTAGTTGAGAAGTGAAATTATTTTGCCTGAAGTTACTAGAATAAAATTGGACTTCAGTCACTTTGAGACATGATAACTAAGTGCTGATTCCTCCTTAATCTTTAAAAACCTTCATTATTTATATGGACAAACTGATATGAACATTTAAGAAATCTAAAGTAATGCAAACAACATAATTCTGAAATATTGGAACAGTTTAATACTCAGGGTTAAATATCTTTTTCATAGTGATTAGGCTCTGAAACTGGTTTTAAACACAGAGTGTAAAACAGAGGCTGAAAGGCAAGTAGTATGATACATCAGTATGCAGGGTTTCAATTCATTTTACATGTTTGCAAATTGTATGTGTATAATATTATCATGATGTTCATTCTCAACTTTGTCTACCTGCATATCAAAATGTAAAATGAGGAAATAATTTTTTTTCACTGAGAAAAATCAGTGGGAGTTGAATTAATAGGCTATTTACCTAGGTTTTACTATGAGAGTTTTGCTTTGATTTCAGGTGGGTGAGGCTTTTGATTGTCCCTATTTTCCTAAATCCAAAGCAAGGCAGTTCACTTTAGCTCAGTTCACCTACAGACATTTTTCATAGTTTGGAGCAATTCTTTGAAATACCTTTCAGCTCTCCACTCCTTTCCTCTCTATATTCCTTTCCTCCACTCCCTTTCTCTCTCCCAGCTGCGAGGGTTTGTCCTCCAAAAGAGCTGGGGTGGGAGGGACCAAAGCAGGGAAGCAGATCAGGGAGCATGAGCCAGAGAATGCCAGGATCCGGCTTTTGTTATTGGTTGGCTGCCGCCTGATGGATGTAGAGGGAGGAGGGAAATCTTCAGTGTGATCCGAGGGAGCCGAACTACAGAAACCATACTTACAGGTAAGAGCAAACAAGAAGAGAAAATTTTCTTTTTTTTTTCAAAAGAGAATGATTCTTAATTCCTACTAAGAGAGTTTTATGATTTGAAAATCATTCCGAAGACGTTTGCCGAAAGTGTGTCCTTTTCATTACTTGAGGACGCTTTGTGAAAATGTTCTTTCTCCCTGCAAAACCCTTAGCTGATAAAAACACCATAGGCATGTCTTACCCTGGATAACTTCCTAACCAAGGGTTATTGAAGCAAAATTAACAGATAAATTGAGTCGTCATGTGCTTTTCTGGGTTTGTTTTCATATAAGCTTATGTGGTGAGGAATCAAAGGAAGGATGAGGAGAGAGCTCAGCAAAATCCACAGGTCCTGGGAAAATGGAGCTTTCTCTAAATATACAGTATAAAATTTCATGTGTGTCTACTAATATTTACAAAACAGTAAATGGTTTGGGGAAATTTTTGCTGGTTGTAGACCTTTTTGGCTCTAACTTAGAATGAGTGATTTATGTGTATTTATGCTCTTTTAACTTTCTCCTTTGATAAATCTTAGGCAATTGGGTAGCTGCATCATTTTATTTAGTAAACATGTCTGTATTTATCAACATGCATGAGTCTTTAAAAGTTCAGAGGCCTATTTGTGAAAGATTAAACATTGCCATAAAAATTGCATCTTAATAGGCCAGTTTCATTGCTAGTTTCATTTATCAGTCAAATATATCTAGATAAGGATTCCATCACAGCATTCCCATATATTGTAGGGAATATTTCTAGGTAATGTATATATTTTGAAGCTCAAAAGTTAAGATTTACAATCACCAGTGGCTTAGTGGCTTATATCTGCTAACATTGTGTGTCTCTCTCTCTCTTTTTTTTTTTTGCATAGGGAAAATATGATAGTTCTAAATATGTAGACTAAATGACCCACAGTAAAGACATTAAAACATAATTTTACTCCAAGTCATTTTATTTTATTCTTATCTTAATATGTAAATATAGGTCAATATTGGTATAATAACCTTTTTAAAACTGAGCTTCTAAGAAAGATTATTACTGACATGGGCACATTGGCAATTAATTAATGCTTACTGATTATGATAACAAAATAATAGTCAATGGAGTAACTGATTTGTTCATTTTTTAAAAAAAACACAGTACTTCGGAATGAGTCACAAAGTAGTAGGAATGAATATAAATAATTTTAAAGTTTTTGGGGGGGTCCTGATTTTGGTTTTTGTAATTGGAGACATGGGTTTTGTCTTTAAATAGCAGACAAAAACATAATGTTCCTAAAGATATCAAATACAGAGAATAATATGTTTACGTACTTAAGTGTCATATTGACCCAAGCAGGTCCTCTTCCGTGGCTCATTTTGAACTATCTCTGGTTTTTACAGTTCAGAGTGTGCTGCTGAGATGTTGCCATGTTTCTCATTATAGATTCTTTTCATCTTGGTTTTTAAAACAAAATGATGGTAGAAACTAATCCTCTCCTTAGAGTGAAATTTAAGGTGATATATAAGAACAGGTAGTCACTGCCTGATATGTATTAGAGAAGATAAGTCAAGGCACTTATGTTTTTTTTTTGAAATTATAAATTCTGAGTAAAGCTACCTCCAGGAATGAAGGGGAATTGATGAAAATTAGAGAGCAGAGTTCCACATGGTTTTAAATTATTCGGTTTCCTTGGAAACCAGCTGCTGCAGATGCATTTTGCTTTCTTTGGCTAAAAATATCATCCTTTTAATATTCGCTAAGGGAAAGGTTCTGAATAAAACCAGAGTTTATTGTTGCTGCTTTTTATAATTTCCTTAATGGTTTGCATATTTTGCATGAAATGAAGATAAACCCTTTCTCAATCAGCATTTGCTGTCGTCCAGTGGCAGACATATCTGCACAAGCCCTCCTCAAGAACTACCGTATTTTTACTGCAGGGACTATGGGGCGGGGGTGTTGGGAGGAGAGAGAGAGCCCGCACTGGAGTGGAGGCATTTTAGATTGAGAATTTTTTTAACTCAAATATCCAGGCCATGTTTCATTAATGCACTCATTTATTTTTACCTCTTTAATCTAATCTAACTAATAAGTAAAAAATTACACATTGCAACAACCTAAAAGCAGTTTAATATTATGATTAAATATCACCTAAAACTATTTTATGTTTGAAATTTAATAGAAATTATTATAAATTCATATATGTTCTTTTTGTTTTATTAGAAGGCTTTTGCTTTTTTGGAAATAAATATTTATTTTATGAAACTTTTCTTTATCAGTAATAAAATTTACAGCTATCGTATATTACCCTAGGCAATTTCTTATAACACTTTCATGACATGACAATTTTTTTTCTCTCAGCTACTTTGTGAGAAGAGAAAATCATCATAAAACTGTTACATTTTTCCTATTTTATTGTAATTTAGATGAGATTTCTAAATCTATTTTCTCTTTTGCCATACTTTATTTTCATATAAACTTAGTTTCTTAGAGTTAATTTTAGCAATATAGCAAATAAAGTATCACATGCTTAAAGCATGTTTTAATACATTTAGTATTTAGCCAATGCATTACACAAAGTTAGATAAATTTAGTATGTATGTTACATTTCAAAAAGAGTTAGGGTAATGGGAAGTGTTTCATTTTTATCAATTAACATGAGCAAAGCCCTTCCTTATGCAGCACTTTCAGCATAAACACAATGACATTAAAGAGCATGCTAACTACAAATTAGACTAGTAAGTGGATTATGCAACCTGTACAAATAACCCTTATTTCTGGCACCATCAAAATTATTCAGTGTATTTCCAGTCCCTGAAAATAATGCATTGCATAGTCTTACTCTCAACTGCAGATCATTGTAAAATAACATTTGTTAGTAGTGTCTCTTTGCTGCTTTATACTTCTTCATTTGCTTCATTCAGATTCATAGGTGAGTTTACATGGGTCTCTTAAATATCACAAAATGTATTCGGGAAAATGAAATTTAATAGTTTCCTCTATAACATAGACAGACAATTTAGTATCTATAATGAAAATACACTAGTTTGGCAAATAGCCCTACATGGCTGGAAATGAAAGGGTGGGATTTAAAAGAAATAGAAAACATCCCTGGCTGGATAGCTCAGTTGGTTAGAGCACTATCCCCATACACTAAGGTTGTGGGTTTAATCTTCAGTCAGGGCACACACAAGAATCAAGCAATGAATGCATCAATAAAATGGAACAACAAACTTCTCTCTCTTTCTCTACCTCCTACTCTTCCCCCTCTAAAACAAATAACAATTTTTTTTAATGAAATTATGCCAATGTGAGAAAACTTATATCCGGTTTCACAATGTTCAAATTATGCTGTGTACTTTAGGTAATTCAAACAAGTGAAAAATCACGTTAAGAATTATACTGTGGTAGGTCATAACTAAAAAATATTGATCGGAGGTTACTTTTTTTTTCAGAGGTTACTTTGGATGTAGTATATATTTAATTCTTAATAGTATAATGTAGGGCTTATATAGTATAGAAAGGCAGTTGGTTCAAAGCACCATTATTATTCTTTATTTACCATCTTGTAAATTAAGGACCAAGTAATGGATTTAATTATCAAGCTAATAATCACATTTGGATGTTTCACATATCTCCTTGAATCAGTTGACAGCTCATTGGATTTCTGTCAATTGTTTTGATCTCAGTTAAAAGACACTAAATAGTTTGACCTAAAAATTGTTGAATGAACATACTCTGAGAATACAGACTCAATTTAAGCTTTTGAAGCATTTAATTCAAGATAATGATGACCTTCATAAAGGTCAATACTAATTCTAAGAATCATACTTTAGCAAGAACGCCACTTGACATGAGATCAAATTTGTCATTCACTTTAGTCTCATGGCTGAAAACAACATATTTCAGTATTTCTGCTGGCTCACATGCACATTTGCAAAAATTTTTATTTTTAGTTTTATTTTTATTGTACTTTTACCATTACCATTTATTTCCCTTATACTCCCCTCTCTCCCGCAATCACCACATTGTTGTCCTGTCCACGAGACCTTTTTCCTTCTTGCTCGATCCCTCCACCCACTAACCTCCAACCCCCACGAGCTGTCATCCTGCTCCCCCTCTGAGTCTGTCTCTATTTTGCAGGTTAATTCAGTTTGTTCATTAGATTCCACATATGAGTGAAGTCATGTGGTATTGGTCTTTCTCCAACTGGCTTGCTTCACTTAGCATAATGTTCTCCAGGTCCATCCATTCTGTCACAAAGGGTAAAATTTTCTTTTTTATGGCAAAGTCGTAGTCCATTGTGCAAATGTCCCATAGTTGTTTTATCCACTCATCTACTGATGGACACTTGGGCTGCTTGCATATCATGGTGATTGTAAATAACGCTGCAATGAACATAGAGGTGCTTATCTTCTTTCAAATTAATGTTTTGGGTTTATTCAGATAAATTCCCAGAAGTAGATTCACTAGGTCAAAAGCCAGATCAACTTTAAATTTTTTGAGGTGTCTTCATAGTGCTTTCCACAGTGGTTGCGACAATCTGCATTCCTACCAACAGTGCAGAAGGGTTCCGTTTTCTCCACATCCTCACCAGGATTCATTGTTGATTTATAGATGGTAGTCATTCTGACAGGTATGAGGTAATATCTCATTGTGGTTTTAATTTGCATTTATCTGCTGATTAATGACCTTGAGCATCTTTTCATATGTCTATAATGGCCATCTGTATGTCCTCCTTGGGGAATGTCTATTCAGGTCCTTTGTCCATGTTTTAATTGGATAATTTTGTTTTTTGGTGCTGATTTTTTAAGTTCTTTATAAATTTTGGCTATTAACCCCTTTTCAAATGTATCAGCAAATACATTCTCCCATTCTGTGGGTTGTCTTTTTTGTTGTTAATGTTTTCCTTTGCTGTGTAAAAACTTTTTAGTTTGATGTAGTCTCATTTGTTTATTCTTAGTACTGTCTCCCTTGCTTGAGGAGATATACCAGAAAAAATATTGCTATGAGCAATGTATGAGATTTTTCTGCCTATGTTTTCTTCTATGACTTTCAGGGTTTTGGGTCTAACATGTAAGTCTTTTTAAAATAATTTTATTTATTTATTTTTAGAGAAAGAGGAAGGGAGGGAGAAAGAGAGGGAAAGACACATCAATGTATGGTTGCCTCTCATGTGTCCCCAGTGGGTACCTGGCCCACAACCCAGGCATGTGCCCTGACTGGGAATCAAACCTCAAACTGGCAACCCTTTGGTTTGCAGTCCAGCACTCAATCCACTGAGCCACACCAGCCAGAGCTAACATGTAAGTCTTCAATCCATTTTGAATTTGTTCTTTTGTGTGGCATAAGAAGGTAGTCTAGTTTCATTTTTCTGCATGCATCTGTTCAATTTTCAGAACAACATTTATTGAATAAATTATCTTTGGTGCAATATATGTGCTTGCTTGCTCTGTTGAATATTGATTTACTACATAAGTGTGGGTTTATTTCTGGGCACTGTATTCTGTTCAATTGATATATGTGTTTGGTTTTATGCCAGTACCATGCTGTTTTGATTACTATCGCGTGATAGCATGATTCCTCCAACTTTGTTCTTTCTTAAGATCACTGTTACTGTGGTGGCCATTTGTGGTCCATATAAGTTTTGAAATATTAGGTCTAGTTCTGTGATATATGTCATTGGTTTCTTCATAGGAATTGTATTGAATCCATAGATTACATGTACATTTTAATGATGTTAATTCTTCCTATCCATGAATACAGTATGTGCTTTCACTTAATTGTATTTTCTTCTCTTTCTTTCTTCAGTGTCATATACTTTTCTCAGTACAGATCTTTTACATCCTTATTTAGGTTTATTCCTAGGTATTTTGTTCTTTTTAAAGGAATTGTGAGTAGGATTGTTTTCTTAATTTCCCTTTTTGTCAGTCCCTTATTGGCATATAAAAATACAACTAATTACTGGATATTAATTTTGCATCCTCCTACTTTGCTGAATTAATTTATCGGTTCTAGTAGTTTCTTGGTGGAATCTTAGTAGTTCTCTATGTACAGTATCATGTCATCTGCAAATAAAGACAGTTTGACTTCTTCCTTTCCAATTTGGTTGCCTTTTATTTTTTCTTCTTTTCTGATTGCTATGGCTAGGACTTTCAGTACTATATTGAATAAGAAAGAGGTGAAAGTGGACATCCCTGTCTTGTTCCTGATCTTAAGTGGAACACGTATAGTTTTTGCCCATTGGTGTGATGCTGGCAGTGGGTTTGTCATATATGGCCTTTATTACGTTTAGGTATCTTCCCTCTATTTCCACTTTCCTGAGAGTTTTTATCATAAGTGGGTGCTGGATTTGTATTAAATGCTTTTCTGTATCTATGTATATGATTATGTGGTTTTTATCCTTCACCTTGTTTATGTGGTATATAACATTTATTGACTTGTGAACATTGTAATGACTTTGCCTTCCTGAAATAAATCCCACTTGATCATAGTGTATGATCTTGATGCATTGATGTATTTGGTTTACTAATATTTTGTTGAGGATTTTAGCATCTATGTTTGTCAGAGATATTGGCCTATAATTTTTTTAGTATCTTTATCTGTTTTTGCAATTAGGATTATGATTGCCTTGTAAAATGAGGTTAGGATCCTTCCCTCCTCTTGAATTTTTTGAAATAGTGTGAGAAGGAGAGGTGTTAGTTCTCAGAATGTTCATTAAAATTCACCTGTGAAGCCATTTGGGCTGAGATTTTTGATTGTTGGGAGTTTTTTTTATTACTGCTTTAGTTTTACTAAGTAATCTGTCTATTCAGATTCTCTGATTTGTTTCAGATTTAGTTTTGGAGGATGCTGTGTTTCTAGGTATTTATCTATTTCATCCAGGTTGTCCCATTTGTTGTCATATAGTCAGCAAAAACAAAGGAATGTAGAATTTTCTTACAATCCTTTGTGTTTCTTTGGTGTCAGTTGTTATTTCTCCTCTTTCTTTTCTGATTATATTGACTTGGGTCTTTTCTCTTTTTTCCTTGATGAGCAGGTTAAAGCTTTGTCAATCTTGTTTATCTTTTCAAAATGCCAGTTCTTGGATTTATTGATCATTTTAACCACTTTTTAGACTATATCACTTATTTCTGCTCTGATCATCTTTATTTCCTTCTTTCTACTCACATTGGCTTAGTTTGTTGTTCTTCTTCGAGTTCCTTAAAGTATAAAGTTAGATTGTTTATTGGAGCTTTTGCCTGTTTTTTGAGATAGGCCTGTAATGCTATGAATTAACCTCTTAAGATGGTTTTGCCTGTGTCCCATGGATTTTAGATCGTTGTGTCCTCATTTTCATTTGATTCAGTGTGTTTTTTGACTTCTTCCCTGATCTTGTTGTTGATCCATTCATTGTTTAATAACATGTTATTTAGCTTCCATGTCTTTGTGTATTCTCCAGTGTTCTTCTTGTGATTAATTTCTAGTTTCATAGCTCTGTGGATAGAGAAGATGCTTGAGATGATATCAATCTTCCTAAGTTTATTGAGGCTTGTTTTGCATCCAATATGTGATGTATCCTATGAAATGTTCCATGTGCACTTGAAAAGAATGTATATTCTGCTGCTTCAGATTGAGATGCTCTGTATATATCAATTAAATGCATTTGATCTAATGCTTTATTTAAAGCCGCTTATCCTTGTTGATTTTCTATTTGGAAGATCTATCCATGGAAGTCAATGCAGTGTTAAAAATCATGTACTTTGGCTTTATTTATGTCTATCAAGTTTGCTTTACATATGTAAGCACTCCTACTTGGGTAAATAAATGTTTACTAATGTTATATTTTCTTGTCGGATTGTTCCATTTATCATTATGTAGTGTTCTTCTTTGTCTGACTATAGACTTGATTTTAAAGTCTGTTTTGTTGGATATAAATACTGCTATACCAGCTTTTCCCCCCTTTCCATTTGCATGAAATATCTTTTCCATTCCTTTACTTTTATTCTTTTTTTACTGCTTTTATTCTGTGTGTATCTTTTGTTCTGAGATGGATCTCTTGAAAACAGCACATACATGGGGCTTGTTTTCTTTTTTAAAAAAAGATTTTTAATTATTTTTTTAAAGAAAAGGGAAAGGAGGGAGAAAGGAAGAGAAACATCAACGTGGGAAATAAACATCTATTGGCTCCCTTCACATGCTCCAAACTGTGAACCTGGCCCACAACCGTGGCATGTGCCATGACCAGGAATTGAACTGGCAGCCTTTTGGTTCACAGGCTGGCACTCAATAAACTGAGCCACACCAGCCAGGGAGGGGCTTTAGCTACATATGTATTTTGATTGGGGCATTTAAGACATTTACATTTAAAGTGATTATTAATAGATATACATTTACCACCATTTTAAAAATTATCTTCTTTTTTTTCTTTTCTTCTCGAAGCAATACATTAAATATTTTTTTGCAGTACTCATTTGGTGTAAACACACTCTTTTAGAAGTTTTTTTTTTATGGGAAGCTCATTATTTCTCCTTCAATTTTAAATTATAGCCTTGCTGTGTAGAGTAACCTTGGTTGAAAGTCCTTGCTTTTAATCACCTTGAATATTTCACACCAATCCCTTTTGTTCTGAAATGTTTCTGCTGAGAAATTAGATGACAGCCTAATGGGAGATTCCTTGTAGGTAACTAACTGCTTTCCTCTGCAGCTTTTAAGATTCTTTCCTTGTCTTTAAGCTTTATCATTTTGATTTTGATGTGTCTTCTGTAGGCCTCTTTGGGTCCAACTTGTTTGGAACTCTCTGAGCTTCCTGGACTTGTGTGTGTTTTTGCTTCACCAAGTTAGGGAAGTTTTTGGTCATTATTTTTTCAAATGGGTTCTCGATCCCTTGCTCACTCTCTTCGCTTTCTGGTATTCCCGTGATGAAGATATTATTGTGCTTCCTGTTATCCCAAAGGTTTCTTACACTGCCCTTATATTTTTTTATTCTTTTTTCTTTTTACTGCTCTGCTTAGGTGGTTTTTTGTACTTTACCTCCCAAATCCCTGATTCAATCTTCTGCTCCTTACTTACTGTTTATTCTTTCCTGTGTTTTATTTATTTCCGATATGGCATTCCTTATTTCTGACTGGTACTTTTATATGGTTTTTATGTCTTTTTTGATGCAGTTGAGTATTATTTTAATCATTACTCTAAACTCTATGTTAGATAAATTGCTCTCCTCCATTTCATGTAGTTCACTTGGGATCTGTTTCTTTGTCCTCTCATTTTGGCTCCCTTTTTCTGTTTTGATTCTATGTATTAGGTAGATTTCCAAAGATTCTGGCTCTGACCTATTTCTGACGCTGCCTGTGACTGGCCCTGGCCAACATTTTTGGCACTACAGTGATCCACAGCTTGTGCTCCCTCTGCTGTGCCTGGGGGGTGCAGACAGAACCAAGCTGCACACCAAGACTGGCTTTTACCAGCGTCGGGTCCGGAGTAGGGTTTACTAAATTCTCAGAGCTCCCAGAAATGTGGTTTTGCCTTTAGGCTTTCTGTTAGGCTTTGTCTCTAAAATAGTCTCCATCTTTGTCATTCTTCAGCCCAGCTTAAGCTCTACAGGGTGGGGTGAGAAGAATTCTTGCAAGTAAGACTGTTGCTTCCCCCCCCCCCAACTGATTCCACTTGGAAGGGGAGTGCTCTGCTAAGAAAGATGGCTACTGCTGTATGGGGAATAACGGAGCACAGGGATAATGGTAGCTGACCCGTCAGCTCTCACTCTAGCCTCAATTTGTATTCCTCAGCAGGCCCACTCTAGCTCCACAGGGTGGTACAAGAGGGATTCCTGTATGTAGGACTATTGCTTCCCCTCAGGCTGGTGTTGCATGAAGAGTAGTGCCCTGAGAAATATGGCTGCTGCAATATGGGGAGTAACTGCACAGGGATCTTGGCAGCTGTTCCTTCAGCTCTGTCTGCAGAGCCACCAATCTCAGACGCTACTCATGTGGCTCCAGTCTGCTCTGCCCTTCCTCTGCCAGAACCCAGAGCAAATGGCTGCAAAGGAATTTTGGTGCATTATCCCTTTATGAGGCTCTCTGCATCTCTAGGTGTCTCTCCCTGGTGGAGAGAATCCCCTCTGCTTTTCACAGCCAGATGTTATTTGGATTTCTTTCCCGGTTCTGATGCTCCATGTTGGGGAGCCCAGCTTGGGGCTTAGACCCCCACATTTCTCAGGGGGAACCCCACTGGCTGCTGAAATATCCATCCAGTACTTCAGCTGCCACCCATGGGAGCCCCACCAGCCCTCTCACACTGCTTCACTCCCTACCATTCTCGTTGCGATGAAGTGGTTTCTTCTGTAAGTACTTGGTTTTAAGGCTTCTCTCCAGCTAGTGCTAAGTTTGTTATTCAGGATGGTTTTTCTCTTAGTTAAAATTCCAGTTTAACCCTAGAAGGAGGTTAGTGTAGCCTCTACCTTTTCTGCTGCCATCTTTGATCCCTGATGCTATTTTAAACAAAAACACAACCACCAAGTAAAAGTACTTCTTAAGTAATTATTACGTTTTTTAATAATATTGCTCATAAAGTTATGTGGCAAATACTCACTTGATTTTCATTACTTCTCTTTGAATACTTCAGTTTTTCATTGGCCTAGAAGCATGGAAGTGGCCTGTAGAGATAATTCCTTCCTGGATTGCTCATTTTCCTATGGAAAAAAAAAAAAGACAATGGGAAGGATAGTCCCACAGTGACTTTTTCAGTGGGAAACTTGATCATTTGCTTAGGCCAAATACTATGTGCTTGTATTAAATATTTGGATATAATGCATTAAGTACTGAATGAAAGCAGAGTTTAAGGAGGCTTTGAAAAGTGAAAAAACATGGTGTGGCCAGATGGTTTCCATAACAGCACAGGAATTTTAGAGTTGCACAGAACTCCCCACTTTAGATCCACCCTTGGTATTTTGTGAGCCTGAGTGCTTTTTCTTACTGCTACAGTGCTCTTGATTTTGGGGGAGTTTGCTGTCAGGCTCAAAAATGCATTTTAGTTTTGTTTTCTAGCAAGTGTTCATATAGTTAGTTGTTGTCATGTTGTAGATATATCATATTACATTTAATAAATGACACAAATAATTTCCTAAACAGGACTCCTGAATGTGTTTACAACGATTTTCATTCCCTTTTCTATCCCACTTAGACTGGCCACAGAAAATCAATATTTATCAATGCATCCTTACCCAGGCAATATTGGTTATAATGCTTCCAGATTATTGAAATAGAATGATGCTGGGAAAGGTTTTCAAAAGTTATTTAAAAAATACTTGCTTTGCTTTCTCATAATTCCTTTCTAGTAACTCATTAAAATCATAATTAAAATTTTATGTTATTTGGCCACTATAATATCTAAATCAGTAAGAGGCTGCAAATAGACTCTTTCATGCTGGCCAGTAAAGTCGTCTAGGGCTCAGTGTCACATGACTGACTCTGAGCTTGGAGATTCCATTATAAAGTTTTGTATTCAGAGATCTTCACACACCTCATGGGCAGGGCCAATGAGGGCAGCCCTAGAGCCACCTAAGGCCTGTCCTTGGCTCCTTGCCATAGCTTTATTGTGAGGTCACTATAGTCACTTTCTTGACCTCTTTATATAATCTTTTATTCAACTACCTCAATTATAATTCTCAGTAGCAAGGGTTTCTTTTTCTGTTTATCAACAACAGCTGATATAATACCTGATACATATCATATGTCCCCTAAATTATTTTGCTGATTGAATATGTGAATAGTCTTGTCAGATAATTATCTTACCCTTTTCTTTCACCCACTGAGTGATAGACACTCATTACATTCTAAGCTATTCCCTTCCTTTCATGTGCTTCCATGTTAATGCTCTTTAATGTGATGACTTCCATGTGACATAAATGTCGTTAAGCCATGTCAGGTTTTGTATTGCAGGCTTTTTATGGTATGAACTCCATTTGATGTCTCCTACATTACCGGGAATTTCATCTGTATGCATTCCCTGTTTCATGATTCTGCACTCTACTGTTTTGTAATATCACTGTTCTGCTTCTGATATACACACACACAGTACATCACACGCTATTGCATCAATGGGTTGATTGTAAATAAATTATAATTTTATACTAACTTGTAATAAAATGTTAAGTAACATTTGTGTAATAAAATATAGTAATATGTATTATACCAGTCTGTGAGTATTCTCATGCACGTACTCATTCATTGAATCATCAGGACATTTGATTGAAATTAGAATTTTTTAGCAATATTGTTGTTCTGCTCTGGATCCACTTTCTGCCATCTATATTGTTTTCTGGTAAATAATTCCAAGTCATAACGCTTAGCAAGTGTCAATGCTGAATCAGGTACATAGAAACCAAGGGTGCGTGCTCAGACTTGATATAGCTATTTTTCTGCAGTTTAATACGGCAGAAGGTAAAGGTAAGCAGACAATATGGGGCTGGAGGAAGTTTCTACCACAGCCAGGTAGAACTGACAAAAAAGTGGATGTTCTGACCCAATGTGATATCTGGGTGTCTGAAGATAAAGAGTGAGTGCTAATATACCAAAAATGTGTTCAGTTCATTTGTGTGGGAAGGATGATTCAGTCACCGAGTCAGCAAGTCTGTTTCTAAAAATGCATTCTCCGAGGTAATGGGGTCTTGTAACTTGGCTTACCTATTACTTCTTTAAGTAGTGCAGCATAATGATTGATGGGATGTGTAATGGACTTCGCAGTCATACAGATTGTAGTTCAGCTTCCAGACATGGCATCTTACTGCCTGTGTAAATTTGGACAAGCTATTTAAACTATCTGAGCCAGTTTCCCTTTCCATAAAATTCAGCTATCTACCTGTGTGATATTGTAAAGATTGAAAGGTCTATGTGGAACATTTTTCAACACTGAATTTGGGAGAGAGGAAATGTGTGCAAGTTTACTGCTAGTCATTCTTGTTGTTTATAAATCAAGAATGGGAGGAGCAAAATAATCCTCAGGGTTTTTTAAAAGATTTTATTTATTTATTTTTAGAGAGAGGTGAAAGGAGGGAGAAAAACATCAATGTGTGGTTGCCTCTCATGTGCCCCCTACTGGGGACCTGGCCCACAACCCAGGCATGTGCCCTGACTGGGAATTGAATCAGTGACCCTTTTGTTCACAGTCCCATGCTTAATCCACTGAGCTACACCAGCCAGGGCTAATCCCAAGGGCTTTTAACAGCTTCCTAAATATTACTTCTTCTTAAGAGAATTACAAAAAATAAAAACAAAAATTCTTCTATATTGGCTAGTTTTCCCATATTTCTAATTAAATCATTGGTCATCAGCTGGTTAAGTTAGTATTATATAAGATGGTAGAATTGTGAAAAACATTCTAGCAGCGAGACAGTTGTCAAGAGTCCAGGAAGAGTGTGATGATTAAAAGTATGCTGGTCAAATGTCAAAATGTCTGTTTGAATGCTGCCTGTAGTTTTATCTCTGTGACCTTGTCCCCATTATCTAGCTTCTCTGTTCTTCAGTTTTTAATCTGAAAATGGTATTAATAATAATGTCTACTTCATGCCCTGGCTGCTGTGGCTTAGTGGATTGAGCGCCGGCCTGGGAACCACAGGGTCACTGGATCGATTCCCAGTCAGGGCACATGCCTGGGTTGCAGGCCCTGTCCCCAGTAGGAAACACACAAGAGGCCACCACACATTGATGTTTTTCTCCCTCTCTTTCTCCCTCCTTTCCTCTCTGTCTAAAATTAAAAATAAATGAAATCTTTAAAAAAATGCCTGCTTCATATGGGCATGGTGATGATTAAATGGGTTGATATAAGTTGTATTAGTTTCCTATTGCTGTGTAACAAATTACCACAAATTTAGCAGCTTAAAACAATGTCCACTTACTAGTGGACAGTACTGTAAGTGAGAAGTCCTGCACAGTGTGGCTAAGTTCTTTGCTCAGGGTTTCGCAAAGCTGAAATCAGGGTCAGCTTGACTGAATTTTTGTCTGATCATTCTGGGGAGAAATCTCCAGATGTACAATAGTGCATCCAAGTTCTTGTTGACAGAATTCAGTTCCTTGTGGTCATAGGATTGAGGTCCCCATTTTTTCTTTGCTGCAGCTGGAACCTCTCACAGCTCCTAGAGGCCACACACATTGCTTGTCATGTGGCCCCTTCCATCTTCAAAGGCAGCCACAGAGTCTCTCTTGCACTGAATCCTTCTTACCCTTAATATCTGGCCCCTGCATTCAAAGTGTTCAGGTGATTGAGTCAGACCCACCTAGATACTTTATCGGGTCATTGATTTGGGACCCTAATTACATATGAAAATTACTTTTGCTGTATGAGGTACACAGAATCATGGGAGCAAAATTTTACCATGTATGTAATCTTGGGATTATTAAAAAATGTACACAAGAGGGCAGGGAATCTTGTATTTCACCTCAGAATCTATCATATATATATATATATATATATGTTGTACCTATATAAAATACTAGAAAGTGCCTAGCACGAAGTAAGCATTGTATGTGTGTTAGCTCTTAATGAGTATCTAAAACATTCACAGAAATGTTTAAAATAGCAATGTCACAGTGATGGCAAGTTGATGATAAAGTGGTACCCCAATGCACCATTAAAGATATAAATTGGTAGAGGCTTCCTGCCAGGCGGTTTGACAATGTGTATTGAATATCCAGTAATTCCACTTTTAGGAATTCATCCTAGAGATATAATCAGAATTATTCACAAAGACACATGAAAGAAAGTGTTAATTATATGGTGATTTATAATAAGAAATACTTTAAAAAAACCAATCTCCTTTAGAATTTCAGTTGATATAATGGCATGGCTATTCAAGGAAATGCTATGTAGTATTAAACACAAAAATAAAAACCAAATAAAACAAAAACATGTGCTTCTGGAAATTATTTGATGAGAAGGGAACATGCTCATGTAATAAGTAGAAAAAGCATAGGTTACAAAATTGCATATATAGTATTAATCAATTCACATTCCTTCCTGGAATGGGAGTTGGCCTTTTAGCAAGACGTGGTCACTTGGGGACACACCATGACAAGTCTCCTCAGATCGCTGTAGGTAAAACTAGCTTCTAGAGACTTCTTAGGAGCCCCAGCATCCCCATGGAGTTGTAGGGGGGATTTTAGCAAGACAGGGTCACTTGACTAGGTCACCCTGACACTGGTCATGCCCATTCAACCGTGGCATCCTCAAAAGAAGACTTTGTATCATCTCCCCTAATTTTTTGTGCTGCTGCCATCCATTCAATGCCTCAAAGTGCAAATGGTGTGGCCTGGTGTCTCACTCCTAATTTATAGCCCTCCTTTATGCTGAACTGGTTACTTTACACTCTCAGCCAAGGTTTTAGAGAATTGTTCTTGTTTTGTTTTCACTGTAATGCAAGGCATCTGGAATACACAATAGGTACCAGTGATGAGTGGAGAAGTTAACAATTATTGAGAAAGCACCTAAAGTGCATATTCTAACACTATAAAACAGCCACTGTTAATTCCATTTTACAAGTGAAAAAATGTTGGCCTGGAGAAATTAACTAACTTGCTGAAAAACTGTTTAAGAAATGGTGAAACCAGGTTTTCAAGCAACTGGCTTCACCCTCTTCACTATTCCAGGGATTGCTGGTGATTCCTGGGACTCTCTATATGTTTAGAAATGTCCCTAGGAAGTTTTAACACCTAGGCTAGTCTAAGTCCTACTGCATCACCACTTTTCTGTACCTGAAGTCAAATGAGTGCTAAATATGCAGACTGCTGCTTCTCTCCGAAGCCAGAGCTCTAAGCCAAAATAATGCCAGATCTCTCAAGTCACCAAATTGTCTGTTTTCCTTTGGAGTTTTCCCTCCATCTCTCTGTGACTCTCCCATGTCCTACTTTCCCCTCCAAGTTCCCAGGACCATTCAATCTCCTCTCACTTTTATTCACCTTTATTCTGCATCCATCTCTGGCTTCAATAACCAGCCCCCACTCTAGTTCTAATGTTTACCTATTAACATCTGGTAATCAACCCATGCCCACGGGTAACTAACTCTTCATATTAGAAGTATGGAGAAAATTATTTTATATATTTCTCAGAGGAATCATTAGATATAGGATTAGTAATAATACAATATTCTCATTAGCTAGATTTAAAAAATATAAAAAGGCACTACCTTTTTTTTTTTTTCTGGACCTGGGAAACATGGAACTCTATTAAGTGATCTTGAAATAGAATTCTGAGATTTTTGACTTCTAACAAATACACAACGGGTATTGTAATTTCAGATGCCAGAAAATATAAATGTCATATGTACTTCCCTCTGTTTGCTAATAGTTTCTTCTAGCCATGTACTCTCCAAACAGTATTCTGTTTTATAGGGTGACTCTTAATAATGCTTAGGATTGCTTGCACTTAAAATGCTGATTGGGACAACCTCAATTAAGGGCATTTAGAGAAACTTTTCTGCCTCATTCGCTCTTTCTTCTCACCTACTACTGCAGATATCTGAATAGGGATAGCAACTTAATCTCTCACAATTTAGTTTTTCCTGCATGATCTCACTGTCTGTCACCATGGGAATGCTTGTAACACTGCAATTTTAGCACTACACCTGGAGTACACTGCAGTGGGATCATATTGGCAAAAACAAAGGAAGGTGAGTCTCTCTTTTGACAAGTGTCTGTTATGCTTTGGGATCTTTTTCCCCTATTCTTTTCTTTGTGATTACTTAAATATCTAATCATACAGTTCATTCTTTCTTTAATGACCTACCATGAGATTCTTCAAGGCCATCAGAAACTAAAAGCATAAAGGACACATGGACAAAAACAAGGCGGGGTGGAAATCGGAGGGAGGTGGGGAGGGCTGGGGGGTAGGGCTGAGATGGACGTAAAAGGCAGAAAACTGTACTCAAACAATTAAAAAAATTTTTAAGGGGGGAAAAAGTCAAACAAACAGAAAAAAAATTGTGTCGTCTATGCCTTTTGACCCAGCAATTCCACTGCTGGGATTATACCCTAAAAACCCTGAAACATCAATTCAAAAGAACCTGTGTACCCCAATATTCACAGCAGCACAATTTATGATAGCCAAGTGCCCATCAGTAAATGAGTGGATCAAAAGACTGGTACATTTACACAATGGAATTCTATGCAGCAGTGGGAAAAAAGGAACTCATACCCTTCATGACAGCATGGATTGAACTGGAGAGCATTATGCCAAGTGAAACAAGGCAGGCGGTGAAAGACAAATACCACATGATCTCACCTATAAGTGGAATCTAATGGACACAGCAAACAAACAAGCAAAATAGAAAACAAGAGACATGGAAATAAAGAACAAACTGACAGTGACCAGAGGGGAGAAAGGAGGGGGATAATGGGGCAAAGGAAGGGGAAGAGGTTCAAGTCAGGGAACATGTGTAAAGGACCCGTGGACAAAGATAATGGGGGTGGGGGGAGGATTCAATGGAGAGGTGGATAGGACAGGGGTGAGCAATGGGGAAAAATGGGGACAACTATAATTGAACAACAATAATTTTTTAAATTAAAAAAGAAACCAAAAGCATAAATGTGAATAAAGTCATGCACAAATTATTAACATGAATTTCATAACAGTTAAGGAATAAATCTAAATAGTTTTCTATAACTAATAAACAAGGTATATCAACATTTGTTTAAAACTTGTCAAGAGCTCTCAGGCTTTACAAGCAAATCTTCTAAAACTTTCTGAAATCACTTGAAAATAAAGTTTCTTCAACTAAATAATGATCACATTAGGTCACCAAGTGACTATTTAAATTGGAGACTGGCTTTCAAACAGTGATAATACAGAATCAGAGTCCTATAATCCCAGCAATCGCAGGCAGCATTATGTGTTTGACTTTTTAAAAATCTTGAATAAGTAACTTTAGGAGTAATGGTGGGTAAAATAGTTATTAAATCTTTGCCTCCATTTTCCCACAAATAAGTAAATCCTTGGTAGTGGTCACCATCCATATATTCCTTTTTATCTACCAAATTAAAAAAAATTCTTTTAGCATGACAAAGAAAAGCTGACTTTTTCATTGTTAATTTTATTTGCAAGGCGATCCCACAAAGTGGTAAAATGTATCTGAACTGGTCCTATTAGAAACCTGGTCTGCAAGGTGGTTTCCACTGTTGAAAATAATTGGTAAATCTAGAGACAGAGGTAGTTCTAGGTGAAATTAAATAACCACATTGCTTTGGGAAGCTCTTTGATTTTCCATATCCTTCTAACTTCTCTCTAAATTCTTCCCCCTAAAAAACAAAAACAAAAAAAAAAACAAGCAAACAACAAAAAAAAACTAGGGACCTCTCTAGCTATCTGACTCCTCTGGTTTTCTAACTTACACTGATCGTCTGAGCCACTAAGTTTTAAGAATCTTTCTTCATTCTGAATCTTTTTGTTCTCCTCTCATAGCTACCTTTCCCTTTACTATAACCCCTCTGTTTTTTTAATGAAATGACAGGATAATGAGACTCCTTTAAAAATATAAACCAGGTCTGTCACTACTACATAAGCCCTATAGTGTGGCCGTCTCTCACCAGAGCAATAGGCACAGTCTTCACCAGCTCTACACAATATGGTGCAATACCTGGCTAACCTCATCACCTACTGTGCCCAGCCCAGGGCCTTGGCACACACTATTCCTTTTGCCTGGACTGTTTTTCCCCCAGATGTCAAAATTGCCACTCCCCACCCCTCCAGGTCTTTATGCTACTTTCTCACAGTCACATTAGCTCATCAATCAATTATAAGCGAATGTTCTCTATCAGCCAAACTTGTAGTCACTGTACCACTTAATTGCTTATTTTTCTCTGTAACATTGATCTCCATATGACATGCTATATATTCAATTTACTTACCTGCTTATTATTTGCTTATGCCTTTACCAACCAATACCAAGTAAATGAGCACCATTAAAAGGAAGGTTATTTTTCTTCTGTGTTGTTATTTTATTCTCCAGTATCTAAAATAGTCACTGATACATGATGAAAGCTCAATAGATGTTTACCGAATAAATAATAAATGGCTCTTAAACAAAAGGCAGCAGATGAACAAATTTCTTTCTATTAAATGGCAGAATGACTGAATGACATTTTTCAACCATCTGAACTGAGATACAGTGAAAGATCAAGAGACATGGAAATGTTGGCATTCTGAGTTGGCATTCTGAGTTGAGACGTTCAGAACCACTGAGGTAGGGGCAGGTCTGTCAGAATCTAAAACCATATGCCAGCTGCGGATATGAGGAAGCAGAAAGTACAGAAGCAGAAGAAGCCAGTCAGCAGAAGGATCCAGAACAAATATGTCCCATGGAAAAGTAGCTACCACAATTGAAAGAGACTCCTCGGTCACTGAGAGGCATGGGGGGGGTTGGGATGGGAGAAACTGACAAAAGAAAACTGTACTTGAAAAATAACTCAATAAATTAAAAAAAAAAAAAAAAATGGTCTGTCCCAAGGCTGCTGCTACTTTGTAAAGAAAGTCTGTCTCGTTAGACTTGTTTCTTACTAACAGGAAGGTGGGCACAGCTAGGACTGCCATACTGACATTTGATGGCTGACATCATCTCTTCTTACTAGCATATATTGTGCAGGTATCCTTTGTAAAATAACTTTGTTCTCCCAACTGAAGTATCTCTAAAAGGTGTTTTGGGGTTGTGTTGGGCTAATGGAGTGTTTTGAATCCTTACTCTATTATCCCTTCCAAGTCACGGATCTGAACCATTCTTTGTCTATCCTACAGAGCCAGTCCAGGTTGAGCTTTAAATAGAACAGACTGACAGCTGTCAGAGGGCAGTAGGGTTGCAGGTCTGAGTGAACAAAGTGAAGGGATTAAGCAAAACAAACAAACCTGAAAACACCCAACTCATAGACAGAGACAATAGCATCGTGATTACCAGAGGGAAAGAGGGAAGGGCGGAGGTAGAAGCGGGTAAAGGAAGAATAAATGGTGACAAAAGGAGACTTGACTTGGGGTGGTGAACACACAATACAATATACAGGTGATGTGTCATAGAATTGTACAGCAATGTCACCCCAATAAAGTCAATACAAAGAAACAAAATAATGTAATCTAAAAATTGTTCCTTTAATTTTATAAACAAAATGAGCAAGGGAGCAGGAGAGGGTGACTGTGAAACCTGAGGATGTAAAGACTGCTTCTGCATGTGAATGGGGCGTTGGTCAGACTTTAGAGATCAAACCGGGAAGGCATGGAGTGGAGCGACCCAGACTCGAGCAGCAGGTCCGCCCTTCGGTCTCGGCGTGCATCTCTTGTTCTCCACAGATCATACGACGTACAGCCTGCTGTCTCCTTGGCTGTGAGACCGTTTTTTGTTGTGCCTGTGCTATCATTTCCCTTAGGGTAGAGAAATCTTTCTTTATACCTTTGTTACAAATAACAGTAGATGAAAGAGAACACTAAGATGACTGCGGGATTATATTACATTTGACACTCTTTCCTCATTGAAGTTACCTGCATTTGTAGGAATTTGTGTTTGCAACTGCTGATCATCTTAAAGCTACTCTATAGCTATGAATAAATTATTACTCTCAGAGGTTTAGTGACTCATCTAAACTGACATTAACAAATTTTTTAAAATGCATCAGACTGCCTCTGACTGGCTTTCCCTGACTGTGTTGATACAGAGAGTGAAGTCTTAAATTGAATATTTTACCTGGTAAAATATTTAGGGACTGTGGCTTACCCTATATAAAATGAACTGAGCCAGCCTCCCTGACATAGGACACAAGTATTCCCTATATCTCTGCTTAATTGCCTGGGAACATCATGAGGCATCTAAATTCTGCAGGTACAGCCATTCCTAGCAACCAATTTTATTTTTGATGGACAAAGAGGCCCAGGAAAGTAGATGCCTTTGCAGTGAGAAAAAAGAAACTCCAAGCAAGATAGACGTGCCCTAATCAGTATGCCCTGGGCATGACAGCATGCAAGAGAGCGATCTGTTTTGTTCTGAAGTCTGGCCCTGTCAAAGAGAGCACACCGTTTACCAGAACAAATCAGATACATGCATTTGACTCCTGTTTCTATGTTTGAAAACACTGAAACACATTTCTTGATATAACTCTCTGATTCCACATTGTTAATTTTGACTTGTTCTTATGAAATACCGTTGTCAGATGAGGATGCAAATAACAATCAAGGTAGAATTGTTTTCAGTGATTTCAGACATTATGGAAAGTATAATTTTTGCATGGATGTGATAATATGGTAGATGTCATTAAAAAATCACAGCTCCCCAAAGCAATTTGGAATCCTCGGCTATGCAGTTGGTGGTCAGATACTAAAACACGCCGTTGTCCATGTTCTGTTACAGGTACATGTGACAGCGCCGCAGCTATGAGTGGAATTTTAAGGGGGAGGTGTGAAGCAGTTGACGGCTCCTCACTCCCTTCCTCTGCGCAGGAATCAGATGATGAAGTTTTCAGCTGTGACAGTGCTGACAGTGTTGATAGTGCCGATCCATCCACTTCCAATCATTTCACCGGTGAGTGTCTGAAGCCGTGTTTCAGGTCGGGCTCCAAATGTGTTGTGTGGTCAACTCCTAGAGTTTCTGTGTTTATCTGCTGGGTTATACCTGCTCTAGAGTTTGAAATGTTCAGACTTATTTGCAAAACACGGTATCGTTTTGGTTAATTATCTCAGCAGTCTACTTCTGCTCATCTCTATGGCATGAGTATGAGAGGCAAAAATGAGTTCACTCGAAGGTAAGCAGGTAGAAATTGAAAATGATTTCGTATGTATCTTCAATTTTTTGAAACAAATCCATTTTTAAAAAATCTAATCAAGTCCTTGGCTCGTGTGCCTTAGTAAACTCAAAAGTTACTGGTTTGATTTCCTATCAGGGCACACGTCTGGGTTGCAGGCCACGTCCCTGGTTAGGTGTGTGCAAGAGATAACCAATCAAGGTATCTCTTGCATATTGATGTTTCTTTCCCTTTCTTTCTCTCTCCCTTCCTCTCTCTATAAAAGTAAATAAGTAAATTCTTTTAAAAATCTAATCGATTGAGATATTTTGAACTTCTATACTGGCTAATGAGTTGTGGAATGCTTGCAGTACTGAGTAGAAGAGATTTACTTCCTAGGTGAGAAAATGATGTTTGTTTTCCAGAGAATCGTGCACTGAAATCAAAGCCTTGAAGTCCCTGAAATTCTATAGATGTTTAGACACTGGTAAACCTCAAACTCAAGGCCAGGTTCAGGCGCTACAGTGACTGTAGCTTTCTACATGTGTATATTACTCCTAAGCAGTTAATGTGAACAACATCATTTAGCTTAGTGTGAAATGTTCTGACTTCAAATTCTAGCTATTTTAATTATATTCCTGACACAGAAAAAGATTTTGAAAGAGACAAATTTTTACCAACATCTCCACATCTACTCAACCCCAATCATTAGGTGAAAAGTGGCCTTCAAAATAATTTTAGAAGAGTTAACACCACACAAAGCAAAAATTAACAAGGTGAATAAAAGCCCCACAAAATCAGCCTTATCAGATGATGGGTATAAACTTCATTTTGAAGCTGTGTCCCATAAGTAAAGGTAAAAATTATACAGAACAAGAGTTTTGTACCTCCTCTCATAAAAGTTTATTTTTTCCTAGCGTTATTTTTCAGCATTTGTGTTTGGGGATTTTTAACACACCGAAACAGACTTTTAAAATCCACACTACCATTTACACAGTGTATCTGACCCCTAAAATTCCACTTTTAACTCTCTTTTCCCCAACCCCCAAAGTTCAGAAATTTGCTTGGTATTCATGAATTCTCTTTCATCAATGTTAGACATATTTAGAATAAAAATAGTATAATTTATAAGAATATTTACCCTTCGTATTATTTAACTCTTGACTAAAGTAGAACTCATTTTTATGAATGTGCAGAAAGCATAATAAGATGAGGAGGAAATAAGAGAACACTTGGGAGGAAAGAGAAAACAATAGCTGTTGAGAGCAAGAGTCTCTAGTTACGTGGAAAGGCTGTTGCCAGTCGGGGTAGTATTTATGGGGGGTAAGCTTTGTTTGAGACGTAGCCTTTCCACCCCTTCCTCTCAGTGAGGGCACACACCTTGCTGTCACCTGTGCTTAGAGGAGTCCTGAGCACTGAATGATACTTTGACCTCTTTACTGAGTGAATAGATTAAGTTTAGACAGTTCTCTATTTTAACATTTTTATTGACACATAAAAATTGTACATATTTAAGGTGTTCAACATGATGTTTTGATGTATGACTGCATTGTGATATGATTTTCACAGTGAAGCTAATTAGCACGTGCCTCACCTCATCACCTCATACAGTTAATTGAGGTTTTGTTTGTTTGTTTGTGTTTTCTTTTTTTCTTTTTCTTCTTTCTTTTTTTGGTGGTGGTGGTGGTGGTCATGAGAACACTTGAAATCTATGCTCTTGGGGAATTTCAAGTGCATAATGCATTGTTTTTATAATTTCAGACAATTTTTAAAAACTGGAGAGAATGAGCTCACTAGCTGTTATTATCCTTAGAAAAGCAACAGTATACGTTTAAACTCGAGCTGCCAGGAACACTCTAGGAAATATATTTCCCTTCTACCTTGAACAGCTTTCCCTCTCCAAGCCCCGGAGCACTGCAGGGGCTGCCTGGTCTTTTTTATGTACTTTCCTTCAGCCACTCCTGAGCCACATGGTTACCGAAGACCCTACTTCTTTGAGACAGGACCTCATCTAGTGCAGTGCGGCTTTTTCCATGTGCTTGTGATTTTTTTTAACCTCCAGCGTGCTTACATCCTCTCAGTGTCTCTGCCTCTCCTAAAGTTACAAATTGACTCTCCTGGAAAAATCAATTGCAAGACTTCTATGCAAGATGCCTATTGATTTCTACAGCTTGTGAGTTCACAAAGTAGCTATAATGTTCTTATAAACACCATCAGGTCTTACAATTGTGGCTCAAGATTCTTTCCCGATGAAAATGATGTTCTGGAAGTTTTTAAAAATTATAGGTCAGGTGCTTGTGATAAGTACCTGACCAGTTCCCGGAAAGGACAAAAGTTGGAATGGAGAGAGGCTTTAGTTCGATAAAATGAACTATTTGATAACTGTTTTTGACATCTGGTCATAACTTTTCTGTTTCATCACCATTATGAGAGTCTGTGGAGAAAGAGACATCTGTGTACAGAGGAGAAGATGGGCCTGCAAAGAAAACAGCTGCAGAGTTTGATTAGCTTTTTCCAGCACTGCTATTAAAGAGCATTTCTCTGTGAATTTTCAAGGGCTCCGAGGGAACCGTTTGTTGATGCTCCTCTGTGAGGAAAAGGAGACAGACATCACTGAGCAGCTCGTAATGGGATGTACGACCAGAACCATGGTGTGGGATACACAGGAGGGAGGAAGAGGGAGGAAGAATAGATGGAAAGAAGGGGGATTTCTGTTACTTTGCGCTCTCTTTGGCCTGATCTCCAATATAAAACGTTATTAATTATTTTATAAAGTTGGGCAAATTGAGACAGGAAACCCCTTTAACGTTTTGAGAAGATCTGATGTTCTGTGTCTAACAAAGACAAGCAACATTAAAGCATCAAACTCATTTTGAATTCAAAGAATGTTAGAACTAGTAGGGCCTTTGAGAAAATCTAGGCTGGTTCTCGAATTTTACAGATGTGGGGAGTGGGGTCCAGAGAGAGTAACTTGGCAAGAAGCCCAATGGGAGCCAGCAGCAGAGGACTTCACCGCAGATCTCCAGGGTCTCTGCTGGTCTGGTGTGCCACCGACTGCCAAGTAGAGGACCCAGGGCATCGAGTGAAAGGCGTGCCTCTGTCTTTTGTGCCAGCTCCTCTTAGAAATAGTACGAATGAGTCTATCTTTTGGTAAAGGTAGTTGGCACATTATCTCCTTTTGCCTTTTTTTCAGTTGGTTTCTGCTGAAAGTGCTGATATCTCCAGGCTGTAATATAGTGCCAGTGACAAGTTTATGAATAAATTCAATGAGCTAAAGCAATAGTGGCCAGAGAATTTAATTGAGTGTGAATAAACAATTTGCCTTCCCCTCTCTGTAAGTGACAGGGCAGACTGTTGAGGCTTTCCTTGTATGTCACTGACATTGATGGAGATACCTTACAGCGAACATGTTGTTCTGCATTTACATGAAGGAAATCGGTTTGTCTTGGTGACATAATGCTGCCTGTGTGAGGTGAAAATGTTACAATGAAGAAAGGGTGAGAGGAAGTATGCAGCGCGCTTCTTTAATAGAAGCTAACAAATAGAGGGTTATTTCATTTACTTTAAAAATAAAATCTTTGGTACATTCCACTTTTGCCAGAGGGGTGAATGGGCATCCTGGACTCCCTGGGGAAAAAAAAAGATAATGGTATCTTTCCATTCTCTGAGCTCCAGGTCTCTCCTTTACTTGTTCAATAATTCAAGTCCTCAGAAATCCACTTACCTTGCATTTCGATTAGAGTCACTTAGTCACAGCTTCTGATTGAATGGAGTAATTATATTCCATTTGCTGGCTAGGTACAGAATTGGCTTTTACATTTGCTTATTTGTTTTAAGGTCTTGAAAACGTAATTTTGGCTTTAAACTTAAAAGCCAAATTGGATCAAATTTCAAACAAAATTTTATATATCAATATATAGTGAATCTAGAAAAAACATTTATTCCTTGTGGTTTGAACTCTCAGGTAGCTTCATAAAAAACTAAATATGAAAGTAGTCTTGGTGGTATGAATGGTATTGTTTCTCACATCATTCAAGGAATAAGGATGCATTCTCGTGAGATCTGAAATGCATCATGGAAAACCTTCCACTTTCTCACATCTGTTATTCACTCAGGATGTTCATGGGTGGAATTGATATTGTAGTTATTTTCACAAAGAGCACAAGAATTAAAGTTGCCATTAAATATTAAAAATATCATCTTTACTTCTGTTACTAAAATGTTTCCATCTGACAGTGTGATTTGTTTACAAATATTGTTAGAGTATTTGCATTTTATAAATCTCTCTGTAAGAGTCACATTTTTATTTTGGAGTCATCTAGCAGTGGTCATGGCAGTAAATAAATGATTGCCCAACTGCAAAGTATCACGATTGGAAAAAGGATCCAAATGAATTTAGATAATTACAATGCTACCAAACATTTTCAAAGTACCATATCTTTTGGCTTTGGTTGAATGCCAGAGATTGGTTGGCTTTATACTTGTTTATGGTGGTGATGATGAAATCATAATGCCTGAAGCTAATGTCTTTGTGTTTCTGAAAAGATTTTAAAATTTATCATGCAGATCAAGCAATCTGATGCTTTCTGACAGTTCAAGGGAAGTATATTTGTGAGCATGTGAATGCAGAAAAGAATGAAACCTGGCCCTGCTTAAAAAAAAGAAAAGGAAAGCAGAGAAAAGGAGTCAGTCAGTGCTATTTCTAAATTGGCTGCAATATCTAACCATCTACATGTTTGTGCTCTGAAAGTATTACTTCTTTTTGCCTGAGAAACTTGGGAATAAACTGGGAATGTTTTAGGGCCATCAAATGAGTGCACCATATGTTTTATATGTTCAGTTATAGTGATGATCTGGTATGAACTAGAATAATTAAATGTCTCAGATTTATTGAGTTCCACTGAGATTTGGGTTAAGGTTAGAAGCATAGTTTTTAAATGAGAAGAGAGAGCAAATGTATTAAATATAACAAAAGATAAATATTTGATTCTCCATGAAAATCTAACATGTAAATACTAAAAAGTCACTTTCTTCCATTTATATTTAATTTTCAGGTAAAAAAGATTTTCAGTGAATTAAACTTGTAATGGACACTCAATTTATTGTATTTGGCTTTATCTTAGCTCACAAATATGATAATGAAGCAATAATAAAGTCATTTATGTAATTTATAATTATAGGAATTTGCATGAAATATTATGAAACTTGTTTTATATAAGGAATTATTAAATTATTTTAAAATCCTTAACAAATATGGGCAGTGGTCTAAATAAGCATGATTACCCTTCCCTCCAAAAAGTAACCCCAACTCTTTGAAAACAATTTCCGAACCACTGTGAAAACTGGTGAAGACTGCTAGCCAGAGTGCCAAGAAGGCTGGATACTTCTGACTGAAATACAGTAGTGGGTCCCATTACTTGTGACATTCTGGAGACCTGAAGCGGATGGGATGCTATTTGTGTTTGTGCCATGATTGGAGGATAACGTTAGTGGAAATATTGTAACATGAAAATGTACATATTTTAGTTTTAGATCATATTAATAAAATTGCTTTTAAGTATGCACAATAAAGAATACTTAATATAGTTCACCTTTAATACCTGTAACTGCCACATTATACTCTATTTTTTTTTATTTTAAAGATTTTATTTATTTATTTTTAGAGAGGGGAAGAGAGGGAGAAAGGGAGAGAAACATCAATGTGTGGTTGCTTCTCACACACCCCCTCCTGGAGACCTGGCCCACAGCTGAGGCATGTGCCCTGACTGGGAATCCAACCAGTGACCTTTCAGTTCGCAGGCCGGCACTCAATCCACTGAGCTATACCAGCCAGGGCCATTATACTGTAATTCTTAACAATGACAGAGTTGGGGGTATTGAATTCCATCTTAGGGGAATTGGGTTGGGAAGAAATACTGACTATTAATTTTAAACATAGTTAATTTTACTAACATAGACTGTCCTATTCCATAATTTTCCCCAAAGATGTTATCCATTATCTTGCTATGTTGTATCTGACTTTTACTCTGTTTGCTGTTTCTATGACACACTCATGTTGGCTTGGAGACAATAGTATATAATATATGTGTATACATTTTTATCTGAAATTTGCACTACTGTCTCCAAGCCAAAATGATGGTATTGTAATAGATAATACAATATATATACAGATAAACACATTTTAAGGGTGTTATACCACCAGAATAATTGATCATTCAGCTGACAATTTTGGTGGTCACAAATTAGTACTAAAATTAAATGTTTTACTAAGATCATGGCTACATAAGACATACATATTATACACTAGGCCTGGATTTTAAAAAAATGAATAAAGTTGGAGAGATAGCAAGAAAAAAAAACCCTAGCAAGTAAACATGAATAAATAATTAATGGACATTAATAAAGAAGCATCTATATTTTTAAAATTTCCCCATATGAAATAAGAAAATGTTTCGATGAAAACTTAAAGAATAAATAGAATCCAAAAATGGCAGGGCTTAAATAAACATTGTTTTTTCAACAGAATAGCTCTTACATTTTTAACATTCACTTGTTTTGCCCCTAGAATATGGAAATGGTTGACATTCATAATTACAATTACTTTAAACTTCTTGATGGCAAGGACCATGTACTGTATTTCCCCCACATCGCTTAATGGCAATAACCATAACAGCAAGCCTTATTATATGCAGTAATTTTGTCATTTGCCAGGCATTTAGCTAGATGCTTTAAACAAATTATTTCATTTGAGTCTCACAACATTAGCTACTAAATAAGGTTATTTTGATTGGCATGTTCGTGACTTTTTTCCAGAAATGAAATGACTTAATTAATCAAATGATTTTTGTCATCTTAAAAATGACATGAGTGAAATGAAATAGATTAATTGCATAGAAATTAATTAAGGCCGTTGGATACACTTAGGGTCTTCTTCAATAGGTGCAGACCCAAGGAAACATCTTCATATCAGATGTTCATAAAGTTCCCAATTCATGCATATAATATGGCCAGTATAAATAAAACCACTTTTCAAACTCCCTACATGGTTTTACCAACCTTTACATTTATTAAGTTAAAATTTAATACTCTAAGATTATAACACTGAGATATTTTGGCTTTATTTATTACTTTAAAAAGCTAAAGGTGTCAAAAATTTTAACTGTAAGGATGACTATTTTTGCAATATGTTTTCTTATGATAAAAATACTCTATGAAAACTTATATGATGGATTAGTATGTGGCCAATAAAAAGTTGAACAAATGTATCTATTGTCATAAAAATATATTCATGTTAATAAAGTTTGCAAAATTAGTTTCATTCTGTTTGTAAAATCTTATGTATGAGATATAAATTTGATAAGATCCACATGTAAAAAGAAACTTTTTATAGAAATATGGATAACAACAGAAATTTCCCATGCATGGTGAAATTAATGAGTAACTTTTGTTATCTATATGTTTTAAATATTTCACAATATTTGTGTTCCCAATTTGTTTTCATATGTTTTAGCCTAAAAAGACTTATGTTCATTCATTATAATAGCTTTTTAGAATGTTTCACTAATACAATTTCTGCTGTCATGACCTGTTTGTAAATAAATCTTAGAATAAATCCCTAAAGATGAAAATCATAGTTCAAAAGTATCTTTTTTATTGTTTTTTCCCATTAGCATTTATCCCTATGTCCTCTTAATTGTCCTCTAGAAAGCCTGAGCAATTTGTATGCCCACTGCTAGTAATTGAGTGCCTATTTCTCCAACATCTTGCCCAAGTAGATATTCTCATTCTCTCTCTCTCTCTCTCTGTGTTGTGAGTTGGCCAATTTGATGGATGAAAACATATTCTACTGGCATTTTAACTTGAATTTTTCTAAATAGTGAGAAGATCATTATATATATTTATTTACTTGCGTTTTTGTGTGTATAAATGGTCTATTTTTGTGTGTATAAATGCTTTTTATTTGATGATTCCTCTTTCATTGCCTTATAATATAATATTAAGGGTTATTTGATTAATGTGTGTGCAATCATGTATTGCCTGGTTTTCGTTTGTCATGTAAATCCTTCTGCGTTTGCCATAGAAACATGTTTATGTGCTCAAATGTATATGATGATTCGGCCATTAGGTAATGCTCTGGCAAACCTCTTGCCCCTAAAAGTTATTGCACACAAATGAGCCCTTCTAGAACTGTCATAAAATTTTATTATATAGTTAAATCTTTAGACCATTTCGAAATTATGTGGGCATATTGTGTGAAATTAGATTATTTTCCAATTGTGCTAAAATCACATATTTAATAATACAATGTTTTCTACTGATTTGAAATTCTATTCTCAATCTTAAATGAGTTCTTACCATAAGGCCCGTGTCTGGTTTGCTTTCTATGTCATGACCTGGATGATGATTCTTACACTAACAATAGTGCTATATGATGACTTGGTAGAAAGTTTTATTATCTCACATAGGAGTTCCTAATTTTCCTAACGCACTCCTACAAATACAATTTACTACCAGACTCTCTGAGTTATCCTCACACAATTATTTGAATTTTAAAGGAATATTATCAAGTTTCTAAACAAACCATTGCTATGCCATTGGAATTACATTTAATTTAGAGTTTAATTTGGGTTACAAGGCAGATTGATATCTTTACCATATGATCTTTCCATTCCAGGTATGTCAGATACCTTTCTATATTGAACTGATATCATACCCATAGTTAATAATTGTGCTTTTCTTTTTCCAGTTCATTTTTCATCCTGAGTCCCTAAGTTTTAAAAATATTTTGTGCCTATTATGAATAAGGTTTTTAAATATGTGTTCTAGCAGATTATGTTTGGCACTGGAGAAGGCATAGTTTTTTTGTTTGTTTCTTTTAATGGAAATGTTTCCTCATTAGTAACTATCAAAATAATCACATTTTCTTTGACCTGCTATATGATAAACTGAAAAAATTTCCTAATATAAAACTATTATTGCCTTTGACTCTATTTCAACACTAAGTGATTCATTTAATCTCACATGAGGATTAAATTTAGTCTGCAATATGTATGCATTAAGGAACCCTTAAAATGTTTGATAATATTTTAAAATTTATTTAAAAAGTGCTTCATTGAGAAAGAATGACTCTAGAGCCATCACTCATCCTGATTTTGAAAAATAAAAAAGCCATAGGAATTGGAAAACAGTATGATTCTGCCACTAAAAAAGACACATTGATCAATGGAACAGAATAGGTATCCCCCAAATATACCCATGCATGTACGGTCAACTAATACTTTAGAAGGGAGACAAAAATACTCAGTGGAGAAAGACAAAAGTCTTTTTAATAAATTGTATAGAAAAACTGGATATTCCCAAGCAAAAGAATGAAAATGGACCCTGTCTCACAACACTTGGAAAAATTACCTTGAAATGGATTAATGACTTAAATGTAATACCTGAACTATAATGCTTTTACAAGAAAAAATAGGGGAAAATCTTAATGTCCGTATTAGCAACAAGTTTTTGGATATGACATTAAAGCAATGATAGCAAAAAGCAACAACAAACAAGTAGAACTTACATCAAACTAAAAAGCTTCTGCACAACAAACAAGACCACTCACAAAATGAAGAGGCAGCCTACAGAATGGAGAGAATATTTGCAGACCATATATCTGATAAGGGATTAATATCCAAAAGATATAGACCCCTTACCTGGGTCTTTTGAAAAGAATCATATGTAACTCTATAACAAATAACCAGTAAGAAAATGGGCAAAGGACCTAAACAGAATTTTTTCAGAGAAAATATACAAATAGTTAACGAGTACATGAGAAGATGCTCGAAATCATTTCTCCATCACCAGAGAAATGCAAATCAGCCACCGTGAGACATCAGCTCACACCTGTCAGAATGGCTGTAATCAACAGATGAGATTAAATGTTGGTGAATATGTAGATAAAAGGAAACATTTTAAAGATATCACGTGATGTGAAAGAAGGAAAAGCTAGACATATCAGTGTTCAGTTCAAATAAATACAGTGTTGATCAGGTCTCCTTTAGCTTTCTTTCCAAATGGTTGAAGGATAATTATATACATTATCTAAAAAAATAAATAGCAAAGTCTCTCCTTGATTGTTAAGGTAGAATAAAGGGGGATAAAACTGCTCTGTTTACTATCCCACATACTGTAGCTGCAGCTTAACTTTAAACACATTTTTTTGTTTCTTTGTGACCAGTTGTTATTCGATAGCCTCCATCTGGTGTTGCTCTGCATTCGTTTTGTGGTCTGATTACTGGGCATGAATCAAGGAAACCAACTGGCTCCCCTGTCTTTAAAGACTGACAGATTACTTTTTAAAAAATATTTTTATTTATTTATTTTTAGAGAAAGGGGACGGGAAGGAGAAAGAGTGGGAGAGAAACATCAATGTGTGGTTGCCTCTCATGTGTCCCCTACTGGGGACCTGGCCTGCAACCTAGGCATGTGCCCTGACTGGGAATTGAACTGGTGACCCTTAGCTTCACAGGCCCGTGCTCAATCCACTGAGCTACACCAGCCAGGGCTAGAAATTACTTTTTTTTACACTTTATTATTTAAATTTCCTTTTTAAGATAAAAGAGTATGAACATTTCTATGATACATTTCTATGAATTGTACACTTGAAACTTATATGATCTTATTAAATAATGTAACCCCAATACATTTTTAAGTCTATTTTATTTGTTATGCTATTATACTTGTCCTATTTTTCCCCTTTATTCCCCTCTTCCCTGTATGTACTCACCAGCATTTCCCCCCTTAGTTCATGTCCATGGGTTGTACATGTAAGTTCTTCAGCTTTGCCATTTCCTATACTCTTCCTAACCTCTCCCTGTCCATTTTGTACCTACCGTTTATGCTTCTTATTCCCTCTGTCTTTTTCCTCATTCTACCCTTTCCCTCTTCCTGCTGATAACCCTCCATGTGATCTCTATTTCTGTGATTCTGTTCCTGTTCTTTCTAGTTGTTTGCTTAGTTTGGAGTTGTTTTTGTGTGTTTTTTTAGGTTCAGTTTTTGATAGTTGTCTGTTGTCATTTTACTGTTTATATTTTTGATCATCTTCTTTTTCTTAGATAAATCCCTTTAACATTTCATATAATAAGGGCTTGATGATGAAGACTCCTTTAACTTGACCTTACCTGGAAAGCACTTTATCTGCCCTTCTATTCTAAATGATAGCTTTGGTAGATAGAGTAATCTTGGATGTAGGTCCTTGCCTTTCACGACTTGGAATACTTCTTTCCAGCCCCTTCTTGCCTGCAGTTTCTTTTGAGAAGCCATCTGATAGTCTTATGGGAACTCCTTTGTAGATTACTGTCTCCTTATCTCTTGCTGCTTTCATGATTCTCTCCTCTTTAATCTTGGATAATATAATTATGATATACCTTAGTGTGTACTTCCTTGGGTCAAACTTCTTTGGGACTCTCTGAGCTTCCTAGACTTCCTGGAAGTCTATTTCCTTTGCCATATTGGGGAAGTTCTCCTTCATTAGTTTTTCAAATAAGTTTACAATTTCTTGCTCTTCCTCTTCTCCTTTTGGCACCCCTATGATTTGGATCTTGGAACCCTTAAAGTTGTCCTAGAGGTTCCTAAGCCTCAACATATTTAATTTTAAAAAAAGAAAAGAAAAAGAGAATTAATTCAGTATTATGGTCAACTAAGATCTGTCAACCATCTTCACTTAATTTCTTTTACTGGTAACGCATGACTGTATCCATTCTTTCATTTCTTTTACTGATAATACTTGGCATTTTTCCTAGCACTTCTTTAAAATATTTAGTTAATGATCATGGTTATATTACCGAAGATAATTTATTGCAAGTGAAGAAAGCCCTATACAATCTAGCTTAAACAAAGAAAGAGAAATCTTACTATATGTAACTGTGAAGGATAGGGGTGAGGTCCTATCAGGCAAAAATGGATCTGGGGTTCAAATGACAACTTCAACACTCTCCCCACTTCCCCAAGACTTGGCTCTGCCCTCACAGTGGGAGACCCTCGTTTACTCCTACTGCCTCTGTGGTTATGGTACTCCCTGCTGATCTGTTGAAGATATCTTCCTCCATGTAGACATATACATCCTCTTTGAAGCCAAGGAGCAGATACTTCCATCCCTGGATCCAACAGTTCACATGGTGAAATATCTCCTGCCTTTGTGAAGAGTGTCTTAGTGTGTCAACTGTGTGCCTACTTGTGTTCAGATCCAGTCTCTGCCCTTTCTTTGAAAATTGCACTTTCTGACTGCCTTGTCTATTGAATTCCATATGGATTTGGCCAGTAAGAGGCACCACCAGGACAGTGGAGGGCAGGATGAAAAGAAACCAGAATATTACAACACAGTCATCCATGCCTCAGGTGGTATTTCCAGTGGCCACTGCACCCTCTCTGTGGTTCCTGCCCTTGCTGTAAGAACCCTGCTTTTGTGGCCCCAAGCCCCATGAAGCAGCTTCTTTGGAGATCTGGTTCCCACCAGGGAGCCACAGGTCTTGAGCTCTGGTGACATCACTTCTTCCTTTGTGCCTCCAGCTAGAGGAGTGTCAGCATCTTCCTGTGTTGCTAACCTCTGAGGTCCTTTCTTTTCTGTTTTGTTTTGCATCTCAGCTCTTATGAAACCCTAGTAACTAGTTCCATGCATGAAATTTATTCCTTGGACCACCACCCAGCATTGACTCTGTTTTCTGAACTGAGCCCTGACTCATAACCCTGGCATAGGCCACATGCCTTCTCTGAACCAATCGTTGTGACCAGGGGATGAGGTCCTTTGATTGGCTAGATCTCATTCATTTACCCATTCTTGTAATAAAAAAAAAAGCTGTAGAGTGTGTTACAGAAAAAAAATGTAGAGTGTGTTACCAGAAAAAAAAACGGGGAAAAGAAAACATTGAGTGACCCATAGTACACATTAACAATTCATTTTAATACCATAGTTAACAAACATGAAGATCCAAATTAAAAATAAAACAACACTAAAACATTCTTAATAAGTGATAATGAAATATTTCAAGGTAATTGCCTTTAAAATTTATAAATATCTCACCATATTCTGTACTTTTTTTCTGCTTAATAAAGAGAACTAGTACATTTATGATCTGCTGTGAGTCATGTTTTAAATGCCATACTTGTCTCTCCTACAAAATACAAAACTAGAGTTCACGTGTCCATTTAACAGATGAAGGAACTGATGATGTTCAGTAATTTGCCCAGAGTCATGGAGGTAAGAAAGAGAAAAAACAGGAGAAAGATGTCAAACTCTGTTTTTTGGTAGTCTAGAGACCAAGCACTTACTACATTATCATATGACTAGTATTCCTCTCTTGAACTGCACTGAAGCTGCATTTCTTTACTCACACGTTTAAACATCTACAATCAGGATTCATTCAATGTTCACCTTATGGTAAAATCACTTGATTATAAAGTCATCTATTATGAAGTCTGTGTTCAGATAGACTTCTGTGATGAAATTCTGTCATTATAACATTCAGAACAATCCCTCTTTCCTTTATCCACACTTTGTACTTAACATTGGCACCATGTGCTCCATGGTGTTAAAAGCAGGCCAGTTTGGGGGGCAGATTAATTACATGAGTATATATACCCCATTTCTATCTTCCACAACACGCAGTGTTTCTGAAATATGGAGAAAGCATGGGAACACTTATTAAATGCTAGGTGCTGGGCACTTTACAAGGGGATATTTGTGAGTCTTCTTACCTCTTATTGTAGCAGAGGAGATAGAGACATAGTCTTATATTACAGAAAGTCTGTTTTGTTCCTCTTTTTGTAAAGATGAAAGTTTTCAGGGCAATCCCCACAACCATAAGACTTTATTTTGGCATTTCTACCCTGCAGGGCAGTAACTGGTTTTCAAGAGGAAAAATGCCCCTCATCATAGCAATTAAAGTACATGGGTTGCTTCATTAAACATTGAGGAAACAGCCCTGACTGGTGTAGCTCAGTGGGTTTGGCATTGTCCTGCAAACCAAAAGTCACCGGTTCATTTCCCAATCAGGGCACATGTCTGAGTTGTGGGTTAGGGTGTGTGTCAGAAGCCTGTGAGAGGCAACCAATCAATGTTTCTCTTGCACATTGATGTTTCTCTTCCTCTCTTTCTCCCTTCCTTCCTCTTCCTAAAAATAAATAAATAAACTTTTTAGAAATGTTGAGGGAACAAATGTTGTAAAGATCTTTTATTCCTCTCAGTGGATATTGCTTTTTCTTTTTTTTTTTTAGGTTTGATTTCTATTTTCTGCCACTGAACATAAAAGTACACTGACTAACCTAGTCTGCAATTTAGCTGTGTTCCTGGGACCATCTGTAAGAATTTGTGCATTTCCTGGGAATCCGATCAATTCTAGCAGCAATTCTCTATTTTCTCTGTGAGATTAAGGAGCCCTGTGATCAAGTTATATTTAAAAGTTAGTTTCTGCCTGAAAAAAATTCTGGACCCAGTGTCCAAAAACCATCCTGGGCTTCAAAACTGATTTCCCTGAATAATTCTCTTTTATGTAGAAACACATGAATTTTTATGTAAAGTCATAAATATCCTATCACAGAATTTGTTTAATGTTCCTTCTCTCTCTTCTTCTCCTTTTCATTTTTGTTTTGCTTGGCTTTTCCCTTTTTTTTCTCTTTGTCTTTCATCCATATCTCCTGCTCTTATAGAGAACTCTTATCGATCTAGTTTAGATTCCTTTACATTCCTTCAATATCATATCATCACAAGCATATAAATATTCACACAAAAATTTTTATCAAAAATGGATTATATACATTTTTCATCTTCATGTTTTTAGTTGAACAATACTTGATGAAAATTACCCACATTATTTGTTAGAGCTCTGTTTTATTCTTTTCAATGGCTGCACAATATTCCAAGATCTAAAACAAATATATCACATTTTAATCATTCTTTCCCCTGTGAAGGTTCATTTGTTTCAGCTTGGTTTTTATGATACTGTGAACAAGGCTGCAATACAGGTTCTTTTGAAAATGTCCTTACATACTGGTGCTTTACTTTGTGTGGGATAGATTTCCCAGGGTGGGAGAATTTATATTGGTATATTGCTCTTTCGAAAAAGCAGCAAAATTTATACTCCTACCAGCTTTGGGTACAATTTCACTTTTTTTCCTGTAAATTCCAAGCAATAGGCATTTATATATACTCATTCAATAAAATAAAATCTCTGCCTTCACAATGCTTATGTCAGTAGTCGAGAAGAATAATAAGCCTTGGCTGGGTAGCTTGGTTGTTCAGTTGGTTGGAGTGTCATCTGTTGTAGGTTCAATCAATGTTCAGGGGGCAAAACTAGGTTGTGGGTTTGATCTCCAGTTGGGGTATGTCTGAAAGGCAATAAATTGATATTTCTCTTTCATATCTATGTTTCTCTCTCGTTCTATCAAAAAAGTCAATAAATATATCCTTGGGTGAGGATTTAAAAATAATTAAAAAAGCAAATATATAAATAATATGATGTCATAAATGATCATAAATATACGGTGAAGAAAAATAAAACAGTATTAGGATATAGAAGTAGGGATGCCTATTTATTTATTATTGTTGTTTTTAATTAGTTTTTTAGTGATAGAGGAAGAAAGAGAGAAAGAAACATTGATTTGTTGTTCTACTTATTTATGCAGTGCTTGGTTTTTCTTGTATATGCCCTGAACGGGGATCAAACCTACAACCTTGGCATATCGGGACAATGCTTTAACCAGCTGAGATATCCACCCAAGGCTGGGATTGCCTATTTTAAATAAGATGGTCATAAGAGTCCTCTTCAAAGAGATTTTTTTTTGTTTTGTTTTGTTTTGTTTTTTCCCTTGGGCAGTTTTGTGGCACTCTTAATCAGAAAAGGGAGACATCATTTTGATAAAGACTTGATGAAGTGAAGGACTGTGCCATGCAATATCCAGAGTGGGAGGAGGCCTCTAGAAAGAAGAGCAAATACGAGATGTCAGCAAGGAGCTTGACACTAGAAGTAGGAAAAGAGACGACAGTAAGTTAGAGTTGATTATCAGGTAGCAGGAGTGAGATATGTGGGGACTTGAGAACTGGTCAGATTCGGGATTCATGCTAAAGGTTGAGCTGACAGAAGGTACTTACTGTTTGGATGTAGGGTGTAAGAGAGACATAAATATAAGTAATTCATAGGCTTTTAAGACTAACCTTCTATTTTGCAAGAATTTTAGATTAATGGAAAAGTTGCAAAAATATCACAGAGTAAATTCCCATAGACCCTTCCCCCAGAGTTAACGTCTTACTTGACCATGGTACCCTTGCCCACACAAACAATTTGACATTGGTATATAGTACTACTATTAACCGAACCACAGGCTTCAGATTTTATATTTTATTCCCAGACATCCTTTTGCTATCCTAAGACTTCCTTAAGGATCTCACATCAGATTTAGTCTTGTCTCCTTAGTTCCCTTGATCTGTGACAGTCTCCCTTGTTTCTTTGCATGACCATAACTTTATATGAAAAACATGATTAGAATGTCCCTCAAATTTATTTTGTTTTCTGATTAGACTTGAGTTATGGATCTGAAGGAAGAATTCCATGGAAGTGGAGGGTTCTTCTGTATCAAGTCCTGTCAGGCAGTAGAGGATATGAGTATGAGCAAGCTGTATCACTGGTGGTAATGTTAGCCATTTAATCAAGATGATATCTTCCAGGCTTCTCCACTGTAACATTACTATTTTCCTTTTTCCACAATTCATTCTTTGGAAGGAACTTACTTACAGCTCACATTTAAGGTGGGGGTTGAAGATCAAACTCCGTTTCTTAAGGTGGGAAGAGTATCTACATATATGCATTATTTGGAAGTCCTTTGCAAGGAAGATTTGTTGATTATCTTCTATTTATTTATTTATTCAGTCATTTATATCCATGTAGACTCACGCATATTTATTCTGATTCTTGGGTTTATGATTTAACACTGCCATTAATTTTTATTGCGTACGTTATATCAATTTTGACCATTAAGAGTATTTTCAGGTCAGTTCTTGTGTCCTTTTGACATGCCAATGCCTATCTTTTTTCCTTTCCCTTACTTCCCATCACTACAAAATACTACAGGTTCATCTTGTATCTATCCTGCCGCAGTCCTAGAATAAGCAATCTCTCAAGGAGCTAGGTTTTTAATTTGAGTCACTGGGTAAACAGTGATGCCATTTACTAAAATGTAAAAGACTGAGGTAGAAGAGGAAGGCTAGAATATGTTATTTCCTCCCTCCCTTCCTCCTTCCCATCCTCCCTCCCATCCTCTTATTTTACTGTTTTGCTTTGATGTGTTCAGTTTGTAAAGCTTATTAGTCATTCAAATGGTGCTGTAAAGCATGCAGTGATAAGACTCTAAAGCTCAGAGAAGAAGTCAAGACTAGAGATCTAAATTTGTGACTTATAAATAAATGGGGCTTCTTAAAGACATAAAATATGCTTTGATAAGAAAGAATCAGATAGAGAAGTCCACTAAAGTATTCAGAGGTCAGTAAGAATAGAAGAAAAAAGGCAAGAAAATTGAGAAAGGGCAGCAAATGAAGTAAAAGAGAAGCCTGTCTCATGTAAAGTATCCTAGAAACCAAGTTAAAATTTTTTTCAAGAAAATGAAAGTGATTGAGTTGAACTCTCAAGACAAAAGGAAGGTAAGGACTAAAAATTTACTATTGAATTTGGCAGCATACAATTTAACTGCTGACCTTGATAATACAATTTCAGTGGAGTTGTGTAAAGAAAGCCTGATTTGGGAGAGTTCAGTATAGAATTTTATCTGAGGAAAGGAGAATACTCTCCTTGGGGAAGTTGCTATACAATGGAGTGGAGCCCTCTAATCAGTGTGGCTCAGTGGGTTGGGTGTCATCCCACAAAATGAAAGATTGCCAGTTTGGTTCCTGGTCAGGACACATGACTGGGTCGCAGGTTCAGTCCTTGGTCAGGGTATATGATGAAGGCAACACAGGTCGATGTTTCTCTCTCACATCAATGTTTCTCTTTCTTTTTCTCCTCTCTTCCTCTCTTTCTAAAATCATCCAATCAAAAGTAAAAATAAAAAAAATATTAATTAGAGTAGAAAAGTAAGTGAGATAAGAACTGTTGTAAAGGAAAATTTTTTAAGTTGGGAGACATTACAACGTATTTGCAGACAGATGGGAATTGTCCAGTAATATGAAGAAAAAATGACAGCACAGGAGAGAAAGGGGATAATTGAAATAACAAAGACCTAAAATTGATGAGAGGAAAGGGATTGACTTTAGGTTAGAGAAAGAACAGTTTCTCCATTTTAACAGGATTGAAGGCCACCTGAATGGATATGGATATCAAGGATGTACAGGATATAACAGTGAGAAGAGGAAACTGAATCATGGTCCTTTCAGTTTTCTTAGAAGCCGTATCTTAAACTCAGATAGATTACATGGGAAGAAATGTTGAAGAGTTGAAAAGAAGCAAAGGCACCTCTGTTAGTAATACCATAGAGCTGAAGCATGAATTAATAAGGGAAACATGATAAGATGGTCAGGGGACCCACTTGAGGGTCTCTATCATATCACTAGTTTCGCCAGCAATGTAATATCCTGTATTTTCTCTAGTTATAATCATCTCTTCAATACTAAGAGCAAGTTCATAAAGGGAAGACAGCTGATCTTAACTAGGTGATTCTATTTTTGTCACACTGATTCGAAGAAGAGAGAGAAAGGCCTTTTAGGTGAGTGTACCTGCAAGGGAGAGACTATCATGATGAATGATGGGCCTTACACTGGGTGAGTGGGGAAGCGTGACCATGAGTGGGGTGTGTGAACAATGTGTAGAGGTCAAGAAGCTTCTTGTTTGGTGAAGTGTGTGATCTAAACAATTTGAAGACTTGTGTTGTAAAGGTTCTTTAAGGCTTCTCTGCACCCTGCTGATCCTGCTTGCCCTTGTGATGGTGGAACCTGGGACACCTTTCCAGTCTTTTTAATGATACTTTGTCTGGTCAAGTTTGCACACTTTCGTAGTTCAGTCTTGCTAATTTACAATTTTGAGGGGAATTATCTACATCTTTGGTTTTTTTTTTTATCATTGCCTAAATTTTCACCTAGATTCTCTTATAATTCTTACAAATTCCCAGTTAAGTTTTTTTCCTATATCTTCACAGAGATATATCTGAACAGTTTTAGAGAACTTTTTGCACTTTCAGACACAGCTGATTTGAGTATAAGACTCAGTGGTGACTACCTGATGGATAGATAGCCTAAGAGTGGTTGAGTGAACTTGTTTCAATAACTCATCTGCTTTACTGAAACAGAATGACTAAGTCCTCTCATCATTTTAGGAACTCTTTTGGTCATGTGATACTGCTTTATTATATAGTTCAACCCATGTTAGAGAAAAATAGAAATTCATTTTTCATTTGTTAAAGGAGTGAATTGGTAGCTGCATGTATTTTGAGAACTGCAGTTCAGCATGGGTGTGACGGTTCAAAACTGGAGTGGTGTTGTTATGTATAAAATAATTCTAAGTAGAATTGATGTGATTGTCAGTGGGGTTTCATTGTCTTTAAAAAAAGGTCAAACTTTATATGGCAGCTTCATCTTTCCTGCCAGATTTATTGGCTCCAGGCCTTTCCCTTTAGTGGGGAAACTGTCCTTCAGCATAAGTGATGTTTTTGCCGGTTGTAGGCATATTCATTATGCAACACTACATTTTGAGAGGCAGTAACAAATGCAATCAAACTATTGTACTGAACTTAAAAATCTTATCGCTTTAGAAACACTGAATGGCAACTTCCGATTTTTTTCATTTATGTTCATATACTGATGTGAGTCATGCTTCCAGCCAAGCAGAAGTGATCAGCTTGGAAGGGGTTTGAGGGGGAGTGTCTCGAATTCTGTAATTCTGGAATAAGTTTATTCTCAAAACCCAGCATTTGCCAGAAAGATTTTTTAAAGACAGGAATAAGATAAGGATATTTTAACTTAAAGAAGTTATATTTCCGTAGAGCTAATCATTGCATCATTCATTAAAAATAACACAAGCTAATCTGATAGCTCACTCACGCCTACTACTGACGTGTGACCTTTAGTAACCTCAGTGAAGTCTAGCGTGACTATTGGTAAACCATGCCAACGAGAGCTTTGTATCTCCCTGACCTACTAAAGGTGCCCTTTAGAGAAAATGTTGACAAACACGGAAGAGTGACCTGACCCTTGCCATTCTGAATGGCTGCTGGGATTTATAGGATAATTTGCAGTAATATCTGGGAGCAACCAGGAAGCCAAGAGGCCGGAAACAAGGAGAGGTGATGATCACCACTCTCTCTAGCCCTGCAGAAGTGCAGGACTTTCTAAAAGTGAAAAACTGGATCTCAGGGAATTTCTCCATTGAACCCCCAATATTAGGAAAGACCAGATATGAACTATAAATATTAGGTGCACATTTCTAAGTAATAAGGCAGGTTTATGTCTATTTTATTTTATAGGATTCTACCAGAAACCAGAGTTCTTTTGATGAGCATACACACACACAGACTTGTGAGGGCAAATAGCATTACATTTACATTCATGTATATGTTCTTAGTATTGTACAAACTTCACCCTCCTTGAGTATTTTTCATAGTACCTGGGATGATTATACTTATCCACAAATCTGTCCCAGATGTCACTTATCACTGCTGAGACCATCCATGGGACCAGGATCCCCCTCAAGTAGTGGTATAATAGGCTGTGCTGGGAATATCAACTCAGGTTGTGATCACCTTAAAAACACGAGTTTCCAGGAACATGGCAGTTTCCACCAATCCTGTGTAGTCCCCTACCGATGTGCCCAGAAGGCTTGTCAAGGAAGAGTAGCAGCCCCTGGATCTTCCTGAGGTACATTATCTAGGGTTATTTTTCTACAAAGTTGCCTGGGTCTCCAAGCAAGTGCTATTGATCTAGAGACCTTAGCACCACAACTCTTTAAATCCTCTCTCTCACACGGGTGCTCACACCCTTCCTCATACAGTTTCATTCACATAGCCAGTGTCCCCATGTCACATCCAGACCAAAGTGTGGGATTGCAATGGTTTGGAGCATCAACTACTGCACACTGTGCCCAGAACTAGCACCAGTCTTCATATCCCCAGTTCTTGGACTTTGCATTGGCTATAACTTGTTCTTTCAGTTCTTCTTCCTTTGTGATGGACTTCCTACCAGGGGCTTGGCTGGTCTCAGGTAGGGTCAGTTCCAGCTATAAAATATATTTTATGTCCTTGACCTTGGAACAGGTCACAGTTTGAGTCCCTTTTTTTTCCAACACCAAAGGTCCCTTGGCCTCTGTCTAAATTATAGGTTAATTAAAGGTATATAAATTTAGATCCTTAGATTTCTCAACACTTTTGCTTCCCTCAATAGACTACCTCACATGCCTAAATAAAGTCTTTTATTTATTTGGTTGTAAAATAAAATTACATTTGTAATTTTGACAATGGGTTATGAAAAATCTTAATTGCTTTCTGTAGATTTAGCTACATGTTACAAATATACAGTAGTCATTTTTCTTATTTGTAAAATAGGGATACTGAACTAGATAGCAATTTCCCCACTTTTTATAGCAGCAAAAATTTATTTTGGGGTGATAAAATCTTAAATGATACCTTAATAGGTAAAAATGACATTTAAATAATATGGAATTAACTTTCATTAACAGAAAATTTGACTCGAGTTATAAATGACATTTATAAATATATTTAATGAAGCATATACTTTGTTTTTAGTATCTTGTTTTCATTGTAAATAATATTTTTAAGTTTGTATTTAACAGGCACATTGTGAGCAGGTTGAGATCTGTTAACATGCTTGATTTTTAACTGCTTGACTTGCAAGCTCATGATATGTATCATTGAAGGGAAGACAGAAAAGTTATCTGCTGAGCTATTCTTCAAAATGAATGCAGAAGATGATGCAGGCTGAGCTATTCTTCAGTGAGTGCAACAGGAGATTCAAGTTACTGCTTCTGTGGTCTTTGTCATGTCATCATTTGAGAGCAATGTTTTCAAAAGAGTTTTAGGTATTTAAAAGAATGGAACTGGACTCAGGAACCTCTGTTAGTTCTACACTTCCAACCACAACTTGATAACACTGCTACTGTTGTACCAGATATTCTGGTCTGTTCTAAATCCATGTATCTATACATACCTACGTATGTACACATAAGGTTTAAAAAGAGAAGGAGGCTCCTGGAAACACAATCTTCCTGAGATAAATTTTTTCTTAAAGATTCTTGATATTTAATTTTACTTGCATGACATCAGCACAGGTTGCTTGCTCAGACTATTTATTTCTTTGTTCACATAACCCATGGATAGTATTTCTATACCAGCTATTCTTATTGGCTATAATGAGTGACAGTTAATTTCTGGCTATTGTAGAAACAATAAATGAACCACAGTTTCCAAGGTTCTCTACATCATTTTTTAGGAAAATTTTTACATTGTATATGGACATAACCTAATATATTAGAATGAAAAGCTCATTAATTCTTTAGAAAAAGTGATTATATACATTTTAGTCTGGGAAAATAAAAGTATGTAATTACTACTAGGATTTCCTCACCTCTTTAAATTATTTCATTAATCGTTTGAATTATGGTACTGGAATTTTAAAAACAAAATTTTTCTTAATTCATGTTTATGTTATAGCATTTTTGTTTAAATTATTTTCTTAAAGTCTGTTACCTTAAAACCTAAGTATATAAATATTTGAGTTAATTTTAGAATTAAATTGTTTAAGTAAACCAAAATAATGTAATAAGTGTTCATTGTGATCATCACCAACTATTTAGCTATAACATTTTGGTTAATTTTGCTTGAATTTTGTGGGTCTTGAACATATGAATATTCTAGAGATTAGAAAGTTACTAAAATCTAACATAATGTTGATTAATAATATGGAAGGATTTTAACTCTTTGTTCATAGAAATATTTGATTAAATAACAGGAAAATAAATGAATGAAAGTGATTGTGATTAATAATGTACAACATTCTTCTAGGATGGATATTCTTTCTGCACTAAGTGGTACATAGTGCAATTGTCCTGTTCCATATCTAATGCCTTATTTGTATTCCAAGATTTCTATTGATTTTTCTCTGTGTCATATGTATACTTTGTAGTCATCTTTACTCTTGGAAAATACCACCTTATGTAACATTGAAACAAATCTATTTTTTTAAGGAAGAAATAAGAAGATATCAACTGACTGAAAAGATGTTTTCAGAGGCCTAGAGTCTTCAGGGAGACACTGGAGTTCATGAGATCTCAAGGTCAGCAGTTCGTACATTATTATTTACATTATTATTTTCATGCTTTTTCAGATCTGAGTTATGACTTTGTAACTATTCCAAGTTTGTATTGCTAATGTCTAATTATATAATAAGGAGAATGCTCTTATTTAAAATACATATTTACCAAAATTTCCTCAAGATTAAAAAAATTTCATTATACTATAAATGTATTATTTGGTTCAATTGGGGATGGTTAAAAGAAAATATTTTAGTAGAGAACCAAATTACAATTTGCTTCACCTTTTAAAAGAGTAGCACTTTTTACATAACAAGAAATTAATATTAGACATCCCTATAAAACTTTATTATTATTTGTTAAGAAATGTGGACCTATTTAGCAGATTTCTTCCTTTATTTTCTTTGGCTATAATATGCACACATATACACACATAGTTTAGAAAAATAGCTAATCTTCAATCCTAAAATACTTTGGGAAAGTCAGATTTTGTGACTTTCCCCAGTCTGACTTTGGGAAAGTCAGATTTTGTGACTTTCCCCAGTACAGTAACAGAAATTCTGATTTTGTTAAAAATGCTCCTCCAATAAGATGACAATATAAATGAACAAAAGAATAATTAAGGATCTTTTTTAAGTTGTTTGCAGTCATAAGTCTAAAAAAAACTAAAATAAGCCTACTGTTATTAAACAGCTCATTAAAATAATACACTAATGTAAAATATTCATTTGAGGTTTGAATTACAATTTAGGTTAAAATGGTTCAGTCTAATGGGATGGCTTAAGAAAGTGGATAATTTCTGACTTCTTTATATTGTGGGACCCAATATCAAAATATTCATAATTTCAAATGAAAAAATACTGATGACCTTTTATTTTGATTGCATTATTCATGCTTCTCTTCCATGTCTGAATCTTTTTGTCACTGATCCAAGGATGTATTCATTCACATTTGCCTGGAACATACCATATGCCAGGCAATGGGCTGACTGCTTTGGGTGTTTCAAATGAGCAAGAGATGTTTCCTGTTCTTAAGAACCGTCCAACCATATGTTACTCAGATATTAAGTTTATTATTAACACAAGACATACCTAACTAAAAGGGCAAGCTAGATTTGAAAGGGCATGGAATGAATTCTAAAGCCCAATGGGAATGATTTGGGGATTATTCACTTTTTATATTATGGCTTTTATTAGCCTAGAATGTTGAGAGTTTATACCAACGGAGTGTTGCTCCATCACAACCCACAACTGACCTTTACAACTGACCTTTTATTAAAGTAGCTCTTCAAGTACAATGCAAGTAAGTAATATGAGATTCTAAGAAGGAAAAGTTTCTTTTTTGCTAGAACTGCAAATTTAATGTTGTAGAAAATACTTATACAAACACCTATGAAAAGAACGAAAGTGAGCATTGCTTAGTTTTTTTCTTATTCTAGTACATTCAACTTATTTATTAAGTTCACCAGAGAGTTAAATTATTTCTCCAATGACTTAAAAGGACATATAAATTTGAAAGGGATTGAATGCTGTAAGCACCTACGGAATCCACATGCACACAGCTGAGTGAGTAAAGAGCTTTGCAGTAGAGTAGGAATCCAGACTCTACTTGGAATTACCCAGTACTGTGGTTCTTGTGAAAAGCTTTTAAAAGGTGATATCTTAAGAAGTTAAAACAAGTAATTAAAATAACAAAATTATTTTTGAAAAGTCAGTGAAGACACCCTTTATTTAAATTGTGCCATCAGGCAAGTGGTTAAATTAATTTATATAACCACAATGATTCAACAAGTATTTATCAAGTGCTTAGTATGTACATGGGAGCAACACCATTGAATAAAATATTCCAATATCCTTCCCTTAGAGAAAATGACATTCTAAGGGGTAGAAACACATAGGAATGAAAACCCCAAAGTTAATTACACATTATGTTAGATGGTGATACTGCTATAAAGAAACAGAAAACAGAAAAGGAAATATAGAACCTAAGGAGGGGTGGAGTTTTAAAATAAGCCTAATGACTTAGGCTTATTTTATACTACATAATTTGCACTAAAGAAATAGATATTACTTTAGCCCACATAGTCCCAATTAAAAACAAGAATGATGAAATATAATACCTATTGTTCCATTTTCTACATCATTTGTTAAGGTGAATGTTGTTAACTTATGTAAAATAATAACTAGTGTGAGTTTTTCTCAATTCCACCATAAAGACACTTTTTAAATGGTAATATATTTACTACGTGTACATGAAATATTGTAAAAATAATTGTGATAGAGAAACATACAGTTGAATGTGGATTATTAGTCTATTCACTTACTAAAGGGATAAAGACTATAGCTATTCACCTATATATGGAGAGGAGGAATCAATTCATTTTTTACATTGAATATTATAAACTTAAAGACCACTGACAATGCATATAGATGATACATGGTGCCAGAAGTGCGCGTGTGTGTATAGTTATTTTATCATCAGTCATCATTTTAAGAGAACACGGAGCATTAAGATTGAAGATAAGAGAATTAATTAAATACTACCTTATTTGCATGGTACACTATTTTTTAAAGGACATATGTCTTCCCTTGCATACTTGATTTACTAGAAGGTGTATGGAGATCTGGAAGTTAAAATAACTCATCTGGTCTGTGGTCATCAACAAATGAATTATCAGGTTTCTTTTGATGATAATCTGGTTGGAATTTTTCTGGGAAGCATTAGCTGCCGAGCACAGAAGTTTGGAGGTGTTTATAACCCAGACTACCCTGCTAATTTTTTGCAACCTATCTAGACTATAGATGAACTCAGCACATAAATATTCTTTCGGTCATAGCTTTGCTTTCCACTTTTATTTATTTTTTAAATATATTTTATTGATTATGCTATTACAGTTATCTCAATTTTTCCCCTTTGCCCCCTTCACCCAGTACCCTCTGTTCCCTCTGCCAGTCTCCCCTTAGTTCATGGCCATGGATTGTGCATGTATGTTCTTTGGCTTCTCCATTTTCCATGCTGTTCTTAACCTCCCCCTGTCTATTTTGTACCTACCAATATGTACTTCTTAATCCCTACACCTTTTCTCCCATTCTCCCCCTTTACACTCCCTATTGGTAGACCTCCAAATGATCTACATATCTATGATTCTGTTTCTGTTCTGCTTGTTCACTTAGTTTGTTTTTTAGATTCAACGGTTGATTGAACATAGTTATGAGTTTATTGCCATTTTATTGTTCATAGCTTTGATCTTCTTTTCCTTAAACAAGTCCCTTTAACATTTCATGAAATAATGGCTTGGGAATGATGAACTCATTTAGCTTTACCTTTTCTGAGATGATAGCTTTGCTGGATAGAGTAATCTAGGATATAGGTCCTTGTTTTTCCTCACTTTGAATACTTTTTGCAAGTCCATTTTAGCCTGCAAAATTTCTTTTGAGAAATCAGCTGATCGTCTAATAGGAACTCCTTTGTAGGTAACTCTCTGCTTTTTTCTTGCTGCTTTTAAGATCATCTCTATCTTTAACCTTTGGTATTTTAATTACGATGTATTTTGTATGGTCCTCTTTGCATCCTTCTTGTTTGGGACTTACTGTGCTTTCTGGACTTGTATTTCTATTTTCTTCACTAAATTAGGGAAGTTTTCTTTCATTTTTTTCAGATAAGTTTTCACTTTCTTGCTCTTTCTCTTCTTCTTCCAGCACCCCTATAATTCAAACGTTGGTACATTGGAGGTTGTCCCAGAGGATCCTTACCTTATCCTCATTTTTTAAATTCTTTTTTCATTTTGCTGTTCTGATTGAATGTTTTTTTTTTCTTCCTTGTTCCAAGTTGTTGCTTAGATTCTCAGCTTCATCCACTTCACTGTTGATTCCTCATAAGGTTTTCTTTATTTCACTTAAGGTAACCTTTATTTATGCCTGGCTCTATTTTATGCTGTCGAAGTACTCAATGAGTTTCTTAAGCAACCTAATAACCAGTGTTTTGAACTCTGCATCTGATTGATTGTTTATCTCCATTTGGTTTACTTCCTTTTCTGGAGTTTTGTTCTGTTCTTTCATCTAAGCCATATTTCTTTGTCTTCTCATTTTGGCAGCCTCCCTGTGTTTGTTTCTATGTATTAAGTAGCGTTGCCTTGAATCTGTCTTAGTAGCATGGCCTAACGTAGAAAAGCACACCTAATGGAGAAGAGCCTTAGGTAATTGCTGGGGCATGGCAACCCGTGTGAACTAGGTTGATGGAGTTTCAGATACGGTGTTGCCACTTTGTGGCTGTATGTTGGACAGGGCTCAGAAAAGGGACAATGTCCACTGTCTGGCCTCTGGATTTTTATCTGGGAGGAAACTGTCTCTCGGCATTTACCCTAATGCCACACTCTTTAAGTTCTCCCCATATGCTACTGGTGCCCTTCAAGCTGCTGCCCTGGTGTTAGAGCCCACCAGAGCCAGTCTGTATGAGTCCAAAATCCACAGAGTACTCTTTAAGAGGAGACACCTGAGAATCCTGCAATTTCTTCTACCATCCCAACCCCAGTTTATTTTTATAGCCAGAAGTCATGGGGAGTTATCTTCCCAGCACTGGAACCTTGGGCTGGGTGGTCAGGTATGAGGCTGGAATCCCTTACTACCAAGATATCTTCCAAGTTTTATTTACTATATGTAAGTGTGGGACCACCCATTCCATATTTCTGTGTCTCCACCTGCTCCTACCCATCTGAATGAATGTTACTTCTTTAATTCCCTGGTTTTCAAATTTCCATACGACTCGATTTTCTAACAATTCTTGGTGATAGATGTTTTGTAGTTTAGTTGTAATTTTTGCTGTGGTCGTGTGAGGAGGTGAGCCATGTTTACCTACACACTCATCTTGACAGGAAGTCTCCCACCACGTAAGTTAATATTACCTTAAAACTCACTTAGTCTTGACTTTACTGGATAGAATTGAACAATTTAGCTGATTTGGTAACAGAAAAATTTGCTAACTCAGTTATCTTTCATTGTTAATAAGTCAATATGACAGAACTATCTAGTCATCCAAATGAACACAATTTGGATTAGGAGGTCTGAAAACCTATTAAATATTGCAACTTCTTCAATCTTCCAAAAGGCAGGTATTATCAACAATATATTATCTAAAGGAAATAAATGTCCAGTAATGGATTATTAAAAGAAGTACACGGTAAAGGTCCCCAATATTTAGAGGGTCAATCTCTAATTAAACCAAAGCACAGAGTATTTTTTACATGTTGTAGACAGAAGAAATGGTCAACTCTAAAAGGTCACCCATAAGAAGGCAACTGGTATTGTCTATTTAGGGAAAACCAAAAGAAAAAAAATAAGAGATTCAGGGGTGTAGACAGAAGGTTATGGAGAAAAAGATGACTTCTCAAATCTTGTCATTATGTCCAAGATAGATTCCTTCTAAGCCGATATTAATTCGTTTACCTGGAAACTTTGAAGGAAAGAACTAGAAACTCTTATTTAAAGGCAATTAAAGCATGAGTTTTCAAAAGCATATGCTTTACCTTGCTTTCATTCTCCCTAAATCCACTTGACAAAAAGCTGACCCCAGGAATCATTTGAAAATTTGTAGCACTAATCCACTTCCCCTGGACACTTCCAAACGGTGACTCTTCCCCTCTTTCACAAGCCATCACCTGCAAAGACACATCTTTGAATCTCATCACCTAGAATGCTGATGCTCTGGGTAGGTCTTTCTTCTCTTCCCTATTTTCAGTGGTTCTCCAGATGACTTCTGGTCATCTTCATTTTTCCGTCTTTCTTATAATTTATCTAATACAGGTTTCTCAAACTGAGCACTATGGATATTCCTCAGCATTGTAGGATGTTCAGCAGCATCCCTGGCACTACACGTCAGTACCTCTTCAGCCACCAGTAGTGTAGACAAAAATGTTTCAGACATTGCCCAGTGTCCCGTAAGGACAAAATTATCTCAAGATGAGAAGCACTGTTACACCCTAATTTCCTCAACCTCAATAAATGTCCATTCCATATCCACCACCTCCTAATCATCTGTAGCATCTTCCTGTCAACCAAAACTCAACCAAGACACTGTAAGTTCCAGCCTCTCTTGTTTAACTGAAACTCGCCTGTTTGACTGCCTGTACATTTTAAATTTCCTTCTTTTGATTTATAACTAACCTTGTATATAAAATGCATCTTAAAAAATAAGAGTGAATCCAAAATCAGTGAGAAAATTAGATAAAGACATTAAAGTAAAATAAAAACACAGGATTAAGTCAGGAATGATGCTATGTTACCCAATGAAATTAATTCTTTTTCCTCTCATGTGTTCTTCAAATACAATAAAACTTGCATCTTTTCGTGTTCTCCAGGTATTTCTTGGAATTTAGCTTGGGCATGAGCCTTTACTTTTCTCCATCCTGTCCTTCCTTGCATTATACATGCAATGTTGAAGCCAGGCCACGGTGAATTTTCTCTTTTCTCACACCCAGGCACCCTGAGTGCTGCAGGAGCCAACTATACCACTCTGTGGATTGATGGTTTTCTAATCTGAGTTAGCCCTTCAATAGCATTCACTAATCTTTCCCCTCTGACTGTGGTCAGCCACTATTTCAAAAGTTTATCACTCCACTTTAACCACACAGTCTCTCCCCTTTGCCCTCAGTGCACCTGCTATTTTAACAAGAAAATTGAGGTCATTGTGTGAAAACTGCTTGTGTATCCTTGCAATCCTCTCTCACATCAGAGTCCACATCTATCAACATTCTTACTTTGTTTCCTCCAGTCTTAGAGGATCAGGAGTCCTTCCTGCTATTAAAAGCAAAGGCTGTGTTTGATTTTATTTCCTATCACTGATGCTGAGGATTTGCCATTAGTTACTTTTTTCTGTCTTTTATCTTCAACTTCTTCTTCAATGGTCCTTTTTCTTCAAGGTATACACACTCTGCAAACTTCTATCCAAAAAAGTAAATCAAACAAAAACATACTGACCTCTCTCTTCACTAGATTTCACTGCCAATACCATTCAATTTCTCTCCTCTCCAACTCATTCAAACTCTCCGTAGCGGCAGTCGGCAAGCATTATCTCCAATTTCTAAGATCCAGTCACTCCTCAGCACAGTGCGATCTGATTTCTAACCCCATTTAACAGAGCATGCTCTCTTTAAAGGCACTGATGGCCTGCTGTCCTTATCTTGACTGGCTCTCTCAGGGGTATTTGACAATGTTAACTTCATTTTTTCCCTTCAGTCCCAGGGCTGTTGTGACACCTCTCCCTCCTGTTTTTTTCACACCTCAGATGCCCTTTGGTAAAGGCCCTTTTCACAGGCTCTTCTTTCTCTGTTCTTTCAGAAAGTCATGGATCACAAACTCAAACACAATTAGGTGGTTATAGGTAATATAAGTGAGAGGAGTCAAGTAATTGAAAACAATAAACACTCTGTAGGCTAAATAACATGTCCCCAAAAGTTCTTGTGTTTTACTTTTGCTCAAATGACCCCCTAGAGATCTGTCCTGAGCTTATTGTTCATGTTTTCCTTGCTCTTCCTGACTAAGCAGAGCCGCTCTTAGGACTTTATTATTAACATAGATGGCAATGACTCCAGCCCTATTCTTTGATTAAACTACAGAATTACATGTTACAGTACAAATTTGAGAAGAAAGTACAGGTATTTACTATCTATTCCCCATCCCACACATGCATAGCTTCCCTCATTATCAATATCTCCCACCAAAGGGGCACATTTGTCACAACTGATGAATGAACTGCAGTTTACCTTAAGGTTCACTCTTGATGTACATTCTGTGGGGTTAGAAAAATGTATGGTGACATGCCTCCATCGTTGTAGCATTATGCAGAGAATTTTCACTGCTCTAAAAATCCTTTGTGCTCCTGTTCATTCTTCCTCCCGATACCCTAACGTGTGGCAACAGCTGCTCTTTTTACTGTCTCCATTGTGTTGCCTTTTCCACAATGTAATATACTTGAAATCAAATAGCATGTAGCCTTCTCGGATTGGCTTCTTTCATTTAGTTACATGCTTTGATTGCTCTATGTCTTTTTGTGGCTTGACAGTCCATTATTTATAGCACTGAAAAATATTGTACTATCTGGATGTACCACACTTTATCTATTCATTCACTTACTGAAGGACATCTTGGTTGCTTTAAGTTTTGGCAATCATGAATAAAGCTTCTAGAAACCTACATGTACAGATTTTTACAAGGACATAAGTTTTCAGCTCCTTTGGGTGAATACCAAAGAGTGCAATTGGTAAATCATATGGTAAGATTAATTTTATATGAAATCACCGAACTGCCTTCCAAAGTGCCTGGAACCATTCTGCATCCCCACCAGCGATGAGGGAGAGCTGCTCTTGGTCCCGTCGCTTCTGCACTTTGGTGTCGTCAGAGTTTTGGATTTGGGCTGTTGTAACAGGTGTGTAGTGGCATCTCAGTGTTTAATTTTCATTTTCCTGTTGACATAGGATGTAGAATGTCTTCTCTTATGCTTATTTTTTCATCTGCATGTCTCCTTTGAGGAGTTGTCTTTCACCCATTTAAAATTTTTTTCTTTTTCTTGAGCTTTAAAGAGCCCTTTGTATATTTCATTTTACCCAATTTTTTATTGAGTTGTTTTATATTGTTGAGTTTGTAGGGGTTTTTTTAGAAAAATGAGAAATACAATTTATTTATATTTTCCTAATACAATCTTTTAAATTTTTAAAATTTTTTAATGTAACCTTTATTGTGTTTTTTTCATTACCATTTGGTCCCGTTATACTCCCCTCCCTCAAGCAATCGCCACAAGTAGTTTCTTTATAAATATTCCGGATAAAAATCTGCTGGGAGATGTGTAATTTGCAAACTATTTCCCCTTTTGTGTCTTGTTTTGTGTCCTCTTTGCTGTTTTTCAGAGTAAGATAAAATCACATTTATCAAAAACTTTGATGAATTCATATTGAACAAATTATTTCTCTTATGGATATCGGTTTCAGTGTTGTATCTAACAGTTCTTTGCTTAACTCCTCAAAGTTACAAAAAGTTTCACATATTTTTCTTCTAAATGTATAATTTCATATTTTACATTAAGGGATATGATTAATTTTGAGTAAATTTTTGCATAAAGTAAGATAATGAAGTTCAATATTTTCCATGCAGACATCCAACTGTCCCATCACTATTCTTTTTTAAAAAATATTTTATTTATTTTTTTAGGGAGAGGGGAAGGGAAGGAGAAAGAGAGGGAGAGAAACATCAATGTGTGGTTGCCTCTCATGTGTCCCCCACTGGGGACCTGGCCTGTAACCCAGGCACGTGCCCTGACTGGGAATTGAACTGGTGACCCTTTGCTTCACAGGCCCACGCTCAGTCCACTGAGCCACACCAGCCACGGCCCATCACTATTCTTAAATGACTATCTTTTCATTATTAAATTTACTCTGCACTTTTGTCAAAAGTCAGTCATGTTTGTGTGGTCCAATTTGGGCCTTCATTCTGTGACACTGATTACGTATTTATACTATTTCCCACTATCACACTATTGATTACTATAGCTTTATAGTGAGTTTAAAAAATTTTTTTTAAGATTTTATTTATTTACTTTTAGAGAGAAGGGAAGGGAGGAAAGGAGGGAAAGAAACACCAATGTGCAAGAGAGAAATCAACTGGGGACCAGGGGACCACAACCCAGGCCTTGTGCCCTGACTGGGAAACAGATGCGACCTTCTTCGGTTCACAGGCCGCTGCTCAGTCCACGAGCCACACCAGCCAGGGCTACAGTAAGTCTTGAGATCAGATGGTGTGCATTCATTCTTTTCAAAAATCATTTTCACATTCTAATTCTTTTGCTTTCCCTTATAAATTTTAGAACCAGCATGTTGATATGTCTAAAAAATCTTTCTGGGCTTTTGACTGGAAAATTCATGTATATTAGAAAATGCTCCAAATTCAACTTAAATAAGAAAAGACACTTGAAAAAATTCACTGCATATGTAAGATAAAAGTTATCTATATTATTAAATATAGTTATTAGATATCACTAAGAAAATATACACCTCACTGGCTAGGCCTTGTGGGAAGTTTTTATGAGAGTTTCCAATGACCTCTACACTTGAAAGAAAATGTTCAACATAAATAGTCATCAAAGATATTCCATATGTAATAGTCATATAAACATATAAAACTTTGGGAAATAATATAGCATTTATCAGAGCATCATTTTTAAGGTTAGATTAAACTTTGAGTTCATTTTCTACTTCTATGAGGATTTAGGCAAACTGTTTAAACTTTCTAATGTTGAGATACTTTATTAATAAAGGAGATACAGAATCTGGGCCATTATCAGCATTCAGTTGCGGATTATTATCATAAATATACTCAGTATTGATGGACATGTGGGAAAATGAAATGTATCATACTACAGGAATGGGAAAGTAAAGTTTTTTAAACTTTTTTAGAAATTTACTTGTCAAGTTATAGAAAATAACATTACTCTTTGAACTAGGGATTCCAAAACCTTTAAAAGTTTAATGAAATAATCAGTTAATGAACACAAAGCTATCTACACGAAGATGTTTATTGAAACATAAAGTAATGAAAATAGAAAACAACAGCATGACTCAAAAATAATGAATTGTTCAAAATGTATTCAAAGTAATATTCTGAGATAATTAAAATAAAGGTGTCTCCAACTGCATAGTCTGAAAGATGCTTTATAGCTTTTGTTTTTGCTTAAAGAAAGTTTTCAGAGTATGATGCTAATTATGCTCTTCAACAATATACATGTATGTGAGTGTGTAAATACATGTGCGCACGTGTACACACATACATGTAGTAAAAGTGGCTGTTCCTGGGTGGTTAGTTGTAGATTTAATTCATTGCCATCTTAGAGTTTTTCAGTAGTCTCCAAATTTTCTGAAAACATATCTTATTATTATAAAATAAAGATAAGTTGAAATATGAACTATGAAGGTATGAAAAATCATAAACTATGTAAACAAGTAGTCAACTACTTAAAACATTATTTCACAGGTGACAGTAAAGGGTGATCAGCCTTTTATTTAAGGACATCTACAAATTAATAACAATAAGACTGAAGTAGAAAATGGGCTACAAGACATGAAAGAACAACTTGCATAAGAAAAATATAAGCAGCTAATAAACATATTATAATTTTTGTGTATCTAATTAGCAAAGATTGTTATTGCATAGCTGTTTCATTGTCATATATTGTTGATGGAAATATGATAGCAGCAAAATATTTTAAGAAACCCACATGCTTATGCTCTCATCTTAAACAAACAATAGATTTCCAGACAAAAAGAAATAAATTATAGCCTTGTATATAATTGTTTGAAACATTGAAAGTAGCATATATGTTTTATATTAAGAGGATTGTCTTAAAAATTTTGGTACATTCAGAAGAGATAGTATTACAAAGCGCTAAAATTTTATTTACTAGAAATTTTAATGACTTAAAAATACTAAGAATGTTAGAGAACAAAAATTTTAAAAGTGGAGATAATATAAATTATATAGAGGGATCATTAAATAAATAAAGGGCTCAGAAATTAAACCAAAATTCTTACAAATATTTTATAATAATGTGAACATTATAAATAGTATTTAAAATACAAACATTTTCTTTCAGAAAAATGAATGGCAAGTGCTTTATTCTGTTTATTCATTTCTAAATGGTTATGATTTTCATGTAAATTATCTTAATTAAAAAAAGTATACTGTTTTCTTTCTGTGCCCATTCTTTTCCTGCTACTGTGTTCACCACCTCAGTTCGAAGTAGCCAGTCATCTAAGTCAGGATGCTGCAAAGAACTGTGATTATTTCTTCTCACTCATTGTCACTTCTAGAAAATCATGATTACATTCTCCTGATTTTTTTCTTTATGCTACTTCTCATCCCCTCCTGGGAGTTGTGTTGGCAGTACCACCACTTGGATTCTGTTGCCCTTCATCTCTCACCTGGATAAAGTGAGAGCCTACTGATGTACTTTCTGATTCTATTTGTGTCCCTTCAAATCCATTCTCAGTACAGTTGCTCAGATGTTCAATCTAAAACAAATATCTGACCATGACCTTTGTTCTCTTAACTTTCTTCAAAGATTTCCCATACATCAACTAAAGCCAAGTTACTTTTCTCAGTTGCATGCCTTCTGTATTCTTCAGCATCTTCACTTACCATGCTTAATCTGGATTCCACATTTCATCAGTCTGAACTCTGTTATAGTCACCCCCTTGAGTTCATATTTTGTGCCTTCACATAGATGCTTTTTCTGGTTGAAATGCTCTTCTTTTCATCGCTTCCTCCCTCTTCTTTGCTTCTTAAATTCTCTTTATTTTTAATTTTTAAAAATGTCATTAAATTTATTTGGGTGACGTTGATTAATAAAAATATATAGCTCACAAGTGTACAGTCTGTAATATATCATCTGTATATTGCATTGTGTGTTCACCATCCAAAGTCAGATCTCTCTTTATACTGGCTTAGAGCCCCACCAGAAGTTTTTCTGAGCTATTTCCATGTTTTATTTAGCATCTTATGTTTACTGAGTATGAGATAATTGATCACGTTATTCAAATGACCTCTTTACATGTTGTCTGCCCCTCAAGACCAGTGACCTCCAAAATATTACGCATATGACCTGTGGGGTGAACAAGAATATCTTCTGAGAAGCAAAGTAAAATATCAGTATTTGTGTTTATGTTTCCTCATCATTTCTAACTTCTATGTTTAGATGATAATTTAGACAACATATGTATATAGTAATACATTATATTATATATAAAAGCATGGATGTATAGGAGTGAAATATATGTAGAGACAGTTGTTTACTGGTGGGGATGCATAATTAAAATGCTTGAAGATCACTACACTGAAGCTTCAGAAAGAATGGACAGCTTATTACCCAGACCATGTAGCAAAGTGCTGGGCACATGGGAACTTTGCTGAATTTCACTGAGGTTAAATTTTTTAAACTATCCACATTTATGAAGTTAGTTGTGAAGTGATTTAAAATTTGGATTAAGGTGGAAATTGTCTTTCATTTACTAAACTGAGAATTAGAGGGAATTCTCTAATTAGAGGGTATGAGAATTAGAGGGAATTTGATAGAGAAAAAATGCAATAGAGAAAAAGTATATACTGAAACAATTTTCATGATTGCTAATGGTTTTAAATAGTGAGGAATAAGAATGGATGCATGCTTATAGTTTCCCGAAGGTAGCCGAAAATGCATCATTGTCCTAAACTAGAAGATCTATGAGTATTTATAAAAAGGAGTATACATTTTCAAACTAATGAAATTTTGAGGATACAATGTTTGTTGATCTCGATTCTAAAAGAAGTCCTTTAAAAATTCCCTTTATAAGGAGCTGCTCAATTCATACAGCATTATGATAGCTGTCAATTAGTTCCACTACTAATCTGATAGAAGGGCCATAGTCCCGAACAGAAGAATTCCATTCAAAAAGTTTGATTATCCTACATTGAATGTCTCTCCTAAATTTAATAAAATTATAGTTCTAGTTATCTATGATTACAAAGAATGTAGGAAAATTGTATCAGATATTTTTCATATAGCCTCATGTATTAAGAAAGAATAAAACAGATAAAATCTATTTCAGAACACCTTTAAAAATCTCTTACTATTGAAGTTATTTTATTCATCAAAATGATTTTTCATCACAGGATCGTATGCCCCTGATTGGTATGGCTGAGTGCATTGAGTGCCCAGCCTGTGAGCCAAAGAGTCACCAGTTCAATTCCCAGTCAGGGCACATTCCTGGGTTGCAGGCCAGGTCCCTCATTGGGGGCATATGAGAGGCAACCAATCAATGTTTCTCTCCCTCTCTTTTTCCCTCCCTTTCTCTCTCTCTAAAAAAAAATATTTATTTTAAAAAAGATAATATGACATGCTTTAAACACAAACACTTAAGAAATTGTCTTTAACATAGGTTGGGTTTCCAGTTGTCAATATAATATAAGTGTTTCTTCTACCTCCAGCCAAAAAGACTTTATTTTTTTAAGACAATGTAAATTATTAAAGGTTAAAAAATTGACTGCACTTTCATACTTTATTTTATTTCTAGATATCTTACTTTTTGGATCTTTAAAGAAAGAAATGTGGTGTAAATAACAGTCAACAGTACAAAAGTTCATTTAGAATAATGTAACTCATTTCCAAACTCTCCATCTTGGTCATCATCACCCGAATCTCAGCCTGACTGAGGAAGTGTTCTGCTCTGAAATCCATTTTCCACTGCAATTCATAGTAATGGGAATCCCTTACTTAGCCATCTCACTTGACAGTCTCATAAGGTTAAAGGGCAGAACAAGTGCTAAGGGGGCCAAGCTGCCGCATGCTCCCATCCTGTGCTCTGGGGTGAAACTTCCAGAGATTTATTGATGCCGCGGGACTGGCAAAATGAGAGAAGCACCAATTTTCTCCATGGCCTTCACCCTTTCTCACAGGCCACAGAGAACCACTGCTATCAAAAGGAAACTAGAATTTGCCTCTTCTGTGTTCTTGTCAAGCCAAAATAATAGAATTTCTTTTTTTTCTTCTCAAGGATGTTTTACTAGATTAAATTATAAATCTTAAGAGGATATTGCTTTTCATCAGAACATGTAGTGTATTTCCATTTTTTTCTGTTTACTGATATGTGAATAGTGATTATCAGTAATATCAGTAATAAATATCAGTAAATATCAATAATAAGGATTATTCACATATCAGTAACAGATGTCAGCTTCATGTTTTAAGTTGAAAGCTTTACAGTAACTTGACAAGAATTAGAAATTGTGTTTATAAATAGGCAAAATATAAGACAATATCTTCTGTTGTTTTTAACATACCTATTATAGTAGTTTCTGTTGGTAAGATCAATACAACATACAATGAATCCTAAATTTATGCAAGAATAATTCTTCTCATAACTGTAAAATTTGAAAAATGTATAAAAATGCATGTAATAAAATTAATGATCTCATCAAAGGTTATACTGCTTCTCATAGTCAAGGAACATCTGTGATTTAAGATGAGAGAGCCCAAACTAGGTGTATTTCATTTAGACAAGGCCTGAAAACTCGTTGTCTGAACACTGAAGGTATATTTTGTTTGCCCCTCATAGGTTTGTTTGTTTGTGTTTTCTGATTACATTTGCTGAACTTCTACTCACTTTATTACTCTGTTCTATTTCACATTTGTTACTTGTCTGCTCCTAAAGTCATCTGAGTTTGTTACCCCAGCTTTAAAAAGTCCTTATTGCATGATTTTAAAAACACTGACAAGTGTATAAGGTAGATTTTCTTTTCTTTTTTTAATATTTCATTTACTTGTTTTTAGAGAGAGGAGAAGTCAGGCAGAAAGAGAGGGAGAGAAACATCGATCAGTTGCCTCTGGCAGAGGACTCTACCTGCAACCCAGGCGTGTGCCCTGACCGAGAATTGAACCAGTGACCTTTCACTTTGTGGGAGGATGCTTAACTCACTTGGGTCAGGGCTAGGGCAGATTTTCTTTCTTCTTTTTTTTTCTTTTTAAAGATTTTACTTATTTATCTTTAGAGAGAAGGCAGGGGAGAGAGAAACAGAGGAAGAGAAGTATTGGTATGAGAAAGATACCTGGATCAATTGCCTCTCACACACTCCCAGCTGGGGATCTGGCCTGCAACCCAGGCATGTGCCCTGACTGGGAGTCAACCTACGGCCTTTCGGTTTGCAGGCCGGCACTCAGTCCATTGCGCCACACCAGTTAGGACAGATTTGCTTATATATTATAGACATGTGAAATACTCTTGGGGGTATTTGACAGTATTTACTAAAATATAATTCCTCTGATCTTATTATATCTTTCTAAAGTTGTTCTACAGAAACATTGATATAGCAGCATAAAGGATGTTCACTGATAAATTAAGAATAAAAAATGAAAAGTCTTCCAAATGTCTGTAAATAATGTATTAGTTTAATCATAAATTATAGTAAACCTATGTAATGAAATATTATGTAGCTCTTTAATAAAAGAATGAGATAGTTCTAATATACACTGATGTGGAAAGACATCAAATAGATATTAAATTATAAAAGAGTGGCAAAATAGTTTTATTTTTCTGTAACTAATTATCTCATTAAAATAACAATAAATTACTATATGGTTAGTGTACACCAAGCGAGTAATGGTAGCTCTCCTTGATGGGGTGAGATTATGGTTTTCTTCTCATATTCTAAACACATATTTCCATAAAATTCAAATTATAGAGCAAGCATGTATGACACAATAAAAAGTTAAACTGCAGGCACCAAAAACACTAAAATTTTCTATAAAGCATATAGCATAATATTCCATTTTCCTATATTGATACCTGAGACATAGATTGGCTATTGATACAGTAAGAATAGTGGTATATATAATACAGTTCAAATTGTAAATACTCAGTGGATTAGATTTAATAGCTTTTTGGTACTTTTTGTTCTTTTATATAAATGAATAAAATTCATCTTAAATGTGTAAGTGAAATTGTTAAAATCTGATTCATCCTTAGGAAGAAGGAGAACACTTACATATTTAGGTGCATATTTTTCATAGACATGAGAGGTGAGACACATTTGGATGTTCGTGAAAAGTTTTATGCTGGGAACTGGGTCTGTTCTAAATGCTTTAGATATCTCTCTGTCTGACTCACCTTTAAAAATTCTGTAGTAATCTGTTTTGAAAGGTAAGAAGAAATGTATTCTTCCTGCTGTTGAGAAGACAAATTTGTTATCTTTGCCTTAATCATGAACCAGACACTGGGTTGCAAAATAAACTTGGCAAAATTTAGTTGCCCTGTCCTTGTAGACCATTTGGTCTGCAAATGGACACATGATCTATGAGATGGCCTTCCCATCATCAAGGATAGAATCGAGAATGAGGCTAGCTTGCATACAGGAAAAGACGTTCCCGTGCTAGCCTTGGAAAATTTTATGTCTGACCTGATCACAGTGACAGCTTTACTGCCCTGATGAGAGAGAATTAAAACCTTGCTGGCCGGGAGAGGAACTTGACGATGAAGAGCAGATCACAGTTTGGAAAAATGAGATCATGGCTTGGACTATTTTCATCATTGTCAATAGCAAACATATACTGAGCACCCACCAGATGAAAGGCATTGAATTAAGTGTGGTGAGGCTGATGTTATGAAACCCACATGAGAAGCTGACAGATTAATACATATGGATGCAGTGGATTCAATGATATATTTAGTCAGTCTGCACATCACCAGAATTGGTAACATTTGAAAGTTTCTGTTTCCTATGAAACTACAACTCCTCAGAAAAGTTCACACAAAACTTTGCATGTTAAATCAAAGATTCACTCATCCATAGATCCCTGGTTTTACATTAAATTGATTTTCTCAGGTTAACACTAGAGATGAACAAAACAGTCTGGTTCTGGACTCCAGGGTATATGCACATTTGTGTGCTGATAATATACTTCCAAAGTTCAGTTTAATTAAATGGCCAGAATATGTCAACAACCTTTATGAGCATTTGTCACTTTAAATACAAAGTATCATATATTGCAGTTGCTCATTAAGTGGTAGTAGTTCTGTTGATGTTGTTCTAATGTTAGTTAAGGACAGACAGTCTGGAAGTTTTAAAATGCAACTTCATTTGAGCTCAGATTGCTCATGTTTACTTATTATTAATCACGCTTAAGCAGTTTCCTTCAAAGTGCATCTGAGAATGCATTTTACTTCTTCCCTAAATGTCCACTGACTAAGATTTCCACAGTGTCTTCCTAAATTTCAGCTGAATATGGTTTTCACATGGTTCCATCTGTCAGCGAGCCTGCCAATATGCTATGAACACATGAAAATCAGACTTATCACCTTAAAGGTGACAGATAATAACTGTCTTTAAGTCTTCTATATTTTTTCAGGTTTTTATTGACCTTGCCTTTATGAATTTATGCTTAGAATTTCTAGCACGTCTAATGTTAAACATGTGTTAAGCCTTTCATTCAGTTCAATACAGTAAGCAGAAATGTGTGTAAGGTTATTTGAGCTCATATAGTGCTACAGGGACAGAGGTACAGACTCAGATTTTAGCAGAATCCACTCATCCTTCCAAAATTACACATTTAACCATGATCCACTGTATGTAGTTCTTTCATGTGTGTCAGTAATGGGACACGGGAAATGTTACATTACAGGAGATCAAGATTTTAAATTGTGTTTTCAATTACATAGTGAATAAACAATATCGCTTAATATCAGTTAATATGTATTAATTTTAGATCTGAAATAAGATCATATGTTGTTATACTGGCTGTAGCCGTTGGTTCCATATCTATCAGATGTATGGTGGTCCCCAAAGGGAAATTAAAAACAATCAAACAGGGAACTCTGCCTTCCCTTTTCTCTATCTGTCTCAACGGACTCTCTGAAAGAGCTATCCATAGCATCTGGATCTCCATTTTTCACGTGGCACTGTCTCTGGTGCCCAGGGCAGAAGATAAATCAACTTATTCAAATGTCAGGAGAGAAGGATGGCGGTTAACAAACTCGACTGCTACTGACCCATTCAGCTCCCTGCTGCTTTTTCATTACTGTGGCGAAGGAAAAAAGCAAGGGGTGAAAAGCTACATATGAATGCAAGTGGGTTTACAGATCCTGACCTTGGGAGTTCTCAGCTTTAGGGATTTGATGGCCCCGTGGTAAAAACATTCAGAGACTGAATAACTGGGTACTCACAGGCCCGATGCCAGAAACCTCACCTTTTCCAAATGAAAATATCCCTGGGTCCTAGATATATAATGAATGGCATTTGTCTGCTCCTTCCTATCGGTGTTGTATTATGAGCAGCTGAAAGGAAGACTTTCATTATTAACAATTAATACCTTCTGTCAATATTAAAAGTATAAATATGAGAAAACATTATTACTAACTTTAAACTCATTTGTTATGAATTATTTGCAATTATCCAGAATGCAACACTTCCTCTTGGGGAGCTCATGATTCTTTTTCTCTTTTTACATTTCATCAATGGTACCTCAAAGCAATGATCATGATGTTGCTCACTCAGAACTGCCTTTTCTGTGCCCTGTTTCTTATGCTTTTCCTTTTCTCCACCCTCCCCTTTCTGTTTTCTTCTCATATGATTGATCTTAGAGTTTTTCTCTCTCACCTTAATTAAATTTATGACCTAGAACCTCTGTTTGCCTTCCATTCTTATTTTTTATTTGTTCAATTCAGAAAGCGCTTATTATCTCCCACGGGTGCAGGCACCGAGGATTCTCGGTGAATAAGCAATAGCTTCTGCCTTGAGAAAACTACAGATCTTTTTCTTTTGGGCTCCTGAAAAGGAGCAAGAAAGCAAAACTAGAATGGTTGAGAATAAAGGAAGAGGACAATGTCGATCTTTATTTTTAGCATTATTAGCAAGGGTCCACCGCTCCAGCAGTATTCCCAGCAGTCGTGGGGGCTACAGTTCTTTTAAGGGGCACAGTCTTTCATTGGATACTATAGGAACGCCTATAAATACAAACACCTCTGAGAGAGATTAGTTAATTAAGCTCTTCCTATTTGGGAGTCCCATGGTGCATTGTTTAATTTCTTTTATTATTATTATTGTTATATACCATTCTGCCTCTAATTGTGTGATTTCCCCTAAAACTAGTAGGAGAAAAGTGGGACAGGCAGGCCATTTTGAGGCTGGGATTTCAATTTCTGGTGACACTTTCATTGAGCCTTTCAGTAAGTAGCATTCTCACTTCTTTGAAGGTGATATTAGCTGCCTTTACTTTCCCATATTCTTCATAAAATAATTATCTCTGTGATCTCTGCCACTTTCTCACTGAATTCATTTTCTTTTTTTCATTTTCTTTTTCTTTTTGATATTAGAGAGAGGGGAAGGGAGGGAAAAGTAGAGGGAGAGAAATATTGATGAGAGAGAGAAATATCTATCGCTTGCCTCTCGAACGCTTTCCAACAGGGACTGAACCTGTAACCCAGGCATGTACCCTGACCGGGAATTGAACTGGCAACCTTTCAGTTTGTGGGATGATGCCCAACCAACTAAACCACACCAGCCAGGGCCTCATTTTCACTCTGCCTCTTCTTTTCTGACTCTTAAGGAAGAGGGGTCATTCCTAGTCTTTCATTATTTCCATATAGCCTTACAGAGCCATTTTGTGGAATTGCTTTCAAAATGGATTATTGACATTTTCAGTGACATCCTTGTCAGCATCTTGCCTTGACAGTTCTTTAATTTTTTTACATAATCGTCTCCATGGATAGCAATAGATATTTTATTTATTTGCTTCAGAATATTTAATTAAATAATAATGAAAGGGTTTCTCTTTGCATTGAGCCTTGAAACATTTTCTGGAATGTGACAGTACAATTGTGAATACTATTTTAGGGACACACTCATTTGTGGAGGATCTAGTATCTGTCACCATTATTAGGTAGCTGCCTTACCAGCTTATCAAGTAGAAACTTCTATGTATGACATTTCTATCACCTCTTACTTTATAGTTACCCCAGAATATATTTAGGGATTTTCCCAAATTTGGTGAAGAAATATTCTTACGATGGACTGTAGCAAGCATGATTGTGGGGTAGCTTAGAGGGTGAGGTGTTGTTTAAGCAACCATGACAGGCATTGATTTTGTCCTTTTTCTTGTTATGGAGTCTTGTCCTTTTTCTTTAAAATGCATGCAGTTCTGCCCTGGCTGGTGTAGCTCAGTGGATTGAGTGTGGGCCTGCGAACCACACGATTGTGGTTCGATTCCCAGTCAGAGCATATGCCTAGGTTGCAGGCCAGTTCCCAGCAGGGGACTCATGAGAGGCAATGATACATTGATATTTCTCTCCTTCTCTCCTTCCCTTCCTCTCTAAAGATAAAAAAATAAAATCTTAAAAAAATAAAATAAAATGCATGCAGTTCTTTGCATTCAACTCCATAGTGTATTTACATTTATCAGAATATGATAGAATGCTTTGATTACTTAAAACGTTTTCTCTAAGTATTTTCAGTAAAACCGACAGGTCAACATGCACGGTTTTTACTCTGGGTTTATGTTAATTCCAACATGCCTCCCCTGATAGAGAAGCAGGAATTGACAAGAATTTGCTTTTTTCCTTCACCCTGTTCGACTAGGACCCTGAGTGTTTTCATGGCTAATGTACTTGATTTGTTCCTTCTCATGTACTCACCCACTTTACTCTCATTCCTACATAATGACAGTTCACCTGACATTCTATAAAAGCCTCACCTGCTTGTTCAAGATGTGATTATGTTCCCCTAGTGCTTGTGTACTTAAAATATTTTTCATAGCTCGTCTACATGTCTTTCAGTGAGATCTCCTAGAGAATAAATACTGCTCTACTGTATAATTTATAGTATGACTTGCATGGCTAGGGTATGTTTAATAACTGCACCTTGATGATGATTTTCAAATTTTTTGACCACTTTCCTTATAGGACCTTCTTGCTTGAATTACTGTGGGTTTGTGGCACTTCAGGTGGTCACCTCCTAGTGATTGGGTTAACAGTAAGGAAGTAGGCAATGATAACAAATGGCATAAATGTTAAAAATAAATTTAATTTGTATCTTAGCTTTTTTTGTTTGTTGTTATGTGAAACTGATTCCTAAGTAGGAGTGTCAGAGATTTTACTGGAGCAAATTGTAAGAAACTTTCTGGACTTAAAAGTTGAGGTGTCTTCAGATGAAATCGACAGGCAAAGCCTCATTCTTGAACTTAAGAGATCTCCAGAGTAGCTAGTGTAACATCAGTAAACCAAAAGGATGAAATGCCAAAAGTAATTGACCTGTAGACCATCTTCCAATAAAACAACATGAAATTACAATACTGTGCTGTCCCAACCTCCGTGCTATTACTATTCCTGAAGAGCACAGTGCATTGTCTCTCTGAGGCAAGGTGTTGGCTGGCAACCAGTTCTCCCTCTTGTTGTTCTACAATGCATTGACTAGGCTGTTAAACTTGTTTATATTATTTGCTTCAGTGGCTTGCCCTGGCAAATTACTCCCTGCCTTTATTGTTAAATTCAGTGCCCTCGTAGTGTTTTAATTTTGGTTTGTAGCCCAGTGTTTAACATTTCCATTAGTGTAAACAATATTGGAGAAGTCGATGTTCTCTCTGAGACAGAAGCTTGTAACACTCATCTCATCTTCTATTTGGAAGTCTTTTACTTAGAAAACTCTTTATTTTTGCATTTAAAATTATCTTAATTCTATGGGAAACATAATTAATACCTCCGTTCTCCTTCTTTGTTCTATTGCTGGGCAAGGCATTCTCTTCGTTATCTTCTTGGAATGCTTAACTGTGAAGTCAGCTTCTCACTATTCTCTGCTCACTAAGCTCTGGAGACACGTGCAGACTTTCCTCCTCTATTTCACAAGACACCTCATTGATCTCCCCGGTTTTATCTCACCAGTTCATTGTTTTCCCCAGGAATCCCTGCTGGCTTGTTCCTACAGTACTCTGGCTGCATTCTGAATTACATACTTTGTCTAAATCTCTGAAGCCTGAACTCTGGATTCCAGAAATGTAAAGGGCAACTCAGCTGCCTGGTGCTGCCTGCAGGGGACAATCTATTTGCATTGGTGGTTGTTTGGTAGTCTCTCCGTATTTATCTTTAACAGGGTTTCTGAATAATTTGTGTAATTTATGCATCTAGAAATAACATCACAGGAACACTTTGCATATATTTTTAAAACTTAAATAATTTTATGTGGCTGGGTTTTCTCTGAAAAGCATACCTCTCCAAAGAAAATGTTCTAAGTCAATATTTCATATGCCATCAATCCATCAACCTCTTGTTCTTGAATATCCACCTGAAGGGTTAGTTACTCTTCAGAGTTGAAATTCTAGTTCAATCAGTGTCTAAAGCTTCTGGCCTCCCTCTCCTCGCCTGCCCAGTTATCACATCCTCTCTACTAACTGTTTTTAGACAGTGAGGAGGGGCTGTCAGGTTCATTTACTTCTTGTATAATTCACATACTGGAGATTTCGTTTTTAATGTTAATGATGGACTAAAAGAGGTTGATTAGTTGATGGAATATAAAATACTTACTTTAAATTCTAGTAATCAGCATTGTACAAGATGTTATATAACATTTTCTTTGGAAAGGCATAATTTTCAGAGAAAAGTATGGACTAAATAGGCAAGGGTCTGTTTGCCTTATTCTCTCTGCCTTATTCTCTCAATGGGATGGCTTTTCACATTGCTTCTAGAATTCGTGCTCTCAGTATTCATGAACACATTAGAGGTTTTCCAAGGTCAGCCATTGCCCCAAGGCCTCTCTCCTCTTTTGCAATTTCAGAACATCCTGAATAGGGGTCTGCCTACCACATAAAGGGTAGTACCTGCCATCAAAGTTTTCTGCACGTTTTATGGCACAGATCCTTCTCCCCACACGTCTAGAACACTGTGAGGCATCCAGCTCAGGTGACACCCACGGAGGGGGGGGGGGAGGGAGGCGAAGATAAATTAGATCATCTCTGCCTATAGAGACCACAAATCTAGGTGCAATGTCTAAACTCCCATACTGGCAATAGAGACCTCTTACCCCTCAGCAGCTGCTGCGTCTCCACCCTGAGCAGTTGAATAGCTCCCTTCCATTGTGCACTCGGTAGAGACACAGGTCTCCAGGGACCCCAGGTGTAAGGTGCATGTTTGTATTTGCCAAACTAACGGAGTATCGAGTCCACTAGTCTCTTCTACGAATTTTGTATTTTTCAAAAATCTTTATATAGTGTCATAAAAGCAAGTTCACTTAGTAGTGAGCAAAATCACCCCCATACCAAGAATGAAACCGAGACTCTGTGTGGTCCAGTGATTCATCCAAAGTTGTGGCCAGAGCTAGAACTCTAAAATCTGGTCCCTTCGCAGTGTTGTTGCTGGGAGTTTCCAGATACAGCCATCACAGCCTGGAGCACTAATTAGAATTTTCAAAGAGCATTGTTCAAATTGCCGGTTCTTTTTGAGAAATTTTGATACATCATCCTAATACTCCTCGCTTTCTACTCTCTCCTTTTAAAATTAGTTTCCTTAATTCAGAATATTATTGATGAGGTTGTTCTGTATAAGTGAATGGTATGGAAAAAATAAAAGTGTTTATAACCAATCCTTTGAGACTTAGATGAAACATTCTAAGGAGAAAAAAAAGCCCATACACAGAAATTTTTGCATATAATATTCTTGGACTCAGATGTCTTAAAACTCACTATTATACAACCAAGTGTGATCCTGTCAATATTAATAAATATATACACATATACATACACATATATTATTTATATGATATATACACTATGAAACAAGTGCCCATACGCATAAATGTGTAAATATGCATGTATATAAAATATAACACTTAAAAGACTCCAACAATTTAGTGTAACATTAACTGCTTTTTTCACTTGTAAGTATATTATGAACCTCTTTTCATATCATTAAACATTGAATAATTGCATAATATGTTTATCCTATATGGCTGTATCAAATTGTATGATAAATTCTAAACAGTGAAATTGTTTATATTTTCCCACTATTTATAATGATTCTTACTTAGAGTTAAAATTTTAAATACATATATGATTATTCTTTCTGTATAAATACCTAGAATGAATTTAAGCATCTTTGATAAGAAATGCCAAATTGGTGAACATTTATGTATCTTGCACATTCTGGTTTCAAAGGATTGTAGTGTTTTCTCTTAATTATAGATTCGTGCAACAGAATAGAATGATCATTTAGGAGTACTCATACTCTTTAAGATCTCTGACAACAAGTTTTTATGGCATATCCAAGAGTAAGTCTGAATGATATTTTTCTGAACTTACCAAGAATCTGTGCTTTAGTAAACAGCAGCGGACCCTCAAACTCCTCTAAAACAGATCAAACAACAGTTGTTTCTTACTAACCGTTGCAATGTGTTCTGTGGCTGTGTCTTCTCCTGAAGAGGCTGAGGCTGACAGTTACCTGGTTCTCTAGGAGACCTGAACCATCAGTTGACTCACATTTAATCTGAGGCCTTGGACCAGTTGGTCTCATTCGTCTTCCTTCAGTGTGCCAGACACCTACCTAGACCGCAGGTCTTTAGCTGCTCTTATCACTAACATACTTCTAGATTCTTATATTTGTTATAATTTTCATTAATAGAATTTTTATTTATTTAATTTTTATGCTTTTTTTATAATAGAAGACAATGTTTATAACAAGGACTGACCACTCAAGATGTGCAAGTTAAAAGTACACTTAGCTCATAAAGGTAGAAATAAAAGTTTGTAAAAAATAATTCAGCTAATATCTTGTGAAAATTTAAGTTATATTTTAATCAAAATTTGAAACTAGATATGAGAGTATATCACATATGCAATATCATTTAGTTACATCTTTAAAAGGTCAAATATGTGATTCTCAAATATTAAACAAAGCTGATTTACTCAAGAAAAGGACAGGGACTTCTCAGTTATCAAACTCCATTGTTTTCTCTCTGTTCAGAATTGTGTTGACATTCTCCTGAGAAAGGTAGAAGTTGATTCAAATAGTAACATTTATCTTATTTTGAAGCTGCAATAAATATCAGTGGTTTTAAATAATTAATTCAATAAATATTGACTGAGTTTTTACTATGTGCAAGTTACAGTTCTATTACACATCAATTAAAAAAGAGATCAAAATACCTGCCCTCCAGGAGCTTACTTACTTTCTAGTGAAGGCAGATAAACTATTAAGCAATTAAAGTAATACTATGTTATGCCTATATCTTCTATATATCATGTAAGCATATTATATAAAATATTATATCTTCTGCATATTAGAATACACAGACTGTCTTCTAGTACTTTAAAAAGTGATGTGGGAAAGAGAAAAATAGAATTTGAATGTGTGATCTGCAGTATCACACATGAAAGTGTGGGGGCAGATTGCGGTACGAAATAAAGTAGAGAGTTTAGGCCTTACGAAGAGAAGGGAAGAATTGAAAGAAGTGGAGGAGGTCGCCAAGGGTTACTTGAGTAAACAGTGTCCCAGGCAAGGGGGAGAAGCAGAATGGAACCCCTCAGGCGGAGCTTCCTGAATTGAAGGACAGCAGTGAAGCCATGACTGGGATGATTAAGAGGAATGACTAAGGAAAAAGTTGTCAGAGATAAACTCAGAGTAGGAAAGGGGGCTGTTTATGTGGGCCCTTTTGACTAATGAAAGACATTATTACTCTGAGTTAATGGAGAAGCAAGCTTTTGATGACTTTGAGAAGAGGGTGACATGATCTGACTTACATATTTAAAAGGATCTGCCAGGGCACTGTGTTAAAAATTAATGGTAAAGCCCTGGCTGGTGTAGCTCAGTGGATTGAGTGCAGGCCTGTGAAACAAACAACTGCAGTTTGATTCCCAGTCAGGGCACATACCAGGCCTGGGTTGCAGGCCATTTCCCAGCAGGAGATGCACAAGAGGCAACCATACATTAATATTTCTCTCCCTCTCTTCTTCCCTTTCCCTCTCAAGATAAATAAATAAAATCTTTAAAAAAATTAATGGTAAAAGAAGAAAAAGGGAAAAAGAAAAAAGGCAGAAGAAGGAAGACCTCTTAGGAGGCTTGGACCAGTAATGATAGCAGTGTAGGTGTAAAACATCTATTTTTGGATGTGTTTTGAAGGTAGTTCCAGTGGGAGTTATTGACAGGTTATGAGTGCTACAAAAAGAGAAGAGACAAAAAAATGGAGCAAGTGAGATCAAACCATCAGCAGATATGGAGAAAGCTGTGGATGGCAGGACCGATTGAAAAATCAGAAGTTCAGGTTAGGATATTATTTAAAATATCGGTTATACATTGAAGTGAAGAGGCAGTTAGATATTGGGGCATGGAGTTCAGGAAAAGGGTCTGGATGAAATATACAAGTTGTGGATTATAGATCCACAAGTTCAGATTACAGAGCGTGTGCAAACCCTGAGAGAACAAGAGATAACAAAGCCTGTAAATATAAACACAGAGAAGAGTCAAAAACTGAGACCTGATCTTCTCCACTTTAATTAAGATGTTGGGGAGGCACACTGGCCAAGGAGACTGAGGAGGACCAATCAGTGAAGTGGGAGGAAACCAAAAAGACGTGGCACCAGATGAAGAATGTGCACCAATGAGAAGTGATTGGTTTTGTCACTCGCTTCTGATGAATCAAAGTAAAAGGCAGATTGAGAATTTCCCATTTCCTTTATCATTAAGGAGTCCACTGATGGCCTTGATAAGAGCAGTTTAAGCGAGTCAGTGGGACGAAAGCCCAATTTAAGTGGGTTTAAGAGTGCATGGGTAGAGATTTAGTGTGTACGAGTAGATAATTATTTCAAGAACTTTTGCCGTGAAGGGGAGGAGTAACTGCAGGGGGAAACCATGTCAGCAGAAGGTTGTGTTTTTTGAAGGGGAGAAATAACAATATATTTATATAAAAACGCTTTAGTGGAGAGGGAAAAACTAATGATGTGAGAGTAGAACAGCAGTCTGGCTCAGTGACCTCGAGCAATGAAGATGGGATGGGACCCAGTGTGTAAAGGAAAAGGAGAAGACTGGAGAAATTTCAATATCTCTTGGCACTGTGTTATGATAAGGTCATTATAAATAATTCAAGGAGTACAAGATTCAGAGTGCTGGTGAGAGGGATGTGGGTAGGTATCTGAGGTTATTATTACTTCTTTCTGGTTATTAATTCTTAACCAGAGTTCTTGAGAATAGCAACCACATTTATCTTATCTACCCTGCATGCCTGGTGCCTAGGGTAGGGCCTGGCATATTAAATAACTGCTAAATAAATATTTTCTGAGTAGAAAAACAGCACATTTTCTTTTCTTCTCCTTTACCTGTATTTCTTAAACTTAACATAATGAATATTTGCTAACTTTTAATCTGAAAGAAAGAGATGGATCCAGGAATCTTTAATTGGTGATTTAAAGTGAAATGCAATATTGGGAAAATAGTCTATATTGAGTGATTTGCTAAATATTGTATAATTCTGAACCACAAAAAATAATATGTATTGACCCTGGCTGGTGAGGCTCAGTGGATTGAGTGCCAGCCTGCGAACTGAAGGGTTGCTGGTTTGATTCCCAGTCAGGGCACATGCCTGGGTTGTGGGCCAGGTCTTCAGTTGGGGGCAGGTGAGAGGCAAGAGATTGATGTTTCTCTCACACATTGATGTTTCTCTCCCTGCCTTTCTCCCTTCCTTCCCCTCTCTCTAAAAATAAATAAAAACTTTTAGTAAAAAATATACGGAGAGTATGTGTTGGATGCCAGGAATGTGGCACTAGCCCCATTTTAAGGATGAGGAAACTGGAGCTCAGAGGTGTTGAGTATCTTGCCTGAAATGAAACACCTGAACTCAACGTGGGGCTGACTGACTCCCTCAATCCCTACTACCTTTCAATGCCATACTTCACAAACCTCTATTTCGCAATCCTGGTAGCCTGCAAAAAATATTACCTCAAAACCTAATGCAAAGTTTTCTTTGAATCAGATTCCTCCTAAGCAGTTTCTTCAACACATAAATTTAGAACTATTTTTCTTAAAGTTTTATCTTGGCTTAAAGAGTATATTTAATGAGTGGCCTTTTAAGAAATGTGGAAGTATATTTGAATTAGTTCAGAAAAACTTCCTCAAGTACAGGTGTAGCCAGATTAATTTTTATATTTATAACCCAGTTGAGAGAGCAGGAGCTTACAATATTGAAACACATCCATAATTTGGAACCCTGGAAAACATTATAAAGTAGAAACTGAATTACTTGTGACTTTTTCAAAAATGAAATCCAACTGACTTAGAGAAAAGTACAGAATTTGTCATTTTTTGCTCTGTTCTGATTTTTAAACAATTTGAGGTATATTAATACCCATCAGACTGTTAGCTGATTTCTCAAAAGAGACTTTACAGCCAAGAAGGGGCTGGAAAGAAGTATTCTGAGTCATGAAATCCAAAGACCTACATCCAAGATTGATCTATCCAGCAAAACTTTCATTTAGAATGGAAGGACAGATAAAGTGCTTCTCAGATAAGGTCAAGTTCAAGGAGTTCATCATCACCAAGCCCTTATTATATGAAATGTTAAAGGGACTTATCTAAGAAAAAGAAGATAAAAAATATGAACAGTGAAAGGACAGCAAACTCACAGTTACTAACAACCACACCTAAAACAAAAGCAAACTAAGAGGACAGCTAGATCAGGAGCAGAACCATAGAAATGGAGATCACATGGAGGGTTAGCAACAGGGGAGTTGGAGGAGGAGAAGGGGGGGAGAAGGTACAGAGAATAAGTAGCATAGATGGTAGGTAGAAAATAGATAGGGGGGAGGGCAAGAATAGTATGGGAGATGTAGAAGCTAAAGAACTTGTGACACATGGACATAAATGCAAGGGGGGATAGTGGGGGAGGGGTGTGCAGGGTGGAGGGGAATGAAGGGGGGAGGAATAGGACAACTGTAATGGTATAATCAATAAAATATATTTAAAAAATAAGCATTGTAAAAGTCTTTTCAAATCATATTAAATGTATTAAGCAAAAAGAAATGCAGTTTCCTCCATCTCTCGCTTTGATTTACTCCTTTTCTAATTGGTAAGCATGTCCAATGCTGACTGTGTCTCCTTCCGAGCCTTCCTCCGGGTCCAGTAAAAAATGTTATCTTCACATTCTCCGATCTTGGACATACTGACGAATCACCCTCATTTTTACATCTGCAGAGCGTCTCATATTGTGCATGCATCATTAGTCATGTAACTATTTCCATATGGAAGGACATTTGAAATTCCTTTCAAATGTTCACTATCACTAGTGGTGCTACAGCAAGCACCTATGTATCAGTGGTTCCACAGATATGTTCCTAGACATGGAACTACTAATGAAGAGATTTGGATATTTGATAATTTTGATAGATAACACCGAGTTACTGAACAAAAGGCTGCCTCTCCAGTGATGTTAGGCAAAGCCTGCTATCGCAGCCTTTTGCCAACACTGAATATTACCAGCCCTAAATTCTGCCAGTCTGGGGGGGGGTGTGAGTGTGATCTGTTGGCATCTCTGGGTTTTAATTTGCATTTCCCTGACTATTAAGAGAGGTTAAGCATCTTTTCCCAAGTAAACTGGCAGTTGCAATTTCTTTTGCATAGAATTCAAAACATGCCCTATTTCTCAATCTTTTAAATTTTAGTGGACTACTCTACAGGGTATGTGAATTCCACCCTGGGAATAATAGTATATATGCAGGTCACTACTTTCAAAATGGAAAATGTTTCTTTTTGTGGATAATTTTTCTTGACTGTACAAGTAAATCATGATAATGGTAAGAACAAAAGACCCAGGTATGCAGAAAACTAATTTAAAAACTATCAAGAACACCATTAAGAAAAATGTTAAAACCACTTACAATAACAACAGAGGGCCCACTATTAACCTTTAGAGATTGTATATATATACATAATATATATATTTGCACATGGTTTCATAGTATGCCATTTTACAAAACTGACAAAGGACATAGTGGTTTTGAAAACTGAAGTATTATTTAAAATTGTTTAATTTATTTTGTTTTTATTGTCTAATTGACTTTCTTAAAAAACTGCCTTATTATTTTGACATTGAGACCCATTTAGAAAGCCTCCTTAAGTAATACTGAAGTAGAAAGTCCCTTGATATGTGCAGTAGTAATAATTTAAAATGAAGTTTTGCTATTACTGAAGTGTCATGGATAAAACATAGCCCTGGGATTTGAAGACACGACTGTAGTCCCATCTCTGCCATGTACTAACAGTCCAGCATTCAAAACTACTTCACTCCTCCTCAGTTGTAAATGGGGTTAGTCACACGTACCTCTCTAACATACTCTGAGGATTAAATGACAATACAGGCAGATTTCTGTCACATGGGAAAGTGCCCAATAAATATGATTTGAATTTGAAGTATCCAAACTACTCCATATAACTACTATATTTCGTAACTAGATTTATACAGGGAACATATTCTTTCTCCCTCAATCATTTATAACTAAAAATCTTTGTCTTATCACAAAGGTGGCAAAAAAGACTTCTTTTACTAGGTCATGACATTTATTATTTTGAAACAAAGGGAGTCTAAATTGTTTGGATGTCGTTATGTCCTAAAAATTAAGAAAACAATAAACACGGGCAAGCCCGTAAAACCTACCAGTTATCTCTGTGGTTTTTGTTTGTTTGTTTGTTTAGGGACATTAGAGTGATGTTTGATCTTAGTATCTCAATACTTCTGTAAAGAATCTGTTGTGGATAGGATAGAGAAAGTTTAGCCTGAATTATTATTTTTTTAAGATTTTATTTATTTATCTTTAGAGGGGAAGGGAAGGAGAGAGGGAGAGAAATATCAATGTCTGGTTGCCTCTCCTGCATCCCCTGCCGGGAACTGGCCTGCAACCCAGGCATGTGCCCTGACTGGGAATCGAACCATGGTTGCTTGGTTCCCAGGCCCACACTCAATCTAGCCCGAATTATTTTAAAAGTTAATACATTGCATATTTGTGGCATTTTTCAGAACTACTCCTTTAAGAATTTCTACTCCAGTCTAAATAAAAAGAGTTAGCTTTAAAAAATATTTTCCACTGCTTACTTTCCTATTCTTTTAACTTTTTAAAAAATTGTTTTACTGAGGTAATGTCTGAATGTTTTTTTTTATTTTAAGTAGTAAAGACTTTTATGGCTTACTTAAGGAAAACCACTTTTGAATTCTCCAATTCTTTGAAGCTGTCTACTTAATCTACTCTTAGCTATATTGGGATTGCCTCAAAGGCCTTAAAGGAACCTGAGCTGGTGTTTCATATTGCAAAGATGATTCTTTTTTTATAATCGGTGCTAACAGAGACTGCATTGTTGTGAAGTCTACATCTTAGAACAATATTAAATTTGGTAAAGACCAGAAATGGTTGGCATTTTTTCAATATGAAAATATAGCATTACCAAATTTACAACTGAAATCTACTCATTTAATTGGGTGAATTGAAAATCAGAGTAGGAAATGTAAATTTAAATTTGAGACTAATTTTAAAGTTTGCACCTGTAGTCAATTAATCCAAGCAAATAGCAAGGGTCAACTTATAAAACTAGGCTGATATTGAACTTGGGCTTTCTAGCACAGAAAAGTACTGGTGTTTAGTCAAATTTTTGCTTTGCTTAAGCAATATATCCTCATTACTTACTCAAGCTTAATTTAAGTTTAAATGTGGTAGCTCTCGATTATATATACCATTATTGTTCTCAATGAACTGTTACATTTTCCTTCCATATTATTCCATTGAAATCTTTACAAAATTGCTGTGAGACATCGCTTCAGGAGGACTCAAATTGGAAAGCATTGAAGAGGTGGGGAATATGACAGTTTAGCGTGTCAAGGAGATGGAGCCTGTTTTGTTTCATTTTATTTTGTTCTACCCATTAACACTCTCCCAGCATCACAAGGCCATGTAGGCTCTAGAATACAATGAAGATTCATTGTTATGGCAGCCTGAAGGGGCTTTCAGTCTTTTGGTAAATCACGTGGTACAGATGATACATCCTTTCATATGTGTATTGATGTCTAGGGATAATAATCAAAATGACCTTGGAAATGTTTTGGAGGAAATAAAAAATGATCAGATCGGCCCACGTCTCTCCTGTATCTGTGGCTCCTCACTGAAGAATCATAACATATTACAGTACAAAGCATATCAAGTCTTTCACAATTCAACTGCCATTATTTTTATAGGACCTTGAATAATTTAAGACCTAGCTGAACACTCTAGCCTTAGCAAGGAATTCACGATGTAGTAAAACAGTAAATATTATTTCCAGACCACACTGGTCATTGTTAATGATTTGAGGGCATAAACAAAGACATTAATAAAAAGCCACCGAACTTCTGTGTGATTGGCAATGCATAAACAAACAAACAAAAAAGAAATGGATGGCAACTGAAAAGGCAAAATGTTGCTTTGATAGTATAGCATATTAATTGACCTTATTTTAGAGGACAGTTCAATACACCAACAATCCTGTAGATGAATTACTATGTGGTCCTGTGGGAGAAAGGAAATCAAGGAGGAACAGAGTGGATAATTTATTTTGGATAGCATGGGAATGATATTAACAGCTCAGTTAAGTGCCAACAGTTTGGAATTAGCTAAGAGTCATTGTCTTCCTGGGATGAATAAAGTGTAGCTGTTCTAACTTGCTTTATGTCTCACATAAATGTGTGCTTCCATCATTCCCATTGAAAAGAGAACAAATCAGAAAAGGCTTCATTTGCTGAGTAGAAATAAAGATTTGCCCATCCTCATTTTGTAGAACACAGTCAAGGAACGACTTCTTTTACTATATTTAGACTAACGTAGAAAAATGTTCGCTGGAGAAATGTGGCTGGTCTGTGCTGAATGTTCTCCATCCCTCACTGCCCTACTTTCCCCTCTTGTCTCCAGCACATGTTCACTGTGTCTTAGGGGGCCACCCTCACTCTGCAGGTGAATTATGTCTTCTCCTCAGTTCTGCACTGGATTTAAGGCTCTGACAAGACCAGTTGTTTGATAAAATGACAGTGGTCAGCTCTTCCTCAAACACGGTTTCTTTGTATTTTTAATTGTATCGCATAACCTTGCTCTCTCTCCCTTTCACCTCCTGAGGAAGACCTATTTTCTTCCACCTCTGAAGCTACTCTTTCAGATCTACCTTCTCTTACATTTTCCTATCATCTGCTTGCAGAAGTAGACAGCTTTTACAGTCTCTTTCTATGTGATCGTTCTTTGATTCCATATCCACCCGAGCTTTCTGTGTAATTCCAAGGTCATTCCCACACAGAGTGTTGATGCCCATGTTAATACCCGTAAGCCTTTCATGTCTATTCAGAGCCCTGGGATAGACATACTATTATTATGTGTTATTCCCACCTGATATGAGCCCTATACAAGACTATTAAACCGGACATACAAAAAATTCCCACTAAGAGAAAATGAAATATCCTTCACACCCTATTTCCTGGTGCCTTACTGCCCTCAAAATCTTTTAGTCTCCCCAAGACCCAAGTGAATAATGGGAATTCCCACCGTTTGTCTGTCTGCTATTTTTCTATTGTTGCTAAGTGCTAAACCACAAGTAGAGATGGAGGAATCACACTAAAAACTCTTACCTGGGAAAAGTTAAGAGTTAAAAACTCTTTTTTAACTCTTAACTTTTCCCAGCAATGGCAAAAGTCAGTTTCACAAGCCCCTGCAGGTCTTGAAAACAGTGATTCCTTTCTAATTCTAGCTATTGATTGCTAAAATCGAAAGTTGGGAGCCAAGCAAAGTTGTATTTGCAGAGGAATCCAACCAGTAGCACTTCATAACAAAGTAAAAACTGTGTTTACTAAAGTGCTGACATGCAAACTCTATGGCTATACTGTAAAATATTGCGTTACTAATCTGGATCTGAGAGCAAAGCAGGAATATGTAGATTATTTCAAAGAGAACATACAAGTTCAAAACACATTAAGTTTAAGATGTAATGTCAACTGGTTCTCAAATGAGCCAGATGCATAGAAGGAAATCTGCAGAAAGCATTTTAAGAATCACTGAAGAAATATTGGAATTCAGTAAATGTAAAACATTTGAAAAAGCATTCATATTTTTAATGAAGAATTGGGCATTCATTTTCACAATAGGATATTAAACCGAGAGAGCCTGCATCCTTGGTTTTTGGAATCTCAGTGAAGAATACCATCCTCCCAGGTTTGGAGTACACACGATACTGGGAAGGCCAGTGTTCTGACGTAAAATCACTTCCCTTGGTTCACATCTTTAATTTATAAGCATGTTGGGTAGGGTGATTCAAGTGGAAATTTAAAAAGGAAAAGAGCTATTTGTTGTCCTGCTAATAGGTAAATCATAATTGTATGGAATTCCTTGTTAATACAAGTGTATTATTTATCCAAATATTCTCATCACAGGAATTACACTTCCAGTACTTTTAAGCCCACCCCTTCAGACCCCTGCAGCTATCTCCATCAGTAATCCGGATAGAAAACCAACCATCCATTCCGACGCAAAGCTCGTCCTCAGTCATATTATGAAGGTGACTTATTCTTTGATGTCGGCAACACAGTTGCCAGCTGTATACACAGTAGTATAATAAAAGCTGATCTCCTTTAAGTCTCAGCAAACTGAAAGGCACAAGTTACCATGATCTCCCTATACAGTCATCGGCAGAGCACATAACACCTCCTCCTGCCTTGATAATTTTAGCTCTCATCTCAGTGTTACTCTCCCTAACATCACACCTTCGTAACTCTTGAATATCCATATAGATGATTCTTCCAGTGGTAGCTTGATGACTACCTCCTCCAACAGAGTTATATTTCCCTTTCCTTTAGTGTACAAACAATATAAATCTTCATAACCAAAAATTGTAACCTTTCCAATAATCTCATTTTCAAGGAGTCCCCTCCCCAACCACTACTACCTTCTACCTTTCTACCTCTCTTGCTCTGGTAATCCGATTCTTGTAATTCTTCCACCCTACTGGGACCTACCACATACTGCCATCACCACTGTTCACTCGTGTCTTCCTTTCTTCCTGAAATAAACTAGGTCCCATGTTTATCACTGTAACTGTTCCCTTGTATTTACCCTCACCTCCCTTTGGCCATCTCTCCTGCTTTATAGTACACCCCTGGCATGACCCCAGTCCAGGTTCAGTCTAACACTCTGCCTATTTTACACTGATTTCCAGCTGAATGTGGCTGGAAAAAATGTACAACTGTGCTGATTTATTTGTACTTGAATTCGTAGCCACTAATTTCAGCCGAGCCGTTGTGGTAGCCACTAATCCTGCCTTATTCCTGTCACCGGTGGAGTCTCTCCTTATCCAGAAATGCTCTCTCTTAAAACAAAACTCCAAAACCTCTCCCCACAATCTTCGTGGTCAATTTGTGATCTTTTTCACCAATTCCTTGAGAAAATGATAACAGAAGAAAACTTACCTAGTTTCTCCCTGCCATATCTCTGCTTTCTATTTGTCACAAAGAATAAACTGCTTTGTTCCTATTCAAGGCCTGACACTGAGCTTAAGCACTTAATCTCATTCCTTGTTGCCTACCCAGAGATATTGCTCCGGTGGATATCCCTTTCCTATGTCATCAATATTTCACTCTACTATATTATTTCTATCATCATATGAGTGTACTTTTTCCCCTTGAAAGTGGAAGGTCCCCTTTCTCCCATATCACCTTCCATTTGCTATAACATTCCTATCCACTCCCTTAGCAAAACTCTTTGGAAGAGCTACTTAGACTCTGGCAAGGCATTTCCCCTACCACTTCATCCAAACCATTCATCTAGGTCACAGTGCCCTAGATGTTTCTATAGCTAGTTGTGTTTTTTCCTTGTTTCTATACCCAATCGTAAATTCTCAGTCTTCCACTTACTCGACCCATCAGTTGCTTTTGAAACAGTTGATCCCAATCTCCTACGTGCTTCCCTATTTGTTGTTTTTATTTGGACTTTTATTTTACTTTGCTCCCAGAAAAACCACAACTCTCCTATTTACTTCTGTCAAAAATTCAGGAAGAACAGAAGGAAAACCAACAAATCAGCAAAGGAGGAATCAGTAAAAGTTAGTTGTACACACATCAAAAGGATAGTTTGTGAGCCAGAAGCTCTCAAACCGAATTGGAATGAGGCTCGGGGGTAAGTTGTTATAAAGCAGCTTGTACAGTGAGAACACAGTGACAGTTTTCTTCACAGTGATTGGTTATAACATTAGAATTTTCAGTGATTACCTCATATTAACCTTGGAAACGGATCAAGTTTTGCTTCTGATTTCCAGAGGCACCAGCAAGAAATGCCCCAGGTCAAGTTAATCCTGCCAAATAAGCTAAATTGAACTTTGCTTATATCACTGAAATGGATTTGTCTGCTCAAGGAATTTTCAAGGTTGGCCTCCGTTTTGTTTTGTTTTTAATGCCTCTTGCCAGGTTTGTTGCTGCTTCTTAGTTTTCCGTGCTGGTTCTTCCTCGTCTCCCCTATCACCAGACATTGGAGCACACAGGACTCAGTCCTCAGACTGTCTGGTTTCTGTCTATGGTCTAGAAGCTTTAAGTATTATCTTTGATAGAAAATTTTTATTTTTCACTTAAAATCCTATTGTGAACTTCATCTCACACAGATAGCTAGAACTGGCCCTTTGACATCTCTACTCTAATAGACACCTACAAGCTAATTTGAGATTACCTGCACTTTTGCAGTCTTTTCAAACACGAAGGGCTAATGCCCTCCTTGGAATTGAACCAGGGAGATTTTTGAAGTCAAGGTTGTCTCCTTTCTTTTTCTTCACCAAACATCATCAGAACTTTTTGGTTCTATTCTAAGACATTTTCAGAATAAACCATGGTTTAGCACCTTCACCTGATCCAAGTCACCATCATCTTTCATTCAGATTATTGTAACAGCCTCTGGACTTGTCCCTTTTTCTACCCCGCTCTCCCACGCTGTATTTTCAACCCACCAACTCAGAGTCACCCTTAACTTTATTCAGGTCATTCCCTCTTCTGCTCAAGAACCTCCATTGACTCTCTGTCTGTTTCACTCAGAGTGAAGGTCAAAGTCCTGACCAGTGGGCCACACACAAGAGCACTGCCTGCTGCTCTTCTCTCTCCCTGAGCGGCTCCCATCTCTGACATTGTCTCCTCCTCTCTCCTTCCCTGGCTCACTCTTTTCTAACATTCTCTTTTCCTTGTTATTCCTAGTTCATGCTAGTTCCTTTGCATTTGCTATTTCTTTTTTTCCGAAATTCTCTTCACTCCAGATGTTCTTCTGCATTACTCCCTTGCCTCCTTCGGGTATTTGCTCAAGTATCATTTTTCAGTGAGGCCTCCTCTAATCACTCCGTTTACAATTTGCCGGCCACTTCCTAGGACCCTTTACTCCTGTGTTCCACCTCTATTCTCTGTGCATTTACCACTGTATAATATACTGTATGTTTTATTTAGTTACTTTTTTACTTATTTGTTTTCTCTGTTCTTCTCCTACTTCTACTAGAATAAAAGGAATTTTTCTGTACCTAGAAAAATGCCTGAAACGTACTAGATATTCAACAAATATTTATTTTTTATGAAGAATTGAGTTTTCATTTTAAAGATGAGACTTAGAAAGTATAAGCCCCAAACCATACAGCAAGCAAGGCTGTGCTGCTAGGAATGGAATCCAGTCCATCTGACTTCTGTGCTTGGGCAAGCATTCTTCACCTTGGCCTGTTTACCGGGTGCTGGAGTGGACAGGAGTAGCAATGACTAACCACACCATGCTTACTCATTAATGGTGAACCTGGGGCAGTCACAGAGGAGACAAGTTGTACTTTCAAAATGATTTGGTAAATGAAATGGAAACTATCAGGAAAGGGCCTTAGACCAGTCTTATAAATTCAGAAGCTGAATCTTAATGGATGAGTAGGCATTAGAGAAAAGAAGAGATATATTAAATGATAGGAATAGCATGGGAAAGACATGGAGGTATATGGTTGCATTTTATATCCAGTTCTCTATTCCTGGGGAATAAAAAAAACTCATAATTTGATAGAAGATAAGACTGAGACTGGAAGCAGATGGTGGAGGGTCTCACTGTCATGCTAAATATTCTGATAGGGAATCATTCAGGAGTTTAGCGGGGGAATTCCTTGATTTCATTTGTGTTTTAGATCGTTCACCTACATCTAAAGGGTGAAGAGAGAGACCGGTAAGTAGACGAGCGCAGTAATCCAGCTGAACAAAGAAGGTCTGGACTAAGCAGCAATGGTAGTGATGCTGCTAGAGAAGCAGAACAAAAAAACTTGTGGAGGAAAAGTCAATGATTCTTAGTACTGCTTTTACGTTACCACAACAAGAGTTAAGTAGTTGTGACAGCTACCATGTATCTAGTAAAATTCTAAAATATTTACTACCTGGTCTATTACAGAAAGCACTCGGTGACCACTGAGTTATAGTACAGTCTCTAAGAAGAGAGAAAGAGCAGCTGGGATCAAGGGCATAGGCAGAGGGGTGTTCTCCCCAACAGAAAAAAGGGGTAGTTCATCCTGTGAAACTGGAGGGAAGGGTGATAGGACTGTGCAAATACAAACAGCTTTGTAGGTGCCAGAAGAGAAAGAAGAAGGAGCTCTGCCCCCACCACACACTCCGCACTCGAGGTGAAGTGTGTTGGTGGCCATTGATCGTGACATTCTGGAGGACAAAAACTGCGTCGTGTTCATCTCCATCTCTCCCACAGCTTTCAGCACAGTGCCTTTCTTTCAGCCACTCTCACTAAATATTTAATTGAATCCCAGGTGAAACTCTATTATAAGCACATTCCTAGAAACCTCTGCCGTCAGGGCCTTGCATTGAATTCTCTTACTATCTGGGCCCACATTTATTAAAGTTTGATGTTATGTTTCGATGTGGAACGAAAATGGAAACTGGCTTCTTATTTAGTTAATTTCTAGTTCACTAAATGGAGTCACTATAGTCAGAGTTAATATTCTTATTAAAATTGGCCTGGTTTTTTTTTCTTTTTTCAGCCTGAATAGTTCTGTAAGTCACTAAGGGGTTTTGAGAATAACAAGTGTACAAATAAAATGTATTAATAGTTTTTTTAAGCCACTAACAATGTAAAGAAAAAATAAGAATAAAAAAAACGTTGAAAATTTAACGAGGAAAAATGACTATGAAGTAGCAAATGTAGCTATGCCTGTTATTTCCTTTTGCCAACACGGTGAGTTTTAAATTTGAATTTAACATGCTTGGCTCTGCACTGCCCCTTCACGGCCATTGTCACAATGTCTACTGTCTATACCTGCTCATCTAAATATATTGCCAGCCTGGACCCATTGAAATTTGTAATTTCTAGTGAAGAGTTATCTGAAAGCATGAGAACAGTCCAGAGGATCAGCTTGAGCTTTACTCTTATCATGGCTTAAATAGGCATGTGCACAAGCACATATGTTTAAAGAAATATACATAGACTCACCCTGATTATTCAAGTTACCAGGTATTTTTTTCTTAAAATGTAACGGCATGACTGACAGTGATAATCATTAAAATATAGTAAACCAACACATTGTGCACCTTAAAGTTACACAATGTTACGTCAGTTGTATCTCAATAAATAAGCACCAGAAATTTTAAAAAGTAACCACCTGTATGAGAAAGTATCAGTGATTTTTACCTATTACTCAAGCTATTGTGAATACAAAAATTATTTTTGTAATCACTCAGTTATCTAATGTTCTTTAGTCCCCCCAATAAATCTTTGCATCTCTAAAGGGAGTTTTGTACAGGTGATGACCTATAAAGATATTTATCTTGGCATGATTATCCTTATCATTAATCTCCCAGTAAGGCACGGATTGCTGAAAGGAATATTCTAGAGTGACTGATGATATTGTTATAGTGCTCAATGACAGAGAATGCATCTATACAAGGATCATAATGGTAACTAGGCAACTGTGAATCTGCAAACTAGCTCATCTACAGCACAGCACACACTTACACTAAAGTGGTGTGTCAGAAGCTGTAGAGAGAAAAGGAAGAAAGTGCGCAAAGACAAAAACAGCAACATATTTTGCCTAAGTCATATGGCAACATGGATGTTATAGATTCTTCTTTCTGATTGTATTATTTTTCTACATGTACAAAATTTTGGTTCTTTGTCACATTCTTCAATAAGGCATTCCAGAAAATAGAAGTACTGCGAAGGTGAGAAAGACAGCAATAAAAACAGTCTGTCAATGACTGATCTCTACTGATGGAGGTGCACCTTTAAGGTCACTTGTTCTTAAATGGTATTAAACTTCTCACAGATAGAGGCTGGGAGAAGCAGGATATGGTTGACAGTTGAACATGTTTTTTTTACTAAGTATCTTATTTTAGACTTTCTAACTGAATAATATTTAAATGCATTAGACCAAGATAAATGTTAGGAAGCAGATTTTTTTTAATGAACAAAACATATTTTATTAGCAGACTATTCTTCGGAAGATTTCTCAGAGTCATCCATGAGTCAAGAAAGGGGGTGTATAATGGAACCAATAGCTGTACTGTGAGGAATATCAGATTCTGTGCCACCATCTCGCTTTAAGACATTAGAATTTGAGAATATTAAATAAAAGATCTATAAGAACAAATAGGAAGAACACTGAATTTGTGTTTTACGTCATCTTCCTAGTCTCCTATGGATCCCATATTATGAAATTACTCTCTGTGAACAGATCATGTTTTATTTGTCGTTAATCCAAGGACAAAAGGTTACAAACTCTCTTGTTATTTTTGTGTGGAAATTTGCTCTCTGTTAAATGGTGGAATTAATGAATTTACCTCCTGAAAATATTTTTAAATGAGAATATCACTTTTAAAGAGCATAGATGTACTCCTAGAGGCAGAGGAAACCACTCAGAAGCTTCTGTGCAGACTGTGGAAAATGGTGCCGGACTGTGTGGTAAGAACATTGGGTAGTTAAAGCCCATGGTTAACACTCACCTTGACCACACTTTTCATAAGCACCTGTCATTACCTGGCCATTACCTGTCAGTCCTTACCTGTCCGTCTTTTTTTCCTGAACCTTCTTTATCCCTTTATGAACTTGGCTTTCAGATCTGGTAGTCATCTATCTTTCATTTCCAAGCTGTTGGTGTCACTAGTATTTGAGATGTGATTTGCCTCACTGAAGCTTAAACATGCAAGAGATCAAAAATGCTATTATTTTTATACTTAGTTACATATATTTTATATTCAGTAATGGTTCTATTTACTCAGTGTTCTTGATATTCTACAAACATCCCTTTAAACACTACCCACTTATATGACATATAAAGGAAATACTTTAATTCCTTATATTAGTTACTAAGAACTACTTGTCAAATACATTTCTCCAGTAAAATAATGAAAGAGCCAAAGTACTTGAGTGAACAGAGCATTAGTTTAAGCAAAGAAAGTGGCCACTTGAAATATGTATGCCTTACTTTTCCCATCAGTAAAATGAAATAAAGTTACAAGTGGTCCTTCTACTTTCCATGGCTATTTAAGGATAAAGAAAATGTTTCAGATAACTCAGGAGAAAATGCGAGTCCATCAAAAGGTTGAATAAATTCAAGTTAGGCAGCACAAATCCCCTTTAAAGGGGTTAAAGGCCATATGAAATTAGACTCATGAAGGGAGAATGGCTGGAATCTTTTTTCTTTCTCTCCAACAGTAGTTTTTCCAATTCACTAATGATTCTTCTGTTTGTTCTATGTTCTTGATATTCTACAAAATGTCATTTCAATTTTGGCAGTATATTCACTGAATCCCAAAATGAACTGTTCAGTTGCATTTTATTCTCTCTACAAATATTATCAAATAACATTTATTCTCTCTTCTATAAACTTAATGCCAGTGTTTCAAAAATTACTTCAATACAGGCCACTTTATAATTTCTTTTGTCCTATGAAATTCCCAACAACTAAACTGAAATCTTGCTATTTTCCACAGCACAGTGTGTTCCTTGCCTCAAGAGGAAAGAATAGACAAATGTGATAGACAAAAACCTAGAAAAGAATTTATACTTTGTAACCCCTTTTTTTTTCTGGTGCATCTGCTGTCGATTTATTGGTGGTGGGTGATGAGAGCATTCTCAGTATCAATCAATGTCTTGGTAGCGTTTCTTATGTTAATGACTGTTAAAGTCCAGTGAGATTCATGCTGAATGAATATATATAAAAAGCTCTTCTATGTGTGATATTAACACATGGACATTTTAGTCTATATTTAGATAGTTTTAACACATGCCATGGATTGACAGAAAACTTCTGTTGATAGAAATAGTATTTATAGAATAGTTTACATATTAGCAGATGTTGTGATCCAAAATGTGAAAATGCTTTTGAAGGTCCAGCAGTGAACCCGAACATCACTGCCCTGGATGTGCAAGTGTCTGTGTTCTCAAAGAAATCTCCCCGTGACTGTTAGACACTGTTAGATAAATGAGTATATGCAAAATCACAGGGACTGTGCTTGAATATGAAAGAAAAGGAGAAAAGGAAAGAAAGTACTGCCAAAGATGGTAGCAATGGTGATAGGTCCCTGAGAAAAAGGGCCAAGAAGTTTTACAAGTTGGAGGAATTTTAAGAAGGTTGAAGAAATGTTACCAACTGTAGAATGGGGAAAATTTTCAAGATACAATGTCTGATCCAGTTCTCATTATGCTGTTGCAAGGAATGGGTGGAGGGAGTGTGCACAATATCTGTAGCTTTTCATCTGTTTGCTATTTAGACAGCTCAAAAACACAAACTACAAGTCAGTGTTAAACAATAACTCTGTTCTCTTAATAACAACAATCTACATGTTACCAGCATTATCAAACATTCTAAAGGCAGCTATTGAAAAGGCTTCTGCAAATGTCTGTGTTCTAAGAACACTTTCTCAAGAACTTGTTCAACAACATTCAACATCTCTAACATGAAAGGCTTGTGGTAGCCTCTAAGGATATACATGTGAGCAAGGCAGAGTTTTTAGCTTTGTGATCCCAGTTCATTGGTATCTTTTTAGAAATGTAAACACCTTAATACAGTTTGATGCATAATGTATAGTAGAGTGATAAAACATGGAATAGAGAGAAAGGAATGACCTTTTTCTGCCCAAATGTAAAAGATATGAAGATAAGCTTTCAAGGGAGGGCACGTTTGAGCTAGGACTTAAAGAGGTCTCAAGAGTTTACCTGATAATGAGACTTCTGATCAAGATGGAGGAGGTGTAGGTAGACATGCTTCACCTCCTCACACACCATAGAAAGAATTAAAACCAGATCTCAATACAAATAACACCCAGAACCCTCAGAAAATCAAGCTGTATGGAAGTTCGACAACCAGATTTAAAGAAGCCACATTCATCCAGACAGCTAGGAGGGGTGGATTCATGGAGATGGATGGAGAGGTGGTGTGGTGCAGAGAGATGGCAGAGGTGGTGGTGGAGTTGATGGTCCCACATTCATGTGTGGTAGACAAAAATGAGGAAGAATACCTTGGGAGTGAACAATCCCAGTCCCAGGCCAGATGACACAACCCAGGGTGCCAGGACCAGAAAGATAAATCCCCATTACCCCTGGCTGTAAAAATCAGTGGAAGTTGAGGAGGCAGAAGAAACTGCTGTATTTTCACCACTTAAAGGGCCTTCAGGGACCTAAAACATATGCAAACCTACCCACACTGGGTTTCACCACCAGGGCAGCAGATGAGAAGGCACCCGTCCCATTCAGGAAGTAGGTGAAGTGACTCAGAACAGGGCGAGCACCGGGCAAACCTCCAGAAGCCAGGCAGCAGCACTGCCCCTCTTCAAGCCCCTCCCCCCGACAAGAGCCACAGAGAGGTGAAACACCTGTCCCAGCCCTGGCAATTGCTCAAGGCTCCACCTCAGACAATTTACAGGTGCCTTTTTTACACAGGCCATGCTACTAAGACAGAAAGTAAAAGCTGCTCTACCTATTCCACAGAAACAAATACAGAGAGACTGCCAAATTAAGGAGACAAAGAAATACGGCCCAAAGAAAAAGAACAGAACAAAATCCCAGAATCAAGATAGCCAATTTATCAGATACAGAGCTTAAAACACTGGTGGTCAGAGTGCTCAGAGAACTCATTGAATATGGCAACAACCTAAAGGAAGAAATGAAGGTTACACCCAGTGAAATAAAGAAAAATCCACAGAGAACCAACAGGGAAGAGAAGCAAGTTGGGATTCAAATCAACGGTTTGGAACATAAGGAAGAAATAAACATGCAGCCAGAACAGAAAGAAGAAAAAAAGAATTCAGAAAAAAATGAGGATAGGCTTAGGAGCCTTTGGGACAACTTTAAATGTGCCAACATCCTAATCATAGGGGTGCCAGAAGGAGAAGAGGAAGAGCAAGAAATTGAAAACTTATTTGAAAAAATAATAAAAGAAAACTTTCCTAATTTGCAAAAGAAATAGATATACAAGTCCAGGAAGCAGAGTCCCAAAGAAGTTGGACACAAAGAAGACCACAATGAGACTCATCATAATTAAAATGCCAAAGATTAAAGATAGAATCTTAGAAGCAGCAACAGAAGAGCTGAGTTACCTACAAAGGAGTGCCCATAAGATGATCAGCTGATTTCTTAAAAGAAAGTTTGCATGCTAGAAGGGACTAGCAAAAAGTATTTAAAGTGATGAAAAGCAAGGACACAACCTAGACTACTCTGTCCAGCAAAGGTACCATTTAGAATGGAAGAGCAGATAAAGTGCTTCACAGACAAGATAAAGCTAAAGGAATTCAAACCATTATTACATGACATGTTAAAGAAACAAAGGAAAAGAGGAAGATCCAATCCATGAACATTAAAAAGTCAACACATTTCACAATTATCAACAACTCAACCAACCAACCAACCAACCAAACAACAAGAAATGGAATGGAATCACAAGTATGTAGATCATTTGTAGGGTTATTGGCTGGGAGGGAGAATGAAGAGAATAGGGGAAACGGTGCAGGGATTAAGAATCATAATTGATATGTAAAAAATAGAAAGGATATGTTAAAATAGTATAGGGAATAGAGAAGCCAAAGAACTTACATGCATGACTCATGCACAGAAACTAAGGTGGGGGATGGCTAGAGGGAAGAGGGGTATTGGGAGGAGGGGGACACAGGGGGAAAGTGGGAGAACTGTAGTAGCATAACCAATAAAATATACTTAAAAAAAGAGTTTACCTAATGAAGGAAAGAAGTGAGTGTAAGAAATCAGAGAACCATCCTACAGTTAACACTGTGCTAGGAATGGAGTATGGGCATCTATTCCAGTGTCCCCTGGTTATAATCAAGGATTCATTGGTCAATACATATTAAATATTGCCCCTGAAATTGTTGCCTGAGAAATGCTCTCCAACTTGGTCGTGTTTGGTTCTCTTCCAGTGTACAATTAATGACTTGAACAAAACCCACTGATAGTGTGTTTAGGTTCAGAAGTCTTCAGCATCATGTCTCTCTGGAATACCAAGAAAGCAAGAGTTCAATTGCTAGTTTGAGTCACAGGCACCCTTCAAATGAAAGGAAGGCTGAGTATGAAGACACTAATATTTTCTCAATTAGATGCTCTCACCTAAAGATTTCCAATTTTTCTGCTGTTAAATTTCAGCTGGGCCTACATAATGCAGGGCCACATGTATATATTTTTTAATTCTCAAGATCTTCTCCCAATTTTAACATTTATTACATTTCTCTAGTGCTATTGCCATTTTTTTCTGTAAAAATACGATCTCTCTCCTCCAGTCAGGTAAAATATTTCATCACAATGTGGGGTCAGCTGTTGGGTCAGAGTAGAGTTGCTTACTGACATCCTTTGTGCCACCTCCAGGCACCCGCTTTGGCCCACCACCACTTAGAGACGCAATGAGGATACATGCGTGCATCTCTTTTTAGTGCATCAAAAGCAAGTCTAGAAAAGCATCATAGTGTGTAGTTACTTGAAGAGAATGTTAAGCAGGAGTCTGTTCATCATCAAAAGCAATTCTATCCATAGGAAGCCTGACACCAAGCAGTAAATCCACAGGGTGGAGTGTGCGGGCAGAGGTCGATTTCCTTGATATCTGAAAGCTTAAGCTTGCAATTATTATTCACGTTGAAATTACTTGAACAATATTCTAATTTTTAAATGCAGTTCTTATTTATTTTAGCATAATTAATTTCAATATAATAACAATTCTAATATTACCAAATTTTACATTGTACTAGAAACAGGAAATACAAAATGTAGAGAAATCCAAAGTCAAAAATCAGAATTACCTATTACTTAATGTCTTTGTATAATTTTGATTCTATATTTCTAACTGTTTTATGTTTGTGTACATTTAAAACATTGAAATCACAGTGTGTATGTTGCTTTATACTCGTAGATAACCCCTTAATTCCTTTAGTTTCTCTCCAGTCTGCTTCTATACATGTTAATTGTACTCATATTTGTTTATATTTCTGGTAAATTTTTTCACTCATTATTATTTTGTGAACACTTTTATTGTTTTTACATACTTGTAATGATTCTAATTGTAATAGCTGCTTGATAGTCCACTACAAGGACTTTGTTACATTGTTGATAAATGCATATTAAATATACATAGGGGATTTCAGATTTTAGTTATTATAAGTGTGGTTCTTGAAATACCTTTGTATTTTAAATCCTCATTCTTCTTGTAGCCCATTAAGCCATGAATTTACTGCTACTAACTAATTTCACAACAGTCATAGAATATAGTTAGAGTAGTAAGAAAATGGAGTAATGTAGCCATTGCTTCTTAGGGGGTAAAATGTATAAATACAATGTAACAAACATTTGTAGACAATGTTGAAGTCACCTCACTGTGAATAGCTGGGAAACAGTAGCAGTATAAGGCCCAATTTTTCTCTCAGCCATCGTAACTGCACATCCCATGGGTGACTATCAGTAATTAAAGAGGAAAGGCTCCAAAGCATGCTATAGCCTCCGAAGAGTAGCAGTTGCTGTATGAAGATGGCCTTTAAAGGGAACTTCTGAGTTGAGACTTAAAAGAGGAAGCAAGAGTTTACCTGATGAAGGAAAGAAGTGAGTATAAGAAGTCAGAAAACCATCTTATAGTAAATACTGTGCTAGGATGGAGAATGGGCTTCTATTCAAGTCTCTCCTATTTATGGTCAAGGACTTACTGGTCAGCACATATCAAAACACAATTGTCAGCTAATAGAATCAAGGGTCATAATGTTTGGATAAAATGTGTTTACACCTCCCTCCTTTCTTAATCCCACATGGTTTGCTAGTCACGTAAGAAATTCTTAGACCATCTAGATAGAGTCTATTGAGACTGTGATCAAAACTAGATTTTACTAGTTTATGTACAAGACTAATGGCTTTTCTCCATAGCATGTTAATATTCTAAACTAAAAACAGCTGTGACCATTTGACCACCTGAATTAAATAGCAGCATGATCTAATATGAAAAAACATATACATACTATGATCACATGTGTACATAAAAATCATACCAGTATAATAAAGGTACATAATTTCCTTCCCTCCACAGATAAAAATTGGAGCCAAACAGGCTTGGATCATGCTTTCATGGAATAGAGCTCTTTGATAAAAATAGACACGAATAATGAATACTAAATAGGAAGCTGACTATATGAACGAGAAGGAAAATGCAGGCCTCGTTTCAAAGAAGCCAGTCACCAGCATTAATATCAAGCCTCAGGATTAAGCCCATTAAATCATGTGCCTAAAGGAGAAACTTAATTTATTTCTTGTATTTCCTCATGCTGTATGATTAGCATAAAACATGGGGGTGGATTTCGTGATCTGGATCATGACTTTAATCTGCATAGAGCACTTTCACGTAATTTTCTTATATGAGCACCACAATTAAGCTCAATGGATAGTATTCCAGATTTGAACTGTTATTGTGAAAAAGGTAGTCACTCTTTGTTCTTTCTTAACCTTTAATCAGGTCAAATAGTAGAGCTTGTCTGTGAGTTCCTCTAGCAGGAGTTGAACGCTCAGATGTCAAGATGGCATCTTGGTGTCCTTAGTGTCTTATGCTCTTGCTGGTGCCTGGTAGGCGTTCAGAGTTCACCACTGAATGCTCTGTATCGAAGCTTCCTCTGGTGTCCTAACCTTGGTTAATGGTATCATCCATGCTGTCTCTCAAATTAAAAATCCTAGATTCAGGGTTTTCCCGCACTGTCAGGCTAAGCATCTGTTGATTCACTTATTTTCTTTCCTCCCCATCGCCAGGGCTGCCAAGTCTTCATTCTCTCAGGGGCGTCCAACCTTTTGGCGTCTCTGGGCCACACTGGAAGAAGAGTTGTCTTGGGCCACACATTAAATGCATTGCAACACACAATTACCAAAAAACCTCATGTTTTAAGTAAGTTTGCGATTTTGTGTTGGGTCACACTCCTAGCCATCCTGAGCCGCATGCAGCCTGTGGGCTGCAGGTAAGGACACCCCTGATAGAGCTCTGTAACTTTTTTCCTCTGGGATATTTCAAAAATTTTATTTGGTCTCCCTTTCAGGGCTTCTCTTCCATTCATTTTCAGGAGTTATGAAATTAAGACACAGTTGTAATCAGACCACCTAAACACCTGCTATGAGTAGAAACTGACTCATACAAATGTACAGTCTCATCAAGATCAAATAACCTCACCATTTTCACAGTGAAATTTTTAGTTCCCTTCACATGTACATTAGTCATGCCTCAGAATCTGTATATATTCTAAACCTTCTGCTTTGAATACTTTTCTCCTTTTCCACAGAAGAACTGCTACTCATCTCTTAGTATTTATTTCCCATGTCACCTCTTCTGTGAAGTCCACCGTGCCTGCCTTGGGTAGTATGCTCCCAGTAGAGCCACCATTCATTAAAGCCATACTACCTAGGTTTGGATACTGACACTGTCATATCTGCAAGTCACTTACCCAGTATGTCCCTCATTTGTCTCATCTATGAAATGGAGATGGTAAAAGTAGCTATACTTGTCATAATGGTTTGAGAGTTAATTAATACATATAAAGCACTTCAGTCTTAGCAAGTACTTGATAACTATTTTCTATTTTTTTAATTTTCTATTTTTATATAGCATTCTTCACTCCTATCTTTATGTCCTTGTATATTTTTCTATTATAGAACTCACCCCAAAATGCTGTATCTATCTCCTTATATCTGTCTCTTTTCTCGATAGAGAGTTGCTAAGCTTGCAGACTGACTTATTCGTCTCTTCAACCTGTAAAAGCACTGAACATGTAAAATGAATGCATGTGTGAGAGAGCACATGAATGACTTGAATAAATAAACCTAAGCTGTTTCTGTACATCTCTGTTACACAAATCAGAGTGGCTTCAATCTGTTAGCCAAGTATTTGTAGAATTCTGCTGGAATAAAATATAGAAAACTCTTTTTCTTGTGCCTTGACCCCAAAAGCTGTCTCATAGCCCTTTTACCTATGGCACAGCTTTCCCATGGACATGCAAAAGCCACTGGCCCTATTATATAATAATAATATTTATTTATTTATTTATTTATTTATTTATTTATTTATTTATTTATTTTTGCCTGCTTGGTTTGTAGTTGATTTTTGCATATGCTGTTTGACTCTGTATTTTCTGTCCCAGATTAGACATCTAGTTCAGTGTACAAAGAAATCATTATAATCAACTTTGATGGTCACTAAGAAATAAATGTATCCTTTGTGTTCTCAGAAAGGAGATTTGCTTCATTGACTCTTTTCTCTTGATCAGTGCTGTTTTCTAATGCCTTTGTGGTGATAAAGAGACTGAAGGGTGGAGGGAAAATCTGGATACTTTCCTCTCTGGGTCACTTTAGATAAAGACTTCTTCATGGCCACGTTTGGATGATTTATGTTCATATTGTGTGTGCAGTAGCAGCAATTATAGAACTACTCCTACCATTTAACCTGTATCATTCTAAGTGGTCATTCAGCGGCCACTTAACATCTGCCACTTGGGTAGCGCCATATCCAGACAGGATGAAGAGTCAGAGGATAAATCCCCCATAGGCTTGTTTACTGTGATGGGTGATGGTGGGTGTGTGGGGGAGAGACATTAAGTTTGCGTTATCCAAAATTATCTGTTTTTTATCATTATAGAACTAGGACATATTTGTTGTTTTTCTACATCTTTTCCTAACTGAGAAATAAGGTAACAAAAAGGAATATAAATACTCTCTCTTCTTTGTACTTTATTTAGTCCTGTTCTTTACAACCTTTCATAGTCTCCCAAACACAACACGTACAATATTTGATACTATCTTTTCACAATATCTGAAACTTGACAAACTGAGGACAGTACAAATAAAAACACCTGCGCACTTACTAAATCTGTCTAATAAAACTAGTTTAATGCTCTCTACTTGTCACATATAATTGGTAAATGAATCATAGGACCATTGACTTTGAAGGTTATAAATGAGATCAGAGACCTGTTCATTCAACCAGATTTAACTTCTTTCTTTCTTCGTGACAGATTCTTTCTCCTCATCCCTTGGTCACCAGCGTTAGTTTTGGATCTCTCACTCCTTTGCCTCTCCTCCTCTTTAGACGCTCTGCTGGGCCTCAGTGCTCTAAGGGTCTCCTCACTCCTTGGGTGTCATGGCTGGTTTCTGTATGCATCACTCTGACCATTCTTGTTTTCTCACACCTTAGTGACTTTCCAATGTCTTACATTCAAAAATCTCCTCACCTCAAACTTCTGAGTATTTCAGGGAGGACAAAGCTTTCTTTTTCTCCTTCACCCTTTTAACATATGCCTCGATTTCCTATCACCCAAATGTCCTCAAAGTTCCTCTCGTTAGGTACTGAAGCTCTTAGCCTGGATTCTGAACTCTTCCCAATGTATCACTTTGCAACCAGGAATCCCATTTTCTCCCAGCTAGTTATGCAATCTCTTAACTATTCCTTCAGAGCCTCCATTCCTGCCATACAGACTTCTCAGGTAACTCACTCTTCGTTTGCTTTAGATACTGCCTAAACTATTTTGCTTCTCTTTTCTGCCTTCCTTAGTTTTATTTTCTTTTAATGCATCCATTACATAAATCCATTTCATTAAATAAAATTCAGCAATTTCACTGAATATGCATATCAGACTGTCCTTTCCTGTATTTTTGGCTAATTATGCTGCATCTATCATTCACATGTAGATATTTTTTAGTTATCAATTGCTCAGTAACTACTGCAACAATTAGTAACTTTAAGTAGCAAGCTTTTTTTTTTTGAATTATAAATTCTATAGGACAAGAATTTGAGAAAATCTCAGCCAAGTGATTCTTCTTCACATAGTGACAGGTGTCCATTTGGTGGGTAGGTGGGTTTTGCAGGTCTAAGATGGTTTTACTTACCTGTTAGGCATCAGAAATGGCTACAAAACTGGTCCAACTTCGGACCGTTGACCAGAAGGCCTATACATGGTCTCCCCATGGTGGTCTTAGCGTGGTTAATCTCTCATGTGGCAGCTCAAGGCTCCTGGGGAGAGCGTTACAACAGGCTCAGGCAGAAGCCCTGAGGCTTCTTAGGACCTAGCCTTGGAATTTCCAGAACATTATTTCTGTAGCTTCTATTGGTTAAGCAAATTATTAAGACTAGATCTGAACATAATTGAGGGAAATGAGACTCAACCTCTTCATGAGAAGGATAGCAAAAAAGCTAGTAGTGCTCTCTTGCTGCCTCTCTCTGTGTGTCTCTGTCCTTCTGTTGCTCTCTCCTATGTATATATTTATATATGTGACATTTTTATAATAATAGTATCCTAATTTTAGGAAACTATTGAAACTAAAGACATCATATTGGTTATACATAAAATACATGTTAAGTCAATAAACTATTCAAACTTTAAAAAACATCCCTACTTTAGTACCCTACCATAATATGCTCAGCTTTTTTTTTAAGCTAGTAGACTGTAATCTTCTTGGAAACAATATATATTTTATTTTTATATCCCTAGCAACTGTCTCAGAGCTTGGTAAATGGGATAGCCTCTCAATAAATATTTATTGGATTGCCTCGAATTAGTCCTGGATTTTTCGGCTCTCATGGCCAACTTATTGACTTCTCTGTATGTATTGTAAGGTAGAGTGATATGTAATGAAATGAGATATCCAGCCTAATCAAGGGTTAAAGCCATTAGCAGATCCTGGCATATATGCCAAAAACTATGGATCCAGGAAACACAGATCACAGTATTAGTAAATCTTCTCCATCTTCCTTTATGCTGTGGAATGTTCCAGAGATGATCCATTTAGCAGGTCTGTGCTCAAATTTACTGCGTGAGCTAAATAACAAACATTTCAGATTGCTCTGACAAGCTTTCATTATTTTATAGAAAAGGGAAACAAACAAAATGATTCTATTAATGGGTTCTTGTCATTAGAGAAAAACTAAGCTAATAGAAGTCAATAGTGGGAATCAAAGTATGTTTCGCAATGCAGTTTTTGGATATAACAGTAAATTAAAACATCTTTTTCACCTTGGAAGAAATTTGGTCTTTAAACTGTGAACTCATGTTTCTCTGTTAATTTCAAATTTAAAGAACTCTTTGCTGTTGGAACCAGTACGTGAGCACAGGCGCCGTTGTGCATTGTGTGATGTGAGAATCAGAAACTCTGCTGCGAGTCTGTTGTCATGCCGCTGACAGAGGGTACCAGAATTTTGATTGGAAGGATGGGTATTATTTTGTCATTTGTTTTAATCCTGAAGCAAGTTTATGAGCTTTGTTTTATATTCCTAAATTTATTTCTATGTTTTCTACATGTATTAGAAAAAAAATCGCTTCTTGTTTCCAAAAGTCCTACCTACTTATATCAGTTTGCCTCTACTATTAGGGTAGTGTATTTTAAATTATTTTAAACAATTATTAGGATTTACATCACTTTTTCTCATGTTATTAATATTAGTTGACAATGCTTGGTTAAACTCAATTTAGGGAACTGAAGTATAAAAATATTGCTGTATGTTTTCATGACTTGCTTATGAAAGACTTTTCTGTTGCTGTTTATGCAGACTTAAAAACTAAGGCATGAAATTTTAGAATAACTCACCAGGGTCATGTAAGACAATAGTAGACCTGGGAAGATGATTACTTTTTCACAGTCATTCTGTCTCTTTCTAGACCTCTCCAGCTCTCTTATCCACCTTTAAATACCTTTTTCAACATTAATGAATTTAACAGGCTCCTACATTTAATACTTAAGTTTATACTCTATCTTTCCTTGGAGAGTTACTATTTTAGTGATAATTTGTTTTCATTGCTAGCTATTTATATATTCCTTATATTTATAGTTTTTTCTTATTTTAAATTATGTCTTTACATGCATTCCTACAAACCGTAAATTTTGTGTATATGTAGTTTTTATTTCCAATTTTATACCTCTGACCTCTCCTCCTCTCTAGAATTTGGAAATAACTTAGTTTTCTGCTGATTCTTCCACTTGGCAACCATTTTATTTCATTGTTTTTGAAGTGATGCAGTAAGAGAAAAATGGCTGCCTTTTGTTTATTTCCTTGTACATTAACACAATGACATCATCAAAGATATTAGCTAGAATGCACATATCTTGAAAAACCAAGAGGTGCACAAATAAGTCAGGAACAGTCTAGTCTTTCCTTTTTTCCCCCCTTTAATGTCCCAAGGTTTTGTAGCTTCAGCGCAGCTCTTGTATGCAGAGGGAAAAATGAACATGAGCATTTGGGAACAAATGCATGAAAATTGTGGTGCTTAAAACATACCTGAATGTTTTTCAATGTTAAGAACACCCACCAAAAGGCATTTACTTAAGTCATGAGCCATTCTAAATCAATGCTAACCCTACAAAAATATCATAAAGAATGATATTACATCACGGTATTTAGAAACTGGACTTTATAACCACACTTGCCTACTCTGTCTTAAAATTATTCTTCAAAACTTCAACTGACACAAAAAATTTTGTTATGTTTCTAAAAATAATTTATTAGTGGAAGGATTAAGCAGGTATATATATTTACAGTTTTTAAGATTACTGAATTATTTATAACCACTATAAATACACTGTATGTACATCTAACTATATAGAAAATTTGTTTTCTGATCTTTATGTATGGTGTCTCTGACTTTTCCTTCTATTTTCTTTGTTGCATTTTGCTTTGTTTATCATAAGATTTTCATTGAGATGAACAAGCAACAAGCTTTCAATTGCCAATTCAATTTTAGATAGATTACTAAAAATATAAGAAATAAGGTTTTTTAAAATCAAATTCCAATAGCTAATTTTTTTTTAATTTGGAAATCTACAATCCATTTTCAAATTTTGGGGAGTAATTTTAAGTGTTTATTTTTACAAATATTTTAAGAAAGATAACCTGACTATAGACCCACACATGGATCTATTAATACAATATTTATACAGCAGAAAATTCCTGTGTATGTGGAGTAGTCAGCTCTGAAATTACTTGTTAACACTGAAATCAGATAAGGTAAACCACATGCTTTATTGAGGTAAGCTGTCTAAAATAAGTTACTGCGATTTTAAGAATTAATATGAACCACATGTTCTTTAGATCTTTAAATTGAAATCTTCATTGTTCTTTTAAGTCAGCTGTTCTAAGAACGTGTCATCTTTTGAGAAGATAAATTAATCATCTACCTCATTTATATACATCAATAAGAGAGTCACCCTCTCATCTACTTTGTCAAAAGTAATTTGAAGATCTCTTTTTATTAACGTATAGTCTATATTAGTAATTGAGATTTTCAAAGAGGAGATTTTTGAGGGAAACAGCCACTTATCCTTTGAGAAAATAACCTCTGCCAAGAAAAAGAAACACCAGCAATCTAGAGGTTAAAACATACTGTCAAATCATTCAGTTAAGCAAGGCTCTTTAATAACATTTGTACAAAAGTACTTTCAGAACGCAGAAGGTAGAGAACGGCTTTTTGCTAGTTCCCCTTCCTTAAATTATTATTCAGCCTCTTATTAAAATAAAATATAGTTAACTTCCTTTGAATGCTGCTGGCTCAAACATTTTCTATAATAAAATAAATTTGGTGAAGGGATTTCCTTAAGTTGTGCTGTATAAATGACTTAGAGCAGCTTCATAGTCTGCTATTCCGACATCCTAGCAGACCTCAGCTGATAAAAATATCCATAGACACAGTGAAGTCAGTGGCATGCCTGGCTTTCTCAGACAAAACTCCCATGTGATCACATATAGGCAGCCTCAGTGAGGCCGATGCCGTGCAGCCAGCAGTAGGTAATGAGTCTTTGTGCAGAGTGAAGCTCTTGTCGCTGAACAATAAAGCATACGGTACCAGCAATAAAACACAGAGCTGGCAAATTTAAGAAGATTCCGCTGAACCAGGAAGAACAGTGCCTTTGGTGATGCTGACACATATTATAAAATGATAATCAATCTATTTTGGATTCTAATGAATAAGGACTGCAAGGACTAAGGCTACAGCTATTTGAACAGGTCAGTGATTTTATAAATTACTTCAACACATCCTTGTGTTTGATTGGAATTAAATGAGAATGGGCTGATGTGTGTTTTGCCTTACACAAAAACTTTGCAAAATATGTGCAGTGTTAATATGAAGGATGCACTTGAATTGACCCCATGTGATTAAATTGTTGATATCGTCAGATGTGATAGAGAAATGTTTATATGATCATAGTAAACTGAAAACTTATGTATCCTATTTAAACATTTATGGATAAGAGAAAAAAATCCTCCAATAATTTTTAATCTTCTATATGCACAAGTAATATAAAGCAGAATACTACTAATAAATAGCTCAAATAAAAAGCTTCAAATTTATCTTTTCCAGTATTAAAAACATTATCTTGCAATAGTTTACATGTCTTATAAATTGGAAGAAATATCATTCAGAATTTATTGATGTCTTTCAGTATGCTGCAAAAGGAAGGCTTGGAATATTTAACTATTTCAATAAAAATATTTTAAATGAGAAGTTTGAAATGTTAGTAAATGTTATCTATTAGAAAAATGCTTTCTATATTTAAATGTAGTAATACATATTTATATTACTCTGTTGTGTTCCTTTTATGTTTCATGTTATATTTCCTCTGATAGATGGAAAATGTTGTATTAAGCCTTTTATTTCATAGATATTATTCACTCACTAATGAAAAAAATTAGCTTAATTGTTAAAAGAATGGATTAATTATCTGATGATGCCTATTTCCTTTGGCTCACCATTCAGAAAAGAAGAATATGTGCCTTCATGAGTATTTATGAAAATACATACACACATGATGACCTCTGTATCTAGAAAATAGCCACTTCCTTGGTTTATGATCAATAGGGAAGTTTATGTTTTAAATAGAGAGACTGCTGTGTGTAGGGGGACAAGGGAAGAAATAACTCTAGCAAATTACAGCACAACACGGAACATCTTTGCCAAAAACAGACCAGCATTGCTGCTAGTGAATCTTTAAATTTCAATACACAGTTTAACTTTGCTCTACATTTTCATTGCTGTATTGTTTTAGAGACATCCTGGGACCTAAATCCTTTATACGTAATTTCTTGGACACCATTTAGAATGATCATCTTTAAGACACTAGGGCATATTTAATATTTTATAGAATTATTATAGTAACTTCACATATTTGTATAGTGAATGCTGTTTAAACTCTAACAAAAAGAAATATTGTATGTCCCTCGATTATCCTTACAATACTATGCATGCCAATGGAAATAAAAATCAGCTATGTTTCAAAAACAAGGGCAGTTAATGAAAAATTTAAATTGGCCTTCCACATGTATTTAAATGAAGTATTTGCCTATGTGGGTTTCCTTAGTTACCATAGTCAATGTGACAGCTTCTTCTGGGGGCAGCAGGGAAAGCAGGGCTCTAAAACAGTTAAAAGCCACTTATCCATTAATAGACACGGGGGCTGTGATACTGCCAGCCCAGTGAAGTCCATGCCCACTCCCCATCGCCCATTCCAGCTCTCCGGTGATTCAGGTAATTCTGGCAGAGCTGCAGCTCCACAATCCTTACCCAGCATTCCGTTTCAGCTGCTGGAGGGCTGCCTGAGCCTTATGCAAATGAGACCAGCTCAGAGGCTTTGACTGCAGAAGCAGAGGAGGGAGGCAGAGGGAGTTCAAAGGTCACAGGGCTGGTGGAAAGCTGGATCAGTAGCCTGAAAAAAAAAATGCACTGGGCTCCTCTGCAGCAGTGTTTTGCAGCAGTTAAATGAAGTGTGCTTTATTTCTCAGAGTGAAGATTTTACAGCGTGTGTGCCGTAGTCGTTTAAAGTGCGTGCAGGTACGGCGATAGATTTCCTGATGCGCCTGATTTTATTTCTATAAAGACACTTGAGGAGGATTGGCTACTTTAATTCATTGCAGAAATTAGCAGGGTATTCCCTGTTTTCAGACTTCCTTTAAGTAGTTTACTCTTATTTTAATGTTTTCTGGATTTGAAACATGGGTGTTTTGTTCGAATGGGATTAATTTCATGTGAGAAAATATTGGATTTGAGCTGTGAATAATTATAATTTGGGGGAAAGTTTTTGACTGCAGAGAGATACCTGGGCTAAAACATCTAGATAAATGTCAGGATTTACAACTTTGGGTGAATTTTCATATTCTTACAAAATGTGTTTTAAGTAAGAAGTGGGTTCCTAGCCTGTGATTCTTGTGAGATTATCTTGAATTAAGTAACAGAATTCTTTTGTTCATTTCCAACATGACATCATGACAGTTTTAATAAGTTATATTTCATTTTATTTTAGGAGAGAGTGTCAGTTTTGAGAGTCTTTATTCTGTATTTTACTGCTAAACACCTTTTCAGATAAATAATTTCTTATTTTGGTGTTGCATCCTTTAAGTGCTTCTGTAACTTTCCTAATTGTTATTAATTTTCTTTGGGACTCTTTAGACTATGTTATTTTTAATTAAATATGTTCAGCTTCCTATGACATTTCCTTTTAGTTAACTCTGGATAGTAAAGTGATCCCCATAAATGTCACAGGAAGGGCAGAAGTCATTTTTTTCTATGCACTAAAAATCCCACTTTTGTAAAATGTGTGATTACATCATAGTAGAAACTGACCTGTAGCAAGCAAATGTGTATTCACTTTTATTGTTCATATTGCTTTTTTATTTCCAAAACATATTTTAAATAAAGCATGATGAAAGTATGTTTATCTATATCATTAAAATTTAAAATATTTTAATGATATTTTAGCAGTTACAGTGCTGATGGGAAATAATGTGATTTTAATTTGCATCAAGTCAGCATCTGTCTGCATCACAAGTGGTATGTTTATGAAAATATTTTGAAAACATGAAGGAGTGAAATAATGTTTAGCCATGAAATTACTGCTTTATGCTTTTATATTTGCATAAGATAATTTAAAATGAATTTTATAAAGTTTGCATACAAAGATCTAGCACATGTTTAGATAAACTTAATTACTTTCTTTGCACTGAAAAGATGGTGTTAATTTATTATCATGATTAAGACTTGGTAGTTTGGCAACAATATCTTTTACTTTAAAACTGGGGAGGGGATGGTAGAGGGTGGACCAAAGCAAGAAGTTGACCAACAAAACAGTGAAGGACAATTATTTCAAATGTTTATGAAATCACTTGGTTGTAATTACTCAGGTCCAGATTCTCACCTTTTATCACTCTGTGGGGACATTATGACATTTATCTAGGATCCTGAGATTAATTTAGGAAAAGGAATTCATGTTTTGGGTGTTTCTTAAAAATATAAAGACTGCCAATTTTTTCTAAACTCTTTCTCTTTTGAAACTATCAATAATGACTGCAGCTAAAGGAGATGCAATTCAAACAAAGTGTCTCTTATGTTGAAGGGAATATGCTTTCTTCTACTTAAAATAACATTGTAAATGTTTGTCTTAGATATGTGTGCATATATAATTATTATAAAATGTGTGTATATACACATTATATGTGTGTTACATTATATAGTATATATTATATATATTATATATGCATATGTATATTTTTACAAACAGCCAAATGAAATCTTTCTAATGGGCAGTAATATTTAATTCAAGAATTTGCAAAAACAAAAATTTTGTATTTTACTTTTAACTTAGGTCATGCCCATAGTTTGAACATAACTAACCTCTGGGTGTGTTCTAGGCAGAGCCCAAGAAGGAAGAAAGAAAGAAAGAACCAAGTTTAAAATTAATTCAGGCAGTCCAGTACTATTAATTTTGTACATGCAACTGCTACCAGTTAGCACACTCTGAATACAGAAATAAAATTAGTGCGGACAGAAAAGGAGAGCCTGTGAAGATTCTTAGAGGAAATGTGGTATTAGACAAATGTGAAATAAAGAGAACTGTTGTGCATCCATGAGCCAGGAGAGCATTTCATACGACCTAGGGCAATTACATGGCTTTGAATATCCTGGATAATTTATGTCTCTATGCAAATTCACTCAAAACCTTGAAGTCTTTTTTGCATTTGTTTGAGCCATACTACAGTACAAATCTCAGCAATATGTACATGGTCTGGGTATTTAAATGTGTATGAAAATGTATTTGTGTAAATTCACCTCAAATCAAATTTGAAAAGTAGAGTAAATAGAGTGATGTAAAAACAAAGCATTGAAGGATAAGCAGTTAGCATACTTGAAAAAATGGTGCTACATCAGACTTCAAAGGAATATTTAAGGACTTTTCAAAAATTAATTTCCTGGATTCATATTACCATTCTGTCTTTGTCATCTCTTGCAACTAGAGACCATATTGTAAGCCTGTAAAAGATTTTAGGGCAAACATGTTGCACTCAGCCTAGCAGTATGGAAGAGAATCTAAACTCTACAAATAACTGTTATTTCAAAATTACAAGTGTAGGTTTTAAGTTGTACCATTACACGTGTCCTTCTCCTGAACTCCTGGTGTTTATGAAATAGAAAGAATAACAAAATTACTGATATAGAAAGAAAATGCCCCAAATAATTGAGTACTCAAGACAATCACATTTGTTTATTTTAACCTGTCATTTCTTAAGAAAGATTCAACACCTTGCCTTTTTTAATCACTTATTCTGGAATTTATATAGAATCATACCAATTGTATTGAAAAGTATAAGTGTAATAAAATTGTAATTTTTTATTCCGTATTTTAGGTACATATCAATGCTATAATAATAAATTGTCTAGAACAGTTGGAAAATAAGCTGTGCTAAATAAACCAGTTTTCCAAGTAAGTAGGGTTTTATAACTTTAATGTCCAGGTTTTTTAAAAATATTAATTGCTTTCATGGAAGCAAGATATAGTACACATCATTCTGCTTTGTTGATCAGCGTGGAAACCAGTTTAGGCTTTTCTTCATGGCATAAGAATCATTATTCCCACCATTACACTGACTTACTGCAAAGGGTAAAACTGTTCTCTAACACCAAGTGGCAATGCTATTACATGCTTTTGCATAAAATTTTACACGCTTTTAATATATTTACACACTTTTAATTTTACTATCTTTTCTCATATTAGCATTTATTTTAACACAGTGAATAATTGCTCCTTATCTGAGAACAACTCAAAAATCAAGTTTATGCACCTTGTGTTATATTAAATTCTAAATCATTTAGACTTTGGTGGGCAAAGGGAGAGAAATAAACATCCCTCCATACTTCTTCTTTATACTAAACTTCTGACACATACACATAACTAATATATTGAGCATGGGAAAACAGAACATAAACAAAATTTATCTTAGTTTTTCTTATGTTCAGGATTTGGAAAATCATGTTCGACCTCCACATAAATTAGAAGTTGTAATTCTTGTTGCTGCAGTGAGACTCTATGATATGAAACCATCAACAGGAATTTGAAATTACTTTGTCTAGTAGGAAAATGAGGAATTGCTAACAGGTGTAGCAAAGAAAACATACAGACTGTTTCTTTATTTGTGGCAATTGACTAATCATTGGTGTCATATACCTACTCTTGCCAGTTTTAGGAGCTGTGGTCTATTTCACTGTCAAACGCTGGAGCTCCGAGATTCCCCACCTCTCACCGCCATGCTCACTGGGAAGAGTTACTACCTTGGCAAACCTCAGCTCCACGCAAGCTTCTGAATCCACATATTCAGTTAGAATGCATTTAGTTGTGTATGTGTGTGTTTGTGTGTGTGCATGCATACACATGCACACATTTCAAATTTCCCCCAAATCACACAAGAAAAGTAAAACAACTGAGCAGTCAATCCTTCCTTCTTTGAAAATTTACTCATTAATTATGTGTTAAGATACACAAGGTAGATCATACCACACCCAGTAATAGGTGTTCTTATCCACTCTGAAAAATTTTGAACATCTGAAGCAATATTGATTCCATGAACTTAGTGTCAAAAGATTCTCTGTAAGAATGAGGACTAGTCCAAAATATTGGGGGAAAGCTGCTTATTCTGGACTTCATTTGTCCAAGAGCATTTTAAAAGGCCTGAGAACTACATGAACAAAGCTGGGTTATATTGTTAAATACAATAAAACTTTGTAAATTTAGGGCACTTCATAAACAACTAAAAAAACAGGAAAATACTGTATATTGTTTTCTTGATAGGTAAATACTTTTATTATATATTGGATATGTGATTTCAAGCTATATAAGGGAGTGTGAAGAAGCTGAATAGGATAGTGGTTAGGAGCTTAGGTTCAAGTTCAAGTTCCAAACCAAGATATTATCTGCCTCTGAACAATTCATGTGGCCTTGGACATGGTACTTAAAATCTGCAAGCTTCATGTTTTTTCCTCTGAAAAGTGGGGATAATTGTGTTTATCTTAGGTTGTTTATGAAAATGTAATTGCCTAATGCATGCCTGACACATAATAAGAGCATTATAAAAAATGCTAATATTACTCTTTTTCAAACCATAGGAATTGATTCTCTTGTGTTGGTAAGGCAAGTTCAGGTAAAGCCTCGAGTTGGAGACTCTTGATGAAATACATTAGATGTCAGTGGATGAAAAGGAGACATTTTCCAAAAATAAAAACCCACAAGGAGTTTAGTGGAGGTCACAGTGCTGTGAAGTGCTGTGGTGGCATTGAGCAGCTGAGAAGTTGGGAAGGCAGTAGTCACCTCGCAGTCATCGGGGTTCAAACTGTATGTGGTTTTGTAGATGCCTTCAGTCTTCCCAGCTGGGAGAATGGTAACCACAAAATCCTCACGTAGGTGATAAATGTAGTTTTCTGGGTTCTCTGACTTTATACCCTTTTTTTGGCTTTTAAGTTTTTTATCTTTGTGCCTTTGCTCTACTGTGTTCCTGTTTTCACACTGACTTTGTATAATCAAGGCACTAGTCATTCATCTCTGCTCTGTGTAGAGTTCTTTTCTCATCCGCAGACCGTGGACTTTCTATTATGGAAGAGATACTCACTGAGCCAGTGCTGTTATGGAGCATAATGAATATAATTCTGCCTAATGACTTAAAAGTACTAATTTGTCTGAATCATGAAACATTCTCTATGTCACAGATTTATTGCTATTTTAAACTTTCTCTGTATCGGTACAATGTTTAGGAATACTGAGTTAATTCATTTGGTCAAAAGTTTTTTCAAAAGAAATTTAGAAAATATATTTACTTTTTTTTACTTAAAAATGACTTTAATAACATACTTAGAAGTGCTTTTTGATTAATTTACATTGGTAACAAGTGTTGGTAAAATTGATGGGGAGGGATATCATGATTCTCTGCTTTTGTGAAATTTAATTGTGATGGGGAAACCTCTAAATAGTGGGTTTCCGACTTTTAAAAGATTGTATGAATTTGGTGTGACTTATTTCTATTGTGAATACATTTTAATTTGTGCTAGAACTTTCACTGAGAATTGAAAATTTAGGTATTTAATTTTGTAGTCTCTGTCATGTTTACTAATTGCTGCTTAATGCAATGTCAGCTGCAGGTTGAATAACTACGTACAGTTCTCTGTCATAGGTAGCAAAAACCTCTATCTTGGTTAAGGTGGTGATTTATTTTTAAAGAAAGTCCAAAGTACTTTTCTCTACTTATCTAATTCTAAAATCTCTTTTATTTTCTGCATTGTGTTTTTGGCAGGAGCCCAGTGCTTGGATGGGAATGGTCCTAAAGCTTGGTCATGTTTTATCCTGATGTCCACTTTAGAATACTTTATGAGGCAAATATTTTTAAAAGATCCTTTCCATTCAAACTGTTCTGATGATTCTTCTGAAAGAAAAGGATATCATATCTCTTAAATATCCTTCTATCTATACTGCTAGTCTACTTTATTATGCAGTCAGGAACTTTCTAAAAGACTGCAAAGAAATTTAAGTGCTAAGGAGAAAAAAAAGTATTACCTTCCAGTGCTGCAGTAATAACTCTAAATTCTTCATGTCTGTGTGGTCTTTTTTTCCCTTAATGTGGTAAGTCTCACAGTCGTCTAAGAAATTAGGATAAGTACTGTTCTTTAGTCTTAACAGCAAGCATATAAAGTAAAATTTTCATTGGTATTTTTGTTGGTAGAGTAGGAAAAATAAGCTTACAACAAGCATTTGATTAATTTTCAACAGTTTTAAAAGCCTTACTATGGTTTTGGTTGATTTTTCTCTGCTCTTGCTAACTAAAAGAACATCCTGAAAGTTAACTTTTGGGAAGGACTTTGGGCCTTCAGTCCATATGTACTTTATGATACCGTGTTGCCAAATTCCAAGTAGTGACCAATGTTTAGAGTTAAGAAGCATTAAAAACTTAGTTCTGGCACCCTGGCTGGCGTAGCTCAGTGGATTGAGCGTGGGCCAGCAAACCAGACGATCGTGGTTCAGTTCCCAGTCAGGGCACATGCCTGGGTTGCAGGCCAGTTCCCAGGAGGGGATGCAGAGAGGCAACCATACATCGATATTTCTCTCCCTCTCTCCTTCCCTTCCCCTCTAAAGAAGTAAAATCTTTAAAAAACACATAGTTCTGGCTATGCATAATAATAATCCCAATAGCAGCGACCAGACCATTTCCTGGGGTCCCTCCAGCCAGAGTCATGAGTCAGTCATTAAGAGCCGCTGCTGTCATTTGTATACAGTGAGAAGAGGATATGGGCATTAGAGGCGCCCGCTGCTGTCATTTGTATACAGTGAGAAGAGGATATGGGCATTAGAGGCGCCAGGAGGCTATGATTTTTATATCGTTCACTCTGGATAGCGGAGACGGCATTGATTTAGAGCCTATCCTCTGGTTATGCCCTGCCCCTTATTTTGATTATTTTGATAGAGGTGGAAACTGAGAAGTGGAAAAAGAGAGGAAATCCTCTTACTTAAAATTAGGCCACTTGTTAGGAGCTGATCCAGGATTAGGCTCCAAAGTGAAGACCATTCATTTACTAAGCAGGCTATGGAGTATATATTCAGTCCATGAAGAACCTTATGGTCAAGGGCAAGAAAACATGATGTAAATCAGCAATTATGATACCGCATAAAAAGTACTGCAGATGTATCAAGCAGATGCTATGAATGCAGAGGGGTTACTTAACCCAGTGGGGTGCTGGTCAGGGAATATTTCTTGGATAAAGTTTGCATCAGGACTCTCGAGCAAATGATCTACATTTCCGAAATCTCCCTTTCCTTTGTTAAACTACCTTAACCAGTTTTGGAAAAGATTGCAGAGGATGGGTATAAAGTATCTGGCCCTAGCAGGTATTCACTAAAGGCTGACTGGCATTATTATAAATGGTGCCAGGCACTCCAATTATGTTTTTGGAAAGACAGACACTGTTTTGAGGAAAATGGACTCAACCCAGAACCATTCTAGTCAAGTCTTCACTAAGTCACAAAGTTAACAGACAAGGCCAGTTTTGGCAACCAAGAGAGCACTGAAGAATGAAACCCTTAAAAGTGGTTGGGGATGTCCCCAGGAGATGCAGTAGGCCCTTCGGTACACATGGCAGAAAAAACTGAGGGAGCCAGAAAGAAGCCTTCCCTATCATGGACAGCCTGGTAGCAAAGGGAACAGGCAGAGACAGCTGCCCACACTTCAGTGAATCACTTTTCCAATTTCTGAATATTCACCCAAGCTGGGGTGATGGTAGAAATGAACAGAGTAGGGGTTCTGAACCAAGTGTCCATGGATAGATGGCGTGCATTTGTGCTTCTCTGCACTTTTGTCCTGGCAAAAACATTCCTCTCATCAAATTCTCCAACTAAAAATCATCAAGCTGCAAAATGTCAAAATCCTAAGCACACCAAAACTCAAGGTCACAGACAACTCTGGCACAGGGATGACATACATAATGGGGGAACCCTGAATCATTTCTCAAACAAAAGTGTTCATTAGGCAAGAGTGCTCCCAGGGTTCTTGGCTGAAGCAGACACCTGGACAAGAGGTGTATTTGGCCATCCTGTGCTTTGATTCTCACATTGGCAGGTGACCAGCAGCATTTTTCACATTGGTGGTACCCCATGGAAATACCTTGTGGGATTTTACTTTGTAAAATCATTGCCAAATCTTTATCCTCTTGGTGGCAGATATGTTAATTTCTTGCCAAGTGGATTAAGGCAGAAATGGCCCTCATATTGTGGGAAAAGATATCTTTCCGTTGTTTAGAGAAATGCATAAACATTCTGAGAATATGTGCAGTCGTAATTGTTCAGGACATTAAAATCTGAGCCCAACTTCTTAAAATAATGGTTATTGCATGTAGCAGAGGCTACAGTTTGTGTGTGATAATAGGGTGAGGGCAGTAGCAGTGTTAGCATTGGGGCAGAACATCACAGGTTACAAATATCATGGTTTAAAAATTAGAGATGAAAATATTTAATATAAACTAACAGGTAAACTTGTATCCTGATAGTTAGGAACACAAGTGGATAACTAAAGATATCACACCAAAAAATAAAAATAACACATTTATTGTTTATTTTTAGCTGAGTTCTCCCTTCTTAAATGTTGGAATAAAACCTATACGCCATCAATTGAGCAATGGCTTCTTCATCCTCTATCTGGCCCAGAGGACAATCTGGTTGATGAAGTGTGACATTGTGAATAACTTTGCCTTTGCCAGCTAAGCTCTCCCACCTGCTACCACAGATGTATTTTCACCAACTTGTTTGCAGTGCCTTTCATCTCATTGTTTGAATTTGGTGAAGGCCCTGCCCGTTGCTGATTTACACACAAAGCCTTACCTAATCGAAGTCATTGGAATAGAACTTTTATATAGCTTCTTAGCTTTTTGTGTTTGCTGGAAGAATTTGATGAGAACACAGAATAAATCGTTTTGTTCTTTGACAAGTTATGAAGAAATATCCCCCATGTCATGTTGCAGCGCAGGGTGTTTAACATCCTGCCTTGCTGTCGTCCACCTCACCAGGTAGAAGGATCTCTGTTAATGACCTTTGCAGTTAAAGGTCACTCTCACTTTTATTAACTACGAAAGTAGCAATTAAGCAATGCACAGGATAAACCCAGGCTCCCGGGTAAAAGTGAATGGAAGGCTTTATACGCCTCCTTTTGCTCCTGACAGAGTAGCACATGACGCTCCTGGTTAAGCAGCCTCCATAGAATAATGACCTACCAGGTCAAATGACTGGGAACTCATAGCTCACCACCTTTTCCTCCCCATTATTATATAAGGAAATTTTTGCCGTGTCAGAATTGCCTCCTTTAAAGTATGTATTTCCTGCATCAATGAGAGGCCGAGCCTGCCCTTCACCTATTAAACATCACCTACCTCTCACTTTTTTCCCATTGTTTGGTAAATTCATTATTTACCTTTGTGATCTCTTTTTTATTTACTTTGTGATATGTTTTATTTATTGGGTTTTATCTGATTGGTTGAGGGCAGAAATATTCATGTATGGCAGTAGCAGTTGCTAGGTGGCATCTCTCATGTAGATGTGTTTGTTGATTTCATAGTCATTCTATTTTTCTCACCAAGAGCCAAGAGCATCAGTTAGGGTTGGCAGAGGAAATGCAGGCTGCCCAGTTAAATTTGAATTTCAGATACACAGCAAACAATGCATAAAAATATATCCCAAATGGAATTTATTGTATCTAAAATTCAGATTTAACTGGGGGTCCTGTATTTGTGTTTGGTAAATCCCACAACCCTAAAGTGGTTCTGCATATCAAATGACTTACTCCTCAGAACTGAGGGATTGATGATATTCTTAAGGCATCTCTTCTGTCATCATTTCCTTAAAGTATATAGCAAAGCATTAGAGACAGATGTAAGAGAAAAAAGGATTAAACATGAAATGAATATAAATGGAATGGTAAGAACTCAATGTATTACCTGTGGGAGCTGTGAAATGTTTGGGCTGTCAAGAGTGATATAAACAAGATTTCAGCAAATACCTGAAGTTTAGCTTCAGCCATTCTTCCAAAGGTGTTAAAATGTACCTTCTTACCTAACTTCTTGATTTGGCATTCTGTGCTGTTCTCTCCCATTCATCTTCACTCTACATCCTTCTGGCCCTTTCCATTCCCCCTGGAAATATATTAAAGAAAATAATTATAATTATAACCATAGGAAATCTGATGTAGCTTATCAGTATTTTGTGAGGAAATGGAAGCACAGTTTTTTACTACTTTTTCATTAAATGTGTTGAGTAATGGTCACATCTAATACAAATATGAAGTAAATACTACACATTAGATATCCAATATCACAAGATGTTTATTAGAGTTCTTAAATAAAGTTCTTATTAATTAAATTTGACCATGGGGAGGGCATGTGGGTGCAGGAAAAAAGGCAACTGTTCAAGCAGTGAAAGAAATCATGGGCCATATTAATAAATGAAAAAATAAGATAAATCCGTGTTAGCCAAGGCGAGAATATTGGCTTTGAAATGTAATTGAATTTATCAAAGCCTCTGAGTGAGAGTCTCTGGAGTATTCCCTAATTGGGTGGCTCCCTGCCTTCTCGCCATGTAGTTGAATGATCAAAGGGCTGGCACCTGACTCAAGATGGCTAAATCGTTGTTCACCCCTTGGAACATTAAACTTGAAATGTGAGACACAGAGAGCTGTTGCTGGGTTTAAACTTGGTAACAGTAGCGCTCTAGAGAATAGATCAAGGAATTTCTACAGCCATAATCCTAGAAACTGTCCTTATTCATACATTTCCTCAATTGGGGATTTAGCTCTCTCAGATTGCATGAACTAGTCCAGCATTTTTCCAACAGATGTCTTTGTGCTTAAGTTAGCTAGAATTGGCCTTTGGGTTGCTTGCAAGCAAAAAAAAAAAAGTATGACATTTTGAGGTCAATTTCCTTTCTCGTTTTGATTCTCATTCAACCAGATACACCAGATATTTTGTTAGTCAGGAGAGAGTGGTGAATGAGATGAACATGATTTCTGCTTCGTGGAGGCTTCAGTCCAGCAGAGAAAACAGACACTGATAAAGTAATTAAAGTATGGAAATGAAAGGGCTTCATTTACAAATATTTATTACACATCTATTATATATAAGGCATTTGTCTAGATCCCCTAATTATTTTAGCTGTGGATGAAAACAATAAGTAATAAACTTGTTTTTCTGTGCGAATACATATATAAATAATGTGAATTCAGAAGGTGGTAAGTGCTATGGGAAAAGAAATTTAAAAAATGAACCAACAGGAACAGTATATCAAAAGGCTTAGAGGCCAGAGAGAAATGACAGGGTGGAGAAACTGAAAGATTATTAGAGCTAAAATATTGACAGCAAGGTTAGTGGCTCAAAATGAAGATGAGGAGGTTAGCCAAAATAGACTGCTAAGGACTTAATAAGCCATTTTGAGGATTTTGAACTTTATCCTAAGGCAATTCAAAGCCACTTAAGAGTTTTAAACTACAGACTGTCATGATCAGATTTGCATTTTAAATTTGTCATTCTGTCGGCAACCTGGAAAACTCATTGGAAGCTACAGTAGTGGTTGGGAGAGAATAATGAGGAAGCTTTTGTCCTAGTCCAAGTGAGAAATGGTGATGCCCTTGACGAGCATGCATTTCATGAATTGGAAAACAGTAACTGTGTGAAAATGGCTGTTATCCAGGTTTACATTCTCAGCTATTCAGATTTAGAATAAGTGAATACTGACCCAGCTTTATCTTCTGCCTAAATTCTTGTATTCTTTACTTCCCAAGTGAGATTGCATAGATCTCCTATATAAGCAAAAACCAAGTGCTCTTTTTACCACTCCACTGTTAGGTCTAGATCAAGGGTACAGACTGGTAAACAGTGGGTCATCTGACCCTATAATTTGTTATGCCATCTTTTACACTCACATTTTTTAAAGTCTGTAAAACTGGACAGGCGTTATGCTTGGTTGCTGCACAAGCAATTTATCACCTAACCAGTTTTATGGGTATATGTTGCCGTTATGCCCTCCTGTAATTATTTAATATCTTAATTTCAAGCATAGGTATTAATTCTACTCTAACTGGTAAGTTCCTTCTTTTCACTGACCTGGGTCTATCTCAGGCTCTTTCAGTCCCAAAAATGCACACGGAAACTATATCCAACCTTCAGCTCCATTGTTTCAAGTCTTTCTTGTTCCAAATGTAATAGCAAAGGGAAAGACTTTTAATTCTTTTATCATTACTCCAACGGTTTCTCCTCTTATTCTTGAGGAAGTGAGAAAGGAAAAGTACCAAGTACCACCGTTTACCATATTGTAACATGGTTCCCCGTGGATCAACAGCGCATCTTTCATTCTTGAGAAATCTGCCTTCCCTAAGGAAGCTGGGGGGAGGTGGGATGGGAGCAGAGCTTAAGGACATGGTCTTTAACTGTTCCCATTGCAATATTTTATTTTAAAATGTACTTTTTGAAAAATAGGTTTCCATCTTGTATTACTTTGTGTCTCAGAGTTTCTCCCTCATGAATTACTTTGCATCTTGTTTGAAGTGAACCATTTTAAAATTTATATTCCGTCCTACTTTTATTTCAAGAACTTACTTAAAATATCTTTCTCTTTGTCGTGCTCAGATATGCATGAACACTTTATGCATTTCACACTCTTAGATGGAGGAAATAATATGCTAATCTGAATAGTGGTAAAATCAGAGTCAGAATAAAGATTTTATCCTCAAAAGAGTGGACAGTGCAACATCTTCTTATTGCTATCAGTTTTCTCCATTGTTAATACAAGGGCACAAAGACATGGATACTAAAATAGGCAGTCCAACATGAACTTGGGAGTGTTCTCAAGTTATTGGAGCCCACAATAATGGATGTTTGCTCCTTGAGGGCAGGTAACATGTTCTACTCCCTTTTATATCCCCTACTCCACCCAAGGAGTCAAGCATATGTATCAGGTCTTTTCAGAAAGTATCCAGCTATGTAATATGAAAAATAAAGACATTTATTGAAGAAGACACAAGATACAAGAAACATTGTACATAGAACAATGACACCTCAGTCCCTTTCAAAGCAGGCACCTTGGTACCTCATACAGTTCTCCCAGTTACCATCAGCTACCCCATCGCATTTTCCTGAATCTCATTGATGGTCTGAAATCTCTTCCCTTTTAAAGGTGACTTTAATTTTGGGAAAAGCTAGAAGTTGCAGGGCACCAAATCTGGGCTGTAGGGGAGCTGAGTTACCTGGGTGATTTGATGTTTTAACCAAAAAACTCTGCACAAGATGTGATGCACGAGCAGGCACATTGTTGTGATGAAACTACCCATCACCAGTCACCCATAGCTGCAGCCTTCTGAATCAGCTGAATGGTTTTCACAGAGGAATGTTCAAGCTTAATGCAAACTTTGATGCGATTCATTGCTCTACACACTCAGTCATTTTGACTACAGTGGCCACACAGCACACATGCTCACTCAGTGGCATCTACTACCCCCACTGATTAGTACAGTGAAGTCGTCATTGTTCACACATGCATATTCCAGTCCACTCTCCTTGGCTGCCAGGTTACATCAATGTCATGCAAACCATTCTCATTATATTAACAATGGTTGGACTTTTTCCAGACAGACTTTGCATACCAGTTCCTCACCACATGCTTAGATGAGCAGAGTAAATTGAAATTAAAGACTTAAGAGACATCTTGTACTATATTTAACTTTATTAGAAATCACACCAAAGACCACCAAAGAGGAGATTTTGACTAAGAATTGAGTGCTGGGTTGTGCAACTCTCTCGGGCTAGTATATGGTCATACTCAAGAAAGGAAAAATCCAGAGAGAAGCTGCTGGAGAGCAGACTAGAAATTAAACAAGAGGTCTTCCAATTTGAGTGTTCATCAAGATCATCTAGACGGCTTCATGAAGCAGAGTGCTAGCCTTACTGTCAGGAGTGTCCGATTCAGGCAATCTGGAGAAGGGCCTGGGAATTTGCATTTCTAACAGTTTCCCTCCCAGATGATGCAGACTCTGCTCATCTAAGTAGCCCACTTTGAAAAAAAAGAAATGACTGCATTAGACCTTGGAGAGAGCTGGCCCAGCTAAGGGGATCTGGGCAAGCTACTTGCTCTGTGATCTGTGCAGAGAAGGGGTGATTTCAGAGATTGTTAAGGGAAGTATCTAGGTCATGTAATTAAGTGGGCATCAGAATAGTTGTGTCTTGCTTCCTCCTGATCGAAAGATTGGTGGCTATGCTTTGGCAGGTAAAGGAGAAAATGGGTTCAAGAGCTCAATTGAGAGTCAAACAAGCTGACAAATGAGTTGGAAGATGGAATGCATGGAATCGACTTAGTAACGCTTTCAGCTAAGAATCTAATTTATTGATGTAAAAACAAGGCCATATATCTAAGCTAATTTATTAATAGGTTTTCCTCATAATATCTGTACACTGCAAGGAAAGTTTATGTTCTTCAGCTGACTGTGCGCATGTCAGGGTAAGTGGGGAAGGTGGAGAAAGCCCAAGGAGAAGGGAGAGCCCATTCATCCTACAGAAGGGATTTGGGAGAAACCATGCCCTCTCCCCACTCATCTTCCCACTCAGCGTTATCTGCCAGGTAGAGAGCTTCAGCAACTAACTAGGTATCCTGGGGCGCACACATTGCACCTTATTGTGCGTCTGCAGCACTGAAATGGAAACACCTAAAATTTAGAACTGATTTCATACGCTTTACTGTGCTCAGCTAATTAGGGTTCTTACATTTTAAAACTTGAGTATGATTTTTGTTGCATACTTATCTGTGTTTTTTTCCAGATGACATTTTTATAAGCAGGAGTCATTTAGGACTTTGGGGAACATTGGCATTTATTTTCATTACAGAATTTTATGGACTCAGTGTTTTTTTAAAGATTTTATTTATTTATTTTTAGACAGAAGGGCAGGGAGTGAGAAAGAGAGGGAGAGAAACATAAATGTGAGGTTGCCTCTCACGCAACCCCTACTAGGGACCTGGACCACAACCCAGGCGTGTGCCCTGACTGGGAATGGAACCGGTGACCCTTTGGTTCACAGGCCGGCACTCCATCCACTGAGCCACACCAGCCAGGGCAGGTTTTTTGTGTGTTTTTTTTTAACTTGTCAACAAAAATGAATAAAGGTATCACAACAAGATGAACCATGTCAAAAAATGATACATTGTGGTAACCAAAATGGTCCATGCTCATATTTAATCTAAAGTAATTTGTGCTGCTTGAAAATATTTTTGAGAAAAATTGGTTAGTGATCCTTTCAAGGTAAAGCTCAGCTCATGTACAAAAGCCACATAAAAAATGACTCTGGAGACCTTGGCTACACATCCAGCGGTCAAACATTTCAATGCTCCGTTGCTCCTGTTCCTGTTACAGGTACATGTGACAGCGCCGCAGCTATGAGTGGGATTTTAAAGAGGAAGTTTGAAGAAGTTGACGGCTCCTCACCCTGCTCCTCCGTGCGGGAATCAGACGATGAAGTGTCCAGCAGCGAAAGTGCCGACAGCGGGGACAGTGTCAACCCGTCCACCTCTAGTCATTTTCCCCGTGAGTACGGGTGCCATCCCTGAAGCTGATTTTCTGGTTCTACAGGGGAAATAATTGCACCATCTGTATCATTTTTTCAAAAATGAAATATGTTGGAGGCAACAGTGGATTCCTCTATTTAGGCTGCTTTTGGCAGTGGATTAATCAGTTGTATTCGTCAGCTAATGCAATGAAAAAGTGGCATTAGTATTATTATTATTTATTACTTTTCAAAGGAAGCACCACTCTGGGAATAGGTGGGAAAAGACTAGTACAGGCTCAACACAATTTATCCTCCCACAGCCTGAAACAATATTCTGGATATTCTGGGAGGGGAAAAAAGGGATGTATTTGGGAGTTGAAGGTCTAGGTCAGGATGAGAAAGAGCTTGGCCAGCCTTGCATTAAGAGATTTGTAAAAAGTGGCAAAACTCTCCCAAGTGTGCCAGCGCAGTCGGTTCCTACCTCTTTCCTACTGATCCTTTTATTCTCTCGTCCCCAAGAATAATATTTAAAGCCCACAAAGAAGAAAGAAAAAAGGTATGATTTCTCATTGACTCCTTTTTTTTTACAACACTGTAACAGCATCCCTTCCTACCAAAGTATTATGAGGTTAGAATGAAGGATGAGAAAAGTTCATGAAATAATAGTCTACATACTAAAGAAAACTTCCTAGTAATGACTAGAGTAATCTTCTTGAATGTATGTCTCCAACAGAAAGATTGTAGTGTGTCATGATATCATGATAGGTAACTATAGTTTTTAATATTTTTTTCAACTAAGTAATTGATTATATTGATATATGATTCTATAATATAAAGTTTATTTTGGAAATATGACAACCCAGAAAACCAGAAGAATTAATCATATTTTGAAGGGGTTGATAAGGAACTCAATAAAACTGTTGAACATGAAACAAACATACTAAAATCAACAGCCTTCCTGTAAGCAAGCCAAAATGATAGAAATTATAGTGAAGGGGCAATTACAACTGTTACAGCAGAGAAAATCATAAAATATTTAGGGACAAGGTTAGCGTGTGCTACTAGCTGATCTACAAATACATTTACATATGTTGTAATGATATGATATGATCTTATTTGATCATATCATATTGTTTTTTATTCAAAAGCAATATTTTTACCAATTTTGTCTTAATAGTGATAATAACAAAGGCATTACCACCTAACAGGGTTTTGTGACGATCCACAGACAGGTGACATATTTCACAGGAAAGAACATTGCGAAATGTCAAGTACACACGTTATGATAAAATTATGATCAGAGCTATCACTTCCTGGGTACATGGTATGTTACAATAGTTCTCTATATAGTAATCCTTGAAGTACCACTCCCTGCAGTTTACAGAGACTCAGAAAGGCTAAACATCTTGCCCAAGACCACACAGTATTTGAGCCTAGAGATAAATATACTTGTTCTACTCCATAGTCTTCAACTTTTTAATTATCTCATTCTGCCCCTTAATTATATAATATTGGACATACCTTTAAAGTACTACTCATTATGAGTTATAAGAGAATGCTTGAATAAGAGAAGAAAGTGTATCTTTCTGGTTATTATGATAAATAAAGCTATTAAGGCTTTTTACATTATTTATAAATAAAATAGTATGAGCTCCAAAAAATTCTCAACTGACTTTTCTTAGAAGGTGATAGAATGATAAAAATATATTTGGAAAAATAAGCTAATGAGAATAAAGGAATATTTTTAAAAAGAAGCCATAAATGTTGAGAAGCCATTCCACATATGAAATCATAATCTAAAATTATAAAATTCAAAGTTTTTGGTATTGGCTAGATCTAAGAAATAATAGAAAATCATGCTATATACAAGAATTAAATATATATATATATATATAAGAATATAAAAATAGAGTATCATAGAACAATGGGAAAGGGAAGGGGGATTTGATAAATGGTTGGAGGATTAGAATTTGAAAATAAAGTAACAGATATGCCAAACATACGCAAGTAAAAGTAAAACTGTGTTGGAAAAATATTTGTAGTTAATATTGAATAGGGTTATTTTCTAGAAGGAGTTTTAGAAAATGTGTATTTTTTAGAGAAATACTAAGATACACCCTTTAGAAAATCTACATAATAGAAAATATGATTAGCAATTATTTTCACACATTTAACAACAATAGTAATGATGCCAATGAAAACAATGAGATTTCATTAGTATGAAATCACAAAAATTTCATCTTCATGAAATTAGTGCTCCTCTGTCCAATGAAAAATACTTAAGTGCTGGTGAAGGTCACAGTGCAAATCATAGGTACATACATTGCTGCTGGCGGTAGTGAAATTTAGGAAGCACTTTGGAAATATAAGAGCCATAATACCCATATCTGTAAGTCTGTACTTCAGATCATTTATCTGAAGGGAGAAGCATCACAAATAAAAGGGAAAGATGCATGAAATGAAAATGTGGGCGCTTGATGGTAGCGCCAAATAACATGGGTTGGGGGTGGGGGAAAAGAAGGTACCAGGTCTAAGAGAGGGGAAATGATACATTCGGTTGTGGTAACATACACAATTAGTCCTTCTTCATGATACTTATGAAGACTTTCTGGCAATGGGTGAATGCTACTGAGATAGTACTAAGAGAAGCAGAGCCCAGATTTTACCTGTACCTATAGGTATAGGTATAGCAGGGCACCTATAACATGCAGGAGCAGTCTGATGTTATAAGGGCAAAAAATGGTAAGGTGCCCTAGAAACTGATACTGACTTCATTTGTTGAACTGTTAGAATGATGGATAAATTTTCATATTTATTGCTTTTTATCTCTGTTGGTATCATATGTATTCCCTAACAAATAAGTTTTAAATTTAAAATAACTTTAGTTCAGACTGTGAGCTCAATCAGGCAATACTTCAGCTAACTAGTAAAGACTTTTGTGTTGTGACCAACAGAAATTATTTTTCCCATTGAAAAAAATAGACATATTTTATGATGTCCACAGAGTTTTTGAAATGTCTTAGCTCATTATTTATTGTCAGTGGTAGTTGGTAATGATTAGTTTTCTAAATTGCTGGTTTAACTTTGTATTAAATGAAACCTGACTGAGATTTTTCATGATTTTTAAAGATAATTAAAATGCCTCGTTTCCCAATAAGTGTGGTTTTCATTAAATAGGTGGCTTAGCTCATCATATTTATATTATGAAGAGAAAGGAAAAAAACAAGGAATCAAGAGCTTAAAATCGTACCTAGAATATTCCCTGAATGAATGATCCGGGCGTGTTAACCAGCGTGAGAGGGAGTAGAGTTTCTGTTTCTAGACATGTATTTGCATTATTCGCTAGTGCAACAAGTGATGCACACATTTTTAGAAAATGTTTATTTATTTATCCATCAAGGTCCTTACCTGCAGCGGTCTTATCTGCATGTGAATCGATGAGTACAGACTTTTAGAAATGTTATTATTGATGAATCCTCTTTCTTTAATGTATTTTTATACTTTCAGAAATAAAAATTATTATCCTAGAATAAAAAAGGATTTTTGATGGCTATTTCAAACTTACTCATCATGAACTCATCTTTCAAATTTAAAATATCCTGTGTACTTAGTGCTTTAGAAGAAGCACCAACCTATTGTGTATCATAGCATTTTGTTATATTTGCAAATACAGGAACTGATAAAATTGCTTGGAACATGTCAGTAAGCTATGGTAGTAGAAAATCCCATGCTGTTCCAAGCTTTTTGTAAAGATATTCAATTTGCACCACAGCACATTATGGTAATGAAAGCTTCAAAATATAAATCAGTAAAGGCTTATGCCTTTTTCCTTGGGCTTCTGAGGTTTGCTAGGCAACTAAGCATACCTGAGAGAGACCAATCAAGGTCATACCTTATACTTCCCTGGAGACAGAAGCAGCTGGATTCTGTATTGCTACAGAACGCTTTGCTTCATCAAATCCCTGTGGCTTTGTAGCCAATCAGCCTGTGCTTGAGCGCTGTCCAAAGGAGAGCTACAGAAAACACAGGGAGGACTGATTGTTTCGTTCTCTCAAGGTTCTTGGCACTTCACATGAATAAAAGGAACACGTTATTTTTCCTGAAACAGGGTGCTTCTACAAATAAATGTATAGTGTTTAGGAAGTTAAAATGTCAAGAAGGAAAAGGATAGATATTCTAAATGCACGTAAAAGCAGGTCTTTGGAAGGAATGAGACTTTCTAATTTAAAATGCTTTCATATTCTTAGAGTTCATTTGATGTCAAAAAATTGTTGTCTATTAAGAGCCATTTTGTACCCATTTTGTTAAAGTAGAAATTAACAGATGTGTCTGTTACAAGCTCGATGCTAGGTGCTTTCAGACAGGTCAAATTGATAAGCTACAAGTACCAAGTACGACTTGGAGATAACGGTGACAGATCGTGTCTACCCAGCATTGTGGTATTAATTTGAGAACTTACTGTACAAAGACAGATGTAGTGATACACCCCTGAATCGGTTAGTTTTCAGTATGTGGAGGAATGTTCGGGCAAAAACCAAACACAGTCTTATAAGGGAAAGTCTTTAATCAGAAGGTAGAACAGCATGACCCTCAAAAGCTCCTTTCTACTCTGTGAAAATATGATCCTAGGAACAAGCAAGGCCCATATAGCATTTTAAGTTAGAGCCATGTCCAAGGACGAACAAATAAGCAAGGTCAAGACACCTCTGAAAATCTACTATTGAATTAGGAAATTCCCAGACTCTGCAGTCCCTTGGAAAAGAATCAATTAGCCAGGCCTTGCCAGATCACAAGGAACCAGTTGGAGATCTACTATATTTGGTTTTGTTCACTATGTCGTGTTCTCTAAACACTAGACACGGACCAATGGAGTCATCAGATGTTGAGTCACTCCATCTTCTCCCTCGTGCCCAGCACATTTCCTTGTTTTCTCATCATTGTGAACCCTTCTTTGGTATTTGTCCTTCTCTGCATGTCCTTACCTCCTACCTTTAAGCAGGGCACTCAAAATGAATTTGGAAGGGATGAGTATAAACTGATCAAAGACAGAAACTGGGTCTTTTTATGCTCAGCATCTATTAAGCACTTACTATTTGTATAATAGATGAATGAATGGACACTTGTTAAGAATTTAATATGTGATGTTCACTGTTCTAGTACTAGGAGCTAGAAATATAAAAGTAAATGAGACATGATCCAACACTTACTGTATTCTTTTTCTTTTAACTTTATTTTTATTGTTGGCACAGATCCCCCTTTTTCTCCTTTGGCCATCCATCCAGTGCTCACCCCACCTTCCCTCTGGTTATCACCAAACTGTTGTCCATGTTCATGGTTATGTATCTGTATTTTTTAGCTAATACCTCTACCTTCTTTCATCTAATCCCCCATTTCCCTCCCCTCTCACAGCTGCCAGTCTCTTCCCTGTATCCATGTTTCTGCTTCTATTTTGCTTGTTAGTTTATTTTATTCATTAGAGTCTATATGTAAGTGAGATCATATGGTATTTGTCTTTCTCTGACTGGCTTATTTCACATTATAGCATAATGTCCTCCAGGTCCATCCATGCTGTTGTAAAAGGTAAGATCTTTCCTTTTTATGGCTGTGTAGTATTCCATTCTGTAAATGTATCCATTTTTTTATCCACTCATCTACTGATAGGTGTTTGGACTGTTTCCAGATCTTGGCTATTGTAAATAACACTGCTATGAACATAGGGGTGCATAAGTGGTTTCAAACTGGTATTTGGGGGATTGTTAGGATACAGTCCCAGAAGTGGAATCGCTAGGTCAAAAGGCAGTTTCACTTTCTTGTTTTTGAGGAAATTCTATATTATTTTCCATAGTAGCTGCACCAATCTTCATTCCCACCAACAGTGCACAAGTGTTCTCTTTCTTCACATCTTCACCAGCACTCGTTTATTGATTTATTGATGGTGGCCATTCTGACAGGTGCGAAGTGATAGCTCATGGTGGTTTTAATTTGCATTTCTCTGAAGATTAGTGACTTTGAGCATGTTTTCGTATCTGTTGGCCATCTGTATGTCCCTTTTGAGGAAGTGTGTATTCAGGTACTCTGAGCATTCTTTAATAGGATTATTTGTTTTTCAGGTGCTGAGTTATACAAGTTCTTTACATATTTTGGAAATTAACATTTTATCAGATGTATCATTGGCAAATATGTTCTCTCATACATACTTTGTTGATGGTTTCCTTCACTGTGCAGAAGCTTTTTAGTTTGATGTCATCCATTTATTTTTTCCTTTGTTTTGTACTCTGTTTTACACTGTTATTAGCTTACACACCTTATTTTCTGGAGATTTATAGAGCTTAAGCTTGTGTTCTTCTCAGTACTTAGACTACTCTGGTATTAAATACTTGATGAATAACATTTAGCTATGTAAAGGACTGTCATTTTTGGTGCAACTAAACCATTTAAATGAAAAAAGACATTTATTGTGGGACTTCATAATGGCATGAACATTTGTGGAAATAAATACCAATTTACAAGGTAATACTAATTTACGAGTGTGATATATCAAGATTCTGATTTATTGGTTGTTATATTCAAATACATTGTATTTCCAGTACTTTGTATGTAATGTTCAACTGTGTTTTAGACGAGATCAGGCACATTCAGGGTAGTATGGCTACAGACTGACCTGTGTTTTAAACAGGGTCCCACTGTAATTATATATTCCTAACATGTTCCTTTCAGGTTTCATTTGCTTGTATGTAGCTTTCCCAGGCAGAAACACCACTGTTTAATTGGACACTGTGCAACTCTTTATGCTGGAGCAGTGTAACACACTCCAGGGAATCCAAGTTGCTTTCACCTTCACCATCCTTTGAATCAGCTAGGAAAATAGGCATCACCGAGGCAGATCACTAATATTATACAGGCTCTGTGAAGAAGGCATCTAGCCATGTAAAATGAAAAATAAGGACATTTATTGAAGAAGATACAAGATGCAAGAAGGATTGTACATAGGACAATGACACCTCAGTCCCCTGCAAAGTAGGCACCTTGGGAATTCTCAGTTCTCTCAGCCACCATCAGCTGCCCCATCATATTTTTCTGAACCTCATAGACAGTCTGAAATCTCTTCCCTTTCAAAGGTGATTTTAGTTTTGGGAAAAGCCAGAAGTTGCTGGGCGCCAAATCTGGACTGTAGGGGGCCTGAGTCACCTGGGTGATTGGATGTTTTCACCATAAAGCTCTGCACAAGATGTGATGCGTGAATGGGAGTATTGTCATGATGAAGCTGCCAATCACCAGTTGCCCATAGCTGAGTCTTCAGAATTATCTGAATGGTTTTCACAGAGGAGTATTTAAGCTTAATGCAAAATTTGATGCAGATTCATTGCTCTACTCGCTCAGTCATTTTCAATGTGACGGCCACACAGTATACATGCTCACTCAGTGGCATCTGCCTCCCCCCACTGACCAGTACAGTGACATCATCATTATTCATGCATTCACATGCCAGTCCACTTTCCTGGGCTTCCAGGTTACATTGACCTCATGCACCTTCTCGTTATATTAACAACAGCTGGACTTTTTCCAGAGCGCCCTCATTTCAGTTCATTTAGTTGTCATTGGGCTGGTTTAAATTCAGGATCAGGATCTTATATTTAGCCTTTATAAAAGGGAACTTGTTCATTTATCTCTATTTCAGCCCGTAAAATTTTTTAAGTTCCTTTTGTCTTCTTACGTATTTGCTCTTTCTCCCACGGTCATGTGCTATAGATATATGTCTCGAGTCTGTCCACTTCTCTCCATTCGTTTTGTACCACCCAAGTACATAACACGTTCATCTCTCCTGCTGTGCTGTAGGAGTTCTCAGCTGCTTTCTCTGCTTTCTCTCTCTGGAGTCTCGGGTTCTTCTCTCTGCAGAAGTAAATGTGGGGATTGGTACTCCAGATATAAAGTGTGTAGGAATGACCTTTTTCCCTCTATTTGTGTTAAAATGAAATATTATTTCTTTAGTTGATTATCAGTGAAGTGGTTGTTTGTGTTCAGGAGCCATTGCGAAAGAAAAATATTTAGGTTTGCTATGATTTTTCTTTCCCTAGCACATCAGCTGATTATCTGTGAATGGGACTTGACTGCAAATGCCTTCGAATTGTAACAACTGAAAAAGCCAAAATCAAGGAGCCAGAGGATCCCCAATCTTGTTTTAGTTCTTAGTAGATCTGACCATGGTTAAATCATTTAACTTGTTTCTTCATTTAGAAAATGTGAGGCTAGGTATTAGGAATGGGGGGTTGGTGCTTTAACTGTACTTTCTCACTTTTACTTATATTTTAGAAGGAGCAATAAGAAGTAAATATGGCAGAATATTAATATCCATTACATATAGGTGGTAAGTGCATGTTTTGTCTGGAGGTTTAAAATACTTTATGATTTTTAACAAGTTCCCCATACCTTTCACTTGGGATAAAATTTATGTGTCATGCCACTATTCCTATCCACTTATTTTCTTTCCTTTCATAGTACATTTCCTCACTTTTCTGTCTCCGTGTCTTTTATCTGTGTATTTCTGATAAAGAAAGGCAGAAGAGGCCCGTAGCACATAAGAAACTCCCAGGCTAGTTTTGGTCATTAAGTAGAATAAAATTTAATATATTTATTCAGAGCCTTCATCGTGTCCACAGTGAAGGCTCTGCCAAATATTTTTTGTTAATCCTTTTACACAAATTCATTCCCTAGGTTCTAAAATGTAGGGAGCACATCTTCCCTGGTATTAGCCTCTCGGCTGCCCAATGACATTGAGAAAAATCAACATCAGAAATTCCTTCTTGTGCTTCTGAAATACAATATACAGCAAATGACCTTTTTCCCTCTATTTGTGTTAAAATGAAATATTATTTCTTTAGTTGATTATCAGTGAAGTGGTTGTTTGTGTTCAGGAGCCATTGTGAAAGAAAAATATTTAGGTTTGCTATGATTTTTCTTTCCCTAGCACATCAGCTGATTATCTGTGAATGGGACTTGACTGCAAATGCCTTCGAATTGTAACAACTGAAAAAGCCAAAATCAAGGAGCCAGAGGATCCCCAATCTTGTTTTAGTTCTTAGTAGGTCTGACCATGGTTAAATCATTTAACTTGTTTCTTCATTTAGAAAATGTGAGGCTAGGTATTAGAATTTGCATAAATTCAAGTACTCCTTCTCTTCTCCAAATATAACATGCCTTTGATAGTCCTCCCATTTTGCTTGAGTTATTTATAGTAGTCCTATATTTGAGGACATCTTTGTGAGCACTTAATGCTTATGTACCATTAATGTACCTATATATAAGGTCCCATACAATACTTCATTTGGTGCTTTTAGCTTGTAGATTTAACAACAACAAAAAGAAGATTTTGTGAATTATTTTAATTAATTTTGTATGGGGATATCTTGATGAAACAGATAATGTACTCAAAATATAGTATATTAGAACTATAAAAATGCAGTTTAATAATGTAAGACAGCCCTGACTGATGTGTCTTGGTTGGGCATCATCCCACAAAGCAAAAGGCCTTCGGGTTTGATTCCCGGTCAGGGCACCAACCTGGGTTGTGGGTTTGGTCCCTCAGTCAGGGCAATATGGTAGGTGACCAATCAATGTTTCTTTCCTATGCCGATGTCTCTCTACCTGTCCTTCTTTCTCCCTTCTCCTCTCTAAAAAAACAAATAAATAAAAGTAGGACTGAGTAAAAATAAATGACAATGATTGGAGTAAGGAGTTGTGTGTGTTGGTACATTGACAGTGAGATATTAGAAAAATAATTAGAATATTCATTTGCTTAATGACCTTTAAAAATTATCTTCAAAGCTGTCTTTAGCTAAAAATTCTTTAGCTAAAATGTGTAAGTGAGCTCTCTGGAATATCTCATCACTATAAAGGAATACTCTAACTCAAAAATTCAAAGGAAAGACCTAAAAGAATGAAGAATGAGAAGAAATAATTTATCTGAAACATTTCTAAAATGCAGTCATTTGATATCATAAAATGTTATTTATAAAATGAAATGTCTACAATCGTCTCATTTATGTGTTAATTGTATTTTAATATTGGTGAGGTCAACCCTACATGTCAACAGAAAATGCAGGCATTTAGGCAGCATATTTCAAGAGGATTTTCTGTCCTAAAATGTTGTTTCAACTACATGACTGAAATTCCCACCCATTAATGTAATCCCTTTGGGATGAGTCCTTCGAGGTGACTCTTAATCCACAAATACATGGCCTATCTAGTTCTCTCTAGAGAACTAGAACTGCTAGTTCTCTCTAGCAGTTAAAAATGTAATATCTGGATTCAAAGTGCCTAATTTCTCAAGTTCCCATCAAAGACTGTCAACTCAGAGGCAAGTAATATAATATCTCTGACATTTGGTTTCCTCGGCTATAAATATGGATTGAAAAATAGTACCTACATTATAAGTTTGGTGTTGGCTTAAAAGAGTGAATGCAGGCAAAATGTTTTGCATTTTACTTGATATTTAGTAAATGCCCCCAAAATGTTAGCTATGATGATGATGATGTTCTCAATGATGGACAACGCAAACTTTGTTAAAAACTTATTCTGGAAAGCTACCTATACAGAGAACAGGTCTGTTTTTGGTAGAGTGGGAGAGAAATCTGGCAGACATCTAGAGTACGGGTGCAAATCCAAATATGTCCAGATCTAGGCAAGTCATCACTGTGAGAAAGCTGCCAGCTGTGTGACAGGAGGGCGTGGTGGACCTAGAGTATACCTTCCCCGGGGCTTTCTAGTTACTGATAGCAGTGATGATAATAAGCCTATCTAATGCAAGGGAATTCTTCTTGCATCTATATTTAGTTTACAAATACCTCTTTTCTATTCCCAGTCCAGGTAGTAGAACATTATTCAGGGGACATTCTGAGATTCAATCACAGTCACTATGGAAGTAAAATGTCTAGCATGTAGTCTCCATTTTTGCAGGAATTATTCCTAAAATATTACAAGGGCTCAGAATAGTAATTGTAACAGTAACAATGATCATTTATTGATCTTTCATTAAACATTCAATGCTAGTTACTGTACTTATGTTTTACACGTGATCTTACTTAGCACAGCCTAGGAAACCAAATGATTTCAAGTAGCCGCCCAGAATCACAAAGCTAATAAGTAGTGGGGCTAGTTTTGGATCTTTATGTCAGTCTGACTCTACATGCTATATTTTTATAATATTATATTTTTCTTATAATTATTGTTGAAAACAGCATTACTAGCCTTAGTCATTCTAGCATAAATTTTCACACTTCTGAAAACATCTCATAACAGAAGCTTGATGATCATTGAAGGCTCAGATTCAAAGAATAAGCTGTATTTGCTTACTAACTCTTTCATGCATAGAGCTTTTTGTATCAGAGTCATAAACCTTTATATCCAGAAGATACGGTTAATAGTCAGAACTCTGTCTTGTTAGATTTTTTCTAAAGCTGAACCACTTAATGTTTTTCTGAGTGGTATTTTCTTGTTAGAGTAAAAGCACAAGGAAAGAAGAGATGCTGACATTGTTATGACTGAAGAAGTAAGACTGGGGCTTGGGGCGCCTCTCAGCAAGGCCTCCCTCCCTGCAAGAAGAGCTTCAGAGCTGAGGAGAAGGGGCTGTCTTGGCAGCTGCCTCCCCTTTGATTGACCACATCAGGCTTTAAAAATATCCATAGACTCATTAGCATCAGCCATTTGCAGAGAAACTCTCTTGTAGACCATTTTAATGGAAACATGTGAGAGCTTTTATGAGTGCACGCCAAGATGAAATTTATGGGAAATAGTCACAGGAAGTGTTTGATGTCTTTTGGACTTATTCTCCTGAACTCTAGGCATTATCAGAACATCAATAAAGCATGACTTGTAGGTAAATATCAGGACAGAGAAATAAATGTTGGCACAGGTATTTCTGGAAATTTTTCTATAACATTAATCAAGGACAATTTACTAGAAGAAACAGTAACTTAAAGCTCAAATGTCTAAGAGAGGGAAGGAAGGAGGGGGGAAGAGAAGATAATGCAGTTGATTGGACTGAAATTGTATACTTATATGCTCAGAACATAGGATTAGGAAAGAAAAAGGGGTAGCAAGCAGGGAAAGCATTGCAGGGCGGAGGCCTGCTTGATTCAGGCATAGAGAGGAACTGAGTGCTAAATAAAACTGTGCATTACAGAACCAGTTGCTACTGTTGCAGTTAGCATTTCTTAAACTTTCCAGTTAAGAGATGGAGTCTATTATAACCTCATAAAAAGGGTAGGTTTCTTTTCAAATGGTAAAAGAGATATGAGATTTTTAAAAATGTTTATCAGTACATTGGACATATATTAACGCACAATTCAGACAGCAATCCTAGGAAATGGGTATTACTTTTAATCCTAATTCTCCAGATGATGAAACTGTATTTCTGAGGCGGTCACTGACTATTCCAGGGTCCTCCAAATGGCAGAACCAAGTTCAAACTTGAGTCAACCTCACTCCAGTGTTTGAACTCTCAACCATACATCATTCTTCCCTCTCTCTCTCTCTCTCTTTCTTTACTATTGTTCAAGTACAGTTGTCTCCATTTTCCCCCCACCATGCCCCGTACCCCAGTCATCCCTACCCCCCACCCTCAATCTTACCCCTCTTTGGTTTTGTCCATGTGTCCTTCACACATTTTCCTTGACAGCCCTTCCCCCTTAACCATACACCTTTCTATGGAAGCCTCCAAGGCTCCAAGGACCTGTTCAATGAAACTTTCTTTTCCTTCCCTGATATATAGTTTTAAATCTAGGCTTGACTTAAAATTTTTATTATTATTATTTTTTAATCCTCACCCTAGGATATGTTCATGATTTTAGAGAGTGAAACACAAAGAGAGAAAGAGACAGGGAGAAACATCAATGTGAGAAACATTGATCAGTTGCCTCCTGTACACACCCCGACCCGCGCCACAATCTACAATTTAGGTGTGTGCCCTGATGGGGAATGAAAACCACAACCTTTCTTTGGTCTGAGCGACAATGCTCCAACTAACTGAGCCACCTGGCCAGGACTAAGCTTGATTTTAATACTTTCAGAAATCTATATGTGTGTGATTTCATTTTCTAAGTATAAAATCATTTAATTAAAGTCTTCATTTGTAGAGCTTTTACTTTTATTGCCTAAAAAGTAAAAACATTTATATTTGTTCTTTAACTTTCCATTTTATGTTTTTAAATTTTCTATTTATTTATTTTTAGAGAGAAGGGAAGGGAGAGAGAAATAGAGGGGGAGAAACATTGATGTGTGAGAGATACATCAATCAGTTGCCTCTTATGTGGCCCCCACTAGGGACCTGGCCTGCAATCCAGGCATGTGCCCTGACTGGGAATCGAACAAGGGAACTCTTGGTTTACAGTTGGAACTGAGGCTGCAAACCAAATCCACTCAATCCACTGAGCCACACCAAACAGGGCTTAACTCTTTTTTTTAAAAAATAACAATTACCTGTATATTTTCTAGGTAATGTTTACAAAACTGCAAGATGCTTGTGAAAATAGTAGGTGCTTTTTTCTATATATAAAATTAAAAATATATATTTTGCGGTTATTCCTGGTAATTGATTAGTTCCACAATTTCAAAACTGTTTTTTTATAAAGCAGCAAAATCAACTACCTTAGAATTCTTGAATAATAAATTTATCTGTGTGTAAAGGAGATTTTATAGGAGTGCTATATGACCTGTATTCATTTTTTCCAAATGTTTCAGGACATGTGAGTGAAAATAATAGTTATAAACTTGAAAACAGTGAAATCCTTTTTAACGTGTTGTTTTATAGATTTCAAATAGTTCTTCTGTTTTGTCTGTGTATTTATAGTGTGGAGCAAAGAAAGCAATAGGAAAAATGTGAATAATACAAATTAAACTTAAAATTATATGATTTCTGTAGATTTTACATTGTGTATGGAACCAAAAAAAGCTGAATACATAATCTTCCAGTAGTCAAATTATCATCCTACGTAGCAAAGAGATACTACTTCACAAATCATTAATGAACAAATGAAGTTTCCATATGGGTTTGATGTTTCATTTGCCTTTTCCTCATTCACTTCAGTAAAGATATAAACCAATGCTCCTGTCCAAACCACACTCATTCTTACTTGCACTCAGGAGTTAGTGATGGACACAAAAATTAGGCAAAAATCAATGAACAGCTGTTTCTTTGAGAATCAATAGATTAAATGGAATTACAATAAAGAGTATATTTTAACATTATTGATGTATCATGGGCTATGCATTCTTTATATAAATAAAATTTATAATAAATGTGTGCATTTTTGTGGGGAGTCAGTTTTTAAACATTGTCCAGAATACTATTGGGTTCAGTTTATTATTATTTTAAAACCCATTATTTTGTGTGTGTGTTTTAAATTTTTTGCACATTATTCTTATATAAAATGTTAGTGTTGACTTATAAAGTAATATTTTGTGTCTTTTCATAAACATCTCATTACAAATTCTGAAAACTGTAAAAGTTTGGGGGGAATTACATTATAATGAAATTTTAAAAGAATTTGAGTCCTGATTTGTAAATACTTTCATTTAAGTATTTTTTAACAGTCCTGTTTTTTTTTTACATTTCTCAACTATTTCCAGCTTTCTTTTGTTGCATGCTTTTGTTTGCTTTGTGGTCAGTTAGCTCAGTTAGTTAGAATCTGAGTATGAACAACTTCAGGTTCCATCCCAGACTGACTGCTGATCAGTTTGTTTCTCGTCCATTGACACAGGAGAGCCCTAATCCTGAACAGATAGCCACAATGGCCATTCTCTGATATTACAAAAACTGGCTAGAGGGCAAATAAGTAAATGAAAACATATATCAGTAACAGAAAAAAATAGTTCAGAGTGTGTAGTGCTCAGTGATCTTTGTACACGGTGCATGATCACATTATGTTATGCCAACAAAAATATCCCATCTGTGATTTTCCAACAGAGTGGTGGCAGGTCTTTTTGCCGTGTTGTCTTCAAGCAGTTGCTTGAGAAAACTATGAATATTGTCTGTATCTCTTGGAAATCAAAGTGTATTATCTCATTAATGTGGCTGTCAACATTAGCTAATATTTAACACCCAAATAGGACTGTCGATTAACCGGACTGAAATTCACAAAGTTAGGCACAACACACTGGTGTGCCCCAGGAATATTTAAAACATGCAATACCTGACTGTCTCATCAGGGACACTGACCTGTCTCCCCTTAGATGGTCAAATAAAAAATGACAACAGCCAACACAGCAATAGCTGTCTGGTCCAAATGAATCAAAATTACACCTATTTTCTTTTGGGGAGATGGGCAAAATAGATATATTTTTGGTGTGCCGCAGAGTTTTAGTAATTAGTTTATGTGTGCCATGAGATGAAGGAGGTTGAAAATGGCTGCATTACAGGTTGGAAGAAGTATATAGCAGGGTTATGCTGGATTATCCTTACGAATATTGTTTATGTGGTGTGAGTTTGGGAGGCTGTTCAAAACTGCTGTACCATGTTAGGAACACATTCCTTTTCACTTAGACCCACACTTCTCATTCCTTCTTTTGGGATGATTAATATTAGGGCTTTGAAGTCATAAAACGATCAGTCACACCCAAGATAGCATGAGTGACTTTCCTCTAACTGAAGCTGTGTGGGCGTGGTAGTATTCTGCGTTATCGGAATTACAGAAGAACTGTTACAGTGAAGTCAAGAAAAAAGAGCAACAACAAAAAAAGAATTAAAGCCAAATCTCTTCCACTTTATAATTTTACCTAAAATTGTTCCAAGAAAGATACAGACTAGATGAGGGATTTACTGTAGGAAAATCCTTTTTTCTGTGCTGTAATTTTTCATTTATTGACTTCTGAGAGGTACTTTTTCCTTCTTACCTCAACTCCTTTTGAGTCAAATTCACACAATCCAAACAGCACAACTATGGACTTACATTGAGCCACAAAATATTTCATGACATTAGTAGTGGGCCTGGGAAGTGCAGAGTGCTTCCTTGGTAAGTTAGGTTGTTAGGGACCACAGGTCATTTCTGCCCCCGTATTACTTTGTAGCTGCTGGCAAAATTGAGAAGATGGCAGAAATAGCAAGGGAGAACAATCTTTTCAAATCAGTTATGAAGTTATACACACGTAATATTAAGCATTATAAAAGAGAAGGGTTGCAGGCTCCAAAATCCTTGTCTCGTGTCCTAGAGTTTATTCACTGGCAAATGTCCTGATATAGGTAACTTTGACCTGGGTTATTTTTCAACTTGCTCAATGTGATAAAGACACTGAATTTCTTATACAATCACCTAAGTCAGAAGGACTTAGAAATTCCAAGGCTAAAAGGTTAACATATTATTTCAAACATTATGAAGTCACTCATTAAATTATTAATTAGGTTATGCTTGTTATTCTGGTTGTCAGGAATACTCTTACTAAGAGTAAGGCTTGGAAATCAAAGAAAATTCTCAGATAAAGGTATATATGCCAGGCCTTTACAGGAAGAATCCGGCCATGTACTATGAAAAATAGAGACACTTGTTGAAGAAAATATAAGGAACATTTTACATAGGACCATGACACCTCAGTCCCCTTCAATGTAGACACCTTGAGGCCCTACACAATTCTCCAAGTGTCTCTTTCCCTGTTCAAAACACTCTGCAAAATCCATTGTTAGAATCACCATCAGCTATCCCGTCATTATTTTTCTGAGTCTCATTGACAGTCTGAAATGTCTTCTTTTTCAAAGGTGATTTTAGTTTTGGGAGAAGGTAGGAATTGCAGGATGCCAAATCTGGGCTGCAGAGGGGCTGAGTCACCTGGGGGATTTGATATTTCAACATTCTCAGGAGTTCTGTTTGTTGCAGGCTTTCCAGAATATGGATCACTTTCAACAGATTCTCTACTACCTTTGAGACACTGTGTCATGCTTTTATTTGCACTGCATTCATTATCATCCCCGAAAGCTTTCAGAATCATCCCAATAGTTTCTGTGGAGGAATGTTCAAGCTTAACACAAAATTTGATGTAGATTGATTGCTCTAGTCACTCAGTCATTTTGAATGAGACAGCCACACACTACACATGCTTATTCAACAGTGTCTACTGCTGCCACTGACTAGTACTGTGAAGTCATCATTGTTCACACATGCGCATTCCTGTCCACTCTCCTTGGCTGCCAGGTTACATCGATGTTGCACAAACCATTCTTGTTGTATTAACAATGGCTGGGCACCCAAAAGAATATGACCTTTTCTTTCTCTTGCTTTTCATGATTTTATGTATCATATAAGCAAAAAATAATAAACTGCAAAATTTTTTTAAAGTAGCGTTAAAGGCAGCTTTGCACTTAATTACTTGTTAAACAGCTTTCTATAAATGTTACGGGATAAAAGTATATAAGCACTTTAAAATTGTACAGTTTTTCTTTTTGATTAATTTATCCTGCCATAGCTTATGCCTGTACAACCTTTCAAAAATTATCTAAATTATGATCATTCACTGTTGAAAAATAGGAAAAAAGAATGAAATATTGTACAGTGACTTTTTATTTTTTTGTTTTTGGAAATATATGCAGATGTTATAATTACGATTCCAAAGTAGCTTTTTCCATGTATCACCCAGTTAAAATATCATACAGGGGACGGTGAAAACAATACCAAAAGGGAACCTCAGTCTTAACAATAAAACCATTGCTCTACATACTAAAATATGATTTATTCAGAAATAAGAATATGCCCAATGGGGTTGATGAGGTAGACCATTCAGTACTTATTAGTATCTCATATATGTCTCTCTATCACTTCCAAATAGATTACTTTGTCCAAATCAAAATTACATAAATGTTTATTTTGCTCAATGATTTTCAGCAGGTAAATAAAGCAGGAAAGATCTTATTTATATACTACCATAGAATTCATGAAATATTGCAAGCACATCCTGTAACTTTCCACTAAATTCTGTAACATAAGCCGTGGGTACAATAGTATCGGTATGCCGTAAATGCAGGGGCTGGTATCTCACACTTGGCATTTCTAAGGTGCTGCCTCATTCAAAGGATACTCACACAGTTTTATAGAAGGAGTTTATCTGAAGAATATTACATTATAATTCCTTTTCTACAGTCAAAATGTCAGTGCTGTCTCTGGATTAAATGGCCTCAAGCTTTGTTTACCATCCTCCATTTTCATCCTCTCTTTCATACATATGTATGTGTGTGATATACGTGATATGTGCCAATGTATATATGCATGAATTAATCATTATTTATGTGTGTATATATATGTGATTACATAATGATTAATCCTCTAATGATCAATTCTTTAGCTGACCTTTTTCTAGTCTGCCTTTCTTCAAATTTACACTGCAGGAGTACTATGACTACCGTATAGTAACCTCACTCTCTTACCTTATTTTAATTTTCTTCTCCATTGTAAACATACTTAAGAGTATGGTTGCATTATGATACATCTTAAGCAGGAAATCAGAAACCAGACTAAACGAGTATCAGTTCTTGGTAAGCAGCCTTGGATCACTGTCGTCCGGGGTGCTATGCTGAGTCTGTCCGACTACAGCTGCTGCTCTTGGCAGCTTCTACAGCAGGCGTCCTACCAAAATATTATTATTTGTGTTCTGCCTGTCTCCTTCAATCTTTTTATTGAAACACCATTTATGCCAGCTCTGGCTTTCTGTTCTGGCTTTTCTTCTCACTTTCCTCCCAGCAGGCACAATTTTCCTCAAGTATTCTTCCATTTGCTCTGCTCAGAATGAAAGACACAAGGAAGCGAAACATGGCCTGGTCCTCAAGGAACTCCTAGTTTTACTGATGAGAAAGGAAGATGCAAACAAATTTTAATAGAGCGTAAAATGGGTCAGTAGAAATAAGAAAAAAATGCGTGAAGCATCACAGAGGCAGGATATTACTGTTTAAAGGAGTCTGCACCAAGAATGTTTTTTATAGATGATGGGATGTTTGGGCTGTTTTATTTGTATTTAATTACAAATAATATTTCTTTATGAAAAAGAATTTAAGATAAGTTCTCATAATATTTTCTATCTTTTCTCATTGTTGTAAAATTTGTACCATTGAAAATATGAATCTTTTGCTCTGACTCATGGGGCTCAGTGGGTTGGGTGTCTTCCAGCAAACTGAAAGGTCACTGGTTCAATTCCAGGTCAGGGCACATGCCTGGGTTGCAAGCCAGATCCCTGGTTGAGGGTGTGCAAGAGGCAACCAATGGGTTTCTCTTGCATATCGCTGTTTTTCTCCCTTTCTCCCTTCCTTCCCAACTCTCTAAAAATAAGTAAAATCTTTTAAAGTATTCATCTTTCTTATAGCCTCACCACATGTTAGTCTTCATACCTGTACACACATGTACATGTGCGTTGCCTGGGCCTCCTTTACTCTTTGTGCTCGCTGCTGTGACTTCCCACGAGATATTTCTACGTGTGCCATTAACTGTTTCTACAGAGGAGAATGTTTATTTTGCTCTTCAGAGCCTTTAGCTTTACCACTTAGAGAATGTTCTTCAGATCATTTAACACATTCCCCTACTCTTACACATCTTGAAAGATAAGCAGAACTACTCTCTGCTGATCTTCCTCTTCTATTTTAAAATGTCTCCTAATGTCCATCTTACTACACTTCTACCATATTTTCCACATTAAAAAATAATTTCTGAAGTTACTGTGACAGTCAGAAAAGAGAGCGTATCTCATATTGAATGCAGAAAACTTCTTCTTCGCAAATAAATATATATATTTTTTAAGTTCCAATAGCCCACTCACATCCTTTTGTACCTGCACTGTCTACCATGCCATCTCCCGGCTAAACCTTCCTCACTCTGCTTTGGCTTTAAAGATCTCACCATTGGTTAGTTCTGGATCCCCACATTTTTGTAAGAATCAAAATATGTACTTTTAAAAATAATATATATTAAAGGGAAACATATTTATATAGCTTTTTCTTTGGTACCTGTATGTTAGTTTGACTATAACAAAATAATAATAGCTTTAGCTACATTAAAGAATAGAGCTTATTTTTAAGCTTATTATGTAGCTTAAACAAAGTGGAAATTTATTTCTCTCTAAATATAAGGGTCTAATCCTAGGCAGCCCCCTGCTGAGCTGGTGGGTGCCTGGTTTGGGGAACTCGGCTATTTCTGTCCTGCACACCAGATTGACTGTTTGGTATCCTCTCACCAGGATGTTCATGTGCCTGCCAGTGGGTAGGGGCAAGAAAGAAACAGGGAAAAGGTACTTTTAAAAACAAGACCCATGAGTTGCACGTACTGTTTTTACTCAGACCTGTTGGTCTAGTCAATTCATGACCTCGCTGAACTGCCAGGGAGGCTGGGTATCTAGCTAAAAATGACATCGAGATGTTGGAGGCAGAACATTCAGTCTCTATGCTAGTCTAACTCATACGGCCCACCTTCTTATCCCCTGGCCCAGACCTCCTGCCTTAAAATTCATTTGCACTTCTGGTTCCTGAAGAGTCTCCATCCCCAGGCCTTTTGATGTGAATAGGCTTCTGTATTACATTGCACTTATTGGTTCTCTGATGTCCCTATTCATCAGAATCTTCAGCTGTCAGGTACTCTCTTTCAATGGTGTGTAGTCACTGGTGGTCTCTTTCCCTCCCTCCTAAACTCCCACTCAGGGGACTTGCATTCCCTCTCTAGGTAGCTGTTGTCTAAACTTTTTGTCTCCTCCCATTAACATTATTCAAACTCTTACCTTCCCTTTTAGAGCAACCCCAAGTAACATGGCTCCTGCTTATCTCCTCTCCTGCTGCCTTCTTACCTGGCTTTTCCCTGACTGCTCTTGTCCTGGAGCACAGGAAATCTGTCAGCTTCAGTTTTCTATCCATCTTTGGAGCTTCCTCTTGCCACCCCTTAAGCCCTACAGACAGGAAGGAAAGGGTCCCGGCTACCCTGCACGGCTACTGCAGCTGCTAACTTACCTTGTGCCTTCTTTCATCCTGTTCCCTAAAGAGGATGCAGGAAAACCATTCTGAAATTTTGTAGGGAGAGAAGGAAAATAGTCCTTATTTTACGTAATTCTGGCTTTTTAAGAGAGGAATTTCATTACACATTTTCATTTATTTTAAGCTTTTCTATGTCCATTTGGGAGCTAAAGAGTAAAAGAGTCTTAATCAAAACACAGGCCCAGCTTTTGGACTCTGAATAAGTGCCCCCGTGCTGGTTCTGCGGGACCGCCCGAGGGAGCGAACAGAGGCCTGGGTGCCTGCTCCGTGGAGTCAGCAGGGAAGACGTCCAGCAGGCCAGTCCCTTCTTCCTGAATTGCTCTCCAAAGGCAGTCTTTTTTTTCACTTTGAAGTAAGCTCCCGGTTTTCTCATTTTCAGGGAGTTAAATTACTATAAATGTTCTGTGGGTTCATCCATTTTTTTCTTGTGTTTTTTTATTGAGGTGAAATTCACATAAAATAAAATTAATGTTTTTAAAGTGTTTATTCAATATAGAATATATTTTTAAAATTTAACCTTGATTTTCTTCTTTTTATCATGAAAGATCAAGATACCTGTTTTATTAGTATTTTTAATAAATGTCTATATTTAGGATATAAAACATGATGTTTGATTGTTTGATATACATAAACATAGTGAAATGACTACTATAGTCAGGCTAAAGAATGTATCCATCTCCTCACACAGTCATGGTGTGTGTGTGTGTGTGTGTGTGTGTGTGTGACAGAGAAACACCTGAAATCAACTTTAGTAAATTTCTCACCTATAATATGGTATTATTGACTGAGGTCATTATTCTGTACATTACATTTCTAGGCTCACTCACCCTACATAACTGCAACTTTATAAGGGCTCATCTATTTTGAGATACTACAGAGTCCCTTGCTGACCAGCGGCCCTCATGCATGTTAACCCGGCATATCATAAATTTCCCCATAGAGGTCCTCCCTCTCCACAAAAGCTGCCTGAGATTTCTTCCCCAAACTAAGGAGCTTTTTGTTCATCCAACAGTCCAGAAGGAATGCCAAATATACTTTGGGAATCCCAAGTTCTCACCTTTCCTTCTCTTGCCTCTCTGCATTCCCTCTCTTTTTTCTAATACCTCATCGCTTTATTCTGTTCACTCCAGTAGCCTCTCCTACCATTCACTAGGATTGGCTAAGGCGCCAGACTTATACTTGTTAATCTCCACAACCCAGCCAGGTAGATATTCTCCGTTTACAAAGAGGAAACAGGCAGAGAGGGGTGATAACGCCTGAAGAAGTTGAGAAATAGTGGCTGAGCGAAGATGGAAACGCTATTCAGACTCTGCAGTCAACGCCACCTCTCACTGCCTGTCAGACACTTGGGGTTTTTAGAGAAGTCATGTGGAATAAATGAAACAATGTGAAGTCCGAAAGATCCCATTTCAAAGCCTGGCTCCATCTCTTTGGTTGTATCCTAGGCAAGTCACTAAACTTCCTACTTAATTTCCTCACCTGTAAAATGGGGGCAGTGATTCATTCCTTCACTCACTAACTATTTACTAAGCATTGTTGATGTGCCAGCCACAGTTCCCGGCATTGGGTTATGGCAGGGAGTAAGACCCACTCGACCACGCACTCAAGGAGCCCACATTTTAGTGGGCAGACAAAAAACATCCATATCACGTAGTCGTAAGTGTTCTAAAGGAAAAAAACAAGGAAGAGGAAAGAAGAAAAAAGGAGAGCAAGAAAAGGCTTTTCTAAGAAGGTAAAATTTAAGCAGAAACACAAAAGTAAAGGAGGAGACACGTGAGCATCTGGGATAAGAATATCCCAGGCAAAAGGGAAGTGCAGAGTTGGAGGGAATAGCAACTAACTCAAAAGCTTGGTATATTTCAGGTACATAAATGCCTTCTTTCCCCCTTTAAAGCCAACATGTATTGCCAACAATCAGTGTGTCCTTGCCTGCATCACATTTGAGAGCTGAGCACATTTAAACACTTGCTATGATGTGGTTTCCCTCACCACCCTCCTAACAAGTCAGCCCAGAGAGTCTGCTGGTGCCACCGCCATGCTCTGCCACCTTCCACTGCCACTGCTCTCTCCTCTTTGTGCTCATTGGCCAAGTGGCTTCACCTCAGTGTGCACCAGTCTCTCCCAGAGGGGAAAGCTCTGATCGATACTTTTAAACAAAATGATGTTTACTTACATTTATTCCCAAATCGGAGCAAATCCTCATTCTTGCCTCCAGTTTTCCATGCCCTTGATTACATCCCACTTCCCCATAACGGGATGAAAAATTTCTCTTTCCTTTTCCTGTTGCTCTTCCTCCACCACTGGGTAGCCTGTGTTGCTGGCCTCCGTATCATGTGCTGCATGTTGTTTTTTCTAGGGTTATGCCTTTATGTAACTTAGAACTTATGTCTTCATGTCTCCTGTTCCACTCTTCTCTTTTAGCCTCTGCTGGTTCTGTCAGATCTTCAATGAATGACTCTTCTTCCTGACCAATGTCTGACTATACTGGGCGCTTGTGGGAGCCATTTAACAGGGCTTGATATTTCCCTTCCATGTTCTTGCTCCATGTTCTCTGGATCCTGGCCAGAGAAGGTATTTACCTCTGCAGCAAGTCAGCCATCTCCTCTCACTAGCAGATGCAGTAATTTTCCTTCCATTTTCTTGATTCCTCTGTTGTCCATTCTGGGCCATTCTTTCCATCATCTAAAATCCTTTGCCATTCTCCCTGTGAGCCTTTTTGCACTGGCTGCTGCTCTGTCTATTATAGCCACGGGTAGCTTTCCCAAGTTCTTGTCTCTTTCATTCTGGGTCCTTGCAGTGGGAGTAGCCTATCTTTACTGAAAATGATTTGTGGCCATCTATTCGAAATAGCCTTTTCTACTTCTTTTGAAAGAACATATTGATAGTCTCTCCTCTTTGAAACCCCTCTTCTCCCCTCGCATTGCACTGATTGCTTGAACCACATGCAGACTATGTTTTCAGAACCATCCTCTGTTATAAGCACTTCCTACCTCAAAGAAAACTCTGTCAAGTAACACTTTCTTCCTCTTGACACATGACTTTGCACCTTACTTTTCACAAATGCTGCCCTACCCACCAGTATATGTGATTGAACAAATGCCTTTTTGTGATCGTCTCCACCCAGAGACATGGTCAGGGCATTTGTTCTTTTCGAGATGAAAGACTACGATCAGAGAGGTCATGCAACCTCCCTCCCAGCACACAGCCAACGAACAGAGTTGCCACTTGGGCTCTCTTTTCTGTAGCCCCCTTCTCTCTCCAGGGCCCCATAGCAAATGGCTCTGCCAGTTGTGCTGGAGCTGTTAATACCTTACAGTGCTTGATGAAACTACCAAATTCTCTCAGAGCCTTTCTTGAATTTCTGAAGAAAATGAATGGGTGATTTTTAGCATCAACCTGTTCAGTGGAATCGCCTTAAAGTGGTTTCTACCAGCCCTCTACTTGATTTGTGGATGATTGCACCTTGATTTGTGGGTGATTTCACCTATTCTTGTTTAGTAAACTCACATCCCAAATCAGCCCTGAAGGATACGCTCCAGGTTCTTCCCTGCTCCCAACCATAAGCAGACTGTGCTTTCAGAACTGCTCTATTCTTGATACGCCATTTTATGCCCTTACCTTTGCACCCCATTCTGCTTCTCTCGTCCTCTTTGCTTACCCCTGTGCTACTGCTTTTCTGTACTGTCCGCAAAGTTTCTCTCTGTGGACCAGTGGCTCTCAAAGTGTGGTGCCCAAGATAGAAGCATCAGCATCATGGGAGAACCACTGAATCAGAGACACTGAGGGTGAGGCCCAGCAGGCTGTGTTTTAAGAAGCCCTCCAGTGGGGTTGAACATAGTAGAGCCAGGGGGAGCTGGTACAGATACCTTTGTCACCTCTTCCTGTGTCTATGTTTAGTGATGCTACCTTCATAGCTCAAAATTGGCCACGTTGGGAATGTTTACACCATGGAAATTGGCAAACAATACAAATCAGAGCTTTTTATCCTAATAGCCATTTGTTAGATTTTTTTTTTAGCTTACTACTGCCCCTAGGTGATTCTCACACACACTAAAGTTTGAGAACTTTAAGATTTACGTAGATTATATCTGATACCCTGCTCAGGAGGATTAATCTGTGCTCTACTTCTTCAGACTCTTAACCAAGTTATTCTCCTGACATTTCTTCTCCTTCAAGTTTTAGGTTCCAGAGATACATAAAGGACTACTATGTGTGCTCATTACTTGCCCCTTCTTGTCTCATTAAATAATGTGCAATGACAGCAGATTCTGTGACCCTGAGACTCTCCTACATCCATCTCTCTTGTCGTAGCCATACTTTTATTTCCTGGTCTATGCACTTTATTCACACAGGTAAAGCCATCATGATTTCTATCCAAAATGCTATGAATTCAGGAGTGCACCTATGATCCCCTCTCTCTGTGAAGTGGCTGAAACATCACAGGTATATGACTTGTCCAAGGTTATCTGGTTACTTGTCAAGTCAGGAGAGAGGCCAAAATCAGAAGCAAAGTGTAATCTTCCTCCAGGATTGCTAGTGAAAGAGTGTACCAAGTGATACATGAAAATACCCCTAGACACGTGTTATTCAGAAATCAAATTAGTAAACATTAAACTATAGAATCATCAAATGACTGAAAATCTAGCAGCCTAGCATTAATCTTATTCGATCGCCCTCTTTTCTTTCCTTTAAAAGTCTTCATTTTTACTTATCTTCACTTTGCACTCTACCTTTCATTGATTCTCTCTTTAATTCCCGGATGCCATTCAGCAAACTGTTTCTTCTCTCAGATCTAGATGACTCCAAGCTGGTATCCTGTGGTTCAATGCTCAACCACTTAAAAGAAAGGTTGCAGCATTTTCTTTTGTAGTCAGGTGGATTTGATTGTTTAAAACCAGCTTTCTTTCAAAGACTCTCACAGACTGTACAAAAGCTTAATCATTGTATCAGTGTGTGGACTAAAATAAAACCTAGGGTGCACCATACAAGGGCGCCTGTTCTCTGATTTTTTTAAGAAATAAAAAAGCTCCTTTTGTCTCCTTTTCTGTCTGACAAATTAAACTCTAGTGTTCTTGGTGAACAATGAATTACTTCTAAAATTATGCATATGTATTTTGAAATGTTTTTTTTTGTTTTCTACTGAGACAGCATTTAGAATTGTGAGTTTTATTTCTTCTATACCTAGATCCGACTCCCTTTTCTCCAAGTGTTTACTTGTCCTGCTTGGTTGCCTTTCCTGCTTTACCCATTTGTAATAACTTTTTCTTAATCACTTCGAAATCTACCATATTTTCTCCTGTTTTTTTGGCCCCTGATCTCCCCAGGGCATTAATTGCAGTGAGGGGTGGACACATTTGGGGCCTGCCGTGGACTTTTGTCCCTTCGGCTGGATCCCAACCACTTGCCCAGGCTGGGTCTTCAGGGTTCTTTCCAGAACTGCTCTCACAGTGCATCTCTTTCTCTCCCGGACAGCAGATGAAAGACACAATAGACATTTTATATTTACCCTTGACAATTCATTGTGAATTCCAAGACCATTTTAGGAAACACTGACCTTGTACAGTTATCCCTTATTGGTAATTTTTTCAGAAATTATTTTATTTCTCATATCATAAAATTGCTAATATTCAACACGTTCAAAGTCAGCTCTTTGATTCTTCAGAACTGGTGGAGCAAAGGCCTACTGCCCTCACTCATTCATTTATTACAAGCCTCCCCTGAAATACACAAGGACATGTGGGTACCCTGGCAAGGCTGATTATTGGTTCAACGTCTTCTCATTAGGACCAGGGTTTTCTATTAGTGTATACCTTTTTCATTGTGTTGAAAATAAGAGATTTATTACCTGCACTAAATATCAGGTAACATTATAACTTCATCGTAATTGCTTTGCTATTGCAATTTTCTGAACCAGATAACTTCCGAGGAGGTATATAAGAAGACTTGAAATTTCAACAATAAACTAAATCACATATTCCCAGTAAACAAAAGCTATGCCGTGCATCACACATGTTCAGGATTTCAGCTTCTGGTGACTGACTTCACGCAACTGACTAGAGGCTGGAGGCAGCGTGTATGCAGGTGAGTGGCTCTCCCTGCCAGTGCAAGGAGCAGCTTGCGTGCACACCATGCGTGTCCTCAACAGATGAGTGGTGTCGGTGAAGACTTTTATATTCTCACTCATGGGAGCTGTTTACTTTGATGGGAACAAGACCAGTTTACAAGCTGCCAGTCTCCTGTGGAAATCCAGCTTTACTGGCACACATCTTTTATTTATTCCAGTGATATTAAGTAACCAATTATGGATGCCCTTAGAGGAGCCCTTGGCAATTGCCCAGCTATCCTGACCTTAATGTATTTGAGATATTAAGGAAAAGCAAGATGCATGCCATGTTCCCAGAGGACATCTACCAAATGAGGCAGAAGCAGAAACAGATCAATTGCAAAACTCAGTTAATTAGACAATCAGAATATATCATTGTGTTTAAATATTTTTATAATAATACTATATTGTAACATATCAGAGTCCAGCAAACGACGGCTACTGCAGGCCAAGCCCATCCTGTCTCCAGTTTTTATAAGTTTTATCGGAACACAGCCACACTCACTAATTTACATATTACACATTGCCCATGGCTGTTTTTGAGCTATGACAGAGTTAAATATTTGCAAGAGATCAAATGACCCACAAAGCCAAAGTTTACTCTCTGGCTTTTGACAGAAAAGGCTTGTTGACCTCTGCAATAAACTATGTATAAACCTGTATCAAAGGTATGAGTCCAAATACTAAAGGCATTTAAAGTACTGACTCAAGACCGCTTGTAGTATTTTCACAATATCTGTGCTGTGTGGCCAGGCCTGGAAATGGTAGTGAAATATGACCATCATCGTACTGATGATAATAGAAAACCATTAAACATTTTATGAGTGCTTAGAATATAGCATAGGTATCGATTCTGAATTTAGTGAGAAAATGTTCTTTTCTTCTTCTTCCACAAATCTGTCATCCTACTATAAAAAAAAAGTGAAATAGGGGAAACCAAATGTTTTCTTTCTTTTCCTTAACAGTCTGTCCCTGTAATGGGACTTTAAAACCTTACATTTACATTTTAAAAATCTAAGTCTAGAAATCAACAAATATAAAACCATTTATATTTTAAATAAATTCCCCACTAGAATACTTCCTTTTGATTCATAAAAAATAAGGTGGACTAAATGACTATTTCTTCATGAGATTTTCCAATCAATATAATCATGGAAGGCTCCATGATCCACCCACATCTTTATTTTGCTACTGTTTTTATCAGAACTTTGCGCTCTCGAGTTTAGTTGAACAACATGGGCTAAGCACCCTACCAGCTGTCAGTTTCCATTTCCTATCTGCAAAATTGAAGCCCTTCCTCTCATCTGTAGGGCTGTGCCAAGAATTAATGAGATAAAACTTGAAAACCACTTAGCACTGTGGTACACATGTGAAAAAGGTTAGTTTTCTTCCCTTTTGATACATCCTGTAACAGTTGAACATTTTTCATGTCATACTTAATGCAAACGTTCCTGTCAACTTATAACTTAGTGAAAGGACCACCTGAGTGAACTAGACACTGATGTGTGGTTCAGCTTGTTAAATGTCTCTTAAAGCATTCATCCCAGTCATTACCTGATAATACCATTTCAAGTTATTGAACCTAGGGGTGCTGTACTCTACAGGGCTGATAATGCAATAATATTGTCATAGGAAGGCAGTCGGGACTGTCTTGTATTCTTTCTACCACTTAAGTCATTTGTAACTCTGTTGGAATAGTTGCCTTAATGCCCACATTAACCTCTAGAAGTCTGCAGATTTTGAGTGTCTGTCTTTAAGAAAGAATGTAATGGCCTGTCATGAGGTCTCAAATTCTGGCATCCATTAGTATTTTTATCTTATTTTTCTAGGATTTTCTGTGAAGGTGCTTGGAAATATTTAGATACTTTTTAATTGCAAAAAGAAAGCAACACTTCTGAGAATTGCAGCTTCTTTAGCTTTGCTTTATTCGACATTTGAATGCCTTCCTTTGTTCCCCCAGCTCACAAGCTTTCCAAGACTCCTTACTGAACACAGAATAAAACTCCATTTCCTGACCACAAGACTTAAGTTTAAAATTAAGCTAGCCTATTCCCCTATTTCTTGTTGAATACTAGGTCATATTCCTTTGTTCGTTTCCTCAGTGCTGAGAATAGTGACTAGCACATAGTAGATGCTCCAAAAATATCTGTTAACTCTAATTAGTAACTGAAGTAGTAACCTCCTCCACAACACCCACTATTCTTGGCTCCCTGAATGTGCTCTGCCCCTTACAACTTTGGGGTACTTCCCAGAACTGTCGAACACTACCCATAGTTTCAAAGCTGCTCTTGTAGATAGAGAAGTTAGAGAAAAAGGCGTGTGAATAGAGACCTGGATTACTCAAAGAAATATGCTAGGCCCTGTGCTAGGGGCTGAGAACATAGAGATCCATGAACCATGCTCCTTGCTCCTATCATGAAGAAACCTACCTACTGGTTAGGTGACAAAAATTGCACTTTAAAGGTGCGGAAAGCACACTGATATAACCTGTTGGGGAAAGTCGTTCTAACACTGGTATGGTTGCCTCGCTGTTTCATGTGCCTCTCTTTTCTTTACTATATTGTCATCTCAACCAGGAAGGAACCGTGTATTCACCTTGGTATGCCCCAGAATGCCTTGAGTCTCCGTGTGTTCTATTACCAGCAGGCTGTTGGGCCCAGCCAGTGCAGCCCTGAGGAGAGGCATCCCAGCACTTCAGCTGGAGCTGGGGAAGGAGCTGCCTGGAGCTCCTGTCTTGGTTCTCATCAGACCAGCGGATCATTCTCTCCCTGTGCATGACTGTACACACTGCTGAAACCCCCGCAGCCCAGCTGATGAGCTGCCAAAGCCAAGCGGCCAGGCTGGGCCTCTGGGGCACCTGTGAGGTCATCCTCTTCCTTCTGTTTGGAAACTTTTCTGTGATCATAGTGGAGATAAATGGTGGAAGCTGGAGAAACTCTTCCTCTTTCCTCTCTGCATCTATTAAAAATGTACCCCAACACCACACAGGACAGCATGATTTATCTTGGTTAACAAAAGCTTGTTTCTGTGTTCTTCTCAGGAAAAGAAGGCATTTTTAAATGGAAAGTTTAAATTCCAAAGTCTTCAGGCACCCTGTGCTCATTCTCAGAGGCCTATCTGAGACTTTCCTTTGTTCGATAACCAGCTGTTTTGATAAGGACATTGGTGTTCAGAGAGGCAGAAAGAAAGAGCAGGGGAGGGAAAAACAGGACAATGTGTGCTGCTGTAGAATCATGTGTGGCATCATAGAATAAACAGACACCTATTCTGAATCCCTAATTCTATCATATTATTTCCATAGGAGACAGTATTGTCTTGCCTACACATAGTGCCTTGCCCAATGTTAACACTAATCTAGACTGGCCTGGATTTCATGTTAGATGACTGTAGGCATCTAGATGGTGTGGTCACGGCCCAGGGCAGCTCACCAGGGTCACAGAGCAGAACCGCATGATTCTGTGGAATCGAACATCTAGTTCAGAGTCATGGGTAATCATTATGCGACAGAATGCACAATCTTCCTCTGTCCCCCTGGCTCTACTCTTCCTCTCTCCTTACCCACTCTCTTTTTCCACCGAAGTGCCCCCCCAGAGCTGCAAGTCCTCGCCATCCATTATGCACAGCCCTTTAACCCCCTCCAGCCTTTACTCTTGAACTCACATCCCCGAGCACAGCACGGAGAGGGGCAAATCCAAGGCTAAAGAAACGTGCTTTTTATCGTAACCCAGTTTTCTGGACCCATGTAAACAGATGGCACTTTGTTTTAATAATATTCCTACTAACATTCAGAGGAATGGTGCCTTTCATTGAGCCAAATAAACTTCCTTGTTCTTTTCAGCCACAAATTAGCATTTTATGCAGAAACCACTTAGAAATTTCCTGGGTTTCAGGTGTTTAATAATACTTATTCAGTGAATGAATAAATATGAATGCATTCATGTGTAATTTGAATTATTCATGCATGACTAATGGATAAATTAGGAGTGGATAGGTGAGGAACTCTTCGAAGGAGTGAATCATGTAGAAAGATAATCGGTGTGATTTTAGAGATATGTGAATGAGGATAAGAGTTCTAATTTCATCAGTAAGACGTGTCTTGAGAAGCTTTCCCAGTAATGTTGTATTAGTGTTATTCAAATCCATCTCTTCTTTAGTTCACATATCTAATAGCACTGATATGCAAGACAGGACAAGTGATCATTATTACCATGTACGACCTTGGCTTCACTAGAACGGAATTAGCAAATTGGCCAGATACCATTATTTATCATAAATGGGTGCATGCTTGTAAAAACATAAATATGTAATATTTGTATATGTAAATCAAATGTATATTAAATTCCATGAAAACTTAAATTTTATGAAATATTTTTCTACCCAGTCCAAAATTTCATCATACTAAAGCTGCTACACTTTTTATTATTTTTTAAATAACTAGAGTATTAAGCCTTAGTTGGCTCATTGGCTTTAAATTCATTTGGCTGTTACCAGTACTGAAGCAGCGCCTACTGATACCTGGTTTATGACTGGTTGACTGAGGGCCATCACCGGGAACTAGGATTGACCTGTATGTAAGACGACCTCATCTGTATGTGTACAGAGCCTTACTCTCAATACTGCTGCTATCATAGCATATACAGTTCCGATCTCAGTCAGTTGTTTTTCTTCTGTTTTGTTTTTAGCTAAATATGTGATACAGTGGGAAAAGGTGTGACAGAAAATATTGTTGGATCAAATAAATAGGCAGGTCACAGAGGTATGATTCTAGGTTAATTGAACAAGGCTGTAGCAGGAACTCATAAAATAGCTTGGAAAAGGAAGAAGAACAAGTCCTACCTGAACATGATGAAGGCTCTGCTAGGAAAACGAATTCTAACAGGGAAGTGGATTCGAATCTAGAACCAAGAATCAGGCTGCTTCAAACTGTGTGGGTCTTTAGATGGAGATTTAGCAGAAATGTTACTATCCAGTGGATTTGAGTCTGCCTTGAAAGGAAAAACAAATTAATTGTATACTTGGCATGCTAATGGATGCTATTAATATATTTTCAGGCTCATTCTCACTGGTTTAGAATTAGTTGGGATTGGTACTCACATTGGCTGTGATGGGCCCAGCAAGAAATGACACATTCACAACCACTATGGGGTGTTTTGTGCTCTTTAAACATATATGGAATTCTATGAATAGCAATTGTGCTTATATTAAAGAAATTTTGAAAATGTGAAACATATGGTCATGAGTGTCAGGGTATAAGATGACTCATTTATAGTAATTCCACTTCATTAATGCATTAAACATTTTTATTATCTTATGTTCCAAAAACTATATGTTTCTTAGTACAAAACAGAATTTACAATGTTTATAAGTTTTCTGCTTTTTGTGATGTTCATTGCATAAAAATTGGAAAGTTCAAAAGAGTATAAATATTTTTAATTGTAATGCTGTCCCCACCGAGGCAATATTATTATTTTTAAAGTACATTTTATTGATTATGCTATTACAGTTGTCCCAGTTTTTTCTCCCCTTTATCCCCCTTTCACCCTGCTCACCCCCCGCCCTCCAGCATCCCCCCACCTTAGTTCATGTCTATGGGTTGTATATGTAAGTTCATTGACTTCTCTATTTCCTATACTAGTCTTAACCTCCCCCTATCTATTTTATGCCTGCCAATTATGCTTCTTCTTCCCTATACCTTTTCCTGAATTTTCCCCCTCCCACTCCCCACTGATAATCCTCCATGTAAACTCCATTTCTGAAATTCTGTTCCTGTTTTGTTTACTTAGTTTTTGTTTTTTAGGTTCAGTTGTTGATAGTTATGAGTTTGTTGTCATTTTACTCTTCATAATGTTTGTTCTTCTATTTCTCAGATAAGTTTCTTTAACATTTCATATAATAAGAGCTTGGTGATGTTGAACTCCTTTAACTTGACCTTATCTGGGAAACACTTTATCTGTCCTTTCATTCTAAATGATAGCTTTACTGGGTAGAGTAATCTTGGGTGTTGGTTCTTGCCTTTCATGACTTCAAAAACTTCTCTCCAGCCCCTTCTTGCCTGAAAGGTTTCTTTTGAGAAACTGATAGTCTTATGAGCACTCCTTTGTAGGTAACTCTCTCACTTCCTCTTGCTGCTTTTAAGATTCTCTTTTTATCTTTAATCTTGGGTAACTTAATGATGATGTGCCTTGGTGTGTTCCTCCTTGGGTCCAATTTCTTTGGGACTCTCTGAGCTTCCTGCACATCCTGGCAGTCTATCTCCCTCACCAGATTGGGGAATTTTTCCTGCATTATTTGTTCAAATGAGTTGTCAGTTTCTTGCTCTACCTCTTCTTCTTCTGGAACCTCTAAGATTCAGATCTTGGGGCATTTCAAGTTGTCCCAGAGTTTCCTAAGCCTCTTCTCATTTTTTAAAATTCTTGTTTCTTCATTTTGTTCCACTGAGATGTTTATTTTTTCCTTTTGTTCCAATCATTGATTTGAGTCCCAATTTCTTTCCCTTCACTGTTGCTTCTCTGTATATTTTGTTTTGTTTCCTTTTGTGTAGCCTTTATTTCTTCCTTCATTTTGCAACTGAGCTCAATCAATTCTGTTAGCATCCTAATTACCAGTGTTCTTAACTCCACATCAGATAAGTTGTCTTATCTCCTTGTCCCTTAGTCTTTTTGGAGTTTTGCTCTGTTCTTTCACTTGAGCCATATTTCTTTGTCTCAGTGCACCTGTTATGTCGTAAGGGGGCGGGGCCTTAGGTATTCACCAGGGTGGGGCCCCCCTCTTTGCTGCTTTGTGCTGCTGTCTGTATGGGAGGAGTCAGAGAGAGAATAGTGCCACTCACTCACTTCACTGTAGTTCCACATTCCTGTGAACTCTCCTGTGAGACTGGGAGTTTCTCCTGCCTTTGCAACCCCCAAGAGTATTTTACAGCTAGAGGTTTTGAGTCTTTAGTTTCACATTCAGCCAGCCTCACCCACCCACACCGTCCGCTGCCTTGTCCCATGTCCTCTCCCCCTGGCTGCCCATCTCTGACTCTCCTTCTAGTCCGGGTGAATGTTTCTTTAACTCCTTGGTTGTCAGAGTTCCGTGCAGTTTGATTCTCTGCCAGTTCTGGTTGTTCATTGTTTTTAAATTGATTGTTATCCTTATTTTGGTTGTATGAGAAAGCAAAGCATTTCTACCTATGCTACCATCTCGGCCCTGAACAAGACAAAGAACATTAGCACTGTGGTTTTTGTCCCAGTATTTCTGTACATATTATAAATTTACTACATATTGTTAAACATTTTTTCTAATCTGTTCTTTTTTCCCCTGAATGTTGTACCAGGCACTTTTTAGTATTATTAAAATATCTACAAAATTTTATTAATTTTATTGGCTACAAAAATATATCTTTGTATAGAGACAGTCTCATTTTACTCAATTGAACAGTGTTGAACATTTAGATAGTTGTCAATTTGTCATTATTACCTGTAACTTAATAAGGAACATCTGTGGATATAAATAATTTTCTAAAATTCCAACTATATCTTTAAGGTTTATTTATAGATTCAGAATAATTTTTATTCAAAAAAGATGAAGATTTTTAGAGGTTTTTGCTATACATTAAGAAATTGCTTTCTGAAAATGTTATGATTTATATACCAATCAGTAGTATAGAAAAGTACACTTTTTTGTACTGTTGCCACCACTTAAGATTATTATAATTTTATATTACTTGCTAATTAGATGGGAGAAAATTGTATTTTGCTATTGTGTTGATTTTATTTATTTGTTTACTAGTGAGGTTGAACATTTCTTTTTTACATACATTAAACATTGGAACATCGTTTTCTGTCATCTTTCTATTTTTGAACTTTGGTCATCAATTAATTGTTAGAAAAATGTTCCATGAACAGAGAAAAAAATATAGTCGATTCTCATTCTTCATGGCAGTTATTTTCTGTGAACACTAAATTAGCAAATACCGAAGCATTCTTCCTAGGGAGATGCAGCACTAGGTTTCTGGGAGCCTCTGGCCATAACATTTGCATTCACCAATCAATACATACCTTGTTTTGTGTGTTTTTATTTAAAGACAACTTATCTAATATATCTTGTTGATTGATTACCATTAAACTCATTGCCAACAGCACTGTAACTCATGCCTGAAAAAAGCTTATCTGACACGAGTTTTCTCTGTAAGGCCCATCGCAGCCTTTGTGTGCATACCAACACTAAACAGTACTGCAGTGCTGTTCTTTGGGGCCATTTTAAAGAGCAAAATGACCTACAAAAAGCACAGACGTGCAAATACTGTGGCAACAAACATGCCACACTAAGGAGGTTTGTGTATTTATACTGCGAGAGCTAGAACCAGAAGGTGGGCATTTATCTGGTTCAGCTTCGGCTGGGAATGGGAGGCAACTCAAATTTCCCCCCACTCTGTGCATGTCTGTGAGACACTGTGACAGGGTCACGAGTATGGACCTGGGGGTTCACTGTAAGTTTAGAGGAGGAGGCAAACCCACAAACACAGAGTGCGTGAATCATGAAGATTGTATCTTCACGTTTTAGTGACTGGGCTATAGGGAGATGGTGATGAATATGGGTGAATAAAGAAATGAATGAACAGGCAGGTAAAGATAAATCAATTCATTTTATAGGACACCAATAAAAATAAAAAATGTTCTTTAAAGCCTGTAATTTTGAAATATAGATAGGAGTTGCCATAGCCACAATAAAAAAAAAGAGCAAAACCGAGAAAGACTAAGTCAGTGCACTGCCACATGAGGAGAGCCAGCAGGCAGGAAGTGCAAAGGCCACCAGTGCCCAGCCAGACAGTGGCGAATGTGAGTCTCACTTACCATCTTGTGACCTTGAATGAGAACCAGTGTGAGCCTCCATTTTCTCCTCCACTAAATCAAGATTAAGATATCCCCCTTAAACTACAGTGCTTCTTACAGGTACTGCTTGTCTCATTTCACAGTTGTAGCCCTAGGACTTTGCACAGGTCCCAATATGTATGTCACTTATCTGTCAGATATAATATTATGTCAATGCCCAAAATGTACCAAAAATAAATGTAAGAACAAAAAGAGGGAAGGACAGAATACTGTACCTTTAAAGTGCAGAGTAAAGCATTTTAATTGTAAAACCCTTGTCATATGAAACTAGGCACTGCCAATAAATAGTTAACACCTATTGATCTCTATCTCAAGCACTGTGCTGCTTTATTTAAATGATTTATGTGAATTCAAATCATATGAGTGATTTATTGATTTATTTATTTTTACTTAGCAAACACTTATATAGTAATGCTTTACGAGTCCTAATTTACTTAAGCCTTGTAACAACACTATGTAGTAGGTATTATTTTTACAACCATTTTATGCATGAGGTAGGGCGAAAGTAAGTTTTCCAAGGTCGCACAGCAAGTAAATGGTGGAATCAGGATTTTAGTTAAGTGCCTTGGCTCCAGAGTTCATGTTTATAAACTCTATTTCGTCACAACATTTCTAGGAGATTTCAGATAAAGAAACGGGGATTAAGTAACTGACCTAATGTGGCAATGAACCTACTGGTGTGTTGTTAGGATTTATAGCTCCAGGCCACAAGCACTCTGGTAACAAAACAGCAGAGGCTTCAATGGTTTCTTCTGCTGCTTCTAAGTGCTTCTAAGAATGAGGCCACTTGCTTTCTCTCTTCCTGTTTTAATAATGAAGCCGGGTTATCATGGTCACAATTCTAGATTTTGTTTGGGTCCTGGGAGCAGGTACTCATAGAATGTAAGAAAAAAGCAGAAAGAGTATTAGAACATTCCAGAACTAAGAAAGGGAGACGTTATGTTGTCAGGATTAACAGCTTGAGCTACGGACTGACACCATCTGCATTCAAATCAGGCTGTTCTGTTACCAGCTGTGAGGTGTTGGTAAATTACTTCATCTCCCTAAGACCTCGGTTTCATTTATCAAATTGGTACAGTTCTTCCTAACCAAACTATGATTGTATTGATACGAGGATTCAAAAATTAATAGCTATAAAGCACTAAAGAAAGGCCCTTGGAACATAGTAAACATACAAATGAAATTTCACTAATAAAAGCAGTACTTTAAAATTATCCACCTCCTGTGTACTAGTAGCTTTCCAAACGTTTGTGATCACACCTCTATCACTACAATTGGCATGCATACCAATATCCTCATTTTATGCATAAATTGTGGAAGTATATTGCTGTGATGATATGTTCCATGTAGTTTTAAACAAGGCCACAGAAATGATTCATCAAGTCCTAGTGTATCTCTCTCCAATACCCTTGAGCTTCCCTGGACACCCCAATCATTGTACTTCCCCCCCAAAGAGTTCTTTGCTCACAGGTACCTATGACCTCCTCCAGTCTTTCTCAGTTCCAGTGACACACTAAAGAAAAAGGGCGACTTCTGCTGAAGGAAAGTAACGACATCTATTGCCATCTGAGAACAGTAATAGTCCCTTAACTCTCCCAATATTATTCACACGCTCAACATTCTATGTTATCTCTACTGAGCCCTTTATCAAAGGCCAAAGGTCTGGTGGCCAAGGCAAAGTCTACCTTACATTGATTCAACTTCTCACTTTTTCCTTTTTTCCCAGCTCTAAAGGCCAAGAGCATCTTCGGAGATTAAATTGGTCTCTATCAGGGGTCAGAGATGAATATTTTGCTTGTGTAAGTCTCTTAAGAATCAAATTTAGAGGCGTTGAAGACTGTGTACATGAGAGGGAGGTCCAAGGAACTGGTTAATGGAGATGGCTGTGAGCCAAAATTCAGAATTTGAGTTTGCTCCAGATGATAAAAGAAACAAATCAATTGTCAAGAAGTGATGCTCTTAAAGATGGAAGAAGCTGAATTCTGCTTTTCAAAAATATGGTATACTCTTTTTTTCTTTTTTTTTAATTTAGTTATTTTTCAAGTACAGTTTTTTGTTTATTTATCCCATCTCAGCCCACCCCTCCCTTATGCACCCCACCTCCCTCCCATTTCCACCCCCCTTAGTTCTTGTCCCTGTGTCCTTTATACTTGTTCCTCTAAATCCCTCCCATTTTTCCCCTTAAATTCCCTCTCCTCTCCCCTCTGGTCACTGTCCCCCTGTTATCTATTTCAGTGTCTTTGTTTTTATTTTGCTTGCTTGTCTGTTTTGTTATTTAGCTTCCTGTTAAAGGTGAGATCGTATGGTGTTTGTCTTTCAACCCCTGGCGTATTTCACTCAGCATAATGCTTTCCAGTTCCATCCATGTTGTTGCAAAGGGTAGTAGCTCCTTCTTTCTCTCTGCTGCATAGGTATACTCTTTATTCTGCTTATCTGTTTTTCTTTTCTCTCCCAAGGAATATACACCTTAAATGTGGAGGGGAAAAGACAAACCCTTCCCCTTATACATTCCAAACCTGTGGTTACTTTGGCTTTGAAAAAAATATTTTTATAACAAATAACCCATATATCATATGAGTAGCATAGAAAAAGGCAAACATAGATCCTTTGGGACTGTTTCTATGTGTCCAGGATGTTCCTTAGGAGAAAAACATACATATATCACAGATGTGATAGGTGACCTATTGCTGATACCACTCCTTGGAACTCCTAAAATCACTCCAAAGGTCTTTAGATAGATTTTTCTCTTGGGCAACATGTTTGCAAAGGGAAATATCCATGAGCTATGAAGAGATCTAGAGGAAAAATCCTGTACCTCACAGTAATAAAAAATACCTAATTAAGCATTCTGTAAGAACTGTTTTACTTTGTAGACTCTTTCTGAGAAAAGATTATGTATGTATTTTTTAATATAGCTTACACATACTAAATGATGATTATGACATCATTTGCTATGATGTCACGGCTATGAAATCATTTTCCAAGTATTACAGTATTTAGTAAATTATAAACCTATCAATAAATCTCATTCATTTTTTAGAGAACTATGCATTGAATATCTAATCTCTGGTATACCATTCCAGGTTTCTGGGATATATGAGTGCACAAAATAAATAAAAATTCAGTTGAGAGATGGAATTCCCACATGTCCTCCTGAGGATGCCAGGAATGCACTAACCTCACCCCTCATACCTGAGCCAGTTCACATTGTGTTTGTAGCAAGCAACATTGAGAGATGAGGTAATGTCTCCTTTTAGGACAAAATAAATAAATAAATAAAACAGGCTAGCTTACTTATTGAAAAACAGTGGTTTCCCATACCCACTATGCCTTCTGCACAATGCAAACCCACTGCGTGTGTAGTGTCCGTCTGCACCACCCCCACACACATCGCCCCAGTAGAATCTGTGGGATGAAAAAGACCAGCAAACATGATGCTCGTGGCAGCTGATGTGCTATGAATAATAAAGCAGTTTGTTCTGACCTTCGAAGCCCATGTCTTTTGCCCCCTCCACGAAACGTTAACAGGACAACTTTTTCGCTATAGGGTAGATTCAGTCCCAGACATGACAGATCTCTGCCCTCATTCAATTTTCATTCCAGCTCACATTGTTTCAGTTCTATCTTGCTTTCAGAGTTCAATAAAAAATTTAAAATCCCCCTTGCTTATTTCTGCACCTTGTCTCAGGATCTCCTCAATTAGGCCTTTTTCCTATCGCTCGTCACCACCCCCACCAAAAGGAGAAGGGCTACCTGTTGTAGAATGTGCCTGTGTGTTATATTTCATAGGAAATTAATAAACCTTGAGCAGTGTGATTTTATTTTTATAGGACAGTCACTGCTCTAAGGCACAGAAGACAATTTAAATACTAAGACAGAATTATTTTGTAGATCTATTACTAATGGATTGCTAAAGGCAGGAATTTCAGTCATGGTTTTTGCTATCAGTCTACACCAATTAGTGATATTCCATCAGCAGGATTTCTGGTACCTGTGTCCCCAAACAACTGCTTGGTTTTGAAAGATGGGTTTACAAGCTCATTATTCATGGATTGTATAGAGGTTTGTTATGATGCCATCGTTGGTGGGTTATGTTTGAACTTCTGGTATGTAAAATAGAGCGTATTTCAAATGGTTTGTAGTACAAAAGTTATGTGTACCCCCTAACCATGAGGGTGATGTGTTCTCTTCAATACATTTTTTTCATTGAAAATTACCCCAGGAAAATAAAATGTCTAGAAATTAGTGAGGAAAGAAGATATGTTCACCTTGAGGCTTCAGGGGAAAGCTGTCAAATGTCATCTTATCATTTAAAATTAAGGAGAATGTATTTAGGAAATGTAAATATTTATTTAGCCAATAGTTCTATATTCATTCATGTAACTTAGTTAAACTCTTACCAAGTGAGTTCTAGGCGCCCAGCAGTATGCCCTTTGCTGAGAGTTCCCCAGGGGGTAAGACGCAGTCCGCAACCCCCAGGTCTTACTTGAGTGCTGGTGGAGAGACGCACACTGATTTTTTTCACTGTCACGGCAGGGATGCTCTGGAAATAGACCACTCACCTTATCCTAAGGGTTCTACAAAAGGCTTTCTGGAGCTGACATTTGAGCTGAGTCTCAGTTTTATTTTTCTAATAGATACTGGGTAACAGTTCTATACTAGACATGCTACATAAGCAATTTCTTTATTCGTAGTTTGGAGAAGTATTAAACACAGACAATAAAAATTAGCATGAAAACTAAGCATATGGTCAATTAAAAATAGGTATGTTTATAGAAAAATCATAGTGTATGTTTGATTTAAAAGTGTGTCTTTTTGGTTTTTATCATTCATTGAATAGTCATTGATTTTTAATGAATAATTCCCAGATTATTCATTGTAACCCTGGCTGCCCCTGTCCCACCTGCTCCCCCAACATCTGCTTTCATCCTGACTCCGCATCACTAGACTCCTTTTTAGAATTTAGAATTTCTAACATATGGAGCCAGTAATACAGCAATGATTAATTTCTTCCTTTTCATATTTTTCAAGGATTTGTATTTTTATTGGACATAAATATAGTAAAGGTGTTTTATAAGCTTAAGGATAAAAAGAGAAATCAAGCTTCCAGATTTCATCCTTCCTGGCCAAATTCAAAATTCAAGTGTAATACCTTTGACTGGGCCTTGCTCTCCAGGACGCTGTGATCTTAGAACAGTTTTATTGCTCTTATTATTGAGGATTTTGTATTTGTTGCTTTTGTCGTTAAGTGATGTTCTGACCTGGATATTATGATATATTAGTCTTGATGGGGCTGCATTGTTGCGCCAGATGAAATGTGTGGGAAAGTCATTGAGCAGGTGGAAAGTGCTATTTAATCCTTCTAACAGGAACGGCTCCTGGGGGTATCGAGAAAATGTAAAAAGCAGCAAAACTGGTTAGTAGAGCTGAAGAATAGCAAATGTCTCCTTCTGTCATTGTGAGAGACTTTTAATCAAATGGCCTGCCTCATGCAGCTCTATTTTGCATTGAGCTACTCCATGTCCTCCAAATATTTCTCCGATGGTGGTAATGAATTGCATTGCCCTCTCGGTTGTAAGAGCGCGGGTATTCTGCTGAGGGGCCATATGGTTCCCATTTATTTTAATGTGTCTTTGACATCAGGAGAATTGCTGAGACAGCAGAGGAAAGTGCTTATACCTTGGACTGCAGCCAGAACTGCGATTATTTATGTTTAGTAACGACTACCCTTTTCCCCTATAAGTAATGGTATGTTCTTAAGATGATATCCATGTTGGGATTTTAATAAAATGAGAGTTACTTTCATTTTAGCTGTTAAATAGCTGTTACTTTCCTAGCAGTGAAATGTTGTTTTTTAGCAAGAAGTTTTAGGGTTTAATTGCACATAGGAAAGATTAAGGAAACAAACTGGGAAGTAGGTGGTACTTATTTTCTCACACTTTTTATTTGGTTTAACAGCCTCACCAAGATAGTAGTCTGCACATGGAATGCCTTCCATCTGTGATTCTTAAGGCATTTCATAAAGGTAATTACCGGTGTCACCGTTACTATTCCTGGGAGGTGGATAAACATAATTCTGAAAATATTAGTGCAGGAACTGAGAAATGCAGATGCTCATTATTATAATCTGTATAATGGATCTTAACAAGTATTAGAATTCACATTTTAATTGATTATATTATTTTTTTATTTATTTTTTTTAGCAGATGGGAGTGAATCTTTATTATTAAAGCAGTGGCTTTTGTGCATGTGTGATTTGTAAATATTAAAAATATATCAAGGTTAAGTCAATGAAAATAATCACTTCTATATGCTTAGAAATTAAGTATAGAGGTCTACAATAGGATCAATTGCTTGGTTTGAGTTAAGTTCTATTTAACATCTCATGTCATCATGGACAAAGTACTTTTATACTCATTTTCTTTGTAAATTGAAGAAGATATTAATAATAATCAGACAGAATGAACTATATCAGACAGAATGAACTAGGCTGTGTTGCAGTAACAAATAACTCAAAATTGCAATGGTTTAATATTTAATTAATTATATTATTTCACAATTTATCATTTTCCCTGTATCAGGACCGAGCAGTATTTTTCTCTAATTCATTAGGACCATGATATGCTTACAATAAAGAAGCATTTTTTAATGAAAGAAACAATGAAATACCTCAGTAATTATGTATGTTCCATATGTAAATGTTAACAGTAACTGTAGAAAACTTAAGGATTCCATGGGAAAGAGTAATGTTATCTAAAGAAAGGGACAGAGTGTGAAAAGTGAAAGAGCTGGTAACACTGATCAAAATTCTGTAAAATGGTTCTTACCAGCAGTAATATCAGATGGCTAGATATATGAGTATATATAGAACAGGAAAACAGTTGCCAACTACAAGCTTGCTTTTGGCAGAACTGATTACAATACAGGGCATAGATTTAGCAAAATATTTTAACATTACATTGTGTTTCAAAATATTTTGCTCAAGGATCTTAATGTATAAACTTTGTTTAAGTGATATATCTTACAAAGACAAAACTGAGCTAGAAGGAAGACTACATGTGAAACACAGAATTGGAACTCCAAAATTCACACTGCCTAGTACTATAAACTTGATGGATGGATGAAGTGATGAAAAAGGAGAATTTGGTTGAAAATCAGTAGATAACTCAGTCGTACTACTTTAATCTATAGTTCAATCTAAACTTGTTTTAGTTTCACAACTCACCATCCCCAGTGGTAATTGTGTGTCATGTTGAAGGCCAGGACTTTCTGCAGTCATAGCATGTTTCATGGGAACGTCTATGTAATGTAAGATGTAGGAGGCCTAGTGCTAAGTCAATTATATACTAAGATTATATGTAAAATAGAACATGTTTTCTTTTTGAATTTTTGCTTTTTCAGTTTCTCAATTTTAATTTTATAACATTAAAATATAGTATTTATTCCTTGTGTCCTAATAAGTGTAAAAAATGAAACAACTCCCTTTACTCCCCACCTTTTTTCAGAGATTACTTACAAGAATTAGAAAGTGCAAGGAGCACCTTTAATAAGTTGAAATGTGTAGATAAAAAAATAGCTAGTTCTGAACATGGTTACTCTTTGTGAGTTAATCATTTTGATTATGTATGACATCAAAGCTGGAAGGTCATAGTTTACACTTGATTTTTATATGCAGCTTTCTAAATGTACATCAGAATCCCGGGTGGCAAACCTTACTTCTTTTCAAGCTGAGAATTGCAAATAGATGATTGTGCTATTAATGTCAAATTCAGCTTGCACTGTGCTGTGCAGCCTGGGTTGGAGCTGTCTGGAGAGACTCAGGAGAGAGCTGGTTTTCTCCATGCTGCTCTCTCGCTTGCTGGTGGGATGAAGCCGACAGACGGAATGGATGCCGACGTGACACGCATGTTTATGATCCAAAACAAAGCTTTAGGCATCCAGCCTCAATGGTCATCTTTTATATTGTTTCTATTCCTGCCAATGTTTTTTTTTTGTTTAAATTTATATGCATTATTTGTACATCTCTTGATAGAATATTTATTATTTCACATAGTCTTATATGAGAGGGTTTTATTTTTGGCTTTGTTTTTATAAACTAGTGACTTAAACAAAAGAGTCTCATCTTGAATTGTTTCATTCAGAAGCTGCAATGCACGAAAGATGTTATTAGTCTGGAGGGCAAGGCATCTTGAATGTTTTGAACTTAGAATGGAAAATACAACTAAATGGTTAAACTACCTAATTTTGTCTATGAATTATGAAACTATTCCGGCCTCTACAGAAGACATGAAATCAGAATGAGGACTGGTTCTTATGTATGTTTGTCATACCTTATGCAGTATCATCTATTTGCTGCTTTACTAACTAGTAAATAAGTTGGAGAGAGGGAAGAATGGCATTTTAGAGGCTGAGAAGAGAGTGCTACAATTTGAAAAGCATGTAGAGGCATAATTCCCACTGTAAGGAACCAGATATAAGTGTGGGCTCGACACCAGAAGTCTTGCTGTAGGTGAGACCTACTTTTCTTTGACCTTTTGTTTTTTAATGCTACTTTCAGAGTAATAAGGTCAGTAGAAGAAAAAAACAGTTCCTGATTTGCTATTTAGTGGATTCTGACATTTCCTTATGATTACTGACTCCGTCTCAGTACATTTTTAGAAATGCAAAACACTTTAATTCCAAAATATTGAGTATAACATGTGCAGTGTTTGGGAGAGTCTCTGTGGTATGTGATTGTTTGTGTGTGTTTTACACCCTTCATCACTGACTATAAAACAATGAAACCTTTGTAATAGATCACTTTACATTACGTACTTTAGGTAATTTGGATTTTGTGCATGGTTGGGAAGAACATAGTCCCAATTAGCCTTTGCTTTCATTTTGCCTCTCGTTCACCCAAGCCCCCAGAGGACTAGTCTTTTGGTGTCTCTCCCACTGTGATGACTTACAACTGACCTTAACGCCTTACTTGAGCAAAACAATAAAAGACACAATGGGGCAAGGATATGCAGGGAACTTGAGGGTGTAAGTTAATGGAAAAGGAAAACAATTAAAACAAGGATGAATTGCTTTCAAGAGCAAACTAAACTTCATTTTCAAAGGAACCACTATTATATTTCTAGGTTCTTAGATAGATTTTTGCTCCTTACATATGGTGAAGATTTGAGACCATGTAGGTGACACCCTCATCAAGAGGGGAAAACTCTGACAATCAAGTCAAGGTGGATAAAATGTGAGAATATGATCAAAGGAAATTTGCAGAAGTCCCTTGTAAAGATTAGGAAGTTTTTATGTCTTAATAATTTTAACCATTGGAAACTAACTTACTATCTAAGTTATTAGGCTGACTTCTAGATTAAGTAATTCCTGATGAAACTAGGTTTTGGTTTGTAAGCTACACTTAAATACTTCATAAGTCTGGTTTGATCGTGGTTTATTCTTCAAAAGGTAAGAAGCAACATGCACACTTTCAGAGCCCCTGATTATTTTGGTCTGTATGTTTAAAAACACAAGTTTTAATAGCCCAGAATTTACCAAAATAAACAAGTTAATTTCATCAATCTTACTTTGCTTCTAATAAACTTCTCCCAGATAAATGAAAAATAAACTCCAAATATGGATTTACAAATCATTTGATATTTTCCTTTTGTGCAGAGTACATAGGAGAGAAAAGTATAGTATTGACTTTAGACCCAAATAGTAGAGTTAATATTTTCCACAATTTAGCCCCTGTTTAACATCAGACTGGGTCATGAACTCTCAATTTCCATGTACCAAATTTAGTGCCAAAATACTTAGCTTTGTTTACCACTGTCTGCCCTCCCAGTTATGCCAGGGTGTCACTGATAGTTGTGGGCACAAAAAGTCACAGTTCTGCACTGAGGGTGACTGGCGTGCTGTGCCAGTGTGAGATCCAGGGTGGCTGCACTGTGGCGGAATCAATGGTCTGGAATCCAGTCTTCAACCTGACAGGCCCAGATCCATGATGGTCCTGGTATGCACAAAGAAGGCAGTTTCAGATGCCATGATACACACTAAGCACATTCACTAATGGCTAAAGTATAAATTTAAAACACATTTGATTGTTTTTAGTAAGAAACAAAAGGAATGAGTCATCAGTCATATTGACTTCAAAGTGTCTTCCAATTTATATGAACAGAGTGGTCTAGGAGTGGAAATGGAGCAAAATCAGCTGAATTTTCATAGAGTTCGAGGGAAGTCAACTCTGCTACCCTGATAACCTCCTCTCCTCTGTGGGATCAGAATATTCCGAATATTGGTGTCCTCAAAACACTGGCTCACCCAGATGGCCCTGGAAACACAGTGGTCCCATTTCTAGTTTTGGCTTCCATTTTCAATTCACCTTCTATGAACTTGATATATAATTTGTGATACAGGTTATTTTATTTTATCTAATTAAATTCATACCTTGGCACTATGAATGAGTCAGTTTCCCAACTTCCTTTTCCATTCATTTCTAACGCATTTTTGGAAGTGTAACTTCTTTTGATAAATTAGTATCAGTCACTCTGTGAAATTTATTTTTTAATTCATAAAGACCAACATTATCTTCATAATATGTGATCATTTTATAGTAACACCAGTATGCTGTAATGTGGTAACCATAATGGTGTTCCCAAGAGCTGTGTCCTAGGCAATATATATAGAGTACTATTGCATTAGACACTTCTTCCTTTAGGGAAGGAAGGTGGTAACTGTGAATGGGATAAAAGAAAAGGGTCAGAAAGACACAGACACACAAAAAATAGTATTGTGCATGACAACAGACTAATTATTCTTTAGAGCAATGATGAAACACACTTTCTCCTGCCGCTTTTTTCTTGCTCTTGACCTCACAGTAGTAAACTGAACACTAACTAAACTCCCTAGAGACACAAAGTTGAGTTCAGTTGTTCTGCAAAGGACACAAATTACTACATACGTACATTGGGAAGGTTTCAGATTCCCGAAGGTAGATGCATTGAGTGAATTTGTCTGTTTTTCCCAGGCTTGAAGAACACAGAATTTTTTTTATGGCATCATTTTGTGATGTTAGTCAAATTGGAGCCTGGAGGGAGAAGATAGCCCAGAAGGACCGTTCTAATGTTCCCATTCAATCAGAAGGTGGCTCATAAGCTTGATCTTACAGTTTTCAAAGCCTTCCGTCTAACAATATTTTGTAGGCTTTTCAATTATCCTTTTGGCAGTGCTATTTATAATATGCAAATGCTAAAACAAGCATAAGCACAGGCTTGACTTTGCAAACCCTTGTGCGGTAGGAAGTAGAACAAATTCTAGCACAATTTGATAATGCTGGCAACTCCAAGAGCCCAGGTGAAGGGCCCCTGCTCTGCCGTTAGAAAATCCTCTCTAAAACAACTTTTTGAAAAGAGTGATCTGTTTTTTTTAGGAAACGATGGGGCAATACATTCATGCAGAAGGTTGAAGTGTTCTTCTTATAACCTAAAAATATAGGCACAAGTCTAAATAAATTTTTAAGAAGGAAATTTGTCTAGAGCACTGTGAATTGTCTGAGAAGAAATAAGTAATAAAATTGTCAGAGGTGTTTACAATAATTACCTTAAATTAGTACACTAATTTTCTTCTTATCTGTAAATGTATGGCCTTGAAAGATAATGGCTTCAGGACATCATTTTTATGACATCAAGGGTGTAAAAATTGAAGGTTATCACCCAAAAAACAGAAGAGCTCTGGCCTGCCGTAAGGGGTGACAGATGAGGTTGTCAGATTACTTAAGCAGATTGTTGCATTTTTTCTTTCTGTGGTAATCTTTTACATTTTTTACAAATTCTTCTCTTTTTGAGGATGATTTAAACATACAGTTATGAAGCAGATCGGAGCTTTTAAATCAAAGCTGAAAACTGTTGCTGACACCAGAAGTACACATTGCAGTGACCACACACATAAATATTATAAATGAGAGAATCACGTACACATTTGAAAACATTTGCTTTCCAGCAAAATCTCCTCGGGAGAAGTATAACAGTAGGGAGGAGGGGAAGTTGGGAAAGGTAAATTCTTGCCCACATGTCATGTTTCTCTCACTCTATATTCTTCAGAGTCTGTTCACTCTGTCTGAGCTTCTCATCGCTAGAAAGGAAAGTTTCATGGTCACAGATCACCGTCTGGTTTATTCGCCAGTGTATCCAGACATCTAGTGCCTGGCACATAGTAGGCCCTTGGTTTGTACTTATTGAATAAATAAATCTATGAAATAAGATCAACCATAGCAGCCTCTCTGTACTTGGATTGAATATTTTATGGGGCAGGGTGGGAGAATGAGAAAATAAAACCCTGAGCTCACTTGGGAAAAGATTCTTATATAAATCCAAAATGACATTGTAGTCTCTCTTTTTTTTAATTGCTTATACAACCCTACAAATCACAATCATCTTCAAAAACAGTAACGACATCTCTCAACTTTACACAACTCCCTTAGAGTGGCTTCGGCTCTCTCTGTGACATGTTTGAAATCTAGGCTCACGAAAAACAAATCCCAACTTCATCCCTGGTTATGTGACCTTAGCCATGTTGTTTAACCTTTGATGGCTTGGCTTCTTCAAAATGGAGACATGGGCAATATCAACCGAAGGAGTTGTACAGATAAAATTAGATAACTTGTGTGAAGTTCTTTGCATAATACAGAACTTGGAAAGTACTCCATAAATGTTAGTTTATATTATTTTTTTGCTATCCAAGGATTTCTTCTCGATTCATTGTTTCTTCTTGTTTGTTTTTCTACTTGAGCATGTGTATTATTTTCCTAGGGCTGCTGTAACAAAATGCCACCACCTCAGTGGCTTAGAACAACAGAAATTTCTTATCTCGCAGTTCTGAAGACTAGAAGATCAAAGTCAAGATTGTCTGGGCCGTGCACCCTTTGAAAGTTGTAAGGGAAGAACCTTTCCTGGCCATTTCCTGTAGCCCCAGACATTCTTTGGCTTCGGCAGCATAATCCCCATCTCTATCCATCCTCACTCAGGCTCCTCCCTTGCTGTTTACATCATCCTGCTGTGCGTATCTGTGTCCAAATGTTCCCTTTGTACCTGGACACCAGGCATATTAGATTAAGTCCCACCCTAAAGAACTCCCTGTAACTTGATCACCTCTGTAAAGACCATATTCCCCAATAAGGGTACCTTCTGGGGTGTTGTGGGTGAGAGCTTGAACATATTTGGCGGGTAGGTGAGCACAATTCAACCATACCGGGATGATTCTATATACTTCAATTCATTGTATCTTTCCTCACCCAATGGAGAAATATCATATAATACAACACCAGACTGGGAGCTTTTAGGTTTAAGATTTGTTTTGCCACCAACTAGACTGAAAGAAATTCCTCAAATTCTGCAAGCTTAGGTCACTTCACTAAAATAAAAGGACTGGGCTAGATGATATTTAGCATGTCTTTCAACTCTAAAAGGCCCTGGTTACAATGTGTGACTTTCTTTCTGTTAACTATGTACGGTGTGTATCTCCACCCTCCATGATGCTCTGTGTATCTTGATGTCCCCGTAACTAATTATAAAATATCCCATGGCACTTCCAATGGTCTCAATGCACACTTGATGAAAACCCCACTGTCCATAAGGCTAGTGAGAGAGATTCATATCAAATAAAAGCTTTTTTAGATTTAGATTGTAAAAATGTCTAAACAGTGCCAGTGAACCTTTTTTGTGATTTTTTTTTCTTTTTGGAGTTTTCTAAAATTTTTCAATACACATATATTTTATGCCAAATGCCCTCAATATAAAAATAAGATCCAAAATGTGAAGGTTTGTAGTGTGTGTGTTTTCTAATTATAGTATGATACAACTTACTTGAAAACCATAAAACCCAAATGTCAGGGGTTAGGGGAAATGAAAAATCAAATTCTGCTACTAATTCATAGACTACTGGCAACTTTCCTAAAAGTTTGTTTAGACTACTGCTATTTATAGGACTTAAAAGTCTCCTCCACCATGGCTAGAAAAATATTTAAGAAAAGAAAGAGCAATCCGGGCTAACTCTGAGATAATGCCATTTCTTGTGTCTCCTTGTCAGAAGCAATTAAGTAAAGATTCAGGTGAGAGTTTCTAACTCCACCTCATCTAAAAACCGCTGCCCTAGGTCTTCACTGTGTCACTTCTTTCTCTTTCAGCTTCCTCCATTCTCAAAAGGGAGAAGCGGCTGAGGACAAAGAACGTGCACTTCAGCTGTGTCACGGTGTACTACTTCACCAGGAGGCAAGGCTTCACGAGCGTGCCCAGCCAAGGCGGCAGCACCCTGGGCATGTCCAGCCGCCACAACAGCGTGCGCCAGTACACTCTGGGCGAATTTGCCAGAGAGCAGGAGAGGCTCCACCGGGAGATGTTACGAGAACACCTCAGGGAGGAAAAACTGAACTCTTTAAAACTAAAGGTAGACTGCATCTGAAACTCACTCTTTGCCAAATGCTGCCTCCTTCCTTCAATTTGGTTGCGTTAAGCATTTTCCTACTTATATTCACAAGCCAAACTGGGTGTTTTACACAACAGACTGCCCCCTGAGGCTTTTTGTTAAAAGATTTTATTCATTTGTCTTTAGAGGGGAAGGGAAGGAGAGAGGGAGAGAAATGTCAATGTATGGTTGCCTCTCGTGTGTCCCCCGCTGGGAACTGGCCTGCGACCCAGGCATGTGCCCTGACTGGGAATGGAACCACGATCCCTTTTTTTGCAGGCCCTCGCTCAATCCACTGAGTTACACCAGCCAAGGCCTTTTTTAAAAGCAAAAACAATATAGTGTCTTCTCTGAAAACAATGTGGAAATTTTACCTAACATTGTTTATTCATAATTCACTCTATAAATGTAAATGATTGAACAATGCTAGGTTGTAGACATGCTTGCGCTAGGGCTAACTGATATCAACATAGATATGATCTCTTTTCTCCCAGAACTTACACATTAGTAGGAAAGAAAAATATTAATTGTGTAGACAAAGTAAGATTACAGCTTCATGAAGTGATGTGAAGGAGAGCTGCAAAGTGCCATGAAAGTGTATAAGGGAACTGATGTGATCCAAAGGTCAAAGACGGCTTCCTCAAGGGAATGACATCTGAGCAGAGAGCTAGGCAGTAAGGGTTGGCGAGATTGGTTCAGGCAGCAGGAGGGCCGGGAGCGGCTTTGTGGCAGGAGGAAGTACGGTGAGCACACAGAGGCCGGTGTGGCTGGGACTGAGGCAGAAAGATTGGAGTGGCATGAAGGAGTTGGGATAGGGCTTTGTAGGTCATGTCAAAGCGTTTTTTTTCTCTCTTCATCCTAAGGCCATCAGAAATAATCCAAGAGTTTTCAGCATGGGAGTGGGTGGTGGGATAATGGGATCTGGTTCGTGCCATGATGTGAGAACATTTTTGGAGTAGAAAGAGCCACATTATGGTAGGAGGTAGGGGGTGGCATGTGGAGTTAGACCAGGTAAGAGGCTGTTGCAATAGTCCGGGAAAAAGATAATGGTGAGTTAGATTAGACAGATGGTAAGGGAGATGAAAAAGGATGGACAGAGGGAGAAATTTAGGAAGTCAAATCAATAGTCCGTGATGGTGGGTGGATTTGGAAGGAAAACAGTGACTCCTAAATGTCTGGCTTACAAAAGTGGATGGTAGTCCCTTTGTCTATGACAAGGATATGACAGGGAATGCAAGAAGAGGTGCAGCTTGGGGCTGGGGGTGTTTGGGAGGGGTAGATGATGAGATCATTTTGGACATACTGATTTTCAGAGAATCTCTGGTTTTTAAAGAGAAGTCAGAGAGTTATCCATGTAGAGATACCTATTCTTCTGCCGTATTAGAGATTAAGTCAAGAGAAACACAGATCAGAAAACTTCTTTCATCAACCAAAGGCACTTTTTATATTTGCATTGATTCATCAAATATCACTTTATAGGAAATGCTCCCCCATCATTATCTAATGACAAAAGAATCTTTGCAGGTCATCCAGAGTACTTAATAAAAAGGGTTACTCTTTACCTCGCTGAAGCACCGTAAGCATACCTTTGTTACTTGTATCTTTAGTTCCCAGTGTAAAGTCAGTTGGCAGAAGTGTCATGTGTGCCTCAAAAGACCTTGTCCTCATGCATTTTGCAATTTATGTATATGCCTTGCTCCCAGTTGCAGAAGTCAGTTACTTAAATTAAACTGGACACAATCAACTGAGAGCATGTTGCACATTTCCTTTGGAGGCATTTTTGACAGATTTCCTTGAAATTCCCTTAAGATATTTTGATAGCAATACACTGCTATTGTTGTTGTTCATGATTACCTTGCCTATAGCTTAATTTAATAATAATTTTCATATTTGCTTCTGAAACCTACCCCTGCCTTTCTGATGCACTGCAAACTAACAATACCCCTACCCAGAGAGAGAAGTCATTCTTCAGACTCGAATATTAGAGGAACACTTGTAATCACTGCCATTCATTCAGTGACTTTTATTTGCCAGGCATTTGATAAGTATTATTTAATTTTATCCTAACAAAGACCCCAGTGGAATAGGTACATTATGTGACTGTGTATACAACTAAAGTTAAAGAAGCATAGAGATATTATATAGCTGACTCACTAACAGAAAACTGGTTATGTTATCTAATTACTTCCTCTTCTAAAATTAATTGATTATCCCCTATAGGCATTGGGAAAGACAGTCTGTGTCCCTGTAGGGAGTCGTCCCTATCTGAGATTGAGTACTGTGTGCAGTAGTTTTTAACAGCTGGGGAACTATAATTCTATCTGAAAACCAGAAGATTTATTGTGGTGAACTTTGAAGTATATTTTACATGTGATGAATATTAGGGGGGGGGCCACACAATGCAGAGACCTTCCTCCACATCAGGCTGTGATATATTCTGTTACTCTAATTTGTATTCAGCTACTTCTACACCTTTTTTTATACAAGCTGAAGAAGAAAAGAAGCAAAAATAGCTTTCTATTATTGATTCTTCTTTTTCATCGTGCTTAGTGTTGCAAGTTGGAGAGTCAGTCATCCCAGTGGGTGTCAGTCTACATTTGTCATTGATCAGTGCAGAAGTGAAAATATGCAGCTGTCTCTTTTGGTGAAGATATAAACAAAAATTATTTGAATAGCATAGCTTCTTCCGAATGAATACCAAGCAAGATGATACTGGGATTCTAAGCCTCACTGTACTGCAAGTATTCAGAAACCTGCGTCACATGAACCTGATAAAATATCACAGCAATACAACAATGTGGACCAATTTCCTAAAAAAAAAAAGCCTGAGGAGAATTAATGGAAGAAAACTTTTGTGTGTGTGTATGTGTGTAACATATATGTGTGTTATTTACATTTTCAGGGCATGTCTGGAAAATGTCTAGCCATTGTTAATATAACAAGAACAGTTTCTGTGATGTGGATGTAATCTGGCAGCCAAAGAGAGTGCACTGGAGTGCGAATGTATGAACAATGATGACATCACTGTAGTGATGTTAATGTTTATGATAATCAGTGGGGGTGGTACACACCATTGAGTGAGCATGCGTACAGTGCGGTCGTTGCATTCAAAATGACTGAGCGAGTAGAGCAATGAATCCGCATCAGATTTTGCATTAAGCTTGAGCATTCCTATGTGGAAACTGTTTGGATGATTCAGGAGGCCGCAGCTATGGGCAACTGGTGATTGGTGGCTTCATCATGACAGTGTGCCTGCTTGCGGGGCGCATCACGTCTCATGCAGAGTGTTTTAGCAAAACATCAAATCACCCAGGTGATTTAGCCCCCTACTACAGCCCAGATTTGGCACCCTATGACTTCTGGCTTTTCCCAAAATTAAAATCATCTTTAAAAGGGAAGGGATTTCAGGCCAACCATCAGTGAGATTCAGTAAAATACAATGGGGCAGCTGGTGGCGATTCCAACAAAGGATTTTGCAGGGTTTTGAACAGTGTAAGAGAGGCTGGGAGAACTGTGTGAAATCCCAAGGTGTCCACTTGGAAGGCAACTGAGGCGGCATTGTCCTCCATACAAGGTTTCCTATAGCTTGTATCTTCTTCATTAAATGTCCCTATTTTTCTCACAATACATTGCTGGATACTTTTTGGGCAGACTATATGTATATATAGTCTATAGGTATATATAGTGGGTACATATATACATATATACCCACCCATACATACATATATAAAAACACATATATATTATTTTTATTGTATTTCCCCATTACCATTTATTCCCCCTATAACCTTCACCTCCACCCACCTCCCATGCCTCTGCAATTTCCACACTGCTGTCCCTGTCCATGAGTTCTTTCTTCTTTTTTCTTTTTTGCTTGATCCCTTATGTTGTAATTCATCTAGTATATTAATGTTTATGATTTTCGATTCTACTGGTTTAGATTAGCTGTCCAAAAAGTTCACTCTGCTACTTGAAATTTTCATTCTTTTAATATGAATAGCATTTGTTTTGAAATATAAACCCCTCTGAGGTAAGTAGCAACATAAACAACTAAATCGATTTTAGTATTTTCACTGGGGCAGCAGGAAGGTCACCAGCACGGGAAGGAGCCCAAAGAGGAAAGCCAAGGTTGCTGAGAACACACTTTGCCACTTTGGTTTGGCCCAGAGGGTTCCTCCATGGGAGGCGATGCAGAGAAGGCAGCATTTGACAAGACAAAGCCTTCCCAAAGTCCTCACTATGGAGACCAGAAAAAGCACCACGGGAAATCAGCTGGGCTTGGAACTGGGGAGTTTCCCTCCTACTTATCTGAGAACCAGCAGCCCAAAGAGAGTAAAGAGAAGTTTCTCTTCCCACTGTGCCTTCCTTTCTTTCTAGGGTGTCCTCTGGGTTCCAAACGGAGCACCCAGTGTGTCCAATGGCACTTCTTCCAGTGGGGTCTTAAAATGGAAAATTAGTAAAAAGATACAAACACACTTCCTGGTGTTTCTTTATAATAAATATTTTGAGAACAAATTAACAATAGAAACTAATTTTTCATTGTAAAATATCTTAGTAAGTCATCTCTTAAATTATGAGATAGATAGACTGAAGAAAATACGTGCAATTAGATTTGTAGGAAAAACTTCTTTTTATTTTGGAGGTTCAAGTGCATCCTTATTGCTGATGATGTTGGTGTCTTAAACATGGTCTAAAAACAATTAATAAAGAAAGTTGTTTAATAAAATACATGTTCCTAAAAGAAATAACTACCTTGAGATTCCTAAATTACAGATCATAGTTCTTTTTCTCTGTCAAGCTCATTCAGATCTGTCACACTCTTCACAACAATCAATGCAGTCATCTTAATGCTGTACTCTACTGCAGATTAAGTGCTTAAATTTCATCCTCTGCACCACACTGTGGAACAATTACATTAGCCTTTATTCACGTTTCACACGTATCTATAAAATGCATTAGGCAGCCACTTGCACATTTCAAAGAGCCTTGGCTTTCCAATTGCCTCTGGGTTATATCTTACTGGGTTCTACTACCTTCTTCTAGGAAATCTAATTTAGCTCTCACAGCTTCGACGGGCCCCTCCTTCTCAGTGTTTTTTCAAACTTAATTGTTCCTCTCCTTTCTGAGATCAAGGCTATCTTCAATCTGGTATCATTTCCAATGGCTTTCCAGGGTTATACACTCTTCTCAATTTCTTGGTCATGTGTTCCTTGAAGAATACTTGGTTGTTTGAACTCTTTCCTCATAAAAAGAGTTGCCAGATGGTAACTCTACCTTTAATCATCAACCTTTAAAAAGTTTCTGTCTAAATCTTCTTCCCCAAACCTTGCATTTATGATTGGGTTTTATTCACTTAGTGACTTACCCATGCAACAAAACAGTTCTGCATGTTCACCCCAGCCATGTCCCCTTGTATCCCTTCAATAGTTCTGTGATTTAAGTAACCTTAAGGTAAGGATCCTAAATGCTCAAGGAGATGTGAGTGGTTAGGCAGTTGTGAGAGATGGTAGACACAGACTATTATCTCAAAGCTATACTTTTCAAAATTTTGGATGTACTTTTTAACTATTTTCCCATCCCACAGTTCTTTACTGAATGGTTTAAAGTCTACTGTCATGGTATTTTTAACACCACTTATCCCTACAAACATTCTCTGTTAAACACCATAGAGATTACTAAAGAGCATACTTGCTGCCTTTGCTTCGAGAATATATCTCCAAATGGACACCTGGTCCAGCACCAAACGGGAAACTAATATCCCAAGTATGTGCCATGTCATATGTGCAACCTATTTTGACAAGGACAGATAAAATGTGCTTAACCGAAGTGATGGAGACTAAGAGACTGGCCATCAGCCCTGGGCAAAAGGAGTATATTTAAAAAATGTGTTCTTTCATAATATTTCTGGTATTTTAATTTAAATGGAACAATGAAGCATATTTAATAAAATCTTTACATGCTTCATGTGCAATGAACATTGGTTTTTTAGTCTGAAACCAATCGAGCTGATTCTGCTGACTAAAATGGGGGTGCATCCAGTGGTGTACTGGAGCCAGGTTGCAAAAGGTGCTCACCAAAGTGTGTTGGGCCTATGGCACATCTCCCCAGTGGCAGCTTAAACTCTGCCATGATGGGGTGTTATTCACACCATGGGCCTTGACAAACACAACAGGTAGACGTCCCATTTTTAAGAGAAATACCCAGCTGTTAAATATTTACCAGCGCACTGTTGGATTTATTTGACTTATCAGCCACTGCTAAAGGAAGCATTGTTTGTCTAAACCAGAAAGGAAGATAAAGGGATGTATGAAAAGTTTATGGGTCTTATATGTTGATATTATTATTCTTTCTGGGGACTTTTGTGGTGATATGAAAGCCACGTACTCATTGAAAATTCTGGTGGTTAAAATTCCTATAAGGTGATAAAACAACCAAAAATTCCCAGTTCATTTGGGGCATAATTAAATTGGTTCCAGTTTGCCACCTGCAATTAACAACTAATGAACTAAAGAATTATATTGTAAGATTTGACTGAGTAGCCAAATGATATGAGACCTGTTTTTTGAGATAGCCCATTCCATTTGTGCAGTTTCAATTGTTAGAAAGTTGCTCTTTACATGGACCAACCTGCTACCATCTGATTATACCTTTTGACACTAATTCTGCCCTCTAGGAACATAGAATAAGTTCCATCCCTATTCTTCAGACCTTCAGGGTTCAAGAACAGTGTTGAAGCCCTGGATGGTGTGCCTCAGTAGATTGAGTGTAGGCCTGCAAACCAAAAGGTCACCAGTGTGATTCCTGGTCAGGGCACATGCCTGGGTTGCAGGCCAGGCCCTCTGTTGGGGACATGTGAGAGGCAACCAAATGATGTTTCTCTGCACATTGATATTTCTCTCCCTCTCTTTGTCCCTCCCTTCCTCTCTCTCTCTAAAAATAAAATAAAAATAAAATCTTTTTTAAAAGGCAGTGTTGATAGATAGGCAAATGTCTTTAACGGCAGGTTATATGGGTTCCATGTGTTTCTGTTCTACAGGATTAAACATCCCTAGGTCTTTCCACTAATCTTCCTAGGGCATGGTTTTCAGATGCTTTTTTGCCCTGGTGACCCTCCTCTGGTTAAAATGCTGGATATTTATGTCCATCTCAAAATATGGTGCTGGGTCTAGACTTGGTACTCCAGATGGGATCTGTCCAGCCTATAGGGATGTTCCATTATCCTGCCCAAAGTTGTAGCTGTCCTATGGGGATATACTCTAAAGTCACTGTAGATTTCAGGAACTTGATTAATTTGCTGGTTCACATTAAGATGGTAGTAAGTAAAAGAAAGCAAACGAAAAATGAGAAGCCAAACAAAACCCAGATAAGGCAGGTGTGAATTACTATATATGAGTAAATTGAACTTTGTAATCTCTCCAGGGCAAGAATCCTCTTTAGTGCTGGACATGGTGTACAGACAGCAATCAATAAAGTTTTGTGTTTTGTTTTTTTTTTAATTTAAATAAACCTGATCTTGTCATTTGAAGATGCCATCAAATGTGCCTCCTAGGGATTCATCCAAGACAGGATTTTAAAACTATACCTCCCATTACAAGACCAAGTTCAGGAAGTCCTCTCAGAAGAGCGATGCTCAGGGGGGAAAGGGAGCTTCGCCTTCACCACGCCCCTCCCACCCTCCACTGAGACTCATTGCCAGGCCAGGCGCTGCTGCTGACAAGTGTACGTGAGCCACATCCCTCATTCCCACCTCCCTGGTGGTGCCAAAGAGCTCAGCACCACTGTTTTTAGACATATTTTCAGCTGTTCAGCTAACTGAAAATCCGTGTACCCATCCATCTCCTCATTGATCTCACATTCCTTTGTTCCACACGCAGGCCATAAGGAATTCTGTCTGAGTCTCAGAGTCTCAGGGCCAGATCAGTGGTTCCCAGCTGCGTTCCGTAGGGTCAGGGCTCTGTGCACCGCACGCTTTCCTTTATCTCTTATCTGGCTTTTATATTTCATATTTATATGTTAAGGTTCCACATGGACTCTACCATAATGTATGGCCATTCTCTGAGCCCAAGCGATATTCTCGTAGTAGTCGCTCTTCACTTTCCCAGATGTACAGAGACTGTTTAAATAATCTGTTCTAGAATATTATCTAGAATTAGCTCTTAAAAAATTCACTCAAATTGCAGTTATTGTTTTATTTTTCTCAGTGACTTTTGACAGATATTAGACTGAGCTTTTTTTGCTGCTGTACAACAGATTTCCTGGGCCTAGGAATTCTTACATAAAACAGCTGAGTGCTCTTAAACCGCCTCCACCTCTTTTTTACATTAAAGCTTTCCTGACTTACATATTCACCTGTTACTGTTTGGAAGGCTTTGGTCCTTGATGGGACTATAAAATCAGAATATAAAGAAGGCAGTTCTGCTTTTTGCCTTTATATCACTCTTCCATTTAATTTGTCTATCATTTCATCCTCCCAGTTAGTTCCATAATTTGCACATACATTTTGTTGTACTTAACCATGCTACATCATATTTATTAAGTAGTCATCTCCCTAGCAGACTGGAGGGGCCTTAGATTACAGAGATGTCATGCATATGTAAGCTTTAATACCTAGTATACAGTGGCTGGCAATATAGCATGGTGATTGGAGGGTCATCTCGTACACCAAAGGTTGTGGGTTCCATCCCCCGTTGGGGTGCATACCTGGAGTCAGCTGATTGATGTCTCTCTCTCTCTCTCCCCCCGCCACCTTCCCTCTCTCTCTAAAATCAATAAACATATCTTCAGGTGAAGATTTTAAAAAAGAATACTCATTCAAAAATATTTATTAATCAGTTACTTTGGGGGTTGCAATTAGCAAGGTGCTGAGGATACAGTGGTGACCAAACCTATGTGGTCTCTATTCTCATTGTGTTCCCATTACAGTGGGAAATATATATATGAATCCAATCACCAAAACTGATATATGGTTACAAAATTAGGCAACATACTATGCTGACTAAATGCAGGCCAGGGCTTACATGAAAAAGTCAGCTGAGAAAATCAAGAGGAACACACTAGTTCGACAGTGGTGGCTGTCAGTTGGGCCTGCTTCTTCTGGTGTCTCACTAAGGCCATCTCCATGTGCCCCCAAATTAGGTAACCAAAAGAAATGCTAACTGGTGAGGTGATCATATCTCCCCATCACTTCCCATCTTCTTCACCCTGAACTCTTTCTCTGTGTCTGAATCATATTTTTCATCTCTGAGTGAGCTAATTCTAAGGAAGCTCACACTGTTTGTCTGTCTCCTGCCTCACAAAACTGTGACAGACCCCGGGAGTTGGGCTGTGACCTTGTCCTTCCTTGTAAACAGCTGTTCTTTACTCTAAGGGTTTTCACTCCAAACTTGTCTTGCAAAAGTTGCTCAAGCTTTGGCATAAAATAGTCCTGATTCTCAGTACAACCACCGATTGGCTAGGTAGCTGGATAGACTTTGGCTAATGATCTTTTCAAGACTCCAATTTTCTTATCTATTAAAAAATACTTCATAAAATTGTTTGCAAATTAGATAAGGTAGATTATATACAGCATAGGAGATTTTATTAATAAGAGTACCTTTTTACCGCTAAAAATACATGGTTTGGTTTTATTTTATTTTTAGCATTTTAGTCATTCCATATTTTCAGTGTTGTTTCTCTCTCATGATCATTTTGCATTATTTTCACTTAATTCACCAAAGATTGCCTTGCACTGAAATTCATAGTAGAATTCACCCATTGCATGATATGAGAATAAAAAGATTAAAAGTTTGTTTTCATTTGAGCTGCTCTTGTACTTGACCCAGAAGAGTTTCAGAATCACCTTGCTGATTCTGACAGTAATGTGCCCCATCCCTCAAGTGTATTTAGATGCACAAAGATTTTACTTTGCTAGCCTTTGGAAACTGCTTACTCATGCTTACCAGTGCATGTCACATCTGGAAAACTAAGATGTTTCCATTCTACCTGTTTTTTAAAAGTTGTAGTCTTTTCCTTTGTAAAGTGAATCTGGACAAATTTACAGTCCCATGTTCAGTACCATCATTGAACAAAATAAGCACACACATACACACAGAGACCAGACCCCGTGACCTTGAGATCCTTCCAATACAATATAAATAAATGTACACATATGTAGGATAGGTATGTAATACAATAAAGATCATGGAATTAAATCTTGAATTGTTCTTATCACCTGTAAGATGACTAAAGCAGTGGAACAGAGGATCCACTTGCTGAAGATCTGCTCTTTACATGCTTTTTATTCTTTGCTTATGGACCAAGACAAGAAGGGATCCCATACAAGTCTAGTCATCTGAATAAGCTGCAGGCCAGTGAATGCCTCCTGCTGTGACTCACCTGAGGCCTTTGAAATTATCATTGCTCCGTGTGGAATGCCTTCTGCCTCCACTAGTTCATCTAACTGCTACTCCATCTTCAGAGTTAAGCTTAGACGTGAATGTCTTTCCTCCTCACTCCACCACTGGCCTCACCTTTAGGTCCCCCTTCTACATATTCTCAAATGCCCTTTCTTAGCTGAGGATTTCTCAGCTAAGAAATCCTCATGAACTGAATCGAAATGTACTTTATTTCTCATCACTTTACTCCAGTACCTTGAGCTCAAACCTTGTGTCTTGGGCACTGATACCTAATGCCTAGTACAACATAAGCACAGCAGACTATTCAGTATGTATTAAATATAGCAAAACAGTGTGTGTATGTAATTATCATGGCAGTAAAGGGCATGAGCTGTAGAGTCAGATATCTAGGTTTTGCCTTTGTGCATGTCTTCGTGATTGCATGTGATCTTAGGCAAGTTATTTAGCATTGCTATGCCTCAGTTTCCTCATCAGTTAAATGGATATAATGATAATGTGTATCTCATGAGGTTTTTGTGATGCTACATGAGTTAATGCAGGTAAAGTCGTCAGAACAGTGCCTAGCACCAAGTCCAAAACGGTTACTAATATTATTCTTGTGTCACATCTGTTTCTCCCACCTCTCTTTCACCCCCACCTCCAACCTCTGTGTTTTTCCCAACCACGTATTCACAGGAATAAAAGCAGATTTGAGGGCCAGCCTGACTTGGCCATCTCCCTAAACACCATTTTTGGCAAGCTTTCTTTGAGTTATTAGGAAAACAGCATTATTTGGAGGAAAGAGTACTTAACTAGAAATGGTCTAAGTGCCAGGTTGCCTTCCAAAGTATTTGTCTCAAAAGAGAGCATTCCTGTGAATGTCCTGGTTACTCTGTATGCTTTTATTTTATAAACAGAAGAGTTTTTTGGACACATTGTGTTGGATTTCGTGTTAGAGTCCCTCAGCACTACATTAGGTACTGTCAGAAACTTGGACTCTATCTGTGAGATACAGGGGAAAGCGCATTAAAATAGGGGTGAGAGAATCTAAGCATGTTTTGGAGCAATCACAATTAATCTGATCTTTGTTAATGCATGAAATAAAGAGGCTCCATCTAATGCACTAAAGTATGAAAATTCAACAAATCTGTTTTGAGATAGGCTAAAGACATTGAAAGGCAACACTCATGTCAAAAGAAAAATTGTGTGATATATAATGGAATATTATTTATCCATGAGAAGGAGGATTGTCTTGCAGTTTGCAACATGGATGGACCTTGAGGGCATTATGCTCAGTGAAATATGTCAGACAGAAAAAGACAAATGCTGTACGATTTCACTTATATGAGGCATCTAAAAAAGCAGAACTTGAAGAAATGGAGGATAAAATGGTGATGACCAGGGGCTGGAGTTAGTTCTGGACATGTACCTTACAGCAGGGTGGTTAAAGTCTTAGGTGTTTTGCAGTTACTAAGCAAAGTTCCCCCTCTTCTCACCATACACACACACCCAGCATGGTAACTGTGGGATGTTTTGCTATAGTGCTAACCCTTACGTAATATGTAAGTGTATCAAATCAACACGTTCTACACCTTAAATTTACACAATGTTATATGTCCATTATTTTTCAATGAAGCTGAAAGAGAAGGAAGAAAAATGTAAAAAATGATTGTTCTTGTGAAGATGGGGTATGGAGTAAGTCAGCAAAAGGAGATGAGGCAACCTCAGGAGACTCCCGGTTTTGTTGCTCTGGGGCACAGAGGACTTTGTTGTAATTTAAGTATGTGAGAATTAGAGATGTAGATTTTATTTCAAAGGGCACTTGTATTTGGAATAAGAAGCATCTGTAGTTTATTTGAGTGCAATTTAAAAAAAATTCTTAGGTTCTAGTTGGTTATTCATGATACCCTGTATTTTTTTTTTTACGTTTTTAAATGTTTGCTAAAACCTTGTGGGTTTTTTGTTGTTGACTTTTAGATTTCATGTATTGTCTGAGAGCAGCCACTTTTTAAAAACAAATCAAACCCCGCTGATATAAAATGGAGTTTTTTGTGATGTTAGCAGTTACACAGGGGGCACAAATATTGTAGAACATGGAAATTAAGTAAGAAGGACACATGAAAATGGGTCATGCTAACCAAGTCAGAGGTACTCTGCGTGTGCAGTGGATTCCGAACCTTGATGCGGGTCACCTAGGCAAGCCAAGGACTAATGGCAATAAATGTCAGTGCCGGGGGTGACAAGATGGGAAAGGTAACTTCCTGTTTGTTAATGCAGCTTTTCCTACCACAGAGAACTGGGCAGGTGTTAGGCAGTTACAGACCTGAATTCCTTAGCAAATCAGATCTTTACAGATAGAAAGATGTTTCTGTTTACAAATAAGAGTTAAGAAATAAGAAGTAAGAATTAACACTTCTTGGTGGTAACAGCAACCAATCAAAGCAACATCCTAATAGTAGACATTCCAAAACCATGAAAAACGGTTTAACTAATACCTTTATAAAGAAATGCCAAGGAAGAAAGTAATTTGCAGATCACACCAAGAAACAAAACCTAATTTAGGAGAATACATACCCTTGTAAGAACACAGATGTATGCTCTGAGATATTCAAAAAATACAATTTGCCAGCTTTTGAAAATGCATCAAAGGGACCTTTTGGAATATATTTTAATATACACTTGCTACTGTGTTGTTCATTTACCTGAGGTCAAAGGTCAGTTTTCTATTTTTTAGTACATTCAGAGTAATACAGTTTGGGATTTCAGATAAATAATTGATATTCTTTTCTAAATTCTTATCTCAACCTTTCTATGAAGTGGAGAGAATGATATCTGATGTCACCAGAGTATTTTAAGTGTGTAACTACTGAGCCATTGTTCAGCTCAAAAAGCGTGGTACTAATTACAATTGACATTTATGAATAGATTGAAAAATTAAGGAATCTAAAAGCTTCTGTATTTAGAAATTTTTTTTGAATAATCCCTTACAGAGTTTTGGCATTTAATCCTGTGCTACTCCTCAGAATACAATTCTTGCTCTTATTCAAAAAAAAGTCTCTTTCTAAATGCTCCTTTACAAAAGAAGTAGTATGTGGTGGTATAACAGTATGAAGTAAAATACTGATTCAGGGTTTGCTGATGGATGAAATTAATTTAGGGAAGAAGTATAAATAGAAGCAGAATAGTTATGGGTATATAGTTGTCCACATGAGCTATAATGAGGAAGGTACTGCTTCGGGCACAGGCCCGTGTGAACTCCTTTGAGGGCTGAGTTGCTTGTTTTTCTGGCCCACTGGCGAGATCCTCCCAGCACTGCCCTCTGCTCCTTGCCTTACTGAGAGCACACTGACCTGACTGATTGCTTCATATCAAGCCCTCATTCTTGGAATGTTCTGTAGGGCAGCTGTGTTTGTAATCCCAATAGCACAATGCAGCACAACTTTATTCCCTACTATGTGGTTTTGCCGGATACCGAAAGGCAGGGTGGTTATTTCAAGGACATCACCTTTGCTGATTTAGGTGACATCGGCTCCCACTAAGATGCTCTCAAGTCTGAACAAGGACATATTTATTCCAACATCAGAGCTGTCCATCACGAACTAAGTCTAAAAATAGCTTTCACTGATGGGCATCTGTAACCTTTGGTCCTTTTCACATTGCACTGGCTAAAACCTCTAACAGCTCTAGCTCTAACATTAGGAGGTTAAGAGATCCAATTAACAGTCTTCTGTTAACAGTGCGTTTAAAAGGCTATCATTTTGATGCCTTCATTTTCCTCACTGTGACTTCTCTGAAGAGAAAAATAGATGAAAATGATGTGACCCACAAACACTTATTGATTATGGGGACATGATGTTGTGTAACGGTTTTATTCTTCCCAACTATAAAAGTAAGGGTGTTGGACCCGGCACATGCAAAGTCCCTTATTTGCTGCTTTGTATTTCCAGATGACCAAGAATGGCACAGTGGAATCTGAAGAAGCTGGCACTCTCACAGTGGATGACATTTCCGACGATGATATTGACTTAGACAACACAGAGGTAGATGAGTACTTCTTCCTACAACCCCTGCCGACAAAAAAACGAAGAGCGCTGCTGCGGGCGTCTGGAGTGAAAAAGATTGACGTTGAAGAAAAGCATGAGCTGCGAGCCATCCGCCTCTCGAGAGAGGACTGTGGCTGTGACTGCCGTGTGTTCTGTGATCCAGAAACATGCACCTGCAGCCTGGCGGGCATCAAGTGTCAGGTAAGGATTCACCTTTCAGGGAATCCAAAGACAAGAGTTAATACACCATCCTCTAAAGATGCCGTTGTTTTCCATGTAACAGAATGTCCGACGTGTAGAAGAAAGCTTTGGGTGAGGCAAGACATTATTAAAGACTAGTTTAAAAACTAGGTGTCATTATTTTAGGCAGAGACTTGGCCTTTTTAATAAGGAGAAGCCCTCGGGCAGGCAGAAGAGGATAGTTCTCATCAGCTGAACATCTGTTCGAGGTAGATTCACAGAAGAAAGGATTCCAGAGTAAGAAAACAGCTACAGATTCTGGTCCTGACATCTGGTACTGCTTTTTATTGGGACAAGGATGATTGTGTGAGAATCTGCCTTCTCCTCTGTAGCACAGGAAATTGCCCCTGTTTGGATAAGGCAGCCAACAGAGCAAGTCCTTTCTGACTACCTGTGCTCTGGTCTGCATACAGGTTGGAGAAATGGGTACCCCTGGACTGTCCAGAATTCTACATATCACTTGAGTCAAACATTCAGTCCAGCAGTGCTAGCTGAATCCCACTACTCTATTTAGAGACTCCAGTTACTCAATTAATTTTAAGGTATTGATTAAAGGAGCATCCATCCCCTTTACTCCAGAAGCGTGTAGTCTAATGGAGTGGGGAGGGGAAGGAGGGAGCCAGGACCTAAACCTGTGAGTCCACCCGATAAAGTCATGAGTGCGCATGCCCATCACAACCCTGCAGTGCACATCATACACCGTGTGCAAGGATCTGAAAGAATGAGAAGGTAAAGCAAGGAGAGTGAATTAGCAGGCTACGTGATACCAAGTGGTGTCAATCTGGACACCTTGGACAAAGATGTTCATTTTATGATAAAGAAAAAAGGAGATGGCTAGTATGGGAATGTCATATAATTCATATTAAAAATAGCAGCTGGAGATGAAGCAATACGTTTGTTTGCTTAAAATTGGGTGTGTGAGCTGATGTGCATCAGAAAGAAAGGGAGGTTGGGGAAAGGACAGAGGCATTGGGAAAAAGGAAGCAAAGGTAACGAGATGAACAGATGGACAGAAAGGGAGGACAGAGGGAGAAGTGAAGAAAGCACAGGAGGGTCAGCACACTAAAAATACACACCGTATTTTTAGTACATCACTGTAACTCACTTTTATTTTGAATATAGGTTTCAAAACTAGGTTGACTCACGTTTTAAGCCTTCACTTTCCCTTTTCATTTTTATTTGCAGTTTGATTGTCATCTGTAATGGGCAAAGTGAAATTAAGTAATCCCAGATCCAAAGGGGTTGCTGGAAGGTGCTGGATTTTTATTTGGTTTATGAGAGTTCCATGGGGCTAATCTGTGTCCTTCCTTCCAAGGTGGATCGAATGTCTTTCCCATGTGGCTGCACTAAAGAAGGATGTAGTAACACAGCAGGTAGAATCGAATTTAATCCTATCCGTGTCCGGACCCACTTTTTGCACACAATAATGAAACTCGAACTGGAGAAAAACCGAGAGCAGCAAATCCCCACGCTGAATGGCTGCCATGGTGAGATAAGTGCTCACAGTAGTTCCATGGGCCCTGTCGCTCACTCCGTAGAATATTCCATCGCAGACAATTTTGAGATTGAAACTGACCCCCAGGCTGCAGTGCTGCACCTGCAGTCTGCTGAGGAATTAGATTGCCAAGGAGAGGAGGAGGAAGAAGAGGAGGAGGACGGGAGTAGTTTCTGCAGTGGAGTCACTGATTCTAGCACGCAGAGCTTGGCACCCAGTGAGTCAGATGAGGAAGAGGAAGAGGAAGAGGAGGAAGAGGAAGAGGAAGAGGAGGAGGACGATGAGAAAGGGGACAGTTTTGTGGACGGCCTGGGTACACATGCTGAAGTTGTCCCTCTTCCTTCCGTCCTTTGTTATTCTGATGGCACCGCTGTTCACGAAAGCCATGCGAAAAATGCTTCTTTTTATGCCAACTCTTCAACTCTGTATTACCAAATAGACAGCCACATTCCTGGAACTCCCAACCAGATCTCTGAGAACTATGCGGAAAGAGAGACTGTCAAAAATGGTACCCTCTCGCTGGTGCCTTACACCATGACCCCGGAGCAGTTCGTTGACTATGCCCGACAAGCGGAAGAGGCCTACGGCACGTCCCATTACCCAGCTGCCAACCCCTCTGTCATCGTTTGCTGTTCCTCTTCAGAAAATGACAGTGGTGTGCCCTGCAATAGCTTATATCCCGAACACAGGTCCAATCATCCTCAAATGGAATTTCACTCATACTTGAAAGGCCCCTCCCAGGAAGGGTTTGTGTCTACATTGCATGGTGACAGTCACATTTCAGAGCATTCTGCTGAAAATTCTTTGAGCCTTGCGGAAAAGAGCAGATTGCACGAAGAGTGCATCAAATCCCCTGTGGTCGAGACGGTCCCTGTCTAGGATCTTAAGTTATTCCAGGACCATCTCTCCTATTTAAAACACTGCATTTAATTGGATTTCCTGGGCTCATGGTTGTGTAAACTGAGGACCAAGCAAACTTGGACTGAATCTTCCAGACTGTATTTTGTTTTCTCCTTTCTAGCTACGTGTCTGTGGCATTGCACAAATACAGTCTATATGAGGATTTTAAAAGATTTCAGACCGTTTTGATAGAAAAATGCTAATTTTAGAAAAGCATATCTCACAATTGCCTACCTGTCAAACTGTGTGAAACCTGCCAAGTTATATAGATCAGAGCTCCAAGTTTTGGATTATCGGGCCTGTGCAAAACTGTTAACTAAGACTGGGAAATAATAAGATTTAGAGTCCTACTTTTCGATATTATCTGAAGATGATGGTGACTTTTTAAATGTAAAAGTAATTATTGTAAGAAAAAGATTTCATCGTTCCATGTGTATTTTATTTATGGTAGTTAGAAGTCATGTTTTGATGAAAACGAACAGCAGCATGTTCTTTTAAGCTGAAGATGCTAGTTAGGACCACTGAGCATGCCCCCATGGATTGCATCTGGAATCCATTCATGTTTTTATGATCATAACTGATCAGATTTGCAAATACTTTCTTAAGGGTGAAATAGGCCTATTTTTGCTATTTCGGACAAATAAATGAATCTATATCTGCAGGTCCTTACACAGTTTTCTCTAAAGTTAAGAGTTAGGACAATCCTTTGATGAGGGTCTAGTTCATTGCCCTCCTTCATTGACTCCAGAGATGGAGGTAGAGGAATTGCCTTTCTTTTTTAAACAGCACCATCTCGGTTCTTAGCTTGGACAGCACCTTTAAACTCTACTCCCCTACATCAAAATGCACTTTAGTGCCCCTTCATGGTAACTTGTGAGGGGTGGGGACTGAGAACTCCTTGAGATGAAAAAAATTTAGAAAAATTTTTAAATCTGTAACTATTAGAAGGTTCATATAATTAATGCAGAGGAATCATCCAGTGATACTTTATGAAGGAAAAATGGCCTGTTTTTTTCGCCACTCTGAAGACCTAACTCGGTAAGACCAGAGGAGGCTGAGGAACATGGAAGAGACACAGTCTCAGCAACCAGCCTTTTCCGCAGCGGGATCAATCGTCTCTACAAAGTGAGCGTATGAGATTTCCATTTAGCGACCAGCCGATTGAAGGGGGGGCCTGTACCCAAATACTCAACTAGGCCTTACTTTTCTGAAGCATTTTGATCTATCTTGCCTGGGACATTTAGCAGAACAGTCCAGAATGCATTGAATACTTTCTAATTACCTCACGTCCTCTCGTTAAAGGGGACAGATAGAAAGAAAACATGCACTCCCCACCTTTAGGCTATCTGCACTTGGTTTGTCGGAGGACTTCTAAGTTCGCGTGTTCCTGTAAATTAATTTAGGTAACTAAATAGTGTGTTTTATCTTCCTCTTTCAATACAATAGGACTATGCTAAATCTTATTTCCTATTTTTGACCTGTTGTTATGTCATTTCACATTTTATGCCTCTTTGAAACGTGGACATGCCTTGCTATTCGGTGACTGCATTGCTACTTATTTTTTATGTTTTTTAGACTTGGATGTTTAGCAATATGGATATAAATATATTGTAGACGTCAGTTCCTTAAAAAATACTATTTTCTTTAACTGAACTTAGAAATGATTGATCTAAAGAAGGTCCTCCATTGGAGAAGTTTCTACTAAAACTTGACTTGGGGAAAATGTGTTTGTGTGGTGGGTGGCTCTCCCACTGGGCTGTGTGTTGCTGCCCCTTCTCTACTCCATCACTGGGCCACATTTATAACCATGACTGTTAGCATTAAAGGATCTGTGGGTTTGTCCTTACAGAGGTAGCAATAATGAGGGCAGGGACATTCCTTTTAAAAGATAAGCCCTTTGGGATAATCAGATTGGGGTTTTGCTCAAATCTCAGTAGTATATCTGGCGTTGTCTACAAAGTTACAGGTTTTAGTGCTTGATCTCCAAAAATTTCCCCCTACCAACACAGTCTAAAGAGCACAGGCCCAAAGAGAAAATAATGAAAGGCTATTGTTCTTTATTCAAGCACAGGAAAGAATCATGTGTGCCATATTTGCTGGACTGTTACACACCATTGAAGTATTTACAAGTGAAGTGCATAGCTTCTTCTTGGAACACAGAGCACGGCAGAGTGGGGAAGAGGTGTTTGGGGCTCTGGTTGGGGCAGAGCTGACAGGTAGAATGTCAGTCCAGTTTCCGAAAGGATAGATATTTAGTTCGGTTCAGCTTCATTTTCCAAAGAAGGCTGATGCCTACTTGTTTATGTTTGGCTGGTCTCTGTTTTGTAGCTTCATTTCATAAAGGATGCTTAACCCAGAAACAGGTGAACAGACAGACAGACAAAAAACCCAGAGATTATGTCCCTGTCTGTCCAACTGGGGATATAAGTCACTGCTACACAGAAACATTAACCTTCCAACCAAGATAGCTTCCATTCCAAAGTTTCATGTACCTAACCTAACCCCTAAACGTTTCCTACAAACTACATACACAGGTCACCTGTTAAAACACACCCATACACCATACATGCACATAAACACACACACACAAATAGATGTGTACCACTCACTGGAGAATGACAGATTGTTACGCAATGGCCAATAATAAGTACTGAATTTTTCCTACCTTAGAATCTGGTTGGGTTTTATGACCTAAAAATGTGGTCTAGAAAAGAGTATAATTTGTAAAGCCATAGTTTGAAAATATTGGGTCAAAACTGCAAATAACACTAATGGTGGCATCCTTTCATTGTTATTTCCTTTCCCAAAAAAGCTGAGAAAGCACAGTGTTCCATCTGACTTTTTCCCCCGTTAATAGCCCTTCTATTCAAAAAATACTGCCCACACGCCAGGAAAGCACTACAGTTCTTCTAAGCGTTTTCAAATGAGGATCGAGCTAGACACAGCCAGTCGGGACACTTAAGATCTTTATACCAAGACACAGTGACCGAACTTGCCACTCTTGCATTGCCTGCTGCAGTGTATCTAACCAAATTGTGGTCTTTTTTTGACACACAGCTCTTCACTGAATTCACTGTCAATGTCAAAGCTTCCTGCTTTGGTCCCTGTTGTTTTAGCACCACCAGCCCTCTACCTTTTATTGGAGCTTAATTCCCAGTTAGAATCCCAGGCATATTGATTTGCAATTCAAGAGGCTGGAGCCATGTGCATTTCCTTTGTCATTCTAGGTTTCCTTTGGGAAAAAGAAGTCAATGAAAGAGATTTACCTAAGGTCCTGCCACCCCCTCCCCACCTCCTGAACATTGATTACTAAGACATAAGTAAAATCTGTTTGTCTCATGTTTTTTGGTTAATTGAATAATATAGTTACCCTTAGAAAGAAGTTTTCTTTCTTTGTGGTGAACCTATATTTTTCCTATTGTGCCAGCCACATATAGAATGTGGAATTAATATTTATTAGAATGATAAAATCATGACAATTATATATAACTCAGCAATAAACAACAATGACTTACAAATTCATTGAGAAGCAAAGAGATTATAAATGATAATGTTCTTTAAAATTTTACATTCAGAGGACTTCTGAACAAAATTCTGATTTGGTTATCATTAAACAGAAAATATGATTTTTAAAATATATTTCTGGTTCTTTCATTAAACTTCTGATATTGTTGTACAAGTTTATAACCCTTTGGTTGTAATATCTAGAATTTACTAAGTAACAATTCTTTCTTCCAACAAATATTTATTAAGCACCTACTATGTTAGAGGAACTTTCTGTCCTAAGTGGTAAAAATGGGGGGGGGGACTCAAATTTCTAAGTGGTTATGATGATGAAGAGTGTCATGGAATAATCAAGCCTCATTATAATTCTTTTAATTTGTAATTTTATAAAGTGACATTAGAACGTGTGACATCAATTCTTGTGTAACTATATGCAAACTGCAGCTAAGAGGACACTTCTTTTTTCCTAAATTAATGTGACTTCCTGTATCTTCCTTCTTTCCTCTGCACCTATCTGGAATTTATTAATTAAATCTGGACCCAGCTAGAATAACTGAATCTAACAAAAAAGAGATTTTTCAGCTAATTGCTTCTGTGTGAGACCTATATAAGTGACGCTAAATTTATACCAGCAATCTCCTACCAGACAATTTCAAAGGCTGGTTGACTCATGCACAACCCAGGAAACATTTCAGGAAACCTTTGAAACAACAATGGGGGAACACGATCACTCTTCTATTTATAAACAACCTATCGAAGTAGCAAAACTCTAGTTCCAGGTTTCAAAGGCATCGCCTTGCAGCCTGCAGAAAACAGAAGAGGTCATTCTGCCCTCTCACTTAGCTGGGGTTACAAACCATCAAATTAGCAGGTGGAAAATTGACGTCCTCAGAAGTCAACAGGAGACTGCTTATTTAAAAGGTGGCACAAAGCCTTCCATTTCTTCAGATATGACTTAATCTTTCTCTTTCAAATGGCATCTGCTCCTTATTCTCGCACAGAGAGCTCAGAGTGTCATTATTGTAGTCGGTATATAAAATACCAACCTTAAAAGGAAAGCTCTGGCATGTTTTCAAAGGCAAAATTTTACTCTCGTTGAAACTGGAGCTCTTTAGATCCTTCCCACAACCAATGTCAAAAGTTTAAAGTCTTAATCACTCTTAATTCTAACACAAATTTGTGACTACTGGTTACATTATTTTTTCTGAGATGTGCTCACTTGGCTAGAATAACTTAAATGCCTAAGCCTAATGCTCCAGCTTTGCACAAATAGCACAACTTATCAGATGTTTTCTGTAGCATTAAATAGTTTAATTGACTAAATTTAACCGAGTATCTGCAATTTGAAACCTCACTAGAAGTATGGAAGCATCAGGGTGGGATGAGGGTGGGATATAACCTTAAAAAGTGACGGTGTCTTCCTTGGAACCATTAAGTTTCAGCAGAGCTGAAAACTAAAATTTTATTATAGGAGGAAATAGTGGATTCACAAATGGCAGCCCAAGTCCTGGAAGAGGCAGTTACAGCGTGGACACCCGCACAGCCCTGCGGGTGCTCACCATCGGCTGCCCACTGTCGCACCAGTTACACCTCACCATCTAAAAATCCTGTGGTGCTTAAAAAAATAAAAACAGCTGTAACAAGCTGAAAAAGACTATTTTTAAGATTGAACCCCAATTTATATCACAATAGTCTATCGACTGTTGTCAGAAGTAACAAATACAGAAATCAAGGAGCTTTTTCATATTTTACCTGCCAATCTGTGTATTCAATGTGACTCTTTAAAAAAAAAGTCACTTCTAAGTTTGACTTTAACTTTTTTCCTGTCTTTCAACCCAGACTGTGAGATGCCCCTTCCTAACCAAATGCTGCTGCTTTGTTTTGTGTTCTTTCTCATCAAAAATTCAAACTGAGAAGTTTGATATGAGCTGGATTTTACCTGGTGGGCAGTCCTGGGGTTAGTCTAACTCTGTCCCAGTCTGTAGAGTAAACAGCATGGCCTGAGTTTTGTATCCTGGCAGTGGTGACTCAGGAAGAATGATGGAAGCGGGAAGGATGTACGGCCAGATTTGAAGCCTAAACCAGTCCATGTTGCTACATGCAATTTGTGTGATCTAATTAACTGTAGCCTGGAATTTAGTAAATGCAGATGCTTCTTACATTCACAGAAAATGGGGTAATTTCAAAGATTTAAGTCACGTTGACTACTTTTGCTTGTGATAAATACATCACGACACAGGGGAATTTTTTATTTGATATTTTACACTTATAATTCAAGGAAAGCCAACTCTAGCGTGTCATTTTAGTACATCTCATAAAATTTCTGGCAGAACTAAAGTTTCAAAAATGTGATAGAATTTATTTTGGACAACATTTGTATTCAATATGCTAATGATGCTGTTCCTCCCTTTGCATTACTCATTACCATGGCGACAGTCCAGTCAGTTCAATAACTTTCATTTTAGTGATGTGTGAGGTCACTCAAATATTTTTAAGATAATGTATATTGATTAGAAGAATTCAGGAGAAGACAAATTTATGCTAGAAATTAGTCTTGCCTTTGTCTAAGTTAGTTTATGTTACCTAATTGATTTCCATTGTAATTTCGAAATGGCTTGTTAGGTATACCTCTCTTTTTTTATTTTGGCCTTCTCCTGATATTTTTTAATCTGGCTTAGGAGTATCTTAAAAGTTATTTATTAATGAGTATCTGGAAGAAAGTTGAATTGGAAAATATTTCTTTAAAAATTATCTAGGGATTTCTGTGACAGAGTCCTTCACCAAGTCCTAGTGCCCCACTGAGTCCACACCAGAGACCCCCTTCTGGGAGGTCTGGCTTCCTGACTTTAAAAAAAAATGATTCCACAAGTCTCCTAAGAAATTAAAGTTTGAAATTTCTAACTACATAGCAAAATTCTCCAATTTTGTTTTGCTCATTTTTATGCTGGCAACTAAGCTTATCTCCTTAGCCATAAATAAAGCCAGCCATGTTTAAAACAAATTCAAAGATCTATGTATCATTTTGAAATTTTACTTAAATATGAAAGAGAAGGAAGACCTGAAATAAAATCCAAATCTGAGTTCTTCTAAACAGGAGAAATTTAAATACCTAATCTGTCTGAGGTTAGTTTTATGTTTGTTTTTGGTTTGAGGGTTTTTTAAACTTATTTGTTGATCCTTAGGTGGTTTAATAATACCAAAATGATATCTGAACTTCATAAACTTTACATTTTAGTAGATACAAAGTCATTTCCTTAATACTATAATCAAATAGGGTCCACTGTCAAAAGTTGCTGTCTGAATCTTGATTCATTAGGCACTAGTCATGCCAAATGGGTATCTCAGAATAGTTTAATCTTTTCAAAGATACTCACAATGGCCAACTGTGTGAACAACGGAAAACTTGAGATTCTTCTGTATTCTCTAACTTTTATAGTCGTGAGACTAGTGGAGATCGCCAGAGGTCATCTGGCTCATCCATCTACCTCCAGGGAGGACTGTCTGTCGCTCAGACATGCCCAACAGGATAGCCACCCATCTATTCTTCACATCTCTGGGGAAGGCGGTTTCCTCGGCAACACAATCCAGATCTCTTAGGTTTTTCTCACAATAAGAAAATATCTTGGCCAGTTGTTGTGAGCTAGGCACCTGGCAACAGTTGTGGTGATTTGGGCCATTGTACTGAGAGACATAAAGTTGGGTTTCCCCTACCTTTGATAATGACTATATTGAATGATTCTATAAGTCTCCTAAGAAATTATATTTTTAAAAATAAAGATATGGGTATTGAGATAATGCCTGGTAACATGACTTGCTCTTAACAAATAATGACTTTAGTTGGATTTTTTATTTTGTTTTTGTTTTGTGTTATCTGTGGTGTCAGGAGGCAATTTCGGGAAAAGTGACTTTTTGAGAAGTTAAAAATTTTTTAAAAAGCATTTTTTAACTTCTTGCTTCTAAATAAATACCTTCTCATTCATTTTTTCTTTACCCTAAAATGACAAATGAGAAACTCAAGCTTCCCCTTCTTCTGGGGAAGTCGGGACTAGCTGTGGAGAGTCTGATGTGGAATAAAATTACTCCAGAGAATTACTCGCCCACCATTTGATTCCAGCCTTTGTCTCCAAGTTATTTAAACAATAGCTGCCTGCCTTCTCAGGGATCAGCAAAATGATTTAAAATTGGTCACCCTGACAAGGCCCGAAAATGAACGAAGGTGTCCAGGAGGGCAGCGATTTTTTTCTGATTACATCACTTGACCCAATCACTGCCTGCAGCTTTCAAAAAAAATGTTTGGATTTTTTTTTTTGGGGGTTTGATTAGTTGCTTCCAACTCAGAGTCAGAACTAACCTGAAGATGAGGAACACCCCTGAAATGTTTCCTTTCTCCATGGGATTTTTAAAATCTAGGTACAGCTGCTTATCTCCCCAACTTGGATGCTCTTGCAAAATGACAGCCACATCAGCATGATTGACCACCATAAATGACACAAAGGGAAAGAACCTTTCTTGCTTTAAAATAAAAAACTATAGAATTGTCTGTAAAGAATGTTGAATCATTTGGCCCACGTTTTAATTGACTTTAGGCACCTCTATGGAAGTAAGTCTAAGGTGTAGTTTGTGAAACATGTTTCAAAAGTGTTTGATGTAAAATAAATGCTAGACATTTACAGTACAGAAATAGTTTTTAAAAAAATTAAAAGCCTGTAGATGATGACTCTGTTCCTAAGAACCTCAGCCTTTATTGTGTCTTAGTAAAGTTGATATGCTTTTATTTTAGTTTATTGCATTTCTGGTGTAATAATAGCCTCTTAAGATAGAACTATTAATACATATGTACTGGTTATGCCTGTTAATGCAGAAAATGGCACTTTGTTATTTCAATGTGTTTCCCTCAATGTCACAGGGTATATCAATTTGATAGGAGAAGGTCATTTGACATTGGTCAAAAATGCATTTTCCCCATTGAAGATGTATGTGTATAATCAGTTGCATAGACAAATGTAACCTTTTGCAGTATTTTTATCTTGATCACAATCTTAGACATCACTGTGTCTCCACTTTCCAGCTGCCATAGAAATTTGATGCATTTGCAAATTCTGGTGAAATCTAGTGAACTGAATGTCACAGTGGATCGAGTGATCCAGAGCGCTTGGTTGTTATCTTCCGGTCTATGTTGAACCATTCGGACATTGGGAATGGGCTTTACACAAGGGAAGTCTTTTGAGATTATTTTGTTTTGCTTTGTTCTTGTTTGTTTATACTGTGGACAAAAAAAAGTAATTTAAAAACTCAGATCAACTCGCTGTAACATTTTTGACATTGTGATTGGTTTCATCTTTTAGTTGATTTCTGCTATTATGTTTACTCAATTTCAGTAGTAATCTAATCACAGAGAAAGGTCAGAAGAGGAGAAAATCAGACTGTAATTCATATACAGAATCACTCACTGTAGTGAGAATCACTCACTCACTGTACACTAAGATGTCATGTTAAATGTCACAGTTTCTAGACTGATTTCTCTTGTGTATAAGTTATAACATCAAAGATGCCAAAGGGTATATGAAATAAGCTACAATAATATTTGACAGAACTTAACCTGGACCTTATGTTGTAATAATTTATTCATATTAGCTGTAATCTTCTGTATTTATATTTTTCAGTATTTATTATGAATGACATGGAAATTTGTGTATTTATTGTGGCTTTTTATTGCAGTGTGTATATATATACATATATTACAAATAAGCATTTTTAAGTCTTATCCTTAAGTTTCTTTTATTAGTGGCACTTGTACTGTGCTGTACTTTTTATTATATATTGTACAATATCTTGTCCATTTGTTTGCAGCAGAGTAAAACTGGTTTCTAAGTTGTATCTACTCTTGCATTTTTGTTTCATTTTGTGTAAACCCTTTGCTCTGACATCCTGAGCTGTCACGACACAGACAAGAATACCCCCCTCCCTCCGTGTAACAGACATTCTTTTAAAAAACATGCGAGGCCACACGTGCGAGGCCACCTCCTGTGAAAGGACTCATATTACCACCTCAAAGCTCTGTTAACTTCATGATGTTTGATCCCTACATGGAGATGCTTGTTAACATTTCCTTCCCCGACTATTCCACTCCTTTATCAAGTGATAATGTACAAGGAGGCCCAGGAACCCCTTATGCAACTGAAATGGAGGAGGATATTTTTACAAAAACATCCAGCCTCTTTAAGTCACACCCTGTAATTCACCTGGTCAGCAGTATTTGTGTTTTGTTTTGCTTAAAGCAGAATCTGTGTGATTTGATGTTTAGAATATGTGTGTACACATAGGGACCTACATTTGTCTGCCTGTTTAGTAATGCTGACTTAAGGTAACCAAACTTACTTTCACTGGCAGTAGAACAAAGAGAGAAGAAAATGGATACTTCCTAAACTATTATATGCAGGTCGCTGTCCTCAGCCAACTTGTCTTCTTACATCTGGACACTGGTTTTATATTTTTGACATTTAAATAATGTGTGATTGCATCATTATCGCAAAACTCAAATTCGATTGTTTTGGTCACTTAAAAGACAGTTCTGTGGCTGTCCTCTCTCCTTGCCAGCAAGATAAAATCCAGACTCTTTGGGATGCCCCATGAGATCTGGGTACTACAAACCTCTCTCGCCTACTGTTCAGCAAACTCCCCTGTTGCTTCCCACGGCCTGCTGTGCCCACAGGAAGCCTACTGGGACTTCCCTGCTACTCCGCTGCCCCTGCCTCTGCCTGCCCCCTTCGCCCATTCTGGCAGCACAGTTTCAATGACCATCTACTTACTTTCAAAGAGAAAACTCAAATGCCCATTCCTGATTCTCCAGAGATTTGATTACCTGCTCTTTTATGCTCAATCTGAAGACATATGTCTCACTGGAGCCTAAGTCTCACTGGATTCACTTATGTATGTGTCTACTCCCTCTACAGGACTTAATGAGAACAGAAAATGTGTGTTTTACCCTCCATGTCCTCCTCCTCCAGCTTAATGCCTGGAACATGGCAGACGCTTAAAATATATTTGCTGATATGTGCATAGCACAGAAATGAGTAGTGCATTTATAGGAGTTCAGATGAGGGAAAGACAGCTGGTGAAAGGGAGGAGAAGGTGCCCGGTTCTGAGGGAGAGGGCATTTCAGCTGGTAGGGGACATTCTCTACTCAACATGATGGGGCAGCTTGAGGACAGGCTGAGTCACAACTAAGTCACCCTCTTCTGTGCAGGGCACGAAGATGGCTAAGAGCAGATGATTTACCTTCAGGAACAAATGAGCAATCAGATGAGGAGAATCTATTCAAAGACTGCAGAGCTTTAAGGAACCTACTGCAATCACTATTTACTTAAGAGTAACTGGGGAACATGTATAAAGGACACATGGAGAAAGCCAAAGGCGGGTAGGATCGAGGGTGGGAGGTGGGGAAGTGACGGGAGGTGGTGGGAGGGAAATGGAGACAACTGTACTTGAACAACAATAAATAATAATAATGATAATCATTGTCCAGGACCTATTCTGTTTAGGACACTGTGCTAGAGAACCAGAAGGCTGCAGTGAGCAAGACAGATAGGGTCCCTCTAGACATATAAGTGTAGAAGTCTAAGAGATTATGGTAAAGAAAAGGTCAACTATCTGAAGGCCTACTTAAATATGAGAGACTAATCATAACAAGATTATCCTCTTAAAATACTGTAGGTGGATCCCTGGCCAGGTGGCTCAGTTAGTGGGAGCATCAGCCCAGGCACCAAAAGGTTGTCGGTTTGATCCCCAGTCAGGGCACATACCTAGGTATTGGGTTTGATCCTTAGTCGAGGCATGTATAGAAAGCAACCAATCAATGTTTTTCTCACACATTGATGTTCTCTCTCTCTTCCCTTCCACTCTAAAATCAACAAATATATTCTCAGATGAGGATTTAAAAAAAAATACCATAGGTGGAGTATGGGGAAGGAGTTAACATGATAGATGTATCATTAAAATTGATCCTGGCTCCCTGGCTGGTGTGCTCACTTGTGAATCAGAGGGTCACTGGTTCGATTCCCAGTCAGGGCACATGCCTGGGTTGCAGGCCAGGTCCCCAGTAGGGGACTCATGAAAGGCAACCACACACTGATGTTTCTCTCCCTCTCTTTCTCCTTCCCTCTCCCTCTGTTTAAAAATAAATAAATATTTTTTATTTGATGCTAGAATACTCAATAAAAATAACAGATGGATAGAAAGAAATGCGAGTCTAGAGCTTAGATAAGGATATAAGGTTTGGAGTAAACGAGCCCTTTAAGAGGAGACTGTAGAAATGGGGCATAATGGACAGAACTGAATCCTTGAAACCTGTATTCTCCAGAAGCAGTTGGTGAGATGGAGTTTAGCAAGTGGGGTTTTAAAGATTTCATTTATTTATCTTTAGAGGGGAAGGGAAAGAGAGAGGGAGAGAAATATCAGTTGCCTCTCTGCATCCCCTCCTGGGAACTGGCCTGCAACCCAGGCATGTGCCCTGACTGGGAATCGCACCTCGATCCTTTGCTTCATAGGCCCTCACTCAATCCCCTGAGCTATACTAGCCAGGGCTGGGGTTTTAATTAGGGATCAGCACCGTGGAAGTTGGGGGAGAGGGAGAAATCAACCTGTGATGCAGACCCCAGGCAGCCACTCAAATCATCTCGACCTGGGTTCTCTGCAATATGAAGGGCTCTTCAGAAGCTGATGAGCTGAGAGTGGCTGGGCCTTAGTTGCTGCCCCACAGTCAGCCACTGGCCACAATCCACCCCAGGAAGGGAGTGCTCTGGGGCAGGTTTCACTCTGGAGTAGAGGAGATAGCTCAATAAAGCTGAAAGCTGGGGACTCTTTGCTGACAGCACTCCCAGAAGCCAAGAAAATTCTTGAAGGTGGCACAGCTTCGTGTCTTCCATTCCATCCCTTAGATCTACTTCTTCATTTAAATTTCAGGGAGCAGGCTCTCCAGGATTCTGGAAGACTTAGAAAAATCTGGTTAGTAGAACAGACTATGACCTCTGCCACTCCAGCTGGTCTCAGAATCCCAACAGACACTCACCATCTCCATCTTTCCCTATAAATTCTACATTCTCTTCAGCTTCAGCAGCCACTTCTGCTCATCTCAGTGGCTAGCGTTTTGGTTTGACCCAGACCCAAGACACATCTAAGTGGATATTCCCTCCCATTCTCATTGTCCAACAGTAAACCCATCTCTTCTTGACAATCAGGTCAATTACCTTTACCTAAGTGGTGGCTCTTTTTTCTGCCAAAAATGCCCAGGGTGCAGTAAGTACTTAGATTAAGTTCCATGGGGATCTTTGGGCTCCTGCTAACAGTGTTCTTACTCTGGGAACTAGGACTTTTAGTCCAGCAGAGAGTGGCGGGACACAAGTACAGTTTTCCCCATTGAGTCATATTACACGGGGCCACTACTGCTTTCACCCCCAGAGAAGGAACACATGGGTTCCTACTGGAAACAATACTATATAAAGGTCTTTGGTCCAATATGTTTTGATCCAAACTGCATCCTGAAACATGGTGGGAACCCCATCCCTCAGCGTATCACCTTCAAACATGCACTTCTACTGCATTTGCAGCAGGCCCGGCATCACTGCCAGACCACCAGCTTCTGAGTCCATGATATGAGCAGCAGGGTCTCACAGTCTTGGGCCCACTTCCATACCTCCGTTCCTGTAAGTTAGTTCACCTGGTCTGTTAATGTTATGCGAGATCCCCTATGGGTAGATCAAATACATCATAAGCCCTGCGGCCAAAAAAGATCAAATTAGACTTGGGAAAAATATATATGTACAGGGTGGGCAAACGTAGGCTTATAGTATATGTGAAACACACAGTTTATTCTTGTATTATTATTTTTAATTGAATTATTTTTCATACAAGTAACTGTAAACTTACTTTGCATATATACATTTTCCATAGATAGACATATATATACATAGACATAGATATATAGGTATATATTTAAGACCCCTGGTGGTGCCAGGATGGAAGAAGTCTCGCGTAGTCCACCCGCCCAGGGCCCAGTCATGCTGCAGAAGAACATGCTGTACTAAGGGCTCAGCATTGCTCTCTGCTGCAGCAGTCTGTGCATTTGGCAGCAGCAGTCACTTTATCAACCTTGGTAAATGGGAGGCCACATTCATGGGCGTAGGCTTAGTCTTCGTGTTGTCACCAGCCGCCACCCAATTCATGTGCCTGTCAGGGCAGCACTGGATTGATTAGCTAATGGCTAAGACTGGCCTCTCACCTGACCAAGCTATTCTGCCTATATCCATACTTTCTAAAACAGTGTGAGCCACAGGAATGAGTTGCATTTTCTGGTAATTACTTTAAAAATCGTTTTTTAAAGGTGATATTAACTTTAATATATTTTGTTTAACCTAATATTAACCTTATCCTAAAATAAAAATATTATTTTCACATATAATCAATAGAAAAATTATTATTATTCCCCATTATTTTTTGAACCACTAAGCTTTGAAATCCAGTGTGTATGTTACACTTACACCATGTTCCAATCCGGACTAGCCCCTGTGGCTGGTGAGTACAGGATCGGACAGCCAAGGGCCGGCCTGTTCTTCAGTGTCTCTTCTGTGGTGGGTGCTCTCTGGTGGGTGTTAACGTGTGTGCCCACGTCCACATGTCTAATCCACACGATCATACCAAGACCACCTTTTCCCTAATCTTCGAATGACTCACCTGTCAGGCCCCTGACTCATCTGCGAGGCCATTCACCTCTGTGCCTGGGCCCACATATATTCTAACAAAGCCACACAAAGAGAATAACTGGACACCACCAACACTCTGCCCACTTTAACGGTCTCCCCAGCCACTGTCTTTCAAAGCTACGCTTGAGTAAGGCTGCAGTGCAGCAGCACTGATTTTTGGCTTGCACTGCATCCACTTTCCCCCCCAAAAAACTGTTGTTTTTTCCTCTCCCACCAGCTGATCATAAGGAATGCTTCATGTGAAGTGAGGGTGAGCTGAGGGAAAGGTGCTGGTCCAGTGGTGGTGGATGACATGGAAGACAGGGCTGCCCCTTCATGCAATACCTGTGTCTTCCAGTCCTGTTTGCGCTCAGCCCCAGTTCTTCTATGCCAGTCTTACAACAGAGTGCTGGGAGCCCTGTCTTATCTTTTGACTTAGTGGCTTTGCTAGAACCCAGCTCATGAAACCTGTTTCCAGAGGCATGGTCATATGGGATCCCACAGTCAGGCACCTAGTCTCTACAAGGCCTCAGTAATGTATGAGGAGTTGTTTTTCAAAAAACATACCCATTATTGCTACAAATGGCAATGCCTTGATCTTAGGGCCTGTGTTGTGATTCTACAGCTGGCACGTGCCATAACCGCCCCCACACTGCGTCTTTGGCTACCACCAGTACCTCTAATGCCATAGTGTCTGTGGGTCATGTGGCCAAAGTGGGAGGGCTTGTACCTCTGCTACACTAGACCTGCTACACAGACACAGTCTGCTCTGTCCCGCTCAAAGCTGGCAGTCCTCCACATTGCCCAGTTACCGTCAGGGGTGAAATGTGCTGAATCCAGAACTGAAAGGATTACCAGGTATTGTGCTTCCTTCCTCATGGTGCAAGATGCAATATGCAGTAATTTATCTTTACTGTGAAGCATATGTCCTGGAATGCCCCAGATGACAGAATCCCTAAAAATTATACTAATGTGGCAGGCCCTCAAATCTTCAAAGTATTTATCTCCCACTCTCCTGAATGCATGTGTTTTACCAAGGCTTCCAGCATGCCAACAACTTATTGCTCATCTGCCTTGATCAGCATAATAAAAATGGAGTGGTATTCTGCAGGATGTCTAGAGAGTCTGGATCTCTTTGTAATGCATAATATTATAGCAAAATACAGAGCTAAATATACATTGTTGCCCATTTCATGTAAATGCATTTGATTGCCACTCTGGTTGGGCAAGGAAATTCTGTGTTCCACATACCGTCAGACCCTCTTTTCTAATTAGAACAGAAAATAACACGTCTGCCAGATCAATGGCCTCATCCATGTCCCTGAAGTTGGTTAGCAAAGGTACTACATCTGGCACAGCAACTGCAATTGAGGCTACCACTTGGTTCAATTGCCAATAACCTGCTCTTCAGGATCCATCTGGGTTCTTCAGGGGCTACTCACTGCACTGAGGTGACTTAAATGGGGATTATAATGGGGACCACCACTTCTGCATCCTTTAGGTCTTTATGAGTATCACTAATTTCCACTATTGTCCCTAGAATGCAAACTCTAGGGACATACCTTGATTGGGGGAGGGGGCAGCAACAGTTTCAGAGTCTTCCTCTCGGCTTTCCCCACTATTATAGCCTTTTTTCCCATAGGTTAAAGGTCTATTGTGGGGACTACATACATATATACCAAATATACCAATATGTCAATCCCAATTATGTTCTCGGAGTAAGAGAACTAACTGCTGGGTGGGTCTACAGACTCCATAGATTTGACCAAGTCTCTGTTTATTGTCCGGCTCATGGTGAGGCTTCATTTTTCCAGGTCATTGTCAAGTCTAATACAGTGTTAAACATTTTCTAAATGTTTGCATAATCCCCTTCTTCTAGTACACAGTCATCCAAATAAATGGCTGTAGGTCCCTTTTAGGAAGCACTGCACAAGCACTACCATGCATACATGGTAGTAGCTGGTTCTTTCCTTCCAGGGACCTGGCCTCCTCTTGGGTTAGTGGGTCCTGTGTCTGTAAACTAACTCAGGTCTGGAAAGTGGGTAAGAGACAGAATATTTTATTGGTGTAATTACCTTTAGGCTCCTGGCCATTCATCCTAAATTTTTGTGAAGGGATAGGTAGTCTGGGAAATGCTCTTGTTGACTGCTCATCTGCTTCTGTCTCTAGGTACAGCCCTTTCTATTAACTGTGTTTATAACTCTCTGTGGGTTAGGAACCCGACTGCCATTCTGCTGCTCCTGATGATAATTACATCCTTTTGAGTGTTAGCGATTATGTGCCACCACCTGTCCTCTATTGTTTCAGAGTTCTGCCACCCACACTGGATTGCCACTTTGGGCAAGAAACTTCCATGCTCCACATACTATCAATGATGGGGCCCACATTACTACCTAAGTGGCAAATGCAGCTCCAAAAGTTAGTCTTATTAACTGCTTATTTTGGACCATTCCTTGTATCAAAAGTCAGACTTGGTTTTCTAGAAGCAGACTCTGAAATGGAATTTGATATACAAGCTATGTATTAGGTATCAAAACCTTGTGGGAGCAATGATGAGAAAGCAGTGGAAGAGAGATATAGGTTGAACTGAGATGCAGACCTGACAAAACCTCAGCCCAACCCACAGGGAGCTCCAGAGACAATGTGGTCCTTTGGAGTTTTCCCCTAGTGAACAAAAACGTTAGGTTTTTATAGCCCTGCCATAATCGGTCATTGGATGCAAATAGCCCAGGTAGATCATACTTTTCAGCAAGGCGAGGTCATCTGAAAGACCCTCTGAAACTGAGCTCATCTCTGAAAGAGAACAGTCAGCCCTGAAATGCCTTTGGGAGGTATGTCTGTCACATCAAAAGAAGAAGTAAAGACAAAGAGATAAGTGTAAAGTCTTTAACTTAGGTTTAAAAATGAACACATATATTCACCAGTACAAGGTTCATCCTTCATGACAGACCCCACATTGGGTGCTGAGTTCAATTCTGATTACTGCAGTTTAAGAGGAATATCCACTTTCTGGAATGTGTTCAGAAGAGAACCATGAGGATTGTAAAGGAGTTAAGAATTACAACAAGAGAAGTAATTAAAAGAATTGATATTTATGCTAAATAGAAGTTTTCTTCAGATACCTAAAGAGGCTGAAATTACTCCCTATGGAATGAACAGCTAAAAGTCTAAGAAGCCAAAAGTTGTCATAATAGAGGGAGTACAATTCTAATAGTTAAAATTGAGTAAAAAAAAGCCCTAGCTGGCGTGGCTCAGTGGATTGAGTGCTGGCCCAGGAATCAAAGGGTTGCTGGTTTGATTCCCAGTCAGGGCACATGCCTGGGTTGCGGGCCAGGTCCACAGTTGGGGTTGTACAAGCGGTGTACACATCAATGTTTCTCTCCCTTTCTCTCTCCCTCCTTTCGTCTCCCTCTAAAAAAATAAAATCTTCAAAAAAACCTATAAAACCAAGTTAAAAAAGCAGTGCAGGTGTAAGTTATTAGCCAGATGAAGTGTGAAAGAGGCATGTCTGATCAAAGCGGCTATCTTAGGCAACAGTATAAAGTGCAGATTTGCCAAATATAAGGCCATGAGAATGGCAAAAAGGGAAAATGAACAAAAAGTCGAAGCAATATCATCAAGGTTCTTGACTTTGGCTATTAAACAGTGACAATGCTCTGGTTGGTGTGACTTGGTTGGAACGTCATTCTGTAATGGGAAGGTTGTGGGTTCAATTCCTAGTCAGGGCACATGCCTAGGATGTGGGTTCGATCCCCAGTCCAGGCGTGGGCTATCCCCAGTGTATGAGAGGCAACTCATTCGATGCTTCCTTCTCACATTAATATTTCTCTCTCTCCCTTACCCTCTCTCTAAAAACAATTTTAAAAAGTCCTGAGGTAAGGATAAAAAATAAATCAAAAGAAAAAATCAGTGGCCAAAAGCATGGCGTCTGGAAAGGTCAAGTGTGACAGCAAAGTGTAATGGACTAGTGAAGGTGTATAAGACGGGAAGCAGAGAAACCAGGGAAGAGCAGCCACGATCAACGGAACCACGCCTATGTTCTCATCACCGACTTCGCCTGTCTTCTCATCACCGTCTTTGCATCGTATCTGCACATGGAACAGGCCAAAGCAAATTACCAGTGGCTTCCGAACTAAGACAATGGCTGCAGAAACATGGAGGGGCAACCCGTTTCTGGATGAAGATGAACAGAGAGGGGTCAAGGAGGCTAGATTTCTTGACTGGCAGCTGGCGGTACCTTTGCTCCCCAGTGGAAACCCTGAAGGAAGACTGCCTGGTGGACGGGGATGTGATGGGAGAGGAAGGAAAACCGAACTCTAAGGTTTCCCTAACAATGTGTGATTAGGAGCCTTTGTTGAAATTTCTCAACAAAGTCTCCACTAAGATGCTTTCTCATAGTTGCTTTCTGCGCACCAGTTCTCTATGATTTACCCCTGCCTTGTCAGTATGGAACAGCTTCTGCTTCTTTGTCAAGTTTTCATTGGTAAAGAAAAGCAGCAAGCCAATTACTGAGATCATTCAGATGAAAATTTTACTTTTGCCTGAATTAGCCAGAGAATTGAAGCATAAATGGACCTTTTCACTTGACTGATTGAGATAATTGCCTCGCTTTTCTAGGGGAGACCTATAGTTGGGAAGCTGTGTTTGGTCACCAAAACATGTTTATAATAAGCATTATTGACTTTCCTTGAAAGGACCAGGCTTGGCGAGGTGCCACACTCAAACACTTGCCCTCATCTCTGTAGGTATCTGAAACAGTGCAGAGAATTACCATACCTGGGAAAACTCAATGCGTGAATTCTTTCATTGGGGGCCAGCTTGAAAACACATCAGTTCAGGCCCCCAGAAGAGGTAAAATGGCATCTCGGGGAGTCTGGGAGGCGGTGGCAAGGCAGGAAGTTGGCTCAGTGGATAAGATACAAAAAAGTGAGAATTAGCTCCAGGTGCATGGGAATAAATGGCTTTTCCTGAAAGAGGTAGGTAGGTGGACTTGAAAGAAACATGTAATTTACATTTATTATTAGAGAGGTGAGAGGAGTTAATAAAGAGACCAGAGTAGGGGTAGACATTAAAGCAGCAGCATGACTCACATCAGAGCCCTTTGCCCGGAACCTATGTAATAGAAGCTTTTTCTAACAGCGTGAAACACGGGGAAAGCATTTCCAGAGAAACAGCATCTGAGCTTTCACACAGCATTTAGTATCTGGTGGCCTGCTGCTGTAACAGCCTGGCCACATACAGAGGAAGCATAGTCAGTGATGACCTAGAAAATTCACTAAAGAGCAGAGCACACATTAGAAAAATTGTCAAGTAGTTGTGTCCGTAATTACTTTGTGATGGCTCCCCTTACTGGACAACTGGCAGAATGTCCTAAGCCTTGAAGGGAAGTGGGAAGATGTATTAGTGAGGCATCCTGCAGGATCAACTTCCAAGTACCCCCATTAAAAAAAGGAAATGCCGAAGGGATTTTATTTTCCGAGTATCAAAGTAAAAGGAAGGAAATCTCAGCCTTGACATTTATAAAATCCACCCGATTTATTTTTTGATGTCTATATTGATTTCCTCACTGGATGTTTAAAGAGGCTAATGTTAGGATTTGTGATTATGAGATAACATGCCTGCTTTAAGCTTTGGAATTTTTTAAACTTTTATATCACCCATAATTTTCAAAGCTATTTGAAGTAATGGATAAGATACATACATCAGGATTGATATGTCTAAATAAGCTACATTTTGGGGGAGACTACATGTCTACAATAAGAAGGCTGTCATTGTTCAAAGCAATCTTCAATATTTTTTGCATTATTATTTGGAATATACCTTTAATTGTGGCAAATACTAATACTTTAATATTTAGCATTTTTAATCTCCATAAATCATTCAAAATTAATTGTGCAGAACAATAATGAACTAATAAAGTTAAACCACTGTATCTAAAATATTGAAAACAAAATAAGTGTTTTGCAAATTATTCCCAAGGATTTCCACCAAATAATCTTTAAAATGTCAAATAATATGCAAGGTATGCTCTGGCTGGTGTGTGGTTCAGTGGATCGAGTGCTGGCCTGTGAGCCAAAAGGTTGATGGTTCAATTCCAGGTTAGGGCACATGCCTGGGTTGTGGGTCAAGTCTCTGAGGGCTGGGGGCGCTTGAGAGGCAGCCAATTGTTTCTCTCACATGTAGAGTTTTTCCCTCTCCCTCTTCTTCTTTCTGAAAATAAATAAATAAAATCTTTGAAAATATATATAGAAGGTATATATCACCCACCTTTCCCACAGTCCATGTGTATGTGGTTATTATTTAAATATGAGGGCTAAAATATTTTATTTAAAAATGCTTTTTAATATCTATATATGTATCATTAATTTTTTGTGTGTGAAATTTGATATCAAGAAGTCCAAGGACACCATTCTGTCACTAGTACAGGCTAATTTTTTGCTTTGATCTAAACCAAGGCTAATGAATCTTGCTTGGAAGACAAATGATATTATCATGGAGAAAAAAAGTCACACTGCTAAACTGATATTTTATAAAGCTGATCCTGCGATAGACAGGATACTCTTGAAATTAACAGTTTATGTTAAAATCGATGGTTCTCATAGATTTTTGACTTTCGGTTTTATTTTTATTGTAGTATATTCACAGAGTTAGTTAAAAGATGCTAAATCGTACTATTTAGCAGCAAACCTCTACATCCCAATGTTTTAAAACATCATTTCACTTTAGGTTCATCAAATGGGTGAGGTGCTCTGCTCTAAGTGGTCCTCAGGTATTGAGATTGATGGAGCCCTCAGCACCCGAAACATAGAAGGCAGGGGAGGAAACGGGGCTAATGATGCACCGCTTCTTAAAGATTTCTGCCTGGAAGTAACACCTGTTGCTTTCACTACCACTGCATTGACTGAAATGAATAGCATGGACAGAAATAGAATTGCATTTTACTCCTATTGTCTTAATTGACTCTCAACAAAGTTTATTTAATCTCTCACAGAAAAAAAAAAGGGGGCTGGTAATGCTATCCTACTATGTGCTTGGGAAGAGAACAAAAACGTTGGCAAACAGCACCAATAACTATCCCACTCACACTAAATGAGACAATACATTAATGCAGGGAAAGGGGACAGTGCTCCTTAGCAGAGGACCAAATACAGCACTAGCATACAGTGAAATTTATATTTTATGTCATTATGTTAACAGAAAGAGGCCTAACACTATATTTGCTGAATCGATTTAATGTCTGAACTTGTTTTCAACTTGAACTTCCAAGTCTTACTTTTTACTGCAATAAACAGAGCTTAAATTGAGCTCTCTGGGGATTTCACTGTGATTGATTAGACTGAGGTTAGGGCCATTCAGGATAGATGTGAGAAGCAGGGCGATCGTATGAAAACAGTTGCTTTTAGGGCTCCAGTTTGCGTCTTGAGCATTGCTATGGTGACAGCTGCCAGTGGGAACCCACTGGGAGCCCAGTAGGCACACTGTCTGCCGGACCTTTGTCCTAGATTGTGCACCGTCCCCAGCCTTTCAGATGCCAGCACGGGGAACTCCCTAGCCAGGACGTTTCTACTTACTAACCCAAGGAGCCAGTTTATTCTTGGAAGTGTCAGTTGCCAGATGTCAATTCAAACAAACTCTATTTTCTCTTTCTTTCTCTCATTTATTTTCATATATTAGCCCAACCTTTTTCTCCTTCTATAGTCATTAACAGTCATTAATGGAACAGCCCCAATTCACAAATTTAGATAAAACCAAAAATCCAAAGAAACAAACATGTACTCTAACCCAGCTCTGCTGAATAGAACTCCCACGGTGATGAAGAAGCTCCTCGCCTGTGCTGTTCAATACAGTCACCACTTGCCACATGTGGCAATTCAGCACCTGAAGTATGTCCAGTACAGCTGAGTCACTACATTTTTTAACTTTATTGAATTTTAATTTTAATTTTAATGGCTACCTGTAGCTAGGACTATTGCATTGAACAGCATGGTTCTAGAATCATATTTAAGTGGAGTTGAGCCACTTACAACCAGCCAGGGAGGACAATCTTCAGCACCTCCCTCTCATTGACAGTGGTGGGTTCATTATCTGTCCTGAAGCACATTATCGTTATTGCCATGTAGGTGCATCTTGGCCTGGACTAACCACATCCTGTAAAATTAATTATGCAGCTAAAGAAAGGAGGAATAGGAGGCATGATGACTTGGGCCATTACAAGTATTAATCTTCTAGAAGCAAACCTTAAAGGGCCAGATTCTATTGTTTCTAAATTATGTACTGTATTAGTCACAGTACTGTGATTCTGCAAAACCAGATCCTAGCTACAAATCACCAGCAGTAGTCCTAGCTTTTGTGCTAGTTAGCAGAATTGCTTAGGGAAGACATTCAGTGGGGAGCATGTATTTTTCTTTCAAATTTCCCCCCTATATGAAAAATGGGGGGTAGTAGTACTTATGTGTGTTTAACAATATGATAGGGACTTTACATTTATTTCCTTTAACAAAGCTACAAATTATAATTATATGTAGTATACAGATGAGGAAACTGAAGCTTAGGAGGGTTACGTGGTTAAGATTTCCCAGCTAGTCATTAGAAGGATCCAAAGTCATTCAAACCCAAGCCTGCCTTTCTCCAAAGTCCAAGTTCCTTCTGCTAAATCTTATTAGAGTGATTTTAATAATCATTCAAATGAGTACTATTTATTTAAACATATCTTTAAAGTGAGTATCTTTAAAATACTCATAGTAGAGATTCTTATCAAACCAATTAAAGCAGAATCTCTAGGAACAGAGCGATAGTTAGTTTTAAGTCCCTCATTTGATTCCAATGTGCCGGTGGGGCCAAGAACTGATCCACCAGGTGTGGACATTGCAGAAGCCTGGCTCTGTTGAGCCACATTTTAAAACTTCCTGAAACTGCCTCCTGGAGAAAACTCCTTGGCTTCCGGTTGATGTGTCTCATCTGTGGACACGCGCTGAAGGAAATGCCAAGTTCAGGTGAGGGAGTCATCTTATACAAACGAACTTCTTCTGAAGACTGACTAACCAGGATGCAAGAGGAATTGTTCATTCTGAGCCTCAGGGCTCAGAAAGCTGTCACTTGTGAAACCAGAAGGAGAGCAGTGCAGAGGGGACAATTATCTGACAGGAGGAGGGAGGACTTGCGGACTGCATTTCGAATTTCTTCCCGTGCGCACGGTGCTGTAGCAGTCATGTCCATGCACAGGCTGCAACAGGGTTTTTAAAAGGCTTGCCTGCTGGCAGGTAATAACGTGGAAAGCAGGTATCCTGGAGCAGATTTCCCACAAGGAGAAAAGGTTTTCAAAAATGTAAGACTAGAAAAGCAAGCTTCCCTATATTCTCACATCTAAATCAACTGCCTTTTGTTTTTCCTGTGTGTGTGTGTGTGTGTGTGTGTGTGTGTGTGTGTGTGTGTGTGTGTGATCCAAATGCTATGCTGAATTTCCTCTTACAGAAGTGGAGAGCGAGAGAGCGCACAAGAGGGCGCACAATTGTAGACCGAAACTTCACTAGCCCTCAACACATCTTAACTGTCGTGTGATTTTAAAGAGCTCACGGTTTATGTTAAAATAATTGTTTTACTCATTTCACTCCGCTACTCGTCCTTAAAAATCTTCAGTGACATGCGTTTTCTCACAGCAGCAATTCTCAAACTTGGAGACCTTTGTTTAAAACGAGCGTTTCTGGACTCCTTCCTAGAGGTCTAGAATTGGGACCCCTTCAAATCTGTATATTTTAAGGACTCAGATGAATTTGTAATAGGCGATTGTGATAGGTTGAATAATGGTCCCCCAAAGATGCCCACAGCTGTAATCCTCAGAACTGGGGATAAATTAGGTTACATGGCAAAAGGGACTTAACAGCTGTGATAAATTAAGGAGGTGGGATGGGAAGATTATCCTGGTTTGGCAGGTAGGCCAATGTAATCACAAGGCCCCATAAGGAGACAAGAGGGTCAAAGTATAAAAAGAAAAGAAAAAAAGGAGATGTGATTGTGGAACCAATGGTTGAAGTGATGTGCTTTGAAGAGGGAGAAAGGAGCCATGAGCCAAGGAACACAGCTGGCCTGTAGAAGCTGGAAAAGGCCAGGAAACAGACTGTCAAACTGTCTCCTGAAATCTCCAGGACTGCTGCTCTGCAACACCTTGATTTCAGACGTCTGGTCTCTGCAAAATAACAAGTTCATGTTGTTTTAAGCCGCTCACTTTGTGGTGGTTTGTTACAGCGATACTACGAAACTACTAGAGTAAACCATGAAATACAGCATTAACACAAATAAAACACTTTCTGTAGAAATCAACTTCAATACCTCCCATTACAGAAAAGGGACCTTGAAAGAGCGTGTGAAAAGGAAATTATCCAACTTCACCCAGAGAGTTAGGGAAATTCCAGGACAAAAGTGGAATTCTCTTAGTTTTCTTCTATCCTGGCATTCAAAGTCCAATTTTTCCCACATTGTCCTATTACTCCTATATTCTTACTCCCCAGAAAACTAGTGGGCACATGCTTTCTCCCTTAATAAACCCCATAACTTCTGTCTTAATACCTTGGCACTTACCTCTCCCCTGAATTCTTATATTCTTGAATGTTAATGTTCATCCAAAGTCAAGTCCTGACTCCTCCTGAGCTATCCAGCTGCTCTTTAGAGATCGTGACGAAGCATCCCCCGGTCAGTCTGTACATTTCTCAATGCGATTACCTGATTAGCTCCAAGGCTTATGGACACTCCTGAGTCAGGAATGGATAAGATCTTTCATCCCAGTCTAGTGCTTGGATTTTCAAGTTCTACTTCCTTATGAATTATGTTTAACTTCTTTCAACACCTTTCTAATAATAAATAACTGATGAACTTTAATTACTTGTTCTGTCGGTGTAGATAGATATCTTCCTTGTTCAACAATTAAATCTTCTTGGTTAGTTGATTTATAAAGGAAAACCTCATATGTACATCTCGCTGAAGTAACACAGCCTTATCCAACATACTTCTTATTGAGATATAATTCATATATTATAAAGTTCACCATTTTAAGGCTGTTTTTAGTGTATTCCCAAAGTTGTGAAACCATCACCACTCTATCTAGTTGCAGAACACTTTTATTACCTCCCAAAGAAATACTTCAACCATTAGTATACTTATTTTTCTTTCTCACCCCCACCAACCAGCCCCCAGAAACCACTAATAAATTTTCTTTCTCTGTGGATTTGCAGATTTTATATAAATCAAATCATCCAATAGGTGGTCTTTTGTGGCTGGTTTATTTTACTAAGTTTAATGTATTCAATGGTCATTCATGCTGTAGAATGTATCAAACCCTCATTTCTTTTTATGGTTGAATAATTTTATGGATATACCACATTATTTATTTATTCATCAGTTGATGGATATTTGGGGTTGTTTTCCCTTTTTAATTAATAAAAACAATGGTACTATGAACATTTAGGCAGCAATTGTATGTGTGTGAAAAATATGTTTTCAATTCTATTTGGTATATACTTTAGAGTAGAATCTTTGGATTATATATATAACTTTTTGAAATAGTGCCAAACTATTTCCCACTGTTTCATTACTGACCCCATTTTACATTCCCACAAGCAATATGTAAGGATTCCAATCTCTCCACACCCTTGCCAACACTTGTTATTTTCCTTTTTAATTTTTATTATAGCCATCCTAGTGGTTGTACAGTGATATCGCATTATAGTTTTGATTTGCATTTCCCTAATGAATAATGATATTAAACAACTTTTCTTGTGCTTTATGATCATTTGTATATCTTTTTTGGAGAACCATCTATTCAAATCTTTTACCTGTTTTTTTTTTAAATTTTTTGTAGACAACATGGCCTCTTGTGTTTTTTAAAAAATCTGGCAAACCACTATCATACTCATAGTCAATAGTAACTATCAGAAGTAATTCTAGATTCTAGAAACTAATTTAACCCAATAAATGTGGTGAACTGGTTTAAAGTTAATCAGCAAAACAAACAGAACCTGAGATGTCTTTATTCTCCCTGCAGTAGTAAAGGAAGCATAACAAATATTTCATGCTCGGTTCTTGCACAGTCTCAAGCTTATTATTCATTCACATAATAGTCTTACTGCTATCACAGATAGAAAAGATAGGATCGGAATGTGCATGGCTCCCTAGAAGCAGCATTTTAAGCAGCACTTACCTAGTCATCACATGTATCTAATTCAACTTCTACCTCTGCCACCCACCATCAGGAGGACCTTGGCCAAGATGTTGAACTCATCTTCCATCACTGGGGAAATGGGGGTAATACAGATCTTATAGAAGTGTCTTCTGTAAGGAGTCAAAACAATACTGTATCTAGCACTGCATTTTCTATAATAGGTGACCAATAAGTGTTACCTGCTTAGGTAGGTAAAAAGATTACCCCCCAAAAAGGACATTGGAGAAAACAAAATAAGGCTCATCATTTATTCAATACCAGTTAATGAAGCTGTTTCACTGCATGAGTGACTTGTATATTCCATACAATTTAGGAAATTTTCCAGTTGGAATTTGCTCCACACTAGCTCCCCAGGTAGGAGCCTGGGGACTTATTTATATCTTACGCTCCTCAAGGATCTGCTTGATTGGCCAAATATAGAAAAGCAATGCTATATCTTTTATTTCTTTCCCAGAAAGACTGAAATATCTCAAAGCTGAACACTAAAGATAACCAGAATGCAGTTGGCTTGAATACTGGGATATAAATTATGCTAAATAATTTAATAGAATCTTTTGTCAGGACTGTAAGAACTGGTTGTTAGAGACTTACTGTATCAAGCACGGGGAAGGCAGAGATTTGCTGGGGACACACAGCGAGATGCTGTTGTATATGGAATCGGAAACTTCACACTCCCGATTTCCCAGCCCAGATCAAGTTTCCTCCTCTATAGTTGTACCATTGAGTATATGCAAAACTGAAAAGTGTTTTGGTTCAAAAGTAAAATGCATAATGTCTTTCTTAGTTTACCATCTATGTATCTAAAGTTATCATTAATTTAGTTGCTTAGGACCACATAAATATCTTTTAGGGAATATAGCAAATGATGTAAAATGTAGTAAATGGTGAATATGCTTTGAGATTTATGCAGCATAGTAATTGTAGCAGAATAGTTCAAACAGACCTATCTTAAGTTCTGGAAATAAAAGGGTATGTACAGAAGGAAGAAACCAGAAAGAGGTAAGAAAAGAAGAAACAAAGGGAAAGTGTATTTTCTCTTCTTTTCTAAAGACGAGGACCACCATAAGGAAAATGTCTGTGCCTATTTCATTGTCCTTTCTGTGCCCCTCTCTCCTGGCCTGCAGCACCCTCATATGTATCACAGGCGGCTGGCCGTGCCAGGGGCAAAGCTCTCTTCCACCGCGTGAGTGGGTGGAGCCTGACTCTTCCAGCACAGCACAACAATCTCGGCTTGGACGAAAGCCTTTTTATCTCCTTCTTAACCCCTTTTATAATCTCAACAGAACTTAACCTTGATTTTAAGTAATATTTAAACAGTGAAGAAGAATAGCATTAACAATAAAATCAGGCTATTGCCAGAATGCCAGAGCTCTAACTGTATCCCACTTTTCAGGACAAATTTGAGGGTTACTACTGCTTGGATTGTGTGAAGTTGCCTGTCAAGTCTTAAAAGAGTCAAATTCCTTCTATTCACAGACAGTTGCAGTTCTCTTAAGTGGGCAGCATTTAAAATAATGTGAGTTACAAAAAACCCCAGTAATGCCGCGCTTTCAGTAATACTGTAGATAAAGAGAGTTGGAACAAATCATCACATTTTTTTGTGTCAGTGTATTTATTATACTGAGGGAAAAAAAGTAGGGTCGAAATGGACATCCACAGTTGTTTTATTATTGTTTTGTTCTGTTTTTATTTGTAGTTGTTTTCCATTACCGTTTTATTTTTACATAGTTTCAGATTTATATAAAAGTTTCGAGAGCAGTACAGATGTGGATGAGGAACGTAGGGAATACAGTCAACAATATTGTAATAACTATGTATGGTGCCTAGCGGGCACTAGAAATATTTGGGGGGACAACTTTGCAAAATATGTGATTATCTAACCACCACGCCATACGCCTGAAACTAATACAAAATAATATTGAATGTAAATTGTAATTGAAAAATAAAATTTAGATTAAAAAAAAGAGTGGTACAGAAAAGTTCCATGGGTTTTCCCCTCAATCCCCCAAATGCTAAATTTTATCATTTTTACCTCCTCTCTCATTTTTTCCTCCTGTATCATGTGAGTGTAAGTTGCAGAAATGACACCCCTTGGCAACTACATTCCTCCATGTTCCGCAGTGATTTGGATCCACTAATTGCTGACTGGGTGAGTTTCCAAACCCTCGGAAGCTCACAGGACAGAGAATTCTAATGCCTCTCTCCCTGGGCTTTTGGCTCAGCGTTAGACTCCAGCAGCTATTGACTGGAACATCTCCTGGGGAGCTGGGAGCAGCTTCCGGCGTTCCCTGACAAAAAGAGGGCAGTAACTAGTGCCCTCTGTCTGGGCCTTGGCTTTCTAATGCTTTTTGACATCAAAGCTGCTCCAGTATTTAAATAAATAAGTAAAACTACAGTTCCTCTTCCACCTTAGCTGCTGACCTAATTTAGGTGAATGCATCCTATTAAATATTTATTAAACATCAGCTCTGTATCAAATGGGTGCACGAGGGCAATGCTCCCTGGGCGGGTTTCCAACAATCAGAAAGAACAGTTCTGAATTAGAAGGGTGGCTAATCTCTGCAAAGAATAAATGTAACATGAATTTGGCTATTTGGAAAAGTGGATCTACATGATAGTAAGAAATATGGGTTAAAAAGAAGAACCAGAAACACACTAGACAGCCTAAGAGAAGCTAGATCTCATCTTCCTATGCGGAAATGAGAATAAGTCCTTCATTTATTGCTCATCATTCGTATTTGTGGTTGTTCATTGTCCTGGGCTCCGAGGGCAGATCCACGTGTTGTGGAGGCTGAGGCTTTTACTACTTGGAGGTTTCTTATTATGAAAAGAAGACAAAATTATAAACATACAGTAGAAGAGGAAATACCTACATGAGAATTGTAACCTCAAAAGATAAATTTTGTAAAGCTAAAAAGTATCATAAATGTTACAAAATCAAAAACAAAATAATAGTTTTGTTAATTAGCCAGCATGCTTCTATACTTTTTCTCTGCATTTTTTAGTTGCATGCACTATTTATATGGTGATATAGAAATATAAAAAGAATTCTATTTTACCTCTACTATGACTGGATAAAATGTGTATGAAAAATAAACTGGCTTCTCTATTTGGACCAATTTAAGCACTGGTTTCAACTGCTCTTTATAATTATGCCCATGCTCTGGTGCAGGTATAATTTGCCTGTGATGAGCACCAGGTGGGTGTGACGTAGGGGACTAGGACTTCTGTTGCAGGAATTTGTCAGTCTTCCCCAACTTGGAGCCTTTTGCTAAGAGTGAATCTAGAAGAACAAGAGGACATTGGGATGTGGGGGATGAGGAAGGACAATAAAACAGAACGAGAGCATTAAAAAGGAAGCAGAAAACAGGCAAGAAAATTCTGAAATAATTTTTTCAGAACATTGACTCACACGCCTTTGGTAAGTCTTCTTTCCCATCACAAAGTGAATTTGAATGCCAATGGGCAGGAGCACTTCCATTGCTGAGAAAAATAGTCTGAAACTACGTAACAAGCAGACGAGAATGGGTGGCCAACATGATGAGCAATGTGGTGTCTGCCTTCGATTAACCACAGAAAGGTGTAAGCACCGATGGAGGAGGCTCTCTTATCTTTGCTCCTGCACTGGAAGAATGAAGACCAGAAATACAAATGCCACCAAAATCTTGACTCTTCTAAAACTAAAAATTTTGGTGTGCTTGCTTCGGCAGCACATACACTAAAAAACTAAAAATTTTGGTTTCGTATTTAAAGCCATCCCCATTTAGAAGAAAAACACATTCATCTGGGTTTTGTGGTTGGGAGAGGGACTGCCAGAGAGGGGGTAAAAGCCACAGTGGTGCATTCCTGAGCAAGCCACTGCCGGCCTGGGGACATCACCGCACAGGCAGCTCCTGCTCCACAGTCATCAAAATAGCAGCAGGACCATGAATCCTTAAACCCTGAACTATCTTCTTTCCTCCGATTCAAACCTGCTTTTATCAAATGGTTCCAGCAATCCTGCCTCCTCCACAAAGCCTCTCCTAACTGAAACAATGGCAACTCCCTTTGAACTTTATATAAACACAGAATTCCCATGGTTCCCGTATAACTCCATTAAATGCACTTGCTCTCTGGTTGGAACATAATGCAAGTCCTTTTAGGCTGCACTTGTTCAATGCTTGTTGCTTGGGCTACACAGCTTTCATATCCTGTAGGGCTTTCTAACAGATTATAAATTCCACACCTAACTCACAAAGCATTTTGCTTAAAAAAGCCTTTTTTAAAGTTAAACAAATATTTGTCATTAATTCTTTATAACGAATTACAGCTATTTTAGAAAAAATAGCATCAAATTATGATGAACAAAGCAAAGCATCTTTCTGTTATGTATGCCCACCTCCATACCCTCTCATTTCTTCACCATCCTCACACTCTTGCCTCTTCAAATCTCCTTTTAAAAATAGTATTCATATAGACATATATGTGAAATATAAATCAGTATAAAATTAAAGTCCTCATTTTCAAGAATTATGAAGTGAATATCTGAGCACTCGCTATAATAAAAGGTACTGTAGATGGTCTTTGTGTGTCTTCTCCCAACTGAGTTTCTGCGCTCCCACATTCGGAGGTAACCATCATCCCAACTTGTGTGTCAATGACGGAATTTTGTGGTAAGTCAGGTATTTGCTCTTTATTTTTACTACCTACTATTTATCTCTAACACTGCATCATTTAGTTTTTTACAATGCAGCAGCCATCACAAGCCTATCTGTGTGAGAAGTCCAATATCACTGCAGATAGAGGATATCTCCCAGAATGAAATTAGCTTAGAGGTTTTCCAACAGAGCAGGGCCCCAGTTTTCCTGGGAATTCACGGGAGTCATTAACAGGGAAGGACAGGCACACAGAGCAGGAGGGTGGGACTGCCAAAACCAGACCTCTGGGATGTGTGTCTGGACCTGAAGGTCTGGCAGCCATAGGGTAAGGACAGGGGCCAGCTCTGCCTCTTTGGCTTCTAAGCTCACCCTGGCCCACATCCTGCTCTTAAGAGTAGGCAAAAGATTACCGTCTTTTACCACATCCAAAGAATAACTCCGGGTTACTGGTGGGAAACTAAAGGATAGTCAACCTGGCTGATTCGACAGTGTCCTTCAAAATACAACTCACATTCATGTCATCCAGTAAAACCTCCCTGACACACACTGCCATGCCTGCTGATGTGTTAAGGCTCACCCCTTTAAGTCCCTTGGCATCCTGTGCCCCCCCCCACCCCTCTTCTTACTCCAGCTGGGATCAACCATCCAGTTGTCCTGATTCCTCACTGAACCGGAAGCTCTTTGAGGGAATAGATCATAACTTTTCATTTAATGTCAGTTAATGTTTATTGAACTTATAAATGTGTACAAACCTTCTTAAAATGTAAAGCCAGGATTTAAACATCGTAATAAATAAAATGTGGTCTTGCTACCCTAAACTTATTAGGAATGCGGGATTTAAAGAATCTCTTCTGTTAAAGTACCTCTAGGAAGTCTCCTTGCATTCTCCTGGCTTAAGGCATGTAAACCTCATGCACATATTATAGTCACAGAGTCATTTGCACAGGTAAGGAAACAGTCGTTCCATAGTGATGCACAAGAAATAAAGGTGTTATAAAAAATATTTTCTACCTTCATTTGCTCCTAAAACCAAACTCATGTGTACTAAACTAAATACATAAAAATATGATTTCATAATCTCCTTCTGCTTCTTATAACACAACTAGAAATTGTTTCTACTTTTATATTTAGAAGATGGACAGCAGGTAAATAAAGTATTATGAATGCTACCACCTTTTAAATAATCCTAATTATAGATTTCTATAAAATTAGTGGTTTTACTGTTTTAACTAAGCTATAAAACAAAAATTAGTAAAAAAAATTGAAGATTATCAGGCATTACCTGCCATCAAAATTAACCATGTTACATGCTGTATACCCTCCCAGATTTAATAAATGTTAAAAAAAAAAAAACAAGATCAATCTGAATGTGATGTTTTTAACCAGATCTTTTCTTATTCATTATACCCTGGATATCTTTCTATCTCAATAAATATACTTCTAAAGCAATAATGTTCAACGTCTGTATATGAACCCATATATATGTAGTAAAATAATAAAAAACAAAGGAAAATAAATACTAAATTATAAAAATAATTTTTTGATGGGGAAAATTGGATTTATGAAGGGTCTAACCATGATTTTAAAGATATTATATTTTAAATTGTTTTACTCCATATGTATTTTGTATACAAAACCTTATATATAAATATACTATTTTGTAATAAAGATATATTATCAAATATATTAAGGCAATTTATTTCCATAAGTATTTATCAATCTTTCACAAAACAAAACTTAAATACTCTTAAATGGAAATGGTATGAATACCTTTCTTTTAATTTTAGGATGAATTTGTGGAAATTGAATGGCTGAGTTAAATGGCTGGCACAGTTTTAAGGCCATTGATACATGTTGCTGACCTGCCACCCAGAAAGATTGTACCTGTGTCTACTTCTACCATTAATGTGGGGGTGGCCCTTTCTCTCAGTCCTCACCAACACTGAACATAAGTGTGTATTTTAAAAATTGTTGCCAGCTTGATTAGTAAAAATGTGTCTTCTATATTTTCTCTCATTTGTATTTCTTTAATTACTAGTATAAGAGAGCCTTTTAAGTGTTGAGCCATTTCTACTTTTTCTTGTATTAATTACTTGAGAATATTTTTGCTTATGCTCCCATTAGTGTTATTATTCTAACTGATTTCTAAGTTAGTTATATAGTTAAATATGTCAACTTTTTTGTGTTTTATATTCTTGTAGGTAGAATAATGTCCTCTAAAAAAGGTTCGTAGCTTAGTCCCAAGAACCTCGGAATACATTATTTTACATGAAATAAAAATTAAGGTTGCACTTGGAACTAAGGTTGCCTATTAACTGACCTGAAAACAGGGAGATGATTTTGGATTATCCAGTTGACTCAATGTAATTATAAGGATTCTTAGAAGTGGGAAAGAGAGATGGGGGAGGAATCAGGGTCAGAGAGAGATTCCTAAAGATGCTGCACCGCTGACTTTAGTGATGGAGGAGCGGAGCCACAGACCAAAGAATGTGGGTAGTCTCAAGAGGCTAGAAAGGGCAAGGGAATAGATTCTCCCTCAGAGCTTCCAGAAGGAACACAGCATTGCTGACTGCTTGAGTTTTGCCCAGATAGACCCATTTAGGACTTCGGACTTCCACAACTGCGGGGTAATAAATTTGTGCTATTTAAAGCCACTACATTTGTGGTAACTTGTTACGGCAACAATGGAAAATACATATGCATGTTGCAAATGGTTTCCTGGTTATTATATACAGAATCTTTACAAAGTTATCAAAATGCCCCTTAAGATTTGTCCTTTTTAAAATGTGTTCACTACATTTCTTCTATCTCAACTGCAGTGAAACAGATGAAATTTGGTCAAAAACACAAGTGGTCTAGCTTAGTTTTAGATTTTTTTTGTTTTAAGTGTTTTTAAAAATAAAAAGTCGCTTCCTCTTTTTTCTTCCTCTATTCCCTCCTTTTTTCCTTCCCTTCCCTTGGAGGTGGTTGGAGGCTGAGGAGGTTGGAAAGACAAGGAGGAAAGGGCACTGCTAGGGATTGAGGAGCAGTTGGGAGACCGGGGTCAAGACATCTGATGGAGTAGTCAGGAACTGCTCACGTCGAAGGACTGAGTAAATGAGGAAACGGATCAAAGATAATGGGAACCAGGTTTCTTATTGCTAGAGAAGGGTTTACAAAAATGGAAGTAGAGAAGGTTTTGGTATGGGATTGCAATTGAGACAGAGGGAGAGATATCCAGCAATAGATAAAAATATGTGTGTGCAGATATATAATTAGATAGCACATGATATAGATATATATAAACATGTCTGTCTGCCAAGAGGGTACAGAAGCAATGCCACCCTTGCTGCAACAAGCACGTGGAGCACCCAAATCTTGATCTCTAAGTGCCTCCAAAAAAGAAGCCAAGTTTCATGAAGAAATACTCAACTCCAAGGCTCGGACAGGAAAAGTACAAAATGAGTCAGAGTACAAAAATGGTCAAAGAATTATGGGAACATGCTAAGAAAAACTCACAAGAATCAGCTTAAAGAGATTTAAATGTCCACTTCTGAGATGATTGAAACATCAGAAATAAACAAAAATACAACTAGAATGGAGTAGAAATCCATCAGGCCTGAATGAATAAATAAATATCTGAATAAATCGATGAATAAATAAACAAGAAGGAAAAGTTTTTCTTGCAGTATAATTCCAACAAATTAATATAGAAAGAATGATGGCCCATGTCAGAGGGGGAGTCGAATCAGGTAGGAGACATCGGTGGATGCTAAAGCTAGTGGGGTAGCGGTTTGATGAATTATGTTTGCATAGTCTTGGAGTACCTCTTCACAAATATTACCTACAAAGGGAAAACTGGTGGCCTTGTGGCTCAGGAATCTGCCAGGCACCGACTTGAACAGGTTATCAAGGTTAATATCTCTAACGGTAGGATGGAATAACATGGAAGGACTCTTGATGAATACTATGAGTACGATATCACTTCTGTGCTTTTTTCTGATAAGAATGAATAGCATGAGTCTGGACATAAGGAAATTATCACATGGCCCCACGTTGGTTGACGTTCTTTACACTCTAAAACTGTGAGCTACTTGAAAGTCAGGGAAAGACTCTGAAGCTGCTACAAATTAAAGGAAACTAAAAACATATGAGAAATAAATGTGATGCACAATCCTGGATTAGGTCCTGGACCAGGAAAGAAAGATACTGGAACAGTTAGGGATATTTGAATGAGGTCTTTGGTCTGAATCAGACGGTCATGTATCAATATTAATTATCTGTTTTTGGATGGTTGTATTGGTATTATGTGGAAGAATATCTCTCTGTGAAATGTACTGTGGAAATGAATACTCTCATAGCATTTAAGAAAGTATTCTGTTGTGATCAATGTCATACTCAAGGCATATGTTTGGGGACATGCTGTCACTCAAAAAGTTTGAGAATATGTTAAACGTCCTCCCTTTCCTTAACAATTATGAATTAATCAGCTATCCAATTCTCTGACTCTATTTTGTATACACTCAAAATTTCCACCTACATAAATTCTTTAGGTGATGAGACTTATGATCAAAATGGAGGCTTAGTTGGATACGCTCACCTCCTTGAACAACGGTAAGAAAGATCACAACTAACCTCAAAACACACAGAAAACTAGCCAGAACTGCCAGGAAATCAAATGGTATGGAAGTCTGACAACCCAGGATGTAAAGAAGCCATATTCAACCAGACAGGTAGGAGGGGCAGAGACAGGGAACTGGGGCAGAGAGGATGCAGTGCGGCACCTGCAAAGTGGCAGTGGCAAGGTGGCAGTGGCGGTGGTGGTATCTGGAGGGAAGGGCAGTCCCACATTCATATGTGGTGGATAATAACTGGGAGGAAGACGTGGAGAGCAAGCCATCCCAGCCCCAGGCCAGACTGCACAGCACAGGGTTCCAGCACTGGAAAAATAAAGTCCCACACCTTCTGCCTATAAAAGGCAGTGGGGGTTCTGGTGGTGAAAGAAACTGTCGGTCTCTCAGCAGAGTCTGTTTAAAGGGCCTGCATGGTACTAGAACATATGCAAACCATCCCACTCTGAGAACAACCACCATGCAACAGCTAGAAGGGCACCAGTCCCATACAGGAAGTGGGTGAAGTGACTGGAAACAGGGCAAGTGTGGAGCCAGCCTCCACCAACCAGGCAGTGGCATTGTCTTCTCTCCGAACCCTCCCCTACATACAAAGCCAAAAACAGTGAAGTAGGTTGCCCCACTGTGGTGTATACCTAAGGCCCTGCCCCATACAACTTAACAGTTGTGCCAAGACAGGGAGTGCCAAAGAAGCTCTACTTAGTACAAAGAAACAAAGGCAGGGAAGCTGCCAAATTGAGTAGACAAAGAAATATGGCACAAATGAAAGAACAAAACAAAACCCCAGAAAAAGGACTAAATGAAACAGAGAGAGCCAACCTATCAGATGCAGAGTACAAAACCCTGGTGATAAGGATGCTCAAAGAACTCACTGAGTACGGCAAAAACATAAGGAAGAAATAACTGAAATAAAGAAATAAAGTGAAATAAAGGCTACACTAAGTGAAATAAAGAAATAAGCCAGGCAGTGAAAGACAAATACCATACAATCTCACCTTTATCAGGAAGCTAAACAACAAAACAAACAAGCAAGCAAAATATAACCAAAGACACTGAAATAGAGAACAGGCTGACAGGGACCAAAGGGGAGAGAGGAGGGAATTTCAGGGGAAAAGAGGAAGGGTTTACAGGAACAAGTATAAAAGACACATGGACAAAAACAAGGGGGGTGTGGAAATGGGAGGGAAATGGGGAGAGCTGGGGGGAGTGGGCTGGGCTAGGATGGGAGTAAAGGCAGAATATTATTTTAATTGTACTCGAACAATTAAAATAATAAAATGTAAAAAAATTAAAAAATAATAATGAAAAAGAAAAATCCACAGGGAATCAACAGTGAAGTGAAGGAAGCTGGTATTCAAATCGATGATTTAGAACATAAAGAAGAAATAAACAACTGGAACAGAATGAAGAAACAAGAATTAAAAAAAATGAGGAGTGAATATGAAGACTCTGGAACATCTCCAAAAGTGCCAACATCCAAATCATAGGGATACCAGAGGAGAAGAGGAAGAGCAAGAAACTTAAAACTTATTTGAAAAAATAATGAAAGAAACCTTCCCAAATTTGACAAAGCAAATAGACATACAAGTCCAGGAAGCACAGTGAGTCCCAAACAAATTGGACTCAAAGAGGACCACACCAAGACACATTGTGATTAAATTACCAAAGGTTAAAGATAAAGAATCTTAAAGGCAGCAAGAGGAAAGGAGAGACTTACCTACAAAAGAGCTCCCATAAGACTATAGCTATTTTTCAAAAGAAACTTGCAGGCAAGAAGTATCCAAAGTAATGAAAAGCAAGGATGTACAACCTAGATTACTTTATCCAGCAAAACTATCATTTAGAATGGAAGAGAAGAAAAGCCATTTCTCAGACAAGGTAAAGGTAAAGGAGTTCATTATCACTAAGCCATTAATATACAAAATGTTAAAGGGACTTATTTAAGAAAAAGATAAAAACTATGAACATTAAAATAACAACAAAATCACAACTATCAACAACTGAATCTAAAAAAAAACCAAAAACAAACTAAGCAAACAACTGGAATAGGAACAGAATCATAGATTTGGAGATCATTTGGAGGGTTATCAATGGGGAAGTGGCAGGGGGAAAATGAGGTAAATGTGCAGGGATTAGGAAGCATAATTGGTAGGTACAAAATAGACAGGGGAGTGTTAAGAACAGTATACAATATTGAGAAGCCTGTACTGTTAGCCTAGAAAATAAACACTATAGGAAATAAAGAACTTATATGCACAATCCATGCACATGAACTAAGAGGGAGGGATTGCTGGAAGAGGGGTACCAGGCGGAGGGGGAGAGAAACATCAATGTACGAGAGATACATTGATAGGTTGCCTCTTGCGTGCCCCCACCTGGGGACCTGGCCTGCAACCCAGGCATATACCCTGACTGGGAATCACACCTGCAACCTTTCAGTTCTCAGGCCAGCACTCAATCCACTGATCCAAACCAGCCAGGGCTTAAAAAATTCTTTAGGTAAGGAGTTTCATAGATTTGCTTTTGCCACGTGAATTAGTATTTTTTCCATTATTTTTATACTAAAGGATATTTAAATAAATCTACACTCTCCCTAAAATATCTTTTGAAGAAATAATGTATAGACTTGGGTAATTTTTCCTATCAAGACTTTTAAAAGCTTGGATCTGTTGGATCTATCTTCTTCAGTCCAAGGAAAATCCCTCTTTTCTGGTTTTTTTTCCTGCTATTTTATCCTCCATTCTTATGCTCATAGTCCTTCCCAACTGGTGTTCATTCTGTGTTTAATATAAGTATTCTTGATGAAAACAGAGTTGTTTTATGTAGATGTACTGAGTTACCTAAATTGTAATGTGACACGGATTTCACTGTTTCTTACCTTGTCCTTTTAAAGCTGCCATTTTAGTGGAGACGAAGACAATTTCACACTTAAAATAATACTCGCAGGTAATGTAACACAAGGAATAAAGAGGGTGATGCAGTGCTGAGTTTCTTTGCAAAAGATGGCCTCTTCTCGGAATGTTATTGGAGCTGAGACCTGAAACATGTGTCAGGTCGTGAAGAGCATCCAGACAAGGAAAACATAAGCTCTGAAGAAAGAGCAATCTGGACATGAGACAAATAGAAACAAGCACAGTGAGCCAGAGAAAAAAGACTGGGGCAGCGAGGGTCTTCTGGGCTGTAGCCAGGGGCATGGATTTTATTCTAAAAACAACCAGAAGCCTATGGAAGATGACAAAAGCAGAAGAGCAATGCGTTTTTTTCTATTCATAAATCTAAATTTAGTTGCTGTAAAAAATCATCCAGAGAAGTGACTAAAAAAAAATCAGGAAAATTAGTCCACATGAAACAAGATGGTGTGGAGGAGAGCAGTGGGACTAGAGATAGACGCTTTTGACTTCATAGAAGCCCAGAGAGGAGAAAGCTTCAAAAAGTGTAACTAAGGTTTCAGTCAATTATTTCAAATGCTGCAGAACTTAGATATCAGAGGGCAGAAAAAGGGATACTGGGTTTGGCAACTTGGAAGTTGTTAGTGACAGAGATAGACTGGAAGTCACTCAAGAATGAATGGAGGTCTTCCATTAAGAATACCAGATTCTACCCTCAATTTCTCCTTGTCCCTTCCAAAATCCCGTGTGAGTGACAGTAAAATTATAGAGGAAAATTCATACATCCATACAGAGAAAGAGTAGGAGAAACTCAATGGGATAATTTTGGAATTTGGAAAGTAAATCAATTAGTAATGAGTGTCAGCAGAATGGAGGAAGGTTCATCGAAATCTAACAGTGAAGGAAGCAGAGCAGTAATTCACTGCACACTGCACAGCCACCGGAAGGATCAAGAACTGGTGGACTAGGTGCCTCTGGATTGAGGGAGAAAATGGAATTGGAAGAGAGGACCGGCTAAAAATCTGTTTACCTGACAGACCCCTTAGTCCTCTCTCACACCCAAGGCGCCTAGAGATTCACTCACTGGAGAGGGTAAAACAGAGAGGGTTACTAGACCAGGGAACATCGACAACAGTTGAAGCCAGGAGTCCTGTACTGAAAACACATCCCCAGCCCTTTTCTCACAATAGCAATGAGGTTTACATCCTCAAAGAAGGTGACTAGAAGATTCTTCTCCAGGGATCTAAGCAGTCACTTTGTGTCCCAGTACAAGGGCCCCCAGTCAGGTCACCCTACAGGAAAGACCACAGTCAGCAAGCCCTCCCCACACTACAGCTCTCCAATAAGCATTCAGCACTCCTCTATTAAAGACAATTAAGAAACACCAGACATTAGAGGAAAGTATCCATTATGAAATGCAGGGTAAAACAAATAGGAGTCTATACAAGTAGATGAAAGCTTAATTTAAAATGACCATTAATATCCTTAAAAAGATAAAAGAGATATTGCTCTCATAAATTAACAGAATGGTATACAAGAAGCATTCAGTGAACATGCTCTTAGAAATTATAAATGAAAATTTTAAAAACTCAATAGAAGTCTTAGAAAAATACATCGTATAATGCCTCTTAGAAGAATATCTCCTAGAGGCACTGGCCGGTGTGGCTCAGTGGATTGAGCATGGGCCTGCGAACCAAAGGGTCAAGGTTCAATTCCCAGTCAGGATGCATGCCTGGGTTGCAGGCCAGATCCCAAGCGGGGTGGGGGTGGGGGGTGCCCGAGAGGCAACCACACACTGATGTTTTTCTTCCTCTCTTTCTCCTTCCCTTCCCCTCTCTCTAAAAGTAAATAAATACAATCTTAAAAAAAAAAAGAGCATCTCCTAGAAAATAGGATAGGCAACGAGGTAGAATGTATGAGAGAAAAGTGCCCTTCCAAATATATTCAAGTAGCAATATATTAGTAAGGGTCTGGCATAATATCAATTCGAGGAAGAAACTGAAAATATAAAATAAAATTAATAAATATTTGGAAAGTTCCTCAGAATGGAAAGACATGTATTTACAACACAGCAAAACATTCAGTAATAATATTGTGAAGCTTCAGAACACTGGGACAAACAGGAGATTTATGTTCAGGGAGAAAAAAAGTACGACTACTAACAAAAGATTGAGAATTTTGCACTGAACTCTTCAACACTGGAATTTAGAAGAAAACAGAATGACTTCTCCAAAATACTAATAAAAATGATTTCCAACTAAGAAATCTATGTGCAGCTAACCTATTAGCTGTGAGAGTAGAAGAAAGGTATTTTTAGATATAAAAGTCTCAAAAGATGTATAAATCCTGAACTCTTTCCCCAAAAGTTATTGCATGGTGTACTCCCAAAACAGAAAGTAAACCAAGAAAAGGCAAGACCTAGAATCCACAAGACTGGAGACTCAGCCTGGGTGCAGTGGGGTTGGGGGTGGGTAAAAAGATGTCTCCAGAACCGTGATGAAGATGGCATCCAGGACAACTGTTTAGGAGCAGGCGTTATTTGTACTAGAGAATACAAATAATCTTGAAATACTGTGGTTTATTCAGGGTCTGAAGATTTTCAGGTAAGCATGATAGAGAAAAAGAGTAGCAAATTGAGAGTGGTAGAAAATTCTTATAATGATGGAATATTGAAACCATTCTGGATCAGGAGACAAGTATGAACTAAAAGAGACAGTGAGTAAGGAGCAAGATCAATTGTTTGGCGGCCTCAAGAGGTGGGGAACGTTTATTTATTTATTTATTTTTCTTAAGAGGAATACCAGTATAAATGAGTGAGAAGGACAGGAGATGGTAGAGTTTATGAGAGATTACGCTGTCTGACAAGAGATGGTTACTAGTGATGACAAGCAAGTATATGGCTGAGGGAAGAAAATGTAGTGGTCAGGTAATGACATCCCAGGACACTGGAGTCATCTGCATGGATATTGAAGTCATACATGAAGATGACCGAGGTAGGGGTATAAAGAAAGAAAGCCAAATAAGAGCTAAAACATTCAATGAATGAAGGGGATTAACTGAAAGAAATTATCTATAGCTTTATAGCAGACAGTGGCAAAAAGAGATGGAGGATAATGAATCTATATGGCATAGGCTTCATGGGGCATTTTTGATGAACACACATATTCCAAATCTTCACTGTACAGTGCAAGTGGAACGCTAGGACACAAAAACAATAACCCTCAGTGGAATTAAAAGGGGTATCCATAGATGTCTGGTTTCAGTTACAAGATGATGAATAGGACTTCAGAGACCAGGTTACTGATATAAGGACATTTTCTGTCAAAGAACAGGAGTAGAAGCTGGCAGAGTAGGTGAGTAAAGGTCAGGTAGAGAGAGGAATTTACCAAATTAGGCATATACAAGAGATGTAGTAGTTACCAGGGAACCATAATATTATTCAGTAACAGATAATAGAAAATACTGACTTTTGGTTCCGGAAGTAATCAGAGATGTGAAGCATGACGGAAATTGTCATGCAGTCTCAAAGAGCCCACTGCTTCAATGGGCAGTCTTTCTATCAAAGTGTTGTTCTAGGACCAGAAATCTTGGCATCATCTAAGAACTTATTAGAAATGCAGAATCATAGATTCCACCCCAGACTTAATAAATCAGAACCTGCATTTAATAATATTCCCCAGGTGTGCACAACAAAGTCTAGCTATAGTTACGGGTTTCCTCTGTTTATTCCTCTATCTCCTGGCAATGGACTCACCAGAAGCTGAAGGTGCTGACTCCATCATGGAGTGTTTCTCTTCCAAACAGTGTCATTATGATATTTCATTGATGAGCACACAGTCTCGACTGTAAAATTCTTGAAGACAGAAGCCATTTTGTCTATCGTTAGCTTCTCATGCCTACTACAATCACAGACACAGAAGGGTATCTCCTAAATATTGTTGAAAACTAGAGTTGAAGATTAGAGAGCTACACTGACTATATGTATGGAGGATAAAACTCCTCTTTAACACAATTGGGTTCACAGTTAAATGATGATTTACAAAGGTTATTTAAAATAAAACATCATAAACATGAAGATACAGATAAAACAGTTCTAACTTAAAACACACACACACTCCTACATTTGTATGTATATTAATCCCTTCACAATTATTCCATTGTAGGGCCAAGGCCTTTTATTTGAGTATGAACTGGCTTATGGGAATTGTGCAACATCTTTCCTGCACAAACCACACTAAAAATGCATCGTCTAAAAATACTTTGCTTTACTTTCTTTAAAGCCTATCGTGAAGCGATTTGAGCACGGAATCTTCCTAGATTTTTTTCTGTTTTGCTTTCCCTCTCTTTTATGATCCTCATCCCCATATAACTTAGCCGCATTTAAAAAATAACTTATCAACAAAGAGGGCAGCAACATAAAATGGAGTAAAGATAGCCTCTTCAACAAATGGTGTTGGGAGGACTGGATGGCTACATGCAAAAAATGAAACTTGAGCACCAACTTACACCATACACCAAAGTAAATTCAAGGTGGATAAAAGATTTAAATATAAGCCATGACACCATTAAAGTCCTAGAGGAGAAAATAGGCAGGAAAATCTCAGATATTTCACGCAGCAACATTTTTACTGATATGTCCCCTAAAGCAAATGGGATCTCATCAAAATAAAAAGCTTCTGCACAGCAAAAGAAAACAGTATTAAAATAAAAAGAGATCCAGCTGTATGGGGAAACATACTTGCCAATGATGCCTCAGACAGGGTTTAATCTCCAAAATATACAAAGAACTCACACAATTCCACTCTAAGAAGACAAGCAACCTAATTAAAAAGTGGGCAAAGGCCTTGAACAGACACTTCTCCAAGGAGGACATACAGAGGATCCAGAGACACATGAAGAGATGCTCAATATTGCTAGCTATCAGAGACATGCAAATTAAAACCACAGTGAGATACCACTTTACACCAGTCAGAATGGCCATCATAAACAAAGCAACAAACAAGTGTTGGAGAAGTTGTGGGGAAAAGGGGTCCCTAGTTCACTATTGGTGGGATTGCAGACTGGTACACCACTATGAAAAATGGTATGGAACTTTCTAAGAAAACTAAAAATGGAACTGCCTTTTGACCCAGCAATTCCACTGCTAGGATCATATCCTAAGAACCCTGAAACACCAATCCAAAAGAATCTATGCACACCAATGTTCATAGCAGCACAATTTACAATAGTCAAGAGTTGGAAGCAACCTAGGTGCCCATCAGTAAATGAATGAATTGAAAAACTATGGTACATTTACACAATGGAATTCTATACAGCAGAAAGAAAGGAGCTCCTACCCTTTGCAACAGCATGAATGGAAATGGAAAGCATTATGCTGAGTGAAATAAGCCAGGCAGTGAAAGACAAATACCACATGATCTCACCTTTAACAGGAACCTAAACAACAAAACAAACAAAGCAAGCAAAATATAACCAAATACACTGAAATAGAGAACAGGCTGACAGTGACCAGAGGGGAGAGGGGAGGGAATTGCAGGGGAGAGGGGGAAGGGTTTACAGGAACAAGTATAAAGGACACATGGACAAAAACTAAGGAGGGTGGAAATGGGAAGGAGGTAGGGAGCACTGCGGGGGTGGGGTGGGGTGGGATGAGATGGGAGTAAAAGACAGAAAACTGTAGTTTAACGTTAAACAATTAAAATAAATAAAATAAAAATAATTTAATATTTTTGTAGTTTTCCCAAAGGATTCAACCTTGTTTTCTCACAAGTAACAGTTCCCCTACCTTTTGTTCTGCTATTTTTATGACTTACATAGTATCTAGTTAAATCATGTGGTCACATGTCAGTTTTCAATGAGCCTACTCATCGGTGACCCAGCAGGTTTGGCAGTGTAGGTTACCAATCTAGAGTTCTTGGGACTTGGTCCTCTAGAAAAAAACCACGTCAGGTCTCCTGCAGCATTTGCCATGGTAGTTTCAAACTGAGCAAGAGTTCCACAATTTCACACTTGAGTACATTTAAATATCTCAAGTGGATGTCAGCTAGGCTCCATAAATAACTTCCTCTTAGCACTGTTTCAAAACTCAGACATTCAAAACTCAGACATTACCTGACCGAAAGACAAATCCCTTCAGACACTTGAGCGACAGTCTAAGCCTCCTAAATCAAGAAAGAAGAAGTCTCCCTTTGAATGCATTTAATACAGCCATGGTATAATCAACCTAATTAATCTAAACAGATGTTGGGTGGCTCTTGACATGACAACATGTGACTCATACACAGAGGGCACTCGGGGGGGTTTACATATGTTTTACTTATGTTCATTTATAAAATATCTGAGAATTTGTTTTATTTTATTTTGTTTTTTAATGTGAGATACAATAAATTCTAAAATCAATATTTCCTCCTGGATGTTCACTATAGACCAGCAATGTTCAACCTTTTTCATCTCATGACACACATAATTACAAAAATTCTGTAGCACACTAAAAAATGTATTTTTTTGATGATATGACAAAAATAGGTTTAATTTTGATTCACAGCAGATGGCTATTGTTGTGTTGGCTGCTGTCTTTTTTTTTTTTTTTCATTTGACAATCTCAGGGAAGAAAGGTCAGTGCCCTGATTAAACAGTCAGGTACTGGATGTCTGAAAAATTTATGTGTCACACTGGTTACAAATCACTGCTGTAGAGTAACAAACCAAGAAACAGAAGATATACATGGAAATAGGTACTAGGGTGTATTTCACAATACATATTAGTATGCATAGTAATGAAGAAATATCTTTACTTATTAAAGAAATATCAAATATGAATAATGAGCAGTCATCTGCATCATAAAATATAACATTGTAATATCACTCATTATACTATTTCAAAATTATTTGTCTTTCTGCTCCATAAGACCTAAGCTCAAAGGCAGTGTCTTACTCTGACCACCATAACTTGCCACAAAGTTAGACACAATAAATTGTACTTGATCTGAAATAAAAGTTGGCATTGTAATAAATTAAAGAATGCAAGGTTTTAGAAATACAACCTCAAAGTTACAAACAATGAGAAGGTGGGACCAATAATTTAAACATTTTCTTTGGATACCTGAGTTCTGCTGGGTTTAAAATGTGAAGCCAAACATATTTTACTTATTAAATAAGAATATAAGAGGTCTATAAATAAAATAGCCAAAAAAGAAAAAAGTGCTAAATCTTTTAAATAAGCATCACATTTTTTTTTAAAAATGTACGCTATTAGATATTCAAGGAAAGTTATCAGAAATTAGTAGGAAATTTTCTAAACATCTAACTTGGAACCTTCTCCATTCCCCATTTTGTTTTATGCCATGGTATCAAATGTTTGAATTTTCCCTAAGAAATATCTTATGGCTCTACAGTTAGTGCTTAGAAATTCGGGATACAAAATGCATGCTTCCCCCACCTATTATCAATGATATATTTTATCCAAAAGAAAAAAAATACTTAAATCCAATGATCACAATTGTAAGGATTTGTTTTATTGTGTTTTCCACATAGAGAGAAATAAAGATTTTTTTTGGTAAAAGTAAAAATCATTACAAAGGCAATCTATTAACTGAACAATAATACATTGAATTAAATCAATAACAAATAAAATTTAGCTTTAAATGAGTCAAGTAGTCTGCATTTAAAATTCAACTTCACAAACATTCAAGGTTAATAAATTTTGGTGAGAAAAAGACTAGCAGAAAGGAAAAACACATCTTTTCAACCGATAGTAAGTTATGACGTATTTTAAATTTCTTTGGGAAAACACAGTACTGTTACTTAAGAAAAGCCTTTTAGGAAAGACTTAAGTGCTTCAAGTCAAGTGGTCTTCAGACTAAAAAATAGTTTAAAATTTGCCAAGAAATTAAAGTGTTAAAAATAGTCTTTTGTTTATTCATTTAAATCCATGTTGACAAATAGGTAAAGAAAAGGCAAAAAAAAAATTACCTGCATTTTCATGTTATAAATTTTAGATCTATAAAAATTTCCTGGTTTGTATACAAAAGCCAATGTTTGACCTTCATTGATCCATTTCTATGAAACTAAAAAAATACAGTATCAAATCTTTCTCCCTTCCCCCCCAAAACTAGAAGTAATATTTTAAGTTGTGAGTGTGTGAATGTACCTATGCACATCCTCAAGTGTACAAAACACATAAACAGCACTTTACTTGGAAAATTATTTTCATCGTACTGTAAACATCTCTTTCTCTACATTTGGACATTTCAAACTAGTCTTTGGTATTATTAATCACTGTGCTTTGAAATGGAGACGAGGGATTTCTGTAGTGTTGCTACAGAGGCATTGTAAGATATAAATAAGAAAAATGCACTTGGAATAAGTTATAATTAGCTGCTTTTGCATAATTTTCAAAACTACAGTGTATGCCTAGTCACAGTTTTATGAGAAAAAAATATCTCCTTTTTCAACTCCTTAATTTTAAGGAACACTTAATCATTTTGGCTAAAAATCCATTTTTGGAGTGGATCTGATGGATTGCATGACACCAAGCTTGGATGCTCTCCACTTGCTGAAAGGCACATTTTTAAGAATGGGTTATATAGAAGTTGATCCTAGAATAAAAGGAAAGACAACAGACATTAAGTTTCAAAACTCATAGTTAACTGATAAATACGAAAACTACTTTATGGTCTCATTGAAGCTAAAGGGAGACCTATACACCAAATACATAGCATCCTTAACAGGTTATCTTCCTAAGATCAACTATGTCTGATAAAATCTTGTATGTTTCTGGTGTAAACAACAGCATTTATTCCACTACATAAGGTGTTATATAAATGAAGAGAGCTGTACAGAGCAAAGTCTCAATCCAATTTTTAAACAATATGCCATTTTTATATACATGTATGTGTGTGTACACACACACACATCCATGCATCCAAAAGTAACAAACTTTTAAAAAGAGTAAGTCATAAAAGTCAGTTTTATTGTCTTCTTACATTGTTCAAAACAATTTTCAAGTAAGAATTACTAGGTTCCAGCTGAGCCTTAAAATGTTTTTACAAAGAGAAAAGAACTTTTATATATTTTCTCAGTTCTAGGTTCACAAAAGCACTAAAACAGGGAGGGAAAAAGTTAAGCACTTCAGGTAAGAAAAAAAAATGATTTTCTTTTCTCTCTGCCAAGAAAAAAAATGTCTACTACAAGAAACATGAAAAATTCAAAAAGAAAAATATGGGCAACAATTATTAATAATTCACAGAAGTGTTGATTGGCATAAACTATGCTTTAACTAAGCAATTTTCCAATTACTTTGTCTCTAACAGGTTTTAGTTCATACATATATGCTCTTTTATCACATGGGTAGACAAACAACGAAGTTAACAAAAGCTGAGAAATTCTGATGAATAACATTAATAAAAAGTGTTTCACAATGAGATACCACTTTATACTGGTCAGGATGGCCATCATAAACAAAGCAACAAACAATAAATGTTGGAGAGGTTGTGGGGAAAAGGGGACCTTAGCTTAGTTCACTGTTGGTGGGATTGCAGACTGGTACAACCATTATGGAAAACAGTATGGAATTTTCTCAGAAAAATAAAAATCGACCTGCCTTTTGACCCAGCAATTCCACTGCTAGGATTATATCCTAAGAATCCTAAAACATCAGTTTCAAAGAACCTATGCACCAAAATGTTCATAGCAGCACAACTTACAATAGCCAAGAGTTGGAAGCAACCTAGGTGCCCCTCAGTAAATGAATGGATCAAAAAATTGTGGTACATACACACAATGGAATTCTATGCAGTAAAGAAAGAAGGAGCTCCTACCCTTTGCAACAACATGGATGGAACTGGAAAGCATTATGCTGAGTGAAATAAGCCAGGGGTTGAAAGACAAATACCATCTGATCTCACCTTTAACAGGAAGCTAAACAACAAAACAGACAAGCAAGCAAAATAAAAACAAAGACACTGAAATAGAGAACAAGGGGACAGCGACCAGAGGGGACAGGGGAGGGAATTTAAGGGGAAAAAAAGGGAGAGATTTAGAGGAACAAGTATAAAGGACACAGGGACAAGAACTAAGGGGGGCGGAAATGGGAGGGAGGTGGGGAGCATGGGGCGGGGGGGGGGGAGCTGGGATGGGAGAAACAGAAAACTGTACTTGAAAAATAACTAAATAAAAAATAAAAAAATTAAAAAAGGAAAACTGTACTTGAAAAATAACTAAAAAAAAAAAAAAAGTGTTTCAGGCCTTTTCCCAGGTAAGCAATTAGAGCTGTTCAAAATAGTAATTACATAAAGGGGTGGATTCATTGCACTGAGGTACCTGTTGGATCTCCCATATCTGCTCTCCAGTGGCAACTGTCTTGTGACCTTTGTAGGTACATGCATTCAGTTGAACAAGACCTTGAGCAGCATGGAGACATAATTCCTTCTGGATGTTATGTCGAATTTCATGTTGAGCAGAATACTCAAAATACTGTGAAAGAAAGAATGCTATTACTGACAAAAGCACCCTACATGTTTAGCTGCAAAATAACAGTCCAATAAAAAAAATTAGCAACTTATTGAATAATGCAGTCATGTCTACATATATAATAATATACAACAAACTAATATAGTAAAATTGGTATCAGAAACATAAGCTGAGTGTTTGATAGAACAATAAACTTTTTCCAGCCTATTACCAAGAGATAGATACTTCATTAAAAAGTTATTCTTCCCAAAGCAGAAGTTACAAGTTAGGTAGGATAGAGGTTGGGACAGATACTCCATAGAAAAGGGCTTGGGAAGCTCTAGCAAGCATAGTAACTGTCTCTTCTTCTCTACAAATGTTCCTTCTCTCCTATTCATCTTAATTCCTGGCATTTTTATTTAAATAGGAACATTTAAAAGGAGTAATCTTGCCCTGGCTGGGTGGTTCAGGTGGTCAGAGTAGCATCCCATAGGTCGTGGGTTCAATTCCTGGTCAGGGAACATACCTAGGTTGCGGGTTCAGTCCCCGGTGGGGTTGCGTATGGGAGGCAACCGATCAATGTTTCTCTCTCTCCCCTCCTCTCTCTCTAAAATCAATAAACATATCCTCAGGTGAGGATTAAAAAAAAGAGGGGGGTAATCTCCATGCCTCAGTTTCCTTGCCTGTAAAGTGGCTAATTTAATAGCTCCTACTCCTTGCAAGGGTGTCCAACCTTTTAGAGTCCCTGGGCCACACCGGAAGAACTGTCTTGGGCCACATATTAAATACAGAAACACTAATGAAAACTGATGAGCAAAAAAAAAAAAAAGAAAAAGAAGGTTTTAAGTAAATTTACGATTTTGTGCAGTCACATTCACAGGCATCCTGAGCTGTACGCATGCCCACCACCCGCAGGTTGGACACCCCTGCCAGGGTTGTAAAGGGAACTGTGTGAATACATGCGAATCACAACAGGAACTGGTTCATGGTAGGCATTCAATATATTTAAGCTGCTACTACAATTACTGATGCTTCTTTCTCCCTGTAGGTTGTTAATTAGTCTCTCGGTCCTCCTGAATTTTCCTCTCAGACGTGACCATCGCACCCATCCTTACTTCCACAACCTCCCTTCTGCTGTTCAGGTACTCTGAGCATCTACTGCAACACCTCCAGTTACCTCCAACTTCCGCTCCTACACTTCAATTCTCTCTGCTGCTTGAGTCTGAGTAAAGGGAAACTCACTCTGCTTCAGTTTGCTGTTCGTCTTTTATGACATTTATTTGTTCCCCGACATCCCCTGATAAAGTGAGTCACTCTGTTACTAAGATTCAGTCCACACTCCTTAATTGGTACGTGAAACTTCCATTTTCAATCTTTTATCAACTAGCGCGCCGATTACATCCTATGCTCCTTTCACACAATTCTATCATGCAGAACATATGTATCTATAACCCTGAGACTTTGCTTTATTGTGTTCCACCTGGAATATCTTTCTGGATCCTTCTGTCTGGCTACATTTTATTCTTCAAATGGGCCAATTCAAATATTACCTTCCTCTTTTAGTTTTCCCTGAATTTGTTCTGCTGCTCAAAATTATACCCTTTCCAGGGCCCCATCAGGGGCAACACTGCACTTCATTGGAATTGTGCATGTAGCTAGCTGGCTTCACCACAGACCAAAGTCAGGTAGTGTAACTAATAATAACACTCATCACAAATCAGAGATTTCATGATGTTGACATATCAAAGTAAATAACTGAATATAATTGATTTTCAGTAATAAAACAATTAGTCTTAGCACTAATATTTATTGAGTCTTTATTATGTTTCAGACAGAGACTGTTCGAAGCTCATTATGTGTATTACAGTAAACGCCCTACAAACACTGGCTGAATTAATCTTGCGTTCCCTTGGTCTTAGTCTCATGCTTAATTTACCGGCTTCCACAAATACATGTCAGCCATTTCTATAACTGATAGCTCTTCAGATGAAAATATTGAAAGAAAACAGGTTTAGGTCATGAAAACAGCACCCTGGCTACACATTTTTAAGAAAAATAATTTTTTTATGATTTCAGAGATAATAAGAAAGCTTGTCTTGTATTTTATTTTATTCATATTATTTTTTAAAATATCATTAAAAATGATGTTATAAGGAATATGAAATTGTTGAAGATATTTAGGTAAAACAAAAAGATACATTATTTAGCTAGCTGAGAACACTGACTAACCTTATAGCTTAGAAGTGAAAAAAGCAATATGACAATGTTTTCATTGTGTTAAAAAGCCATAATGACTTAGACTGCAGTGCACAGTTTCTTTGTCAATTTAGTCACATTATCAAACTATTTTTATTTCGCATATACAAATACAGTTACAATGAAGATTTGCGTTACAAAAAAATATCATTATCTGGTCAAAGCAGTAGAAAAGAGTATGAGGAAGAAGTTAAGTTAAATAATATCTCAAAAACATTTATGTCTACAAAATTCACAAAGTAGTCTAAATGTAAGTCTTGATTGAAAATAAGTTTAAAGGAAATAAACCAAAATAAAATCTATGGCTGTGTTAAGGTGACAGAAGCCAGCTATCTTTTTAAATATAAACCAGAAATTATTATTCTCTTGCTCAAAACCCTCAGAGGGCTTCTGTCAGGTTCTTTAACGAAGCCTACAGGGCCAGGACCTCACTGGTGTTGCTGACCTCATTTCCCACTCTTCTCTTCCTGGACCACTCTGCTCCAGTCACAACGGCTTTTGCACGTTCTGTGTCCCTGCCCCTGGGCCTCTGGCCTTGCATTCCCTTTGCCAGGACCCTCTCCTGGATTCCTCTCCCAACCTCTTCAGGCCTCTACCCTCAGGGTTACCTTCTCAAACAGGTCTTCCTGAACCTTGAAAATTACCCCCCGACACACAGACACATTTTCTCCCTAACCTGCTTTATTTTTCTTCATACCCAAACTTACATAGTTACTCTTTTCCTTTCCTTTTAGATCTACCAGATCAGGAACTTTGTCTTTTTCACTACTATAACAGTGCAAGTTACATTATACTCTATACAAATATTCGTTGGGAGAATAGGCAAATTGTTTCTCCAGAGACAAAACTGTAAAAACATCTTTATGGCAATGATAAGAACAATGTATAAAGATAAAGCAATGTGTACATGCATTTTCGACTTTTATGATAAAAATAAATGTAATGCTAGAGAAAGCCTGAGAGAAATGTATAAGTCTTTACATTTAGTGGTAAGATTTTTACTACCGAGAAAATATTTCTCAGTGCTCAAAACCCAACTTTTCTAGTATAGTCCAGTGTTACTTCCAAAAGATTACAATTATTTATAAATTATTTTTCCTTCTAATATACAGACAGAAAGGAAATTTTTTAAGTATGCATACATGTGCATACACACACATACACACCCGTGTATGTATCTCCATCTCACTTCAGAATCACACATTAACCGTTCAGCAATACATTTTGTTCACTAGCTCTGGCTGAATCATCTGTCCTTAGTGGATTGATTGGTTTGGATGAGTATGGGTTGGGAATGATTATGATGAGGCTGACAGATAGGAAAAAGCATGGAAGAACATGGACCAGGATAAAAACTGACCCTTTCTTCTTAAAACTGACATCATCAAAGCCCCATCCTGTTAGAATACGACATGGCATTTAATACTGTGAAAATCCTCCACATACATCTTGGACTCTACATCAAAATACCTACAATTCCCAGGGGTGGGGGATATACCAGCTCCTCTCCTTCGTACACGTTTCTTCACAGTCTTCTTGTTCCGTTCTCATGCCCACTAGCCACCTACCACACTAACTCCTGTGTACCTTTCCGAACATGTTTTCTAATGTCATCTTTCCCCCTAGAAATGCATGGGCACCTAGTCTAATCCAGATGCCCTTCTCCACACCCCCAGAACACTCTGAACACTTTATCCCAGACCTTATCACCCTGACTGGAACCACCGGTTTTGAAATATAGATTTCCTGAAGGAATCAGAATTGAAATTTCTTAAACTCGGCAGAGTATCTGACATGCAGGGCTCACTCCATGAATTTTCTGAATTAATAAATTGAAAGAAAGAGTCTAATCATTCCAGAAATTCACTTGTAAAAGACAAGGAAAAAAACCCTAAAAACGCAAAATAATAATTTAATGTGCTCTCTACCCATAGTAAGCCAAATAGTGACATTTGCATCTAAATCAGTAAAAACAGTCAAAAAGTGGCAACAGGTAGAGATGTCATAAGTCAAAGAAAATCATGAACATACCTGTTTTTTTGGAACATTTACTATGGACCACCAAAATAACTTATAATGCTATTTTTTTGTGTGTTAACATGATGTAATTTACCATTGAATCCAGTTAAATGTAGCCTTTTATGTAATATAATTTTGCAAAATTGACATGCCAATAGTCACACATCAAAATTCCACATAAAACATCTCATTTTCTTATTTCAAAAGACATTGTTCTATTATTTTTCTCATTTGCCTTTCTACTGAATGGGTAAGCAACTTCAAATTGTTTTTCCAGCCAGAGTGAAAACAAAATAAAGCACCCTGTAACTTTGATATAAGTTGCCAAACTTAATCTAAAAACACTTCACACACCCATTTACTTGAATGTAAAACTCATTTAGGACTTTTGGAAAATCTGTGACAACTCACTTGTGTTGGAAGTACCAATGAGAAGGCAGGATTTTTAACGCAGTACTCACCTGGTTCCCCCCAAGTCCATGACACGTGTACAGAATCAATGGCTTGCCTCCTTGATTATTTTCTCCAACGTCCAGACATAAAGGCTGACCAGAGCTTTTAATCTAAAGAAAAATTTTCAAGTTATAATTTTTTAAGTCTTTGTGGCTTATATATTTTTCCATTGATTTCAAGAAGTACTATAAATAATAACATTGTAAAATCTCAAAAGAAAACAACCAGAAAGTATCTCAGCAATTTTCTCTGAACCACATAAATGTTGGTGGCAAGGAGTATACCAAATAAAGAAGAACAGAAAAATACTCACATATCCAGAGATAACAGGATTAAGGTCTGGCACATATGCTTCTGGGTAAATATTGTTCAGATACCATGTAAAATTTTTACATTGAAGGCGGTGCTTTATTTCAAATCTTTTTGAGAGATCACCAAATGATTTCTGGAGAAAGATGACAAGTGAAGAGAAGGCTTAATCAAAACAGCATTGGTAAAACACTCCAAATGCTACTATTTGTATTTATCTTTAGGTCTTAAAAATATTTCTGGTGTAAATGCAAGACAAAATTTAACAGCGCTCACTGTTCATTCAGGCAACAATTACACCTGCCTGCTCCTTTCTGGTTTCACAGAGAATCAGGTAGCACCGCGGTGCCGACAAAGCGTCGCTTTATTCCTCCTGTGCACCACAAACCTACCCCATGGGACGAGGATCAGTGGCAAAATGCTATGAGCAAAGAAATGGTAGTGGGTGCATTTAAATTGATCCTAAAAATGATCTGTAAAGTAAGGTGTGAGGAAGCAGGGGTAGAGAAAGGTCAACGCATAATGTAATACCTTTTTTTCTAGTCAAGACCACACACACACACACACAAAGTTGAGAATAATTTTTTTCTAGTTTTATGTGTGTAGCTTACTTCTAACTTCTTACTTCTATTACTTTTCTAATAATATCCTACCAGTAACAACATATTGGTAGAAAAAGGCAAGTTTTTAATTAATTGCATTTTATTTCCTTTATTTTAAAGGACTAAGCAAACAACTTTAAAAAAGCACTATTAAGCTAAAAAGGGATTTAGTCTGAAAAAAATTAAAGAAAATTATATTACTATATGTAATGGAATACTACTTAACCATAAAAATTATGAAATATTGTCATTTGTGACAATATGGATGGATCTTGAGAGTATCGCACTAAGTGAAATAAATCAGACAGAAAAGAACAAAAACCACATGATTTCACTCACATGCGGGATATAAAACAGAAAGCAACAAATGAAACAAACTCGCAGGCACAGAAGATAGTATGGTGGATACCAAAAGGAACGGGCTGGGGGAGGATGAAGAGGGTAGAGGGGGTCATACACATGGTGATGGAAGGAGACTAGAACTTGGGTGGTAGGTACACGATGCACTGGACAAATGATGTATTATAGAATTTTACACCTGAAAGCTATACAATGTTATCAATCAATGTTACTCAAGTAAATTCCATTTTAAAATAACACTGCAATGAACATCCCATTTTCATTTACTTTTGCTATATACCCAGAGTGGTACTGCTGTATCATATGATATCTATATTTTTAATTTTTTGAGAAGCCTTCATACTGTTTCATAGAGGCTGTATCAATTTACATCCCCACCAATGCACAAGGGTTCCCTTTTCTCTACACCTTTGCCAAACTCGGTATCTCGTCTTTTTGGTGATGCCATTGTGACAGATGTGAACTGACAGCTCATTATAGTCTGATTTGCATTTTCCTGATAATTAGTGATTTTGAACACTTGTTCATGTACCTGTTGGCTATTTGCTTGTCTTTTTGGAAAACTGTTTATTCAGTTTCCCTGAGTGTTATAGAGGGACTATTCATTTTTTAATTGGGCTGTCTGGGTGTTCTTGCTGTTGATTTCTATGAGTTCTGTATATGTATTTTTGGTATTAACCCCCTATCAAATATATGGTTTGTAAATATTCCTCCCATTCATTCTGCTGAGTGTTTCTTTGCTGTGCAGAAGGCTTTTAGTTTGATGCAGCCCCACTTCTTTGTGTCTGCTCATGTTGCTTGTGTTTTTGGTGTCATATCCAGAAATTGCTGCTGAGACTGTGTCAAAAAGTTTTTTCTCTATGGTTTCTTCTAGAAGTTTTACAGTTGGGGGTATTATGTGTAAGGCTTTTATCCGTTTTGAGTTCATTGTTATGAGTGGTATCGGACAAGGTTCCAAGTTCATTCTTCAGCATGTGGTTACCCAAAGTATCCTCTCCCCACACAGTGCTCCAGGCTCCCTTATCACACATCAGTTGACCATACAGGGTGAGGCAAAAGTAGATTTACAGTTACTCATATGGAAAAATAATGCAATAATTAATGAATAATAGTACAAGAACAAACTCTTGCATACTCACAAATACCCAAAAGTACTCACTCACTTTTTGCCCAACCCCATGTATCTGCTATATGGATCTATGAAAAGATAAATCCTCAAGCCTTTCAGCTCAACTACAGAAAATATTTTCCCTGCCCACTTCACAGTCTTAACCCCAGGTGCTTCAGCAAAAAGTATAAAACTCTGTAAAAAACTTTTGCCTAGGTTATGCATTTTACAGCATATATCTATTACAACTCTTTTCTTTGTGGATAACAAGACAACATCAACTGTATTTATTACTCACTTGCCTGCTTAGCCAAGTACCCTTGAGCAGTGCACAACCTGCCCAATTTGTCTTGGTGGCCTTTGGAAAAAGATAGCAACCTAACCCAGCAGTGCTCTCTGACTTTGCATCGTCCTGAATGTTACTTGGAGACACTGGAGGCCAAAGAAAAGGTGAAGAACTTATATTCATACCCGATGGACATGAACTAAGGGAGGGATTGCTGGGGGGAAGAGGGGTACTATGTGGAGGGAGACAATGGGGGGAAAATTGGGACAACTGTAGCATATCAATAAAATATATATTTTTAAAAAAGAGATAACCATATCTTTGTAACAGTCTATATCTTGATGCCCTTAAAACCCAATATACAACCCCTTTCCCACAAATCAGCACTGCTTTTTATAAAGAGAGTTGGGTACCATTCGCTGAGGCATATTCTTAAATTATCTACTTAATTTACCACATCTAATATTAAAACTCATTTCTCATATATGAGGCACCATGTTTTTGCAGAGCTTTAATCTAAAACAGGACAATAAAAATAACAGTACCATATTTGTAGGCACTTATTTCCTAACTTTGCAGCTACACTAGGAGACAGGCAAGTATTTCCTCTCAAGACAGGGAAGGACAGGGAAGAGAATTGGTTGAACCAAGGCAGTTACAAAACTAAATGGCTTCCAACAGTAAAAAGGATACCAACAAGTAGAAGGCCTGATTTTTTTTTAAAGTTTACTCAATTTTCCTTAAAAAATATTGAACTGGCATTATATATTTTGAGTTAAAAAATCCAGCTTCAAAAAAAAGCTTTTTTAAATATTTTGTACAGGATCCAAGATGACAGAGGAGTAAGTGGAAACTATACTAGCCTTTTCCTAGGACTAATCTGGAATCACAACTAAATTGTGGACAAATAATCCTTAATAACCAGCTGAACACTAGCTGAAAAGAAGCCTTATAACCAAGGACAGGCAGAAGAAACCACTTCACCATACGAGACTGCTAGGGAGTATGGAGGAAGTGCAAGAGTGGGGGATGACCCCCCCACATGCAACAGCTGAACTTCTGGAGGGATACTTCAATGGCAGAGGGGGTGGTTCCCTATGAGAAATGCAGAGTCTAAATCCCAAGCTGGCTTCCCCAGTTTACAGCACCAGAGCTGGGATGGAACACAGATAACATTCAGCTGTGAAAAGCAACAGGGTTTCTGTCTGCCAGGGAGAGATGACTGGAGACACAGAGAGCCTCTTAACGGGCCAACACACAAAATTTTGTTTGCAGCCACTTACCCTGGGCTCTGGCTGAAGGAAGGCAGAGTGGACTAGAGATGCTTGAGGAGAGTCTGGGATTGGTGGCTCTGGGGAGAGAACTGAAGGGACAGACACCAGGATCCCTGTGCTCAGTCATTGCCCATACTGCAGAAGCCATGTTTGTCAGGCAGAGCACTCATCTCCAAGTGGCATCAGCCTGAGGGAAAGCAATAGCCTCACTGGCAAGAATTACTCTGCCCCACCCTGTGGTGCTTAAGTGGGCTGCTGATTACAGCTTGAGGCTATATCACTGACCAGTTTAACAACTAAGCAAAAAGTACAAAGAAGCAGCCAAAATGGGAAGACAAAGAGACCCCAAATGTAAGAACAATAGAATCCTCCAGAAGAAATAAATGAAGTGGAGGCAAGCAATTCACCTGATAGAGTTTAAAATAATGATTATAAGGATACTCAACAGCATGAAAAAAGACAGAGAAACCATAAAAAAGGACCGGTCAAAATAAAGAATACAATTTCTAAAATAAATAATATGCTGGAAGGAATAAATGGTAGGTCTGATGAAGTAGAGGATCAAATCAGTGATTTGGAAGACAAGATAGAAAAATATACCCAGGCAGAGCAACAAAAGGAAAAAAAGAACTTAAAAAAGTGAAGAGAACTTAAATGTTTTGCAAAACATGAAGCTTAATAACATCTGCATCATGGGAATAGTTGGAGAGGAGAGTGAGCAAGGGATTAAGGACCTATTTGAAAATATAATGACCAAAAACTTTCCTAATCTGGTGAAGGAAAAAGACACACAGTCCAGAAAGCTCAAAGAGTCCCAAACAAGTTGGACCCAAAGAGGCCTACACCAAGACACATCATAATAAAAACAACAAGGCTTAAAGACAATGAGAGGATCCTAAAAGCTGCAAAAGAAAAGCAGGTAGTTACATACAAGGGAGCGCCTATTAGACTGGCGTCTGAACTTCTCAATGGAAACATTTCAGGCCAGAAGGGTGTGGTATGAAATATTCAAGGTGATGAAAAGCAAGGACCTACAATCAAACTATTTTACCCAACAAGGCTATCATTTCAAATCGAAGGAGAAAGAAGGAGCTTCCCAGACAAGAAAAAGCTAAAGGACTTTGTTAACACTAAACCAGTACTGTGACAAATATTAAAGAGCTAGCTTTAAGAAGAAAGAAAAAAAGAAATAAACAGAGGAAAATAGTCTAAAAATAAAATGGCACTAAGTACATTATCTAGCAATAATCACCTTAAATATAAATGACTTAAATGCTCCAATCAAAACACATAGCTGAATGGATGAGAACACAAGACCTATATGTATGCTGTTTCCGAGAGACCCATCTCAGACTGAAAGGCACACACAGAGGCTTCTGGTCAACATGGTGATGTAGGCAGACATGGCCCCCCTCTTTGCACAGTGATATCAAAATTACAAATAAAATATAGAATAACCATCACTCAGGAACATCAAAACTTGAGTTGAAGGGAAATCTAATAACTATGAAATCGAGAGGAATGGAAGTCTGACTATCACGGAATGTAAGAAACCACATCCGTCCAAACTAGTAGGATGGGCATGGACGTGGAATGGGCTGGCCCCACACCACATAGATAAAAATTCAGGAGGGCTATCTTGGGAGGGAAGAGTCCCAGACCCACACCAAGCCCGTCAGGCCAGGATTCCAGTGCCAGGATGGTAAGTCCCCACAACTACTGGCTATGAAAACCAGAGGGGATTGAGTTGGTGGAGGAGGCTGCTTGAGCCCTAAGAAGTTCCTCTTGGGGAACCCACACACAGTCTCACCTACTCAAACTTGCTCCCTCTGAGCTCCAGCACCAGGGTGGCAGCTTGAAAAGCACAAGTGGCCAGTGGTATACAGGGAGAGGCTGAAGTGGCTGGCATCAGGGTGAGCAGAGGCCATTGCCCCTTTGCTGAGCCCTCCCCCCTAGAAATCGTAAGCTTGTGCCATATCTGAGACTCCATCAATCTGGCTAACACTGTGTGAGCCACACTGGAGATCCACCGAGGCTTTACCCCACCTAATTTACTGGCCCACCCAACCTGCTTTTCCATAAGAATGGCCAGTCTGGACTCCTAAATCCTATCAAACAAGCAACAGCTGATTTCATTGAGCCCAGGGGCAGTCAGATTAGAGTCACAACTGGCTTCACCAGGGAATCTCCAAGCCCAGCACAAATAGCAGCCAACTCAGATTACTTTACAGCTCAGGCAGGGTGCCCTTGGCAAAACTCAGATGGGGGCTGACCTTGGCCTGCACCACCCAGGAAGCTGCAGGGGCAACACACCCAGTGGAAGGCTACAGACCATGCAGGAACACCACCACCCTGCCCCTGCAAAGCTAATACTCCATGGAGGGTGGAGGTTGGTGGTCAGTGGCCACAGCCAGTCCTTGCAGCTGACTGGCCTAAGTAAATCCCTCCCATTGATCTGCCAACAGCAACCAAGACTCAGCTACAGGAGGAGGGTGTACTCAGCCCACACAAAGGGTGTACCTTGTGTACCCAGCTTGGGTAATAGGGGAGGCTGTGCCACTGGACCCTACAGGACACCTACTACATTAGGTCACACTACCAAGACATGGAGTCAAAGCAGCTTTACCCAACACATAGAAACAAACACAGGGAGGCTTCCAAAAAGAGGAGACAAAGAAACATGGCCCAAATGAAAAAAGAACAGATCAAAACTCCAGAAAAAAAAACTAAAGGAAATGGAGATAAGCAATCTACTGATGCAGAGTTCAAAACACTCTTTATAAGGATGCTCAAGGAACTTAGTGAGGACCTCAACAGTATAAAAAAGACCCAGGCAGAAATGAAGTATACATTAATTAAAATAAAGAACAATTTACAAGAAAACAACAGTGGAATAGGTGAGGCCAAGTATCAAATCAATGATTTGGAACATAAGGAAGAAAAAAAACTACACAGAATGATAAGAGTAGAGAGAATTAAAAAAAATGATGATAGTATAAGCAGCCTCTGGGACAACTTTAAAAAAACCTTCACCTCAGAGGGGTGCCAGGAGAAAAGAAAGAGCAAAATATTGGAAATCTATTTGAAAAAACAGTGAAAGAAAACTTCCTTAATTTCACAAAGGAAGTAGACATGCAGGTCTAGGAAGCACAGCGTCCCAATTATGATGGATGCAAAGAGGCCCAATCCAAGACACATCATTATTAAAAGGCTAAAGATTAAAGATAAAGAGAATCTTAAAAGCAAGAGAAAAGTAGTTAGTTACCAGAAAGTTGCCAGATGGGAGGGAGGAGGGGGAGAAGGGGTGAAGAGATGAGGAGATTAAGAGGTCAAATAGGTAGTTACAAAATAGCCATGGGGAGGTAAAGTACAGTATAGGAAATGGAGCAACCAAAGAACTTACATTCATGACCCAGGGACTCGAACAATAGTGGGGGGATTGCCTAAGGGAGTAGGAGGCACTGGGTGGAGGGAGGCAAAGGGGGGAAAATCAGGGTAAATGTAATAGCATAATCAATACGATATAATTTTAAAAAGAAAAAACACACAAACCAAAATAAAAGATGGAAGAAAGATACTTCATACGAATTGGAAAAAAAAAGCTGGGGTAACAGTACTTATATGTGATAAAATTACTTTAAAATCAAGGCATTTGTAAGATACAGAGAACACTACATAATGAGAAAAGGAACAATCCAGCAAGAGGATATAACCCTAGTAAACATTTACATACCAACATAGGAGCACCTGAATATGTGAAGCAAACAGTGATGGACATAAAGAGAGAGACTGACAGAAATACAGTCGCAGCTGGGGATTTTAACACCCCACTGACTTCAGTAGAAATATCTTCCAGAAAGAAAATCAACAAGGAGACAGAGGCCCTAAATGACACACTAGATCAAAAGGATTTAACTGGTATCTTCAGAACATTTCATTCCAACACGGCAGGATACCTATACTTTCCGAGTGCACATGGAACATTTTCTAGGATAGGGAACATATTAGGACACAAAACAAGTCTCAGTAAATTTAACAGGGTTGAAATCATATCAAGCATGTTCTCTGACCACAGTGCTATGAAACTAGATATCAATCAAAAGAAAACATTGAAAAACATGCAAAGACATAGAAACCAAATAACATGTTATTAAACAATGTACGGCTCAACAACAAGATAACGGAAGAAATCAAAAGATACATTGAAACAAATGAAAACAAGGACACAACAATCTAAAAATCTGTGGGACAATGGGAAAGCAATCCTAAGAGGGAAATTCATAGCATTACAGGCCTATCTAAAAAAATAAGAAAAAACTCAAATAAACAATCTCTCTTTACACTTAAAGGCACTTGTAAAAGAACAATAAAGCCCAAACTGAGTGCAAGGAAGGAAATGACGAAGAACACAGTAGGAATAAATGAAATAGTCTTAAAAAAGGATACAAAGGGGAAGGATTTACAGGAACTAGTATAAAGGACACATGGACAACAACTAAGGGGGGTGGAAATGGGAGGGAGGTGGGGAGCACTGGGGGGCTGTGGCCTGGATGGGAGTATAAGACAGAAAACTGTACTTGAAAAATAATTTTTAAAAAAACCATGCAGATTACCAATCAGACGACGCAGGAAAAAGAAAGGATATAAACAATTAATGAATCTAAGAGCTGGTATTTGGAAAAGATAAACAAGACTGACAAATCTTTAACGAGACTTATCAAGACAAAAAGAGAGAGGACCCAAATAAGTAAAATCCAAAATAAAAGAGAAGAAAAAAGAAAACAAAGAAAGAAGAGAAATAACAACTGACACCAAAGAAGTACAAAGGATTGTAAGAAAATATTATGAACAACCATATGTCAACAAATGGGACAAACTGGATGAACTGGATAAATTTCTAGAAATGATCTTCCTACACTAAATCAGGAAGAATCAAGAGACTCTGAGTAGACAAATTACACCTAGTGAAATTGTAGGACTGATCAAAAACCTCCCAAGAAACAAAAGCTCTGGGCCGATGGCTTCACAGGTGACTTGTACCAAAATTTCTAACAACGAATACCTCTGCTTCTCAAATTATTTCATAAAATTCAAGAAAAGGGAAGACTCCCAAACTCATTGTATGAGGTAGCATTATCCTAATTTCAAAACCAAATTAAAACACTACAAAGAAAAAATATATAGGTCAATATCCCTGATGAACATAGACACTAAAGTCTTCAACAAAATATTAGCAAACTGAATACAGCAATGCATCAAAAAGGCCATACACAGTGATCAAGTGGGTTTTATTCTGGGAATGCAAGGTAGGCACAACATTCTCAAATCAATAAATGTGATATGCCACATAAACAAAATGAAGGATAAAAACCACATGATCATATCAATAAAATCAGAAAAAGCACTTGATAAGATCCAGCACCCATTTATGATAAAAAGTCTCAGCAATGTGGGAATAGAGGGAACATACCTAAACGTAATAAAGGCCATATGTAAGAAACCCACTGCCGAAAACCACTGCCAGCACCATACTCAATGGGCAAAAACTACAATGATCCCCTTAAGATCAGAAATGAGACAGGGAAGTCTGCTTTCGCCTCTCTTATTCAGCACACTACCGGAAGACCTGGCCACAGTGATCAGACGCATAGAAGAAATAAAAGACATCCAAATAACAAAGGAGGAAGTAAAACTGTCACTGTTGGCTGGTGACAGGATCCTGTACATAGAGAATCCCAAAGATTCTACCAAGAAACTACTAGAACTGATAAATGAATTCAGCAAAGTATCAGGATATAAAATTAATATCCAGAAATCAGTTTCACTTTTATATGCCAAAAGCAAACTAACAGAAAGGGAAATTAAGCAAATAATCCCATTCTCAATTGCTACAAAAAGAATAAAATACCTAGGAATAAACCTAACCAAGGATGTGAGAGGCCTGTTTTGGAAAATTATGACACTGAAGAAAGAAATTGAAGAAGAAACAAATAAGTAAAAGCATATACACTGTTCATGAATTGAAAGAATTGACATCATTAAATGTCCATACTACCCAAAGCAACCTACAGATTCAACGCAATTCTAATCAAGATTCCAATGATGTATATCACAGAACTAGGACAAATATTTCAAAAACTTACATGGAGCCACAGAAAGCCCTGCATAGCAACAGTGATCCTGAGAAAGAAGAACAAAGTTGGAAGAATCATGCTACCCAATATCAAATGACAGTGTTTGGGCATGTATAATGTGCACTTTTTGCCCAAATTTTTGAGGAAAATGTAAGGATGCGCATTATACATGGGCAGTACACATAAAATTTCTTGTACCTTGTGTCTGTTCTTGTGCTCATAATTATTTGTTACATAATATTTCTTGTACCATAATGCGTTAAAATAAATTCCTTTATACTATAAAAAACAAGTATTTAAATATAAATAAATAAATTATGGAATTAAAAAAATAAAACAAAAGTTCTTTTTTTCCAGAAAGACAGGGCCAAAAATATGGATGAGTATTATACATTGCAAAATACAGTAGGCTAGAATAGAAGGCCATACTAATTCAAAGGCATGGTACTGGCATAAAAACAGAGACACAGAAAAATGGAACACAACAGAGACCCCAGAAAGAAACTCACACCTCTATAGTCCATCAATATTCGACAGAGGAAGCAAGCATACACAATGGGCTAAAGATATTCAATAAATGATGCTGGGAAAATTGGACAGATACATACAGAAAAATGGAACTAGACTACCTTCTTATACCACACACAAGAATAATTCAAAATGGATGAAAGACTTAAACATTGGACCCAAAACCATAAAAATCCTAGAAGAAAACTTAGGCAGCAAAATCTCAGACATTGCTCATAGCAATATTTTATCGGACACATCTCTACAGGCAAGGAAAACAAAAGAAACAATAAACAAATGTGACTAGGTAAAACTGAAAAGTTTTTGCACAGCAAAGGATATCATCGATAAATTAAAAAGACAAGAATATGGGAGCAAATGTCAGAGAACATATTCGCTGATACATCTGATGAGGGCTTACTATCCAAAATTAATGAAGAATTTGGACATGGACAACTGTGTGGTGATTACTGGTAGGAGTGGGGGATAAGGGGACTAAATGGTAATGGAACAAATACAATAAAGGTTATATTAAAAATAATTTTGTACTTGACTTCACTCAAACAAGTAAAAGAACATGTGAACCTGGGAGTGGATTTGTATTGTAATTTAATTATTTATCTATAACTTACTTGTTTCACAATTTTTGCTGCATCTGTGTTTCTCCTATAGAATATTTCCTTGTATTCATCCATCCAGACTTCTGCAAGGCGAACTTGGTTGCGAGCAATCACCTGAGTGCCTTTGGGAAAGGTATGAGGGCTTTTGCTGCGAAAAACATGTCCAACAACAGAGCAAGGCATAATCTCCAACTGCCCACCACATTGCCATACCTGATAATTAATGATATTTGTTTAAATTTACAGTATTTTAGGAAAATCAAAGTGCTGCTTTACACCTTTAAGATATTAATAAAAGCAAAATATAGAAAAGAGGTTTATCACAACTTCACAGCTCAAGTTCTTAAATATAAAGAACAGTTTTATTCAATGGTATACTAATGTTGACAAAAGCGTATTTTTAGAAATTTAACAAAATACCAGTTTCAGATCTTTCATAAAAATGAATCCCCAACTTTTTTTCAAATAATTATGCAAACTCCAACCTATACACAGAAGAGCAAAGGCTCTTCTGCATTTGACTTCCATCTTCTTACCCTACTTGTATAGTTACTTCACTTGAACAACAGTCTTCTACTGGATAAAGTAGCAGTTGTTGAGTAAGTGAGCCCACACTCTATTTATACCTTTTTATTCAAATTTTAGGCAAGAACATGATTCCAGATTATCATAATTACCAAAGTAAAATCTATTACACTTATAAAGTAATTGGTTTTTGTAAAAAAAAACAAAAAACAAAACCTAACTAGAGATAGTTAAAAAAAAAAACCACTTCCCTGCATTAACTCTAAATAAAATGCAAACCATTAAATCAATACCTATTCAGTTAAATATGTTGACAATCAATTCTGCCACAAATAATCTAAACTTCTAAGCAAAACATCTAAAGTCATGTTTAATAGTATGTGCTAGTACTAGGGCAAGTGATCGTATTCTCCCTCCTTTTCCCTGTCTTTTAAACAAATGAGAAAACTCAGTGATATGTTCAAGTCAACAAACTATGCTTGAGATCTAACATGTGTTAGGGGTTGGGAATACTTGAAATGAATAAAACAAGATCCCTGGCTTTAAGCAGTTCAAACTTGGCTAAGATCATCACTGCCATTATGTGATGGATTCTGAGCCAAAACTTAAATCTTATAACTCCTAGTTTAGTTATTTTTTCCACTACATTCCTGCCTAGGGGATAAAAAATGAATGACAAAGTTATTATAGCCAATGAATTTATAAAATCAAGTAAGTACATGTGGAGACCATCCAAAGCCTTTGTTTTGTTTCTCATATTAACTTTTCATATGTATAGGGAGGGAAAAAAGAAAATCTCATATAATCCAAAGAGTTGAGTTCAATGTCCTTTAAAATTATACATAAATGTGCTTTTTTTTTTCATTCTGACACCCTTGATAATCAACTTATTTCCTGAAGCACTAGATTTAATTATATTTATCTTGGCTGGAATTCAGTAGCTGCAAGTGCATTAATTGATGTTATTGCCTAGACACAGGCATTTAACGGATTCTTCTTGTTACATTGGCAGCAATGAATAAATATATTAAATTACATTTTAAAAGGAAACATCCTATGCTAAAAGTCCCAGCAATTTAATTTTAGAAAGCACAATAACTAAAGACAGCATATATCCATGGTAATCTGTATCAGCCCATTAGAACAAAATATATGTCATTGTTTAACACATATGCAATGTTTATAAACTTACTCTGAAAGACATTTCTATATTTTCACCTCCCCAGATTTCCATTTCTTCATCATACGTTCCAATATATTCAAAGTATTCTTTTGATATGGAAAAAAGACCTCCTGCAAAAGTGGGTGTTCTGAAAAATAATACATTGTCCAACTTTATTAACAAAACCAAATAAGAAAAAAATAACATATTTAAAGGGAAATTCAATCAAATTCATAAACATATCAAAGAATGATCCCAATTTCAAAGCTCTTTCATAGTTTAATAAAAACTGAAAATTCTATCTTTAAAGTCAAGCCAGGGAGGGGATACTTTAAGTCTCCTTTCCCTATAGAGTAAAATTATTAAGTATCTTCTAACCAAGCTTAAAGATTCTTAAGTAATAATTATGAAGGAGGCATAAGAGTTCACCTAATTCTACTTCTTACTCAGTAACATTATGTGTAAGTACATAAATACATGAATTCTCCATTCCCTACATATAGAATGCGTGTGTTCTGTATTTTGTTAGGGTGAATTACCATGGAGGCAATTACTGTAAACAGCAAAGCGCACATACATATTCAAATAATGGAACTATATATATAAGACTTTGTGAGCAATCATCTTACTTAATTGGGTAGGTTTCATCCTTCCTTCTTCGTCTCTCATGATCAGGAAGTGCTTCCCAGCCAAATGAGAGGCTCCAGTCAAAATTTCCACGGTTATGGTTAATTCCATAAGGAGAAGGTTTGTTGAATTCAAATGTATTCATATCTATGGATGCAATATCGGGACTCACCACGGCTGTGTAGTTCTCAGCTATTCTGGCCAACAAAGGTTCTAACCAGCCATAGAAACACTCGCCTAGAAGGAACACAATTCTAATTAATTTGTTGAAGACACTCAGGGTTTCTCTTTTCTTTTGGGGAAGTTTACAGAGAAATGAGAAGGAAGTCATTTGTGTTCTGAACATTTACAAAGGGGGAGATTTCTTAAAGGTTTCTTGTGAGATTAGGGTAAGCTTTTAAGACGTAAAGCAAAATTCAGCATTGTTAGGAGAGCTTTTCTACAGATGACTATCCGTTTTTCACCTTTAAAAGGCAACAAAATGATACTGGTGTATTTAAGTTTCAGATGCGGCGTTTCTCTTTCTAATGGGCCGTCAGTCAAAAATAACTTTTTGCTGATCCATACCACCTAGCTCCAAATGCGTTCTGACTTACTTAAACTTGTCTCCCTGAGTAAAAAATAATAAAAATTTTCATCCCTCTGACTGGATCTTAGAGGAAAGTAAGTTAAGGAGTGCGAATATTCTGATTTTAGCAGTTGGAAAAGGACCGTGCAAACCTGTACCAGCCTTAATGTAAAGTAGAACAAAGGAATGCTGTGAAAATCTGGGTCCTGGTCCCAGGCCAGGCTGTCTCACAAAACACAGAGTTCAGGAGAGGCCGGCATGTGCAGTCCTACTCAGGGCTCCCATCTAGGGGAGTCTGGCAGTCACAGTCCTGGAGAAACATTAAACACTTTTGCCTGGAGGGGAAGAATGCCCAGTCTGACGTTATTGTAACTTTGGACCAAGAGAGGGAACACTGGAGAATGGGCCATTTCCTTTTAAAATCACCTCTCTTGGATTACCTTCTATCTCTCTTCATTTTTTTTTAAGTGTCTGGTAGTAAAAGAATATTGGATGTGTTAGTTCTAAAGAGACTCCAGAAAATCCAAAAGCCCTACTGTGAGAATTAATGTAAGCTGGATATCATTTGCTGGGTTAAACACAACCAAGGGCTGGTAAATTTAAAGCTGAACACTCATAGAAAAAGTTAACACTCACCAAACTTACAGCTCAAGGGACAAAGGGACATTTTAGTAATACCTAACGTGTACATTAAACACTGACTCTAAAACACCTTCCAAATACTTTATTTAAAATGACTGAAACCGAAAACAAAAAAAAAACCATTAAAATAGAAAGGAAAAAAAAATCCCAGCAGCAACAAAACCCCAAAGTCTTCATGGGAGAAACACCAGAAGCTGGGAGGGGGAGTGTGTGAATTTTGGGAGGAGGGGGAAGAACTGAAACATGCAACTTAAAACTGTTAGTACAGGGACAAAGTTTAAGGACAAGGTGGACTACATTTTAAACAAACAAAACTTTTACTTATTTTAAAGTGTAGGAATCAAGAACAAGGAAAAAAATACTACCACATTTTTTTCTTTTTTCTTCTTTTTGGTTTTTTTAACAGAATGAGCACATGAAAAAAAAAAACCCAGGCAAGGATAACTCTCTTGGGAAGCGGGTCACACACTGGAAGGCTTTAAAGCTGAGGAGCCTTGGTCACCAGGAAGGTAAGAAATTTGCGTAAGGGAAAAGGAAGGGTCTAGGCAGAGCTGTAATCTGCTTGGGCTGTCAATTCCTATCATTACCAGTTGAAAATGATGTTAAAGAAAATGCAATCAGGCATCTAAAGAAAAAGCTTCCTTACCTTTTAAATTAAGGGGTTGGGGGAGGAAAAATGTTACAACGGTATCTGCACATTTATACTTACAGTGAGCATCTAAAAATGTGAGCGTTTCAGCTGTTGCTACTGTTGCTCCTAGCAACCGTGCAGTGATCAGACCTTTTCTCTCTTTTTGTCTGACTATTTTTACTATAGAAAATTGCTTTATATAGTCCTCTAGTTTATCGTGTAAGTACTCTGTAGGAAAAAACAAATCAAGATTAACTCTTCTTAAGTTTATTTTCATGTGACATAAAAGCTAATGAAGAAACCACGGGGCAATAATATCTCTACATTGACAATCTTAACAGTTACACACATTCTTCCACTAAGATGAAAATTATATCTTTAACTCTTTATTTAAAAAGCTACATATAACAAATCTTAACTTCTGAATTACTGTGAAATATACCATTGTAACACATATTCTGTATATGCCACATCAATAATTTGGGGCAAAATGAGAGACTTCAAATGAAGTGAATGCCAGAAGTTCACAAGATTTATTTAGAGAAAATTAACTAAGGGAGTAAAGAAACTAAATTTAGCCAAAAAGATGTTTGATGCTTTTTAAAATTGTTATTGATTTTTGGAAATTTTAAGAAAAATGCCAAGTATCAAAAGGATTCTCTCATACTTAGGCAGTGGTCAAAATATCTTAAGACCAAAACATTGAGCAAAAAGTACATAAGAAAGTCCAGTGCTACAGCAATTTGGGAATATTTCTACAGAATCAGCAGAAAATATCTGAAAGCTTTAGAGTCTCCTGACACAGAATTTTTTCCAGTAAAAATATGAAAAAATAACGGAGCATGTAAATGAGGAATGAAGCTAAAAACAGGCAAATTTTTTATAAATAGATATATAATTTAAGGTATTCAATATTCCATTTGGAATGAGATACATTATAAGCAAGAGTTAAGACAGTAGGTAAAAGAAAACATTAATAAAGTCAGGCAAGTGTTCATATTTTTAAACAATTTCTTAAGCCTGCTTTTCATCACTAAATTTTGATTTCTTGTTGAATATATAATGCGATTCTTACAGTGGGCTTCTTGGGCCCATAGAACAGCCTCAAAAAGATTAGGGAATATTTAAAACATAAATGTCCTATGGTAGATGTTTGCTTCTTTCTGCCAGATTTCAGAAGCAAATGTAGATGGCTTCATTTGAGATTGTATGTTAGTTCTTCAGTGGTGCAGAGAACAGAGTTGCTTCTTCAAAATGTAAACATTCATAAAGGAAATGAGTCTAGGAACAATTTTTGAGGAAAAACAAATATAAATAGTGTTGCCTCAGAGTAATAGATTAACTTTTATAACATCTTCTAAGTACCTCAGAATTAATTTTCTGAAGACAACAAGCAGGATTGTCATTTTTATTAAAATATAATTATGAACATCTCTGCTTTAATGATAGACTTGTAAAATAGAAACATTTCAAAGATATTAATGTGGATTTTTAAAAAATGGAATCACTACAGATTCCTTAAAAAAATAGCCCAATAAATTGTTGGAATTTAAGACATTTTTATTTACCTACATCTTTCAAACTTCCTATGAATTCTTACCTGCCCTCTAAATTTAGTCCCCATCTATACCCTGATTTTTTTGAGGTTAAGAACACAAAGCTATGAAATGAGACCTCCTGGGTTCAATTTATAGCACCATTACTTTTAGCTGTGTAACTTTGGGCATGTTATTTTACCTTTTTGTAACTCAGTTTCTTTATCTATAAAATGGGGATAATAGGATTGACTCTCACAGGGGGTTGTTGGAAGGATAAAATGAGAGATAACTAAAGCCTTTTAGACAGGGCCTATGCTTGGGTAAATGTTGATCAGTCATTGATCAGTAAGTCTGTTTTGCAGTCATTGGTATTTAACTGTGTGTGTTACTTGATTATCCCCATTTTAATGCTGCTTTTCCCTAAGCCAGCTGAAATCAGCGACTGCACAAGTCTTCAGACAAGGAGCGAGCAACACATTTTCCACTGTGGGTTTTCATTAGACAGCTTTTTGTCTGATTCATTGAGACACACTACTACACCAGCATGTAAAGACAGCCCTTGCAGAGAGAACTGTTCCAAATCTATTGTTAATTGCTATTAAAATTATAAAAATATTCAGACCCTTTTGATTAAGTAGGTCTACTTCTAACCTACCTAAAGATATAATTCAAAAGAAGGAAAATAACAGAAATACAATGATATGCATTACACTGTAACATACAGTAATATGAGGTGAATAAAGTGGTTAAGTAAAATGCATCTAGCCCACAATTGTCATTAAAAAAATAAAGTTTTAAAGGTAAAATAAATGAGTTAATAATGATGTTATGTGACAATATTAGATTTCAAAACTGGATTTCTGACATGGGTAAAAGTAGACAAACATTCTATATTTATTTAGATGGTGATTTAAAAAGGAAAATACTAAAATGATTGAAACAGGAAGATTATGAATGGATATCACTTTCTGATATCCATTCTGATTTCATTTAATTTTATTCATTTTATTTGTGCAATTAAATAATAAAGTTTCCTTCAACTGAAGACTCACAAAAAGTAACTGCCTTATTGTACCCCTATTTTCTCACTACTTGAGAAATCAAGCAAAATAAATTCATCTCTGAGAATAAAGTTTAAGAAATCAAAGAGGGAAAATATCTAAAACAAAGATTTTTTTAAGGTAAAACATATGAGGGTGTGCAGAAGTTAATCAGATGTCACTTGCACTCTATGGACTGAAGTCCAAATGGAAAGATTAAGTTCAGAACAGATCAAGTAGTAAATAAATTAGTTGATTACAACTGAGTGGTAAAGCAGCCTGGGCCAGAGGATTAAGGATTCAGGTCAGAGATCTGCATAAAGTGTCGGGGACCTGAATTATAAAACTTCCCCATTTGGGGAGTATGTCTCACATCCAGGTCGAAAATCTCCCTGTGACGGGCAACATTATTCTACCCTGATGCTAATTTAACTTGAGATCACAGTTTCGATTCCCTCAAAATCTTTTATTTTCAAGCCCATAGGAATGTTTAGAATTACATATAGAAATATTTAAATAAATTGTATATTACAAATAAATAGGTTAACAATTTCATACTTTATTCACTTATTCCCATTTCCTAAGTCTCAAGATATAATTAATAATGTGTCACTTAATATGCAATGTTGTTTTTCCTCATAGTACATAAAGTAATGGTTTATCTGATCACAGATGTTGCTTTGGATCTGATGAAAGAATATCAACCTAATTTTACAGATGAGCAAATAGCTAATGAGTGTTGGAGCTGGAGTTTGACCTTAAATAATCTGGCTGTAAACTCTAAAAGTCCTGTGCTTCTAGCCCTGGCCTGTGTGGCTCAGTGGATTGTGTGCTGGCCTGCCAGCCAGGGGTTGCTGGTTCAATTCCCAGTTCAGGCTCATTCAGTAATCATTCTGTAATCATTGAAATAATCTATATCTGTTTGGTATTTAAAATGCTTGTAATGTTTGAAAAATTGGTGTACAGAAAACTGCTGTACTTGTCAGATCAGCCTTGTGATTCCAATTTAAAATGTGTAATTTAGTAACTGCTCTTGACTTGTGATTTTAAGTGGCAATACATGAAAGAATCTGGCTAACTTTGTAAACAATACTGGAAAATTTAAGAGCCAAAATAAAACAGGATGTGGTGACCAATTAGTGGTTTTTAACTACTCATTTATATTAATTACATACTATTTATATCAAACTTATCTAGTCTTCAAAACAACCTTAGGAATTATGTGCTATTTATGGATTTGCTCAGTTCTAAGCTGCACAACTGAATAATTCTTATAATCAATGACATCTTAGTCTAACTGGTGGTGAGAGCTTCTTTTTATACTAGTGGTTTATAAACTAATGACAGATCATACAACCAACCTGATGAAATGTGGCATTTTTCCCATTTTACAGATAGTGAAACTGAAGCATGGGGGGTTAATTAACTTACCCACATCACATAGCTGGTTAGGACCAGAGCAGGGATTCACAGCAAGGCAGCCTGGGTTGAGGCTCATGTCTGTGCTCTTAACTACTGTGCCTTACAATAAAAGTGCTACATCAAGGGCTACAAAGTTATGAATAATGATGTTTCACACACTACTGAAGAGTAAACTATGTGAATATGAGTACCCTTGCATTCTACTTTCATCTACTATACATACCATCCAAGCTGTTATATTCAAGCTCCGAAATGGTATTCGGAGAGTACAATATAACTAAGTAGACTTTAAACAACACCACATGGATTTGGGAAACAGTCTAATTTGCATGTGCTTTCTTACCATCTACACTAGCATCATCCACCAAAATGATTTCCTTCAGCAGTATGGCGGGTGAAGAATAGAGCACACTGTAGACAGTCCTAAGCAGCGTGGACCACGCTTCATTATGAAAAACTATTATGACACTCGTGGTAGGCAGGGGAGGGCAGCGCTTAAATTTTTGTTCAATACATCTAGAAAAAGTTGAAGAACAATGATTAATTTTACTACTTTATTTCAGCTATACCATTACCAAAATTACTGTTTAACTTTATTCACTGTGGAAATGAGAGTGAATAGTGTGTTTGCTTTTTTAACTATATAAGATGATCTTAATGCTATATAAATTTAAGTAGATCAAAACAAAATATTTTACAAGCAGACCACTCACCCAGAGATCATGTCCACGGATAGGGACTACACATCAAAGACTAGAGCACACTATAGTAAACATTCTCTACGATATAATTTTAAACACAAATAACATTTAAATAAGGAAAATAACATATGTGTGAGACAACCTGTAAAAATGGCAGATACTTGTAGTTGGTCAAATGAAAACCAAGTGTTTCTTCCTTGTAGAAATCATATTTTCTCATTTAAAAATTTTAAAACTGCAATTTTATTACATGAATATTCATGTTTGTATAGATTTGTTTAAATTTGATACTTTCCTAACTGTGTAATATTTTCCGAGTTTATTTAATTTACTTCATCTATATTTGAACAAAAAGGGAAAATACAGCTTATTATAAACCTATTTTCTTATGATTTTCATTATTCAGCAAAACTTAAATTCCTACCATATGCTATATCCATTCTTTTAAAGATTTTGCTTCAATAATCCAGGCTATTGTTTAATTAAATGAGATTTACCATTTTAAATATTTCTTTAAAAATATTTAGAAATCTAAAATAAAAGTCCTAAATCCATGATAAAAGTCCTGTGCCTCTAGCCCTGGCCTGTGTGGCCCAGTGGATTGTGTGCTGGCCTGTGGGCCAGGGGTTGCTGGTTCAACTCCCAGTTGGGGCACATGACTAGGTTGTGGGCCAGGTCCCCAGGTGGGGGATGTGGGAGGTAACACACATTAAGGTTTCTCTCCCTCACTTTCTCCCTCTCTTCCACTCTCTAAAAATGGATAAATAAAATCTTTTTTAAAAGTCTTGTGCTTCTGTTGCTGCATAAAACACTGATAGGCACAAGGACGGAGACTCTAGTTCTTTATAACTGGTTAATGGCTACTCATTAGCTATAACCATGAGTTATAAATTGATCTTTATTTTGATAACAGTATTATAATCAATGGCATCTTAGTTCACTTCCTGAGTGAAATTAATCTTCTCATGAAGCCCTGGGGTAACAGGTGGACCTGCATAACCTCCAGGCGTTGAGACTACAGCTGACCACAGCCCGCTGGCCTAATGAGTTAAGGTGACAATCACACAAAATAATGTGTAGGAGAGGGCTTCAAAACACTGTAAAAACAAATAGAGTGAACTTGGAACACACAACATGTGTGGTCTATGGTAAAGAGAGATAAACAAAAAAAGTTTATCTTTAACTTCACTTAAAAACCATAAGTGGTCGTATAATTTCAGACAACAGATTATACAATTCTCCCATAGAGTCAAAAGGCACTTATAAGTAAGTGTGTGCACAATCAAACAGTGCTGCTCTAATCTAAAGAGAAGAAAGTAAATCATTCACTCAAGGAGATAAGGGCCCGGAACACTTCAGTTGCTCTGCCAGGGCCCAGGAGGAAACCAGAGACTCTTGTACAGTACCAGACACCTGGGACTGCTGTCCCAAAAAAAAGACATCCTATAAATTCTCGTTCATTATCTTTATATCCAGCTCTCAATATGGATGCGTTTTAGATTCTCTGCTGAGAGTTCATTAGAGTGGAATTATCTGTAGTGCTAACCAAGGGATTAGACTGGGAATGGAGTATTGAGAGGCGACTGAGTAGAAAAAAGAGGAAGTGACTGGGTGAAAGTGATTTTGGTCTCTAGCACTTTGTTATTTCAAAGTGTAATATACATACAGAATCAGAAACAAATAATCATATTCAAGCCCATTGGTAGATGAAAGGAAATGATTTATTCTAAATTGAATTTTGGAAAAACTACAAATTAAAAATAATGTCCAAACAGAAACTACCTATTCATATGTACTCTTAATTACACAGCGACAAATGACTAAATATAAGCTTGAATCTTTAAAGGTGTATAAACCAACATAAACTGTAAGTAAAAAATTATGAACAACTTCATATTATAATATTTTCATTTTTAAGAAAAAAGGTAATCTTAATGATTTGTCTTATAAACATTTGCTAGAGAGATTTTCAGAATTAAAAAAATGTTTCCCTACATTTATTTGCTATGTGACTAATATAATATTGATCAACAATTACAACAATGTTTTGAAGATTTAGAGTCTAAAACTTCACAGAAACTCAAATAAAATGTTATTATTTTAATCTTATAACACTTTCTCTCAGTTTAAGCTAGAATTTATTTGCTTGACTGATAGCAAGTAAAAGTGTTATGTAATATCATTAATGCAAGTGGTAGTAAAATTTTATAATATGATCTCATAAACCTCACTTCCATTTATTCTGAAACAATTTTGATGTTGAACATATACTTTAAAAACTGTTTTACAAGTCATTTAAAATAGAGAAATTAAACAACTTGTCAAAATGAGTGCGTATGTCCAAACCATTTAAAATTTTAGCATATAGAAAATTAGTTAATCAGTCACATGACCATCTGACTTTAGGAGAAACTGGATCTAAATTTTTAGTGTGCAAGAAGATTAGGAATTCTTCAGAAAAATGTGTTTTTTGGGTTTTTTTTTGCTGAAAGAGGTTAAATTTAAAGTCAAACAGTATTTCATAGCAGCCTTATTTACAATAGCTGGGAACAGCTTAAATGACCATCGGTGAGTGGATCAAAAATTGTGGTATATTTACAAAATGCAATACTACATAGCAGAAAGAAAGAAGGAACTCCAACCCTTTAGGACATCATGGATGGAACTGGAGTGTATTATGCTAAGTGAAATAAGCCAGGCAGTGAGGGACAAATACCATATGATATCACCTATAAGTGAAACTTACTCAACAAAACAACGAAGTAAGCAAAATATAACCAGAGACATGGAAATAAAGAACAAACAAAACAGTGACCAGAGTGGAGGGAGCAGGGAGGTAATAGGGAAAGAAAGGGGAGTGTCGAGTAGAGGAACATGTATGTAAAGGACCTATGGACAAGAACAGTGAGGATGGGGAGGGGGAGAGGAACGAGAGGGAGGGAGGAGGTGGGCCGGGGAGGGGAGAGCAATGGGAGGAAAATGGGGATAACTATACTTGAACAATTTTGTTTTCAAAAATAAAGTATTAAATCTTCACAGTTGCGGATAGCCATGTTTATCCCCAAAAAAAAAGTGCTTAGTTATTTCTCACTTACTTAATGATTAACTGTATTGAATATACCTATAGTTTTATCATGTTATATTGGAAGAAACAAAAGCTTATCTTTAGCTGATACTGATTGTCCCGTCAAAGAATAAGCATCATGCTTCTGCATTTGTGATGTGAACTGCTTCTCAGCCAAGCTCTCTCCCCAATCACTAACTTGCAATTCTGTGTTTTAACCTACTGATGTAAAACAAAAACTGTGCCCTGTTATAACAGCTAGAATACTTTATAGATATCCATTTGTTGATTTACACATTCATTTAAGAATTAAAAGCAACTCAACTTTGAATGACACAGATTAGAATACAGCAGCAAAAATCTAATCTATATAACTTCAACATTGAAGGATTCACACTTGGAGCAGGGTTTATAATCAGATCATAAATCTAGAAAAATAAGAGTGAAGCAACAGACCTAAATCTACCAAAGTTCCTTTCTTTAGTTTTACTTCCAAATATTATTTTATTATAACCAGAAATCAAAGTATGTAGGCATTGTCTGCTTACACTTTGTCTGTCTTAAACTTTTAACAAATCTACAGATGGTTTGAAAGTGCTGGAAATTCATTTTAGCTATCTCAGTTCAAATAGAGCACTTGAACACTGCCTCAAAGATAACAAAATGATTAGCAAAGGACAAAGAGCCAGCACAGTAGAAGCTGGGGGAAGTCTTAATCAAAATACTGTATTCTTGAAATAAACATGTAAACAAATGACAATAAAGAGCAATGCTGGCCTCTCAGAAGCTAAAAGGCAACAACTCTGTAATACCAGGACTTATTCAACAAAACTCTGGAGAATCATATTTGAACAATATAACAATATTGTTCCTTAAAAGAAAGTTTACAAGACACAGGGTCATTCTGAAATATAGTTATAGCACGAAGAATAACCACCAAGTCTTTAACTTAACTTCATAAAATATTGTTATCTAACAGCTCCAATATTTTGGCACTTTTTAAAAAATCATTTCTATTCTATAGTCATATACTCCTCCAACTCCTACATTTCCCATAAATATTTCCTCATATTTCTTCCTTAAATGATGAGAAAACTAAAGCATTTCAGAATAAAGAAGTTACTTGTGATTTCATATATGTCAGATATAGAATTCAATTTTCTAATTTCTAAGACAATAACTTTTCAAATTTGCAATGCCTCACCAAGAATACATATATTATTTGATGTCAATAATAATAAACCAAAAAAAAACCCTGATTAAATAAATGATAATTGATTCTTTTTTTCCTTAGCGTGCCTAAAGAACAAGCAATTTCCTTAGTTAAAGGCCCTCCCCTGCAAACCCTGATGATAAAGAGGAAACAGTGAATATTCTTCCACATACTCAGGAGGTCGAGTATCTGGTCCAAGATCTCGGTGTAAAGAAATCCTGTCACTTGCAAAAGCATTAAAACAGTGTTTTGTTTCTCCCCGTTCTTTTTCCTTCTGCTCTTCCATACTTAGACTGATTGTCTTGAATGCTTTACCAGAAGCACCAGGTGCGTTAGAATCCTGAGGTGGGCGGTCAAGAATGGGTTTCAGTTCTGCTGCCGTATAATATCCTTGCAAACAGGGTCTCTCACCAGCATCAATGTCTTGCCTGACAGGTGCTCCTATTTGCATTTTTGGCATTGCATCTTTAATATTGTTTACAGCTTCTAACATTAAATCAAACATCTTGTTTTTGTTTTTCAGGTTTCTTTCCATCTTTGATTCCTGTTTGGAATACTGAACACTTACTTCTCTTTGCATTAAAATCAAAAATATCACGAAGAAAAAAATGACTGCACCAAGCTTCCAGAACTTTTTATAGTAATGTCTTTTAAGATGTAATTTCACTAGCCGCTTTAGGTGAGCCATTCTGACATTGAAAGCTTGTCACTTGACAAATAACAGTTATAGTTTCCTCTTCTACTTATATTTTTTATCATAGATTTGCTGGCAAGAAGACTTCATTAAATGGTAATACCTGTAAACAGAAATGATAGATGACATTAGTAGTTTTTCATTCCTATCAGCATGGTTCCATTCATTCATTTAACCAACACGTGAAAAGGAGTTACAAACACACTTTATTGTTAACAAAAATACAAAGATACCTTGCCCTCAGGGAAATTACACTTTTGGAAGACCACAACTGCTATAATTAGTTACAGTCTACTAGGACTATAAAGTATTAGGGATTTACCTCCAGTAAATAGCTATTTCCCTAAACTCTGGCACACAGCTATTATATAATAGGCATAAAAGTATCTTCATAAGTATATTTTGAGTCTAAAAAGCAGGTATCTTAACTTGATCACCAAGGGGCCAAAGGACTTCATTAAACCGATTACAAAGAAAGCAGGAATTCACAATGAAACAAAGTATACTGACAGGTACTACCAGCCATTCATTCAAAATATTGCCTTTTATTTTATGAAGTTTGTCTATAACCTATGAACTTTTACTCCAACTAAACCAATTAGTATTCAAAAGCAGCATCTCCAACAAGTGAGCTGGAATTCTCCCAGATTTGCTGAACTGATAGTACTGTACTTGCAAATTCTGACAGAACCAATAAAGACTAGAAAATTAAGAACATCTGTTGTTATAAAATAGCCATTTTCAAATATAAAAATACATCATACAAATACAAAATCTAATAGCAAAAAGAAAATGGCATTAAGCTTTACTTGTATCTCTACAGAGAGATCAAGTTATAAAAGCAATATTTGGCCTGATAAAATACTGCTTATCGTTGACCTTAAGAACAGAGCAACATGTTTACTAAACGCTGGTACAAGCCCCCAGGAGCAAAAGAAAGGGGGAGGGGAGGGGAGGACATTGATAACAGGCTAAGTCACAGTGACGGTTGCTTTTCTTCATGATGCTTAAAAAATGTAATGTGAGGGGTTTTAATACACGATTACATACCATACGATTTGTAGGGGTAAAGGGTTAGACCTGTCTTCCCTAAAAGCCTACCCTCCCCGAGCATATTTTAAAGGAAATGTCACTTATAGAAATGAAAACTAACTTTGGCACTGTATTCAGTTTCTCTTCCAAAGTTATCACTAAATTTAAAATAAGCAAACCAAGTTCTAAGATAGAGTCTCTGGCATTTAGCAAGAAATTTTAAGCTGAATAAACAAAAATGGCAGAACATGCACACTTAATTCTATACAGTATTTCTAATCGGACTGCTCTCTATCTTTCTCTGGTATGGAATGGACACTGGCTATAGAGAACGCCTCAATCATGTATCATTTTGCCCATAAAAATGAGATGCCATTATTTCTGAACTTTGGTGGTTTTAAGAGCCTGATGTAAATGTTAAAATACCCTCCTCTGAATTTTACGCATTGTTTGAAGACATAATATAAGGATTTTGAGAACCACGCAATTATTGTGTAATTTCTTATGTGTCAATTGTTTTTGCTAAGATGAGACTATAAAATTATAGATACCTCTTACCCTTAAGGAGCAACAACTAGTATGACATTTCTAGGCAACCCCAAAGCAGCCTGGTATGCGCTATGCTAGGAGACTAAGAAAGCAACATGGAAGGTAAGGAGAAATGTTAGGGAAAATTTCCCAGAGACAACATTGCTGAGCAGAGTCCTGAAAGATAAGCAAATTTTAGGCAGGTAGACAAGAGAGAGGACAGAAAGGGAATGGCTGATGCAAAGGCATAAAAGCAAGAAAAGCCATGGTCAATCCCGAAGACCACAGAAGTGGAGGGCATAGGTATGAATGGTAGGAGGTCAGTTAAAGACAAGTGAAAGTAAATTTGGAATCTACCAATTATGTCCTGAATAGATTAAATGGAAGTAGCTGGGTGGTTTTAAGGAAGGATCATAACCATATTTATGCTTTGGAAAAATCAGTTTCCTCAGTGCCAATAAAATGGATGGATACCAAAAAATGAAGAAAGCACTAAGGATGGAAAAGACTGATTCAAAAGAGCACCAGAAATCATATCAAATAGGTCTTGGTGAGAGAAAGGGAAGAAAGGGAAGAATAAAGTGATGACACTGACAAAGGCAGGGAATACAGGAAGAACAGATTTGGGGTGGGAATTGGAAACATAACTTTTTAAATTTTGGACAAGACAAATTCGAGGTGCTAGCAGGATTTCCAAGATAAGTTTCCATAGGCAAGAAAGATACATGGGAGAGAAAATCAGAGAGAAATTCTATTCTAGAGATGAGAATTGGAGAGCCAGTGTCAGGGTACGTTAGAGTTCACCTACATTACATAATAGAACCAGAGAAATAGCTACATTTAAGGTGTGAGAGGAGAAAGAATAAACTGGAAAGACCAGGGGAAATAAGAAAAAGAAGAGTCAAGTGAAAACAGATTGGCAGATAAAGTATCATGTGAAGTGGACTTAGATTTTACTACCTGCATCTTATCCTTGAGAGGTAATAATTGTCTAACAGCTGGTTGTTCTTCAGAAATAAACTTCACTAAACTTTAGTCCAACAAGCTTTAGGGCAAAACCAGAAATGAACCCTGGCAGAGAATCCAACAGACTAGATGTAGTCATGCCCCCAAGGTTCTAAGGCTTAAGATCCAGGTGCTTTCAGATAACAGGCCGAATACCTGATCTAAGTAAGAGAATTCAGGACGATGAAAATGAGCAAAATGTTGTGATAAGTAAAATATCATTCATGGTCCCCAACCAATGAAATACAACCTGATCACTTTTCTCTAACCACAGCTTTATAATAGACAAATAAATATAAATCAACCTCTGTTCACTCTCCTTTCTGTCCCTAAGAGAACCACTAAAAATCCCCTTCTCAAGAGCTACTTAGTGATACTAGATTTCTTCAGTAGCCACAAGTAGGCTAGATTAAAAATTTGAGAAGGAATAAGATAAGTCTCCTTAGGATGTCTTAATACAATAGAGAACTAAACAGAGTCCAGGGTAACCAACCATGTGGTAGAGGGAGGTGATGGAACTGGATCCTTCTCTATAGCAGTGATAGTTTTCCCAAAACATTTTATGCCAGAAATCATTTGTGGCTAGAGAGGGGAATTAGAAAGAAGGATAGAATTAATGAGGTAACTGAAAAAGATCTTTTTAGGAATAAACTATAAACTAGATGAGTCATTCATCAATAGGGCAATGACTCTATTATTGCATGTGCATTTCTGTCTAAGGGAGGCCTTTAATTAGCAGGTCTTAGTTTAGGATGTCTCAAGTGCAGGAGTCGGGGAGAGCTCATGAAAGACATGGAATGTGCCTCCCTTAGTTATGGTTGTTTTCCTGGCACTTACTGCAATAATGGTGACATAGTCGGCACCAAATAAATGTTTGTTGACTGGAAAAGTTAAGGAGAACTGAGATTTAATTTAGAATTAGAAATAATAAAAACAATAGTTAACTTTTGTTAAATGTTAAGTCCTCGACACTTTAACACTTACTACATACATTCTCATTTGGTCTTCCAACAGTTCTGTAAAGTTTATGTCATTCCCATATTACTGACAAGGAGAGTCAAACAGATTAAGCGGCTTAACCAAGGTCATTTAGTTTAAGTGGAAGAGCAACAGTTCCCCAACACATTCAAACTCAGATCTCATGTAAAATCCTGAAGTTTTGCCCTGGCTGGTATGGCTCAATGGACTGAGCACCGGCCATTGAGACAGAGGGTCATCAGTTCAATTCCCAGTCAGGGGACATGCCTGGGTTGTGGGCCAGGTGTCCAGTGGGAGGCATGCAAGAGGCAACCACACATTGATGTTTCTCTCCTTTTTCTTCCTCTTGTCCCTGCTCTCTGAAATAAATAAATAAAATCTTTTAAAAAACCCTGATGTTCTAAATAAAGTTATCTGAAATAAAGTCTTTAAGAGTTGAGAATTGATACCTTAAATGTCAGGGGACAAGAGGATTGATTACCTAGGGAAAAAAGTAAAAATACCCTCATGTAAGGTTTTCAGGGCAAATAAGTTTAAAAAAACAACAACGAAAAACGCGCATTTTCAGAGCATGTTTTTGGAAATAAGGATTGAGGATGAGGCTGTGGATCTTGACAATGGGGTTATTTTAGTTGCAAAGTCTACAAAAGTAGGAACATGAGTCTTTGCTCTTTTCAGATTATTTCTGAAAAGTATAGTCTCCTTTTAGCAATTGCTGGTCACTTGAAAAGTCCAACCTTAATTCTCCAGGGATTTTACATGCCTTTTTTTGTCCTCTGCTGCTAATGTGCACTATCAGCCTTCCATTAATGAAAGTTACATTCAACATGAAGCATTTGCATCAATGATCTTCAACTCTGGATATACATTAGTGGAAAAGTCTTTAAAAATGCAGTACTTTAGGCTCTACCTCTAGTCTCTAGAGTCTAGAGAGTTTGATCTAATTGTTCTAATGGTAGGGCCATGGCCCCGCTTTTGTTATAGTAGGGCCTCCGGATAATTCTAAAGTGCAGCCAGATTTAAGAATCACTGATTTAGGTTTTATTTCCCCGTGCTGGAACCCTGGGTTGCACGGTCTGTCTCACGCCCGTTGTTCCTCCCAGTTTATCTGCACACAAATGTGGGGCCACCACCTTGCCTGGTCTGCCAGCCTTGCCCACTCCACCAACTGCTGCCTCGCTCACCCCCAGTCCTCCAGCCACCTCCCTGCTGTGCATCCTCTCCACCCCAGCTGCCTGTCTCCACCCCTCCTACCAGTCTGGATAAATGTTTCTTCAACTCCTTGGTTATCAGACTTTCATACAGTTTGATTTTCTGGCAGTTCTGGTTATTTTTTTGTTTTTAAATTTGTTGTTGTCCTTCTTTTGGTTGTACAAGGAGACAAAGTATACCTACCTAGGCTTTCATCTTGGCCACAAGGCTCAAAACTTCTGACCGGAAAAAAAACTGTAGGGGTTGACACAGCAGGAGAAATGCCCAGACTCACAGGAGAGAATGTTGGAGAGACCCACAGTGTCCTAGAAAGTACACAAAACCACTCCCACCCAGGAATCAGCACCAGAAGGGCCAAACTTGCTTGTGGGTAGCAGAGGAAGCTACTGAAAGCAGGCAAAGAGTGGAACAAGTGGCATTGTTCCCTCTTGGACCCCTTCCCTCATACAGCCACGTGGGTTGCCTGGCCCTGGCAAATACCTAAGGCTCCATCCCTTACTGCATAACAGGTACACTGGGGCAAAGAAATATGGCCTAAGTGAAAAAGTGCATCAAAGCTCCAGAAAAAAAAATGCAACTAAGTGATGAAGAGATAGCCAACCTATCAGATGCAGATTTTAAAACATTGATAATCAGGATGCTCACCAAAATGGTTGAGTGTGGTGGCAAAATAGAGGAAAAAGTGAAGGTTATGAAAAGTGAAATAAGGAAAATGAACAGGGAACCAACAGTGAAAAGAAGGAAACTGGGACTCAAATCAATGAGTTGGAACAAAAGGAAGAAATAAACATTCAACCAGAACAGAATAAAAAAACAAGAATTCAAAAAAATGAGGAGAAGCTTAGGAACCTCTGGGACAACTTTAAATGTTCTAATATCCAAATCATAGGGGTGCCAGGAGCAGAAGAGAAAGAACAAGAAGTTCTTTCTCTTTATGTTTTTTTTAAAAACATAATGAAGGAGGAATTCCCCAATCTGGTGAAGGAAATAAATTTCTGGGAAGCTCAGAGAGTCCCCCCAAAAAAATGGACTCAAGGAAGCACACACCAAGGCACATCATAATTACAGTACCCAAGATTAACAAATGATAAAGAGAGAATCTTCAAAGCAGCAAGAGAAAAGGAGACAGTTACCTACAAAGCAGGTAAGACTATCAGTTGATTTAAGAAGGGGCTGGAAAGAAGTATTCAAAATCATGAAAGGCAAGGACCTACATCCAAGATTGCTCTATCCAGCCAAGCTTTCATTTAGAATGGAAGGACAGATAAAGTGTTTCCCAGATAAAGTAAAGTTAAAAGAGTTCATCATCCCTAAGCCCTTATCATATGAAATGTTAAAGGGACTTATCTAAGAAAAAGAAGAGAAAAAATACAAACAATAAAATGAGAACTTACAACTATCAACAATCGAACCCCCCCCCAAAAAAAAAAACAGAAACAAAAGTGAACTAAGCAAACAACTAGATCAGAAACTAGATCTCTAGATCACAGAAATAGAGATCACTTGGAGGGTTATCAGTGCAGAGGGGGAGGGGGGAGAGTGGGGGAAAAGGTACAGGGAATAAGAAGCATAAATAGTGGGTTAAAAATAGACAAGGGGAGGTTAAGAATGGTCTGGGAAATGGAGAAGCCAAAGAACTTAAATGTATGACCCATGGACATGAACTAAGGTGGGGGAATGATGGTGGGAAGGAGGGTACAGGGTGGAGGGGAATAAAGGGGAGAAAAAATGTGACAACTGTAATAGCATAATCAATAAAATATATTTAAAAAAGAGAATCACTGATTTAGGTCGCAGACTTCAATCAAATCAAAACTAGCACCTGATAGAGGAATTTATTTAACCAAAGTCAACCATATTATTAATTCCTAATACTCCAAGAACAGATTTTTCAAATATATTCTTCATATAAATTGAGAAAAGTTATTTCGACATGGAGAGAGAAGATAAAATCTAAACCAGGAATGACCCAAATTTTCTGGATGAGGCTCAGGAGTTAATGCTGGTATAAATGAGACATGGACGTTTTATTGCAAATTATGATGCTATAAAATAATTTTTTAAAGATTTCATTTATGTATTTTTAGAAAGGAAGGGAAGGAGAGAGGGAGAGAAATATCAATGTGTAGTTGTTTATTGTGGGTCCACTGCCGGGAACTGGTCTGCAACCCAGGCATGTGCCCTGACTGGGAATCAAACCATGATCCCTTGGTTTGCAGGCCCCTGCTCAATCCATTGAGCTACACCAGCCAGGGCTGTAAAATAATTTTTTAAGTATTTGTTCCCAACATAAAGATAGAAAATCTGAGATTCTGAACAATAAAACAAATAACCCAAAAGACACACAAGAAATTCATAAGCAAAATAAAACCAGGATTCTTAATTCCTATTCTGGAAATAATGCCATGCTTGTAGATCATGCTTCTTGACCAATTTAAAGACCTACGTGAAAACAGCCAATAAACAAGTCTCTCCTGGAATCAATTTCCCATTTGCCTCAGAAGTATGAGGCCTGACAAAAAAAATCAGTAAGACAGTAAACTCAAATATAATAAGTTATATTTGCACATTAGAAATTATTAGCATATGAAGGGTTTTTTCTCCTCGTATTTTAAAACATTTAAACACCCCAATCCAAAATGGTCATTTGATTATTATAAAAAATCAGCTTCATAGAAGAGAAAGGAATACCATAAAATAGCTTTTTAAAACTAAAAAACAATAATTAAAAATTAAATTTTCTAAATTTGAAATACTTATAAATTTCTAAAATTAGAAAAAGATTAAAATTTAGAAACTCTCTGGTCTTAAAAATATTGCTGTGTATATCCTACTATATTATTCAGACCTTTCAAGAAGGCATTAATAATAAATAAAAATATCCACAAAATGATACTTTGAAAGGCTAAAATGGTATGAACTATTCTATGTCTATGAAGCTGGGTTAAAAACAATGGACTATTCTTAGGGGTAAAATATGCTTTCATCTCAATAAAAAAAAACCTCAAATCTCACAAATTAAAATAATTTAACTACAAAGCTGTGGCTTCCATTTATTTAGACTATAGCTTCCCCAACCTGAATGTGACAATGAATCACCTGGGGATGTTGTTTAAATGCAGGCAGTTGGGAAAAATATCAAGATAAGATCCATCTTTCCAGTCATGGTTGTCCCTCCAGATGGAAAAGTACACACTGCAAGAATATTGGTTTAATATAAAAATTCCAACTGAAGAAATCTTCGGAAGCAGCGAAAAGCAGAACACTTCGTAAGTGCCTGTGAAAGTAGCATTTAATAAAACAAGAGGGTGGTAGTTCTTTCCACTTCTTGTTTCTGTATTTATGACAATAAAGCTTTGCAACTCCAGGGATTTAAGGTCTGGTTCCAGTTACTTTAATTGGCAAAAAGCCAAATTGGTGTATGAAACTTGCTTACTACTGAGTTAAAGTACATTGTAAAGAGTTAATGGTAACCATGCAAAGCAAGAAATCACAAAATTACATCCCTAAAACCTAGCATAGATTGTAGATTTTAAAAAGTACACTGTTATGCATTAATACTCATTGGATCTTTGCCACATGTTCTCATCTGGGTTCACTAACTGAATTAAAAACAAAACAAAAAACAACACAACAACAACAACAAACTGGCTCTGATAATAAACCCTTAAATTCTTGGGCAGAATTCTTATTAAGTGTCCCTCATCTGCTGCTGAAAATGTTAGGGAATGGAGAAGTGGCAGGAAGTGATTTCTGTTTGTATTTATTGCTAGAATCAAATTCCATGGCGATTTGCTACTGCAGTTAGTTTTGGTTATGTTTAAGTCCATGTTCATTCACATCCTTGCCAGCAATTCTTCCAAGCAGGGAATGACTCATGAGTGTATGACAAGGGACAAACAATGATGCAAAGCAAACTGCATTGAGATAGCCACAGGCAGTGGCAGCAGACATACCTCAAAGATCCCAGCTAAAAACCAAGTAGAGTTGCTTCAGGTGGCTGAAAAGTGCCACCAGTGTACAACTAACTAACTGCATGTGATTGTCATAAAGTAAGTCACTGTCTGAATATAGGTTTATGCAGGTTGTGAGACAAAAAGCCTAGTGACAGAGTTTGATGTGAAGCACAGGTTTTAACAAATAGAAGAGCATGGTCAGACATTCAACTTCTCAGCTATACCAGGTCTCAGGTCAGATAAACATCTCTGAAGGTGAAAGGTTGTGGACAGGATCTTGATTTGTGGACCAGACACCTCTACAGTTTGGAGCAAGAAAGCAATTATGGAGCAACACTACCCATGGAGGGGGAGGAGTGGGGTTCACGTCCCTTCTCCTGCCACATCTGCCCCTGTGGATGAATTTCACAAAACATATGAAATAACATATTGATTATTTACAATGTACTAGAGAGTAGAGTGATTTTGAGGAGTGACTAGAGGGATTCCATAGATCATCTACTTAACTGATATTTTCTCCAGGCAAAAGCACTGCATTTTAAAAGATTTACCCATCTAACTAGTTTCATTGCAAGCATGGCTGATGGCTTTTGGATTAGCAAAGAGGCAGAAATTACATAGATACTTGAACAAGAAAAATTTTTACTAAAGGATTAGAATAATGGAATTGGCTAGTGAAAGTTAAAGATAATTCTAAATACAGATGACCCGATATAAAGTGCTACTGCTACCCCTAAGATGAGATGCCCAAGGGACCTCACCAGGCTGAGGTCCAGACAGCTCTACCGTGAGGCCATGGCACTGGTTCCCTGACAGTGCAAAAGTCACTGAGGTGCGTCACTTTGTGAGCCTTGTCAGAAATCTGCCTTCTAGAGTCTCAGAGGGAGCCATTTAGAAAGAGATATCAAATACTAGAATCTGCTTTTAGGCACTCAAGAAAACTGTTGGCTACCCTCAGAACCAGAGCTGAGAGAAGCTGTCCTCTACAGAAGTCTAGTGTACTTGTGTGCGGCGCATCTAGGACCAGTATAGGTCCAGGCTGGTGCCTAGGATAAAAACTGGGCACTCAGCTCCCTAGATACCTGGTCTTGTAGGGTCCTTAGTGGGTACATACGTGGGTCTTTCTTTTCCCATATGGTGGGGAAAGAAAGTATGGGGAGCAGTGACTGGGGCTAGGGAATAGGTCCATGATGCCTGTGGCTCCAGGGTACACCACTGCTGCTCAAATCAAACCCTGGTCAGAAAACAGAGGCAGGCAGGTGTGGACTCTTGGGGATGCAATTACCTAGCACTGGAGGAAACTGCAGGGCTGAACAGTAGAGAAAGAGTATGCCAGCAAGGAACTGGCCAGCAAGCTACTCTGATACCAGGAAGGAAAGCTCCTTCTCACCTCAGTGCCCTTGACTGACAAGGTGTATTAACATTGCGCCATCAAGCAAAGGAGAAATACTTACAGGGCCCAACTCAATTGTTACAAAGTAAGTGAATAAAATGCACTGGGAGTTGAGAAACTATAAATTGATGAGCAGCACAGTTCACCCTTGTGACCACTCAGCCTCCACATGCAGACCTTCCCACTTACTTGAACTCCGGCACAAAAACGAAACAGTTCTGTATCCCACCTAACAAGGTGTAAGTATCCTTCTTACAGTGGAGACATCAAAATGAGGAGATGCAGAGGCCACCAGCCACTGCATCCATTACTGTGACTCTGTGAATTACTTCTCAAATTCTGTCATAGTCCCACTTAATTTGTTACCTAAAGACTAACTTGTAAATGTAATCTCTAACACCTTCTTTGTAATATATTTTTTAAAAAGAAAAGGGGAATGAGATAAGAAAATTGTTAGTTTATAAAAAATATATATACACATATATTTATATATAAGAAAAGCAAAGGGAAAATGTTCAAAGCTACTAAAATCCTCATTTACCCAATTGACCATGAGGTCATAATTAGTATCTATGGCTTTCTTTTTCCACTACCCATTCTGTATCTATCCTGGCCTCAGGCATTCTGTGAGTCCAGAGATGTTGGTGCTGGCAGCAAGAGCAAATCTATATACAGAATATTTATCAATTCTAATAAAGACAAATCTCTGCTTGCTCAATGATATAAGAAGTCAAACATCCTGCAATCAACCTGCCCTGAGGTTTCCCCTAATCACTCAGTGTGGGTTACTGCAGATTGAGAACTCAGCGGTAGTGCTAGCCAGGTTAACTTTAGAAAGAGGAAGTCCATGTTGCTTAGCTTATGTAGCCTATGTACATATAGCCCCCATTTCTGCCACTATGGCCCCTGCTTATGAGCCCACTGAACAAGAACTGGCATGGCTAGGGAGACGGGTTGACTGACATCCACAGCGTGTCATTTTTTCCACTTGATGAGTGACAGTAATATATGTCTTATTTTGGGCATTCAGATTGGATAAATTTCTTCAGGCTGTCCCCTTTTTGAAAGTTCTATCTTTATCCCTCTTCCTCAAACTTCCTTGTTACCAGTCTTCTACTCCTGTCCCTTCCCAGTCCCTGACCATATAGTCAAACCATTAGCCACTGCCCACGGACCATTACAGAGCTGTCATTCTGGCCATCTCTCATGCCAGACATATTGTGCCCTCATATCTACTGTTCAAAATTCTGCCTACTGGGAGCATTTTCCTTCTCCACTCTTTCAAAATTACTTACGGTGGGGCTGTAAGTGCTATAGCTTGGGGGGTATGAGCATATCTCTATAAACTAGAATTGAGGTTTTTCTTCTTCCATCAACTAAATTAAGGACATCCCCAAGAGGCCAAAGGCAAGGGGGTTGAAGGAGAGGGGGCCATACAACAGGAGCTGTTTTTAAAGGAGTCTGAGTCGCTTGTTCATTCAACTTACACTTTACCGATCTGCCCAAGCTCTGTTCCTTACATGCCATTTCTGCTCGCTGTTAGGCTGATGCTATGCATGGCCAGCCTTATGGCTAGGTAGGTCAGACAACACCCTCTTAAAAATGAACAGCCCAGTTTACACGGTAACCTGACGCCCCATGGTCATGCATTTAGATCGGCCTAGTAGCAAGACAAAAGCTGTTTACCAAAGGGTAAACAGTTATCTGAAGGAGTCATATATTCATTTTAAAATTCCAGACATCTGCATTGTGCTTCTGTTATTGGTTCTTGCTAGAGGTTTGATAAATTATCCCTATATGCTACAGAAGCTTAGAGAATCATCGGGCCTGCTCAATTGTAAAGTTAAGTGGTAGCATAGTGTGTACTGTGTCCTGGATGTGCAGTCTTATTGGTTACTCTGTAGATAAGGCAGCAAGTTAAAATATGCACACATTGCCTCTAAAATTCAAAAGGGCTTACTGAGCACAGTTACCACCGAATACCCAGAAATGTTACTGATGTGCCCCTGAATTTTTGTGGTTCTCATATGCTTGACTAAGACATCTGAAGTATTTGTTACTTTCTGCTCCTCACATAACAAGCAGCATAATTATATCATCAGTGTAGTGGACCAGTGCGATGTTTTGCGGAATGTTGCAAAGACTAAGATTTCTAAAACAGGAGAACTGCCCTGACCCTGAGGCAAGACTGTGAAGGTGTATTTCGGCTCTGCTAGGTAAAAGCGAATTGCTGTGGTGGTCCTTGTAACTTGGTATGGAGAAAAAGCAACTAACCAAGTCAATAGCCACAGAGCATATGCTAGGGTCTGTGGATTTGATCAAGTAAAGGTACTATACCTGAGTCAGCTACATTCGGAATCAGCCAATGGTTAAGTTTACAACAGTCCAATTATTCTCTAAGATCTGACTTCTGTGCAGGTCAAATAAGTGAGTTAAATGGAGATGTGGTAGCTATTACAAGTCTTATTTCAAACCATTGATGGTGGCAGCTCAACAATTCCTTCAGGGATATGGTATTCTGATTCACTGTCTCTGAAGAGAGAAGTTCTGAGGTCTTCCACTTAGCTCTCCTATCATAATGGTCACCAGTCCGAGATTTAGAGAGACAATATAAGGATTCAACAGGGCAGTGAGTCCGACTTGAGCTAAGACTCCAGCCTGACCACAATAACTTCCCATTTTGACTGACTGGCCACAATGATATTTTGGGGCCCCGGGATTTAGTATAAAAGATATGAGTGTTTCCTTGTTCCCAAAGCACAATCTCTAATAAATGACTACAGGTTTCTTGGGGAAAGACTTGGAGGAAGATCTACCATGTATGCTTGAGGCAATGGTACAGCATTCTTTCTCAAGGAAAACAGGACTCCGCTTCCAATAAAGGGTCCTGGGCCTGTGAATTGACTTAGGTTTTGGCAGCTGGGTGAGGGGTTGTGACCCTCAAATGCATCAACTAAAGTCAACATTTTTGTTACCAAAACTAGTGTTTTCCTGTTACATATGCAAAGCGATATTACCGCCCATCTACTTCATTCATTAGTTATCACTAGAAAGCCTGCCAAAGACATTACCTTAGTGACCAAAAATATTTGTGAGCCTTCAGATGACACCTACACCCCTGCTTTCCATTATTGTATACGGACCTACTTTGTCTTTGGTGTTTAAGTGCTACCATTTGGCTTCTAGAGCTACTATGAGAGCCTATCATCTCCACTGAAGTCAGGGAGCCAATCTGCATGGCTTACAATGGAGAGTAATCACAGATTTTTTTTTGCACCATTGCAGGGGTTCTCCTCACTGTTTTTCTCAATATTTTAGTGAGAGATATCTTGGGAGTGTCTACTGGGCCTTGCCATGGAATATAGTTGGAAGTGGGGCATGCAAGTTGCACACAATAAATTCAGTAAAATGTTTATCAAGGAGTCCAAACACTCACAATTAGTAAGATGATTTCTGTCCTTTCATTCTTCTTTCAATGTCCCAGAATATCAGGAGTAGGTTATTAGGGAAGCAAGCAAGTAAGGTTGCTTGATCGACAGCTATCACTTTGCTTTCACCTGCCTACAGGTTTTATCCACAACTCATTGATGCTCTACCTCCCAACTTCCATTCCCCTCTAAAAAAAGTATCAGTAAACTTTGTGTAAAAAACTAAATAGTAAATATCTTCCTTCTGGGCAATATAGTCTCTATTGCAACTACTCCAGTCTATTTTCATCGTGCAGAAGTAGCTACAGACAATACTTAAATGAATGGGTGGAGCTGGTTCCAATAAAATTGTGTTAACAAAACCAGGTGGCCCAAAGGCTGTAGCTTGCCAACCCCTAGTCCAGAATTAAAAAAGATTTCAATCTCAACAATTACATAGTTCCCTTACTTATCCCTTCACCATTAGCTACAGCATCCCCAGATGTAAAAGAACAAAATTAATTCTCCATGAAAACTGCGCATAAAAGCAATGCCTGTCTTTAAGACTAGGCTATGTATACGCCTAATTTGAAGCACACACTATTGCTCTACTTATCCAGTTACCATCTGAAATTCCTGCATTATCCATTCCTCATGGCTAAAGTATGAAAAGACCCTTTTAATATATGTTTCAGTTGGAAATAAAATATCAGCCTAAACTTTCATTCTTCTTTTAAAAGTTGACCTTAAGTAGGGTAATTTTCCTCAGGATCGTACATGGACAATTACCACACAGTGAGGTCCATAAGACATATGCTGAATGCCAAGCTCCACATTAAAAAAAGGGAGGGGCACCTAATTTTGTGGGATTTGTTGTTAATCCTTTAGGCAAAGGGGAGAGGCCTTGATAGAGTGTAAGCAGGGTGATGACCTAATAGGAACTGAAATTTATAAAGATTATTCTTGAAGCTGTGCTGAATATGAATTTTGGGGGGTGGGAAAATGAGAGAGGTGGCTGGAGGCAATTAGGAGACCATTAAAAATAATCCAGCGAAGAGATGACTGGAAGGGGTGTGGAGGCTTGGGAAGAAATTTAGGAGGTAGAGTTAGCTGAACTCAGCAAGTGAATCAATGGGAGGCTGGGAAGGTTGTTAAACTGTGAAGTGTTTGAGACAGGATAATAAGAAGCTAGGAAAATTCCTTGGCAAGTAGAATAGGAAAACTGAGACAGATAGCTGAGCAAACTGGCCAAGTAATTTACAGCCAAGCACAAATGGTCACCAGAGTGGAAGGCCCTGGAAGGAGGCAAAACTGGGAAAACAAGGACCACAGTAACCTTTTCTCCCCTGGCCTTCCTTCCCAGGAGATCATAGCTAGGCTTGAGTTGTATTTCAGTTCCAGGGCCAGAAAAGCAGCAAAACCAGGTGAGTGATGCCAGAACCAACTGCAATGACTAAAAATCCCCTTCCCTACCACTGACCAATGTTCCCAGCAGGGAACATGACCCTGGAAGGACACACCTGGAGAACTGATGAATATTCTACTAAAACCCTCCCTGAGACCTCCCCTAAGGCTCCCCACTGCAAAAGAGAGATAAAAGCCTCAACACAGAGCTTTTCGCCCTCCCTCTGGGGAGCAGCTCTTGTGCCATTCCCATCTGTTCTTCTTTCCCCACTTCCTGCCCCATAGGCACATGTCTCCTAAGCTTTAAGGCAATGGGCAGTGGCAGCTTGTCCCAGGCTTATCCCCTGAACCTGTCTCCTAGGCCCACTTTTCTCTGACTTCCCAGTAATTTATAGCATCCCAGCCTAGACGCTCCTGTCGCTTCTTCTATGCTAAGCCCTTCCTTGTTTCATCATTCCCAGCTTTAATAAATGTATCCTTATAATCACCTGGACCCTGGCTGGGAAATCTTCCCTACAAGAAGTCAAGAACCCACACACTACAGCTGGCCCTGAAAGCCCCACTCAGGGCCAGGACCCTGTCCAGTAACATGTCAGGGATAAGTTCTTGACTTGAAAAAGAACAGCTAATGGAGTGCTCCCTTTTCTGGATTATTTGCAGAGGTAGACCTAGAGCTAAAATAACAGGCAAAAAAGCCATGAACACTAAATGAGGTAATGAGGTGAAGAGGTAGAGGGCAAAGGGTATAAGATTCCATTTCACTAGGAGTTACCAATGTGCAAGGTCTCAACTCCCCATCAATGTGTCAGGTGTGAAAATGACTTTTAGAGATTTACCCCACAGATATGCTAGTATATAAGTAAAATGAAAACCTGTAAGCTTGCACATTAAAATATTGTTTTAATATCAAAGGGTTGAAACAACCTTAAGACAGTAATATTGTGGAATAGTATGCTAAACTAAAAACAAAGAAACTACTTTATATGCTGAAAAGTTATGTGCACAATAAGTGAAAAATAAGCAAGATTTATTTGCTTTTGAAAAAGAGGGAAAATATATAAATATTGCTTTTATATTTAAAAAGATAGCATTGGTTGCCTCCAGAAAGGAAATCTGGGTGTCAGAGGGTAATGTGAAAGAAAGAACTACCATATAACCCTTACTTTTTAAAAACACTTTAATTAGGTAAACAGAGTAACTACTAAAAAAAGATAATAATAAATTAATCAATCAAAAAAGAAAACATGAGGACCCAAGGTGGCAGAAGAATAAGTGGGATTCACACAGACTAAAAGTAACCTCTTCTGCAAACGACCAAAAACGGAATTACAACTAAGTTATAGAAAAGTTATCCTGAATAACCAACTGAACACCAGCTGGAGGGAAGCCTTATAACCACAGACAGACAGAAGTAGCCATATCACCACAACAAGACTGGTAAAAGGTGCAGAAGAAGCACAAGAGAGATGACTGGGCTCCCACTGGTGGCAGCTAAAGTGCTGCAAGTATATTTAAGTGACTAAGAGGTTCCCCCTGAGAAGTGTGGGGTCTAAACTGCAAGCTGGGCTCCCCAGCATATAGCATCAAAACCAGAAATGGAACTCAAATACATGGCTATGAAAAGCAGCAGGATTTCTATCCACCAGGGAGAGATGGCTGGAGACACAGAGAGCCTCTTAAAGGGCCCACTCTCCTGGGCTCCAGGAGAGGGAGGGCAGAGTGGACTAGAGATGCTTGAGGACAGTCTGGGGATGATGGCTCTGGGGAGTGCACTGAAGGAACAGCTGCCAGGATCCCTGTGCTGAGTCATTCCCCATACTGCAGAAGCCATCTTTCTCAGGAAGAACACACCTCTCCAAGTGGCATCAGCCTGAGGGGCAGCAACTGCCCCACCCTGTGGTGCATAAGCCCAATTACTGAGGAGTACAGCAGGACGATATTCACTGATTGACCCAACGAAAAGCTTACAGACAGAGGCAGATCCTCTGGGCCTGTTGCCTATAGAAGCTGGCCTTGCTGCTATAACCTAGTTCTTTCTGCACAAACCCAGGCCCAGCAGAGGGAACCACGAGCTGTGGATCACCAATAGCTCCAAACACAAGGCTCAGGGCCAGTCACAGGCAGGGTTTGACTTAGGCCTACACCAGAGTCTTACAGACACACTCATTACATAGAAACAAACACAAAGAAGCAGCCAAAATGGGAAAACAAAAAAAACAGGCCACATGAAGGAACAAGAGAATTCTCCAGAAGAACTAATGAAATGGAGGCCAGAAATTTACCAGACAGAGTTTAGAGTAATGATATAAGGATACTCAACAGCATGAAAAAAGACAAAGAAACCATAAAAAAGGACTAGCCAGAAATAAAGAATGCAGTGTTTGAAATAAATAGTACACTGGAAGGAATAAATGGTAGGTCAAATGAAGCACAGGATAGAATCAGTGATTTGGAAGACAAGATAGAAAAAACACCCAGGCAGAGCAGGAAAAAGAAAAAAGATTTTTAAAAAACGAGGAGAGCTTAAGAAACTTCTGAGACAACGTGAAGTGTAACAACATCCGCATCATGGGGGAACACAAAAAGGAGTAGAGAATGAGGAGGGGCTGAAAGCTATTTAAAGAAATAATGACCAAAAAGTTCCCCAACCTTGCGAAGGAAAAAGACATGAGTCCAGGAAATTCAGAAAGTCCCAAGCACATCAGACCCAAAGAGGCCTACACCAAGACACATCATAATTGAAACAGCAAGGCTTAAAGACAAGGAGACAATCTTAAAAAGCCACAAGAGAAAAGCAGACAATTACCTAAAGGGAGCACCTATTAGACTGTCATCTGATTTCTCAAAAACATCAGGTGAGGAGGGAGTGGCATAAAATATTCAAGGTGACAAAAAGCAAGGACTTACAACCAAAGCTACTTCACAAAGCAAGGCTATCATTTAAAACTGAAGGGGAAATAAGGAACTTTCCACACACAAAAAAGCTAAAGGATGTATTAACACCAAACAAGTACTGAAACGAATGTTAAAGGGCATGCAAGGACAAGGAGGAGGAGAAAGAGATGGAAAAGGAGAAGGTGGGAAAGACAAAAAAAACAGAGGAAAATAATATAACAATAATATGCTATAAATATGTATCTATCAATAATCACTTTAAATGTAAGTGATTAAAATGTTCCAAACAAAACACATAGGGTAGCTGAATGGATATGAAAACCAGACCCATACACATTCTACCTCCAAGAGATCCATCTCAGATCAAAACATACACACAGACTAAAACTAAAGAGATGGAAAAAGATATTTAATGAAAACGGAAAAGAAAAAACGGAAGCAACAATACTTACAGTCAACAAAATAGACTTTAAAACCAAGGCTATAGCAAGAGACAAGGGCATTATATAATGATAAAGGGAACAATCCAACAACAGGATATAACCCTAGTGAACATTTATGCACCCAACATAGGAGTGCCTAAATATGTGAGGCAAATCTTTACGGACATAAAGGGAGAGACTACAGAAATACAGTCATAGTTGGGGATTTTAGCACCCCATGGACTTCAATGGATAGAGCTTCCAGACAGAAAATCAGCAAGGGCACAGTGGCCTTAAACAACATACTAGATCAAGTAAATTCATTTCACTCCAAAGCAGCAGAATATACATACTTTTAAAATGCACATGGAATGTTTTCTGGGATGGACCACATTTTAGAACAACAAACAAGCCTTAATAAATTCAAGAAAAGTGGAATCATATCAAGCATCTTCTTTGACCACAATGCTACAAAACTTGAAATCAGTCAAAAGAAGAACACTAAAAAAACACAAAGACATGAAATCTAAATAACATGTTATTAAACAATAAATGGATCAACAATGAGATCAAGGAAAAAATAAAAAAATACCTTAAAACAAACAAAAAGGGGAACACAACAACCCAAAATCTGTGGAACACAGAGAAAGCAATCCTAAGAGAGAAATTCATATAGCATTACAGGCCTGTTTCAAAAACAAACCAAAAAAAAGCTCAAATAAACAGTCTAACTTCACAGTCTAACTTAAAGGAACTTAAAAAGGAATAACAAAGCCCAAGGTGAGTAGAGGGAGGAAAATAATAAAGATCAGAGCGTAAAGAAACAAAATAGAATCTAAAAAAAGGATATAAAATATCAACGAACAAGAGCTGGTTCTTTGACAAGATAAACAATATGAACAAACCTTTAACCAGACTCATCAAGACAAAAAGACAGAGGACTCAAATAAGTAAAATCAGAAGTGAAAGAGGAGAAATAACAACTGACATCAAAGAAATAAAAAAGACTATAAGAAAATATTATGAACAACTATATGCCAACGAACTGGACAACCTGGATGAAATAGGCAAATTCCCAGAATCCTATAATCTTCCTAAACAAAATCAGGAAGAGTCAGATAATCTGAATAGACAGATTATACCTAGTGAAATGGGAGCAGTAATCAAAAAATTCCCAACAAACATGGACCCTGGTCCAGATGACTTGAAAGGTGAATTTTACCAAATGTCCCAAGAAGAACTCATACCTCTACTTCCCAAACTATTTCATACAATTCAAGAGGAGGGAAGGCTCCCAAACTCATTTGCACAGGCCAGAATTATCTTAATTCCAAAAACACTATGAAGAAAAAAATTATAGGCCAATATCCCTGATGAACATAGACACTAAAGTCTTCAACAAAATATTAGCAAACTGAATACAGCAATGCATCAAAAAGATGCATATACCATGATCAAGTGGGATTTACTCTAGGAATGCAAGGTTGGTAAAACATTCACAACTCAATAAATGTGATACACCACATAAACAGAATGAAGGATAAAAACCACATGACCATATTGATAGATGCAGAGAAGGCATTTGATAAAATCCAGCACTGCTGTATGATAAACACTCTCAGCAGAGTGGGATTAGAGGGAATATACCTGTACATAATAAAGGCCATATATGACAAACCCACTGCCAGCATCTTCCTCAATGGGCAAAAACTACAGAATTCCTTTTTAAGATCAGGAATAAGATAGGGATGTTTGCTTTCACCTCTCTTATTCAACATAATACTGGAAGACCTAGCCATAGCTATCAGACAAATAGAAGAAATAAAAGACATCCAAACTGGAAAGGAAGAAGTAAAACTATTTTTATTTGCAGATGACATGATACTGTACATAGAGAATCCCAAAGATTCCACCAAGAAACTATTAAAACTGATAAATGAATTCAGGAAAGTAGCAGAATACAAAATTAAGATCCAGAAATCAGTTGTATTTTTATATGCCAATAACAAACTAACAGAAGGGGAAATTACAACAACAATCCCATTCACAATTGCTTCAAAAAGCATAAAATACATAGGAATAAACCTAACCAAGGATGTAAAAGACCTCTACTCAGAAAATTATAAGACACTGAAAAAAGAAACCAAAGAAGATACGAGTGGAAGCACATACTGTGCAAACTGTAGTTTCAAGACAATTCCTACCAAGATTCCAATGACATATTTCAAAGAACCAGAACAAATATTCCAAAAATTTATGAGACCACAAAAGGTCCTGCATAGCAACAGCAATCCTGAGAAAGACAAAATTGGAGGAATGATGCTACCTAATATCAAACTATGTAATAAGACCATAGTAATCAAAACAGCTCGGTACTGGTTAAAAACAGATACATACATCAATGGCACACAATAGACAGCCCAGAAATAAACCCACACCTTTATAGTCAATTAATATTCAACAGAGGAACCAAACACATACAATGGGCTAAAGACAGTGTATTGAATAAATGGTGTTAGGAAAATTGGACAGACATGTGCAGAAAAATGGAACTACACCACCTTCTTACACTACACATAAGAATAAATACAAAATGGATTAAAAACATAAATGATAGACCCAAAACCATAAAAAATCCTAGGAGAAAACATAGGCAACAAAATGTCAGACATAGCTCATAGCAATATTTTATTGGAAATATCTCCCCAGGCAAGAGAAATAAAAGAAAAAATAAACAAATGGGACTACATCAAACTGAAAAGTTTTTGACCAAAGGAAATCATCAACAAAATAAAAATACAACCCACAGAATGGGAGAATATATTCACTGATATACCTGATAAGGGGTTAATATCCAAAACTTACATAAAAGTTACAAAACTCAACACCAAAAAAAACAAACATCTCCATTAGAAAATTAACAAAGAACTTGAGTAGACACTTCTCATAGAGGACATACAAACGGCCCATAGACATATGAACAGATGCTCAACATCACTAACCATCAGAGAAATGTAAATTAAAACCACAGTGATGCATGGGCTTGGATTTATGGCAGGCCCGCTTCCCCAGGTCTCTCACAGTGCCCCATGCCAAAGCGCCCTGGCCCGGAACCACGGCCCAGCCTCTGCTCATGGGCTGCAGGCACTGAAGCGGGCTGCACAGTGGAAAAGTAAAGAAAAGTAAAAAAAAAAAAAACAAAAAAACCCCACAGTGAGATATCACCTCACAGCTGTCAGAATGGCTATCATATATAAGTCAATATACAAGTGCTGGCAAGGATGTGGAGAAATTGGAACTCTTGTGCACTGTTGGTGGGAAAGAAGGATGGTGCAGCCACCGTGAAAAGCAGTATGGAGATACCTCAAAAAATTAAAGATGGATCAGCCTTTTGACTCAGTGATCCCACTCCTGGGAATGTATCTGAAGGAACCCAAAACACTAATTGAAAGGACATACCCATAATTTGCTGAATATAATGCACACCCATGTTTTTGGACCAAACTTTCAAGAAAGAAATTTTTTGTTTTAATTTTTTAATTCTGTTTTTTTATAATTTGTATTTAGAAACAAAACTGATTATTGTATCTCAGAGTATTATTTTGCATACAGATATTGTTATTGCTTTCTAGAGCTACATTCTCAATGCATAAGCATAAATAAAAGAATAAAGATTTATACAGATAATTAGTACTGTCTAGTGCACATCCTTATTTTTCCCTCAAAAATTTTGGCAAAAAGGTGTGCATTATACACGGCATAATATGGTCAGCAACCCTATGTTCACTGCAGCATTATTTAAAATCTACAAGACACGGAAGCAGTCTAAGTGTTTCTCAGTAGATGAGTGGATTTACAGCTATGGGACATTTACCCAAAGGGATACTACTCAGCTGTAAAAAAGTAGAAAAGTTTACTTTTTACAACAGTATGGATGGACCCGGAGAACATTATGCTAAGTGAAGTAAGTCATTCAGAGAAAGAGAAATACCATATGATTTCACTCATAGATGGAATCTGATGAAAAACTGAACTGAAAAGCAAAATAGAGATAAGACTCATAGATCGCAGGATGACAGCTAGTGGGTGGTGCAAGTGGAGGGGGTGGAGGGATTGAGCAAAAAGGAAAAAGGACTCATGGACACAGACAACAGCGTGGTGACTACGGGGCGGGTGAGGGGGTATAATGTGACTAGATGGTAAATGGAAAAACCATACAATAAAAAAATTAACTTTGGGGGTAAAAAGAAAAGAAAACATGAAGGTAGAATAAAGGTTTTCTGACAGTCAATATTTCAAATTTCTTGATTTCATTCAGCATTTCTCAGGAAGCTACTGGGCAATGTGTTTCATTCAAATGAGTGAGTAAATAGCAAAAGCCATAGTCTCTGAGAAAGAGAGACTGCAACAGAATTATCAGCAAATAAAAATCCCAAACAACAGCTATGCAATAGGCCTGGAAAGGAATAGTCCTAACTGGAACAAGAGGACAGACGGAGCCAGGAACAGAACAAGATACATGACAGGTTCAATTATGTGGAAAAATCATACTGAGCTGTCGAAGTCTGTGGAAATAAAAATTGACATATGAAAACAGAAAGCAAGTTTCTTTGCTTAAATTAGTTAATTATTAACTCTAGGGTTTAAAAAATCTACAAGTAAGGAATCACACTCTTAATACATTTGCTTAGCTCAGTAATGAACATTTACATAATCAAAATCAATAAATACTAAAATACAAACAAAAGAATGTGACAATTATACTGTAAGGGAATATGTGTGTGAAAGCTAAATACTTATCTCATAAAATGGGAAGTTAGTATATAATGTCAAATTTCAATACATTAAGAAGTAGCAGGATAAGCATATTATTTCAAAAGGTAAATAATGGAAGAAACATCTCAGAGTAGTACAAGCAATTGCCTTTAGTCAGCAAGACTAGGGGAGATAAGCATTGACTGGATTTTTGTTGCTGTGGTTGTTATTAAGCCTTTAATAATCCTTTTAAACTTTATTTACATATAAGTAGGATACAAGTACAGAATCAGGCTGCTTAGATTTAAATATTGGCTCTGACATTTCACTAACCTTATAATAGAGGCAAATTTCTTCCTCATTTTTCCTGTCTCTAAAATAGGGAGAAAAATAATTCATGCCTTCAGGGTTGCTTTGAAGGCTAAATGATTAATTCATGTGAGTTGCTTAAAGCAGGGGTCCCCAACCCCCAGGCTGCAGACTCTTAGGAACAGGCAAAAATTGCCTGAGCCCCACCTTCTGTCTCCCTGACCCCCAACCCACCCACAGTGGCAGAATGGAAGGGCAGATAAAGTGCTTCCCAGATAAGGTCAAGTTCAAGGAGTTCATCATTACCACGCCCTTATTATATGAGGTCATGCCCTTAGTTATATGAAATGACCTCAGCCTTCCTGCCCCGCCCACAGGGGGAAGAGCAAAGCTCACAGAAGCTCCACCTCCTGATCCCCACCTTCCAGGAAACCATCCATGGTGCCAAAAAAAGTGAGGAACACTGTCTTAAAATATACTTGGGAGTTCCAGCCAAGATGGAGGCTAGGTAGAAACCCTTTGCTTCTTCACACAACCAAAAGGAGGATAACAACCAATCTGAAAACAATAAACAACCAGAAGTGCCAGAAAGTCAAACTGCATGGAACTCTGACAATGAAGGAATTAAAAAAACATTCACTGGGACAGGTAGGAGGGATGGAGACTGGCAGCCTGGCAGGCAGAAAGGACCATGGGGCAAGGCAGCGGTCATACCTAGCTGTAAACTACTGCCAGTCTCCATCCCTCCAGCCCAGGTCGCCACAGCAGGAGAAATGCCTGGTCTCTTACAAGAGTTAGTTGGAAAGTGGGGCTAGAGCCCAGCAAGCCAAAGGCATTGTTCCCTCTCTGACCCCTCCCCCACAGAAGGCACCACAATGCAGCAAAGAGGATGGTCCCATTCTGGTGAACACCTAAGGCCCCACCCTCTTATAACATAATAGGTGCACCTAAACAAATAAATATGGCCCAAATGAAAGAACAGAGCAAAATTCCAGAAAAAGAGCTAAGCAATGGGGAGATAGCCAATCTATCTGATGCAAAGTTCAACACACTGGTAATCAGGATACTCACAGAACTTATTGAGCTCAGTGGCAAAATGAAGGAAGAAATGCAGACTACCCAAAGGGAAATAATGCAAAATATACAGGGAACCAACAGTGAAGGGAAGAAAATTGGGACCCAAATCAATGATTTGAAACAAAAGGAATAAATAAATATCCAAGTAGAACAAAATGGAGAAACAAGAATTCAAAAAAAATTAGGAGAGGCTTAGGAAACTCTGGGAAAACTTGAAGTGCTCCAAGATTTGAATCATAGGAGTTCCAGAAGGAGAATAGGAAGAGCAAGAAACTGCCAACTCATTTGAAGAAATAATGCAGGAAAACTTCCCCAATCTGACAAAGGAAATAGACTTCCAGGAAGCCCAGGAAGCCCAGAGAGTCCCAAAGAAATTGGACCCAAAGAGGAACATACCAAGGCACATCATCATTTAGTCACCCACGATTAAAGATAAAGAATCTTAAAAGCATCAAGAAGAAAGGAGACACTTACCTACAAAGGAGTGCCCAGAAGACCATTAAGCTGATTTCTCGAAAGAAACCCTGCAGGCAAGAAGGGGCTGGAAAGAAGTATTCGAAGTCATGAAAGGCAAGGACCTACATACAAGATTACTCTATCCAGCAAAGCTATCATTTAGAATGGAAGGGCAGATAAAGTGCTTCCCAGATAAAATCAAGTTCAAGGAGTTCATCATTATGATGCCCTCATTATATGAAATGTTAAAGGGACTTAACTAAGAAATAGAAGATCAAAAATTATGAACAGTAAATTGACAACAAACACAACTATGAACTGAACTTAAAAAAAAGATGAAAACAAAAACTAAGCAAAATAGAATGGAAACAGAATCAGAGAAATGGACATCACATAGAGGGTTTTCAGTAGAGAGGGGGAGGAGAAGAATGAGGAGGAAGGTACAGGGAATAAGAAGCATAACTGGTAGGCATAAAATAGATGGGGAGAGGTTCAGAACAGTAAAGGAAACAGGGAAGTCAAAGAACTTATATGTACAACCCATGGACATGAACTAAGTGGGGGTGGGAATGCTGGAGGGTTGGGTGTGGTGCAGGGCAGAGGCCCAAAGGGGGGAAAAATTGGGAAAACAGTAACAGCATAATCAATAAAATATACTTAAAAATAGATATACTTGGAATATAAGTACTCAAATGTAAATAAGGACCAACACTCTGATGATAAAAATTAACTACTGTTACTTGATAAAAATAAAGGTATTAGTAACTAAAATCGAATTTTTTAAATATGAATCACATATTAAAGACAGCTTGCTTTGTGAAATCTTAATTTTCTTAAACTTAATACTCCCAAGTACTAAATATGACATTTTTAGGTTACTATCTGCATTCTAACTCAGTGATTTTTCAACCTTTTTTATCTCATGGCACACATAAACTAATTACTAAAATTACTAAATATAATAAAATATATTTTTGCTAATCTAACAAAAAATAGGTATAATTTTGATCCCTTCATACCAGGTGGCTATTGTTGTATTGGTTGCTATCATTTTTTTTTTAATCTAAGGGAAAAGAGGTCAGTGCACATTACTAAATAGTCAGGCATTGCATGTTTTAAAAATTCTTGTAGCACACTGGTTAAAAATTGCTGTTCTGACCCAAAGTTGGAGAGGGGCAATATAGACCAGTGAAAAACCGCAATTACAGTGAGTGCTGAAAGATGAGTTTCAAGGGTACACGAGGAGGTACAAGAGGAGGGATGAGAGTTCAAGGCCGGGGGAATGGAACTTGCAAAGACCTAGAGGCAGGAGGACCATGGCAGTTAAACTTGGCAGAGTTGCAGCAGAGAATAATGATAAGTGTGTGGAGGGCAGGAGCCAGATCCTGGTCAGGCCTTTAGGCAGAGCCAACCCATGCTAAGCAGTTTGCCTCATCCTAAAGCAATGAGGGGCTTGAGGTAGAGCATGACAAGAGCTAAATGTTTCAAAAATGGGTTTTGGGTGGGAACCAACAAAAAAATATCCACAAGGAATTCAGACAGCCCTGTAGGAAGGATATTGCAAACCTCCCAGCAAGAAATCATGGTAGTGATAGGAATGGAGAAAAAGTAGATCTATTTGAGAAATACTTATTTAATAGGTAAAACTGACAGAACTTGGAGAGATGAAAGACTGCTAGGAATCTTTTCCTTTTTAAAAAAAGTAATTACACTATATTCTTTAAGTAAAAGCTGCCTCCCCAACACCATTAGTAACACACTCAATTGTAGAACATTAATAAACAAAAGCTGCCAAGTATTTCAACCACAAAGTTAACTTTCTGTTTCTAAATAGTAAAACCTAGATCTTGAAACAGAACCGAAAGCACAAAAAAGAAAATAACATGAAATTCGAAGGAATGAGATGGAAATAACAGCAATCTAAATTAAATAGGTCAATTAAGTACAGTGGAATAAGTTTCCTGGTCCCCAATTTCTGTGGACAATGTCGCTGAAAAGCAAGTATACTGCTTTCCCAATGCCTCTCTCTTCCTGTGCTACTTTTACACCATCGTTTCACTCTACAATTGGCTTAAAGGAAAGACAAACTTTACATGCTTTGCAAATAATCTAAAAGAAGGGTCTGTGTGGGTGGGTGGGGGGCTGTCCACACAGACAGGAACAAAAGCAGACTATATGATAACACATATGTAGAGCACATTATAGAAGCCACAGGACACATCACCCAGCTCAGGTGTGTGTGGAGGTGGAAGGGGATGCAGTTTCCTAAATAAGGCAAGACCTCAGTTGAACCTTAATAGCCAGTAAATTACAAAGGTGAAGATAACAGGGAAGGTACTCTAGGCAGTGGGGACTAACAAAACAAAACAAAAGCACATAGAAAAAAAGACTGAAATTGGTTGCTGGAATATAAAATTTGGTTTGCAGAATAAACAAGGGTGAGACAGATCCTGGGACCATTTTAAGGGCTGTGAGTTGTACCCTGGAAGCTACAGAAAGTTTTTAGAGGATTTTAGGCAGAGGAGAGAGATGTTTAAGTTTCCATTTTTAAAGACATCCTCACCTTATAGAGGTTCTGTGGAGGATGAATCTGAGTACGACAACATCCTCTGTTGAGTTACCAGGTAGCAGGCGGTCATGGTATCCCAGTCAAGAATTAATGAGACCATGAACCAGGGCAGTAGAAGTGGGAAAGGAATTTGGGGGGCAGGGGAATTAGGTGAAAAATTGTAAGGGGTCTCAGTGATCTGATAGCTGTGGAGGCCAAAGCAAGCAAACAAACAAAAAGAATAAAAAAAAAAAATGACCTCTGGATCTCTGGCATGGCACCTCAAGAGTGGTACAGATCCATAATGAATTCTCCAAAATTCCTGGAGCCAAATATGCTTTAAATTGATAATATTTTGGAAGTCAGAAGGGTGCCATGGTTTGCATACCAATCTAACAGTATACCCCCAGCAGGGCCAGGGACAGTGCCATGTAATCAAACTCTGTGCTATTTCTGCAGCAAGACACATCCCCCTAAGATACCACAGTTTCCTGACAGTTCACCCATTCAGGTTTTGTGGCAAATAAGTTCATGTTCTGCTGACAAATGAGTTACCAAAACAATATTTGATTTTCAGAGACATTTTGGCTTTGGAATTATAAATAAGAAATGAAAAATGTATAATACTAATTCTTATAAATAAAATATATGAAGTGAAATAGGTTATCTTTGTGTGAATTTTAAAATTTGTTTTTGTTTCATTGGATGAAGTTTCTGGTTACACATGTATAATCTCGGGTCATTACGAAACCTTAAAGATGTCCTGCAGACAATGGGATAAATGAGTAAACTAGCTCAACAGTTTGAAACTGAAGCAACTATAGGATAAAATGTGTACTGAGGGACGTACTCTCTACTTAGTGCTAAAAATAGGAGCCCAACTCAGAGAATGACTCAAGGAGATTTCAACTATTGTCAATAGTCATCAATGACCTACAATTCAGAGTCCTACTTGTCTTTGCTTCACCATAGGTTAATGCACTTTGGTCTCTTGCCATGGCTGGCCTTGATTTGAATTCAATGGTGCTACTGGCAGTACATTAACTGTGTTAAAATTATCCAAATTATATAAAACTAATTATTCTGACATGAACTAATGCATACTTAAATAGTTGAAAATATTTCCTTCTCAGTTTATACCTATAAAAGATCTGTCATACCAAAAGCCTATTTACACTTTATGGACCAGAGAACTCAGTATATCTGAAGATGATCTAGGCACTGGTCATTTCCAAACAATTAAATACACTAATAATTTCTCTAGAAGAACTATTCCTTCTACCAGGAGCGTGAAGGCAGGTTAAAATCAAAAGCTTCTATGAAAGGCTTACTCATCCCATCTGAGCTTCCAAGCCTATATCCCCATAGGTCTTTGAGGGATCTAATTTAATCTCTCGCTCTCATTTGTTGTTTGTTTTTCAGGGGTTTTGTTGGGGGAGGGAAGTTTGGGGAGGGGAAAGAATATGATCCCTACAGTTTGTCTCTTATATCTGTTTTATAGTAAAAGAAAAACACATAAAATATTAACAGACTACCAAATAATCAACTGTCCTTTGTTTACTTCAATAATTTTTTCAAACTCCACATAGTGCTGTAACTCAGCCATAACATTTACACTCCAATTGGACACAATTATTTTTTTTCTCCCTCAGATTTTCACTTGATAGTTGAACATCAAAATTCCCTCACAGTAACCCATTTCAAGATACAATAACATACAATGAGGTTTTATGTAGTTCTTAATGTTTGGGAGATTTAGTCTAGCACCAGGTACTCTCAGACCTTCCAATGAATGTTTAATAAGGATTACCATATAATTTCCTATACTTAAAAGTACAGCTTCATTTTGTTTTTTTCTTGCACGTGCATGGTAGAGGAAGAAGGGTAGAGAGGAAAAAGTCAGAGAGACAGTATCGGTAAGCTGGCAGAAAAACCAGCCTTAAAAATGTAAATTCAATAGGATACCATCATTTTCATTATCGATTCCAGCCCATGTGTGGCCATAAAGTCAATCCAGTATGTTGAGACCAATATTTTAAAAATGAAATAAGTGAACATTCATGTTGTAAGGTTAAGTATTATTTTGTGAATCTTGTTTCATTTACATATACACAAACTAGATTGAGGCACAGAATGCATTTCTTACTGAGAATCACAGTTCAAAAAAGTTAAAAAAAAAAAAAAAAAGCCTGGTGTTGAGGAAACAGGCTCGCCAACCAAAAATCTAGCTGTTGCAAATGGATGAAAGACTCTGGGTAGCTGCCTCATAAAATATACTTTAAGCCAATACAATAAAAGATCAGACGACTAAATTGTTGTCCATGTTGACTCAAAAAATTAACTGTGGCTCTGAAATACCAAGAAAGGATTTAAAATCTTACTTCACATGGCATCTTCCATACACATGTGATTCACAGTGAGAGGGAAAGGAATGATGGCCTCAGTCTCCCTGGAGTCAGGTATCACCTGGACAAGCAGAAATTAAGAGTACATCAGAGCTGGACAAAGAACAACGGACTGCACTGTCACTACAAGGGCCGTACAAACTATCTGAGACACAAAAAGATAGACATCTTGTGATAAGTGAGAATGTGGGTGATAAGAAGCGAAAATAACATGAGCCTTGGGTCAAGCCACTGGAATAATAATGCCATGCTTACCACTAACTTGATGAAGGAACTGAAACTAAACCACCTCTCTCCGCTTTGGTGTCTCACAAACTGGACGGGTTGACTCCATCTCCAGGTGACCGGGGATCCTGAGAATGCTAAGTCTAGAGGATATTCCTGATTTGTTTTATCGCTTCATGACCTCAATCTAAAGAAGTGTTATTTTTCCAATTTTACAGACAGCTTCACTGAGGTACACTGTTATTGTAGCTATGCAAACATGTTACATTTCTTCCTGGAGTTAAAAGTAAAGATACTCTACTAACATCTGGCCCAATAATCAATGAGGATTAAATCGATACTCTAAATTCAGGGAGCAACACCTACCTTTAATTTTTAAAAGTACTGAGCATATTTATTTCTCTGTCAGAAGACAAGAGAAAGAAGGTGGTCAAGGCTCTTTTGAGAAAAGTGGAAAGCACTGGTTGAAAATATCCAATTATGTCCTCTCATGCTGTGGGTGACTTTTTAGCTTTTAATTGCACTGTTTTTTTTTCTTTTTAAAGGTATGTGTTACCTAAGGCATTTAATGTTAAGTGTGCATCTTAAAATATACATATTTAATTAGCAAAGATAGAACTAAAACAAATCAAGGTGGTAGAACTGCCATTTATTACTCGAAATGTCTATGTAAAAATGCTGACTAAAGCAATCTAAAAAGAAAGATGCTTGGTACTAAGCTGTACAGAATGTTTAATACATACGTGTGCTATATTCAGATATTAAAAGTTAAATTTAAAGAGATCTAATTGCAGAGTATGACTTAAACCTCATATATTTTAGTCACAAACTCAAAGAAAAACTTATGCCTTAAAAGAAGTAACAGATTTGCCCACAATGAGAAATTCTCAAATTAAAATACAGCAACTTTATGATCTTTTTAAACAATAGAATCTGAGTGTAATGTTTTCATTATGTAGTATAACTTCTATAGCAAGTTATGGTAGCTTAACATTGCCTAGACATCAGAAAAATTGGCAACTCGATGGGGGTTCCAAAAACAGAAATAGCTATTTGATGAGTTCGAAGTGAAGTGCTTTGATGAGTTTGACAGAGAAGGAATTAGAGGTCTAATGTAAGCACCAGTTTCACCCTCAATTCTTAGGCTTCAGAAAAGCCTAATTAAGCAAGGAACGGAATTCGGGCCTGGCACACCCTGGTTCAGACGTGGCAGGATACTGAAACCGTTTTTTTGAACCTTTGAGTCATATGCCACAGGCAAACCATAGCTGAGATATACAGGTCCTTCTGTCAACAGGTCCTTGACCGAGATGGTGTGTGATTGGTGAGCGGCAGTTGGGTTTCCTCCTGCCACGAACAAAATAACTCTCCTTGATCAAACCGGAAAGTGGGCGCAGCTCTGGCTTAGGGAGCGCACCCGGAAAAGTGCAGAGTCGAAACGGAGAGAAGGATGTCCGCGTCCCGACCACAGAGCGCTTTCCAAACCACGCGGAAACCATTTAAATGGCTCGGGCGGCCGCGGTTTCCAGCTCAGGACTGTCTGGGGTCTGGCTGGGAAAGTTGCCTGCAAAGTCACGCCCTTCCGCGCCCCGGGCTTGGCCCCCTCGGGCACAGGGGCGGGAGGAGACTGGCGACCTGTTAGCCCGCGTGGAAACTCTCCCGCCTTGCGCGAGCCCTCGGACTCCCCACACTGCGACTCTCACAGGGACAAGCTCGGGGCCACCAGGACTTGGGCCCGGGTCCGGCTCTTCTGGAGCCTCCAACAGAGACTCACGGGGGGCACCGCGGGTGACAGGGCCGCCCCCGGGGAACTGCCTCCCCGGCCGGCCTCGGGCGCCCCTCCCGGCCGCTCCCGAGAGGGCAACTGAAACGCTGCTCTCGAGACCATCTCCAACCGGCCACCCGGACCGTACCCCTCTCCCTCCCACGTGAACCCCCGCACCCGTCTACCAGCGCCCCACTCCGGCTCTGCCTAGGGATTCCCGACCTCCTGGCCCAAGAGCCCGATCCCCGGCTTACCTGGCGGGTGGGCAGGGCAGGGCGGCGGGAAGCGGTGGCCGGGCGCGCGCTGGACGTGGCGGGGCGCCAGGTGCAGGTGGCGCGGCGGCGGCGGCTCTGGTTGCTGTCGCTACAGTTGCCTCTCAGTCCAGCTCCTCCTCCGCCGCCGCCTCCTGCCTCCCGCTGGGCCCCCGGTGTTGCCAGGAGAGGCCGAACCAAAGCTCCGCTTCCTCTGGAGTCTCCCAGGTGAGCTCCAGTCTGCGACGTCGGCAGGGGCGAGGCCCCCGTCCCGCGCCTGCGCGCAAGCCTCCCGCCCCGCCCCAGCCCTACCTGAGCGCACCAGGTGGGGACCCGGACGGCGCGGGGCGGGGGCGCGGTCCGCGCGGCGCTTTTCCCCTAGGTCCGCGAGGCTGACTCAACACGCGAGGCGTGCCTCAGCCGGTCTACAAGTGAGGATCCCTGCACCGACCTGGTGGCAGTGGTCACCTCGTAACCAGAGCACAGTTTGGGTCCTTGGGAAAGCAGAAGGTCTAGATTTCCCCTCCACAATTCTTTCCTTCCTCTTTGGCTCGCCAAACTGAAAGGGTTCGCTGCCCAGAGGCTGAGGGGCCCAGTGCTTCTGAGGACCACCCCGTGACGGCAGCCACTGTTGGCTGGTTTGGTTTCCTTGAGCAGGGTTTAGCAGCTTCTGCCACCAGTGAGGTTCGTGAGCAGTTGGAGGAGCTTCCTCCCCATATAGTCTTGATTTCATCACTTGACTCACTTCAGCACAGCTGGTGGTTTCCGTTTCTGCAAGCGCGCGCTCTGGAAGGGGCGCCTTGTGTCCAAAGGAGGAGCCTTCCTCCTCTAAAGAAGTACCTCTGGTATTTGGCAGAGCCTCGCTAATTTGGGACGCACCAGCCCTCCCTGGCTGGTATTTGAAAGCCAAACCAATTCCCAGATGAGAGGGAAAGCAGCAACAACAGAGAGAAACCCGCCGTCCTTGTTGAGAAAGACGCCGGTTTCCTGGACAGGGCTTGCATCTACGGGAGAGGGCTGTTCGCTAAAAGGCTCAACATTTACTGGGAAGGTGAGAATGCAGGCTCAGGGAGATGATGGGTTCGGTTCTGCTGTTGATTTTAGGACAAAAGAACTGTAAACAGTATTTTTTTTCCTTTTATGATTATTACAAATTTCTGTCTCAGCCCTCCTTCTGCTGTCAGGACAAACTGATGCATCTGAAACCAGGATTTAAAATGACCTTTGTACCTTCCTATGAATTCATTTATTTGTTTGGCTAATCTTCAATATATGCAGAAATATACAGGTTTGTCCAGAAGGAATCCATCCAGCCATGTAATATCAAAAATAGAGACATTTATTGAAGAAGATACAAAATACAAGAAACATTGTACATAGGACAATGACACTCTGGTCCCCTTTAAAGTAGGCACCTTGGGACCTCATACAGTTCTGCCAGTCGTCATTAGCTGTCCTGTTGTATTTTACTGAACCTTGTTGATGGCCTGAAATCTCTTCCCTTTCAAAGGTGATTTGAGTTTTGGGAAAAGCCAGAAGTCTCAGGGTGCCAAATCTGGGCGGTAGGGGGACTGAGTCACCTGAGTAGTTTGATGTCTCACCAAAAAAACTCTGCACTAGATAATAATGCATGAGCCGGTAGGTTGTGCTGATGAGGCTGCCAATCACCAGTTGTTCATAGCCGTGGCCTCCTGAATCATCTGAATATTTTCCAGGGAGTAATGTTCAAGTTTAATGCAGAATTTGATGCAGATCTGTTGCTGTCCTTGCTCAGTCATTTTGAATGCAACAGCCACACAGAACACATGCTCACTCAACAGCATCTACAGGTTCTACCCACTGACTAGTATATCATTGTTCATGCATATGCATTCTAGTCCACCCTCCTTGGCCGTCAGGTTACATCGAAATTATGCAAACCATTTTTGTTTTATTAACAATGGCTTGACTTCTGACTTTTTCTGGAAAGACCTTATAAAGCAAAAAATAGTTACAAACATTTTAGTGACATGTTTCAATATAAGGTGGCAGGTTTTTCTATAAAGATTAGCTGTGACCTTCCTCCTGCATTTTATCACATACTCTTACAGTTCTCCCTGGTATGTTCCTCTTACACATGACCTAATAAGGTTTTGAAATACTGGTCAGTAGAGTAGCAACAAGTATAGCTTTAGAACTGGCCTGGTCTGACGTTGATTTTAGCATCCACAGTGCTATTTTATATCAGAACTCTGAATTGGATTTGGAACTTTAGCCAGTTGTTTATTTTGTATATTGTGGTTATTTTGTAAGCATCAAGGACACTTTGTGTTAAGACATTTTAATAACCAGTAAACTACAGGCATTTTTTAAGCTCTCCTTCTCTCCCTATAAAAGTTCAGGAACTATCTATGTATATGATCATGCTATCTTGATAATATTTGATAATATTTGTCCTTGGGTCCACAACTGGATACACTACCCAAATCTCCCTACACACACACACTTTTTTTTTCTTTGCTGTTTGCCTCAAAACAGAGTTTACAGTGTTAGTCTTTGGGAAATTTGAGAAAAATTCTAAATGAATGGCCAAAAATTCTGTATCTCTTTTCTTGGACCACCCATCCCTGAATGAGGCAGGAACCAGAGACTCTGATGTCCCACCAAGCAAAGACACCTGTTTCTACAGTCAGAGCAGATGGCTATGGGAGAGCAATCAGGGACGCATGCACAGGAATGCATTGACAGCAATAGTGAAGTCAAATAGCAATGGAAAAAAGAAGCTAGGGCAGAGCTACAAAAAGAAGAGCAAGCAAAAACACCAAAATGCTGTATAGAATGAAAAAGAACAGAAATAATATGTAAAAATCAGGAGTTACTAAAAATTGGCTGTCAGTTTTACAATGGAGACAGATCATTTAAATAAGAAAAGCAGTATTTCTGAGTCTGGCGTATCTACCAGCATTGCATATATTACTTTATTTCAGTCTAAAAGCAGTCTTAAAATTAACTGAAAGTTTTTTACTTAACGATAAAATGAAAATGCTGCAGGCCCAGGAAAAAAATATTATTGTACTGAAATGTTTAATGCCCTAAATCTAATCAGAGGAAGAGCTTTTGAAAGTATCATCCCATTAGAAATTATGAAATAAAGAATTTGTTTTGTAAAGGGGGAATTAGCATTTCATCATAAAATAAAGCCCAGGAGCCTTAGTACAGACATAATTCTCAGAAGCAAGCTTATTTTAATAGTACATGTTTGGCATTATAACAACAGTTAAAATAGAAAATTGAGCAGATTTTACACAGGCAAGAAAAGAGACAAACATCTCTCCCCCTTTCTCCCCTCTCCCCAACACACATGCACACTGCCCCCCAAGACTAGCTACAATATGCTCATTTGTATATATTTGAAATGATACTTACTGTTTAATAATTTCTGTTGACATTTAAATCAATGCCAAGACCAGTATCTGGCACTTAGTAGGTGCTCAATAATATTTAACTGAATAAATCGGTCCATTAAATTCTCTAAAAAAGCCAACATGCATAATATGTTGAGCAGAGTACAAGTCCAAAGAATGGAAAAAATAATCTGGGGGCAAGTAAGGATAATAGACTAGGCATCTGAGGGACAAGCTTCTCATACCAAAGTTACCATTTATGCATTTCATAGGGCTCTGTGCAAAGCAACTTACAATTCTACAACTCGCTTTACCTCTGGGCTTACATTTTCTCTTCCACAAAACAAAATAGTGGTACAGGGTGATCTGTCTTCCTGTTCCTTTACCCTCTGATTCATGTATACTCCATGATAAGAGAATGTTCATGCAAAACCAAACCAAACCAAAAACCTCTTCTGGATATAGGAATAGTATTTAATAGAAAGCAAAGATGAAGACATGTATATATATTACCTAATTGAAATATAAATTTAATTCATAAAAATATCTTAATATACATGTAACAAGTAAAATTGTTTAGATTCACTTTAAACACTTAGTCCAACTTTAAATGTTTTTTAGCTTAATTGCTTAATTGTTGGTTACTCAGGGCTTAGCAACTTTAGTTTGAAACATATTGCCTTATTTAGCCTTTAAAAACAATTTTACTTCGTGTGGGAACTGGAGTCTCCAGTCAGGATCTCAAAGTCAAATTGAGAGATTTGGCTTAAAGAATAAACAGATTGAAATAATTTCTACTAAAAGAGTTGGAAGACCATTGATTCAGAAGGAAAATAGTGTTGGTATCATAGTGAAGAGCCACAAATATGTGGGTATTTTTTTTATTATGATTCAGCATAATTGTACATTTAGTTTAAAATACTGCAAAAGTCAAAACATGAATAGATTATTTTTAGTATGAATTGTCTTGGCCACTGTTTTGTATGAGGACTGCTTAGGTCTCTGTTGTTGTTTTTCTCTAAAACATATCAGAACAGCCATCCGGAACTTTCAAAGAAGTACAAACTTCTGTGAGTGCACTTAGTGACCTAAATCACAACAGAACCATGTCTTGTTAATCTTGCATCCTACATGCTTGGCATGTAGTAGGTGCTTAATAAATATTTGATGAAATGGATTGAATAGAGTGCAGAGTTTCAAGCTTTTAAGCATTAGTATGGGAGCACAAATAAATGCCATGCTGAGTCAGGCTAATATGCAGTCTAGCTAGTTCTAAATTCTGACAGTGGCACCAAAGGGTATTTTGCGGGAAAATGGTGACAGTCCTGCGTGATGTTGACCTCAGAGATGGACTCCAGGTCTCCTTGACTCACTCCTTTTTAAATTGATCTCTAGTTTTCTGTAAAGTGATGTTTTAAATTATAAAGCAATTCATGTTCATTATAAGAAAATCAGGGAATACATATAGGCTAGGGGAATCATTTCTGAAATATTCAAAATTCCTTATATGAAGATGAATCAGTGCTAACTACCATACCCTTTCTTATTGTGTATCTCTTCAGATACATTTACACTGAAGAAGTTGGGGGGTAGAATGGTCAGTTATGGGGGAGACAGACATGTTTTAAAATTTAAAACAGATCATACTTAGGTCTTGTCTTTTTAAGTATATTTTATTGATTATGTTATTATGGTCGTCCCAATTTTTCCCCCTTTCCCCCTCTACCTGGTAACCCCTCCCTCAACCCCCCTTAGTCCATGGGTCATGCATATAAGTTCTTTAGCTTCCTTATTTCCTATACTATTCTTAACCTCCCAGTCTATTTTGTACCTACCAATTATTTTTCTTAATCCCTGAACCTTTTCCCCATTCTTCACCTTCCCCTTTCCAAATGATAAGTCTCCAAATGATCTCCATATCTATGATTCTGTTCCTGTTCCATTTGTTTGCTTAGTTTTTGGGGGGGTGGTTAGATTGTTGATAGCTGTGAGTTTGCCACCTTTAAAAAAGTTTTTACTTATTTATCTTTAAAGGGGAAGGGAATGAGAAAGGGGGAGAAATATCAATGTATGGTTGCCTCTCCTGCATCCCCTGCTGGGAACTGGCCTGCAACCCAGGCATGTGCCCTAACTGGAAATTGAACCATGATCCTTTAGTTCACAGACTCACACTCAATCCACTGAGCTATACCAGCCAGGGCTGTTGCCATTTTAATATTCATAGCTTTCATCTTTTTTTCTTAAATAAGTCCCTTTAACATTTCCTATAATAAGGGATTGGTGATGATGAACTCCTTTGACTTTACCTTGTTTGGGAAGCACTTTATCTGCCCTTTATTCTAAATGACAGCTTTGCTGGATAGAGTAATCTAGATCCTTGCTTTTATCACTTTGAATACTTCTTACCAGTCCCTTCTTGCCTGCAGAGTTTCTTCTGTGAAATGAGCTGACAGTCTTTGGGGAACTCCTTTGTAGGTAACTCCCTGCTTTTCTCTTGCCGCTTTTAAGATTCTCACTTTATCTTTATCCATTAGCACTTTAATTACAATGTGTATTGGTGTGGTCCTCTTTGGGTCCAAGACTGTCTGTGCTTCTTGGTTTTGTATGTCTATTTCCTACACCAAATTAGGAACATTTTCTTTCATTATTTTTTCAAATAAGTTTTCGATTTCTTGCTCTTTCTCTTCTCTTCTGGCATCCCTATGATTTGGATGTTGGTACATTTGGAGATGTCTCAGAGGCTCCTTAGACTATCCTCATTTTTTTTTAATTCTTTTTCCTTCTTGCTGTTTTGATGAAATGCTTTTTTCTTCCTTATGTTCCAAATCATTGATTTGAACCTTGGCTTCATCCTGTCCACTGTTGGTTTCCTGTAGATTTTTAAAATTTACTTAGTGTAACCTTCATTTCTGCCTGGGTCTTTTTTATGCTGTGGCCATCCTCAGTGAGTTCTTTGAGCATCTTAATCATCAGGGTTTTGTACTCTGCATCTGATTGGTTGGTTATCTCCATTTCATTTAGTTTTTTTCCTGGGGTTTTGTTTGATTCTTTCATTTGGGTCATATTTCTTTATCTCCTCAATCTGGCAGCCTCCCTGTGTTTGTTTCTGTGTATTAGGCAGAGCTGCTTTGACTCCCTTTAAAAGTCATCTGTAAATTGTGTGGGGCAGAGCCTTAGGTAATCACCAGGTTGGGGCAATTGCTTCATCCCTTTGTGGCTTTATGTATGTATTGGGTGGCTAGGAGAGGGTTCTATGCCACTGCCTAGCTTCTGGGGTTGTTCTGGCACTTGCCCCTTCTCCAGTCACTTCATCCACTCCCTGTATGCAACTGGTGCCCCTCCAGGTGTTGATCTGGTGTTGAATCCGAGAGTGGATGGGTTTGCACATGTTTTAAGAATGTGTGGGTTCGTTAAGCAGAGTTTCCTTAAAGTCCAGCAGTTTCTTCTGCCTCCCCCTACCCCCACTGGTTTTTACAGCTAAAAGTTATGGGGATTCATCAACCTGGTGCTGGAACCTTGGACTGTGCAATCTGTCCTGGGGCTAGGACCCCTCATTCCCAAGGTATCCCTCCTCATTTTTATCCTCCTCATGTGAATGTGGGGCTGCTTATGCCCTTCCCACCACCACATCTCCTCACCTCGCTGCCCAGTTTCGGCATCTTTGTCCCTCCTACCCATCTGGATGAATGTGGCTTCTTTAAATTCTTGGTTGTCATACTTCCATACAGTTTGATTTTCTGATAGTTCTGGGTGTTACTTATTTTGAGATTTAGTTGTAATTCTTCTTGTGGTTGTGCAACAAGGTGAAGCATCTCTACCCATGCGCCCATCTTGGCCAGAGGTCCCTGTGTCTTCTTTTATAACCAGAGTTTTCTACTTAACATAGCTTTCCATGACAATAAATTCATTTTAACAGCATTATTTTTAAATCTTTTATTTATTTACTTTTAGAGAGTGGGGAAAGGGGAGAAAGATATGGAGAGAAACATCAATGTTTGGTTGTCTCTTGCATACCCCACACTGGGGTCCTGGCCCACAACCCCGGCATGTGCCCTGACTGGGAATCGAACTGGCAACCCTTTGGTTCGCAGCCCGTGCTCAATCCACTGAGCTACACCAGCCAGGGCAACAGCATTATTTTTAATTATGCATGGTTTCTTTTTGTATGAAAATTCAGAATGAAAAAATCACTTATTATTGAACAAGAAGGTTGTTGCCAAGTTGAATGATCAAAAACAGTGCTATAATGATCACATTCTTTATGATGATCAGCATCTACTGATCACTGTTTCATCTGTTGAAACATTTATAATGATTTTATTCATATTTTTATAAACTAATTCGTATTAGTCACCCAAGATCCTGAACAATGGTGATATCATTAGAGGCATCGTATCATCAAGACGAATCACCTTGATGTTTCTTCATTTCCATTCAGTGGCAGAAACTTCCCCTCCTCCTTCTCCTCAATTCCAACTCTCCACACCCTTATTCCAATACCATAAAGAGAGAATCATGATGAAGCTCTACCTGAATGCAGTTATTATTTATTGCCAGATAAGATACAATGATTTTTAAAATAAAGTCATAGAAGATAGGGATGCTCTTCCACCAAAATAGGTCTAAGGTATTGGACTAAAAAAAATAGCATCATTGTAGTTAAGCTAAAGAGAGAAATATTGATTCTACTTTATGCATACTAGAAGGGGGATTTGAAGAAAATTACCCTTGTCTGGTGTCTTTGATTTTTATTTTGTTAACAGAATAATCATTTGTTGCCCAGAATAGAATCTCAGCACATACCTCCTCCCTGACATCTAATCACAGAATCGAAATGCACTTGTTTTCTCCTCCCGAGGGAGTTTGCCGCCTCTAAGACCACAGCCCACTCTCCTGTTCTGCCAAGCTTCGGGGACAGGACATGCGGCTGGTGTTTGGGGCTACACAGGAATCACTGCTGGGAAAGGAAATTTGTTTATTTCTATTGAAATGGTTGGTGAATAACAGAGAAAAGAAGGAGTGAGAATGAAGCTATTGTAGAAAGGTGTTTAAAGGGCTTAGGAAAAGATAAATGAGAAGAATAAAGGATGAAAGAATCATTCATGTGGAACATCCTCTGAAGGCTTCAGAAGAATCTTTGGAGACAGACGCCCTCACCCCAACTCCTGGTAATGCAGCTTCACTCCTGGGAGTGAATACAAAGAAGTTTAGGTAAACCAAGAACAAGATCCAATTTCTTTCTCTCTCTTCTTTTCCCCACGGCAAACCCTGTGCAACTTGGGAATAACTATCTATATTCTGTGGTAAAGATCTTAGCCTACATCAAGATCCAGTGTGTACTGGATTCACAGTAAGATGGCATCCAGCAGGGCCTTGAACAGCCCTAAATAGTGCTTTGTGTGAATTAGAAAATTTCACCACTGGACAGAGCAAGTCTATAGCACATGACTTAGCAAGTGTGTGACCCCTTCCTCATACTAGATGTAAATCTACTCTAGGGCATCCAGCTGGCTGAATGCAACCAGGATGCACTTCAGCCTTGCTCACCCTCTGACAGGATAAATGTAGGCAGGGAACAACATAACGCAGCCTGGTGTCACAGCAGGTGAAATCTGACTCCTCACCCTTTGAATTGAAAGTGTCTGTGCAACCAGTATAATATGGTGGCAGTGATAGTATGAGATTTCCAAGGCTGGGCCTTAAGGGATTTTCCACCTTCTGCTTTTACTCTCTTGGAATGTTACCATGCCATGAAGGAGACTGGAATGAAGGACCACGGAGAGTGGGGGGCCCAGCTGTCCCAGATGTTCCAGCTGAGCTCAGACTGTAGCCAACCCACTAGCTAAATGCAAAGTTGTGTTGGAGCCTAGGCAGACACCAGCCGAAGAACCAACTGGTGAACCCACAAAATTTTAATAAATGATTGATTTGTTGTTTTAAGCTACTAAGTTTAGGTGGAGGTATTTATTTATTTATTTATTTATTTATTTATTTATTTATTTATTATCTTAGCTATCATTTTCACTTTATAAATGAGAAGTTCGAGTCCGGTAACAGACCAAGGCCTCTAAGTGTTAGTGCTAACTCTTGCACACTTTCTCAGGGGAGTTGGCAGAAGATCCCAGGTCCTCACACCCTGAACTCCTAGAACCTGCAGCTTTCTGACACACAGGTAGAGGTGCCAAAGGACCTGCACTCAGACCAGAACACAAAAGCACTTGTGAGCATTTGATGAATTTCCCTCCAGGTGGCTTCAAGCTGCCAGCACACAAGTCTCGACAACACTCTTAATCTCCTCAGTTCTCCTGCTGAAGAATTTGGACTTCACAGTGACAGGCTGCTTTGGGAACTTCCCCTTCCCAAGAACTTGGCAGTAGCTGGATTGCACCACATCAAGAAGGGAGCGGCTCCAGTCTTGTTTTTGGCAGCATTTACCTGTGTCTGCTCACTGTCCTAGTTTATCAAGGTTGACAGTGGGGCAGAAGATCTGGTTCCTCTTTAAGTGGTCATGCCTTATACCAGCTTTCCCAAAGTAACCTGGGTGTTATTAGTCAAAGTTGATCCTGTGATGATGCAAGCCACCAGCATTACCTCAGCCTCCCAGGTGCTTCCTGTGTGTGCCGATATGGCCATGGCTGTGGCTCACCTGACCCTGAAATTTCTGAGTCTTCCTCAGTCTGGATGGCATCTTGGTGGCCTACACAAGAGAGAAAACTATGTGAAGTCTTGCGAGGTATCGAGGGTTTTCTTTTTAACTATTTTATCCAAATGTTGTCTCTCAATAAGAACATATGCATCTTTTACATTTGGGTACCCTTTGTACTCTCCCTATTAATGCAGAGAAAGCTTTTGGAGTTTTTAAATTCTAAGCTTTGAATGGCTCTAAACAAAACGTATGACATAAACTATATATGTTAAAGAATATGTGCTCAGTCTGAGTTGGTTTTCTGTTCCCACCCAAAATCTTGATAAGATTTATGCAGAATGGGGAGAGAGAGAGAAGAGAGTCAGAGTGGAGGCAGAGTGTGAGTATGAGCCCTGGCAGCAGCTGAGCAGAGGCCTAATGGCCTCACCATGCGGGAGTGCCGTGCTGCACAACTACAGAGGACACCCCACACACCAAATTAGATGTGCAGTCATGCAACAGGGACCCAGAAAACAGACTGGTGAGGGAACTCTGAATGCAAAGGAGGAGCTGGGCCCATAGGCCCCACCCTGGGTAGGAGTGAGACCCCATGGTTATTCTTCGCCCAATGTTGGGTGACAACAGGAAACATTTCCAAATGGGGTCTCAAGTCAGTCAGGACTTGGATAGCCCCACAGCCCTCTTGTGCCCCAGGAAGATTCAGAGAACCCCCAAAATTTTGTCCAGTGATATAGGTGACAATGATGAACATCTGCATGTTTTTGTGAATTAAATTTTATCAAAAGATAGACATTCCTTTATTTACACTACCAAAGGCAGAGTTGAGTAGTGACAGAAACTGCATGGTCTGTAAAGCCTAAGATACTTACTTTCTAGCCCTTTATAGAAAAAAAAAAAGTGCTAATCCTTGGATGAAGCACAGAGAATTGCAAAAAATCTAAACCTTGTATAACATAACACAAGAATAAACTGTGTAGACCATGACCAAAAGACACACCGGGGCCAGGATATAGTATCAGAACGTGACAGCCTGATAGCTGTGATGACCTAACACTGGTTGGTCCCCACTCCGACCCCACGCCTTGCACTGGGGAACACCAAGGGCACAAGGCTGAGTCCCTCCTAAAACAGGGCATGTCCCTCACGTTACTGAGACTTAGTTACTACCACCTGGTGTAAAAGAATTTAACAGAGAATTAAACCTTATGGACATAGAAAAATAATTTCACTTTAAGTTTCTTATATATCTGATTCGTCTTCAGAAACTACCATTCTATACGGCCTTCCACAGTGATAAGCACAAAATTGATGCAAACAAAATCTACATCGGGTGTTCAGCCTCAGTGGGTTTTCCTTTGGTCTCTCATCTGACATAAGCATTGTCATTCCATATAGAAAGTTATGTTATTCACAACTTGGTCTTTATAATTTTTCTCTGATGATGATGATGACCATGATGATGCACATTCCTTATGTCCATCCCCTCCCTCCATTGTAAGCTTTTGCATTCCTTGAGTAAACCGTTTCTCTCTCTTGAGCCAAACACCCCAAATAAAAGAGAATGATGGATCAGAAAACATCTACGAAGTGAGTGAGAGGAGACAGCAGGACACAGGTCTCGAGGTCTGTGGATTATGTCACAAAACCATTGGTAAATGCTTTGGATGATAAGGTGTTTGCTTATAATCAATGGCAATGACTGATGTTCTTGTACTGATAAATCTGTACTTTCTACTTTGAGTTGAAATGCAAGGCAGAGAGAACATTTACTAAGCACTAACTTGGTACCAGAAGTTATTCCTACATATCTCATTCAGTCTTCATAAGACCCCTGTGTAGTCTTCAGGTGAGGACCTCAGAGAAAAGCTCAGAGATTCACAGCTAATAGAGCTGGAATGTGAAAGCAGGTCTGTCTAACCCAAATACCCGTGCTCTGCTAACTACAGTGTATCATAGAAATTATAAAATCATTTGCCTTGAATCCAAAAGTAAGTTATTTGGCATGTTTCACTTGTCTTTAGGCATTCATTGACAATTTTTCTTTTCACAGTCTCAATCCATTCATATAATGATAACACATGAAAAAGTTAAGCAACATAAGGTTTTATTCACATATACATTTTACAATACCTTCAAATATGTTAAAACCAAAATTGTTAACTTGTTTTATATAAAGATTTTTTTAAATAGAAGATGCTATGAAATGATGTCATAGCAAAAAAGTAAACACACTGACTTATACAATCAAAACATTTGAGGATCATAGGAATTACTAGATAATCCAAGAGGATAAAATGGGGCGCAAAACCATTTCAACACAAGGACTCCATTTCACACCGAGGACTATAAGCTGTTCACTTGGGGATTTTAAATATAACTTAAAGTATAACGAGATAAAAAATGGCTTGTTAAAACGTTGGTATAGTTAAATAGTAACTGGGTTTGTGATATTTAAAAACAAAACAAAATTTTCCAAAGTAATGCTTTGTAATATTTAATAGCATAATTTTGTCTATTTAGTTATAACTAAAAAGCTATAAATAAAATACCTCCAAATGGATATTTTCACATAAAAATAAAAGTCTCTTATTTTCAAGTAATACATAACTTTAGTTGAAAATGAAATGCTTATAAAGTCTTTTGGACCAATAATTTGTAAAATTAATCTCCTGACAGATAAGAATGCAAATTGAGAAGATACAATTTCATTAACATCAAAAATGGAATTGTGAGGTTTGTAATTTAATTGTACTGGAGCACATATACATGTAGTAGGTATATGGAATTCCAGTGTTTGGGTTGTATTTAAGAATTCATTCTAGAAGTGTACCATATAAAACTATTCATTGAAAAGTAGATCAAAATAAGAATACTCGTACCTGAATATATTTTACAATATCTTAGTGAGAGAGTTTTCAATAACTTTTCATTTCTAAAGACTGTCAAACATAAAAGACCTGGGGCAGTGCTGTCAGTTTGCTTTATGAAATTTGTAGCATCACAGACAATAATGAACTGGACCTCAGTAGATGAGTTGTAAAGGACAAAACGATTGTATTACTTTTAAATATGCTGCTTAGATACAGTAATGGCAATGAATGTGTAGCAGTGTTTTATTTTTATTGTTTCTACAAATAGCAGTTTCAAAGGATATTTAATAAATGCATGCAGTATATAAGTAATCATAACAACTGCGTACCCTCCATTTACTTAAAGAGTTAAATATGTTACTCTGATATCCACTGTGACACTGTCTCAAATCCTACCACTTCCCAAGTTTGAATTTTGTATTTGAATTTGCCTTGCTTTTCTTTAGAGTTTTGCCACATACATTTGCATGCCTAAACAAAATACTGGTTAATTCTGTACTTTTTTGAACATCGTATATTATGGAAATGTATGTGAGATAGTCTGCTACTTGAGTTTTTTACTCTCTATGTACACAGATTTATACAAGTTTTTGCATGAAGCTATAATTAATTCTCACGCTGTATTGGATTCATCCATTCTGCACTTGGTGAATATTTGAAAATCCTCCAGGTGCATGTATGAGAGAAAGAGATTACAAACAGTGCTGCTAAGAACATTCTTACACTTGCCTTCTGGTACATGTGAAAGACCTTCTCGGGATATCTAGAGTGAAATTGCTGGGTTATGACAAATTTACCAGATAATGACCAATTATTTTCCAAACAGCCTGTGGTTTGATGACATTATAATATAATATCATCATTTTACTGAATTATAATATATACATTGTATCTATCTGTCTGCCTATAATTGTATACTATTCTTTTAACATATATTGCTTTTCTGAAAACATTTTTATGTTAGAAATTTAAATAACAGTATTAGTACTGCTTTTTCAAAGACCCAAGAATTATGAAAGATGTGGTTGATTGAGAATTTTTGTTATTTGTTGCCAGGAAGCAAAATATTAAGGAAAAAATGAGAAGAATGTTTTAGTTATGTCTTAACAGATGAAAAAACAAATGTATTTATTTTTCACTTGCCTTCTACTACACCACGGATGCCTTCATTTCTAGGACTAAAATAGCCATTGACTGCATTCTCAATCTTGGTTTCTGGTCTTCTAAAGAAGTCCAAGGGTTGATTGCTGACATTCAAAATAATGTATTATGCAAGGAATCAATTTCAGGGATGGAGGGAAAGTGGCACTTCTCTAGCTATAACTCCTAAATATCAACACAATGGGAATACTGAAAAAGATTTCAATGTCTTTTGTCTCCATGGCTATTTTAGACATTATTTTTTTCTCCTGCAACAATTATCCACTTTAAGTTGAAGAGGGTTCATTAACTGCCCAACTGGGTATATTTCAAATAGGCTTTACTTAACTCAAGTCCTCTGGGTACAATACCACCAGAAGCACATGCTTCTCATTTATATCTAATAAGGTTTCTCTAATCAGTGCAAACCTATAAAAACATGTTGTTCTTTAGAAGGAACATTTTGTAAAATGCCAAAATAAAGATTTCTCTTTTATTCCCTTTTTATAAACACCCTACTTTTTAAAGCTTCCTGATGTTATGGGAACTGCCAATTATTTAAATTAGGATAAAGCAAATGATATCTTGAAAATTCCTTGGGTGCTACCCTCTCAGCTCTTGTGTCCATTGATTATTAGTGCGTGTGCCCCTAGGATCAGTAGGACCATAAAGCTACAAAACCCTATCTTGTATTTAAGGTACTGTGACTTAGATATTTCAGTGTTCATTTCAGAGGGGTGATGTATTCACTGATGTGCTTTATAAATACTAAATGAGTAACCAGTTATTTGTAAGAAATCTTTACCATTAACCTAGTAGGAATTATTGAACACTAAATACTATGATAAGAAACATATCATAGACCTCCATTAAAAATTAAATAGAGAATTTTAAAAATTTTCTGAGATTTCTGTACAGAATTATATGAACCCTAAGTTACTTGGTCATTGTCACTGCTTTGTTGATGGAGGGCTAGTCAATACATAGAGCCTTTCAAACCTACAATCCAATATTGCAAAGCAAGCATATTAGCCATTAAAAAATCATGCATATTAAGGTGAAATAATAATGATACTGAGTGAATATTAATAAACACTTATTATGTATGTATACTAAGTATTTTACATACCTTATTTCCTTTACTTTGCACAAAGACCTATGAGGTAGATAATAGGATTACCATGTTACAGAGGAGGAAACTGAGGCTTAGAAGATGATGTAAATTACCCAAGATTACAAAGCTATTGAGCATCAAAGTCAGGACTCAGTCAGTATGGGCCAATGCAGAGGCTGTGTTCTTAATCATACTGTGCAATGCTAAATACCATAATGATATGTATTTTCCATGAGTACTTCCCATCTCACATCTAAGAACACTGATGGTCCAAACACTAGGTATGTACATGCTTATGTCTCAATGAAATGCCTACTGTGTACACTATGCTGTGGAGAGTAATACAAAAGCTCATTCACTATCTCCTATCCCTCTTCTCCCATGGAGCTTACAGTGTATATGGGGAAGGAAGCTTAAATATAAACACAAATTTGTATAATCAAAAGCAAAGTATGGTAAGTGCCACATGTGAAATACATTATGGCAATGCACAAAGGGAAGCAATCCTGTTGGCTAGGGGACAAGAAGAGTCTTTGAAAAGCAGGTAATATGAATCTTTGGAGGAAGGGTGAAGTGAAAAGTCAGGATTTTGAGCTAAGCGTGTCTTGTAGCCAAAAGTGTAAAGCGTGTTGTAGGCGCAGCCTGTTCTATTTCAACCTGGCTGGGTTATGACAGGTTCTGTGTAAAGAAGACTTAGATACTGGGGTGAAGAATTTGTGCTACACTATTAGACAAAGGGGAGACACTGAAAGTTTTCAAGCAAGAAGTGATATCTTTCATTCAACAAATATTTATGGAGTGTCAGTATGTGCCAGGTATTGCGCTAGTTGCTAGAATGGCCCGGACTAGTCCATGCCCTTATAGCTACCACCGGCTGTTGAGGAGAAAGAGACTAATTTTCACCGTCACTGAGAAAATGATGACTGTGTACAAAATAGAGGCAAAGAGTCAGAGTGGAAAAGAACTTTGATACTTTGGTGTACATTATCTTTACTGTTTCTTTTTTAAAATAAACATTTGTTTGAGAACAATTTTAGATTCTATTCAAATCTATTTAGAAATAGTATTATATGGTGATCTTTTTCTATTTAAAATAAGTGCATACACCCCGAACAGTATCTCAGTTGGTTGGGTGTCATCCTGTAAAACGAAAGATCACCAGTTCAATTCCTCGTCAGGACATGTGCCTAGGTTGTAGGTTTGGTTCCGGGGAGGCAACCAGTCAATGTTTCTCTCTCACACTGATGTTTCTCTTCCTTGCTTTCTCCCTCCTCTTCCCTTCTTTTAATAAATAAAAAATAAAAATAAAATAAAATAATGTGCATGCATAAAGAATCTGAACTTCATTTTGTTCACAGACATGCTCAGGCCAGCTTAAAATGCTTTTACTTCTCTCTTTTTACCGGAAAGGCAAGAGCTTTCCTGGAAGTCCCCTTAGTGACTTCTTACATTTCAAGGAAGTTTCCAAGGAGGCTTTGAAATCAAGAAACGAGATTTTCACTATTAACTTAGACCATTGTGAAATATTACCCAGGGATGCATATGTTGACATTTCAAGCAAAATCATAAATTCTGTCAACTAAGAAGATGGGGGAAATAGATATTTGGTAGGGAGCAAAAAGACTCTGTCTAAATGTTTAGGTCATGTGAAATGTAAAATTCTTAAAGACCAGGACTGTGTCTATTCCCTTCCACATGTATATGCCTAGGTCATAAAGTTTGCTTGACACGACAAATCCTATATTAGATATAGTTCTAGATAGACTATATCTTATATACTAAGGTGATAATTTAGGTGATATCCCTAAATTGCAATTAGTTATACTAATATAAGAAGTACTATACAAAACCCGGGGGTAATAAATACATATAGTCTTAGCTCAGGCGCTATAACAAAATACTATAAACTGAATGGCTTAAGCAACAGACATTTATTTCTCATAGTTATGGAGATGGGAAGTCCAAGGTCGAGGTGTCATCAGATGTAGTCCCTGCTGAGAGCACATTTCCTGGGTTGCAGGTAGCCTGCTGCCTTCTTACTAGGTCCTCATGTAATGGAGAGAGTTCTCTGCTTTCTTTTCTTTTTCTTATAAAGACAACATAATAGCCTCATTTCATGACCTCACCTAAATCTAATTCCCTCCCAAAGATTCTACTTCCAAATACCATCACATTATGGGGGTAGGACTCAACATATGAATTTGGGGGAAAACATTCAGTTCATAACATGCATTATATATTTATATAATTTTCTGGGGGTTGATCCAAGCCTTTGAATACTTATACATTTCTGCGATCAATAAAATTATAGATACTGAAAAATACCAACAAACAATGATTCCAGCTTTTAAAGCATTTAAGCTGAGAGAACAAAAGCTAATAATAAAGATTCAGACTAAACTACAATGTTATGTAATTTATATAATAATACTGACCTTTTACCTTGTATCTATTATGTATTAGCTGTGTAACATGTTGCAGTTTACTTAATCTCCCCAGCAACCCTGCTAGGTAGATAGTTCCTGGCCTCATTTTAAGGGTGAGGAAACAGAGAACACTGAGAATTTAAGTAACTTGTTCAAAGCCATGTACATCATAAGCAGTGGAGCTGAAGTTGGACTAGGTCCCCATTTTTCCCCAAAGCCATGCTCCCACACGGTGCACGTACCACCATATGTTGCTTACTTCGTTTTGTGAATGAAAGCTTCCCTCATTTTAAAACGTTGCCTTGTTTGACTCTCACTGGTGATTTAGAAAAATGGGTAGACAGAAACAAGACGAGACTTAAGAGATGATAACATGATGAGAGATGAGAGTACTAGAAGACAGTAGTAAGAGTAAGAAGTAAATGAAAGAGTGGAAAAAGAGCAAAGAGCGAACTTTGGGACATACAGGGAGGAAAGCAGAAAGGGGAGAGAGAAGGAAGGAGTGAACCCTGCCTGGGGATTTCTCTGGGCTGCGGACCGAGGGAATGGCAGCATCCCTCTCCATGCCCTGCTTTCTCTCATCTCTGGCCAGCGTGTGGTTTGGCACGGTACATCTAACAGTTCGCAGGGCTCTGGGAGAGGCTCACGGTAGTGACTGAATTACTCTTTCTCTAGCTATTCTTGTGTTCTAATCCTCCCCTGAAGGTCTTTTATGGTCAATCCCAAACCACATAAATATTTAACTCTCCCTTTAGTTACATTCCAGAAGCCTGTTCTCAAATAAGCATAAGTTAGTGCTCTCAATTTCAGTAACCACAAACTGAGATTAATCTACCCTAATGTCACTATGTTCCTTCTCTTCAGCTGAATTTAAAGCATGGATGTACAGAAGGTCTTGCTCATTCACACCTACTTCTACTCCGTTAGTAATGTGTCACGGAATCTTAGCTATGAAAAGGAGTTTAAGGTCCCAACCACTCAGCTGACATCTCAGTCCCTGCCCCCTCTCCCTTCCCAACACCAACGATTTTTTTTTACCATCTCCAAAGTGGTGTTTTAGCTACATTCAAATACTTCCAAACCAGGAAACACCGCTTCTCCAGGTGGTCCTTTCTATCTTTGTACACCACTGCACTTTTAAAGAGAGCTTTCTTATTTTGCCAGTCAGTATACTCCACAGTAACAAAAAGCCTTCATTCTTCCCTGCATCCTGTGCCTATCACAAGTCATCTTGGCTCTGCCTCACACGGATTCCCCTCTGGGACCCTGGCTGATGTAGAAGCCCCTCTCTGGGTCATGGCAGGTCTTGTGGAAGAGGAAAAGAGGGGGTGGTGGATGACATGCTGTCCCGTACAGTTTCTGCTTTTTATTAGCAACACCAGTCACATGGAATCCTCCCGCAGTCGGAGAGACACCCCAGAGATAGGCAGCAAGTATCTTGAATAATAGCACAATCTGTCACATATTTCTTGAGTTTAGATCCTTTCCTGAGTAACATCCAACCTGTGATCTTTACTCATTGCCTTGTATTTCTACCACTTCTACAAATGTTAGAACACTGCAGCCACAATTTCTTTGAGTTGTCTTCTTTCTGGTGAAATTGGCTCCAATGTCGTCATTCACCTGTTCTCTATAATTACATAATGCTCTCACCTAACAGCTCTTCAGAGCCTATTCAGCTGTCTTTGGTCATCTGGTAAGAAAATGGTTGATTTATCCTCCAAAGGGCAGTATCCCCTGACACACTCCCCTTTGGGATGATGGGTTTGGGCTGTCATTCTAGACCAAAAAAAAAGTAAGCTCTTCTTAAGCAACACTGTCTCTAATAGGTCTTCATATTTTTCATCAGCTCAGACCCTTAAGCTTTACACAAACTTTCACTGGTGAAAACTTCAGCCAAACTTTCCTTTGGCTGTTAGACCTCAGAACAGGACGATCTTTGAGCATTTCCAGACAACAGATGTCACATCCCTGACTGTACTTCAGTTAACTCAGCTATTTGAAGAAGGCTGTGAATAGGGGAAAAAAGTTATATTGCCCAAACCTTGGATTATTGCCTAGGACTGGTTCAGAATGTTGACATTGGAAACGGTCTCAGATCAAACCTGACTCCACTAAATACTATGTGACCTTGGGCAAGTTACTTAACCCTGAGCTTTTACTTCCTCATCTAACGAGATGGAGATAACAATTATCTTCTTGAGGTTGTGGAGAGGATTGAATGGCACCGTAATGAGGCTCCATGAATGTCTTCTTTGGTCACCATATCGGCTCCCAGCACTCAAACTAATAATCCCTGCTCTCACTCAAGGACCAGGATGCTCTCAGCATCTTCAAGGCTCACTCTAGTTACCCACACTCTCCTCTCTCCTGGACGTTCTCCTGGCCTCCCCAAACCCTTCATTCCCAGGTTGGCATTATCCAAGATTAACCAGTATCTCTCAAAGTTTGTATAAAAACAAGCTGCACTATGTCAGACTTACCGGCAGTTAGCATATGGAACTGGTGAGTCTGCATTTTAACAAGCTCCAGGTAGGGATACTAAATAAAAGACAGGTTTTCCAAATAAATTTGAATTTTAGGTAAACAACAAATAAAAATTTGAATATAAGTATGTTCTGTACAATATTTAGGCACACTTATACTAAAATTTATTATTTGTCTGAAATTTAAAACTAACTAAAAATATAGGACTGTATGCCCTATATTTTTAATGGCTAAATCCGGTACATCTCTTCCAAGGATTCTGATGCTTAATAAACTTGAGAATTACTGGTTTAGGAGATTTGGCAAAAATTCAAATTCAACTTTGTGCATTTTCCTAGAGGAAAAAAATGAAGCCCACAGAAATAAAGTAGGTATCCCACAAGTCCCCAAAACAAATATTGATAAGAGCAAGCGTACAATTTTCTCTTCTTCAGAATAGATGAGTTTTTGTTAGCAGCTAAATAGCAAAAGTAGGCAATCCAGCAGCCAGAAAGAAATGCACATCCTATCCTATTTCTCATACTATTCTGCATGTAGTTCGGAGCTGGGCTTCAGGATTCTCTCTCTCTCTCTCTCTCTCTCTCCTCTCTCTCTCTCTTCTCCCTCTCTCTTATCTAATATCCTCATGTTGTTGGCCGTCATCCACTCACATTCCATTTATCACTATCTCTTTTGCTCTCCCTCAAGACATCATGGGTGCATCTTCCTCTGTCTGACCGACTTCCCAAGTATCAGAATACTTCACCACATAGCCATTTTTCTTCTGATATTCAGGCTGGTCTTCAATGTCAGTCTTTTGATGGAAACTCCCTAACTTATAACCTAGTCTCTCTATCTTTTTAAAAAGATTGTGTTTATTTATTTTCAGAGAGAGAGGAAAGGACAAAGAAAGAGAGGGAAAAAAACACTGATGTGTGAGAGAAGCATCAGTGGGTTGCCTATGACACACTCCCAACTGGGGACCTGGCCTGCAACCCAGGCATGTGCCCTGACTGAGAATCAAACCTGTGACCTTTCAGTTTTTGGAATCCCACTGGACCACACCAGTCAAGGCCTGTTCTTTTGTATGGGAAATATGATAATACATAGTGTGTGCATGGTGTGTATGTACTTATAGAGTCCTTAGAGTAATCATTTACTTAGTTGATATTCACAATAAGCCTATTGCCTAGGCAGATGAAATACTGCAGCTCAGAAAATTTAAGGAAGCTGAGTGAGGCACAGGTCTGCAGTGTTTTATTTCTAGACCAAGACCCTTTTCACTTAGCTATTGCCTCATCTCAGGTTACCACACTTAAACATTGTTCAGTTGCCATTTTAGGATAGTGATTAAAGCACAGTTGTGTGACCTGGGGCAAGTAGTTTTTTAACTTCTGTAAGCCTTTATTTCCTCATTTGTAAACATAAGTTAACAGTAGTACCTACATTCTGAAGCACTGGAATTAATAAGATGACCCAGTCTAAGCACAGTGACCACACATTGCAAGCATTTAGGAGATATTAGCCATTCTTAAATCTATCCTTTGGGCTACATTTTCTCCAGTCTCTGCTCTTCTTGGTGTTGTCTTTTGGCAAATACAGACAGAGAATGAGAAATTTAGATACAAAACTAGCAAAAAGAGAAGTGTCGATGGCTAAGCAAGGAGGTGATGGTGATCTACAGCACACTTCCTCTTTCATACTTCCCCCCTCCCTGAATTCCCATGATTTCACAAGTGTGCACAGTGAAAACATTAGCCCTCTGAACTGGACTCAGCAGTCTGGAGAGTAGCTGATTGAAATACTAGGCAGGGGTGTCCAATCCATGGCCCACGGGCCGTATGTGGCCCAGGATGGCTATGAATATGGCTGAACACAGAATTGTAAATTTATTTAAAACATCATGTGTTTTTTAAAAAATGTATTTAGTGTGTTTTTGTATTTAATGTGTGGCCCAAGATAACTCTTCTTCTTCCAGTGTGGCCCAGAGATGCCAAAAGTTTGGACACCCCTGATAGGGTCTTTAGTCAAAAGTATGAAGTGGAATACCAAGAAGATTAATTTTAATTTTTGAATTTTTTCTAAATTCCCCTTTTATATTAGGCTCCATAGTAATTATGGTATCCAAAAGAAAACTGTTTAGAGCCACAATATTATCTACATTTATGTTCTTTTCCCACTGGGAACTTTAGGTGTACTAGGCAGTGTAATATCTTGATGTCCCCAGTGAATATCTGGGGAACCTCCAAGTACTTGTTTGCATTGCTTCTACTAGTATTTTCTCTAGAAAATACTCAGGGCAACAATGCTGTGGGTAATGAGAAATGAATAGTGGGCTTTTCACAAGGAAAATGAATACTAAACTATTGAAAAAGAAAAAGAAAAGTGGTCTAGACCAAGTTAGGGACGCTGTATGGTGTGGGAGGAGATGTAAGCAGAGAAGTTCCCGAGAAGTTCTCTTGTCACGACTGGGTCAGCACTTGCACAACTCTTGCCTTTCTCCTCAGAGGCAGCACACGGCCTTCAAAAGAAAAACCAAGGACTTGCTTGGGGCATAGTAGAGCAAGCGCCTCCAAAATATTCTCAAAAAATTTATATTTGATCCTTTTCAAAAGTCTAAATGTGATCATCAGTGTGGAGAAAAAAAGGGATTTTACAAGTTTGTTACTTATTTTATTTTGGGGTTAGAGTTTGTGGTTTTTTTTAACTATAGTTTTGGAAAGCTAGAAGATGGGTGGATATTATAATCTTTTTACTTTCTTTTTTAGAAACTCTAAATGTCTTAATCAAATTTAGAGTAATACTGCCTGGGGATTACTGGCTTTTTGCCATTGAGATAGGTGTCATATCCATCTGGAGAACATTAGCTTTTCTTCCTTGAAGATGTAGAATTTGTTAGCATCAATGATCATTTATATCTAACAGGGTGGATTATGCCCAAGTTTTCTACACAGGCCTTCCCATAAAAACTGCCTCAGAAATCTTCAGTGGCTCAAATACCCTGTCTTTGAATAATACAAGGAAGTAGAATACACATGGGTCATATACTTGACCTTATTCTGCCAACTGAGATTCTAACACCTTGGTGAGGCCCAATCTATTTGCTCTTATGCAACAACAGTTCAATCTCACATATATTGAGTGAGCAAGCACCGTGTATGAGATATTCACTCAGCCAATATTTTCAGCTTCTACTATGCATCATGCTTGAGAGATGCATTACAAGAAAAAGAAGAGAAGGAGGAGGAAGAGGGGGAAGAAGAAAAAACTATCTCTGCTCCCAAGGAACTTCACATTTTCTTGGGGAGAAGACATATATAAACATAATGGCAATAAAATTCATAGGTTGCCTCCATTGACTGAGAGACTGAGGGAGTAGATCCTTGAAGAAATAATAACAGCATACGGTTAGTAAAATGGGGAATGGATTCTGAGCAGTCACAAATTACTGCTGAAAAATACAGAGACTTGAGTCATGCCCTCGGGAAAGGTAGGACTTTTATTTGCATTGAAGCATAGGCAGTGGAAAACATATGGGCTTTGAGTTAAACATAATTTTAAACCTGTCTTTACCAATGAGCTGTGTGACTTTGAACAAGTTATTTTGTCGCTCTGAGCCCTGTCTCTGAATAGAAAGTGTAAACCTCTATTTACACTTAGACAGGTGCCTATGTCTAAGTAATAGTGTAAACGTCTGCTTACGCCTCTTGTCAGTCTGACACAATGAGTCTCACCAGGGTCTGATGTCAACATTTAGCTATTCAACTCTGGCAAGTTACTGAACCTATTGGTGCCTCAGGTTCTACATCTGAAAATGGAAATGATAATAAGAGCAAATCTACCTCACATGGTTGTGAGAATTCAATAAATTAATTATGAAAGGTAGTTAAAAGAACACCTACACCTGGTAAGCCCTATAATTATTTGTTATTATTACCAAGTGTCTCATGATGCAATAATATAAACCATCAAATTAGCGTACTGACTGGATAGCAGATGCCCAGTTAAGTTTTTTTTAATTAAATAGAGTGCACTGTGCTAAACACAGTAAGAAATGTAAACCTGTATTTTTAAGGAGAAAAATGAAAGAAATTATAGCCTAGTCATAAGTAATATTTAGAAGCAACCATAAAAAAAGAGCAAGAAAGAACAGATATGTCCTATTGATAGTTCAGGAGAATAAGAGGTCAGGAAGAAGAAAATAAAACTATAATGAAGACATACTTCTCAGACATGGGAGTCTAGGGGAAGGAGTGGGTGTATTCTTCTGAGTGGAAGGAAAAATAATGATCCTTGAGTCAGCAAGACAAAGGTAAGTAGGCTGTTGCTGGTGGACCAATATAAGACATTCCTGGCAAAACCAACAATGTGATGTGTTCAAAGGCATAGAAACTTGAGAAGGCTACATGTGTTACAGAGGAAAACAAATTATTCAAGGTACATGGGTCACAAGGTGTGAACTTGGGCCTATCATGTGGCTGATGGAGATACAAAGGTGAATAATATATGTAAAAAATCTTTTTGGATGATGATGCTGGAGATTGTTTTAATTCATTTTTATTTCCTCGCCTTCCTCCCATCAAATCACTTCCCTCATGACATAACTTGATATAAAGTTTTTTTCAAATTGTAATGAGGCCCCAAATAAGGATCTTTCATTAAGTACCTTGTTTGTGCAGCTGTCTTCCCTCACTCCCATGTCCCTGAAGGGCATGGACAATATAGAATTCTTTTTAGAGTCCGTGTGGCCTTCGTGAAGAGTAGGTAGTCTATAAATAATTGCAGAATTGAACTGAATTGCTTTGAGAACTTTAGTGCTCTAGAAGGGATCCCCTTCACAACTGGGTGGCAAATTCTTTCAGAAACTGGATGTTGGGTGTTTTTGTTTTTAAGAGTGTATAAATAAGCTTGTGAAGATCCCTTTTCTCTGGTTTAACAGCATCTCCATGGTAATTTTTTTAGTCACTGAACATTCAAAAACAAATGTGTGGGGTTTTTTTTACCTTAAATCAATGTCCATTACTGTTTATGTTTTGTATAGTGAATTCCCTGGCTTTTCATATTTTCACCGTGGAATTATTCAAGTGAAAAGATAACATTTTGTCAAATCTATTAAACAGGGAGATTTTAAAATGAGGTAGAAACTTTGACCTAGCAATTCTACTTCTAGAACTTTATCCCACTTACACATACTTACACATATCTCCAAAGATATATATATATATATATATATATATATATATATATATATAAATAAATGTTTATTGTTTACTGAAGCATTGTTTGTAAAAAAAAAGGCAAGTAACAACCTGGCTCTCCTTCAATTAAGAATTGATTAAATAAATTGTGGTATATACATATAATTAAATATTATGTAGTCATTCAAAACAATAATGTAGGTATATATGGGTTTACTTTAAATCATTTCCAGGACATATTTTTAAATTAAAAAAAAAGAAAGAAAAGAAAATCACATTATAGGTATAAGAAAGAAATTCCCATCAATGAGATTACCTGTGTGTGCATTTAATGTATTTATTCACTACATATGAATACTGTTGAAGGGGTTCAGAAAAGGCCTCCCCCAAATGTGCTGCTTTGGCATGTGAATTATTTCGAGCTTAAAGCAACCAAGACTCTGCCGACTCAAGAAAAACTTTACCTCTCCCTTAATTACCTAAAAGAATTTAGTCAACAGGCATAGCCCACATAAATTTTCATCTGTATGACCTGTCTGAATGGCAGGACAAACATCTAATTTCTAAACATCTGCACTTCTATTGTCCTGCGAATTACCCTCCTCTTTTCTGAAGCCTCAGGCCCCCATCCCACGCCTTAGCTCAGGGTAGCTTATGAGCCTCAGCTGCCAACTTGTCCTTAGGTTTTATTGTCTCTGTGGGGCCTCCTATATATGCAATTATATCTGGTTTTCTCTTGTTTATCTGTCTTATGTTATATTGATTATTATACCAGCCAAAGAACCTAGAAGGGTAGAAGTAAATCTTTTTCTTTCCTACATTGTGTTATACACAAAAACATCTGAAAAGATAAGCAAGAAAGTATCATAGTGATTACATTTGAATGAGTTAGGCATACCTTACATTGCATATTTTTTGTAATCTATGGTTTTTATTATGCTAAGGTATTTTTATTACAAATTTTTTAATTAAAGAAAGAAACCTAATGGAGAGAAGCCATTTCTGGTCAATTCTATAGTGGCTTATTACAGACTAAGTAATATACAGTCTGGACATAACTGATCATATTAGTGAACTGATAGTTCCCAGTCTTGATTTTATTACAAGGGCATTTTCAAGTGTGTATAGGATTGTTTTAAAGATCTAAAAATATGGCAATTCACTTTAATTTTTAAAAAAATATATTTTATACACTGTAGGAAAGAGAGAGGAATTGTTTTAAAAAAAAGAAGCAGTGCCCTAAAGAACGATCCATTGCATTCCTGTGTGTTTTAAAAACTGAGCACAAACTAAGGAAAGTTGTTCTAATAGACTACACAGGAAAACTGCTTTAAATTTCCTGTATTCAACTGTCAAAAATCACCAGAGAGCCTATTGCTCTTAACTTTAGCTCATTTGAGTAATGTTTCTCTTTGCTCTGGAACAGAGTTAGCTCCTAGGGGAAAAGTCCAGCTTTTCAGTTTCTGCTTTTCATGGTTTTTGTCTTCCCCTGGGTGTCACTGAAGGTCAGTCACACAGATAAGCATTATGCCCAGAATAAAACTGGCTTTGTTTATCTGGACTAATAAATGAATGGAACCAGTTATTTTCATTGGTTTGGTCTGGAAGGAAACCAAACTAACTTTCACAGACCTTAAATTGGACCTACACCAAGCTTCTTGTCCTCGTTAGTAATAAGAGCAATAATGAACCCACGTATAAAAGTAAAAATGTTTATAAAACTAATACTTATTTACTTCTGGGAAAGGAAATCTGAGGGAAACTAAGAACTGACATGGGGGGCTCTGAGACCTGCTTCGTTTCCCTGTCTGTTGCTCTGAAGTTTGCAGGTCAATGGAACCTTTCTCTACGTTCTGGAGGCTTCAGTTTCTCTCTGGTCACTTATTCTATTCCAGTTTTTCTGCTTTATGCATATGAACACAATATTTGTTTGGTAGCCTCAAAAGTTTTGCATAAATCTGTTTAACTCTGGAAACTTTTACAACTCACAATTGTATTTCTAGGGTTCCTGACAAGTTAGCATTTTTTATTTCACAATTCATTAATGAGGCAATGAAATTTTGACTTTCATTATACACACGTAATAAATGTTTTCATCAGTAATCTTTACTCAGTTTATGAAAGCAGTCCCTGACTCCGTTCAAAGGGCACTGTGGTCCCCATTTAAGACTCACAGTTAGCCTTTTAATTATACACCCAACATTGCCCCTTAATGTATTCCCATGGAAAGAGATAAAAGTATTTAACTTAATTATCATCTTGTTCAAAGATAGGGACAATGTCTTGGACCTGCTTAAGTGGCTATTGTTCTAGGGTTCAAAAGTAACTTAGCTATTTTTTCCAAGAGTTATTTTGGATATTTACTGAGAATGAAATAAACTCTTTATTGAAAAAAGGAAAAATTTGATAAGAACTTAAAGAATAATTTTTCATAGTATGTATTTTTTAATGAAAATCACTTATTGTCTGTGATTAAAAGTAATTCCCATTTGTGGAAAAGCAAAATCAGACAAACATTGAAAGGAAGAAAGGAAGGAAAGAAGGAAGGAAGGAAGGAAGGAAGGAAGGAAGGAAGGAAGGAAGGAAGGAAGGAAGGGAGGAAAAGAGAAAAGGAAGGAAAAGAGAAATCCATCCACATTCTTAAGCACTAAAAAGAAAACCACTATGTTAACATTTTCATGTCTATTCTTCCAAACAGTTAAATGGATAGACATGAGGTACACACACGCATTTTTTTTTGTGAAACTGGAGTTATACCATACTCTTTCAATTACCAATATACCCCTGAGCCCTTTAAATATATAAAGATAGATAATTAGATAGGTATGCAGACAAATAGACCGATGTCCACCTCACTGGCTATAATGCTGTGGGATGTCTATTGTACGCATTTTATCAGTCTATTCTTAACGAACATTTAAGTAATTCCAATTCAATTTTAAAGAATACAAATATTCATATGGGATTGTTTGATGATCTCTTCTGGTTTTATTCCTAAAAGTACCAACTTCAGACATTTACAACGTTTGAAAGGTATTCTTATCTTACACTCCACAGTACTGTTTTAATATCTGTAAAGGGCAGTTTCTACATCACGGGAAAGGTATTTGGAAAGAGCCTTTGGGTGAAAGGAAGTGGTGAGGAGGGATGAAGGACTAAGAGATGAAGATGATACTAGATGTAGTTCTTAAAGTAAGATAAATCATCTGTGAGCAGGTAGAGCAAAGAGTACAGCTCAAAGACTTAAAATAATAATAATAATTAAAAAGGTATGTGTTACATGAAGTCAGGAACCAATTCAACAATGTTGCTAAGAAACACTCTTGTGAGCCAGTGAGTAACCCAAAAGTTTCAGCTTGAATGAGCTGGAAAGTCACTCTTTTGCCCAGGAGACAAAGACAGCACGAGACTTTTCCTAAATCTAGTTTCAAACATAAGATTCCTAATTTTCAATGGGTTGTTAAAAACAAGCCCTCCTTTCCCCACGATTGAAAAAAATGTACGGTCTTCTTTTCCCTCACACATCTTCAGTTTGGACCAGGACCTACTGGGTTAGATCTAGCTGGCAAACATCCTCCAGGACAACATACATTTACAAATAGAAGCTATTATTTTGGGAATATTCCAAAGTGAATCAAGATACTTCTTACACTTCTACAAATATTTACTGTACCTTGTGTTTATTAAAAGGCTAAAACTACAGAGATTATTAGCATTGCAAAGCAAGCTTTGGCAAACCTTTTAAATAGGAAAATGTATCCTCTTGGCTATTATTGTTAAATCTGCTGCATTTTCTCAGGTGCCCGGCCTCACCAGCTGACACCGCTTCATATCTGCAAGCCTTTCCTTTCCCAGTCCAGCTCTGAACACTTCAGCCTTTGACTTCATTTATTTCCTCAGAGCCCTCCTAAACAGAGCTCACTTATCTGATGAGCTCCTTCAAAAATTAATGGCTAATGGTAGTTCAGTGTCTTACTACTCCAGGCAAAAAAGCATTTAAAAGTGGCTTTTAGTGCCTCCATTGAAAGAAATCTGTTTTTTAATATATAAAGGGAATTTAGGCTTCTTATAACAGGTTGTTTCAGGTAAATTCACAATCACAGCAAGTAAGGCAAGAGCTCTTGGTTTGTAGTCGGTTATAGATATGGTGGGGATACTGACAAATATTTCAGTGGGGCTTTAATTTTAATTTCATCAAAGTAATGCATCTATGCATACTATAAAGAAATAAAGTGGCACTTTAAAGCTTTTAATAAAAATAGCTTGTTCCTGTTCCATTGTCTTAGCTCAAAAGCAAGATTTTCAACTCTAGAATTGTTTATAATCTGTATCCCCAAACTTCTCAAGTACCTGATCACTCATATTGAATTTTCAATATGAGATATCATTATTGATTTCTCTGTATGAAAAGTGCAAATTAAGAGGTCTGATGGTTACTTTCTACCACAAAAATATAAGCCTTTCTACCTATAACCCCACTGTATTTATAGCATGCTCTGGGGTTAAGTCAGTGTTTAATAGTTATACTCATCACTGAACCGTACTGTGTTTTGTGGCTTCCACATTTTCTCTTGTATTAATTTTGTGTTTTCTTTAAACACCAAATAGCCATGTGCTATTTTGCTTCCTTTGCCATGTGCTATTTTGCTTCTTTTGCCTCCTAGGTACCTATCATTCACACCCTCAAATTTCCTGACATGGCTGTTAGACTCTTAGTGACTAAGACCCATTAGGTGAGCTCTCCGTACTATTTTCTAGTGGAGACAGTCTCCCTGGGCTCTTTGTCCTTTTGCACTCCAGGCCTGCTGCACCGCTGTGGCCCTGGAAACTTCCTTTGTCCTTCTCCTGCATACTCCCATTCTTTCCCATTTGAAATTTATCCTATTGTGGCTAGCATTTCCTGCTTTTCTCTCTTTTGTTTTTATTTACTCTCTGATTTTGAGGAAGCAAATGATTCAGTGGCTCATTAAGAAAGAGGACTGCGGAGGGGTATTGAGAGGGATGGGTAGGTGAAAAGGTGAAAGGGATTGCGAAGTACAAATTGTCAGTTATAAAAAGAGTCATGGAATATTTATAAAATATAGCGTAAGGAAAATAATAATATTGCAGTAACTATGTATGGTGTCAGCTGGGTACTAGATTTATTGGCAGGATCATTTTGTAAGGTATATAAATGTCTGGTCACTATGTTGAACAGCTGAAATTAATATAATGTGACATGCCAACTATAATTGGAAAATGGGTTTTAAAAAAATAATAAAGCATCTTCCACAAAATATAAAAATAAAATGGGGACTTGATAGGTAAACGTATTGAGGTACCACAAGTCAGAAATATCTTTATTGCATCCTCGAGTTTGATTGTGGTTTGGCACAGTACAGAATTCAAGGTTGGAAATCATTTTCCCTCAGAATGTTGAAGGCAGTGCTCCAGCTGGAACCGGGCCCATCTTGGCTTTTGAGAAGTTCAATGAAATCTGCTCTTGGTTCTAAATTCTTGTCACAAGAAATGATTTTCCTCTCAGGAAAACTTTCAAGGTCCTTTCTTGATTCCTGGCTTTCTGACGATGAGCCTTGGTGTCGGTCTTTCTCCCCTCATTGTGCTGAACCCTTGCTAAGTCGCTTTACCCTGGAAATGTGTCCTTCAGCTACAGATATTTTTATTCTGCTATTTCTTTGATAATGTTGTCACCTCTACTTTTTCCTCTTCCTTGTTTCTGGAACTCATTAATTGGATATGAACCCTCTGCTTTTCTCGTCTTTTCTAGCATATTTTCTCTCTGTTCTTCTGTTTCTGAACCAAATAAATTTTGTTTCAATGTCTCTGTTTTTTACTCACACTGTTATATATTCTTCTTAATTTTGAAGAACTCTATTTTTTTAAGTCGTTTAAAATAGCATTCTTCTTTCGATTTATGGGTGCAGAATATACTTTTATCTTTGAAAATATTCACCTAGCTCCACGAATGGTTCCTAATATAAGGTATAATAGTTTAGACTCTATTGTCAGTTTGAATGCCAGTGCTACCATTGAATAAGACAAATGACCTTGGGCAAACTACCTGAATTGTGTTTATCAGTTTTCTCAGTAAAACAGAAATAGGAAGAGTATTCATGCATACAGTTATTGGGAGGTACAAGTGACATTACTATGTACCAAGCACTTAGAATGTAAGTGTCCTCTGAATCTCTTTTTTTCTGTTTCATTTTGCTTTAGCCTTAATCTTTTGTGTTAGACACTTCCCAGTGCCTGGTGATCCTTGATTGTGTGTTCATATTTAAGAATAAGGAACTAAATAGCTACTTGGAAGTGTTCGGTGTGCCTCTTCACTCACCCCTGAAGTGCCATCCGTGTTGGAAAGCTAACTCCCTAAGCAGTTAATGCTGGAGAGACCACAACAGGGCAGAGAACAGGGCTTGAGGAACGTCTGCTGTTGGCTTCCCTTGCAACCATGTGAGGCACCCCAAGTGACAACCACTTCCCAATTACCTCCAGTCAACCTCCCAAACCATCAAAAGCCATGAAAGTAATAAATGACTGCAGTGAGTTCTGCCACTAAGGTTTGCAACAATATATAAATAACGCACAGGAGAACAGACTCCAGCATAAGCAAAGGCCCCACCTACTATCACATCTCGTGACTGGTATCAATTAGTTGTCCAGAAACAATCTCCCAATCTCTACTTCTTTAGAGTCTACTAGACGATGCCCTGTGTGATTCTCTATGGACATTAAAAATGTTTCTTTTCAATTCAAAATATGTCATAGAATCATAGCTGGGGGTTATAAGGAGGAGATGCCCCTGGAAGGCACAGTAATCATTTGTGTTCTAAGTATTAATTGTTACCCGGACTAATAACACTGTTTTTCTTCTTTGACTCTCATCAGTTCCCTCACTCATCTGAATTCATCTGAATTCATTCCTATTCAAGAAACAGAATTTCAGGAAAGAGATTCCTCTACAAACTCAGAAGAGTTCTTCAAATTAAGGGAAAAGAAAGGCAAATGGGAGTGCCAGAGGAACCTTCTCAGAAGTTCAATCAATCTTTTGAAAAAAAGTGCCCACAAACATTGAGACTTGACTCTTGAAGCAGATAACTCAGCATTAAATGATTTGCAGACTAATTGCAAGGAGTGTGTTTGTTTAAACCATGGAGCAGCTATTATACTGGGACAAGGGATTTTGGGCTTTGAACATCTTGACAGAGACCTTGAGTCAAAAACATCTATTTCATGTCAATAGACATTGCTTACATTTCACTGCTCAATTTATTTCCACCACTGAAAATGAGATTAGACTTCCCTTCAAAAAGTCATCGCTTCTTTAAAGCAGAAAGTAGTCAAGGAGATCTCACAGGGGACAAGGTAACTAAGCATCCAAATTGAAATGCTTAAATTGAAACAGCTGTAAACCATGAAATTAGCCATTTAAAATGTAACTCAAACTCAGCCACACTTATTGAAAAGTTTACTCTGAGTTCATTTGAAATATTTTGAAACTTCAAGATGAATATCATATTAAGTTAGCTCTGGAAGTTTTACCTATTCTAATTTTACTCAATCACGGTGAAATAGGGAGAGCTAGTGTAAGCTGCCTGGAAGATATTTACTGAAACCACTGTCATTGCCATTCACAGTGGAACCTTAACCCTCAGTTAAGTGGTGGGTATAAGAACATGCTGAGGATGAAAATCTATCCTATAAGTGATTTATGTTCAAAGAAGAAAAGATGGATATCTTTCAAAATCTTACCAGCCTCAGAAATAATTCAGTCGCTGTTTTAATAGAGCACCTCTTTGTGAAGTGGGCCACGTGGCCTAGACAGTTGTCAACAATGGCACAGAGCAGTGGCTTCAAACTTGAACATGCATTAGAATCACTTGCAGGGCTGGATGAGCCACAGATTTCCAGGCCCTATTCCCACCGCTTTTGATTCAGTCACTCTGGAGTGGAGCCTGAGAATTTACATTTCAAACAGGTTCCCAGATGATGCTGATGCCGCTAATCAATGGACCACGGTGGGAGAGCCACCGAAATAGAAAGATCAGAATCACTGTGATGAGGAGCCCTAAGTGATGTGTATTTGTGTATGATCCCATACACCGCACGCATACAAATACAAACACACATCCACAGCAAAACCAGCATTTTTAGGAGGAACCATTTGTATTCCTTGGTAGTTTACATGTTCCTATGAAAAATAACATAAAACAAAATAAAATAAAAGCGCAAGCTCACCTAGAGATAATGCAAAAACTAGATTGGTAGTCTAGATAATAATCACCTTCATAGTGAAATCACTTTTGTTAAGCATTCTACTCACATTCCCAACTTTAGACCTTATAATAGCATTATAATGAATGTGTGTGCATCCCTCCTTTTACATATAAGAAAACTGATGCTTAAAGAGATTAATTAGGAAATAAGATGACCACTTCTCCTGGTTTGTCTCAGAGTGCCCCAGCTTGTGGGACACTCACAGCTAACACCATGAGACTCCCTGGTAAGCCAGGATGGTTGCTTGACCAAGGTGCCATTTAACCTGCCTTCTATAAATCATCTAGAAAGGAAAAGGAATAGATTGTTTATCTTATAGCAATCCTTAATACTGGAACTAGGTTCAGAGATAAACTGTCAAGAATATAAGATTACAGTTCTCTTAGAGAAGAAACAAATAATATTTAATATTGATGGTATTAAATGAAAAAACACATAGTCTGTAATGTATGTTTGTTATCTTGTTTTATAACATTTAATTAGGCTATGGGAGACAAGAACACAAAGGGATAGGTAAAACTCAGAAGATTTATTAAGCATAGATTAAGTAAATAGTAACCTGTGAGACATGCTCAATTTAGGTAAGTAGAACATATAAGGTCTGTCTGGAAAAAGTCCAGCCATTATTATTATAATGAGAATGGTTTGCATGACACCAATGTAACCAAGGAGAGTGGACTGGAATGTGCATGTGTGAACAATGACGACTTCACTGTACTAGTCAGTGGGGCTGGTGGATGCCATAGAGTGAGCATGTGTACTGTGTAGCTGTCCCATTCCAAATGACTGAGTGAGTGGAGTGACAAATCTGCATCAAATTTTGCATTAAGCTTGAACATTCCTCTGTGGAAACTATTCAGATGATTCAGAAGGCTGCAGCTGTGGGCAACTGGTGATTGGCAGCTTCAGCACAACATGCCTGCTCATGCATCACATCTTGTGCAGAGTTTTTTGGTAAAACATCAAATCACCCAGGTTTCTCAGCCCCCCTACAGCCCAGATTTGGCACCCTGTGAGTTCTGGCTTTTCCTAAAACTAAAAGCACCTTTGAAATGGAAGAGATTTCAGACCATCGATGAGATTCAGGAAAATACAACAGAGCAGTTGATGGCAATTGGGAGAACTGTGTGAGGTCCCAAGGTGGCTACTTTGAAAGAAACTAAGACATCATTGTCCTATACATAGTGTTTCTTCTATCTTGTATCTTCTTCAATAAATGTCTCTATTCGTCATAGTACATGGCTGGGCACTTTCTGAACAGAGCTTGTATGCGTGTGGATATAGATAGAAAGGGATATAAAAACTGGGTGACCCTAACTATTTATCATAAACTAAATTTCCATGAGTCGTATGAGATACCAAATAGTCATGTCACTCAAAGTATACAATATAATGTGGTAAGCACTCACAAAAGGAGCTCTTAAACCAGATGTTAAAGAGAGGGTTTCTAGAAGGGGTGATACCTAAACTGAATTCTAAAGGTTCTGAGGAGGTAAGGGGGAGGTGGAGAGAGACATTCAGATAATCAGTAGGTTTATAGACCCAGGACAAGGAATCACTCTTAGTTGATCTTATGAAAATGGTCAATATCAAGAAGAAAGCACAAACTAGACTGCTACCCAGAGTGCAACTCAAGGGGCTCACAAACTTGTTAAGGCAATAATAAATAAGACTGTGTACTCTATGACTTGCTTGTATTGAAAAGAGCTCAAAACATGTACGGACGCCATCAGTAATATTGCATTTAGGCTAGGCCTTACAACTATGGAGAGATTTGGACTTATCAAATCAAGTCAAAAGAAATTAAATTTTGGTTATCATAGATGTTTACTGAGGGATCAAAGGGTTTTCTTTTAATACCAAATAGAGTGACTGAAAAGGGTAAAGTCTTGACTGGTATTTCTCAAATAGAAAATATTATCATAATCATTGTCATCACAGTCATTATCATCTCTATATTATTTAAATGAATATGCATTGTGCTGAGTGATTAGCATACATTATCATACTGAATATGCAACACTATAAAGTAGGTACATTTAAATCCATTTTAACTGAAAATAAGGTTCTGAGAGTTGAGGTTTATACAGCTAACAAATAAGTGGCAGAGTTGGTATATGAACCTTAATGTTTATGATTCTGAAACCCTACTGTGAAATGCTTTCTGATAATGGATGTTTAAACAGACTTTAATTCACATAATTTAAATTAGTAAAAAAATCAGCAAAATTTGATAGCACCAGGTGCTATTCCAAGTGATTTTCATGATTATATAACACCTTATATTCCTTACTAGCCATAAGCAAAAGGCAAAAAGAAGATAAGGTCAAACCTTCAATTTCTCTCCAGAGAAATCTATTTATCATTAAGAAATAATGCATCATATCAAAGGAATATATGGTGTATTTTGATGGTGGAATTTTGATCATTGACAAGCATCTTTAGAACAACTTTTGTTTTTCTCCTTTTTATAGCAGGGAAAGGAAGCATGGATAGGATGACAGATGTGTGGGAGACAGTAGTGCGGAGGAATGAAAATCCTCTTTTGCCATAAGCCTCTCACTTTATTTGTAATGACTCTACTTCTGGATCAAGAATATTGTGAAAAAATATTAATGAGTATGGATTTTTGTTAGTGATGAAATATAAAGTTATTAACCTTAGTCTTTATGCATCTGCCACATACATATGTGTATGTTATAAATTCACCACCAGAAACATTGTGTGTGCGATACATTCACCACAAAAACATTAGGCATGGATGGAGGCAGTGTTACCTGTATCACTCAGGAAGATGGATCTGTCAAGGCAAAGTGGCTGGAGAGCTGGGAACTGGAGTGGGGTGGTGTCATGGCATAACAGAAAGCGGGGATTCTCATGATTGACAAAGGACCTTAAGCTGAGTCACTTCCCATCACACAATCATATTTAACTTAAAGGTGAAAGCCTTCAAGTGTGCCATCCAAAACTGAGCAGCTCTAAGGGTCAGTTCCACTTAGAATGCCGAGAAGAAAGCCACTATAGTTCCTGCACCTGCACAAAGCCCAAGAGCTGCTCTAAATCAAAAGACACCTTTGTTTCCAGCCTGCAGAGGAGTCAGCTAAGAGTGAGCCAGTCACCCTTACTACATTTTTTTCTCTCTTATTTCCTGGTCAAAAATAGTGGGAAAATTCCAGAAGCACAGAAGACATTGTTTCTTCTAGGCTCGGGATAAAATTATCTATCATGGAGGAATGGTGATGAAATTTAGGAAGGGCTACAGAGTGGAACCCAACATGTGAAGCCGTTGGAGCACCCCTGTATCATGCCCACTGTTTGTTCTTTCTGAGACTGACCAGAAATTAAATCCATCCTTGAAGACACGACTTTCATGCAGTTTCCAGGATAACTCTGTGCTCATTCATTCATTCATTCTTTAACAAATATTTACTGACTGACCTAGAACTTCCGTATGTCTTCCCATTGGATGTTAAAGCAGAGAATGGGAGCCTAACTCTACTGATCCAATGCCCGGCACCAAGAAATGAGATAGTTGAAAGGAAGATGGAGCTTGGTTTTGTATTCTCCTAATGTTTTCAGAAGCCCCTGTCACTAACAAAGGTACAGAAAGTTTATTGTGCAATGACCAGAGAATTTCTGAGTCCTGGGACATCATTTAGAAGGGTCATGGTGGTCATGCTGGTTGCCACATCCTTTTGGTACAGAGCTTGAACTGAAAGGTTAGGGAGGCATTCACTCTCTGAGCTTGTTTTCTCAAGTTCCAGTTGAGCATTAGAACAAAACCAGGCCTACCTGACAAAAAAATTAGAGATAACTTTCACAAAGAACCTGGTCATCACCTGTGAGATAACACCTTCAAAACCGCCATCAGGAGCCTGAACCAAGGATGGTCCAATTCAATTTGTAAGGGATCTAAGGTGCCGTTGAGAGTGTCAGGAAAAAAAATGCTTCACCAGATCAAAGGAGGAGATGATTTGCTTCTCCCTGGAGTCTCCCACAACTCAGGAGCTGTGGGACATGATTTGAGAAATGGCGTCGTGGAAGGAAAATCTGATGGCTTTGGGCCCGGCTTTACCTTCTTCCTTGAGTCGTGACCTGGAGAAGCCCTTTATGTGTGTTTGCTGGGCAGAAAGAAAAACCAGAAGTTCATGGAGAATTAAAGTCTTACTCTCCTTGTTTGAAAAAGATATTTGGCAAGAATCACTATATAGTTTCACAAGCATTAGTCACTGAGGGATCTAAATTAGGAAAGAACAGGAAAACCTGTTGATACCAGTCTCTCATCAGGATGACCTGGACTGACCAGGCTGGCTCTGCTACCCAGTCTGGCCACTGGCTGTCAAAGGTGTCAACTTTTAGAGGTGTTCTCAGGTCATGTTTAGCTTTAAGTATAATGGAAAGACCTATCATTCTGATGAAACTCAGGATATGATTTGTGTGCATTTGTCTGTTTAATTTAACAGAAGAGAGACAGCAATTTCCGTGAGAGGAAGAATAAGTGAATAAATAAATGAATGTCAGCAAAAACCCATGAAGAGTTATGTGATTATATTTGGAAAATTTTTTAATGATGAAGAATATGGTAAGAATGAAACAGAATGATAAGAAGAAACACAGCCACTAACTTAATATTATTCAATTATTTGAAGATAAAGCCAACACACGTAGAAGGTGCCGTCTGAAAAAGCTTCAGGGAAATGGAGCAGAAAGCTGATCACCCAGAGCCTGCCTTATTTCTGGCCTTAGTGTTAAAACAATATTTCCTTATTGCTCAAACCAGTTTTTCTATTACTCACAGTTAAAAGCATCATACTATTCAACATCAATGCATTTACTTTCACTGAGGCGTATTTTTCCAATAACCAGAAGTGTATTTATCTCCTACTACACAGACACTCCTTCCTGTGTTAGATCTAGAAAGCCAAATTAGGTGTCAGATGCTAATCTCCTCTCTGTTTCTCTTTCTCTTTCTTCTCCCCAGGGGTAGAGTTCTTTAAAAGGGAATCTGATAGTTAGGGGGTAGTTGTTGGGAGGATTTTAAGTGTCTTTAGAAATCCTGTTGTACTGTTGCTACCCAGGAACAGTACCCCTCTCTTGTTAGGAAATTCATTGCACTGTGGAGGAAGGTCTTTTGTCCCTCTTGCACAGTGGAAGAGATGGTCTGCCCTTGTCTTCTTTGCTTTTGTCTGTAGAAACCATCATGGCCTTAAAGAATTATAACATAAGCCTCAAATGTAAGCAGTGAAATTTTATAGTAGCCACATTTTTAAAAGTAAAAAAAAAGGCAAAATTAAATTGACGATGTATTTTATTTAATCCAAATACCTATAACATATCATATAAAATTATTAACGAGTTATTTTATATTCTTATATTTGTACAAAGCCTTCAAAATTCTGTGTGTATTTTACGCTTACAGCATTTCTAATTTGGACTAGCCACATTGCAAATGCCCAACAGACACCATAGTTGTAGCTACAAACAAACTTCCTTCACTTCTGTTATAGTGTAAGGCATACAGGGCTGGAAAAAAGTGGGTTTACAGTTGCTCGTATGGAAAAAGACACGCAGGCTATGGCTATTGTGATAGTTTCATTAACTCTGTGTTTTGGGTACTCACAACTGCAAACCTGTTTTGCCCACCCCCATAGAGACACACGACATTTGATACATTTGACTGGGTGACTGCATTACCTTGTTGTTACACTCTTCATTAAACTCCTGTCGCTCCATCCCTATGACTGATGAATGCGATCTTTTAAATGTCACATGTATAATATGGAGGTGCAAGCCCATCTTCTTGATAGATACAGGGAGGCCATTTCTCTTTATCCAAGGATTTGCTTATTTCCTGGATGCCACTTTTACAGCTATTAGAGGGGAATGTTGTGATCCATCCTAGGAACTCTTACTTTGAAACTACGTATTCACCAAAAGTAAACACTCGTGAAGTGTCTGTTTGATCCTTGTAAAACGAGTAACTAATGCAGCAAACAGATACTCGGGCAAAAGCAAAACTTTGCTAGTTGGTCTTATTTTTAATAATTTTCTAAATTAATTAATTAATTTATTTATTTTGAGAGAGGGGGGAAGGGAGGGAGAAAGAGAGGGAGAGAAACATCAATGTGTCATTGCCTCTCATATGCCCCCTACTGGGGACCTGGCCCACAACCCAGGCTTGTGCTCTGACTGGGAATTGTACTAGTGACCCTTTGATTTTCAGGCCAGCACTCAATCCACCGAGCCATGCCAGCCAGGTGCTAGTTGGTCTTTTAAAATAAAAAAAGGCTCACGGACATGGACAACAGTGTGGTGATTGGGGAGTGGGGTTGGGGAGTGGGTGGAGGTGAGGAGGACATAAGGAGGATAAATGGTAATGGAAAATATACAATAAAAATACATGGGGAAAATGTGTTTTTATCTGATTAGTTGCATTCCATCTTGAAAAACAGATTAACTGAGTACAACAGACAGTGCACCATGCTGGAAAGAACATGGGCATCGAAATCCAATTTGACTATTGCTTACGAGCTGTAGAACATTGGACATCTTTGTTAACTTCTCTGTACCTCAGTTTCCTCACTTGTAGAATGACAATGATAACATACTATGCCTGAGACTGTTTTACCTCGGTATCCATTCTTCTCTTCTTTATCATTTATGACCCTCCCAAAGTTAGCCAGACACCAGGATGCCCAAAATAAAGTCCATGTTTCCAGCAACTAAGTGCGCTTATGTGATTAATTTCTGGCCAAAGGAGTGGCAAGTTCAGGAAGTTTCCTTAACAGAAGAGGAAGGATGCACCTTTCCCCCCTTTCCTTTCCTGCAAATTGGAACTCAGACCTGATGAGTGGAGTCGGAGCAGTCATCTGGAATCATGAGTTATAAGCTGTGTATTGAGGATGCCTGAGCAAAGGCAGGAGTCTCAGTCCATTATGATCATGGAATCTCCACAAAAGCCCTAGATCATTTCCCCAGGCTGTTAGAGAAGAGAGAAAAGCATTTTTTTTGATAGAGTGATTGTCCTTACGTGTTTCCTATAATTTGCTGCTGAACCTAACATATGCCTAATCCTCAGGATGTTTTGAGGATTAAATGGACCGGTATAAACCAAGTAGTTTGTGTAGTGCCTAGCACAGGGGAACACTAGCAATACTAAGTACTTGACTGCTATTATTATCAGGATAAAATAGGTCCATAAAAGAGTTAAGCTATCTCTGACTGGTGTGGCTCACAGGGTTGAGCTCCAGGCTGTGTACCAAGAGGTTGCCTCTTTGGTTCTGGGTCAGGGCAAATACCTGGGCTAAGGACCAAGTCCCCAGCTGGGAACATCTGGGAGGCAACTGACAGATGTTTCCCTATCTTTCCCCCTTTCTTCCCCTCTCTCTATAAATAAGTCGGACCTTAAAAAAAAGAATGAAGCTAAGAGTCAAGTGAAAAATCAACATTTAAAATGCATTGTAATCTGTAAATGTAAAAATCACTGTATAAATGATGGCCATAATTATCATCATCATTATTAAATTGTTACAAGAAACTGCCAAACTGCGTGCAGCAAATTCCACTTGCATCAATCTATTTAAGCCGTTGAACAGTAGATGCAGACTTCTCTACTATGTCAGGTTTACTTAGCATTAGTCAGTTGTGAGTGTGTATAGGCTTGTCATTGTATTGATGCTTTAATACTTAAATGAAATACTCATTTGGGTAGTATAACAAAAATGCTTAGAATCTATTTAGACAATGACATCATTTATTCATTTACTTTTACCTTTGAAAAGTTCTCTATTACAAAAATCAGTGTAATGTTTACAGTTAAAATAAATAATCATGTTAGAGACTTAAATAAAAGAGAGTCCATCCCCTTCCTTTTTCTTCCCCATCTCAGCTTTTAGAATCAACTACATTAACCATTTAATTAACAATGCCTTGTGAGTAAATATCTATTTTTGTTCCATGATATAGATACACATTTTCTCTTTACAAAAATATGGAATAATTTTTGCAAATTCAAAATTACAGCAAAGAAATGTTTGCAACAAGTGTTGGTTTGGTTTTGTTTGCCAATTTAAAATATCTCTTGAGAATCTTTCCATGTCAACACATGTCCATATGTTCCATTTTTAAAACACCTTCTAGGAAGTCATTTCAACATTTTCCTTAATTGTTTAAAATTGTAAAACAAAGGAGACACTGCCCTTAAACAACAGTAGTTATCAACTTCTGAACATTGTAAGGATTTCGTTAGATAATTAAGGGAAGTGCTTAGCTCATCTTGTACTTTCAGTTTACAGACCTTGCTTGGGCTCTGCTGTGCGGCTGAGGTGAGTACCACGTGCTGGGAGGACTGTCAGAATCAGATTAGTTCTCTTTAGGGTCTGCCCCCCATGTGCCTTCCTAGCTCAGGGCCAAAACTGAACCAGAAATACAGCTCATCCATCTGCCAGCTAGTGACATGGCAAAGAAGGCATTTAGCTTCTAGGGCATTTTGAGAACCTAAATGAACACTTGTTGGAAGGAGAGAACCCGCTGGGTGGAGCTCACTGGCCTTTGAGAGAAGTAAGCATTTAAATTAACCTAAAGACTTCCGAATGGCTGCCAGAAGACCTGCGAGGCAGCCTGCACTGGAGAATTGAATCATCCGGTACAGCCCGTCCCCGGGAGGAGTGGGGGGTGAGGCTGGGGCGTGTCAAAGGAACCCGGAAGGGGAGTGACTGATGGCTCTGGGGCGAGGAAGGGCTGTGACAGGAGCCCTGTGGTGACAGGCTTTGTCACCACAAAGGGGCAAATGCTAAACCAGCCTTGATAGATGGTGTGGCCTTCACCTTGTAAATCTGATAATTTTGTCCTTCCCCAAATGTCTTAAGTGTAATTGTACCAGAGCCTGATAAAGACTGCATAAGGGAAAAATGAAATAGACTTTTGAAAAATATATCCACACACATCATTGTGCCTTCAAAATATTTGGTGCCCATGTAAACAATGTTAAAAACAAATCCAAGAGCACCTCATTTCCTAAACTGGAGTGTTCAGGAATTTCCATGTGACTGGGGTCAGTAGTAACAGTGGAAAAATCACCGCCTAACCCTCTTCCTAAACATTTCCAACTTCTCGTGAAACTGGAGCCCTAAATGGTCATAACTAGATAAGAAATGACACTGGGCTCAGTACCATCACATACGTTTTTGCTCTGTACGAAGGAGTCCGAGACTCTGAAATCCATCCCTTAATCACTCTTGAAAAACTCTGTGCCTTAAAGAAGGGATTCCTTTCTACAATATGTCCACCGGAAGGGAGAGCCTTTGGATAATTCACACAAAGGCTTGGCTCGTGGAAGTCTTGCCCTGGCTAGGTTTGAATCTCAGACATAAGCTTTTCAGGCCGTCATTCCTGCTGACATTCTCAATGCTCTAGGCTTGTAGAATCATGGAACTTAGAACCAGTTAAATACCTCAAAATGACCAACTCCAACTCATTTTATAGATGAGAGAACTGAACCCTGGAGAAATAGTTTTGCCCAAGTTTACATAGCTAATGATGATGTTTATTCAATGACATTATGATATAATTTTTTATGAGTTTATTCATAGACTGTTTTTACTAATGCAGCACTAAAACTTTATTATATATTTATTGAGGTTTAAGCTATAATTTCAAGCAGACGGGAGAAAATAAAAGCAATTCTGCTTAATGTTTAGATCATAAAAAAGATTTGGCCCTCAGCACAGACTTTCACATCCTGGTATTTTACTATTTTTCTAGGTTTATAATAAAAATGTGGTGGTTACTTCCTCTGAGAAATCTTTCCTTCCTTCTCCAGAACTGGTTGGGTAGCCTTCCCATGTGCCTGTCCATCACCGTGGGCTTTATCTCTGATCACATTTGTGACACTGTATTGTAGTTGTCATTATAATTCTTGTTCCCTGTAACAAGTAAGCTGTATGAAAATGAAAACTTACTGGTCATTTCTTTATACCACTGTATCCCCAGTACTTAAAATCATGTTTGAAACTTATAAGCAGGTAAATAAACATTTGCAGAAGAAAATAGAAACAGAGAAAGGGACTTATGTAGAAATATGGATGAAAAATGGAATTAAAAATATGTTAAGAAATACAAGTTAGAGGTAAAAATAAATGTAAAGAATCAAATAGTTCCCTCAGTTACAAAGTTTTAAGATTTCTAAGTATGTAGGTGGAACAGAGCCTGACATGGTCAGCAGCACTCTCGGTGTTTGCCTTTAGATAAAGCTCTGTCTCGTTAGTATACTATTCTATAGCATCCCCTTGACAGCTTGGTGAAGTAAGTTCAGGAAAACGCCATGTGGCAAGGAGCCACAGGTGCCCTTTAGGAATTAGGTGTGGCCACTAGGAGCTGAGGGTAATGGCCAACTGGCCTCAAATAAGAAACCAGGGCCCTTAGTCCTATGACTGAAAGGAAGTGAATTCCGCCAACAACATGAATGGGCTCCAAAGCAGATTCTTCCTTAGTTCAGGCACCAAATGAGAACACAGCTCAGGTGACACCTTGACTGCAGCTTTGTGCAACCCTAAGCAAAGGACCCAATTGAGTCATGCCCAGAATCTGGACTCACAGAAACTGTGAGAAAATAAACATGTGTTGTTTTAAGATACAAAGTTTATGGTAATTCATTATACAGCAAGAGATCACTTATATAAGGTATTAGGTTATCATGAAGCTATGTAAATAACTTGTTTCCCACTGGAAGGAAGGAAGGAAGGGAAGGAAAGGAAGAATACATCCTCAGTTAAAGTTTCTCAATTTTATTTTTAGGCTTAATTTGGTGATTTTAAAATCAGTATAGAAAGCACCCAAAGAGTAATAAAAAGCAAATATCAAATATTTATCTGATGTAGGAGGGAATGTAAGAAATTTAGGCAAATTTCTTTGGGTGAATTTTATGAACCCTTAAGACGGAAAAAGTTCTTAAGAGGTGAGGTAAACTATATTCATCTTCAAGCAAGGCTTTTTATTTTTAAAAGATTTTATTTATTTATTTTTAGAGAGAAGGTAAGAGAGGGAGAAAAAGAGGAAGAAAAACATTGATGTGAGAGAGAAACGTGGACTGGTTGCCTCTCATATGCACCTCAACTGGGGATGAACCCACAACCGAGGCATGTGCCCCGATGGGGAATGAAACCAGCAACCTTTCACTTTGTGGGATGATAGCCAAGCAACAAAGCTGCACTGGTTAGGACAAGCAAGGCTTTTTCTAACTCTCCCAAATATACAACAGCAATGATGGTGATGACGTGAGTATTTCGTCTATTCATTAAGTGCCTAATATATGTCAGACAGAATAGGAAGAAACTGATTTCTATGGAGAACCCACAATTATCCATAATATCATACTGCAAAGTATATAAATAATCTTACATTAAATAACAATAACCCTCACAGCAAGCCATACATATCTATTTTCTCCATTTTATTCATGCACCATGCACACACATGCAATAGAGACACATGGAGAGAAGGTACCTTGCCCAAGTCAATGAGCAATTAAGTTGTGAAACTAATTCAAACCCATATTTGATAGCTCTCACTATCTGTAAATTCCCCGAGACAACCTGATTTCCAATTATCATGCCATATTTTAAGCCAAGAATTCTGATTCACTCCAATCATTTTATACTAGAAAAACAGTAAATATGCTATAAAGTGAAACAAATTTAATTATTGAGGAAAGATGTGAAAAGGCAATTTATAGAAGAGAACTCCAAATGGCTAATGGGTGTGTGGTAGAACGACACCCTCACTAGTAATCAGAGGATCACAGAACAAAACCAGTTATCCATTTACACTCATCAGGTCGGTAAAAATTAGAACCTTTAACAATACCAAGTGCTGGCGAGACTTAGAAACTTAGTCAGTAGCCATTTACAACTGATGAAATCAGTTTGCAATATTTGAAGACTGAGCACTAGAGTCAGCTACCTAGTTTGTAGAAACTGGGAGCTGGTGTGCACTTAGATCTCTTATTAGGAGAACAGACAAGTAAAATATGTCAAGTGCACACTGTGGAAAAATATGTAGTGGCGAGAAGGAATTAGTACATATAATACCATCCTAGATATAGCATTGAATGAATAAAATATATAGCAGAGGATGAGATCTGGTATACAATACCAATTATGTAAATTAAAACATGCATACACAAAATGAGTTTATGTACATTTCAAAGAAATTTATATTCAACAACATAGATCAAACTAATCAAAATGGCTGCCTCTAGGGGAGAGGAAAAGTAGATTAGGAGTGGGAGGAATGATCAGAAACAAATTGAGAGGAAAAAAACATACGAAGGAAAACAAGAAAGGTGCCTTGACCAGACTGGTGATTGTTCACTATGAACTGAAAGATATGACTAACTCATCTCTCAGCACTTGAGTTGACCCAAAATACTACTAAACTTGCTGTGGAATAAAGCTCTATTGTTATTGGCTGAAGAGCTATGCTGACCGGCCGGAGATATTTGAATGAGAAAATATGGGTAGCCAAGTTTTATTGGGAAAGGAGCCACATCCGGACCTTGCACTCTCAAGTGTTAAGGGGAATAGAGGAAATTTTTCTACAAATAGAATGAGTAATTTCTTAGATTTGTGCTTGGAGAAAACATGATGACAAGTGTCTTGGCAAGTTGTTAGAACTTGCTCATCAGTCTTGTCTTAATGGAAAAAAACCTGTTTGATGAAATCATTCCATTTGAGGAGAGCAATCTTGTGGTTGATTGTTTCTCTGTACAAACAGCCCAAAGAGCCTTTCAGTCTGGATTTCATGGCACATCCACCTCATGTCCTCCATCCAAGGTCCATGCGGATACCCAATTCAACAGGCAGGGCACACCAGTGGAAGAAAGGTTTATTCTTTTTCCCCAATCAATCTGATCTCACAAGGAAAAGATTCGAAATGAATGAATGAATGAATAAATGAAGTCAAACAAAGCAGAAAATACAGGATAGATGTCCCTGCCTTAAATATGATCATCACCCTTAACTAAAATTTTAGAAAGTATGTCCCACAATAAATGTTATATTTGGTTGAAAGTTATTTTTGCCTATTTTGATAAGTGGCAGATAGGTGGAAGGAAAAAAAAAGTAAAGTGAATGAGAAATTACTTCATTCCCCTCTACTTTGGGGAAATGGAGATAGCCCTGAACTTCAATGCATTCACAAACTCAATCTGCCTTTTACTGGTTTCTTTCTCAGTCTTCTGTCATTTATTTCTGCCTTGATTATTTTTTAATTTGTTCCACTTCTCCTTGACCATTGCCATGCCTACCACAATCACATCATCTTCTTGGGGGGAAAACCCATGGACTTTGACAAAACCACATAGAGAAATTAATTTCTCATTATTCTGGGTTCCTGTATCAAACTCAAATACCCAAGGGAAATTCTAAAAACTTAGTGGTATCCAGAGTAGGAATCCTTTCTGTTCAAAATTATTTTAAATCAAACTTTCATGATTTTTATTAAGATATTCCTGTCTACTAACAGGTAAATGTGTGCTAATTGGAGTTCATAGTTCATTTCATTCTACAAGGTGATCTACCACAACACAAGATAGAATTCTAATAGTACCCATTCTATCATGCAGTTCCTGCATTTAACTAGTGAATTCAAAGTAAGTTATCTTTTCTCTCTTCTATTAACTCCAAATTTTTCAGAAGCCAGTCAAAGCTGAATTGTATTTGGGCCAAGTTACAGCAATAGCAAAATTTAGCACTGGAAGATGAGAATATTACTTAATCTGAAGGGATATGAGCAAAACTTCCCAGGGTTTTTTTCTTATTAGGATGCTACTCTCCAGATACTTAGAGTAAATCTCACAAATGAGGCTATGTCTACACACTTAGCTGCAGAATTGTAACAAAATTACGGTGACTGACTTTCCGTTGTGAGTCTTCAGAAGTAGAGCTATTAGCATGGCCAACAGCACCTAAACTTCCACCTGCAAACATAAGCCTACTTCTCACCCTTACATACAAATTTGAATACACGTTAACATATGGCTGAAAGTGATTTTTGCCTATTTTGATAAGTAGTGAATAGATAGAGGAAAAATGAAAATAAAGTGAATAAGAAATCACTTTATTTACCTATACTTTTGGGGACTGGTGATAGCCCTGAACTGGTGATAATTTTGAACAGAAAGGATTTTTTACTCTGGATATATAGTGCCAACTGTAGTGCCCGATTCATAGTAGATACTTTGTAAATAGTAGGGCATTATTTCCCTTCCCTTGATCTTCAAACCAGTCTTAATTAGTGAACAATTTTACTTCATTTTTAAGAATGAAAGAAAACGAATAATAATAACCACTTGGCCCTACCTGATCACTGTGAAAGGCGTGTCCAGCTGCCCAGGCTGGTCACAGAAGCTCAGTGGTGGGACCATTCCTGGGTTGGTCTGCGTTCTCCCAACTGAGGGGCTCCCTTAAACATCAGCCACCATCCCTCTCTGCAGGTGTGCCAGTGTTCGAGTTGAGGACGGTGTGGTGGTCTGAGGTTTGTTCTATGTCATGGACTTCCAGCCTAATCAAATGACCGTCAAAGCAGCATGAGGACAACTGAATGCCTACCTGAGAAATTCTCAACATACAAACACAGCAGAGGGGACGCAAAAAGAAAAGTACTTACAAGTTTGTAAAAGCATAAACTGCAGTCTGCTGGGCTCTGGCGATCGCACTCTAATCCAGTAATGTCTTAAACCAGTATTAATGGAAGATCTCTTTTCAAGGTTTCACAGATTATTTTCCTGAAAAGAATGAAAAATATTAGATTGCCTTCTAATTTCTATCTATATTTCTTTAATAGCATTAAATAGTAATGCAAGTCAACTCTAAAGTTATACAGAGACAATATTCCTGTGTAAATCTACCATCACAATTATAGTTTCAAGCCACAAATACAATTATATCATAAATTTACATTAATAGGTGGCCCCTGAAGAAGGATCCCCTTTCCTTAAAAAGTGCCAAAGCACTTAAGCATCCTCCGAGCAGTAACAATCAGACTAAGATCATCAAGAAATGATAGGTGAACATCTTCAGTGAAGAAAACTAGCGAACATAAGCTAATCAGTCCATTTGTGGCAGAAATAAAATAATCTATACTCGGATGCATTCTATGATATTACAAAAACTTTGCAACACAAAAAAATGCAAAAAGAAATGTATTTACATAAGTACATTTTTCTTCTGATATATATGTACATATAAATTATGAGAAATATAGTGGCAATTAAAGTGTAATCTAATTTTTAAATTTGATTTCAGTGTCCAGTAGAAAACCAATTTTCAAGCATAATATGACAATAATTAAAACATCTGTGGTTCATTACATTCAAGAAGATCACTCTTATATTTTCCAACTTTAATGTCCACAATTAATCTATATTATCATAATTCATTTTGTAGTTTATCTCAATTTCAAGATTAACCTGTCTACAACTTCCTTTTGATACTCTAGAATTCAAAATCTCCCCAGGTTTCTGAAAATATTGATATTTTCTCTCCCTTGAGAGAAAGGAAATTCTTTTATCAAAATTAGTATAAGAGGAATTGCTTTCCAAAATAAATACATGTACAGTGTGATTGGGCATTCAGTTATACACTATCTTGGTTTAAACTGGGATGGAATGAAGGGTAAAATACTCAAAAAAGGCAATTGTTCAATTAGTTAATTACATATATATTTTCCTTTTTTTCTCCTTCATGAACATGAGGAAAATAAATCTTTGCTATTTCAAGGGTGTGTGATTCTGAAGGCTAACCTCCATGAGATCATCTAGATGAAGAACTGTTGACAACATTATAATAAGGGCTGAAAACAAGACCGTTCCAAGACCAGCTGAAAAGCCTGAGAAGCCGTGAGTGAGGCTCATCACGATTTGGACCACACAGCTGAAAGTTCAGGGACTTCCCCACTCAGCAGCAGTGAAGATACTGTGTAATAATCACCTAGGATTACAGCAAAAGAAAAAAACACCAAGTGCTTTCAGCTCAGAAAATAAATGATTGTCAAGAGGAAAGAGAAGTGACTGGTGGATCTAAAAGGCAATCAGAGGAAAATAAAGCAAGTAAATAGAGCACATTACCACCTTACTCCAGAAAATATTAAAATCACAAAGAAAATATAATAATAAGCTCAATAAGGAAAAGCATTTACACAATTCATGTCAGGACATACACTTTGCTAAATGATCTGCAAAACTGGAAAAAGAAACTGATTCATTGTAGAGGTGCATTATTGAAGAGTACACAGTGTCCAGAAATTCCATCGCTTCTTTCATCAGAATCAATGTGAGATTTGCATTAGTAAGCATGATGAAGTAATTTTAAAAAAGAGAGGTGGGGTGGGGAAGCTACAGAACTACTATCAAACTGAGAAGCAAAGGGGAGTATCAACAATGTTCATTTCCCAAAGTGGAGAGGCTTCTGAAATGTAATAAAGTACCTTCTTTTTCCTTCAGCTAATATTTAAAGTCAAAAATCTTCAACACTCCTGAAAAAAGGATTCTTTCTATAAATGGTGCACTTGTTAAATGCCATTCAATAGGTGTTGTTGAAATTTGAGTCATGTAAATATTAGTTATATTCTTCATGTGGCAAAAATGCCACTGTCCATTTCAGTTAGTTGTGCAATGCCTTGCCAATGCGATCTTTCATGCGTATGTGTGTCCATAGTTTCAGGGACAGTGGTTATTGTCCTTTCCTGTCTCAACACAACTGATGTAAGTGTTATTCTCCCATCAGCAATGGGATTCCCTACATTCTTACAATAATCACGGGGAGTCTATGTCAAATGCCAGAACCTCGCTCCAGTGGGAAGTTGAGAGGTACTGCAGAGTTTAACACCTTCCTCAGTTGGTTTTGACATGACCCCCAGAGGTTGTAAGTCTTTCCATTTGAGAATCACTAATTCTCTTACTGGTTATAAACTCTGTCCATTTTTGAGAATCACTCATTGCTGAATGAAGACAAAGAATTTATATATATTTCTCTATGCCAGGTTTTAGAAAACGGTGTATGTATCATCTCTAGATTCACCAAGGGCATTCACTAACCCACATTTGATAGGGCTTGCACTTTGATATAATATATATATATATAACACATATATGTGTATATATATATGTGTGTGTGTATATATATATATATAATTTTCCTGTAGCTGTTCAAGATTTATGCTGACCTACTTGGTTGTGATCATTAGCATTAGAAGTTTGGGGTAAGGGTCTAGATAAGCCATGAGATAGAATGAAGTTTCTCTTTGGCTTATTTGCCCAGCAATTCTAACAAAAGCTAATAAACCATAGATCAAAGCCATATGTTGACAGTAGTATTGATGGCAGCCTCAGGTCTAAGTAAATTATCTGGGCCTTTCAGTCAGGTCAGATGTTTGGCTGTCAGGAAGACTAAATAAAGGAAGAGGTCAGGCCACAGCTCAGCTGTGATTACATTAACTAGTACCTGAAACGATCAGCTTTAGTAGCCACACAAGTCTTGAAGTGTTTCATGACTATCCTGTTATCCCAGGGAGGAAAAAACGACATGGCAACATCCTCTTTATAATGAGGCATTGTCTTTCTGCCAGTGGATGCTGTGGTCTGTCCAGTCCCCCTATTCAAGATCAAGCTGTTCCTTTCCCACAATGCCAGGAGTGCTGGCTGCTGATGGCTCACAGCTAAGCCCTCTTCAAGAATTATCCTTGGTTTAAGATTATATCCCCTTCTGTGGAGAGTGAAGGGGCAGTCCACATACAACACAGGGCCACGATGTGGGTGAGGTAAGTGTGAAAATGGCAGTGGCTCTAAATTTAAAGGGGTCCCAAAAAACTCAGTAATCAAGATAAATGTTTTATGGGTTTTATAGAAAATCAAAAATGTAAAGAATCCATGATGATCAACACATCACAGTTTTAAATAAAGAAAGCATCAATAATTACTGATTCTTCCTTTTCCCGAAGCTCTAATATGGCTCCTCACAGCTCTCATACTAATCTCATCTTTATTTAAAACATTCAGATTTCATTCACTGTAGATTTTTGCATTGATTTAGATTTTTTAAAAATAGTGCATTCAAATATTTATCTTGGCTACTGAGTTTATAGGGACCCTGAAATTTTGTCCTTGAGGTGAGTGCTAACCCCAGTCCCACCCTGGCCAGGTGGTACCCATGCCTGTCTCCTTCACCCTACCTGGCGACAATACTGAAGAGTCATCACAGCAACAGAGTCCCTGTAAGGTACCTGAAGCCTTTCCTGTGACTTCGTCACAGTTCAATCTTGCCTCCCTCACTCCCTTACCAGTGTTATTCCTAAGAGCACTCCTGCAGTCAAATCTCCATCTCTGAGTCCATTTCCTCCAGGGCTATCTAACATTTTGGTGTCTCTGGGCCACACTGGAAGAAGAAGAGTTGTCTTGGGCCACTCATTAAATACAGTGTGACACATCATCACAAAAAATCTCATAATGTTTTAAATAAATTCTCAATTTTGCGTTGGGCCCCATTCACAGCCATCCTGGGTGCAGGTTGGACACCCCTGCATTCCTGTAGAAGAGAGGTGAGAACCGAAGCTCAGAGAGGCTGAGTAACTTGCCCAAGTTTCCATAGTTCCTAAGTGGCAGAGATGAGAACCCAGGTTAGTCTAATTTAAAGCTGGTGCTCCTCATCCTGGAGCCCTATAGAGTGGTACCAGAATTTGGGACTACAGTCAGGTAAGCCAAAGGTCAAACCGACATTCCAAGGACCCCTATGCACTCTGCAGATTAAAATTCCTAATTGTTGACTGGAAATCAGGCTCTCAGATTTCTAGGAAGCAAGTCTCTGATTATGTCAGACCCTGTGGCAAAGAAGAATAATGGTCCCCCAAAGCCGTGTACATTCTAATCCCCAGAACCCATCAGTATGTTACTTTCGTGGCAAGAAAAGGGACTTTCCAGATGTAATTAAGTTCAGAACGTTGAGATGGGGAGATTATAGTGCATTTTAAGGTGAGAACAATATAACTGCAGGGGCCCTTACATCAGGAAAGAGGGAGACAGGAAAGTCTGAGAAGATGTGATGGTGGAAGCAGAGGTTGGAGTCTCGCTCTCAGGAGCCAGAGTGCAGGCAGCCTCTGGAAAGTGGAAGAGTAAAGGGATAGATTCGCCTTAGGGCCTCCAGAAGGAATGCAGCTCTGCTGCCACCTTGATTTTGCCCTATAAGACCTGTTTAGGACTTCTGATCTCCAGAAGATTAGGAAAATAAATTTGGAGAGTATAGTCAATAATGTTGAGATAACAAGGTGTGGGTTCAGGTGGGTGCCTGAAGCAGTGGGGGGACCACTCTGCGAAGTGCATGGTTTCCCAGGCACTGTTGTACATCTGAAACTGGTGCGAAATGACACTAAATGTACATTGTGGTTGAAAAGAAATAAACACGTACATTTGTGCTGTTTTAAGGCTCTCCATTTGGGGTCATTGGTTGTCTGGGCAGCAGACCCCACTGGCAGAGCTTGTGCCTGACCTCGAGGCACCGTTTGCATCACTCTGAGTTGGGACGCGCCCCTAATGGAAATCAGAAAGAATCATCAGAGGAATTTAACAATGACTTCCCAGTTGTATTATATGGTTTTTTTATTTAAAAGATCTTAGATATGTGGAAGGATTGATGGTCTGTTCTGACTCCAGATGGTTGTGTTCTCCTGATGACAGATGGAAGTCCAGGATAGGTGGGCCCATCTACATGAAAAAGGAGAGAAATAATTGATATAGAAAGGCCAGCAAGATCCAGTAACTCTTCAAAGCCTACTTTTCACTTTTCTGATTCTTTAGCGATGTCCTTTGAATTATGGATATTACATTCCCACTAATAAGGAGCCAACTGTTCTGTTTTTCTCCTCTTTCCTTGCTGCCCTTGGAGAGTTTGGAGCTTGAGCTGCTCCTGCATTTTAGCAAAAATAGGCTTTTCATTGCTGTTCTTATTGTTGACTAGATATTTGACTCTGGTGGGGCATCAGCGTTTAGTACAAAAAAAACTGACTATTTGAGTTTTTTTTTAAGATTAGTTATAAGAAAGAAGACAAGATATTTTGGGATAGAAGCCAGAACAAGAGAATTGGAGACATCCAGAAAATACCTTGAGTAAAAACTAAAGGGAGTAGGGCTTCACTCCAGGAGAGAGAGGTTTTCTGACGATAAGGGGGACAGATGACAAAAAGAGAGGGGAAAGTGTCTGCCATAACCAAGAGAGCATCCCTGGAAGGAGACACATGTGTTTGTGTCTTTCCACAATGACAAGAAATTAAGCCAATAAGCCTACAGAGTTACACGCAGGTTACACACAGAGTGGAGAGCTTACACAATAGAAGGGAAAAGAGTGCCTGGCATAAAGTCCTCATCACTGGCAGTGTCTGCAGGTGGAGAAGCAGGTGTAAATCTCGAGCCAGGTAGCTATAGTGGCAGCAAGTGTCCAGTGGAATGGAAGTCCAGCAGGGCTTGAAATGTGACTCCTGGTACAGCCAAGCTTGAGCACTGGGTGACTGGACTCTGTGTTGCTATAGTCCCCTAGGGGTGGAGGTCCTACTCATATTATCAGTGTCCAGAAGGAAAGCTTATCCAAGTGTCCAGACTTATGGTTTTAGGTGTTCTGAGCCCCTCCTAAGGATATTCCCATTACACCCATTACCTCAATCTTCACATAGTACTTGACCTAACTGTCATGGCTGAAAGTGATTCCATATTGGATCGCCAAAGGTATCTAAAATGTCAGCTCTGGTCTTGCTCTATACAGCATCATGTGCAGAGAGTAGGTGGGTGAGGGAAAAGAGGCTAGAGTAGGTGGTTATATAGCTAACCAGACGAAACCTTGAGCAACTTTGCAGTGCTATTCTGGCCTGAAGTGTGTATCAGAAAGATACCGTTCTGCTGCCAGTGACCTCATAGGAGTGGCTTTATCTTTGGGAAGCCTCGGCTTTTATCTGAGTGAGCATTTCCTGTCCCTAGGGCCTCAGTTAGCTCTAAGTGCTTCTGATTCTTCTCAGGATTCCACTCCAGCAGCTAGCATCTTGTTTGGGGCCTCCCTGAAGAAATAATCCCTATGTATTTCCTTAAATTTTGCTTGGTTCCTGTCTGACTTACTCTCAACTTTACAGTGCCCTAGGACCTACGTGAGCCCAGGAAAGGGGGGCAGAGTTCCGCACACTTAGTGGGGATGAATAACAAAGAATCCTTTGAAGCTAGATGGAACCGGCCTGATTTGTTCTCCTTCCAGGATCTCCCAGTCTTTCACATGAGCTGGGATGATGGTGAATGGCTTCTTTAACATGACAAAAAAGTAATGTGTAAATATAAAAGCCAACTTGCACAGAGGAAGGACTATGAAGGTCAAAGGTCTTGTCAACTATCAACACGCTCTTTGGAATAGCTTGCTAATCAACATGGAGAAGCACTGGTCTCTCTGGCAGCCTCTTTCCTGATTTGGAGAAGTGCAGGCCTGGGCAGCCGTCAGTTTGTCGAGACTATGATCAATACAGGCTCCACTGAACTCTTAATTAACACTAAATTAGTGTAGTCCTTGATATGTCCTGGTTTGGGTTTTTTAGAAATCTGGTAGAGAGACAACAGAAAATTATGATTTTGAACAAATAATTCACGGTGTTGAAAATTATTTTATCAATGGAAGTAGAGTAACTTTCTCCATTATTTAACTGAAATTTGTGCTTTTTATTTAATGTAGTTGGTCAGCTATGCTAGTACCTGAGTGCCCTTTTTTTTTAACGCTACTGGGTTAAGTACTGAGGAGAAGGAGGCACGAGAGGATCAGATGGCATGCTTGTAGAATAGTTTGGGACTGTCTGCTCAGCAAGCCTCTGATCCACAGAGGTAGACCTGGGTAACCTGTTTCACTGGGTGGCCTCCCTCCATGTCCGAGTTGGTGGTGGGGAGTCGAAACTAAGGGGATGCACGTAGGTCTTTGCATGTGGCTAAACCTGCAACACAGGAGCTGTGAAGTGTCTGTGAGAATTGTACATGAGCATATCCACCCAGTGTGCAGGTTCTCCCTTCGCCTGGCTTAGAATAGGTCTTCAATGAGTATTCATTGAATGACTTCGAACTACTTAATGGGTGAAGAGATGACTACAGACATGCAGAAAGCAGCAGAGGAAAGGAGCAGAGTCCTGTTTACATTCCAGTCCCTGGATCCAGTTGCTTCCTGCTTCTTATCTCCAGTGCTGACCTTAGCGGCCTCCACAAGATCCTTGGAACCTGACATATAACCCAAGGCCATCCTATGTTAGTTTGTGTTGCTTGAAAATCATAACCACTAATAATAATGGGAAACCTGGAGTCTTCTTTGAGACAAACACAGAAAAAAATCTATAGGCTGTATTCTTCTTTATATGTGTATATTTATACATATATACATATGAATGCATGTGAATGCATGTATATAGTATCATGGGTATATAAGTGAATATAATCAAGTGAACTGGATGAATTAATTTACATCCCTGAACTCCTTTCTTTATACTGTACCTAAAAGAAAGGGGTTAGACAAAATGATCTGAGTATTTAAGAGGTAATGCTGTCTAGGCATTGTGCTGACGATTTGTTAGTAAATCACCTGAGAAATAGGGTGACTAAGCTTAAGAAGAAAAGCAAAACTTACCTGTAAAATAGCAGAGAGCCTTTTCCCCGTGAATTGGCCCTGGAGGCAGAACTGCATGTGTGCCATGTCAGTATGGATGGAATATTGGTGAGGAGAACACACAAAATTGAAGTGTGTAAAAGGTGAGTGACCAGTAGTAGACATCACCGAACTTGGCTGCCCTCTCTGTGGATGGGACCTCAGTATCCCTCCCACAGGGAGCACAGTGGCCCAGGTATTTAATGAGCACTGGGTGACTGATTAAACCAAATTCCTAGTGACAGCTTCAGTGTTTGAACCCTTGTAGGTGCCAGGTGCTTGACGTGTATTTTTCACTGTCACCACTCCTCTTTTCAGTTCCATTTTAAATTTAAGGAACTGGAACTTAGAGAGGTTAAGGAACTTTTCCTAAATTACACTGTGAATGAGTGGCAGCGGATGCAAAGACACACTGTCTGGCTCCAAAGCCCACTACACTGTACCGCCTCCCTCCTGTCAACCACAAATGGAGGCCAGTGTAAATGGCACAGATAATTTGGCCTCCTAACTGGTGTAACTACCAATTCTTCATAAAAATACTGATCTGAATCATAATGTTCTCCTGAAGAGCAATGGCTGCCTAGAAAATGAGGTTAAGGGATCATAGTAAGTACTTTTCTTTTATGTGAAAAAAATTCATTTTCTTATTTTTAGTTATATTTTATTGATTATGCTATTATAGTTGCCCAAATACTTCCCCCCATTTTCCCCCCTCCACCCAGCACCATCCATTTCCTCAGGCAATTCCCCACACCATTGTTTATGTCCATGGGTCATGCATGGAAGTTCTTTGGCTACTCCATTGCCTACATAGTAGTTTACAACCCCATGGCTATTCTGTAACTCCCTATTTGTACTTCTTCATCCCTTCACCTTCTCACCTATGACTCCATACCCCCTCCCATCTGGCAACCATAAAAATGCTCTCCCTATCCATGATTTTGTCTGTTCTTTTTTACTTAGTTTGTTTTTTAGATTCACTTGTTGATAGATACATATTTTCATCATTTTATTGTTCATAGTTCTGAGCTTCTTTTTCTTAAGAAAAAGTTTCTTCAATATTTCATATAATAATGGTTTGGTGATGATGAACTTTAGTTTTTTTCTTTTTGTCTGGGTAGCACTTTACGTAGCTGCCCTTTGATTCTAAATGATATTTTTTCTGGGTAGAGAGAGCAACCTTGGCTGTAGGTCCTTGCTTTTCATGACTGTGAATATTTCTTGCTGGTCCCTTGTTGCCTGCAAAGTTTCTTTTGAGAAACCAGCTGATAGTCTTATGGGAACTCCTCTATAGTTAATTGCTTTTCTCTTGCTGCTTGTAAGATTCTCCCTATATCTTTAAGCATTAGCATTTTAATTATGATGTGTCAAAGTGGGCCTCTTTGTATCCATCTTGTTTGGGACTCTCCGTGCTTCCTGGACTTTTATATCTATTTCCTTCACCAAATTAGGGAAGTTTTCTTTTATTATTTTTTAAATAGATTTCCAATTTTTTGTTCTTTCTCTTCTTCTTCTGGTACCTCTGTGAGGCAAATGTTGGACTTTTTCAAGTTGTCCCAGAGGTTGCTTATGCTGTCTTCAATTTGTGGGTTCTTTTTTCTTCTTATCATTCTGATTGGTTGTTTTTTCTTTCTTATGTTCCAAATCATCGATCTGATTCTTGACTTCATCTACTCTACTATTGTTTTTCTGTAAATTATTCTATATTTCATTAGTGTATTCTTCATTTCTGACTGGATCTTTTCTATGTCATTGAGTCCTCTCTAGTTCCCTGAGCATCTTTATAACCAGTGTTTTGAACTCTGCACTTGATAGATTGCTTATCTTCCTTTTGTTTAATTCTTTTTCTGGAATTTTGATCTGTTCTTTCATTTGGTTCATGTTTCTTGTCTCCTCATTTTGTCATCCTCCCTGTGTTTGTTTCCATGTATTAGGTAGAACTTCTATGACTCCCTGTCTTGGTAGTGTGGCCTAAAATGTGTCCCGTAAGGTCCAGTGGCACAGGCTCCCCTATCACCCAAGCAGGGTACTTAAGGTCCACCCTTCATGTAGGCTGAATACACGCTCCTCTTGTAGTTAAGACTTCAATGCTATTGGCTGGTCAATGGGAGGGCTTTACCCAGGCCAGTCAGCTACAAGGACTGGCTGCGATCACTGACCACAAGCCTCTGCCCTCCGCGGAGGATCAGTACTGCAGGGGCAGGATGATGGTGCCCTGACATTGTCTATAGCTGTCCACTGGGTCTGAAAGCTCTGTGGTTTCTTGGGTGGTGAAGGCCAAGGTCAACTCCCACATGTATTTTGCTTGGGGCAACCCTACCTGAGCTATTATAAAGCAATCTGAGATGGCTACTCCTTGTGCTGGGCTTGGAGATTCCCAGTCAATGTCAAGTTGTGAATCTAGGCAGGTTTTTGGTAGTGCCAGGCCTGGGGTCATTTAGCAAGAGGTACAGTGTTTGGGGGCTTGCTGAGGCCAGCTATTGCTTATTTGAGAGGATTTAGGAAGTTGTGAGCATGAGCCAAGACCAGCCATTCATATAAAAAAGCAGCTTGGGTGGGCCCATAAATTGGGTAGAGTGGAGTTTCTGGAGATCTCCAGGACAGGGCAAACAGTGTTAGCCATGTTGATGGAGTCTCAGGTATGTAACCACTGTGGCTCTGTGGGTAGAGGGTTCAGATAAAGGACAATGGCCTCTCCTGCCTTTCTTTCTGGGAGAAAGCTGTCACCTAGTTTTTGCTTGGATGCCAGACACTCCAGTTTCTCCCTGTATGCCTCTGGTGCCTTTTAAGCTGATACTCCTGTGCTGGAGCTCATAGGGAGTGAGTCTTTGTAAGTCCATGTGTGAGTTCTTTAAAGGGAAGAGCTTGGAACTCCAGAAGTTTCTTCCACCACCCTAATTCCTGCTGGGTTTTGCAGCCAGAATGTATAGGGACTTATCTTCCTGGCACTGGAACCCTGGGCTGGGGGGCCTTGTGTGGTGCTGGGTCTCCTTGCTCCTGAGTTATCCCTCCTAAATTTTTACCCACCACACATGGATGTGGGACCAGCCTATTCCATGTCTCCAACCCCTCCTACCAGTCTGGATGGACGTGGTTCCTTTTATTCCATAGATGTCAAACTTCCACTCAACTTGATTTTTGACAATTCTGAGTGATGGTTGTTCTGTATTTTAGTTGTAATTTTGATGCAGTTGTGTGGGGCAGGTGAGCCATGTTCAGCTATGCACCATCTGGACTGGCAGTCCATAAGGAATTTTATAGTGTGGTAGTACATGAATTTCTAGCTGTTACTTTCACTCTGTATTTTCAGAATGTCTGAAAGGGCAGCATACCTTTTACAGGATTTTCTCTCCACTTAGGTGTTCATGTGGGCTTCACTGGCTTGTATCATTGTTTTCTCTGCTCCCATATGCACTAAGGTAAGACACTTCTACAACCCACTGGAGTTCACTACTAAAAAGCTAATTGCTTTGGTGATATAGCAGAGGGTTTAGTTATTTTTTCAAGTTAGTCTAGAGAAAAGGAAATAGAGTAGGTCCTTCCCAGATGCCTGATTTCTAGTCAGTATGCTACTTGAGTCCCTGGATGAACACATTTCAGCCATCCTGTGCCTACTGAGGAAAACACCTTTCCTGCCTCACATTGCTATGGTAACTGATATTCAGCAGGCAGTTGCAGTTTCATTTAACATAACTGGCTTTTAGGACTTCGGAGTAGCATAAGTGCCTTATGACTCAGAGATTCCACGTCTGGGAATGAGAGTATATCGGAAGAAACCAGAAAACCTAATTCTAAAGTATATGTGCATCCTTATGTTCATTGCAGCATTATTTACAGTAGCCAAGATTTGGAAGCAGCCCAAGTGTCCATTAGTAGGTGAGTGGATAAAAAAGCTATGCTAGGTACATTTACACAATGGAATACCATGCAACCATAAAACGGAAGAAAATATTACCCTTTGCAACAGCATGGATGGACCTGGAGAGTATTATGCTAAGTGAAATAATCCAGTGAGAGAAAGTCAAACACTATATGATTTCACTTATATGTGGACTCTAATGAACAAAATAAGCTAACAAACAAAATAGAAATACACTCATAGATACATAAAACAGACTGACAACTGTCAGTGGGGAGAGGGCTTGGGAGCTGGGTGAAAAAGGTAAAGGGATTAAGTAAAAAAAAAAAAACAGACAAAGACAATATTATGATGATAGCTACAGGAAAAGGAAGGTGGGGGAGGTGGAAGAGATAAAAGGGGGTTAAATAGTGATGGAAAGAGACTTGATTTAGGGTGGTCTCTGCACAATGCAGTTTGCAGATGATGTGTTATAAAGTTATACCTTATATGCTTTTATTAATCAATGTCACCCCAATAAATTCAATAAAAACTTGAGGGGAAGTATGCTTTCATGTATAAAAAGAGAAATATGAGTAGTTTAATTAATGTGTCTCAATTGAACCTATGGATACAGGTCACTTCTGTTTGACCAGACTCTGTGTGGTTCCATTTTATATCTGTGTCAGATATTAGGCATCAAAGGGTGAAATATTTCTCTCATCATGTGTGAAGTGCACAAAGTGGGCAGAAAAGGAGAGAAAGGGGTTATGCTGGACCCTTTGGAAAGGGTTTTTCACTTTATAAACCATCTCAGCTTGAGAACGTATAGAAGAATTGTCTCCTCTTCTCTCATCCACAAAAGAAGCCTGAGAGATGGGTTGCTAGGCAACCTCACACGAAGACTGGGGCACTTTGAAATTAACATAGCTGACCTTCCCATCATCTCTGCAGCTCTGCTATTCAAAACCATTTTGTGAGGCCGTAGGACTGAAGAAAATAGATATAAAGTGTAAATACAAAAATAAAGAATGAGGGAAATAAATCTAACTTTTTCAAGCAAAGACCAGTATTCACTCAATAAAAAAGGCAGCAGTTTGAAAAAAAGCAGGTTAAGAGAAAAATGGTTAGTCACTATAAAACAGAAACTTGTATTTTAAGTAATCCAGGAAGAAAGAAAATCTTCACGTGTTTTTAGAAATGCTTATAACTGCCAGGTAAACTGTCACAACAAGGGTCTGAAAATACTTAAGGGCAAACAAAAAATAAATCTGTTCATGATAACATAGATCTCCCATGTATTTTTAACAAGGTCAACTGTGAATCCTCAGCACATGATGTCTTCCCTCAGTCTCAGTCTCTGATTCTCTTGCCTGCCACTGCATCACCGATATAACCAGTTGATATGGGAAGGGATGGCATTGATTCTGCAAGTAGATGAATCTTCGGGAGGAAACTGCAAAGCTGGCCTGTGAAGCAGAGCATACGCTCCTGTCAGCAATAAATTATTCAGTTTGATTTCTAAAATACCTCACACCACTGGAAAATGCTTATATTAATGCTTTAAGATAGGTTGTTAAATTTATCAACGTTAAAATCAAAACTGGTGGTGCCAGGGCAGGTGGACCGGAAACGAATCCTGGACTCTCTTCAGTAGGTTTGTTTTTTGTTATGGGTGTTTGCATGAAGCAATTCTGAAACCGCTGTAGGTGGATCCCAGGACTGATGAGTTGAACAAATATGTTGAGGTGGTTGGGACTCAGGGTATCACTCTGGAAAAGGGGACAAATGAAGAGTGGGGGAAAGCAAGAAAGAACACTATGGTGATAAATTGAAATAGGTGTTGAGTTTTTTATTTCTAAAATGTATCAGCATCTGTGCATTTATATGGGTGTATCATGCATCTATGCACACATACTTATATATGTATGTGAGTCTACATGCACATACGTGTTTTCTATTTGTTCAAAGGGTTTACGAGCAATTAACCCTAGTAGCAATGAGCATACTTTGCATTAATACTTCTTGATCTCTAATACCATTCCTCTACAAAGGAACCAGGGCTCATTGGTGTAGGAGGATTCCAGGGCTGGAGGATTCCAAGCTACTTAGAAGTTGAACCTGGGGCATCTTGTTATGCTAGAAAGTAGAAAAATGCTAAAAAAAAATGGTGCAGGCAGTCATAAGGACACCAGGAGCCAGCGCGAAGTATCTCCCGTTGGCCAAACCTGCAACCATTTGAGCACTGAAATAATTAAGGATGTTAGTGAATTATGAGCCATTGAAAAAATAGAAATTCATGAATCTATATGATATTAAATAATAAATAAATAAAATAAAAAAGTAAAAAATTATAAGCAACAGAAGGGCTCCTTCTCACAGTAAAATGCCGAGGGGCTGGCCAGTTGGTACATGTGGAGAAAATGTTGATGTTAGAATATCATCCTTTATAACCAAGATGGTATAGATTAGATCAGGCAAGAATCATGTAACCTAGTGGCAATTTTTGAAGAGGAGCAGAATATCCATATGATCTAAAAGTGTCTCCTCACAGACTGGTTATTACTCACAAGGGGAAAATAACAACTGTATAGTGGGAAAATTGACAGAGTAATTAAAATTAATATCACCAGCGAGGGCAGACAGACACCGTGCGCTTCCAGATGGGATGCCCTGAGGGTAAAACATCACTTGTGTAGTATTATGGCCAGGAGTGCTCAACTCCAATCAAATCTCGAGGAAATGTCTGACAAGCCCAAAACAGAAACACTCTATTTAAAAGAATGTGGGGATGGACAATGTATTCTTTTAAAAGAGCTATGTTAGAAAAGGCAGAGACGAGCTATGGAAATGCTCCTGTTAAACAAGAGGAAAGAGACAGGACAAGTAAATGTAATAGCTGGTCCCAGCGTGGAACCTGACTGGAGGAAAAGTTGCTATAAAGAACATTATCGGATCACGTGAAGGTAAAGAGGGAGAGATTGCAAATATCGTATCTATGGTAAATTTACTGAAGTTCATAACTGTACTGTGATTATACTGGAGAACATCTCTATTGTTAGGAAACATACAAGGAAGTACTCAGGAGTACAGAGACATGTATGATGTATGCAACTTTCAAAATGTTCAAAAAATATTTCACACATAGGTGTTTGTGTATATACCAGCACACACAAATGTGTACGTAAGAGTATATACCAAAATTTATATATATATGCACACAGAGAAGGCACAGTGATAAAGCAAAAGAGGTGAAGTATCGGCAATACTTTAGTGTGTATCTGGATAAATGCGAGCAGGTGCTCTTGTGCTTTTCCTATTCATGCAACTTCTGTTAAGTGTGAAAGGATTCCCAAATGAAACTTTAAGCAACAATCAACCAAAAGAAAAATTTCTTTTTGTAGGAAGTTTTTTAATCAGAACTAGAATAATGAATGTTTACATTTTAACAAATCAGTGCAAACAACAATGGTCGACAGGCACGAAATGGCGTGCACTTCAGAAGGGACAGCAGCAGAACCGTGAGTTCAGCAGAGACAACTGACACCAGGATGCAGACACAGCTCAGTCCCATTTCTTTCCTTTGTCTCACTGTGCGGCATGTTTTCGATCATTTTAACTTGGCGCTCCAGTGTTCTCTGTATCCTGCGTGTCCTGTAGCCCCACGTCCGCCTGAGAACGTCCCCTGGTTTGTGACTCAAGGCGTTGTGAAAAGCTGGCCAGAAATTTTCCAAGAAATTATATATCTGGGAGAAGTTTTCATTCATTGACTAGAGCCACTTCAAATATTTAACTTAAACTGTTTGAAAAGAGCATTTCTATAACTGCCAGCATCTCAGCATACATATTTTTTCCTTTCAGTCTATCTGTAAAACAAGACCTATTACCCCCAACCCATTACAAGTGAGGGTACTACAGAGTCCTTCACAGCTGTGCTCTTCCTGTTTCATGTATTATTTTTAAGGTTCTTACATCATTTACTCATTAAAAATAAAACTAGCCTGCCTTTGGTAGAAACTGAAATAGTAATTACCTTCTTAAAATACCCTTCTGTTTGTTTAAAACAGAGTTTCTTTTACATTGCCAAAAGAATTTGTTTAAAGAAAGATAAAAATAACATACACACTATTTGAAAACAGCCTGGTTTAAGGGTTGCCATAGAGTCTAAGGTTATACCACTCGGAAGGAAGACATTTAGAACCTGCTCATTACTCAGCTTTCCTCATTTATGGGATCAAATTGCTTTTTTGGGCATTGTGCCAGATTCATTTATGTGTACTGTAAGGCAGATTGTAGACTGAAGCATTTGTCTAGAAAACATCTGGTTCTTAAGAAGAGTATTAAAAGGGGGGTAGCACTTTTTTTTTGCTCATAACTATGATTTATTATGTTACAGTAACCCCCTTCTAATGTGGCAGGCAGACTTCCAGCAACCACAACGAGGAACCTGGAAGGTAAGTGAAAAATACTGCAGAGACCAAGGCAAATACAGGCCACGAAATTCCATGCATGTGAAGGAGCAGCACTTCCCTCAGGTCAAAGTCCGTTCTATTTATTGTAAAACTATTGGAGCCTATTAGCATAAGGGCTCCTGAGGCTACCTTTATATGTAATCCTCTTTCTGCAGTTTTGTCCCTTGACTCTCCTGACATAAAACACACATCCCTCTGAACTCTAATTCTTTTAAATACCATCCGGACCCACCCCTTTCCTACCCAGGTTTTGCCCCTTTCTATTTCTTGTACCTTCAGTTTCTATTGGCTTTCCCCAGGAATATTTCAAGATGCTCAAGTCTTGATGCATCTAGCCTCTTGATGGATGATGCTCTAGCCTGCATCTTAAAAAACAGAACAAAGAAACTTCCTAAATCCCTTCATAGCCATCACTCTATTGTTCCCTTGCCCTCAGCCCTGGGTCTAACTGAACATTTTCCTACACTGTTTCTGGTTCCACACCTCTCATTTACAGGGCTCTCACTAAGCCGCAAGCAAACCATGCAAATTAGAAAAGGGGGTCCTCATCCTCCCAGGGGGCAGTTGCAGGGTGCAAGAGTTGGAGCATTGGATTTCATGCTCCTCACTGGGTCACTCTGTTCAAGATGCACCCCACACAACCTCACTCTGCAACCCTGTGTGATTTCAGTTATTTCCACTGGGCTCGTATTGATTAAATTTGGTAGGATCATCATTAAAACTGGTACTAGAATAAAGGACTCAAAGTGGAGGGAACCGGCTTGGGCCTTTTTATTTTTGTGGTTGCAGGACCACACCCTTCACTCCTTTGACGAGAGGGACCAGTATTGCTCCTTAGCAATCTTATCTTCTCCAGTTACCACTGCTGTTACCACTCCTATTGCCATTTTCTGGAGGTCTATCTTTACTTTTGGAATCTTTTTCTCTGGCAGTTGAAATTAATAAGATTATATTTTGTTTAAATAGTTACTAAAGCGTGGGTGTTAAGAGTTGAAGGAATGTTACCCTCTGCTTAATTTTTCTACTCATTTTGCTCAGCAAAATATTTAAAATCAGCAAAACGGAAGTTAGAGAAGCCTACTCTGCAAAGAGGAAAAAAACATGTTTAGTGTATATTTTCATTGCAGTTAACTTGCAACATGGCAAAGAAATAATAATTCTCTGATATTTCATCACTCAGATATAACTATTAAGATTTGAGTTAATTTCATGCAGTTTTTGTCTATATGCATTTATTTTTTGCAAATATATGAAGCAATGTTTCCTGCTTTTTCACTTACGTTGTGAGCATTTTAGCAGCTAAACATCTTTGAAAAGTTTTTCAAAACTGCATGAAAAGTTTTTCATGACTACATAGTACTCCATCGGATAAACTTTCATATATTTGGCTACTTCATTTATGTTAAATATTTTGGTAATAACCAAGAAACCAAGCTCTTGGCTGTTCATCTGTTTTAAAGTTAAAACAGTCTGAGAAAATAGATGAGTATCTCATAGGATACATTTCGTTAAGTGGGATTACTTACTGCAAGGACGAGCTCTGAATTCACACTGCCAGACTGCCCCTCAGAAAGCCTGCACCCCACCGCACCAGCCGTGTAGGAATGTGGTGGTTTCCTTGCACCATTGCCAATCTCCCATTAAAAACACACAGACACACACACAAAAATTGCCACTTTATCACATCAACCGGTGGTCAAAGGCTGCTGGCACCAATTCAATGCCAACAGATCCCTAATTTTGGATGCAGTGAAGGAAATTTTACTCAGTGCAAATAGCTTAGCCGTGCTACAGCACGGCTGTGAAAATAGCATACCTCTGGAACAGCTCAGGGGACAGTCTTGGAGCCAGGCACCTCTCTAGCAAGGCAATTCTGCTTTGCTCCACTCTGGCGGTCTGCTCTAACTTGCTCCAGTGAGAGGACCAAATGTTTCAGCCCTCATTCAGAGAAACAGTCTCCAGCCTTCAGTAGAAAATGTGCTTCCAGTCAGAGAGGAGCTGGCGTGGGTGGACAGAAGTCCCCACCTCTGGTCCCCAATGGGGCCATCCTCATTCAAATGAAGGCTCTGAATCGTCAGTTTGATTGGTCCAAAGACACTGTCCTGATTGGTCAGCATAGAATTCCTCTCCTGGGAGCTGTGCAGCTTCCTTTGGGTGGGAAAAACCTCAATCTTTTGGTGGAACTAGGACTCAGGAACTCATCTTATAAGGGCTGGTTCAGATGGCAGAAACACAGTGCAGGCAGGTAGTTCAGTGCAGAGGCAGGTAGTTTGTGCGAGACGCCCCTGTGAAGAAATGGCTCCTAGGCCTTTGTGTGTGTGTGTGTGTGTGTGTGTGTGTGCGCGCGCGTGCCTGCCCCCTTAGCTCCCAGGAGCCCTTTTATTAGGTCTCTCCTTTTTCTAGGGTTCACAATCAGACAAGCACTGCTATCTAATCCTGTTTTAAGGCCATTTATTTGTGGTTTCTAGTCTCAGACTAGGATATAGTTCTTATCAGTCTTAATTGGCCTTTTGGTTTCCATAGTGATTCCATTATTTACTTGTTCAACCTAGTTTCCTCAGCTCTCCATGCATAAAACACTTCCAGAATTCCTCTAGGTTTTTGACTTCGGTGGGGGGGGGGGGAGAAAGCTATTTATTTTTAAGATCCTGTTCACCCACACTAAGGTCAAAGTATATTACACTTATAACTGCTTTTTCTTTTAAAGATTTTATATTTATAGAGAGGAAGGGAGGGAGGGAGGGGGGTGAAACATCAATGTGTGCTTGACTCTCCTGTGCACCCCACTGGGGACCTGGCCTGCAACCCAGGCATGTGCCCTGATTGGGAATCGAACCGGCAACCCTTTGGTTCACAGGCTGGCAGTCAACCCACTAAGCCACACCAGCCAGGGATGTAACTGCTTCTCTAGCATGAGCAGGATGGTAGTCATATCCTACATATATGGCAAATTCTTTCATTCATGTTGTGTCCCTCCCTTGTCCATCATAAGCATAGGTCCCAAAGTCTCAATTACCTTGATTCTTTCAAGTAGCAGTTCAGGTACTTGAACTTCCAGCTTTTGTGGATGTGCAATCTTGGGCACATCACATAAGGCATGGTCGGTCATAAACCGACCAAGCCCTAGCAAACAAGAAACATATCAGAGATTAATAAGTGCTCAAGAGAAAGTTTAAAAGGGGTGATATGATACGTAATGATAGGATGGCTACTTTAGATTGTGGGCCTAGATATGAAGGTGGCCTCTGAGGAGGTGATAAACATGCCTGAACGGAAGAATGAATAGCCCAGACAGAGAAGATTGGAGGCAGGGGAGCAGAGAAGTCCAAAGAGAGTGCAGGCCAGAAGTATGTTCGAGATGGTTGAAATAAGATTATGCATCTAACGCGTGCAGCATAATGTCTGGTGGAGAGGAGGGGGGGGAGTGAGAGTGAGGGAGGCTTGTACGGAGGAAAGAAAGAAAGGCGTGGGGAAAGAGGGAGAGAATGAATGGCGATCCTGAATCTTTGTAGGTAGCCTGTGCTCTCCAGGGGAACTTATTTGTCCTCTTCATCTCACCTTGACTGTATCTTCTTTTTTCTTCCTGAAGGTTCTTCTCAACTGCAATTACTACATACTCAGTCCTGTCCTACTTTTAATAAATCAGTAGAGCTACTATTTATTAAGAGCTTAAATGAGTCAGATTCATTAGAGGTTTAAAGTATGTTCTCTCATTTAATCCCTACAACAACCTGAGGCAGGTTACCATCCTTATGCACTCTTTTATGGATGAGAAAACTGGGGCCCAGAGAAGCTGTGTAACTTCAGATGACACCTTTAGCAGTGGTAGAGCCAATATTCAAACCTAGGCTTGTCTGACTTAACACGTTCTTAAAAGCTGTAACACACTGCTCTGCACTTACACTTCTCTTTGATAGTTTCTTCATTTGTAAGAACTGTTCGTTCCATTCAGTTCATCTTACTCCTCATTTCTTAGCTGTCCTTGTGAAAGAACACTTCATTTCATCTGCTAGCCAGATGTAGACAAGTTTTTTTTCTTACAGACAGAGTCTCTCTTAGTTATGAAAAGTATCTTACTATAGGAAATAGAGCATTGGCTTTGAAGCAGCCTGAGCCAGTATGGAATCCAGGTTCTGACACTTTCTCTGTGACCTCGGGCAAATCATTTAGTTTGAGTCTCACCTTCCTCATCTGAAAACTAAGAGTATTATTTCTCTGGAGAGTCGAGGGAGGATTAAAATACATAACGTAAGCAAAGTTCCTAGAATAGTATGTAAGAAATGGCAGGTGCAAAATAAGTGGTTGCTTAAGAAACAAAAACAAATTCTTCATTTTACAGATAGGAAACTGATTTGGAAATATCTTGCTGGGAGAACAGATGTTCTACTTTCTCTATTCAATTTCCATGATTCTAGTATTCCATGATGCAAGTTTACTGGAACTGCTAGTATTATATGATGTCCTTAACGATGTCTACTTAGGCAGAAAGATGATTTCTCCCCCACCCTGAATTACAGAGAGAGAGATTCCGCCACAGTCCTAGAACTGCAGACTGGGGGGGTAACAATGCTGTACTTCAGGGCTGTGAGGATCAACTGTAACAAGACATGTGAAAGTGTTTTAACAGGTACGAAATGCTTCATGCATGTTATTATTAAACATTCTCACAAAATGTCATACACAAATAGTAGGTGAAAAAGAATGATTACGACTTTGTAAGATATAACTGGAATTAAAAGAACTTTGGAAAATTGGAAAGGAGATAAGAAATAAGAGAACGTAGCAAAACAAATAAGCAGGACAGTTAAAGAAAAGCAAGGTGTTCACTAAAAATGCAAATGAAGTTGAAGACTATTGTATTTTTCAAGACATATGAAAAAGATGTAGACAACAAATTTTTAAAAGTGCTAAGAAGTGAGTTTATGAAGCTTAGGTTAAATTTATCTGAAAAGGGGGCGAAGGGCTCTGAGTGGTGTCAGGACAGCAGGGCAAGCTGCTGCTTTACACAGAGGGCTTTGCGTGTCCCCGCTGACCAAAGACACTTTGTCCCCCTTCTCCCCCAGATGTCACAGTGTCTGGAATTATACCAAAAGGCCTAGACTTTGGGCTAAGGTTAAATATTGCTTTAAAGGTTTACCTACTTACACTGATTCCAGGTACAGATTATTAACATCAGCGACTGGAGGGGAGAGGGGAGGGAACTTCAGGGGGAAAGGGGGAAGGGTTTACAGGAACTAGTATAAAGGACACATGGACAACAACTAAGGGGGGTGGAAAGGGGAGGGGGGGCACAGAGGGGGTGGGCTGGGATGGGAGTAAAAGAATACTGTAGTTGAAAATTAATTAAATAAAAAATAAAAATAAAAAAAACATCACATTGGTAGTGAGTGCAGAAAGAATGAATTCAATAAAGGGAAGGACAACTCACACTCCTTATATTTTTCCAAAAAGATTTTTTCCCTAGGAAAGTCACATTTTCTGCAATACTACTCATTAACATTCCAGATTGCACCAGAAGCTCACCCTGATTTTGCAAAACTTATCATGTCTTTTGAGTTCCAAGAGGAATGAATACAAACCATATATTTCTAAAATCTTTATTAAAATATCTATTTTCTATTTCATAGATTATTTATAAGAAACTTTGTTCAGACTTTTGAAACAATGTCACAAAAATTTTTAAGAGAACATTTGTGTTTTAAATATATTTCCTAAAAATAAAGAACTCATATTCCTATGAAAAGATATAGGATACCTAATTACCTAGATTTTAACAAAAATATTCTTTATACAAATGGGCCATAACCTGTACCACAGAGACACCAAATCTGCATCTAATCAAGTAAACCAGCTCCCATTCACTTTCTTGATCAGAAAATATCCACCGGATACAACATTTCTCTTTATACACAACAGCGGCCTCTGCTGGAGAAAGAAAAGGATGCTTCTACTACAAAACAGTAGCCAAACCTGTTTCGAACTGGAAGAATTCAAATTCAGTTCCTGCTTAAAGCAACAAACTCAGTTAAAATAATTTTCAAGGTCGTAAAGATGTGCGAGCCTTATCAAGTATATCCTTCCTGATTTTTGGATAAGTTGGATATGTTTCAAGCACCTGCAAAAACAGAGAGCAAAAAATGAAAACAAAGCAAGAAACACAAGAAATTGTAATTATTAAGAACTAGAAAACTACAAAACTTACATGTAATGAATATTACAGTTGAGATCTATGGTATCAATACCACAAATATAACCATGATTTTTAAAAGTGACATCTGAGAGGTGACAGGATGACTCATTCATGTGGCTACTCATCAGATGCAAACAGCAGTGTATGAACACTGCATATGGAACATGGAACAAGTACATTACTTCCTTAATGGGTCTATTGCAGGAAACAATTATGTATCAATAATTTAAACTTTTTAAAAATCTAGCTTCTTATACATGATATTTACTGAACCTTTAGAGAGTTCTTTTTAACCAAGAGCATACAGATTTACCTGGAGTGATTTTGCAATATACAAATTTCCAGAACTATTGAGTCTATAAATGGTGACATATTCATTAAAGAAGGCAAAACTCCACAAATGATTCTAATGTACAACCTTACACTAATGTACAACCTTAATCTTAATGTGAAATGCGGATCTACAGAGAGACTCAATGATCAGCAACAACCACTGAGACCAGGGGCTCACTCTGGGGGTGCCGACACAGCTGTCTGGGGTGAGGGGCATCGAGCAACTCTTCTGTAAGGAGCTTTCCTTGAAGCTTCTAACAAATGCTTCAGATAATGCTTTATATGGAATATCAGTGGGACAATGTACAATATAAAGAAATGGCAAATTCTAAAACTGAAACTTTTTTGTCATTCTGGTAAGGGATCATGTAGTAGCGCATTAATTGCAGAAATGAATTGACTTCTGCATTACAGACATATCCTTTTATGTCTGTTCTGCAAGTCTAAATTCTCTAATAATGAGACTTAGACACAGGCATAGAACTTCTATTTAAACACTGAAATGACCCAGAGAAACTATAACAATGTTCACGTATCTTCTGACTTAAAGACTTTTATTTCACATACTTCTCCTCTAGCCTCTCTTTAAGTGGACATAAACATCTTATCTTTTGAGGTCTAACTAAAAACATATTTCATATAAGTAAACTTTGTTATTTTCTAAACTTTGAAAGCCGATAGTCTCTCCTGAATATATTTGATGAGTATTTAACTAAAATACTACATCCGCTACCTTTATTCACATATATCTTGAAATTAACTAGAAGTAGGAAACTGAAGAATTTTAAGAAATCTAAATTTAAGTGTTACCTGATGACATACGTCAATTGCATCCACATATCTTTTTGCTTTTAAGTAATTAAATGCAAGTTTGTACCCTGTTAAGACACAAAAACACAAACAAACTCATAGTGATATAGCACTGTTTACTGAGCCCACCATATTATTACTTGTTTTGGCTCCTTCATTTGCTTATCAGAGACTTCTAAACACAGGCTGGTGACTGCACTGTGATAGAAGTGATGAGGTAACAGAAGGCAAGTGACATGAGAGGGGGACAGGTGGGAAAGAAAATGGAGTTGGAAGAAAGAACCACAGTGAGTATATATACTGTTGGGTTAGAAGACTGCCATCCCGTCAGTGTGGTTCTGGAACTGGCGGATTACCCTGAAAACTCATTGTAGGGCTGTGGTGGATTAACACAGCTGATCATTTATTCAGCACTTATACACAGGCAAACTGGTCCCTATAGTCATGAGGTTTACATCCTATTCAGAAAGAAAGAACATTATTTAAATAATTATGTAAGTAAATGAATAATTTCAAAACTGAGATAAATGCCATGAAGTAACAGTACAGGCCAAATGAGCTAAGATAAAAAAACCTGGTAGGGGAGGAGGTGGTGCCAGGCAGCATTTGAAATCTGAAGGAGGCGCAGAGTAAGCCATGAGGGCGTGAAGCAAGAACACTTTCAGGCAGAAGAAGTGTACGTGTAAAGGAAACAGAAGGACAAATGGACCCACAGGACGTGGTGAGAACGCAGGGCAGGTGGGAGAATGGCCGGGAATAGAGGGGATTCGTCACCAGATAATCCGCATCAGTGATGAGTAATACTTATCACAATGACCGATATTGAAATGTCATGTTTCCAAGGGCAACAACTTAGAAAAAAGCATTAAGACACTCTCTATAAAAGCATTAAGAACAAACTGAGGGGAAGACAAAAGAGTAATAGTAGCTGTGCATGCAATAAATCAGACATCACACAGCATGATGTAAAAGGATATGTAATTAATAAATACTTCACTTGACCACTGCAACAGGAAGAAGGGAAATCTGCATACTGCTCTTGGGCTCTAATCGAAGTACCAAAACAAATTTTTAGAATATCAAACAGACGTTTGAAAAGAATGACTGGTTAATGTAGTCATAGAGAAACACACACATGCACACGCAGAACTGTCCTATATGAAAAGAGCATTTTCCAAGAGGTAAACTTGACATCATACAAAGAAATTCTAAAGTGGATTAATAAACAGAGTTTGTGATGTTTAAAAAGGAAAATAATTTAAGATGTCATTCCTAACATACTTTATATGGAAACTTGAGCCCAAAAAACTAGATTTAAGTTCTACTTCTGACTTCCTGACTAACTTTGAGAAGTTAGGCAAGTTATGAGTCATCAATTTCAAGCTTCTTTGTCTAAAAAATGGGGAGAATAACTCTACTCTCTTATTATAATTTTAAATATCAGATAAAATATTTGTGAGAGCTTTAAAAATTTTTAGAGCACCATATAAATAATGGCAAGTTTTTTCTGTGAAAATACTAAATTAGAAATATGAAGTTTTAATGGTGAAAGAAACTTGATAGGTCATCTCAAATTATTAAAACAATCTGAGAAAGGAAATAAAGGGCTAGAAATGTCAAAAAACAATGACAGCTGCATTGAACCTGCTAAGCTTATAATTCAGCGTTATGTAGTTGGAAAAAATGGAAGAGAGAGGGAGGAATGGAGAAAAGGAGGGAGAGAGGGATAGAAGGGCAGAAGGAAGGAGGGAGGGATGGAGGGGCAGAGGGAAGGGGGAGGGATGGAGGGGCAGGGGAAGGAGGAGGGATGGAGGGGCAGGGGATGGAGGAGGGATGGAGGAGGGATGGAGGTGTGGGGGAGGGTGGAGGGATGAAAGGGCAAAGGGAAGGAGGAGGGATGGAGGGGCAGGGGATGGAGGAGGGATGGAGGGGCAGGGGATGGAGGAGGGATGGAGGGGCAGGGGATGGAGGAGGGATGGAGGGGCAGGGGATGGAGGAGGGATGGAGGGGCAGGGGATGGAGGAGGGATGGAGGGGCAGGGGATGGAGGAGGGATGGAGGGGCAGGGGAAGGAGGAGGGATGGAGGGGTAGGGGAGGGTGGAGGGATGGAGGGGCAGGGGAAGGAGGAAGGGATGGAGGGGCAGAGGGAAGGAGAGAAGGAGAGGATCTTGAACAGTGTCACTGTTCAGCGCAGTGACTGTCGCCTAACCTGAGAATGAGTGGGAAGGGAAAAACATGAACGTGTTCTTCCCTCACTGGATCTCAGTTCCGAGTGCCCTACCTAGTGACACACTGAAGCCTGAATCCTACGGCGAGAACACGACCATATTAAGGATATTCTGACAAGTGAAAACGTGAAGTGCACTGTTAACATGGCCAGGAAGGCTGGGGATGTTGGACACAATGACATTGTTAAGAAAGAAACAAAAGCATTAATTGACAGCCTCAGAGAAATGCTGACTTGAGAAGTCAAAAGAACTGATAAAATCACCTGTAAAATAGAAAGACGACACAATGAAAGAACTACTAAGTTGGAATTTCTATGTGTGCAGATGTCTTCCAAGAAACAGAATATTGAAATAATTGAGCTTCTAAATGCATCCTTTTTCTGGAATAAAGTCAAAATTGTATATATTTTAAAGACTTCATGGAATTTTCATTTTACAAGATGCTTTTATTCTGTATGATGTGGAGTACCTAAAAAGGAAAGATACTATCAGCAACTGTTAGTTTCTTTGCTCTGTATGAGTCCAATACAGCGATTTTCAACCGTGACAATTTTTAAAACACACAATACCTGACTGTTTGTAGTCAGGGCTACTGACCTCCTTTTTGTTCGATTGTCAATTACAAAAATGACAACAGCGAACACAACAATAGCTGTCTGGTGTGAATGAATCAAAGTTATACCTATATATTTTCTCAGATCAGCAACAATATATATTTTTGGTGTGCCACAGAATTTTAATGATTAGTATCTGTGTGGCAGGAGATGAAAACGATTGAAAATCTCTGGTTTAGTACGATAGCAGACCGCAGAAAAATGCAAGGCAGGGAGAGTCCTGCACTGACGGCCGTGGTGTAAAGATGACCGGTCTGACTGCCAACGCAGTGGATCCATCCTGTGAAAGGGGGATGCTGAAAAAGACAGATGCCACCTTGGGCTAAATTAACAACTGCGATACCTAATTTAAAAACAGCCTCATTATAAATACAGCTTGATCTTAAGTCATACTTAAGACCTGGTTCATTTCTGGTACAACAGGCCAGGAGGAACATGGGCAAATAAAACTCTTTACCAAACTCACTTGGCCATGGAATCTAATCTTCTCACATTCATCTCTCTGTCTTTTGATAGCTATAAATATCTCATCAAGTATTTCAAAGCACAGTTGGGAAAACACTGTTTTAGAGTTTCCGGGAGACAGCAACAAGGAGGGTGAAGGACTCAGAAGCAAGTTTCAGGAGGAATGGATAGTTAAGTGAGAATGGTGTGAAGAGAAATCTAGGAGGGATGTGGCAGAAGCCGGCAACTAGAGGACCGTCATGTGTAGAGAAAAAGGACCCTTGAGGGTTGCTCCAGAGCACAGACAGAAGGAGCATGAGCTCGCTTACAATGTGGGGAGACAGGAGTCACCACGTATTGTTTCGGACGCCACTCATCTGTTGTTAGGGCAGTTGGAGACCAGCTGTCTTCAAATTAATAGTCTGCCACTGGAACAAGGTTATGTTTCTAGATGCTCAGGGGGAAAAATATACATTACATGTTCAAGTTAATGTGGGAAATATGTCTCTTCTGTGAGTGCTATCACAATATGCATTTGGGTGTAAAGGCTTTGAGAAGTTCCACAGTAAAGAACTCTGTGGAAGCTGATTTAATGCAATGATTTCCTAACCTCCTTGACAATGGAGCGCTCTGCACACAGGACTACCACTCTGGACACAGCAGAGGGCGAAGGGGGAAAAGCAGCAGAATCAGATCAGATGTCCTCTAAGGTGACTGTGGACAAGTCTGCATCTCAGGAAGTGGTACTTAATAACTATTACTAGCATATGCTTTATTGTGGACATAAACTTTGTTTTGTAGAAGGAGTATAAAAGGAAGTGGCCTCTGAATGTGTATTTTGTTCTTAAAGAAAGTGAAATGCCCTTAAATGAAGACGTGCCAATAAAACCCAAGATTCCTGTGAAAACCTAGTGTCTCACTTGTTCAACTCACCCACTGCTGGGTTGGTCCGGTTGCCGTGTCTCCACGCCATCTCATAGTTTAAGGCAGCGTCTGTGTACGTTTGCTCTTTTTCCATAATGTAGCCCATGTATTCATAAGCTTTGCAGCAAGACTGAAGAAAAATGGAAGACGTACCAATCGATTAAACTCCATAGCACTAAGATTTTATGGGGTGCCTTGGTCAACCATATGAACTAATTCAAATGGCACATAAAACAGCGGTTTTCAACTTTGGCTATGCTGTCGACTCATCTAAAAGATTCAAAACACTCTGAGGCCAAACTCCCACGCCAAGCCTATAGATTCAGATCTTTGGGTGAGAAGAAAGGGAACTTGTGTTTTATACCTTTACATAAATACATTTTATTATGAATAATTTCAGCACTCACAAATAAAGAAATCACAGTGTAATTTAACTCTGTGAACCATATAACTCACAGCTAATACTGTTCTGCCTCTACCCCTCAACTCGTCCTTCTGTGTTATCAGATAAAACCACTCAAATATTGTCATTTCACCCATAAATATTTTATTGTGCTTCTTTAAAAGTAAGAGCCTTCTTTAAACAAAACCACAAGCCACTATTTGTCACATTATGGGTGTCACATTATGTCACATTATTATGTCACAAATGTAACAACTCTTTGACATTATCAAATATCCAGTCACTTCGGAAATTTCAAATGGTTTCAATATAATGTTCTTTTTTTGTTTCAAAAGAAGAATCAAATTAAGGCCTACTCATTGTGACTCACTGAAATGTCAACTTTTTTTTTTTGATCTGGAGATTTCCCCTTTCTGTCTCTGTTCTTGCAATTAAGCTACAGCAGAAACAAGAATGTTTGTCCTAGAGTTTCTCACAGCCCACACTGAGTTGAGTTCATCTTTGTGGTGCTTATGCCATATAGTCCTGAGTCACTGGTATCTTCTGGAAATTGTAATTTACCTCGAGGTTTGGATCTGATTTTGATTTGGAGGGGAGAAGTGAAAGTCCTTAACAGAACATTTTCCAGACAAGCCATTCTGCAGCCTGAGGCAAAAGGGAAAATGTGTAACCCAGTATATATGTTTTTTGGTATTTTATAATTGCTATTTTTATAGAATGTTAAATTTTTAAAAATTAAAAAAAACTGACAAGTAGATATACTAAAGCTCACATTATTTTAAGTTTGAATGTTTTATTTGTATCCAAGCAACATTTATTGTAATTATACTTTCTTGAACTTAAGGCGAGAACATATATCAATAATATTTTCATTTAAAACCCTCGCCTATTAAAAACACATACCATACAAAATGTGTACTATCTCTTTTGCTTCAGGCTTGATCGTATCTCAGCAGAGCACTGTCAGAGCCTATCTATTCAACATTTTGGCATTTAAAAAAATAATATCGCAATCCAAATTCACATGTTGAAATCTTAACCTCTAATGTGATGGCATTAGGAGGTGAGTCTCTGGGAGGGAATTAGGTCATGAGGGTACATTGAGTGAGATTATTGCCTTTATAAAAGGGACCCCAGATAGCCCTCATGCCCTCTCTTTCCACCCCGTGAAGATGCAAGAGGCAGTTGGCAGTCTGCAACCTGAAAGGGGGCCCTCATGAAATCCAACCCTGCCGGTACCGTGATCTTGGACTTAGAGCTTCCAGAATGATGAATAATACATTTCTGTTGTTTATAAGCCACCTACGCCATGGTACTTTGTTATAGCAGCATCAGTGGACTGACCATCACAGAGACCCCGACAGCCCCTTTACAGTTTGGACCCACGGTTCAGGGTTTCACTTGTTTCATGCCAGTGCAGCTCTGTCACAGACGACGTGATTCCATCAGGAGGCACATATGCCGGATTCTCTTTTTGTTATGCTATTTATATACATTTGTTAATTAATTCATCAGGTTTAAAAAATATTCCACATACTTTCTTCCTTTATTAGCTGAAAAACACCTATAATGAGAAATGTCTCCTTTGCTACTCTTTCATTACCCAGTAGTGTAGTTTTTACAGAAAAGGTGGGATAAATGCTTAATTCTTTACCATTACATGCCAGCTTTAGAAGTAGCTCATTAGCATATTTCGGCAGTGACCATTTGTTTTTTCCTCTTTTAGATCTCATTTAACTTATTTAGTGTGTTTCAATTCACTGCGTTTTTTAATTCTGACTGATATTTGAAGTGTGTCACTTCACCGGGGGGAGCTCCTTCACGTGAGCTCCTGCGTGGCTCTGACCGGCTCTGATGGCCTCCTTGCCGTCTGGTATGACAACATGGCCCTATGTTGTTTTGTACATTTCCTGTCCCAGATCAAGATGACCTCCATTTTTTCAATTACCTAATTCAAGATTTCTAAGTGCTACTTCCTGAATCCTATGCTTCCAACATTGACAAGCCTAATCAGCGGGGCTGACACCTCCAACGCAGCCATTGAGGTCGAACAGGCAGTGTACTGCTGTCGGCCTGACGGCAAACTGAGTTCCGTCTGCACCCAAAGCTTCATTCCATGAGATCTTGCTTAATCCTAGACTTGGCATGAAAGAGTCAACTAGCTGGCAGTTTTGATTTTTCAAAGTCTCTTAATGAGTACTCTCTGTTTTTCAAGGCCAATTTAACTTAAAATTAGATGTACAGACTATAAATTGATAAATGGCTTGATGGTTTTAGTTTTGTGAAGTTCCTAAGAAAGTAACTTAATAGCATCAGATGACGTTTTTATGAAACAAATGATCCATTTTGTAATCTGATTTGCTCAAAGAGAATAAAACATCGATTTTCTGTGATTTAAGATTTGAAGTAACTGATATGAAATCTATAAAGATAAATATCCTCAACTTTCTAAAGTGAGTACAATTATGTCTCAACAAATAGTAACAAATTCTTAACTTTAAAAAATGTTTTATTTAACAAGACAGCCTTTTTTTTGCGTGTATTACACACTTAAAAACACCATTATGTAAAGGGCCTTAACTTCTAAAGACTTTAAGACTTTCAATTTCATACTCAGAAATAAGGACTTACTTAACATATCAAATTAAATGCACAGTGGATTCTAAACTGTGGAAATGGCATGCAGCTGCAGTAAAGACATCGAGTATTTCTTAATAGGAGGGACAGACGTCCGCAATTAATGTTCTTCTGCAATTTTCATTAGTTCTCAAATGAGATGAGTAATCACAGGCAAATACTTGACATTCCAAAAACATGTTCTGTAAGTGCCACAGATGAAAACTGAAACTGCATAAATCTCTACTTTTTAAAATTGTCAAGGGCAAATGGTTTCTTATTATCAATATTTATTTCCTGATTGTGGTTTATTTTTCCACTACATGTTGAAAAATAAATGCTCCAGCCCTAGCTAGGTAGCTCAGAAGGCTGCAGGTTGGATTCCCAGTCAGGGCATGTGCTTAGGTTGCAAGTTTGATCCCCAGTAGCAGTGTGAACGAGATCGATGCCTCCCTCTCTCCCTTCCTCTCTCTCTACAATCAATAACAATATTCTTGGGTAAGGATAAAAAAAAGCCTCTTACTTAATTTTCAAAACACACACATACAGGAGTCCTTCAAAATGGACCAAGATTCTATAATAACCTATTATAGAAAGTTTATGCAATAAAGGTCAACAATTAATTTTTCCTCTTCAATCACCTACCCTGTTATGACGCAGGCAGCGTTTTAACAGTTCCTCTGCCATGTCGTACTTGGCTGATTGAATATAAATATCAGCCAGTAGCAGCCAACTCCTCTCAAAGTCCTCAGCATCAATAGGATTCCAGTTCATTTTTGCAATCCGCTTCAGCTGGTTTCTGGCTCTTGGAGTCTGTTTCAAGATCATATAAGCTGTTGCCATTCCCAAAAGTGCTGGGATATGATCCTTCTGTAAGAAAACAAAACTTTAGACCCTCATACACAAACATAAGTAGATGCCCTATGTTTAAAGGAAAACACGTGGAAAGTAGCAAGTGCAACATATGGACTGGCCTGTGGATGCTGTCCTTGGCTCCACAGATAACTGTTTGTGGTCATTATTTAACACATCCAGGAAGCTCAAGCTATCTTGCAGACATCTGCTAAGGTTCTGCGTGGTTAAGGTAATTCAATAAGTATGTATATGCCAAGACCACACAACCCAAGACAGGTAGGGTGACTTCAATAGAATTGACTGGCTGTTTAGTTTTGTAGAGACACAGAAAAATAAACAAAATTCTATTTCAGTATAATCCAAATGGAATATTTGCATTTTGACTCCATTCTTTCATCTGTGAAAAGGAATAACACTGATTTACTTGCAATGATATTCCCTATCTATACTGACTCTACTGCCCATTTTTCCTGCCTTCTCATACTCAGTTTATTTAACAGCCTCTTCTCCCAACACAGACCTATAAAATATTATAAATAAGGCATGCAATGAACTCATGTCTCAAAATGTGCTTTTAGAGTTGGAGTCTGCAGCTTCTTGATAGTGTCTATAAAACGTGATGCTCTTTTAGACAGAGTTCACAGTCAGGAAATGTCACTCTGAAACCAACAAGCTAATAAGGATCAGAATAAAGTAGAGGCTATTTGCAGTCTCTCCAGAAAAACCAATGTACCTAAGCAATAATGCGTATGTCCCCAATAAGTCTAGGGTGCTTCCTAAATTTCAGCAGAGTGCTTGTCATGCTTTTATAGAGAAAAAGGCTTCAGTTTAAAATACAAATAAAAGATGAGAGACTGTGATTTAGAAATCACAGTATCATGACTATAATAAAGATGCACCGCAAGATAGCGCGTTTAGCCAACTAATGAGAAACCAAAGGACAGAGGAGTGGTACAGTGTGCAGGGTCCAACCTTGACCATGGGTGGGAGTCAGAAGTGACTCTGGGCTAGAGAAGGCAATTCATTAGAGCTTGATGAAAACAGCTTTTAGGAATATAAAATTTCTTTGGCTATGATTCATATCTATCAATAAACTTCCAATATATAATTAGCTCTCATTAAGGAATGGCCAAACGATTTTCTTTGAATGTCAAATTCACCCAATTGGCAATAAATCCTGAAGACATGCATAGGATATTATCAGTTCCTAGGCCCCATCCTCATTCCACGGGCACTAGAGAGAAGAGAAAGCAGAGGCCAGCTATGTATTTATTGGTCTGTTCTTAGGATAGCCTGCAAAGGGAAGGGTCCAGGAAAAATGTTTAGCTTTTTTCACATATTAAAAATACCCCCCACTACACGTTGAAAAATAAACCCTCTGACCCTGGCTAGGTAGCTCAGAAGGTTGCAGGTTGGATTCCCAGTCAGGGCACATACTTAGGTTGCCAGTTCGATCCCCGGTAGCACCATGAATGGGATCAATGCCTCCTTCTCTCCCTTCCTCTCTCTCTACAATCAATAACAATATTCTTGGATAAGGATAAAAAAATAAAGCCTCTTATTTAAAAATCACACACCTCAAGTTCAACTACAATGAGTCAACTCCACACAGCTTGATCACACTTGAGTGAAACCAAGAAGCTTCCAGAACGGCAAATCTGAGTTCCAACCCCTGCATTGGACCCATGGCGTCTCTTCCGGTGCAGCCACCCTAAGGCGTTTGGCCAGCTTCCCCCCACCCTGCTCAGTGTGCGAAGCTGATGCTCCCCTGCTGTTTTGTTCCAGGGGTAGCTTACGGCAGTACTAAAGTACCATCTGGAATACTTGTACCCAAACAGCAAAGGGGACTGCAGTTTTCCCCAAATCCCTTACGGTCTAGGAGGGAGGGGGCAGGGTTACAGTAGGTGTTTTAGGTAGCTTGTTGCTACCACTGTGACTTGTGAACCACAACAAAACACAGCAAAACTCTGTAAATCTTCTGAGAGATACAAAAGTAAGAGTTCTCTGTGGCCTAGAACACTGCTGAGTGGAAAAACATGAAATCTAATGAGTATGCTTAGAACTGACTATTACCAACTGCTTATGGGGTGGGTGCCTAGAATTCCTCCCTTAATATCAAGTGGTTCTGAGTGGGGCAAAGAGAAAGCCTTTAATATAGTAATAATAATAATAATAATAATAATAATAATAATAATAATAGTAAGGGTTATTTCAGTGCTGCTAAAGAACAATATCACTATTTGTATAATTGAATTATAGGTTTTCAGTATTAATCCTAGCCTTAAAGTAAGAAAAATTTCAAATTCACATTAAGTGAAAAAGTGAGCAGTGAAGGCAACTGGAGTTTATTTTTCCTTAGGAAGTTAACCTAGGCTACATCTACAACTCTGAACTTGTCCAGAGGATAAAGCCATTCTCTTAAGAATTTACGCCCTTTTGAAGCATTTCCTTTCTACAGAATTTACCATTCTGATAGTGACAAATATATCAACAACACATAAAAACAGTAACAGCACCTCTTTGGAAATGAAAGTACACTCTGTAAAATTATGCCAAACTATATACCTAATTTTTAATACTAGTAAGTAATTAAGTAAACTTCCAGAAAACAAACAACTAATCAAAATACCTATTTCTATACTACCTAAGAAAGATAACACGCGAAGCTGAAAACCCACGAACCTCAGCCGTTGCGATTTCGGTGAAGGCGTTCAGCGCTTGCTCAACGCCAGACTTCTGCTTGGCAGCCATCAGGCAGTAGTTCTCCAGCACACGCAGCTGGACGTGACCCTCGACAGTCTGAGGTTTTAGTTCTTTAAGGAGCTTTTCTGCCGTTCGCACTGCTAATTGCACAGACTCTTGCTTCTCAGTTGAATTACTGTATTCAATTAAAAAGAATCTCATTTCTGTTACTCGTGAAGTCAAATTCATTGAGATTAGAATGAGCTCAGAGGTACATGGGTTTCTTTCTTTTTTGTCACCAATTTAGAGTAATCCTTTTGAAGAATGTCACTCATTCTCTTCTAGTATAAAGCAATGTTATTATGTGCTTTTCAAACAAAATTAATATAGCTTCAATAAAACACCATTAACATTTATTCACTCTAGAGTGAAGGCAAAATCGGAATAATATCTACATTTGATGTTTTCATTTCAGCAAATATAAAACTAGAATTCAGAGTAAGTAGAATCATCCAATTATCAATGGTGTTCCTATTCAGAAAATGGAAGAAAAAATAAGAAAATGAGCAAAAAGTAACTAACATTATTGACTGTACCTACTATGTGCCAAGCACTGGAGTATTCATTTGATATATTCATTTGATATATATTGAGTCCATTTTATATATGAGAAAACTAAGGCTCAAACAGGTGACACAATTTGACAAAGGTCACATAGCAAATAAATGGGAAACCTGGAATTTAAATCTAAGTTTGTCAGACATATAAAGTTTACTTTACTTTCCTCACCCAGTTGCCTATCAGATGCTCAGAAATTATATATATATGTCAAAAGGTTGTAAATTTCAAGTACAGTGTCAGTTTAAATATGTAGCTAGCATTTTCTAATTTTTTAAACATACACCCAAATATATGGGGTCTATCCAGAAAAAGTCCAGCCATTGTTAATATAATGAAACTGGCCTGAGCAACATCGATGTAACCTGGCAGCCACGGACAGGAGACTGGAATGCACATGCACCAACCATGCTGACTTTACTATACTAGTAAGTGGGGGCGGTAGACGCCATTGAGTGATTATGTGTACTGTGTGGTTGTCACATTCAAAATAACTCAGAGAGTGGAACCATGAGTCTCCATCAAATTTTGTGTTAGACTTGAACATTTATCCACAAAAACTATTTGGATGATTCAGAAGGCCACAGCTATGGGCAACTGGTGATTGACAGCTTCATCGTGACAACGCTCCCAGTCATACGTCACATCTTGTGCAGAAGTTTTTGGCCAAAGTCATCAACCAGGTGACTCAGGACCCCCACAGCCCAGATTTGGCGTCCTGCGACTTAATGATTTTACCAAAATCAAAATCACCTTTGAAAGGGAAGAGATTTCAGACTGTTGATGAGATTCAGTAAACATGATGGGGCAGCTGATGGAGATTAAGAGAAGTGTGTTAGGTCCCAAGGTGCCTACTTAGAAAGGGATTGAGGAGGGGACTGAAGATACTAAAAACATTGTCCTGTGTACAATGTTTCTAGAATACTCAATAAATGTCTGTATTTTTCATAGCACAGGGCTAGATACTTCCTGGATAACCACAGATATGTATTTCATATGTATATATAAACTAACAAAAGGAAATTAAATTCTCAAAACCAGTCACTAAAGTCACATTGGTGGTCCTCTCAAGCCCGAGGCTTTTATCTTACTTAAAACATTTTTCACTACTGGGCACTTTCTTCAAAGTCCTCCCCCCCCCATTTCTCTTCTGTAACATTACACAGTTTTGGTTCTCTTTTCACCACACTGATTGCCCTCGTCTGATTTCCCTTCCTCCTCCAGTTCCCTTAAATGTTAGCATGTCCAAAATTCAGTTCTCAGGCTTCTCTTACTATATTCTACTCGCAGAGAGGCCATTCATGGGGTTCCAGTGTCCACTCCGTGCACAGGTCTACCACATCTGTATCTCCAGCTGCGACCTCATCTGAGTTTTAGTTTTATATTTTCAGCTACATGCTGATGAAGTCCATGGGGGTAGCCTACAGACACGTAACAGTATGTTACCTTAGCCTTTCTAAAACAAACATGTCTCCCTGCTCTAAAACTTGCAAGGACTCCAGAATCTAAGCCTCCCAATCTGTCACTGAAACGTCTCAGCTGTCTGGTTCCTGTATACCTTTCCCCTGACTGCTTTGCACTGCTCTGATGTCTACGAATTTCTGTAACACTTAAGACCTGTTCTGTCAGAGACTGAATGGTTTCAGATACTCTCCTGTCTCCTCAGTAAATTACATGCTCCTGAAGGCAGAAATTATCCCTGCACCTTATACATTTGCAAACTTATGCAGCCCCCATTGTACCCTGACCAGTTTGAAGAGAGGACAAGCAACAAACACAAGTTCATAGAAATTTAACCATTTACTAGAGGTACATCACGGTGGCTTTGAAGTCAGGTAAAACTCAACCCAAAACTTGCCCCTATCACTACTACAATATTTAGACAAGTTAACTCTGAGTTTATTTCATAATACTATTATAGGGAATAAAGAAGATAATGCATAAAAAGTATACCACATAGGGTATAGTGTATAACTGCTATTTGTTAACAAAAGAATTACTATTACTGTGTGAACAGTTCTGCAAAAGTAATCCAATTCTACAATGTATTCTATTTTTCACAGAGTAGCTAAGGGGAGTGTCTTCATAACACTTACGAAGTGTTAATTCAAATGTAGGAACTGTGCTAAAAAGATTTCATGCTTGTTACAGAGAACAGTTGTTCTAGCTATGATTTTTTAATCTGACCTTTCACTAGAGTTATCCTAGAATTTATTTCTCTTTTATAAGGTATCCTCCTTGCTTATTACCACTTTTTTTAAAGAAAAAAGTATATTTTTAGAAAAGGGTAACTTGTCAAATACTACTCACCCCAGGTCTCCATCCAGATTTTCAAATACTTCACCTCCAACAGTTTCATTATCTGGATTCAAACAAATTTCTATCATATTATAAAGGGCATTTTGGCCCCATTCATTATCTTTCCGAGCCTTATTAAAATGTCGAAGGGCATCATTTGGTTCTCCAGTGTACCTTGTTAGATGTTTAAAAAAAATCAGTTATTTCAATCACTGACTACAAACTTAAGTCATTTATAATTTGTTTCACAAATACAACTATTAACATTTTAAAATGCAGATTTTTTAAAAACAAAGAAATGCTTATTATATAGTTTAATCCTATTATGTAGGGTTTATTTGCCAATAGATTTACCAGAGATATAGTCCTTTGCAGTATTGATATCCTGGCTCCAATTTTGCTCTCGAGTTACGTTTTTCAGCCATTAAGAAAAATCTTGGAACATCCTCAAGTTTTCCACATCTTCTTAAGAAATCAATTAAACGAGATAATGTTATATAATTATCTAGAAACAGAAACATATTTCGGATATAGACAACATTTAATATCTTCATTTTGATGGTTATAATTCTACTTTTATAGTTTACTTCAAATGAAATATGATTTAAATATAAACAAGGAATGCCTTAGGCATTATAAATCCCCAAAGAGACTTCGGTTACCTGGATTATCTATCAAGTGATAAAGGTTGGGCTGGTTTGCTCACAGTGAAAGAGGTTCTATATAGGCCAATATGTAGAAATGTACATTTTCTGTGATTACTTTTCAGTCATTCCTAGGACCAAAATCTTCTAGAAACAGTCTCTGGGTAGATAATCTAAACTTTAAATGTAAAATTTAGGAGGATTGATTTAAATAATAGGGCAAATCTATCTATGAGACCTCCTTGTCCACCTACTGCAGCAAGCAAGGGGGTAAGATCAGTACATTCTAATGATAATGTTTGGGGTGGACAATTAGAAGTCTTACTCCAGCCTTTCCTTAATAGGTGATATAAATAACATATCAGACACTAGCTTAACGTACCACAACCTTAACATATTTGTCCCAGTATTTTAATCCTATTTTACATTCTTCTAAGAAAAAATAATTAATTTGGTTCTTTGGTCTCAGGTATAATTTCCTGGCACATTCTTACAAAGAGTTTCTTCTCCAAATTCTATGCAGTTCTTTCTTATCACTGAAATACTACATTTTGAGAATAATTTAATAAATATTTTATAAGATTATAAAAATAATGTATGGTATGGACACTTTAGAAAATTTGGAAAAATACAGAAAGTATAAAGAACTAAAATCGCTCATTCCTACAGGCTAGGTATTACCACATTTTGGTTTCTTTCCATATATTTATGAGTAAAAATAAATCAATCTATAAATATTTAAATGTAGGCAAATTAATATGTTTCTTCACTTACATATACACAAGGTTGAAGTCACACTTGGGGTTTTGATTCAACATTAGAGAGTAAACATTTATCAATTGTCATTATGGTTCTCAAAAACAATTTTAGGATGGATGCGTAATTACTGATGACTCACATTTTATTTCTGTGTGGTTGTGGTTTTTTAGGTGTTTGGACTCTCAAGTTTCAGTTAGCACGGAACTCATAGCGGGGTTGTAAAAATCCTTATTATATAAGCTATTCAGATCATTTTCATAGGGTGAGTTAGAAATAAAATAAATAGAAACTTTTAAAGAAAATTTATCCTTGATTGTGTGTTCCAAGAAAAGAAGATGCCATATGATACAGCAACTCCACTTCTGGGTATGTACTCAAAAGAACTGAAAACAGAGACTCAGACGAATATTTGCATATTTGTGTTTATGGCAATAAGCACAAATTATTCACAATAGCCCAAAGTGAAAACAATCCAAATGTCCATCAACAAATGAATATATAAACAATATATGGTACCTACATGCTATGGAATATTGTTCCACATTGAAAATGAAAAGAGATTCTGACACATGTTAGAATATGAATGGACCTTGAAGACATCATACTACTTGAAATAAGTCAGACACAAAAGGACAAACTGTATGGCCTTCCTTATATAAGGGACCTGTTAGACACTAACATCCCACTCTTCCTCCCCCACCCCCTGGCAACCACCTCTACTTTCTGTCTACAGATTTGGCTAGCCAAATACATAGAAAGTAGATGAATTCTGGCTAGCCAAATACATACAGAGTAGAAGGCCGTAGAAGGGGATGGGAGGGAGGAAGAGTGGGACCTGAGGGTCTAATAGGTGCACAATTTCAGTTTGGAATGATGAAAATGTTCTGGAGATGGATTACGATGATGGCTACAACAATATGAATGTACTTAATGCCACTGAACCATACACTTGAAAATGGCTGAAATGGTAAATTTTGTTATCTTTGATCAAAACAAAATAATATTATTTAAAAAAAAATCTCTGTAGGCTTTGCATCTACTCTATTACATGATGACAAAATAATCCAGATGAACAATATCATCATTTGCCTTCCTTCACCCATAATCTTGGTCTCAAGATTTTCCTCCTGCCTTTTGACATCACTAAAAAGCAGAGCACAATAATATGGTTTCAAGCCCTAGCTGGTGGGGCTCAGTGGATTGAGTGCCAGACTGACAACCAAGGGTTGCTGGTTTGATTCCCAGTCAGGGCACCTGCCTGGGTTGCAGACCAGGTCCCAAGTAGGGGGAGTACAAAAGGCAACCACACATTAGTGTTTCTCTCCCTCTCTTCTCCTCTCTCTAAAAATAAATAAATAAAATATTTTTAAAAATGTGGTTTCAGAAAAAGAGGATTCAAATCTTTTAGCTATATGAATTCAAGCAAATTACTCAAATCACCTAAAATTACTTATTTTCTTAAAATAGTGTTGTAATATTTACCCTCAGAGTGCCTTGGAAATGAAATAAAGGCATGACAGCGCTTGAAAACTACAAATGCATTTACAACCCCCACAAGTTTTTATAAGAACTAGGATGACTACCCTACAATACAGCCACGGAATCTAGAAGCTGTACTGGATTAAGCAGAAATTAAGGTAAAAATTTCTGGCCCCCAGTTTTTTATGATATTACTAATATGTGTGACATATAATATTGCTAATATTATCTAAAGTCAATCTTGGGAGGCCAGTTTCTTGAATAATTATCACCTTACAATGTTACTGAAATGTATTCATTATTAGTTCAAGTTAAAATTACCACTGATAGATTACATTAGCATGTTTTTTTGTTAAACATGAAATAGGACAGAAAGCAAATTCCTGCAAGTAAGGAATCTACTGAAAACTGAAATGTACTACATTCAGGAAAAACACAGTCCATATTTACTGATGGGTAGTGAGAAGATATTAAAATAATCATGGTGTGTGTGACAAGGAATGAAGTGTTATGGAATAACAATGTACAGAACTCCTAACTTTGCTTGGGGGGACCTGGAGAGGATTCACATAGAACTGGACCTTTGAGCAACCTGAAGGTTAACCTAGGATCTTACTAGACAGAGGCATTCCTAGGTGGCACACGCAAAGACAGAGCAGAGAGGAGCATGAAGGGTGTTGATAAGTTTGGTATTACAAGATATTAAAATGGAAGAAGGATAAGAAATATGAATGAAGGGATAACCTAGGGCAGTATTATTATGAAAATAATGCTAAGGTATTAGACCTGACCCTGGACAGCCATCCTAAATTTTAAGCAGAAGAATAGCTTCTGATTTTCAGAATTAATATAGCAGACCTCTGATGGTTTGGAGCTGCAACAACCTAGAGGCCAGATTAGTAGGGAAACTGAACTAGTCCTGGTAAGAAGTGATAAAGGCCTTAGTTAGAGACAAGGGCTAGGAGAACATAGACTGGCCATGGTTATTAGCTATTAAACAGACAGAACTCATGGGTCTTGTTAACCACTTGGTGTGAGGGCAGGATCTGGAGATTTTCAAAGTGAAAAGGCGTGATCTGTCAGGAGACCAGTAATTAGATCTATAAAGAGAATTTTTAACTAGTCAGGTTAAGTCAAATTGGACACTTCATTTCTGAAGTAAGCTAAAACACAGCCTTAATTTAAAATACAAAATGTGCTACTGAGAATGAACAATAATGCACACACAAAAAATGTGGATCATAGGTTTAGAATGATTCTGACAGAACAGATCAGTGGATAAGTTTGTAAAGTCCTATTGGAAATAAAACAGAAGACAAGATTAAAAACATAAAGTATCACAGACAATAAAAACTTAAAGTTCTGTATTTCCAAATGACAGTATTTCACAGCCATTCACTAACCCATGCGACCAATAAACAGTTACTTTGCGCCATCTGTACGCCCTTCGCCAGCACTGTGCACAATGCTGGGGACATAGATGATCCCTGGAAACTTGGGGAGTCTGTAGCTGAATGAAGATGACAAACACGTGCACACGTGCTTCAGCAAAATGACAGAATTATGTGACAGAGAGGTATGGATGAAGTGATTTATCCTTTGTGTATTAGGGTGACCAACTCATCCCAATCTGCTGACATTTTCTTAGTTTTAGCACCGAAAGCCCTGTCTTCTGGGAGATCCTTCAGTCCCAGGCAAACCGAAGTAGATGGTCGCCTACTCAGCATCACATGATGTATTTTGTGAGGTAGTTGGTGGCAGTGGGGGGGGTGCAGTTTCTGATTTTGGCAAAAGGGTAGATATTTTGGATTATTTGTAGGGAAAGACAGTGGAAGAATAAGGAAGGCAAAGTGCATTATGGGCAAAGGAAAAAAAAACATGGAGAGACTCGGAGGTATGGTTTTGTGCCATTTGGTATTTCTGGAGAACAAAGTTCATATACTAAATTTACAAATATTTCATTTTATATTTGTTTATGAACAGTCCAAAGTCACCAGTCAACTAAGCCAATTTTGCTATTATTTGGAAAAGAGGTTAGTGCCAAATAACCTGGGGGAGATAAAACTCATCTGACAGAGGAGAAGCATCTTCAAATTTCTCACGTGAGGGCTACACTGTCATCAATGGCTTAAAATGGTTTCTTAAAGAAACTGTCTTGGATTATTTGCTCAAAGGGAAACGCTGCGGTATGGGAACAGCCTGTGATAGAATGGAAATATTATGTTGACCACCTTAAACAGTAGTTTAGATAAGGCGACAGAGACCAAATGGAGTCTGGAATCCAAGGTAGAAATGGCAGGAAACAAACGGCTTATGCCTAAAGAAAGAGAGAACAAGATTTGGGCAACAGAGATATGGAGATGGGCCTATACTTTGGACTCAGAGTGAGCAGCAGAGGTAAGATTGTGAAATAATTAACAGCACTATTTTGAAAAACACCTAAGTACAAAATGGAACAGACGGGGCAAGAAACAAAAGCGTGGCCTGAGGCTCTCCAAGAGTGGGATGAAATTTAAAAAGATAGTAAAAAAAAAATAAAAAGAAATTCAAATGTTGATATTACCATAAAAACAGAATTTTTCCTTCCAGTCTTTTCCCTAACTAGGGGTATTTTATTTGTAAGTACAAAGTGTTCTATAAACTCAAACTTTTTAAAATTAAAAGCATTAGTGAATACAACATATAGTATGTATCTGGTTCTTTGAGTTGCCCCAACCTGACATACAGCCACCTCTGTGGCCACCGGCCCTAACCAGGCAGCTCTGCCTGCCTGTGGCATCGTTCTGAGCTGAACGCAATAGGATTTAGAACAGGGGCGTCAAACTCATTTTCAGCAGGGCTGCCTCATCAGCCTCATGGTTACCTTCAAAGGGCTGAATGTAATTTTAGGACTGTATAAATGTAACTACTGCTTAACAATTAAGTGAGAGCTCGGTGCAGCTGCTTGGTAGAAACGAAGTGCCGGGCAGCATAAAACAAGGTGCAGGGCCAGATTCGGCCCGCAGGCCTTGTGCTTGCCACCTGTGGTTTAGAAGAACTGCTCTACAACTTCCTCTGAGATTTCAAACTCTTTAAGTAATACTAAAGGGGTGGGGACCCAAAAAATCCTCAGAATTTATTTATAAAAAACTGTGCATTTATTCTTACATGTTTAAACTTAGGTCACCTTCCAAGTACTCTCTTTGATGTAATACACGTATCGAGACATTTTTCCACGGCTCAGAACAAGTTTTGAACTTGTTGATTTTGATGCGTTTTAGTGTTTCTGCTGTTTTTTGTTTCACCTCTTCCACATACAAAACATTTCTGCAAAATGTTTTCCTTTGAGGATTTTTTTCATCCAGGGAGACAAAAAAAGTAGCTTGGGGAAAGATCTGGTGAATATGGAGGTTGGGGCATGAGGATCCTGCCATTTTTTTGGTCAAAAACTGCTGAACACTCAGTGTACTGTGGGCAGGTATGCTTGTAAATCACCCATCATGAAATGGACAAATGCACTGAAAGTCTTCAAAAAAATGCACTGTAGCCAAATGCAGCCTCTCACAACAATGCCAGCTGGTACACTGATACAGATGGGTTCCTAGAACACTCACTTAGAGTGGGAAGCCTATACCACAAGGAGCCTGCCCTCCAGAAGATAATTCCAGTTTTGGGGGGACCCCCTCACATAACTAACACACATTATTGGTTTAACCCTCCCTTTCTCTTTGCCCTTTCCCTCACCTCCCTCACTACCCCTCTCCCTTCCTCTTTTCCTCCTACTCTTCTTTCCTTCCAGTATTCGACTTGGAAGATACAGTTATAAGTCCTGGAAACATAGCCATGAAGACAAAGTTCCTGGCCATTTGTTATATTCTACAATTCATAATTTGTTTTGTTTTATAAGAGTGATATAAAAATAGGATAAAAGGATGGAGTACACAGTAAGAGGCACTTCTGATACAGGATGGACAGGGAGGGGCACACTCAGGAAGAGGCAATAGAAGCAGAGTCCTGAATGAAATGAAACATGACCATTTGGAAGCAGCATATTCCAAGAAGAGGGAACAGCAATGGCAAAGTCCCAAGGCACCACCCTGCTCTGGCTGTTGCCTACCTGATACCCACTACACCCCTTTGTTCCTCACTATTGGAGCCCTGATTTGTTTCCATGTGGCACTGTGTTTAGCTAAAAGATGACATTTCCCACCCTCTTTTGCAATCATGGAGGTGTTTCTAGAAAGGGTTTTTTAGGGAAAATAAAAACCAGATGGTTCACTGGACCTTAGCCCACCTCCAGCACCCACCCCATCGAGGCTGTGGAACAGCATGGCCTAGAGCTGCGGTGGTCGTCTCGGACCACAGAGGGATACACAGAATAGAAGTCAGACTCATGATGGTAGAAGGAAAATAAGAACTTGGGTTTCCTGATGATACTATGCCATTCCCTGCATAATTTATTTTAAAGTTCTTTTACATAAGAGAAAAATAAAAGCTGCAATTATTTGGGCCATTATAAGTATTTTGAGGGGAAGGGAGGGGTGGGTCTCTGCTACTTTCAGCTGAAAGTATTTCTCAACTATCTGGAGGCAAGAACTAGAAACAGACATGAGAATGCTGCAGTAACTTGTGTGAGAGACAATGAGGGCTGAGCCCAGGGTGGCAGCCACATGGGGGAGGAGCGAAGTGGTGGGATGCTCTATGCTGACGGAGGTGGACGCAGTGTACGAAAGACAAGTAAGCCAAGGAAAACTAAGGTTTGGGGCCTGGTGCATAGGTGTACGGTGATGCCATTTACTGAGATGAGCACTGGAGAAGGATCGGACTTGGAGGGATGCTGAAGATCGGGTGCTCTGTTTTGGACGTGATCCACTGGAGAGCCTCCTGACAGCTGAGTGGGAATGCAAACAGGCAGTGGTGAACAAGGGTGGGCAGAAGCAGGTTAATAACAATAGAAAGTAATGAATAAATAATAATACAAGAGTAAACTCTGCTTTCTGTACTCACAACTGTAAACCTCCTCTTGCCCACCCCTGAGTCAGAACTCGAGATACACATTTGGGAGACATCAGCACACACAGAGGACAAAAAGGCAGGGACTGGGATGAAGTCCCCCAGGGGAATGAATGTATTAAAAAGACAGAAGGGTCAAAAACTGAGGCCTAAAACATTCTGATAGTTAAAGTACATAAAGAAAAGACAGGCCTAACAAAGTACAGTAGAATAGAGTGGATCACTAGGAGATGAAAAAACATGAAAGCCTCACACCTCGGAAGACAGTCTTTCAGGAGGGGGGTGGGGGGCAGATAGGCCGTGCTAAATACAATGATAGGTCAAGGTCTGGCAGCAGGGAGGCTCCCGGCCACCCTGCAGAAGGAGCTTCACTGGAGCTCAAAAGTGAAGAAGACAGAGAAAGCACTTACAGAAGCTGTTTTAGAAGAAATCTGCTGTACAGGAAAACAGGGAAATGGAGCAGTAACTGGGAGGGAAGATTAAGTGAAGAGTTAAGAGTCAGTTATTTATCGATGTGTTTACAGTGGGGAGCTGTCTCGGCATGTCTGTGTGCTGACTGGGAAAAAACGATGGTGCAGGAGAGAGGGAAGAGCAGGAGGAAAGCCCGTCAGGAGGTGACAGTGGGGTGGCATCCAAGGCGCCCAGGGAGAAACTGGCTGCGGACTAGACTGCAGACCCGGGGAGGACAGTGGCGTGGGCAGACGGTGATGGGAGGATGGAGGTGTTCTCTTTTAGGGCCCTACATTTCCTCAGGGAAGTAGGGGGCAAGGTTTTTAGATGAGGACAAGAAAGGAGAAAGGGTATTGGAGGTTTGAGGAGGGAAGACGGGTGTAAAAAGTAGCTGGAGTGCGTTTTCAGTAGAGAAACACAGTAGGATTGCCAGGTAGCACCTGAGGGTCCCTTTGAGGTCTGTGGTCATGATCTAAAGTGAGAGCCATCAGTGCTGTGGCATTTTCCCTGCAGCCTTGTCAGATGCTCCAGGGCAGGTGTGAAGTAAGTACAGACGTGGATTCAACCAGGACTGGGGTTTTCCCAAGAAGCCTAACAGCAAAAAAGAGGAGGAAAAGGGCTGATTGCATTAGAAAAATATAATCAATGAATATTTACCTGGCTTGCGTTCTAAAAGTTGTTGTAAATGAAACACTGCTTGTTCATAGTTCTGTTTCCGGAACATGATATCTGCCATCATCTATGAAGGTGAAAGGTGGTTCTTAAAGTAGTGCCACATATTTTACAAAGTATATACCTCCTATCAAGATTTAGCACCATGAAAACACATTCAAAATACATGAGGAGGGAAGTTTAATAAAAAGGAGCCACTTAAAATTCAAGTTCACCTCATGCAGATTAGCACTGAGATCCGAATAACAGAAGATGCTCAGGCATGTGAAATAGAACGCCCTGTTCACAAACTGTATTTTTAGCAGAAAATATGTTTCAAGTGGTTATTTTAAAACAGAAATGTGAAGGAAACTGCACACTATATGTGCTATCATAGACAGATGCCTTACTGGCCTTAGCTAAAATGACAAAAAGATTTTAAAAGACCACTTTAAAATTCTAAATATTTCAGAGGAATTATAAATAAGCAAGACCTAATGAGATTTTCTTTTATATATTTTAAAAGGGAAACTTCTGCTTCTTTTTAGTTACAGTGATAACCTCGACTAAACCTCGCAAACTGTCAGCCATAGAACTGTTGGAAAAACTCAGAAATAGCACAACCCCAGTAAAAATGAGAAAGAAAAGTGAAATTCTATTTAAAGCACAACATCTTAGGACAATAAGTGAAGTTTTTTTCCTGTAACTCCAAAAGACCCTCTAAGACTTAGAAATTAGTCCAGCATGTCTAAGTACTTTAAAAGTTAGTCTTTAGCAAACTGTGGCTTTACCACATGAATTTCTCCTGACCAAGCATCCTCTCAGGCATGGAGAAAAATTAACCAGACCCATGATGGCAAGTCAGGCCTTAGGTAGAAAAATAAAGTTTACCATTCCTATACAATAAAAAATTCTGTTTTCTTTGGTAAAATGCCCTAAAATGTTAAAAACGTTATTTCTTCCCAAGGCCAACGTGAGCCAGGCCTCTCACGTACTGTTACTTTCATGGGCTAAAACATGAAACTCCCCCGTGGAGTGGAAAACACAGCCGCCTCATTAGCACTGAAGTCCCCCACTAACCGTGGTGGCAGCTTCGTTGTCCTGGTCACTCTGGAGAAGTAGAGCACAGTGACGCAGGCAGGCGTCGGGGTCATCGTGTGCCAAGTATAACTGTGCCAGCTCCAGCATCATCTACGGACAAAAAGGGCCAGATTTGTGAGAAACTGGAATAAACGGCAGCTGAGGAAGCTGTCTGGACACAGATGAAACTTCAGCTGATCAAAAGCCATTGGAAGAAAAAGGCCAAGCATGGTCAGTAGGAAAAGTATAGGCACGCTCATCTTTATTTTCTTTTGGGGGAAAGAAAGGAAAAGCAGGTGGAAACTTACTGGAAAAGTAGGGAGACACAAAGCACTGTGAAAACAACACCAGTCTTAAATCGGGAGATCAGATTCTAGTCCAGGCTTTTCCATGATGGGGCCAAGTCCCCCTTACCTCTCAAAACCTGTTTTCTCATTTGTAAAAATAAAGCTTGAAGCAGATAATTCCTAAGGTATGCTTTATTTTAAAACTAGAATTATAGGTTCTTTAGCCAACATTGAACAAGGTTATCTGTTTGGTTATACCTTAATAAAGGTTATTTTTGCCCTACATCTGAAAGAGTTGTACTAATTTTAAAATGCTCAGTCCTAGACTTTAAATTCTGGAATACAATTGCCTTTTCTTCTATATCACTTATTTAAGTATTTAGTTATTTATTAGAGATCTGTAAGAAACATTTTAATCACCCGTCAATTATCTACCTGAGAAATAACATTTTAGTTCATATAATGAGTCATTTATTGTCACTGTGTCATTTGAGGTAAGAGATTCAATCTAGTCATTTTTGCATATCCAACACCTAATAGCAATTGAAAAACAGAGGCATACAATAGCTGTTTAGCAAGCTAAATTGATTATCTACAACCAGATTATTTGAAACTGAGAAATTATTTTGAAGCGGTTATTAAAACACAAATGAATATAAAAAATCAAAGAGCTTGCAAATTTACTTTATATCACTTACTTCATAATAATTTTTAGATTCTAACATTAATTTAGGGCATCATACAAGTATTTTGAAAAATTTATAGAAACTATTAATTTTCAACTCGTATTTTTATTGTATTTCTTTTTAAACCTTTAACAATAAGCTGGTAAGACTTTTACATTTGGGGAAATTAGTTGACATCTGGCATAAGAGGTGCTTCAAATTTTATCAAGATACTGACCTTATTATCTGTTTCACAATGAACAAGCGCTTCCCTATAAAATTTAATTGCTTTTTCATAGTCTCGCTGAGCAACAGAATGTTTTGCAATCTCTGCACAAATTTCAGCTGCTAAATGTTTCTGAGCAGGAACTGCATCTGGTTGTTCCATCTGAACACGTTTTAGTACCCGAGCTTGTAACTCTCGAGCCTAGAATAAGGGTAAAAAAAAAACTTTTAAAAAAGAAACAGAAATTAGACAATTCTCAATAATAAATTTAATAATAATTTAAAAATAAATTTAATTTATGCACATAGCATAAATTTTACAGATTTATTTAAGCATTACTGGCCCTCCGGTTAACAGCCTGATCCGAAGACAGTTTTAATTGAGGTCTTAAACATCCAGTTGTTTGCAAATGAGCCACCATGCTCATACTTTCCAAATGAAGTACTAAAAATTACTGAGTCTTTCCCACTGTTATAAGGATATGTACAGGAAGCTCGCTAAGGATGAGATGCAATGATAAAACATGTATTTGGAAAAATGCTGTTGCACTCTTGAGAAAGTACTGAGGAAATTACTTAGAAAAAAAAGAAATATTATTTGTTATAAAGAAAAACATTCTGTTATATGTTGTAAAACAAACAACAAAACAATGGAAAACAATTCAAATACCTAATAATAGAAAACGGCTAATCGATGGTGTGTGTATACATAGTCCTGCGTTATGCACAGGTACCCAGAAAGCAGGAAGGGCCTTCCCCAGGGGAAGAATATAGAGGAGTTTGCTAAATTAGAACATCCGCCTTTTCACCCACACGTCTCTTTTCTGACACGCTGAGGCCTTCGCTTATTAATAAATGACAGAGAACTACTATGCTTTAAGCCTGCACAACAAAATTTAACTTTGAGCTAATCATTCACTAACGCACTCATGCATTCATGTAACGAACAGTAAATGTTCACCATCTGCCACACATTATGTTACACACAGGGAGCTCTTTCTGAGACCTCTGTCAAAATGTTGGTTGACAACTGGTATTCAATGAAGATGGTTTAAAGCTGAGTACTTTTTAGAACCACAGGTCATAATATGAATTTAGGGAATCATAATATGCACTCTTCCAGAAATGAAAAAGGATTAGAAAATATTAGTGTATACAGCATGTGGTATATGTTAATACTGTTTCATGAAGTTTTTATTTTGGTTCTGTTACCATTACAAAGTTTGTGTGTGTGTGTGTGTGTGTGTGTGTGTGTGTGTGTGTATATTTATATACACACACATATATAATGCATATATACATATATATACAATGTGTATACATGCATTTATCTGTGTGCATGGTTTTGCATGTATGTACATGTACTTGAACACAAAGTCAAAAAACTAAAACAATTGGTATAAATAGAATAATTGTACTTCTCCACCTGGCAATAACCATTTTTACCTGTTGTGTAAACTTAAATTACTAATTCTGCTTTCTTTTCCTCTCAAAAGTATTCTGGCTTGAATGATAAATTACATGGTCACCCTAGGTCTAAAAGAGGAGAAATTCTTTCCTTAAATAGTCTGGGTTTTATCTCTGTATCAACTAAATCTCTACAGAGTTAAATATATGATCCTCATTAGCTTAACTTCCCAGAGAAACACGTTTTTACTTGCAGCGATGCTTTGTGATTTTCTTAAAGGTAAATAAACAGAAACAATTTTTTGAGCAACAGATTTTTGCATTTTCTCTTAAAGACATTTCATAAAATAATTTCTATAAGTATATATATGTGTATATATATATATATATATATATATATATACAATGATCATTAAAAACCATTTTCATTCAGAATAAAATGTTCTTGAAGAATTGAAACCATTCCCTATAATCTTCCTTGGTTTCCACAAAGATGAAAGATTTAATTTAATTATGTGTTAAAATAACTATATTAACCTTAATTGCCAATGCATTTACTTCCCCCCTCCCTATTTTATAACATATATTTTTGTAAATTACCTAAAGCCCTTGAGTAGAATGAAGTTTATATAGACACAGTTTCATAGACTTTTTAATTTTTCCTTTGCATTTGAATAGCCTTATTATGTACACATCTTACTGAAGACCACATCAAAATAAAATATACCATTAAAACCAGAATAGGATGTTACTTTTTATATAATGAAGATGGAGCTACATAGCCATGCTGGAAAAATCCACACAAGGAAATATTAAATGAAAGAAGTAAAAACAAATAGTCTGTACTTGTCAATTAAGACTTTACAAAGTCATAAAATTGTTAAATATTTTGATGTATATGCTCTTTATTTCTAATTTATTTAGATTTTTTCACAGAAAAGACAATTTTCTAAAAAGTAATTTTTCCTACAATTAAAATATTACAATATCTATGATTTCACTTGTCATTCAACAAAAATTTTGAGCACCTATGTGGGAGACGGATTTTCATATGGATCCCTCTTGGTATTCCCTCCCTGTCTAATCACTTCTTTTTGTGTGAGGTGGAGCCTGTAACTTGCTTGTAACCAAGAGAATATGACAAATCTGAAGGAGTGTTACTCCCATGATTACGATATATAAGACAGCCTTGCTAGCAGACTCGCTCTGGAGACTTTCTCCCTTGATGGCTTTGAAGAAGCGGCCAGACTGGCTAGCCCGGCAGGCAAAGAGCTGAGGAACCTCTCAGAGATAAGGGTGGCTTTCAGCCCACAAGAAGCAAATGAGAAGCCAGAGCCCTAAACCTTACAACCTTGAGGAAATGAACTCTAGGAACAACCTATGTGAGCTTGAAAGTCTCTAGATGAGAACTCAGTCTAGACCATACCTTGACCATCTTGGCATCTGTACGGGACTGAGCTAAATCATGCCCAGATTCCTGGCCCACAGAAACTGAGAAAATAAATATGTATCATTCTCATCAACTAAATTTGTGGCAATTTGTTACACAGCATAGAAAACTAACAGGAAATACTTTGAGGCAAGCATTTACTAGGACTTTGCCTACACTCATGGAAATTTGAATTTTAGTAGAAAGACAAGTAAAATAATTTATCACAGATTATGAGGAGTTTTATAGCTTAAAAATATTGGTTTCCCTGGTTGGAAGCAAAATGTGTTCTTGGAGGTCAGGTGAGATTTGAAGAATGACTGGTTTACTTTCTAGTGAATCTGGGGGAAAGAAAGATGGGAAGCAGTGCGGGCACTAGGAGTTGTAAGGGTCACTGTTGCTGATCAAAGAAGTAGAAGGAAAAACACCTGGACAGATAGCGGTCACAACAGATAAGCTTGTTAAATCGTTTATGTTTTGTCCTAGATGCATCAGGAAGCTACTACTATGTGTTTATAAGCGAAGGAGCGACAGATCGGTCTGCCACTCAGAGAGATCGCCGTGGTGCCGTGGAGAACCGCCTGGAATAAATCAGCATCGGAAGAGGATGGGGGTCAGGCAGGAGGCTCCCGAGGAACCTGCACGAGAGTGAGTGACAGATAAGGTGGGAAAGATGGCAGACAGGGGAGAAGAAACATGGAGTTATTTCAGAAGACTGAGATTTTGAGGAAGTAAAATGAGTAAGACTGGGATTTCCCTAAATTTACTGTATTCTGTCACTGCCTAAAAGTTTAGCAGCTGTACAAAAATACTATGATGGGATTCCTAAATTCGCTGATGTGGAAAATTAAGCACAATACATAGGTGCTAAGTAAGCGAGCTTAAAGTGTCAAAACTTTTGATTATACTTGTAAGTTTCTGCTAGAATTATATTTCAAGATATGTCTTTCTAGGGCTCAGAATACATAGAATGTTATAGCTGGGAAAACTGGATGGCTCTTCAAATGTTTTTAAAGATGAACAATCCCCATATCACAACATATAAGCTTCTAAGCGCGTAGACCTGCTGTGTTGGCGTGGTCTAGACACGGTACAATGTTTGTTCTTTTTTTCGTGATGCTTGAGGTGTCTGCTGATATGACACAGAGGCTCGTGAAAATAGGACACCTGGGACTATTATTTATAAAGGAATAAAATAAGCCAAATTTACTTCTAAAATGTTTTAAAAGTGTGAATTTACCAAAATCATCCTTCCCTTGTAGCTAATGAGAGCTAATCAAGGGTTAGGTGCAATTCTCTCTCATGTAATTAAAATATAGGAATAAAACATACTAACAATTAAGGATATTAGCACTGTTGAAGATTACATACTTCAATGAAATTTTAAGCCTAAATGGGTATAGCAGAAATAAAATAGTTCAAGTTCAATTCATTAACGACTAGAATAAAAATGTGATTGAACATTGCCATTGAAACACAGGTCACTATACATATAAAAACTTCTGTTGGCTAAAGTTCAAAACCAAAACACTTGATAAATTAGTTGAAGGATGCAGAACTCTTCTGGGTACATGAAAATGAGGTCAAAAGATGGCAAGTAGTGTGGTATTCTGGAAAGCAAAAATAATGAGACGCTCTATGTTCTACTTCAAGCTCAAAAAAGATGTGGGGGAAATCAATGAACAAACTTGACCTGCAAGACATGTGTTGAACTCAGTAATGCCAGAAACAACATTATTTCAAACCCACATGGAACCTTTACTAAAATTGATTAAGATGCAGGGCATAAAGCAAGCTTTAACAATTTCAAAGAACTGAATCATTCAAAGTATGTCTTTGACCACAGTGGAATTAAAGTACAAATCAGTACCAAAAAGGTAACAAGAAGATTGGAACTGCCTGGAAATTGAACACTAAACTTTTAAATAACCAAGGGGTCAAAGAAGTGATCAAAGTAGAAATGAGGAAATATCATAAACTGGGTAGTAATAAATTTGTGGGGCATAGCAAAAGCAGTCCTTAGAGAAAAATTTAACACCTTTAATGAATAAGAAAAAAATAAAAACTAACCCAGCCCATTTATTACCTAAATAACATATCAATATTCTAGAAAAAGATCAGCAAACCAAATCAAAAGAAAGTAGGAAAAAAACTAATAAATGAGGTAAAAAGCAAACATTTAATGGAGCCAGAAAAGGCAAAAGTTGTTTTTTTTGAAAACAGTATGATAGTAAACTCCTGGCATAACTGATCATTAAAAATAGAAGGAAAATAAAATTACCAATATTAGGACTCCAAAAGAGGATATTTCTATAGCATTTCCAGAAATTCAAAAGAGAAGATACGATGAACAAATACATCAATAAGTTAGACAATTTAGTGAAATGAAAAACAACTTTAAAAATATAGCTACCCAAACTAACATAAGAAGAAATTTTAAAATGATCAGTCTGAGATCTACTATGAATATTAGATCCATTAATAAAAATCTTCCATCAGAGATGAACTGAGGTCCCAATGATTTTAAAATAGCATCAGTTTATAGACCAATTTCCCTCATGAACACAGATGTACAAATCTTGAACAAAATAATAGCTAATATCTTTAAATTCAAGCAATATTGCTTAAAAATTACAAAAAAGTCCCACATATTTCACGAATATAGGGGTGACCTCACATTTGAAAATCAATCAATTCAGTACACCACATTAACAGAAAAAAAAGGGAGGAGTCACATGACCATCCTGATGGATGCGGAAAGTGAATTAAGATAAAATTTAATTTCTAAAGAGACTGTTAGCAAACTAGAACTTGAAAAACCATCTAAAAACATCAGCTACTTAGGGAATACCTCAAATAACAAGTGTGTAAAATCCCTACAATGAAAACCACAAAATATTAAAGAAAGAAATTAAAGAAGATACAAGAAAAATAAAACCGACTTCAAATCCTGCTTATGACACCAGTCATATGAGCCTTTAAAACAAGCTTTGTCAGGTGTAAAACAGGAAAAAATACCAACTTCCCTATTTATTATAATAATTAGCAATAATATATTTAAAGAGTACAATCCAAAGGTATTCAAACCTTATTTCTGTTTTGACTTATTTCCTGTGACTGATGGGTCAAGAGATGGCTTTGCTCTCAGATGTGGCACATTTCCTTCTGCACCTGTCTCCCAGCCCACAACCACACTCACAAACAAACGCATTTACCTGCTGCAATGAAGCGATTGCATCACCAGGTCTTTCCATCTTACTATAAACTTTCGCTAGAAGAACTTGACAACGTCCATCTTCCATGAGAGCTGACAGTTCATTTACTATGAAAGAATTGAAAACACTGGGGAAAATATTCATTTTAAATAAACATTTGCATTTTCTACCAGTTTTAAAAAGTAGTATTTAGTAGATTTTGAAAAATAGTGAATAAAGTTAAAAATTTTTTAGTCAGTTAATTGAAGAATGGCCAAATTACAAAACAATGGGAATAAAAAGCGGCTGGAAGAAACATTAGAGAACTGGATAGATAACAACTGGGGGGTTTTCTTAGATGTATATTTAGAAATAACAATGTAATACCTCAGCTAATAATTTTCATTCTTAAGTTTTATAAAAATGTTCTTTATTAAAGTCATTAAAAAGATATGGTTGCTTTATGCAATGAAGAAGAAACTGCTGTTTTTAAAATAATAACCACTGGCCGGTTAGCTCAGTTGGTTAGAGCGTGGTGCTAATAAAATAATAAATATTTTATAAGCAATAAAGCACAGTCAGTCATTAAGAACACTGATGTGATGACAACCAAATTTCACTATGTCATTTACTAGCTACTTAACCCCAACAAGGCACTTAATGGTTCTGTGCCTCCTTTCCACCTGAGAAGAGGGAAGACGATAGTAGCTATCTCACAGGGTTGTTGTAAAATCTTTAAATATATTAAGTAAGAAATAAGTTAACATGCAAAGCAATTAAAAGTCCGGTATGTGGTAAGCACAATTGAAATATCATAACTCTGTGATCTAAGTGTAGTAAAAAAAGTTTAGATAATTAACAGAAATATTTGTTTCACGATTTATCAAGCACATGGTCTGTGCCTCAATCTGTTGCAAGTGGTCTTATATAAATTATTTCTCTGAAATGTCAACCCGAGAGGCAGGTTTGGCTATTGCTCATTAATAGGTAAGGAAAGCTCTCAGGTGGCTCAAGGAACAAGGAGGCGACAACCCTGGGGAGAGCAGGGGATGAGAGGTCCCAGGAGCAACGCAGTGTGTGTGAAGGGCTGAATAACCCACGTTGCAGTCTTTGGCTTAACCCTGAGGGAAATGGGACACATGGGGGCTTGAACAGACATAATCGGATGTACATGGTTTAAAAGTCTCGATGACACTGCTTGGTTGAGGAAGGCTGTGGCAAGGGGTGTGAGGTGCGAGGGTGAAACAGGGGGACAAGCTGGGAGGCCACTGTCCTAGCCCCCATAAGGGATGGTGGTGGCTTGGACAAGGGTGAAAGCAGGAGAAACAGTGACACACGGTAAGAATCAGAATATGTTTGGAAGGTAGGGTCAAGAAGATTTCAAGGACAGGGTGAAGGCAAGGATTCTGGCTCTTATCAACTGTAATGAAGGATGAACTTACTGAGATGACCAAGGCTCCATGTACAACAGATTTGGGGAAGCAGATTAGGAATGTGGTTTTAGACATGCTAACTTTAAGATGTTTATTAAAACCCAAGTGCTATTTACCAGCTAGGTGACGCTGGGCACATCAACAACCCTCAGTTTTGATTGCTAATTTAAAAGTGGGGAAAATTATATTTGCCTCAAAAACTCGTAAGAGTATTCATAAAATAATATATAATGAAACACACACAAAGGCATTTAAATACAGCATAGGGTATGTTCAGCGAAGACTTATTAAATGAAAGTATTTATACTACATTAGTATAATATACTGACACCCAAGTAGTAGGTAAAACATGCTACTTGAATCACTCCTTCTCTACAACCTTTTCAAAAGTACACATTTAAGGCCATCTTTAGTGTTTTAAGCAAAGCCTGACAGACCCTTGCAAGTATTTTTATGGAACCAATAACACTCTATATAGTAAATGCATTCAAAATTAGTAGAATTTAAGCCCCAACTTCATCCAAGTTAAATTAAAAGTTCAATTTGGCAATGTTAGAACATTTAGAGAGGGCTTGCTTTATCACATACCCAAATGAATTATAAAGCTACAATGAACATAATATTGGCAAAAGGAAAAAAATAACTCAGTGCAACAAAGCAAAAATTCCAAGAATCAGAGTCATGTATAAGAAAACTTGATTATATGATAAAGATGGTATTTAAATAACTGAACTAAAGTAACTGGCTAACCATTTGGAAAATTATATAGCTTGTAAGAATTGTTATGTGAATTCAAGTTCATTATAAAAATTTAAAATATGTGCAAAAATTCAAAAAAATATAAAGAAATGTTTTTATAACATTGGGATCAGGAAAGCTTTACTGAGCATGACAAGGAATTCAGAAGTCAAAAAGGGAAAAGAGTGGTAGGTATTATATATGAAAATGAAATGTTCTCCTTGACAAAGAAAATGGTGTGATAAAGAAAGGACAGCATGGAAGAAAACATCAGCAACATGAATAATAGGTAAAAGATCAATAAATGATAGGTAAAGAATTAAAGACAAAGGACAGACAATTCTAGACAAAGAATAGACAGTTCTGAGAATAAAATATGATCTATTGATACAAAATAATGCCTAAACTTAGCCAACAAAAAATGCAGATTAGCTTTTTTCTATAATTAACTTTATATTATGTTGTGACAGTTATATCCTTAGGAAAAAACAATGTGGCAAGATTCAATTCAAGGAAGTGCACAGTGGTATATAAAGAAGAATTTTGTCTAGTATTATTTCCAACTTTTTTCAATTTATTTACTTTTTATTTTTTTTATCCTCACTTGAGGACATGCTTACTGATTTTAGAAAGAGGGGAAGGGAAGGAAAGAGAGAGAGAAACATTGATGGGCTGCCTTTCACACATGCCCTGACCGAGGACAGAACTCACAACCTAGGCATGTGCCCTGAGAATCGAACTTGCGACCTTTCAGTTTGCAGGAGGAGCCCAACCAACTGAGCCACACTGGCCAGGGCCAATTTTTCTTTAGTTTAAAAACCTATCAATAGCGGATTCACCAAATAAATTACGATGCCAATGTATGATAGAATACCTATGCTAAAAAAATAAAGAAGAGCTATATTGGCCATAAAGGATAAAAGTTATTAAATGAAAAATGTATACTGCAAACCCACAGGTGTAATATGATCCCATTTTAGTAGAACATGAGTAGAAGGTAATTGCGTGAGAGAAAGAGATAAGGAGAGAAGGGGCAGGGAGGCCAGTCAGGATGGTACGTGAATTGTCACACGTGGTTTTCTCTGGGGAGTGGGAGAGGACACAGCTTTCATTCACTTCTCTAGTCTTTAAATTTCAACAATGAGCAAGTACCAGATTTCAGCAAAAATAATAAACAATTTGATACTATCCAATTAAACTTTAAATGTATATACCCTTTCACTTAGCATCTTGCTCTTAAGAAATATAAGTGTATATCAACCAATGAGATACAAGAACATTCACTGTACCATGGTTTATACTACCAAAGCATCTGAGAACCAATCTGATGTGCAATAAGTAGGGGAAAGTTAAGTAATTGATGGGGTTATATCACTGCCTGCTGCCAGTATATAGAGCGACGTGAATGCCCTCACATCAGACCACCTCTGAGACATGCTGGGTGTGAAAACATTGCAGAAGCAGAAGAATGACAGACTTTGAAAAGGAAAGTTATGTATATTACACTTATATATTTACATGCAGATAAGATATACATTAAACACAAAAATGGTTACTTCTAGGGAGAAAATTTGAGAACAGGGCAAGTAGAATTCACAGGAGAAACCAGAGCCTTACACATTCTATTCTTTCATAGTGAACTTTTTAAAAAACCTTATGAAAATGTTTACTTGATTATCAGCAGTCATAGTTGCAGTTAAAAGAACATCCCTTTCCATTATTTTGGAAAGAAAAGTATCTTTCTCTAACACACTTAACTATTTCATAAATCTGTTATAGATTTTTCAAGTATCTTATTTTGGTAGAGGGACATTCTGGTCAATGACATAAACAACTTCATCTATAAAATACTGGGAACACAAAAATATACTTATATAATATTTAAAAAATGATCAGATACATCAGGTATAGATTTCTTTCAAATCAGGAAGACTGCCATACCCGGTTCATGAGCCAGTGCATGCTGAAGAACTTTCTCTGCTTTGTCATACCATTTCAATTTCAGTAACAGCTCGGCCAGGTCATAGCAAAGATAATTTTGTTGTCCACTTTTCAGCGCGGCTTCATAGTAAGTGATTGCCTAAACAAAATCCCATCTTAGTTAGAAAAAAAGGGCAAGGACAACGGCGTTCACGCTTAGGTTCTTAACACACAGATTTAAAATATATATGTAATTGAAAACAACCAAGGAGACGCCTAGGCAGGGACCTGCACTGTCAGTTAAATATGCCATTTTCTCAGAGGATCAAACGTCACACAGGACGACTAGCATTTCTTGAATGAGTAGCTGAGAAACAGTGCTTTGCAATATTTTTTTTTCTGGTTTTAGTCCAGAAGCTAAAAAACTTCATCAAATGCAAATAGTTTGTTAGCTGTTATGTATATGTTCAATAGTTAACAGGACTGGAGCAATAATATGTCTACTAGGGGAAAAGAAAACTCAGCCCTCAAAGTACACGGCTTACAAAATCCATTCAACAGAAAGGATATCTATGATGCTTTTTCGTATAATAGAAGAGATGTTAACAATAGCAAGTTTATCATAACCGATTTAGTGATAAGAATTTAGGTGTGAGATGAATCCCGAAGTAAACTTTGGTTCAAACGGTCTTTGCAGAATGCAGTGAGCAGGAATGTGAGATAATGGAAAGCCTTTAGCACAAATTATAGTTTGTGGGCACCATGTGGAGACGTACTACCACCAAGATACAATCTGCATTTACTAAGGGCCTCTCACAGAGCAAAGTTTGAAAAACTCGATCCAATCGATAGATTTTAAGGTACAAAGTACTGACCTTTGAATAGTTATGAGTTTTCACAAGTGCTTTCCCAATTTTGCTTGCCAGTGTCCCATCTTTCGGGTTTTGATTCAGTGCTTGCTCATATGCTACTATGGCGTCTTCAGGCTGATGTTGACAGACGGAAAAACAGGCAGTGAACAGCCAGCCTGGCTGGGTCCCACTGACGGCAACATTCCATTTACACGACTAAGTTTTTTGTTTAGAATGCTTAGTAAGACTAATAAAGCACATATTCAAGTGCAGAAACCTTAATAATTTCAGAGAAATGATAGTTACTAGAACAGGTATAAGTAGTCAGTATAACCCCTCTCCTCCCTCCCGTTAATTGCTTCCTTGCCTTCATAAATAATAATGTGAGAACTAAGAGACAGCTTCTGAACTATTCCTTTCTGGCCGCCTTCATTAAAAGCCAGGTAGTCAGAAGATTGCCTTCCTTTAAAGAAAACGCCATCAGAGTCAACAGTTTTCTTCACCCTTCTGTTTAGAGGAGACTCTTAACTTGCTTCTGATATTATCTATATTTTAAATAATGACAGTGTTGAATTATTGGATCTGAATTTGCAAAGAAAAACACTTTTTTATTGTAACAGTTGTCTCCTTTCATTGAGTATTTGTAAAAATTCCTTTTAACAGAATGTTATACTAATCACAAGGAAATTTTTTAAAGCCGACCTTCAGTAGCATCAAAAACTTTACCTCTTGAATATTCATGTATGCATCTCCAAGGAGAAGAAAAGAACGAGGGCTGGGCATTCTCTCAGCAATTTCTCTGGAAATCAGACCAACTCTATTTAGTATATTGAATACAAATATTTTCTAAACAATAAAGGGTAAACCTGCTTATTTCAATGAACCGATACCCTACAGAGTGCCTTCAACATATTCAACAGTGTAATATTGGGGGAAAAACCCAACCATACCCACACCCAGACTGTTCATGCTAGATCACTCATTGTTTTCATTAAATCTTTGCATTTTCTGAAATTCAGGAAACAGAGTACACAAAAGTGGATAAATTCTATCCAGAAATACGCAGTCAGGAAAAAGTCCAACCATTGTTAACATAATGAGAATGGTTTGTGAGACATCAATGTAACCTGGCTGCCAAGGAGAGTGGGCTGGAATGTGCCTGTGTGAACAATGATGACTTCACTATACTAGTCAGAGGGGGCAGTAGATGCTGTTGAGTGAGCACATGTACTGTGTGGTCGCTGCATTCAAAATGACTGAGCAGAGCAATGACTCTGCATCAAACTTTGTGTTAGGCTTGAATATTCCTCCACACAAACTATTCAGATGATTCAGAAGGCCGCATCCATGGGCAACTGGTGATGGGTGGCTTCATCATAATGTGCCCACTCATGCATCATGTCTTGTGCAGACACTTTTTGTAAAACATCAAATCACCCAGTAATTCAGCGCCCCTACAACCCAGATTTGGTGACTTGTGACCTCTGGCATTTCTCAAAACTAAAATCACCTTTGAAAGGAAAGAGATTTCAGACCATTGATGAGATTCAGGAAAATATGATGGGGCAGCCAATGGAGATTAGGAGAACTGTGTGAGGTCCTAAGGTGCTTACCTCCACCTTGGAGGGGACCTAGGCATCACTGTCCTATCTACAATGTTTCTTGCATCTTGTATGTTCTTCAATAAATGTCTCTGTTTTTCATATTACACAGCTAGATACTTTTTGGACAAACCTCATATATTTCCTACTATGTTTAATTTTGAAATGGTGTGTGAATAAAAGAACCAAAGAATGATAGGCTGGCAGGGGGGACCATTTACTGTTTTATATGTCTTGAGCACTGATACTCGTGGCATTAATCAGGTGCTGAAATGAGTTACCTTAAAAGTAACTCATTTGCTATCTTCTACTTCAATACTTGCTGTTTATTTTTTACCAGAAAAATTGAACTACCAAAGGTCAAATACCAAAGTTAATCCAATAATAATGTGATGCTAAATCTTTAACATACAATACCTCTACAAAAATTCTACAAGAAAGGTAATTATTATTCTGAATTTATAGATCATGCTGAGTTTAGGTCTACAACTAATGTGTCAGATCTGCCCCAAACAAAAAACTTATGCTTTAAAAAAACGTATGCTTTTAACTACTGTAATAACCTGCATTCAAACAAAACAACCCTACTTGAAAATACTTTCATCATTAGAGATCACAGTGCTGATTTTTAGGAAACATCCTAGAAAATACGATGTAGGAATTCCAGTTCATCCATCTATACAGGGCTGCTGCTCAATTTTTTTGAATCACTCAGCACCTGCAGAGAATGTGAGAATTCTGAGCTTTGATATTTATATAAAGTAGATGAACTAATTTGGCTTGGTTTGATGACTTCAGTCATCAGCCTTTTACTATGTTCTCAAGAGACAAAAACTTTATTTTTCTCTTATGTGCAGCATGTGCTTGTATATTTATCTTGTTGTTTAGGGAGAAGAGTAAGAACAACCTGCGTGTGTATGTTTGTGTGTGTGTGGGGGGTACTGTGTGTCCCAGTAACTCCTAAGGGCACCAGAATGTAACTTTTAAAATCACTGTCTTTTCACCAAGGAAAATTTGTAACCCATACCCTAGTGTGGTGTATACTAAGCTGTAATTTCCTTCTGCTGTAACTATTAATAATTAAACATGACCATCTGGCCCCTGAATAGTTGTTATATTACATAATTTTATTAAGTTATTAAAATATCTGTAACTGTTGCTTTTTTCCTCCCTGAACAGGAAGATTCAGTGTCTAAAAATAACATCCAGTGAGGAGGAGAGCTCAGAAATCAGAGTGAGTTGCAGGTTGAAGTGATCACAATTACTACGTTTGGGACAGTGAACAACTTGGCTGGAGTAATTACGGTTGGTCGTAGGGTGTGGAAGGGAGAACCCAAAGGCAAGGATCTATAAAGTGCCCATAAAGTAGTTATAAGTAAAACGTAAGTTTGAGAATTAATTTAGAGGGTAAATGTATCAAAATATAATGGGCTAAGGTAACCATTTACCTATAACAAGTGATATATAACATTTTCTCTTTTCTATACTTCAGGTATATATCTGCCATCTTTTCTTTGGCTTCTATGAAATAAGTCTGTTCGGCTGTGACGTTCCGAAGCATGCTTAAAGCCCGCTCAACATCTCCATGGGCCAGAGCTAGGTCTGTATTAGCAATAGTAACACGCAATTCTTCAGATGTCCCAGCAAATTCATGGATGGCATCTTGTAACACTTTTGCGGCCTCATGCTGTAAGAATGCAATTAGAATAACATTCAAAATATTCAACAAAGTACACCAAAGATGAGGATTTTCTACTAAAAGAAAATGAACAATAAATGTGAGGGTGGTTATGATATTCATGCAATACTGATTTGAAAAGCACAAAAATTTAAAACTAAGCTCAGAAACCAAATTCAGATGACATATAAATGTTTGTTAGTTGAAAAGTGTTTTCATAAATGAGACATAGCAGTTGCTACACAAGAGTCATCACTACTATAATTTGATAAACATTTATTTTGCATCTATTTAATTCTCAAAAAAAAAAACCCCACACCCAGTAAGGTAGTTACTTTTATAACCCCTATCTTGCAGTAAGGAAACTGAGATTTAGAGGGTTCAGAAATTAACAAATAACAGAACCGGAGTTCAAACTCAGGCCTCCTCCCTCCAAAGTCTAAATCCTTAGCCATGTCCACTACTGCCTCGTTGATGGGACCCAGGCCAGCCACCCACGGCACCCAGTGACTCTTCATTCAGCAGCTGACTACTTTGTCCCCTACACTAGGACATCATTTTTGTTATACCTCAAGTGAATATATCACCTTAGTTCCAAATTTATACCTCAATGAATCTAAAATGCCATTTAAGATTCATCTCAGCCCTAGAGATTATAAAACATTCAGATTTCAGAGATGTGAAAAAAATAGTACACGTTCGAATCAGAACTGGTTCTGATTCGCAGAACGGGTTCTTATTTAAATGTATTTTATGTTAATTTACTAGTGAAATAGAAATTGAGATTTGACAACTATCTACATACAGCCTTTTCAACTTCCACTGAAATATAAAAATTAATAAAAAATCAGGTATCAATGGCATTAAATTCATTTTCTTGAATTCTCTCAAAATGACATTCTATCTATCCATCCACCCATCCATCCATATTATTTTTTAAAGTATTTGATTTTGTGACTGTCCTATGAGTTTAGCAAAGCTGTTATTCATTTAATGTTTTTTTTTATTTTCTCAACTATTAGAATTTCAGGTTGGTACTTTCATTTTACTTCCGTAGTACTTGTATGTACGTGTGTGTGCATCCTTTTAGGAATTCATAGAATTATAACTATATTATATTATTACCTTTCATGGTGGCCAAGATAATCATATATTATAGTATTCTATATTATAATGTACATACTAATACATTTCATAAGATATCATATTAAATTATATTGTTACTTACATGCTACACTATGTCATGCTATGTTATGTTATAGCCTTTCACAGTAGCCAGCCTACGCACACTGATAATGCCTTCCAAGTGCAAATTACGTTTAACGTCAGGGGCTTGCAAAAAGTACATGATTTGTGGAAAGCACATAACTTTGTGAAAAGTAATGAGAAAGAAATTTTCTAAATTTTACCCTTTAGTTAAGGGTATAAATTTAGCTTTTTTATTTCCTACTAACACAAGTATAAATTTGAACAAAAAAATTCAGATTTGAGCCATTGAATTCAACATGACCTACCTGTTCCCCATTTAAGCGGTGAACCTCTACCAACTCAAGGAAGATTGATAAACGATGACTTGCATCAACTTCTGTGTTTTTGCATTTCAATTTTGAGGAAGCTCCAATCTTCCTCATTCCTGGTAAACTCATTGCCATATGCAGAGTTTTAATTGCTTCTGCTATTTCTCCCATTTTCTTTTGTGACTGGGCTTTTATCAAATGATATAAAGGATATTCTCTCACCTGAAAAAATAATATTCAGAAATACTTCTTTAGAGTGCTTACATATCAACACATAATTTAGAGCCCATCAAACAATAAAACAAGTGTATCTTTGAGGACATCCTGTGGTTATAACATAAGGTCTATCTCTGTCCTTTTATTAACTTTCTGATCTTTTATTGTATTAAATCAAATTCAGGAAACCTGCCACTACCCAGCTTCCCCAGATGACAAACCAGTTAATTAAGTGCCTCTACCATGACAGAAGAGAAAATGAAAGCAAAACATGTGAGGCCAACAAATACAGTCTGAGAAATTATTTGAGTTTTCAGGAAAGGATTTTCTCTATCTGGAACTTCCAGTACTGATATAAAGTTATTAGACTTCTAGAAATAAAGTTCTCCTTTATTTTTTAATTTTAAGATTAAAAATTTGAGGATACTTTCATCAAACAGTGGTTTTTACCCTTTGGTACTATTCAGAAACATGGAACAAAGCTTCTCTGTTGTTATTGTGGCTAGCAACACTGTATGCAGAAAAACAGAATGAGCAAGGAAGGAGTCAAAGAGAAGATAATCCAGAACGAGGTGAAGTAGCAGCCACGTGCCATCTGGAACAGCTACAATCCTCCTCAGTGCCTCTAAGCCTTAGTTTCCTATGAGCTTTGTGTGAATACTCCTGTTTATCTCTTCTCTCAGAGATTCTGATCGATTAGGGTGAAGTACCTACACTGGGGTTTGGTTGCTACCAGTCTTCAGAACTACTGTCCTAAGAAGCAGGTATCATTGTCTACAAAACTTGATTGGACCTTGAATTCTCCAATCCACTGACTGATTCTTATATAGTAGGGCTCAAGATTCTGTGAACCCAAATAAAAATGTGAGGTAGTCCCCCATGGCTACAGGTAGTTCAGGAAGCAGCTGAACCTAGGATTTGCCCTAATGCTGAGGGGTATGGGAAGTATCACCGAATACCTTGGATAGGCGTCTAGTGTGTTTACATCCTAGTTTCAAATGCCTAAGTTTCACATACTAAGTTTCAAAATGCCTAAGCATTCTTTGATCATAAATCTAGAAAAAAGCTATTGAAAACCAAGGTCCAAGAAGAAAAACAGTTAATAATATAGAAATACTTATACATAAAAATATTTGGCATTCTTTATAGTTTATAAATATTTTTATTTTTCTTTCACTATGCATTTAATGCTCACTATAACTGCAGGGTATTATGAGTTGTTTAGACAACTGAGGTTCAGAGAGAGACAGGTGGTCTTCACTGCTGGGTCCATATATTTTTTTAACTATACCACAGTTGCTTCCATTTGCTCTCCTAGTAGCAAAATATTAAAGGCTAAAATAAAAATAATCAAATAAGTAAACATTTGCTAAAGATTCACGGAAGGTAATATGTCTTACCCATTTGAGTCTGGAATACTTACCTTAAAATTATAACTCAGACAAAGTTCAAGAGACTGAGAACACAATTTAAATTTTTCCTGAGACAAATAAACCTGAGCCATCAGGAGATAAGCATCTGCATAAGAAGAATTGTGTTCCAGGCAATGCTGCAGGTTATTATAAGCTGCTTCAATGTCACCTAAGGAGGGAAACAAGGCGCTGTTGTAAATAAGGTGATTGAGAGCTGGAGATCTGAGAGGTAAGAGGAAGGAAAGTAGTTAGTCTATGGATAGTTCTAGTGTTTGAACTCAATGTCCTCTGCTTGTAAAGCCATGATTTAGTTTCTTTTTAGTCCCCATAAAAGAGCTTACTTCTAAATCAGAGCCCAGCTGTAACACCCCTGTACCTTGGTCATGAAGAGCAAAACAGAGAAAGTGTATAAGAGATCAAAATCGGTCACCACTGTTACTGAGACACCTGTAAATGTACATTTATTTTCCTCATTAAACATTTTTTATTTGTAATTTCATTAAAGTAAGCTCTATAAAACAAATTTAAATAGATAGACAAAGAAAATTTAGTTTGGTTATCATTCTTGGATAGAAGTGCTATTGTTGCCCATAAAATTACAAAAAGACATAAGGATATATTCCAGGGATTTAGAAATATGAGTTTTACATTTAAAATGCCTTTAAATACCAACTGAAATAGTGGAGATTTTGGAAACACACCTACTATACATCTGGGAGTCTTAAAATAAAAGCCAGTGACCAAGATTAAAGTGACTGGAAGTGTGGAATCTGCCTTGGGCTGGTAGACGGGGTACGGAAAGGACCTTCCTCTGAACAGAGTGGCCTGTGTTATCTATCTCATGAGTTGGCCTTAGGGAAGTACAACCAGGCCAGCTTCACACTCCACTTTCCCAAGAGAAGTGGGGAAGAAGAGATCCTAAATTATTTTCTGTTCAATTACTCTCTTTAACCTTACTTGCCACCTCAACAGACAAGAATGGCTACAGTCAGGGCTTCCAGTTCCCAGAGGCTCAGCTATTTATAATACAAATCCATTTAAACAGAAAACATATTTCCTTAGAGATGGGATTAATGGACAAAAATTTGGTTGAGGTAGTACACAACGTATGAAATACAGTGTCAAAATTTGTCCATTAACCATTAAGCATAACAAATGCTGGATTCTTCATTGTGATGCAATCCAACACTCAGAGCTGTGCAGGCAAAAGAAACAGGAAGGTTAAGCCAATAAATCTGCATGTGAATTACCACTCCCATATTCTTTTAGGAGAGAGGAGGGTTGAGGAGGTAACCTGAATAAAGAGGTTATTACCCAGGGAAGAAAGTACATGGATTGGAACCAGGTTTGCAAAACAAGTGAAGAAAATGAGGAATGTATCAATAATTAAAATCAGAATCTTGTTTCTTTTAAAGAAAGGGGAAGAAAATGTGGAGTTAGCTTTAGAAGGCCACTAAGTATAAAAAATAGGGAAATGGATCATTACTGTTGGGAAAAACCACCATATAAACAAGGACCACATCAACCTCACATTCTTATCTAAGAGCAGTCCAACTGCTCTTGGAAGAAAACAAAAGCCATAGCTGTCTGATGACCTGTTTTTGTAAGGGTCCCATACAATAAAGAACACAACTGTCCTTTTTCCAAGGATCCTGAGAGGGAGTCTGTACATCTTGGAACTTCACAAACAGAAATGTCTTTGTTATCTGCGGTGGGCCTTGAGTTTATAATGACAACTCTGGATGAGGGCTGGCCACCTCACAAACACCCACCACATGGTTAGAGGGCTGGGGTTTTGGGCCAAATGCTATCAACCTGAGCTGGGAGGAGGGAAACTGGAGACTGAGTTGAATCAGTGGCCAATGACTCAATCCGTACCTTGAGTGAGCTTCCATGACTGCTAGTGTTCTGTAGGTACTGTCATCCAGTGCTGTGTCAGAAAGTCGATGTGTCCTGACCCCACAGGGAGAGGACCATGGAAACTTCACATTTGGGACCCACCCAGACCTAATCCTGTGCATCTCTTCTTTTTGTTGGTTCAGATTAATATCCTTTGTTGCAATAAAACTGTAACTGAAAGTATAGTCATTCTATGAATTCTTAAACTGGAGAGGGTAGGAAGCCTGAAATTTGTAGCCAGCTGGCCAGAAGTGCAGGAAGCTCTGTACTGTGCTGGTGTCTACAGTGAGGGCATTCTGATGCAGGATTATGGCCTTAACTCGTGAAGCTTGGTCCAGATCCAGGAAGCTGGTGCAGTTGGCAAATTAGCGAGAATGCTGCTACTGAGACACATGCCAGTGTAGTCAGACCCCACCTGCTCTGCCCGCCCGGTACCCCTTGTTCTCACAATTTAACAGTAAGTTGCTGATGCACTGTTCCTTTGTCAAGCAGGAGGAGATAAGAGCTTCTAGTTTCAAAAAGAGAGTGCATGAATCTGTTTTGCAGAAGGAATGGATGCCCTTAAGAAAGTTGTGACCACCAGTGAATACCCAAAAGACTTGGTTACATAGGTGCTAAGATTGAAGAAACACAGACTACTCCCTCAGTTCCCCCAAAACTCCTCCTCTCTACTCCCCTGCTGCACAAAAGTCCCTACTTTTGCTTCTTGGGGAAGATAGATGAGAGGTTTTACTCCCCTGTCCTCTTGCTTTGGCCAAATCAATAAACCCTCCCCTGTTTCCAAGCACCAGCTTCTCAGTGTTTGGCTTATCTGCACATAAGACACACAAACCTGGATGAATTTTGACAATTTCAGCAATACCAGCACAGTTTCAAATTATTTCAGGCTTCTCTTTTTGAAAAAAAAGGGTTAATATATGAGACTTTCATCCCTAGAAAATTTGGCAATTGAGTATTACTATAATGAGACTTATTTATATCAAATTTCAAAATAAATAATAAATGTTTAATAAATTAATCTGAATTCAAAGTCCTAGTTTCATTAACTAGTAGGTGCTACTTATTCAAATTGGGAAGAAAATAGAAATATCATGTGGTTCAATAGTAGAACTTAATTTGAAGAAAATATTATGGAGTCACTTCTCTTAACCAGAGTACTTTAGAGGTGAAGCAAGCTTTTGAGATTAGATAAGTCTTTTTTTTTAGACAGTTAAAACTGTCATCCAAAAAAATTAGTGAAGTCAACCTCTTAACTCTTTCCATTATGTATAGGAATAGACTGTTTATGAGAATACCTTCAAGTTGGTTCCTGTCTCTTAAAACTTGATAAACTTATTTATTCAGCACAACATTCAGCCAGCAAAGGTACATATGTAAATACCAGATGATAGCCTGTTTTTATGAATATATCATACATATGTTTGTGCCCTAAAAAGATGAGGTTATCTATCTATCTTTCTATTTCTATCTATCTATCTATCTATCTATCTATCTATCTATCTATCTATCTATCTATCTATTTTATTTAGGGCTGTATGTAACCAGTCACAGAAACTAAATAGCAATTAAGAAATTCCATCAGGACCTGAAACCTGGTAAACATGACACATTTTGTTATGCTGATGAGTTAAGAACTACGGATTAAAGACTAAATTATCACTGGAAGACCCCAGTACTATGTGATGGACTTTAAAAAAAGTGGTAGAATTATATGTTCCCAACTATTCACTTGAACCACAAAAGTTTAGAGTAAATTTTAAAGAATTAAGTAGTTAAGCAAGTTATGCAATTTTATTTCGGATAAAAGTTAGGTATCTGTGCAAATGTAAAATGTGCATTTTATCCATTTATGTGAAATTCTTAGTTTCTTTATATTGTTTTTATCAACGCCATAATATAAAGGTTCTTTAAAGCTTTTAAGGTATGCCTTACCTGACAAATATTTCACTTTTGCTATCAGGAAGACAGCTTGCAGAAGACCTGGTACAGCTCTTACTACGGTCTCCAGGACTGACGTACAACGTCCGAGAAGTGGAGAAAGGGGCTGCCCAGGACTTGCAGGCTACACAAAACAAATTAGCAGGTCACTTTTATAAACTTAAAATGACATATAGCTAAAAATAAACCAAAATCAATTGTAATGTGAATACCAAAACCACACATCTTCCTAAAATTTTTCTTATTCTATTTATTGTCAAGTATCTTTGCTTGACTAATATAAATTTATTTCTCTGAGACCTATGAAGAGACTATATAAATAATGGCTTTGTTTGAAAAATGATTATAAAATTATTATACAATTACTCAATCAGATATGAAAGGGACATTTGATCACAGGAAAGATAACTAACAGGTAGAATTTCTTGTTGAAATTGAGAGTCAAGGCAATGGAAGTTCTCATTTTAAACCTGCCTTGTGATTCACTCAGTGCAATGATCTGCACTACCCCCAAGAGTAATCCATGGTCGGTTTTTAGACAATTCAGACCTTGCTTTCCTAGTAGAATCTAAAGGCAAACACACTCATGTGTACTGCACCAACTGAATCACATTTTGATATCCCCACTTTTCTGCTTGGCATGTTACGGGACCTCATTTTCTTCTCTTTTCATTAATAATGAATATGATGTGTGTTTATATATAACTAAAGAAGAACTAGACCATTTGTTTACTCTTTTTTAAAACCAATCTCAGGAATTATCCGCTCATAACTTAGGGATGTGATCTCAGAACTTAAATATTGAACAATCATTCTCCCTCCTACACCCTATTAATGCTGTTTCCTTTACCTGAAGGATGATAACTCCCCACCTCCCCTTACACTGCACACATACGTATTCTTAACTGGAGTATGGCCTCTTTACTGACCATCAAAGCCACTGTTACTGACAAAAAAGTGTCACATCCCCTCACTATGTTGAAGCACAAAAATATACACGTGCTCAAATAGATTTTCACAATCTTTTGAGATTCTGAAAACCTCAAAAGGTGATCACTGATGCACAGAATTTCTTTTATTTTATACTTCAATTCTTTTCATTTTTTACTTTTCCATTACCTTTTATCACCGATATACCCTCTTTGAGCTCTATCTACACTCCTTCCCCCACTCCAGTCACCACACTGTTGTCCATGTCCCTGAGTTCTCTCTTTTCTTTTTTTTGCTTAATCTCTCCACCCCTGGATTTTACTGCCTGTGTTTTTCTTCTAGGATTTTTATAGTTTTGAATCTAACATTTAATGATTTAATCCATTTTGAGTTTATCCTTATGTGTGGTATAAGAGGGTGGTCTAGTTCCATTTTTTGCATGTATCTGCAATTTTTCCCAAAGGAAACAATAAAGAGCAGAGCAGAAATAAATAAAATAGAGTTTAAAAATACAAAAAAATCAATGAAATCAAGAGCTAGTTTCTTAGAAAAGATAAACAAGATTGACAAACCTTTAACCAGACTCATCAAGAAGAAAAGAGGACCCAAATAAGTAAAATCAGAAATGAAAGGGAGAGATAACATCTGACACCAAAGAAATACAAAGGATTGTAAGAAAATATTATGATCAACTATGTGTCAACAAACTGGACAATCTAGAAGAAATAGATAAATTCCTAGAAACATACACTCTTCTAAAACTAAATCAGGAAGAATCAGAGATCAGAGTGGATAGATTACATCCAGTAAAATTGAAGCAGTAATCAAAAAACTTCCAACAAACAAAAGCCCTGGACTAGATGTCTTCACAGGTAAATTTTACCAAACATTCAGTGAAGAACTAACATCTATCCTTCTCAAACTATTCCAAAAAATTCAAGAGGAAGGAAGACTTCCAAGTCATTTTATGAGGCCAGCGTTATCCTAATTCCAAAATCAGATACTCTACAAACAAAGAAAATTATAGGCCAATAACCCTGATGAACATAGATGCTAAAATCCTCAACAAAATATTAGCAAACTGAATCCAGCAACACATTAAAAAGATCATACACCATATCAAGTGAATTATTCAGGGGATACAACATTGGTACAATATCTGCAAGTTAATGAATGTGATATACCACATAAACAAAATGAAGGATAAAACCACATGATTATATCAATATGTGGAGAAAAAGCATTTGATACAATCCAGCACTCATTTATAATGAAAACTCTCAGCAAAGGAAACATCTCTAAACATAATAAAGGCCATATATGACAAACCCACAATCAACATCATACTCAACATGCAAAATCTAAAAGCATTTCCCTTAAGATAAGGACTAAGACAGGAATGTCTGTTCTCTCCACTCATGTTCAACAAAGTGTGGAAAGTTGTAGCCACAGCAATCAAAGAAGAAATAAAAGGCATCCAAATAGGAAAGGAATAAGCAAAACTATCATTATTTGCAGATAACATGATATTGTATACAGAAATTCCTAAAGACTCTACCAAAAAACTACTAGATCTGATAAGTAAATTCAGTAAAGGGATCAGCTACAAAATTAATATTTGGAAATTGGTGGCATTTTTATCCACCAATAATGAACTATCAGAAAGATAAACTAAGAAAGCATTCCCATTTATAATTGCAACAATAAAAAAATAACGTACCTAGGAATAAATTTAACCAAAGTAAATTTAGCCAGGTATAAGAGAATCAAAGGGGGATAATTAGTGACAGAAGGAGATTTCACTTTGGGTAATGAACACAATACCATATGCAGATATTTTAGAAATGTACTCTTGAAACCCACATAATTTTATTAACCAATATAACCACAATAAATTCAATAATCTCTCCCCACAATCTCCCAGAATTACTAACCTGCATTGGACAGAAATTCAGATAATCTGTAATAATTTCTAGCAAAAAATCAGGATTTAACTTCTCAAAATACTGTATGCCAAGAGGTAAATCTTGTAATTGTGAAAAATGGGTGTCCAGGACATCATTCAGTAAGTTAATAATTTCTTCTTGTCGTTTATTTTTCTTCGTGGCAAGAATTGCATGTAAATAGGTTAATTCCTGAAAAATTAGTAGTTTTTACAAATTATTCCATTCAGTTATATAGCACTTTATTTCTACTTAGATTTCAAATGTATATAAAGTGCTATTTATGTGAAATATTTGTTCAAAATTAAGTATTAGCCTGGATGGTCTTTTAGAATCTTATGGAAGAATATTTAAAGTCCAACTTTGCATAGAGATAAATTAATAAATGAAATTACATATTAAAATTAGTGTACACTAGTCTTCTAAATTCATAACTAAATAATAACACAATTTAAAATTTACATTTTATTAACAGTAGCTGAGATCTACTCTCTATTAAATTAAAATACTATACCGCATTTTTCCCAAAAGACTGCTGAATTTCACTAAGGAATTCTAGCTGCTGATCTGCATCCTGTAAATGTCCTTCTATTAATTGACATCGGATATATCCTAAAATCAAACAAAACAATCATAGTCAATGCCCACATATTTGTTTTTAGGCATGCAAACTTTAAGCTAACATGAGCAACATTAATGAAACAGGATTCCCCCCTAAATAATACATGAAAATGTTATATTTAAAAAAAACAAAGAAAAAAGGATGAAAATAAAAGAAAATGGGTAGCTTGTACTCATAAAAAATCTGTTATGATAAAACTCATAATATATAGGAACTGTCTCATAAAAACATATCCTCTCAAGATAATATTTCGAAGGTAAAGATTCTATTTTTAAAGATATGTGATTTTTTTCTATTGTGGATAGTGCAGAAGTTTAATTTTAGAAAACCACAAAATACATTTCTTTCAACAACAAGCATGACAAGCAATTATGACTTGCATCTATATGACAAATATTAATAGATAAAGCAGTCATACCAATCAATGCAGCAATATTAGTTTCTTCAAGATTTATAGCAACCTTATACCACTTCGATGCTTCCTTAATTTTTTCTTGTAGAAGCATTTGGTATCCAAGTTCTGTAGCGTATTCTGATTGCTGAGAGTTTAAACTGAGAGCTCTTTCTACAAATGTTTGCATTTTTTGAAGAATGAGTTGATTACGGCCACACTAAAAAGAAAAAGATTAAGTTAGAATAGAATAATTCCATTCTGTCAAAAGAATAATTTTTCTAAATAGACAATTATTTGTACTTTATGTAAGCAAAAATGAATTTAATAATGAGTAGTAAATAAAACTTCTCTATTTACTATCTAGACAGTTCAGCAAAAGAGTTTACATGCTATCAGAACTTACTATCCTGAATAGTGCTTTTAAAAAATAGGTATCTTGACAAATATACTCCTAATGACATTGCTTTACAAGCACAATTTTTAGAACTCTTTCCAAACTGTCTTATGAATGATTTACAAAATAGACAAGACAGTTATTGCTTCAAGCCCTGGCTGATGTGGCTCAATTGGTCGAGTGTTGTTCTGCAAACCAAAAGATGCAGGTTTGACTCCCAGTCCCCTTGACGGCATCTAACAAAGGCCGCTAGTGGGTGTTTGTCTTCCTCCTTCTCCCTCCCTTCCCCTCTCTCTAGAATCAATAAGCATGTCCTTGGGTTAGGATTAAAAAAAAGAAGAAAGTTATTGCTTTAAGGTTATATATATATATATATATATATATATATATATATATATATATGAAAAACACAGGACCTATCATTGAGAGTATTTTTTAAAATTTTGCCTTAGAAACTTCTTTTATAAAGTTTCAAAAATATTTCAAGAAATGGCATTGCTCCTAGAGTAAGTATGTAACTTTTGAAGACAACGGCTTTTAAGAGTAAAATACTAAAATGTTTGAATTTTTGTAAATTAATCAAGTGTCTGGCAACAGGTAAATAAAAACCTTCCTCAACTCAAACTTCCCTAATAGCAGAATTTGTGTTTCTCTAAACTTCACACAACCTGACAATCTGTTTTTAAATATGAAAATTCAGTTTATTCATGTCATTTAACAATCAACATCTTTGATTTTTCTTTCAACTTTATATTTACTAATTATACTTACTTACATATACCCTTTTTCTTAGTTTAATCAAGTAACTCTTCAATCCAGTCATTTATGATACTGATTTCTAGATTCGTCTGTTTTTTTTCCCCCTATTTCATTCCTGATTATCTTCTTTTTATTGGACACTTGTAATGCAAATCTTTAATATTATAAAAAAGTAAGATCCCAACCACTCCCCCCTCCAAAATAGTCTGTTCTCCACATTAGAACTTTTTTCAAAGAGTTTTTAGAAACAAAACAAAGAATAACCCAATTTATAAATCCAATGCTGTTATTAAAATAAACCAGTTTCTACTCCCTGGGCCTGGAAGGAACTTCCCTATCCTAAAAACGTTGAACAAAGTGCCACTTCCTCCATGAAGCCTCCATGATGGCTTCTCCTAGCTGGAAACCATAACTCCTCGGGACTGCCTTTCTCAGAAGTGTATTGCAAATTTATATACAGATCATGTTTTCACTCCAGGCCACATGCTCTCTGGAGCCTCAACCTTTGTGACGTATTTTCTATTCCAGCTGTAGAGAGCCGAGCTCTGGTACACAGTGGGCACTCTTACAGTTCTGCTGAAGGCTATTGTGATCTTGTAAAACAGTTGAGCATTCTGGGGTTCTGTGGCATCCAAGGCATTTCCTAGGTTTTCCAGCATGGTTGCAGCCTGAAACAAAAGTACCCAGTGTAATTGTAGAATAAACTATGAAATAAAGAACATAATATATATATATGACATACAGATAGTAAATATTATTTTCAAAGATATTTGTATAAATTCCTTGTCTTCCAATGAAATCTTGTATGTATTAAAATTTCTTTACAAAAGCTAAATAATTATCAATAAAGAATGAGTTTTAGAATATGTTCTTTCAATATGAGTTTTAGAATATGTTCTTTCAATATGAGTTTTAGAATATGTTCTTTCAATTTCAAAGTTTGAATGGAAAACTTTGATGGGTAAACATACCTGTAATATTCAATTAACTGCACATGCCAAGTTCCCTCTACAATAATTAATTGACACAAATGAGATATGAATAATAATGTATTTATAAACATTAATATCTTATGAGATCACCTTTTGGATTACCTATGTAGCCTGGTTTATATTTAAAGTATTATATAGAACATAAAAATCATTAAGATATTTACTATAAGTAATTTTAATGCCTGGAAAATTTACTAAAGAGTTGCCCCTACTAAAAGTCTTTTAGTATTTACTAAAGTACCCATTAGGTACTGTCACATTATCTAATTTAACAAATCTACTACATATTATAATACCGATTGCTTCAGTCTGGATTTTGGTGTTCCGTGACTCAGTATGTAGTTAACATGTTCACTGCTAGAGAAACATGTATCTTACTGTAAGATCCAATGCAATTTCATCCTAAGCCCACTTAACTTATGCAAACTCACTTAAATCTTAAAAATACATAGTTTAGACTTCTAGTTTGTGCATGCACTCTTCCCCATGCAGTATCACTGGTTACATTTATCAAGCATATCACTGCATGGGAATTTTATGAAGAAAATCACATATACTGTAATAACAATCAAAGGAATTTTTAGGGGTAATGTTGACTACATAAAGTTTTACTTCACTAGTTGATTTAAGAAGCTCACCTCTTCCTTAAAGTGTATTTTCAAGAATCAGCTATGAACTACCATGACATACATTCTAAAAGGGCACTTCCTACATTTCTAATGTAGGAAATGTAAATAGATAACAACTTACCTTCTCTGTATCCCCTTCCCTACACAAATAGTAAAGAGCCAGCAGTCTTAGTGCTTCCACATTTTGTTTATCTTGAAGCATTAACCTGCAGAAAAAGCAATTTGTTGAAATAAAGTTGTGTATTTTCTTTTATTTGAGGGCTTAAAAACTTACTTTGCTGGTCTGACTATGCCACTGTCATTTTAAACAAGTAAATTTACTTTGTAAAATGGGATCTCCGTTATGAAAATCATCAACCTCATTATTTAAATGAAAAAAATCTGAATCTTAATTTTAATAAGTTTTAAAAAGGTATGAATAGAATATAGAAATATCATGGAGTCCCTTTGGCAAGCCTAAATAAAATATAAGCCAACTATATACAACAGTACATTAAAAGAATAATTCATCCTGATCAGGCAAATTTATTACAAGAATTCCAGGAATGCAAGGATGGGTTGAATATTTTTCAAAAATTGTTAATGGAATTCACATCATTAAAATAGATTTCTATGTGATAAAAAATTTAGAAAATAATGTGGACAAATAGTCTATTAATAATAGGAACAACCCCCCTTCAATAAAAAAGATATAAAAAGCCTACAAAAACTATAAAAATCCATATAAACTTTAGTTAAGGGCATTTAGAAAAGGAACTAAATGCCCTGAGGTAACACACTAGGTTTCTTTTCATGGATGGTGCAGTACATTAGATTACTAGCTCCAGTTTCTGCCCCCTCCCTGACTGCGTACCTCCTGCCATGTAACTGAACAGTCCCTCCCGCAAAAGCTGGAGTGCACTTTATTGCTCCTTACTATAGACTGGCACATTTTTCTTATATTGGCCCATGGGATATGGACAAGAGTGGCAGTGTACCATGTCTAAGTTTCAGGAGCATCACATATTTCTGCTTGTCCTCTTGCATCTCTGCTGTCACCATGAGAACAGTGCCCTCTGGGTAAGTGCTGCTCTCTGACTGGAGGCCCCGGGAGAACACGCTGATAGCTGACCAGAGCCCAAACTGCAAAGAGGTGTCATAGCCACCCAGCTGGGCCTGAACTTTGAGGCAGAGCCCCAGCCAAGCCTGGTCTGGATCAGCTGACCCTGGCTGACCCACACAAAAGTGAGAAATGAGCGCTTATTATCACATGTCCTGAGACTTGTTGTAGTTTGCTATGTAGGGATAGTTGCCTGATAATACTTATCTGCAGATGAAAAAATTCTCCCCAAATAATCTGTGGGCTTAATGCAATTAAAGTTAAAATCTTAAAAAGTTTATTTTTAACTTGTTAATTCTGAAAGCCACCTGCAAAAGAAGAGCCCCAAAAAAACTATCAAAAAGAAAACAATGGAGAACTTACATAATGGAGAACTTACCCTAAAAACATCAAAATCCATTGGAAATTTAGGAGAAAATAGACCCAGTTAAAAAGAAAGACCAGTATATATGTAGAAAAAAATAGTTTTTAACTATTTTTGATAAAATGATACTCAATCTCAACGTGATTAAAAAATAAAAAAATTTTAAAAGATACCATTCTTATTCTACCAGGCTGTTTAAAAACAAACCCACCGACCACACTGATAATAGAATTGGTGAGGATAGGGGAAGGATGCAGTCAATAGACTATTCATGGGAGTATAAATTAGTACACCTTCTTAGGAGAACAATTTAGCAGCGTCTATCAAAATTTAAGTGTCTATACCTGAGACAGAGACTTCAATCTCTCTCCTCAAAGCCATTCTTCCCTTATTTATTTGGCCATGTGGCTAACCAACATTTCCCAGCCACCTTGGCAGTCACATGTGGCCAATGTCCGATGAAGCAATATATGCCTTTTGTGGGCCTGGGATTTTCAGAGAAGAGGAAAAATCCCTCCACATTCTCCCCATCTACCGGCTGGATACCAATGTAATGAGGTGTCAGACAATGGCGGAGTTGCAAGATGGAAAGAGCCCACCCAGGTCTATGACTGACAGTGTAGAGGAAGGGCTACCTGAGCAACTGCAACACCGGCCCAAAAGAGCCACACCCAACAACAACAAAGATTCTACTGCATTAAGCCATTATATGTTTTTTATCAATTTTTAATTTTTAACAAATTCAATACACTTTGATTCAGTAATCCCTCATTCAAGGACCCATCCTTCAGAAATATCCTGTATCTGTAATAAAGATGTACATATAGGTACACAGTCTACATGCCTACCAACAGAAAAAATAAACTATTTGTATGTTCATTTCATTGAATGCTACTCGTTTTTAGTAAATAATTAAGTATCATTGTATGAATGGGTATAAAAAGATAACCATAAAATACTAAGCTAAAAAAATAAAGGTTAAACACTGTATAAAAAAGAAAGCCTGTCTTGCAACAGCTAGTCAGATCTTGATATTAACCAATAAAATCAGTTTTAAGCAATGCAATGTTAAATTTTTCCTCAATTCTATATTTTTAGAAAAGTCAATTTAAAAAAATCTTACAATAAGAGAAACACCCATTTTCTTTTTGCTTAATGTTATATACGGCCAGATCCAAAGGCACTTGTGCCCCTTGTTTTTACTTAACCTTTGTGCGATCTCAGTCATCTGGTCCCAGTCCTGCAAGGCTAGCTGTAGTTTCATTTTCTGTACAAGAGCAGGAAGGAAACCTGGAAAGTTCACAATTATCTGGTTCACAGTCTCCAGAGCACCTAAATAATTCTGGCGCATTTCAAGGCATTGTGCCTAATGGGAGAAAAAAAATGACATTGACACTGTGATTGTATACACCAAGGTTCTCACATCAGTTATCCTGAAGTAGGTAAAAACTAGAGTTTAACATTTTCCATGTCTTTAAAAAAATATTTGATTTATTTATTTTTAGACAGAGAAAGAGAGGGAGAGAAGCATCAATGTGTGGTTGCCTCTTGAGTGCCCCCTCCTGGGGACCTGGCCTGAAATCCAGGCATGTGCCCTGACTGGGAATTGAACAGGTGACCCTTTGGTTTTCAGGCCTGCACTCAATCCACCGACTGAGTCAGGCCTCAATCAGCTAGGACCCATGTTTTTTCTTTTGTTTTCTCAAAAAACTGTTTCCATAAGGAACAGTTACAACCTTTATAATAAAAAAAAAGTTTTTATCAAAACAAAACTTTAAAACATTATAGAACAGTAATAGTATTTTATGTAAGTGATTTTGTTTCAGAAACATGTATAAAGGACACATGGACAAACCAAAGCGGGGCAGGATCAAGAGTGGGAGATGGGGATGGCTGGGGTGGGGGAGAAATGGAGACAACTGTACTTGAACAACAATAAAAAATGTGAAAACAATAAATAACTGAGAAATATAATTATATGACAAAAGTGTTAAAAATGTTTTCAGAAACACCATAAAATAATGTTTTCTTTTAAACTAAAGTATTTCCTGTTTATTTACAAGCAGCAACTATGAGATTTTTTTATCTTCTCAGGCTAAAAAATAAGTAAATGCCCACAAAAGAAAACCATCAACAAAATGAAAAGACAATCTATTGAATGGGGAAACATATCTGCCAATGGAACATCCCATGAGGGGTTAAGATCCAAAATTTATAAAGAATCCATAACACTCAAAAACAACAAAAATTCTATTAAAAATGGGCAGAGGATCTGACACTTTTCTGAAGATGAGTACAGACAGCCAAGAGACATATGAAAAGATGTGCCATATCACTAATCATCCGAGAAATGCAAATTAAAGCCACAATGAGATACCACCTCATTCTGACCTCATACCTGGCAGAATAGTTATCATCAATAAATCAAAAAACGAGTGTTGGAGAGGATGTGGAGAAAGGAAATCCTTGTGCACTGTTGGTGGGAATGCATACTTGTACAACCACTATGGAAAACTGTACAAAAGTCCCTCGAAAAATTAAAATGGAACATAATTTTAAAAAATTAAAATATGCTAATAATTTCACTTCAGGGCATATATCCAAAAAATCCAAAACACTAATTCAAAAGAACACATGCACCCCTATGTTCAGTGTAGTGTTATTTTTTCACAGTCAAGATATGGAAGCAACCCAAGAGCCCATCAATAGACAATAAAAAAGTTGTGGCATATACACACAATGGAATATTACTCAGTCATAAAAAAGAATGAAATCTTACCATTTGCAAGAGAATGGATGGCCTTAAAGTGTATTATGCTAAGTGAAATAGGTCAGTGAAATAAGTCAGTCAGGGAAAGACAAATACCATTATGATGTCATTAATATGTGGAATCTAAAGAACAAAATAGACAAAATTGAAACAGATGCAGATACAGAGAACAGACTGGTGGTTGCTAGAGGGCAGCTAGATCGGGGGACTCGGTGAAAAGGGTAAAGGGATTAAGAGGTACAAATTGGCAGTTACACAATAGTCATTGTGGATGCAAAATATAGCAATAGGGAATACAGTCAATGATACTTCAATAACTATGTACGCTGCCACGTGGGTGCTTGAACTATTACTGGGGGGGGGGTCACTTTGTAAAGTACAGTGGAACCTCAGTATTTAGCATTAATTCATTCCAGAACTCATGATGAGTGCCAAAACCTATGAGTACCAAACAAGCAAATAGTGATGAAGCTGGTGGGGCAGCATCATGATCCATACAAGTTCTGGGAAGTGTGACTTAGTCCCCAGCAAGAGCCAAGTGCTGCAACATTATTTTCTCATCAAAATGAGACAGAGTATAGGGTTTGATGAGCGCTGAAGCTGGCAAGTACCAAGCCATGACTGTATATGTTTGCCTAACCACTATGCTGAATAAGAAACTAATACAAAATTACATTGAATGTAACTTTAATTGAAAAATGAAAATAAAAAAAATGAATAAGCAAAATAAAGTTCAAACAACTCCTTCTACTTCATCATTTTCACTACTAGGGATTACCTTAAAGAAATTATTGGATAAGACCACAAAGAAGCATATAGATTATATTATGGTACAATTATTTATAATAGAAAAAATAAAAATTACCCAAAATATTCATAAGGATTTAATTATGGTATATCTATTTAATAAAATTTTAGGTGACAATTAAAAGTCATGATGTAGATTTGTACATCTATATTTACTGATATGAAGAGATGTCATTTACAAAGTTTAACTGATTGTCTACAATGGTGATATTTATTTTTTATCAGGTATTACAGAATTCTGAGACATTTTTTACAACATTCATGAACTGATTTCACAGTCAGAAAAAATAAAGCTATGACTATAGTTAGTACTTTAAGAATAGATAATAAGGTGTATTTATCACATGACAGACTTAAAATTTTGCTCCTGGATCTCTGTTAGGAATAAATTTAGTCCTAGAATATTTCAGTTCAAAATGAGTATCCAGTCTCAAGAGAAATACAGTACAAATGTAATATATCCCTGAAATCAGTGTGAGATTATATTCCCATATAATTAAAGGAAAACATGGAAACCATCTAAAACTGCTGCTGATTATGTCAAAATAAATTACTTAAATTTCTCAATAGTTGATAATAATAGCAAAAATATTAATGTAAATAATTTTTAAAAATTACATATGCTGTTGGAATTTGCTTAAATAGCTGGTAATGTAAATTGCAAAATCATGTGAGATGAAATCTAATACTTCCGTAGACTGTCACCTCCCATATGAATGCAGGACACCATATTAATTGAAACTAAATTTGCTGTGTATTTGGTTAATATTACCACTCACTGGAATTAGACTAATGCAACCTTCCTGCTGCACTTACACAACAATAAAATAAATAAATTGAAATGGGTTATATCAGAAAAAATAATTACACTAATCATAATTATTGAAGGTAAAAAGTAAATCCCGCCCTGGCTGGTGTAGCTCAGTGGATTGAACGTGGGCTGTGAAGCAAAGGGTCACCAGTTCAATTCCCAGTCAGGGCACATGCCTGGGTTACAGGCCAGGTCCCTGGCAGGAGCCATGTGAGAGGCAACCACACATTGATGTTTCTTTCCCTCTCTTTCTCCTTCCCTTCCTCTCTCTCTAAAAATAAATAAATACAATCTTAAAAAAAAGTAAATCCCTCATAAGCTGCTTATATATTAACACCAAAATAACAGCCTTGCTTCAGAAGATTATCAATTAACTTTTAAAGAATAAAGAGAGAACTAATCAAGAAAAAAATTTTAAAATTTAACAAATTTAAAAAATTTGCTGAGTCCCCACTCCCTCTAGCCGGAGTACTAGTTGTACTGGCAGCCATTATCTGAACAAGCTCACCATCCAAAAGAGCAATGTGGGGACTTTAACAATAGCCAAGACCCTCTCTTTCTCCCTTTTATCCCTCTAAATTATTACTGCTTATCTAAAAACTGTTTTCCTAATATATAAGCTTAATTTTTACAGAATCAGAAACTAAAAAAAAATATTTAAGATCTTCAGAAAGTAACAGAAGGATTGAAGAATGGGTCCGAATTAAACATTTCTACCCAACAATGATTTCTAATGACTCTGCCCCCACAGATGACACTACCTCTCTTTTTACTGGCTGTGTACCTGGTTCAAAGTAACAGACAAGAGCTTTATAGAACCAGCTCAGCCTCTCATCATCTCCCCCATCCCCACCCGGCCTGACACCCACCTTTTTTCCCTCTAGCCTTCACTGCTACTCTGGTCCTCATTCTTTCCCTTTAGTCTCCTGGCCTCCTACTAAACCTATGAACATGCCTTAAGGTATTCAAACTTATTATCGCCCCTACTTGTAATGTTTCCTCTAGGTGCCCGCAGAGCTTTCACCCTCTCCTCCTACAAGGCTATGCTCAAATGTCACTTTGTCTAACCACGTCCTTTAAAATTGCAAGCTCATACTACGTCTCTGCTTCTCCCCCTTTTCCCGACTTATGTTTCCATTGCACTGATCATCTGCTGACATACTGTATCATTTACTTCCTCATTTCATTTGTTTTGTCTCCACCAGGAGATTATAAGCTGCATAAAAGCAAGAGGTGTTATTTTGCTCAGGGTATCCCAGTATCTGGAGTGATGCCTTACACATATAAGACACACTATACACGTTTGGTCAATAAATATCATAGGAACCATCACCACCAACAACAAAAACAAAAACAATTAAAACTGATACAGGATTTAGGAATTTGGTTGGGAATGCACTTCTCTAGTTCTCTGTTCATTGTCCCATACAAATCTAAGTCCCTCTTACAAGTGAGAAGTGGTCCGAGTAACAGGAAAAATTATCTCTTTGAGCTACTTAGTTTTGCTGGGTTTCAACTATGTTATGAATGAATTTTAAAACATGATTTATTTACCTTAACTCCAACTCACCTTACCCAGCAGAGCAAAAATGTCATTTCCATTTTGTAATACCTCTTCAAATGATCTTAGTGCTTTTTTAGTATACGGTTCTTTTCCTTTTGCAATGTCAAACCATGCTCTCAAAATCTGTCCCTGTAAAACAAAAAATTCTAATCATGCTTCCACTTCTCTGGGGAGAAAATGGGTAAAAAAGGTAAACCTAATGTCATTTTTTGGTAATTAGTAACAAAAATCACTCTATCAAATAATATTATGAATAAAACTGTGCAGTAAAATCACTTTGCAACTCTTGCCAGCCTAGAGTGTGGGAAAGTATTATGAATTTTAGCCTTACTGCTCTTTTCAATATTAATAAGAAGAAGCTTGGCCAATATTCCATTAATTCTAAATAACCAATATTCTTATTGGGATTTTGCTCATAAATTATTATTAATAATTTTTAAACACGTAATTTGATACATAAAAAAGAATTTGTGACCTCTCTTTGGGCAAACAGACTAAATGAATTAAAATGGAAAAGCAAGTGCCTTTCTTCACTTATATTAAAAATTAAGATAATTTGGAAAACAGTCTCCTTAATTTCTATGACTAGTCCAGTGAGTTTCAGATGGAAGAATAAGTGGCCTAACAAGTTAAACACTGAAGGAGTCACAGCCATTTACCTTCAGAGATGTTAGTGAGTCAATGGGTTGCAAGATTTATAGAGTTAGCAAAATCGACACAGGTTGAATATTTTTCTTTTTAATGTCAAATAAAAATTAGGAAATCTGTTCTTCTATCAAAAACTTTATAAGTTAACTCATAAACTTATAAATCTTTTTTAAATTTTTATTTATTTATATTTAGAGGGGAAGGGAAGGAGAGAGGGAGAGAATATCAATGTATGGTTGCCTCTCATGGGTCCCCTGCTGGGAACTGGCCTGCAACCCAGGCATGTGCCCTGACTGGGAATCGAACCACGATCGTGTGGTTCACAGGCCCGCACTCAATCCACTGAGCTACACCAGCCAGGGCTTAAACTTATAAATCTTTAACTGAGATTATATTTACCTCCCTGTATTTCACCTGAAAAGACAGCTTATCCTACTACAACAGTGCTCGATCTGTGTCCTTATTCAAATTGTTTCAACTACTATCCCTGTGTGGATGATTCCCAAACTTTTTCTTGAAGTCCAGAACCTCTTCTAGACTTTTCTCTCCTTTTTCCAAGAGCTCATCTACTATCTCTATCTCACTGTTCTCCAGAGCCTGAAACAGAGCACGTCCTCCTTGAATACATCACCTCCCTTTAAGACTGCTTTTTCGTTTCAAAATAGTTTCCATTCATGTTAACTGGTCTCTGAGAGACATCCTCAATACCTTTCCCCCATTACTTACAGTCAGTTGACAAGTCTTGTGGGTCCTAATAGTTCTCAAATTTATATCCACTGTGCAGTATTTTAGTGTAGGCCCTCAAAATATTCTGTCAGAAAGCAGTACCATTTTTTTGTTTGTCTTTTTGCTGCATTCTATGGTAGTTTCTCCCCAGGTCAGTTCATCCCATAAACCATTGTTAAATTAGTCTTCTGAATGTGTACTCAAGTAACATCACTGCAATGACTAAAACCTTCAATGGTCTTTCAATGACTAATAAATCAGGCACAAATACTGTATTGAGCTGCCATGATCCTTCAGTTTGCCCTGACCCACCTCTCCAAGCCTTTCTTCAACCTATGCACCCCATACCCTATCAAAACAAGAGCCTTACTTTTCCCCAAACCAATGTCTCCTTGTTTTTTCTCATTTCCATCGGTTACTTCCCACCTTGGGAGTACCTATTTCCCTTTTCCACGATCTCTGCCTGTAGAAACTATCCACCTTTCAGGTGTTAGTTCAAATGCTACTTCCTTCAAGAAATTATTCAGCCTCCTAACACAGATGTGATCTCTCCTTAAGTATCTAAAATAGTGTGTAGCACAAAGCAAGCAAGCAATAAATGTCATCTATGATTTTCCTTTGCACTTTAATCACACTTCCCCATAATATTTAGCTGGGTACACGCTCCACGACACTACTAGGTGATCCATTCATCAAAATAAAGTTTAGGCATTCCTATCTGTTTATTACTAACAGTGCAAATTATGGTGCCTTGTGTCTAGGGCAGTTCAATAAGGAGAATGGGAAGGAAGGGAAAGAAAAAAGAAGGAAGGGAAAGGAAGGGAGGCAGGAAGAGATCTTTTCAAGTGTTAACAAACAGCATAAAAATAAACAACCCTTGAGAACCACAATTTTACAAAATATCAAAATATAGCCATTAATTTTAAAGTGAGAAGACAGTGGACTGGGATAAAAAATTAAACAGCAAATATTACTGAATATATAAATAACGTGTTCCCTTGAAGGTTACCATTTCAAAATAAGAAAAGCAGCTACCTCTCTACTACCGTTTGTCATTTTGATCATTCTGTCAATATATTCTCTCCCCTTATCATGACGACCGATGTGCCACAGAAACAAGCCCGCGTGGTACAAAGCTTTTGGTTCTGCTGCTTTACGCAGCTCCTTTACTTTGGTATCTGATTCCAGCATAGCTTCTCTATCTGGGAGAGAAAAAAAGACATGTAAAAATTACACTCTAGGTCAAGTATTTATAATAGGTCAATGATTAACAGGGCAGAGAAATAAGTTCTTCTAGAGCAGAATTGTCTAATAGAAATAAAACGCAAGCCACATATGTAACTAAAATTTTCTAGTAGCCACATTAAAGAGGTAAAAAACACAAATAAAATTAATTGTAATCATATATTTTATTTAGTCCAATATATCTAAATTATCATTTCAAAATGTTTTGATAAGAAAACCAGTGAGATACTTTGCATTTTCTTCTAACTCAATCTTTAAAATCTGGCATGTATTTATACACACCACATCTCATTAAGTTGTTAAATTTTCTTCAGAAATACTTTAATTTGTACTTAGATTTCATAAAATCTATGAAAAAGGAGACTCATTTACTCCTTGTTCCAAATGTAACTTTTCTAATAACTGCATCAAGTATATCAGTTTTAAATTTAAAATTAATTAGAATTCAATTAAAATTTGGTTCCTCAAGCTAAACCTAAATGCTTAATAGCCACATATGGTTAATGTTCTATAGTTTATGTTGCTCCCAAGATATAAAGGCTACATATGGAATTTTTTTAATAATTAAGACTTGAAAAAATTACCACTGGTTCTAAAATGATATTAGTAGAGGCAAACAAGCACTAGTTCTTAAATTACCCAACTCCCTAATCCATTTCTCAAATATATCAACCTGCCAGGCTACTTCCACAGGCCAGTGAAAGGCAGTATAATTACTGTTACTTACAGAGTTTAATATTGACTGACTGCTCTCTTTAATAGAGGGCCTACTTCTAGTAACTAATTATTACTATAAAATCCACCACATATAAATATGTGCTTCGGACACAAAGGTAAATTAGATCAAAATCCTGGATCAAATGAGAATATGGATCAATTCTGCAATAAGAAAGAAGCCATGTCAAGGTCAAGGGCGATGATTCTAACAGACTACCTTTCTGGAAATGGCTCCCAAGCAGAGATAAGTGACCCTTCCTTTGAACTGCAATGACACAAACTTAAATTTAAATGTGGAATGGCCAGCGTATCACTTCCTGACTTTAGGAAACAAAGTTGTTTCTGGTGGGCTGCAGCCAGCCTGGATTTCAGAAGACTCCTTTGGTCCCACAAATTCCACACCTGCCTGAACACCTTCAGAAACATTCATTAAGGAACCACAATACAGAGACAGAAAAAAACCTCATTAGGGCAGGAGCAGGAACTGCAGTTTTCTGCCCAGATTTCTATCAGGTCCCTGAGGAGGCATCAGTTAGCTGTGGCGCCAGCTGGTGTCACAGTTAGCTCTTGCCAGATCTCAGCTCAAGCTCTTTCCTACTCAGGGCTCACATGCAGAATTCAGGAAGAATGTACATGACAATCTAGGCCTTTTCCAGGCAATACTGACAAACACCAGGGCCCCACCTTGGCTCAAGCCTACTCCACATCCTGTGTGGTGGAAAACAGTCAATACTCAAATTTCTCTAGATAATATTTGTGCCTTCATCTTTGTGTCTGAGAAATCACATTTCCTAACAGAACCAATACTGTTGAGAATAGCCAATTAAATGAAAACTTGACTTGAGAAACATTTTATACTATTTTTTAAAGACTTATTGACTATAGCTATCCTCTTAAAATTCTCTACTCTGGCTTAATGTACTCCTACTGGGGAACAAGAAAGGGGAGCCACAGAAAAGCCTAATCCTGAACCACTTCCCTGTGTTTGCCTGGGGATTTCTCCTGTCTGACAAAGACGCTTTACACTGATCCTGCCTGTCTTTCAAAGATCAGATTAAGTTCCTCTCACAAAGATTTCCCAGGATACTCCTATGAATGAACAGTATATCCTATTTTCAACTAATGGCAGATTCATATGTTTTTATCATTTTACTTAATGGTAACAGTAGAATTTAATCTTTGTGGCTTTTACATTTTCTTTTTCCAATTAGATCACAAGCTTGATGTCATGGATTACTCTTATAATTCTTCTCTATCTTCTAACTATATTTAGCACGGATCCTTGCAGAACATAAGCATCTGATTGCTAAACATATCAATGTCTTAAATAACTTTCTACTGATTTGAGCAAGTGTGGGGGGGGGTGAAGGCGGTATGTGACCCTTTGCTTAAAAAATGTGTTTTCTAATACTTAAAAAGTTATTCTAAGACACCGGTTTATTGTCTGATTAATTGACACAAGAACTATATTAATAATTCTATTAACTGTTATTGGATACATATATGTAACACAATGCTAGTTTTTTTTTTTACCTATAACTCTGACATTCTCTTGCCACAGCAATAAAGACACACCATATATGAACAGTTCACACAATTTTAATTGCTGGTTTTGCAAAAAGTTCTTTCTTTAATGTAGTCATATTTTCCAAACTACCACTTCATAGAAATTTACTAAATATCTTCCACGAGTTAGCCCTCTCGAGGGATGTACAGGCCCTTCAAGAAGCTCAAGATACAGTAGAAGAAAGACAATGCATATAGCTATATATTTGAATGCAATGAGTTGTAAAGTTGGCTCCTGCAGAGCAATTTATATACCACCTGTTTTTGGCTATTGTGTATTCTTTTTTGTTTGGTTGTTTAACAACTGCTATTATACATTTACCTCTACGTTAACTCAGACAATTTCTATATACAAATGAAAATCCTGACATCGGCTGTAAGGAATATGAAAGTAATGTAACATACACATTTCTTTGTGCTTGATGAACTTAACATTTTGTCAGGAAGATAAAACATATATAATATAAAAAGTACCTATAGACAATATGTAATATACTATGATCATTCTGAATGCTACGGCAGTTTAGAAAATCACAATTAAATTGAACAGGAAAAACTGTCCTAAGCATTGTACTTAAATACTATACCTGGATTAGGACTCATCTTATGGGTGTATATCAGTGCAAGTAGAGAACAAAGTGATACATCTGGTTTATTTTTAATAGCCTCAAATTCTCGAAGAGCTTCTTGAGTGCTCCCTGAAAATCAAAATTATGTGAATAATTATTCTTAGTGCAAAACAAGAATTTAAAACTTATGCAGCATGGTTAATAATTTGCACATACCTTCCATTAATGTACCATAGGCATGATAAAACCTGAAGACCGGGTCATTACCATACCTCTTAATTCCTTCACTGGCAACAAGTAACACGTGATGGAAATACCTCTCTTGACAATAGTAATTAATCAAAGCCTAAAAGGAAATAAGAATTAAATGTTACAAGGATATTCTGTTGCTGAAATATCTAAGTAGATATTTATCTAAAATCTTGAATAATCTAAAAGTTGTTAGAGCATAGCACTCAATCCTAAGGAATACAGAACAAAATTAAACATCTATGTTTTCTAATAATTTCAATCTTTTCTCCTACATTGTTAAGCACTTTTACTTTGTCACTTTTACTTTGCTTTCCTCCTGCTCTTTAGTCCCCCTTTCGGGTCCATTTCTTGAATGCGATCCGTACTCATTTTATAGCTCCTGAGTTTGCTCATTTGTAAAATGTTAATCATTTACAGGTCACTGAGAGGATAAATTAGGATATCGTACTGTGAAACTCCTAGTCTGCAAAAAAGTTTCTTCTAACCCTACATGCTGATGAAATAAAAAACCACATGTCCAGCCAAGACCTCTCATCTAGGTTCCAGATTCATCCTTCCATTTGCCCTGCCACCCACGCCCAACACTGAGTTGCGGAATCCTTCCTTCCTGTTTGCCCCGTCCCCTAAGTACTGAATTTTTCAGTGCCTTAAGACGTACCTGGGTTTTAGAGAAAAAGAGAAAAAAAACTTTTTTGAAGCAAAAAAATGTGGTAAAATATTTAATAACATAAGTAACACATGCCACACACCCCTGCCCCCCTGCCACAGCGAGCCAGGTAAGCTACATTCGGACTATAAGATGCGCCCCTCTTTCCTCCCAAATTGGGGAGTGTGTCTTATAGTCCTAAAAGTTGTAAGTTGTCAGTAATAGGTTCTTCTGTTTCTCTAGTCTACTTCCCACTCTCCATACCACCTACCACTATCTTGGTTCAGGTAAGGTTGCTCTGCAATCTTACAGTGGTCAACAAACATTTACTGACCACTTACTTGTATCTCACACTGGGCTAAGTACTCTAAACAGAATTATGGATAAGACTTGGAGGGTCCTGTGCAGGAATGATTAAGTTTTTCAAGTGAGACTAGAATCTAAGAAAAACTGAACATTCAATGTAGTAAATGCAAGAAGAAAGTTTACAAGTTGCTTTGAGAATATAAGGAGAATGAGTGTTGGATGTGGGAAAGAGTGAAGAATAAGGTTAAGGGAAATATTCTTGGGCAGGACTTCAGGACTGATTCTTGATTTGCAAGCTCCTACTCCCCTATACACACACACACACACACACACACACACACACACACACACACACAACTCTATTTTCCCTTTCAGGATTCTTGAAGAAGGTACAGGAGTTAGCCAGGCAGAGGAACCAAGATAAAAGTCGGCAATGGAATGTAGTAGGGACGTGGTGGAATGCAGAGGACTAAAAGTTATTCTATATTTTAGAGCAGAAATTGGCAAACTATGGCTCATGGCCATTTCTATTCTATGCCTGTTTTTCTTTGGCCAGCAAGCTAAGAATGGTTTGTACGTTTTCAAGTTGTTAAGAAAAAGAAAGGAAGACAAATATTTCATGGCATGTGAAAATTATATGAAATTCAAATTTCAGCATCCATAAATAAGGTTTTTTTGGAATAAAGCCACAGTCCTTTTTAGAAACAGTTTGTCATTCCCTGTTCCAGAGCCTTCAGTAAGACTGGGATTACTGGATCACAAAGCTGGAGAGGCGGCAGGGTCAAGAAGTGTCTTGTATTGAGTTGATCCTCCAGGCTAAATGATAAGAAGCCACATAGCAGTTTTCAGCATGAAAGTGTTTTTATTAAGGGGTTCATTTGGGTGGTAGTACACGGGATAAATTTCAGGTGATGACCAAAATTTAAGGAGGGTGGTGGAAGCTTTCACAAGAAGATAATGTAAAAATTCAGGCAAAACATCAAAAGACATTCCAGCATTCCCTATCACTGCCAAAATGTCCTTCACCCACTTTTCACCATCTAATATGGCACACATTTTATTTACTTGCTTACTATCTGGTGCCTCTTAGTCAAATGTAAGCTCCAAGACTGGGGCAGGGGAGGTGTATTTAATTTTATTATTGCAGGGCTTATTATTTTCAGGGCTTAGAACAACAATGCCAGTCACATAGGAGGCATTCAACATTCAGTGTATAAACTTAATTAAGGTTTTCTCCAGCACTAGCCTGTAAGATGTATGAAGGTGGGGTCTGCTCAGTTTGCTCATAACTATCTCCAGCGTCTAGTGGTCACACTGTGAGCCCTCCACCACTATCTGCTGGACGAATGAATAAGTAAACAAATGGAAAGGACCATCGTCTTAAAAAGAAACTTATTTGCCAGTCCGTCTTCGTTAGATCATCATTTAAGTGGACTGTCATTAAATATTTGCTGAGTGGACTATCAGTAATAAAGAACACATCATCCTAAAACACAGATTCCTACTCCATTTTCCAACCTATCTTTGAATTTCCTATACGCTCCTTTCACTGTTCAATAGGGGAGCGGGGGAGCTGACGCTTGTTGGCCTCAAGTTACTAGAAATCGCATGGGGGCGGGCACCGTAGGTGTCATACGTTGACCAAGCTTTCTGAGCAGACAGGACACAAGAGTAAAAGTTACACACAACAAATAGGGCAGGACAAGTCCACTAACCGCAATTTGAAAGCAACGCGCTGGGGAGGTTAACCGACCTCAGGGTTCCAAAGCAGCACCCGCTGGGCACGAGAGAACAACCAGGTGATGGAGGTTAAGGGCTGCCCAGCCAGGCTGGGGCATCAGGCACAGCAGGGCAATAACAACCTCGCGCAGTCAGCCCACACTCGCCCCGTGCCCCCTTACTCTGTACCAACCCCAAAGCAACCCACGTCCAGGTTCTGCCCGCTCACCTTCAACCCCTGTGAGTCCATGGTTCTCCCGAAAGTGGGCCACAGGCCGGGCCTCTGGGGAGTGCGATCGCGGCAGGCCGCAGAGGAAGCAGGGGTCCAGGCGCCACCGCAGGCCCTGACCCCCCTCTCACTGTGGAGGTGGTGGGAGGGGCTGGCTGAGACGGGATCGCGCCGCCATTGGCTGCTGGGGGGAAGGGGCGGGTCCTCGCTGCAGGGATTGCAGGAGGAGGAGGGGGACCAGGACTGAGACTCGCGGGAAAAACTGCGGGTGGAGAAAGGGGCGTGACCAGTTGGTGGGGAAGACAAAGGAGGTCAAGCAGAGAAGCGACCCTCAGAGGACAGTGGGAAGGTGGGTCGGAGGATGTGGAATTAAAAAATAAAGAAAATAGGGGGGTAAGCAGGAAAGCGGGCAAGTCTGAGTCTCATCTCTGGTTACAAGCAAGGAAGGATACCACTTTAGGTGCGTTTGTGTTGAGGCCCGTTCCGCAATGCGGCTATTCGAAAGCACCACCAGCACATGGAAAGCCCTTTTACCCTTGTGGTAGTTGCCTTATGGCCACAAGGTGGCGCAGAAAAATCAAATTTTTAAAAGAAAAGTGGAATGTGTTTCTTGGGCTCATTTTTACAGGCATTACTGCAATCCCGTGATTGTTGTTAGAATGCATATTAAATTAATTTTTTGCAGCCCTGATAATGAGAGGAAAATTTTTTCAGGGCTTTAAAAAAAAACTGATACTGCTGATTTTTTAAGCTGACAATTTATCTCTGTGCAAACTTTTATGCTTGTACCCAGCAGGCAACTCTTAGCTGCTCCTAGATGTTTTCAGTTGTTTAGAGCATTAATTTGAAATAGAATGGATGAAGAGATTTCCTATTTCTATTTAAAGGTATTTTTTAATAGTTAAGATTTGAGGTATAAGTGATTTTTGTAGAATCATTTACATGGATTCCAAATTTTGATCCTACTGTTACTAATTTAGTTGATGTGATTTGTAGTCGAATCTTATTTTAAATTTGTTAAGGAGTCAATGAACATTGACGTTTTTCCCATGCCAGCAGGGGGTGGCTACTCTCTCAGGCTTCAAAGCTAGGCACTATCTTTCATTGATGTCTTCTAAAAGAGTATTCCTCCCAAAGAAGCGCATATTATTTTCATAAGGATTTTCTTTTTCGTTTCCAACATTTGTAGTCACACAAAGTATTTGTGGTAATGGACGATTAGTAATAGCTGCTGGTCTGATATTAACAGCAGTGGATTAATCTGCACTTGGTATGCAGCAGAACATACCACCAAGAACCATACAGAACCAAGGAGCTCATCAAAGTATATAATCTTAAACTGTATGCTTAAACTGTAAGTATATAATCTTAAACTGTATCTTAAACCGAGTGAAAAGTTCATGGGAGAGAAAAGATGGAAGGAACATGGTTAAAGGGACACAGGATCAAGCTACCTTCCTGAGGTCTTTAAAGTCTACACTTGGGCTGTCAGACCAATGGAAAGTTGCGCACTTGCACCATACTAACTTTATATAATTTGCTTCATTGAATTTGTTCTGAGTTTAAATTATTTGCTAAAACACCATGCTCAGCACTCCATGAGTGTTAGTTACTTTAAAACTTCTAGGGGAATTTGCTTTGACACTCCTGGCAATCTGATGTTGCCTGGATAAGGTCTCATGAGAAATTTCTTTTTGATCTCAGGCCAGGAAAAATTCTGTGTTCCCTAAAAAACATATACATTCCTTAGCTTAAACATTTCTGTTGACTCACTTTGGTCTCACTTTTCAGTTCGACATTAAAGACCCCTTACCTTACTGTTTTTTCAAGGCCTATGTTATATTTCTCCCTCTACAGAGCCTTTATTCCAGGTAAACAGGATAGCTATTCCTTCTAGGAATGCTACCCCCAACTTTGCTCTGAGCTCTTTCTCCAACTGAGAAAATCTACTTTGTAGTTCATATGAAATCTTATTCTTTATGAAGCCTTCAGGAATCACCATAACTGAACCGGTGTGTGAGATTGCATGGCATAGTGGCAGAAACATGGTCTTGCACACCTAACTTGGAGCTCCTCTTATGCTATTTACTTTTATGACTCAGGGAAGTACTTTTCTGAGCCTAATTTTCTTTATTTAGTAGGGAGATTAAACACTTAACAACATATGAAAAGTTTCTGACACACAATAAGCACTCTATAACCAATAATTTCCACTGTATACATAGTGCTTTGTGAGACTTCATTTGTATATTTGTTGTATTAAAGTTATGGTGTATTTTGTAGTTTGTTTAATCTTCTCTACTAAATGGTGATCACCTTAAGGCCTCCCAATAAAATATAGTAGGTAACAGTTTGGTCTGTGGCGATAGGCCATCTGTGATCAAATCCCAATAACACTGTCCACTAGTTGTCAACTTGGGAAAATTACCTCTTTGGGCTTCAGCTGTAAAATGAGACTAATACCCCAGAAAGAATATTAAATGAGGTAATATTTCATGGACAGAGTAGCATTAGGCGTAGGGTAAGAATTGAATGAGCCTGTAATTATTTTTGCTCACAATGACTCCAAATACAGAGTACCGTATAAGTATTGATCCCATAAGTATTTAGTAAAATAGAACTGTTGAGGCACTTCAGTTCTGTTTTTGTTTGACTTTCTTCTCCCCAATTTTTACACTGGTCTACTTATATCTATATATTTTATCATATATTTAATAAGTTAAAGGAAAACCTCCAGGAAAAATAGGTGGTTCTGGTGAACACAGTAAAAGTAAATAGACAAAATATAAAACAGATAAACACCATATTCTGTTGTATGCCATAATGTAAATTGGTGAGTTTGCAAATATAAAGAAGGGAAGGCAGACTTTGGGCCCAGTAGACTTGAGGTTATGGAGGATGCTATAGTATTTCCTTCCTTGGGTAAAATTTTCCTCACTGATCTTACTCTCTCTGCCTTTTCCATTCACCTCCCCCTCCCTGCGTCTGTTTCAGCATCTCTGTGTCAATTGCCCGTGCTCCACTCAACTGTCTCTTCCCAGCTTGTCATCCGAAAATGCTTACCTGAGATACTGCTCATTCCCCCAACTCGATTTCTTTATTTATAAGAAGTTAGGCCAGAAACTCATCAGAGAATCCCTTCACACTGACTCACCTGCATTCCCTCCACCCTGAAGGCACCCAACTCTACAGCCCTCAGGAAGAGAAAGAAGCTTTCCCATTCAGAGTAATGTCTGGAGGCAGAGTTGATATTTCCCTCTGACAGTGGAGTTTTATTTTCTCACCACAAAGTATCCACGTTTTCTCTCTTCACATGGAGCTCCTGGTTTCTCATTCATTGGCCCTACCATTTGTTCGTGTTGGCTCAGTCAAAACAGCTGACGCTCATACCTCCAGATCCCTCTACATAAATCTATTTATAACTGGGCTTTAATTTGTGGCAGTATATGTTTTCCCCAAATTTTTACTTGGACAAAAATTTTAAATATAGACAGAATTTGAAGAGTACAGTGAATACCCCAGTGATCATCAGCAGAGAACATTTTTGAACTGCTATCTGGTATTGCTCTCCATGTTTTCCATCTTCCCTGATGCATGTTGCTCGCTGGGCCTTTAGTATTTTTGAAGCAGGGTGGAAGCAAAAATCTTTAAAACTGGGCTACGCAGTAAGGTAGCGATTAGCCACATAAAGTTGTTTAAATTTGCATTGCAGCTAATGAAAATTAAAAATTAAATTAATCAGTTTTACTTAAGAGATGTTTAAACACAGTGGTTCTCAAACTTTGAGAACCATCAGGGTCACCTGGAAGCCTTCTTAGAACACATACAGCTGGTCTGCCACCTGGGGTGGGGGGCAAATATGTGAATTTCCAACACGTTCCCAAGTGATGCTGATACTGTCAGTCTAGAACCATGCCATGAAAACCACTGCTTTAGTAAAAAAATTAAAATAGGATATTAAAATACTTATTGAGCACACTGGCTTCATCTTTAGGGTACTATCTGGAACACAGGACAGTCTGGGTGCTGTAATAACAGCTGGCCTGAAAATGAGGTCAGTAGAGATGGTGAAGGCTGTGAGTAACAGGACTGAATGGAAACTCAGAAGTTCAGGTGAGGACATAACTTTAAAATATCTGTTATACCTTCAATTGGAGATATGGAAGAGGCAGGCTGATATCGGGGCATGACTAACACTCTGGACAGGGTATACATGTTGTGGAATCTTTAGATTGCAGATGATATTTAAAAGCATGAGAGAGCATGAGGTTGTAAAGGTAGTAAATGTAAATATAGCACTATAATCAACTAATGATGAATCGCCAAAGGCTTTGAATCTTACCAGGCTACCTGCCACTAAGCCAGGGTTTCCCAGACTTGCTGATCATAAAATTGTCCCAAGAGCTTGTTCCAGCTTTCTTCCATTGCATTCCAACTCAGTACCACTCCAACACTATCCAGCCCCTTTCTGGGGATTCTGAGTTAATTTAAGGTGAAACTTAGAACCATATTTTTAGTTATTGCCCTGGATAAGTTTTCCAAATTAGATGATTGTTTTATTTTATTGTTCTAAGATTGTTGAAAAGTAAGAGGGTGTATAATATGTTAGAATTGGAGCCCACCATACTGAAGTTATCCTTGGATTGGTTGGGACATTTAATGGATGGCCAGGGAGAACACGATGAAAATACTTAGGATTTGGCCCTGGTTGGTGTGGCTCAGTGGACTGAGTGCTGGCCTGCGAAGCAGAGGGTCAGCAGTTCGATTCCCACTCAGGGCACATGCCTGGGTTGCAGGCCAGATACCCATTTGAGGGTGTGTGAATAGCAACTGCACATTGGTGTTTTTCTCTCTCTCTCTTTCCCTTCCCCTTTCTCTAAAATTAAATAAATAGAATCTTATTAAAAGAAAAGAAAATACTTAAGTTTTAGCATGGGGGAAAAGCAGAATGTCACAGACCCTTAGACATACCTGGCTCATTTCGCACTATATTTCATGAAATTAACTGCTGAATGAGCTTTATTTTAGCAAAGCACAATATATGACAAATAGGACAACCTCTTTTGTTGTTGTTTTTTAATGAAGTCCTACCTCACTTTCTCTCTGAGTGAAATCTGTCTGGGTGTTCTAACCATTCTCCACAAATTCTATTATCTACCTTCTTACATATTGATATGTTCACAATTTTACAATTACTATATTCTGCTCTGGCATTGAACCTGTTTCAGATCATCAATCAGTATAACTCGATAGACACTCTCCCTAAAGTGAGGCAAAAGGCTGCACTTACCACTGAGGTTGAGCAAAGGTATGATCTCTTTGCCTTTAGAAATTTGTAGTTTCTATGACTTCAAGAGAGATTGCTCAGCAAGACATTTCTTCACCATCCTCTTTGAAAGATGAGCATTAATAATGCAAATTCTAATCAGGCCAAGTGAAGCCTAAGAGAAAAGAAGGTCCATAAGCCTTAATTCCTTTTAGAGGAATAAATTTAAAACTGTAAGTTCAATAGTTCTACCATAGCAAATAACAAGCTTTATATAACCCTTAAACTCTAAAGGGTTAAAATAAATTTATAGACTCTTATACCTTGGTAATATATATATGTATGTATCTATGTATACCTATAGCTACACTTATACCTATGTTTATTTCTTATAGGTAATAGAGAAAAGTGTATGTGCTCTTATGGATGTACTATATGTTCATTTAAATGCTTGTTATCTATACAAGGTCTGTCAGAAGGTGTCCAGCCATGCAATTTGAAAAATAGAGACATTTATTGAGGAAGATACAAGATACAAGAAACATTGTACATAAGACAATGATGTCTCAGTCCCCTTCAAAGTAGGTGTTTTGAGATCTCACACAGTTCTCCCAATTGCCATAAGCTGCTCCATCATATTTTCCTGAATCTCATTGATGGTCTGAAATCTCTTCCATTAAAAAGGTGATTTTAGTTTTGGGAAAAGCCAGAAGTCACAGGGCACCGAATTTGGGTGGCAGGGGGGCTGAGTGACCTGGGTGATGTGATGTTTTGCCAAAAACACTCTGCATGAACATGATGCATGAGCAGGTGCTTTGTTGTGATAAAGCTGACAGTCCCCAATTGCCCATAGCTGTCGCCTTCTGAATCATCTGGATAGTTTCTGTGGAGGAATGTTCAAGCTTAACACAAAATTGAATGCAGATTCCTTGCTTTCCTCACTCAATCATTTTGAATGTGACAGCCACACAGTACATGTGCTCACTCAATGGCCTATACTAGCCCCTCTGACTGGGAAGTCATCATCCTTCGTGCATGTGCATTCCAGTCCTCTCCCCTTGGCTGCCAGGTTACATCAGTGTTACACAAACCATTCTTCTCATAGTAATAATGGCTAGATTTTTTTCTGGACAGATCTAGTGCATGCCTATATGCATATATCACTATAGTATAGTAAGGCCAAATTTTATCTGTAACTTTTGTGATATGTTACTACTTTATACATTTTACATATAATGACAGCCCTGCGATATAGTATACAAGAAGAAAAAATGTTAGGGGAGTACATAACTTTAAAAAAATAACAATTTAAAGCAATGCTAAAAATTAATTAACTAATCGCTCATTTACTAACTACCTACCCAGCACCTTCCGTGCACAAAGCACTGTAAAAGATACAAAGTATTCAAGGCTAGTTTCTGCTTATCAGACATTATCTGGTGTGTGTGTTCTTGTGGCAGAATTGGAGGAGAAGTGTGGTAAGAGGAAGAAACACATATTCCAAACACTGCATCAAGGCAGTTTGAGTGCCCTACACATGGCATATGTGAGGTCCTGGTTTTCCTAGAAGAATCCTTGCTTATGCCCACTGTTTTAGAGTAGTTAGTAATAGTCCCCCTCTTTCACTCCCAAAAGTGTCCAAGTGTGCTTGTGAACATCAAAGTCCCATGGGGTTCATAGGAGATGAAATTCTCTTCCAGTGATAAGAAACAAGGAAGCTGTCACTGAATCCAAAGGGTGGGTTTGGTTTTCAGAAGGTAGAAAAGGAGATGAGGAAGGTAGTCAAAGCTTATGTCTCATCTTTGCTTGCTTGTTCTCCCCAGTAGCTTCCTAAATTATGTCCTTACTTTCTGTTTTCTTTTTTTAAAGTCAAAATATGCTCTAACTAGCACCTTCCTTCTACCTTTGCTTTTTTACAAATGCCTTAATGATTCTTCATCATTGTACATTAAGGTTTAATCCCTGACATGCATTTAAGATTCTTCAGTGTCTGGCCCCAGCTTGCCTCTTGCTCATTGTCAATGCTCACTTTTCACTTCAGCAATATTGAAGTTCTGTGATGTTCTGAACATTGCCATCCTGTTTCTCCTCTTATGTATGTCTTTGGTCATCACCATCAGGGCAAATACATATAGTAATTACTGTATGCTTGGAACTGTTGATCTGAAAGCTTTGCTTGTATGAACTCATTTAATCCTCACATGAATTATTACCATTTACAGATGAAAATGGAGGCAAAGAGGGGTTAAGAAAATTTCAAAGTTATTTAGCTGGTAATTTAGTTGCTATTTGAACCCAGATAAATCTGGCTTAAGAGTCCATACTTTGTACCATAATTCTGTAATATTTCTGGTGTTGGCACTGCCCTTGCCCTCTGATTCTTTCACCCCACATCAGAATTTACCATTATAATCATCCCCACTTTCTCCCATAGAGTAAATGTGTACTTGCTTCTTTTGCTGATCTAGAAGTATAACCAAACAATACCACACTGGGGAAATAGATTAGTGCTATTGGTGGCTGAGAGGAATAGAATGCAGTCAGTTCAGTTATGGACATATTTAGTTGATGGTGATAGCTGAATAGTCAAGTATAAGTGACCAACAGCTGGAATTGTAGCACAAGCTCAGCAACAAAGTCAGTGCAACCATATAAATCTAAAAGGAGAGGAAAATTAAGAAACAGTAAAGGCAAAGAATCTAAAATGCAAGAGGCCCAGAACAGTTATTTAGTTTTATGGAAGGCAAATGAAGATATGATTTAATGAAGGAGGTAATGGTAATGAAGGAGCATCACCATCAAATTCTAAAAATCCATGAAATATGATGATGACTGAGAAAAGAACATTGGATTTGGCTAATTATAGGCTGATGGTAGTTAAGAGCCTGACTTGAAAGCATTAAAGAGAGAAAGAAGGTGCTTTGAAAGAATTAAATCCGGCATTGATTTGATATTTGAACCTGTCAGTTGACATTTATTTCACACAGCTTGAAAAAAGAAAGAAAAACCTGTATCTTGATACTGTCCCATGAAATACACACATACTGTGGCAAGTTTAACACAGAGTAAGGAAGTCATTAATAGATTAGTGGGCAAATTAAATTTCCTATGAGGATACATTTTTTTCACAAAAAATTACACAACATGTAATTTCCTACAAGTTTATTTTAGTAAATTTCTGGTCTTCATGCCCTCATAAATAAGGGTTACATTCCTGGTAAACAAACAGACAAACAAAAAATGATGCAGTTGATATTGAATAACTCTATGAACATCCTGCTTTTCTAAATAAACATTAAACAGAGGAGAGGTAACTCATGATAACCAGGAAGAGAGTAGGTACAGCCTTGTTCCAGATGGGTAACATTCTTTGTTCTTGTATCCACCTTATGTATTTTCCAGTCATTTCCTCCTTAATGGTATTGAGAATGATAAGAGCCAGCATAGCATTCTGCTGAAAACTCAACGTGCTATGTCAACAAGATTATTCACAGCCCAATTTTCTCATAAATATCATTGGGACCCATATTTACTTAGATTTCAAGTAACAGGTGATGGTAAGTATAGAACCCTGATTTTAGAAGATAATTTTTTTAAAGGAGTGAGATAATTGGCCAATTTTTTTTAAAGGAGTAAGATAATTGGCCAGTGGGTAAAAATCCATCAGGGTTGAGCAAAGTTATTTTTTGAGATTCCAAAAAATTTTGAAAGTGCAAATTTAGGCAGAAAGGACCGATCAAGAGACAGGGAATAGGTACAATAGAGGAGAATATCTCGTGGAGCAAGCTATCAGTGTTTGTAGGAACAAATGGGAAAAAATGATCTCTGGGATTATATGAGGGAAAGGAAAGAGGGAGGGGGAAGGAGAGAAGGAAAGGAAGGAATGGTGGGGGAAAAGGAAGACAGGACAGCAAATAGAGGAGCAAGGAAGGGAAGAGAAGGAAGACATATTCCACTGGAGAGGAAGGAAGTTGAAGTTCATGACAATGTCCTCATGTTTCTTGATGAAGTAAAAGCCAGAGTCATCTGCTAATTTGGGTGTTCCGAGGTGATGATGTGGAACTTGAGCAACATTGATTTGATGTTGCAGATTATCCACTTGTGATGTTAAGAATTTCTTAGTGATGCCACTTCCCCAGCAATATTTAGTCGCCTGGAATATTTTCTTCCTCTAGTGCCTTCTCTGCCACAACTGATTGGATCAATGTTAATTGACAGCTCCATAGACTACTCCTATATGCCAGGAAGAAATGTACTCTCAGCTGCACCTGACTGAACTCATATTTTTTATTATGAACATTTTAATAAATTCACAGTGATTCAGAAACATTAATTTTCTTATATAATAACTTGAAATTTCAGTGCATATGTGAGAGAATATACAATTATAGGACATGTTTTCTGTCTTTAATACAGTTTGTGGTACACACACACAATCATATGAACCTAAGAGGTTCAGTAGATGTCTAACCCAGCAGTTTCTAGACCCTTGACTGTGTGCATCAGTAAAATACAAATAGGAGGACCAACACAAAATTGCCAGTTTTTAATTTGGCCAAATAAAATATTAAAACAACCTGCTATAACATATAAATAATTTTAATCTTTAACAAATAATTTAAAAGATGCACTTTTACAATATACATCTTTAAATCAAAATATTCAGCTTTATAAATATTTATAACATTATTCTTAATATCCTGGATCAACCGTAGGCTTATAAAAATCTTCACATGGGGTGCTGGTCTATGGAACTATGTTTGGGGTGATTAGTCTACACCCAAACAATGTCTGGGGCCCAGCTCTGACAGCTAGTAAGCCCCCTCCCTTCATTAGAACATGGGCGGAAACACCAGAATTCAGATGATATGGCTCCTACTTACATCTCTCCAGATTTAAATACTGAGGTGTTAACCACAGATTTCTCCTAAAATGGTCTTATTTTGGGCAATATAAAAATTATCAGGAAGGGTTGAGAATGCAAACATTTGAGTGATCTTCAGAAGGATGACTTCTAGGAAACAAGAATAATAGTTAAAATAGTGTTCTTTAAGGTAATTGGAAAATTATATCTAATTCTGAGGGTAGAAATCATGAATCCTAGGACACCAAAACACACATGTTGTATAGAGTGAACACAAATACATACACTACTTCAATGACACAACAGCAACAAAAAATCATTCCTTCCCTAAAGATACACATATTTATATCTATATCTATGTATCTGTATTTACACACACACAGGCAGTAATTTCCTTTGAGCCCATGCAAGAATGAGTTGCAGACATCATCCCATTCACCCCTAAATACTTTAGTGTGCATTTTCCAAGAGCAAGGATATTACCTACAGTGATGTAATAGCCAATCTACATTTAATAAAGTTAGGAAAATTAACTCTTTTAGAAGGTTAATAATTAATCAGTAGGCTATACTCACACTTAGTCAGTTTTCTCAGTGATGTCCATAATCACTGTTATGTTTCCCTGTAGTATCCAATCCAAAATCAAACATTGTGCTTACTTTTCATGGTTCTTTAACTTCAAGCAGTTCCTTACCCTTTTTTAAATTTGTTTTTTTATGACATTACATTTTTAAAGAGCTCAGTCATTATTTTATAGAATGTCCTCAATTTAATTTTCCTCATGGTTAAATTCTGTTTATGCAATTTTGACTGGATACCAAGAAATTATATGTCTTTTTCAGTACAGTTAGTCCCATAATTGATGGTATTACCTATAAAGGTAGTGTCTGCTAGATTTCTCCATTGTACACTTTCTTCTTTTTAAGAAATTTTAAATTAGTTCAGAAGAGGTACTTTGAGACAATGTACATTTCTTATTCTTCACTGAAATCACTCATGAGTTTTAGTATTCATTGATTATTGTTCCATGAATAGATTGTCATGATGATGGCCAAATAGTGACTTTCTAACTCCATTAATTTTACTACGTTTGTTAGCTAACGTTCAACTGTGAGGGAGAGAGATTTTCTTTTCTCCATTTATTTATGTCAGTACGTACTGGTGGATTCTTATTTTATGCAACTGGTTACAACCTATTACCATTGCTACTTATTTTGATGTCAAATTACCCATTTTGGTCAGTCAGATTCCCCTTCAAGCTGTTTACTATGTCTCACTAACATCACTCCTTTCCATGAGCATTAAACTACTTTTTAGCACAAAAAATATTATGCAAAATAATACCAAAAAAGAATGTAGTGATTTATGCAATTATGTTTTATCAGTTCTCTTTGTATTTCATGAGTACTGGTATGAAGATGGAATATAAAAAGTCTGTAGAAATTATTCTATAATCCTTACTTATGTTGGTTGAAAACAGGAAATTCTTTTCAGTGATTGATAAATCAGAAGTGAGTGTCACGTTGTTTTAGGGCCACGAGGTTATGAGGAGACAATGTCGGGAGGTTGTAGAAGGATGACAAGTGCTCTGCAGAGCAGCCTGGTTTCTCATCAAGGCCGTGTTCTCCTGTCCGGCTTGGTGACTGAGACTGTGCTGCTGTGATAACTCATAACTCCGGAATCTAGATTATGACTCCAACTTAGATAAGCTTCTTTAGACTGTCATTTTATTGTTCGGACCACTCCAGCAACCTGCCATGATCTCTGTGAATTCTGCATTCCACTCCATTGTAGTTTCCCAGTCACTGTTCCGCTGTACAAAGCCAGTTAGATTAGGCCTCCAAGTTGACTGAAGGCAAATCTTTGCCTCTTGCTCGCTTTCAAACACTATTTCATTGCCATATTGTCAGGAGACAGATGGGATCTCAAATGAGGCAACAGAGAAAATATTCATTTTATAAGGTGATGGCAAAGTTAGGGAAAAGTTACAAGAAACAAGGAAGTCCTGCCACAGGTCTCAGAGAGCAAGGGAGGGATGAACAACCAGATCCCCAAGGAAGTAGCTCTCATCATAAGGCAGTGCTCTCCAACCCAAAGTACGACTGCTGTTGATCAAATGCAGCCACTGCCAGCCAAGAGTAACCCAGGAAAGAAGAATCTGGGGAGTAAGTACCCAATTATCTCTTCTCTCATGGGTGCTTTCCTGTGGGAGCTTATTATTGACCAAAGCAGTTGGGAGCTAGAGAGAAAGAGATTGATTGATGAGACTGATATAATGCATCTAATTACCTTCACCCAGAGCAGGGTGGAGAAGCATATGGAAGCATAGCTCCAGAGGTGCGAACACAAGAGCCAACTCACACACAGTAACTTTTACTTTTGGAATACAGATTTAAGGTCTTCTTATTGTGCCTCAGGTGGCCATCCACCATGACTTGGGTTTCCATGCTTTTTCTTTGGAGCTACCAGCTTATGCTCTGACATTAGTTCCTTCTTCTAACAGAGACACACCTTACTGTCAGCCCGGGTGGACCCATTTGTGCATATACGTATGTGTGTTAGTGTACGTTCAGCACCCCTTTTCCCCTGTTTGTAGACTAAAAGTATCTGCATCTTGTGATAAAACACTAACAAAAAGTAACTGGGCAAACAATAAAATAAAAAGTGTAATCTTTATTAGTTTTGCACATTTTTCATGTTGGTTAGCATTTTTAGGGTAATAATAGCATTTTCCAGCATGCAGTTCACGAATACAGTTTATCTAAGTAGTTTTAAGAAAAAGAGGAGCCTATGATTTGCTTCTTCTGCTAGAAACACAAAATGTCCTGATGTAATTGACTATATAAGTTCACTACTCTCTGTTTTCATGGGGAAAATGTGAAACCCACATCATATTTAGAGCAATCTAAAGCAGCATGACTCCAAAGAAATGGAAAAATAAACAGAAGTTAAAAAAAAAGAACAAAAATGAAAAAAAAACCCACTACTTTAGTGCAGGCACTGCCAAAACTATAAATAAAATTTTATACCCTTTTCTAATCTCAAAGCATAATTGGAATGTGAGTTATGAAGCTTTTATGCCCTTTAAAATTATGAAATAATTTAAATTTAGCAAATGTAATAAAAAAGCCAAAATACACAACTACCCATTCTTGTTTTCATTTCTTTTTTAGTAAATTTCTCCCTTTAAAAAGTACTATTATGGACGGAAAGTAAGAAAAGTGATTGTGATATCAACCTGAAGATAATTTCCTCTTCACATTTATGTACATAATGCTGAAAAATAAAATAAAATGACTTTTTTTACAGTATTTATATTTGCTTATAAAATTCTAAACACATTTTTAACAGCTTAAGCAGTGATTTTTTTTTAAACATGTCTGTACAGTTGGGCTATACACTGTAGGTTACCCGCTTAAAATTTAAAAAGAACCAAAAGGCTATTTAACTGCTGCAAACTATTGCTTAATGACTTGAACAAATGAAGTCTGTTGAAAAATTTCCTTGACTTTACCACTGACTTATAGTTTCTCATAAATGAGATTCTGAGCAGTGGGAGAAAACAGATACAGCAGCATGGTAATATAAACATGCATTGATAGCATCCGAACTATCTATAATGGTACAGAATACATTATATTACCTGTGTAAAGCTTGCACTCTACATTTCTTGTGGTACATATTTGATGCAATAAATACTGTGCTTCGGTCATTATTTGTTTGCTCAAACGTGCACCACAGGGTAAAATGACTATTTACATAATAAATAGCATTTCATTAACATATACAGTGTTGACCTTGCTGAGCTGAAGATGGATAAACAAAGTGCAGGATTAAGCAGAAATTTATAAAGGGTTCTTTTGGTCAATTCAATCTTCAGGGGAGAAGCAATGCTCATCATTCAGTTTTTTAATACAACAAACAGAAACATAATATCTATGATTCCAGACATTTGAATGAAGTTTGCACCTGCTAAGATTTAATGGCCAACCCCCAACCCCCAAAATGATCTACTTGGTCTAGGGGCTGGATTTGAAAAAAAAAAGAAGAGGAAGAAAAAAAACAAGATGAGCAAAGCACCTCCAATGATCAACTAATTACCCCTCCCAGAAACATGGATGGAATTTACGAACTCATTGTTTTCCTTGTGACTTATTTTCCATGCGTGATCTCTAGGTGTAGCATGCCCTCATGCAAACCATGTCTTTGTTCAGATGGGAGGGCCACATGATTGCCATTAGTCCCAGTGGCATACCTGTTAAAGAGGTCCTTTGATCTGTTTCCCAACAGAAACCCCATTTACAAAAATAGTCACATTAATAAACAACATATGGATTAAAAAAAAGATGAATCCACTAACAGATTTTGTAAAAATGTGACAAATGTGGCAGTTGAAATGCAAAGAGTGGATACAATTACTACACTAACGTGTCTCGTGTTAAACAACCCAAACCCTAGGTTTGCACCCCTTAGAACTGGTCCCTACGGTCTGAGTAGCCATTTTGTCCCTTGTCTTCAGCAGTGTCAGCTGGTAATGAGAACAGTAACCTCCTGTCAAGGTTGTCTCCCCTTTATACCAAATCACAGTTTCTGACAAGGGGTCACTGTCTTATTGTAGGCACTGACCTTAAGTAGATTTGTGTAAAAACAGTCAGTTTGGCATTGACCTCCTAAAGGAGTCCTGTTGACAAAGACACATCACCTTCACAGGCTGTAAACAAATAGTACCCCAATTATTTGTATTTGTTTTTGTTTATTTCCCTTTGGCTTTTTCATCTTTGCCTTCTTGCTCATGTTTTTCCACAATTGGCTTTGTTACCCGGTCATAGGAGGGTGGACAAACTGCAGTGGACATGGTCAGATCAGTTTTTTCTGTAATAGAATTTTCATTTATTCGGTCAATTATCATGTCTTCTTTTACAAGAAGATTAGCCCCACCTTTGATTTTATTTTTATTATATGTAAAGGAAGCTTGTTTTAAAGTTCGCTTTAAAAGGTGGCGCCTGTAAGCACGCTGAATAATAACAGCGGACACCTCCTCTTGTTTTCGTTTTAAAGTCGTGGTAATTGGCTGGTAGGAGGCCTTTGATGGATTGGAAGCCATGAATCTCTCTTCCATCTGTATTCGGAGAGCATCCATCTCTCCACTCTCCCCCAGTACCCGCTTAGTAAAAGCAAACAGGATGTCAAGACAGTGGATCCGGTCACCACTCACCATGGGCAAATCCATGGCAATGAGCTGGAGTTTGTTTGGTTGTGGCAAATGGAGAGGGGGTTCAAGAGCAGCTGCAAACTGAGATAGTTTTTCAAATTCCATGAACTGGGTGGCATCAGGATCAAACTTCTCCCAAACCTCATAGAACATCTCAAAGTCATCCTCACTCAGGGGCTCTGCACTCTCTTCAGTAGCAACACTGAAGTTCTCCAGGATGACAGCGATGTACATGTTCACCACGACCAGAAATGAGATGATGATGTAACTGACAAAAAAGAAAATCCCAACAGACGGGTTCCCACAGTCTCCTTTAACTGAGCTTCCAGGGTGATCTTTTTCAGGGTCACAGTCCGGAGGGCCACTGTTAAGGATAGGCGCTAACAGTCCGTCCCAGCCGGCAGAGGTGGTAATCTGGAACAGGCAAATCATGCTGTTGCCAAAGGTTTCAAAGTTGAACATGTCATCAATCCCAACTTCCCTCTTAACGTAGGCAAAGTTGGACATTCCGAAGATGGCGTAGATGAACATGACCAGGAAGAGCAGGAGGCCGATGTTAAACAAGGCCGGAAGGGACATCATCAGAGCAAAGAGCAGCGTGCGGATGCCCTTTGCCCCTTTGATCAGCCGTAGGATTCGGCCAATCCTGGCAAGACGGATCACTCGGAACAGGGTAGGGGACACGAAATATTTTTCTATCAGCTCAGCCAGAAACATGCCTATGGATACAAAGAAAATGAGAATGCCAATCAGGGAAGAAGTTACAATGAAAAGAATTAATTTTTTGTCAAGGCTCCAAGGTAATGTTCAGAGCACTGAAATTCAGTTACATAATCTCAGAATTGCTGTACATATAACATACACTATATGTTATGAATAAACCATAATTTTGACATTCAACATTAAATTAACTCAATATTTGCTAGACACAATTTTTTTCAATCTTAAATTCATATGTTAGAGCCCTAACCCCCCTTGTGATAGTATTTGGAGATAAGCCCTTTGGGAAATAATTAGGTATAGATGAGGTCATGAGGGCAGGGCCATCAAGGTATATTAGTGCCTTAATTAGAGGAGACACCACAGAGCTGCTGTCTCTTTCCAAGCCCCGCCCTCTCCCCAGCCCTGAGTGGACATAGTGAGAAGGTGGTCATCTACAAGCCAGGAAGAGAAAAGCCCACCATGCTGGCGCCTTGATCTTGGACTTTTAACCTCAGAACTTTGAAAAAATACATTTCTGTTGTTCAGGCCACCTATTCTGTGGTAACTGGTAATTGCAGTCTGAGCTAAGACTATATTCAGTTCAACAAACATTTTTACAGTACTTTGTGCCTTTGAGGGGTATTTATAAACTATTTTTAGCTTATTTCAATCCCAAAACCGAATCTAAAAAAAAAATAAAAAGTTAAAAATGTTCAATTCTGGCCGAATCAGCATTAGTTAAAAATGTAAGAACAAGTTTATATGTAGACAATTATTTTTCTGAAAATGCCAAATCACATGTCCTCTTTTCAGTCCTTAACCATCTAAAAGTATCTGCAGTTTTTGATGCTATTTTTGTCCCTCCATGAACTTAATACTTTCCTAGATTTCATCTATAATATTCTTATATATTTATTTATATATGCTCTGGTGATTCTCTAAAAGAATCCAAGGCTCATGCTCTCTCTGATCTCTTGTATCTGAAATTAGTCTCCTGGTCCTCTTCTTTTAAATTTCTTTCTCCATTTGCTTTTTAAAATATTTTTATTGTTCTTCAGGTATAGTTGTCCTGCCTTTTTCCCCATTGCTCTCCCCTGCCCTGTCTCCCGCACCTCCCAGAGTCAATCCTCCCCACATTGTCCATGCCCTTGAGTCCTATACTCACATTTCTTGACTTGCCCCTTCTTCTTCTTTCCCTTGTTAACCCCCTCCCCCTGCCATTCTGGTCACTGTTACTTTGTACTTTATTCCCATGTCTTTGGTTCTCTTTTGCTCATTTCTTTGTTTTGTTGATTAGGTTCTACTTATAAGCAGGATCATATGGTATTTATCTTTTACCACCTGACTTATTTCACTTAGCATAATGTTCTTCAGTTCCATCCATGCTGTTGCAAAGGGTAGGAGCTCCTTCTTTCATGGGCATATGAAAAAACACTCCATTTGCCTTTTAAACCATGAAATAATAGTTGTACTGAAGGGAAGCTCAAGAAACCAAGTGCCTTTGAGTTAGAGTGTCTTAGTCTGTAAAGAATAAGTAATCCTACATAAGTATATGTATTGTGTATGTATTGTGTGTGTGAGAGAGAGAGAAAGAGAAATTGAGAAAAGAGGTGCATACAACCTTATTACCCCATTCAAAACTGATCATACCATGGATTAGTGTAGAAATCAAAAGCTACATACAACCTAAGAATTGGATATAGGGCCAACATCTTCAGAGAGGGGAATGACATAAATATTTGCCCCCAAAAGAATGGATAAATGTTAACCCACTCATATCATCTGCTTTAGGAAAGAATGAACACATCATGCCCACAGACAAAGTTCATTTCACTGGAGCTAGAATTGTACCTGCAATGAGGTTAGCTCTTGCTCATGTGACCTGTTGCACATTCTGGGCTTTGAAATATATGACTGATGAAACACTATTCTATGCCACCTCACCTCTCTTGTGCATCATCACTATAAGCACATTTCAGGGGAATCTAGAAAATCTCTACCCGACACCCTTAAATAACCTACTATATGCATTTGCTAACATTTTATTCTCTTCTTACTCTATGCTTTTCCTTATCTTGCCATCAGCTTCCACTTCTATCTACATGTTGATAATTCTATGCCCATTATCTCTGATGCAATGTATTTCCTAAATATCAGACTAAATTTCTACTCCCCCTCTAAACAGAGCTATCTGGAATCTAGGTACTGTACAGCCTGTTTGATTTCAACATGTCAAAACATTTTAATCTTAGTGAATAGTATATTTCTAATTCAGATTAATGAATCTTTAGTATATTGACAAATAATACACATAGTGTCTAAAATGGATAGAATAGGATACAATACTGCATATACAGCAGGAACTTCATTTTCTAAGAAAAACAAACACACCTGGATGAAATACATTAAGATACTCACAGTGGTTATCTGTGAGTACTGGGATGACCTCTAATTTAAACTTGAGTATTCCCACTTTTACTTTTATTGAGCTGACTTAAGAAACTTTAAATACTTCTTACCTACAATGGAGAGAATGACAACCACAAAATCAAAAATATTCCAGCCTATGGTAAAATAATAATGGCGGAGGGAGATTAGCTTCAGAACACACTCTCCAGTGAACAGCACAATGAACACCAGGTTGATGCGTGACAAAATGCTAGTGACATATTCACTTTGATCATCTGTTTCTACCATCATGGTGACCATGTTGAGACAGATGAGAATCATGATGCTGATGTCAAAAACTTGTCTGGTTACAAAGTCAAAGACCATTCCTTGAAATTTGTTCTGTAGAGAAACAGAAATGCTTTTAGCAACAGAAGGATTTTTTTCTGTATGCATTAACATCTATATAAGTACTTTTCTCCATTGACTCTAATATTGTACTGAGTAACCACTGGTCCTGAATTTTTAAGAGATAGTCTGACTTCAGTTATCTAAATTGCTATTTACCATGTGTGCTACATAGAATAACAATCCCTGTCAAAAGCAGACTTCTCATAAGGAACATTGCATACTAATACACTTCTCTCAGAGACACAAAATGCATATTAACATAGTGAGATTATGAGAAGTTAAGAAACCTGCTTTATTTTGTTCTACCAATATGTTCCATGATCAGCTGCACCATGCATCTATTTCAAAATGCAGTATCTATTAACATTTCAGTTGTCTTATTCTCAAAGAACTGTTTAAGAGAACTTGGAAATTTCAGGACACCTATACCATTATCATTCAAAGCGCCTATATGACCGTACAGATGTTCTTCCCCCACATGGTCTTTGCTGACATTGTCAGACACAGAATTCTGATGGAGCCTACACAGTGATAGACCAGAAGAGTGCTCCTTATGCTTTGATGTCAAAAATTCAGATCTCTTGTCACTGATCTGTGGTTCTGCTCCCCAGTTCTGCCACTGTCAGTCATGCGGGCTATTGTCTGGTCATTTCCCTAGGCCACCAAGGAACTCTGAGGATATCTTCTATCTTATATTTTTCCTATACACAGTTGACTCATGTCTACTTCCACTGTTAAGGCCTAACTAAGGAAAGTATATATTATTCATCATTCTAAGGAGGTAACTGTTGGCTAGCATATTATGAATGTCCTAATATTTTGTTCCCCAGTACATCCCAGGAATTACTTTAACCTCACAGATCATCATCATAAAAATCAATACAGTGTGGGAGAAGGCACATTTCACAACAGTTATTTGGTTGGTTTGCCATGGAAACATATGAATGTCATTGGTGAGTATGAATTGTATTTATTGACTGACTTGTATAGACATCAGTAATTTCTAACTTTATAGCCATATATTTGAATGATAGATACTAAAATTCTTTCTTTCTCTAAAACACTCAGTACCTCTAATGAAAAATAAAATGGAAATAACATGCTATTTCACTCAACACATCATCACCTTGATGATCTAGCAGAGACCTGCATTTACTGTATCCACATCCGAAATTTACTCCTCTCCTTCACATTATTTGGCAAATACTCTTGAATTTTATGAGCAACTCTATCATGTGTCCACCACATTGTTTTGTGTCCTTTGTCATTTAGTTTGGATTCTAGTGTGTAATTCTAAATCCCTTGAAATTAAGGCTACATTTTCTGTTTCTTCTTTTATTTTTTTGTGTCTCTCTTTTTAAACAATTTTTACCATTGCCATAAAAGATATGAATTAAGGATGCTCTAAAAATTGGAGAAATCTTTGCAACTAGAAACATTAGCTGCTCTCTGTAAAAACCCATGCAAGTTTTTGTATATTTTTCCCATATCATTTGATATTTCTTACTCCAGGTCGAGGTATAGGCTTCTGTGGCTTTTTTGATCCTAATTTTTTCATTGCATTATAGTATTTCTTCTGTTCTTCTGTCATAAAGATGTCTTGACCTCCAAAGTATAGAAAAGAAAAATCAAAACTGGTTAAAACTATGTCCCTTTGCACATAATTTTTCAATGTTATTGAAAATAACACTATTAAGTGTTAAACTTAAAATAGGAAAAGGGCAGTTAAAAAAGTAATGAATAATTATACCTGGAATTTTAAATTTGAAAAATTAAAAGTATTTTAGGGTCTATAATCTTATGTAATTCTCACAATTGTCCAAAATTTACTTAATTATTATTTTCATTATTATTTTATGGAGCAAAAATATCCCAGAAACTGAGAGATTAACTATTTATTCCAGACCATATACTACATGAATGGAAAAATTTGGTTTTGAGAAAGTAAATACTTGGCTCATTACACTATACATACTGCTTTCTGAAGTTAAAGATAATGATTTAAATTCAAATGTAGTAACGAGTTGGAGTCTGTATATTGTAAGATGATTTAGAGCACTCATAAAAAGGCACTTCACTCTTCCAAGAATTGGTACAAAAAGATAGAAGGAAAATTGGACAAGTTGGTAGAAGAGTTATAGGTAAGTCAGAGATCTTAAGTATGGCAGGTATGTGATAGACCAGTAGGAAAAGAGGACTTGGAACTCAGCCTAATAAGTGAATTAAAGTAGCCTGATATTGACTACTGAATAATATTAGTAATAGTAAGAGGGAATGGGCAGAGATTTTTGAATAGGGAAAGAGTCTAATAACATGAAAGCATTCATTATATAGTAAGAAAACATACTGAGCAAATGAGATGAGAAAGCAATACACAAAGAAAGAAAAAGGGCAAAAAAGCTCTTGATACAAATTTAACTTATCAAATATCAAGAATTAAAAACAAAGAGAATGTTGGATGCCAGAGAATGAGCACTGACCTGGGCACATCCATACACTGTTATTGGAAGTATCAGTGGGAATATTATTTTGGAAAGCAAACTACTTTCCTGTGGGAATTTATCTTAACAAATAATTAAAAATTCATTTTCTGGCACAAAGTCTTTTGATAAGGCAATATTTAAATCACTTAAGATTAGAAACAACCTAAATCATCAATATATTGGGAAATGGTTATGTAAGTTATGATAATATATATATGAATACTTAACAAAATATGTACAGTCAAAAATAAAATGTATAATTATAGATAAAATAATCTCAGTAACAAGAATATGTGTAGAGAAAGTTTGAATGGAAAACACACGATGTGAATAGTGGTTTCTCATGAGTAATGATATTTCTTTACTTTCCATATTTTCTTTTTTTAAAAATATTTATTTATTTATTTTTAGAGGGGAAGGGAAGAAGAGAGGGAGAGAAATATCAATGTATGGTTGCCTCTCGTGCATCCCCTGCTGGGAACTGGCCTGCAACCCAGGAATGTGCCCTGACTGAAAATGGAACCATGATCCTCTGGTTCTCAGGCCCGTGCTCAATCCACTGAGCTACACAGCCAGGGCTTCCATGTTTTCTCTAATATACATTTATATTTGGAATGATGATACTTCATAATATAAAGAGCTGTTTAATTCAAGACTGGAACTGGTAGTTTATAAGTGAGTATCAGGAAGAATGAAGTGGAATTATATAAAAGGAACCAATGAAGGTATATATATCTTTAGCTGGACGACATATTTTCAGTAGAGGAGTTGTGGGGATAAAACAAGTGGACTTTGGCAAAGGGGCATACTCCTGGGTTCTTTTCTAGTTCTTTTCTAATTATTCTCTCTCAAAAGATAGAAAATATAGTCTCTGACTAAAAAAAAAAAGAACAGAAGTGAGAGAGGTTTGCAAGCCTATATCCAGGAATACGGGACACATTCTTGGCTTTCTATAACCTAAAAGAGATGGGCAGTGGATGGCAGAGGGGTAGAGCACAAAAAGGGATTTTAATATACAGGATCTGGCACAAAAATGCCCTTTTTATTGTAAAATATTTTATTACAAAATCACAAACATGTAGTACTGTAACATAACAATAGCACACTCAAGCACATCATAAGACATTTTAGGTGAAATGTTCAAATTGTGTCCATCTTGTGTGAGACATTCATGCACCCTACCAACCATGCTCAAGCAGGCCTTACTTCAACCAGACTCTGTATACACCCATTGGCTTCTGAATTAAAGTGCCAATTGTTGGTGAGAACACTTCAAATACTTTTACTATCTTTAGTGGGAGAGAGAATTAGAAATACTTATCTTCTTTTTTTGCTGGTTGAAATTATCTATGATGACACCAATAAACAGGTTCAAGGTAAAGAAGGACCCAAAGATGATGAAAATAACAAAGTAAAGATACATGTACAAACTTTCCTCATACTTAGGCTGGAGTTCCACCTACCAAAGGAAAATATTTTGTAAAATATCACAATACATTTTGATGCCAGAAGTTACTGGTTCTTTTTCATGATAATAGAAAAGAAAATTCCTAGTAATACTTAAGCATACTTTCCCTTCAACTCCCCAAATACACTACCTCTAAAAAAAACACCTGAAAATAGCCTTTAAGGATGTCTTCATGTAAAAACTATGGTTATGAGGAAACTTAAGAATCCATATCTATTTTTATGACCATAAAGATAACTAACATCTTGATATTTGAAAAGTGGTATGCGAAATTTGGGAAAAACTTTAATGTACTAAATTTTAATAATTTAAAAATTAGTGAAAAGTTTTTACCTGAGTAAATATGCATAGACTATCTAAAAACAACCATTTGTACACACATGAATTTATTCAATGAACATGAATTGAATCATTCATTTAGGTTTTCAGCATTATATTTTTAACATTATAACATTCATTGAAATTTTCAGATTGAGTAGATATAACTAGCATTACATCTTGTAAATCATCAGTTGATAATTTAGTATCTAAATTGTATTTATTGTAAATTAGCATTGAACTATCATCTATCACTTGGAAAAGGTATGAAGGAGTCATTATGGGCAGTTGACTAATAGGTTTATGTCCTTCTAAAGATAATAGTTTTAAAAGCCAACCAAACACATGAAATGAAATAAGTAACCAAAATAACCCACTCGGCAGGATATCAGGAAAGTAATTAATATAAAGCTAAAGCCACTTATGGGAAGTGCATATCAAGAAATAGAAAAGTGAGCTTTATCGGTAGTTTAAAGATTACAGGGACAGTCTAGGATCATAGCTTGAAAGAATTGAGCTTCAGAATGGGAAGATCAAGACTAATAGTAAATAATTTTTAAAAATTTGAGGAGAACAGTTGAAATGAGCATGGATATAAGTTATTTTCTTGAAGCCTGAAAGAAGCTGTTATAGGAGAAATCAAATAAAGTGGGTCTTTACTATGGTGATATGCTCAGAAATTTAAAAGAATCTGTTGGCCATAGAAGTGACAGCAGCATTAGTAAAGGCTTCAATAAATTTTTGGATACTAAAAGTATATAAAAGAATGAATTCGAAATAAACTGTTATAGAAATTGAAGGCTGCCTGGCTAACATCCCTAAGTTTCATACTGTTCAATATGGGGAGTAACTCTATATTTCAACTACAAATGGCAATCACATATATTTTCACGCTTGCTCCTGCACATCAAAAATATTATTGATTATAATTAGTAGATAAGGCCAAACAAAACAGTAGACATTTAATAGAAGGATATTTGTTAGTTATTAAATATATGAGTGTGTTACTTTGGTTTGACTTGCAAAATAGTTTTGATTTATCTTTGTAAGATGTTTTTTATAAACATTGATATACTTGAATACTAATTTGAGTCATATTTTTTCTTTATTTTTAATATTATAGAATCATTCCCCTTGGCTACTAGGCTCTGCTGAATTAAATTTAGCACCCAACCAATATCATAAAAAGACAGGATACATGAAATACTTACATTTCTGGAATCAACTGCTGCATACATTATATCCATCCATCCCTTGAATGTGGCCTATTAAGAAAAACATGCATGCTTTACTTTGGCATAAAAATAATTGATACCTAACTTTTAAGAAATATTCTTCCTTATTTATTTTTTAAAAAGGAACATAAGACTTTCAAAACAACTTTTGTAGGGATTTTGGACCAACACAATATCTCTTAACAAGTCTTTTAATTTCTAGAACACACAGTGAACAGAATGGTCATTTCATATATTTTCCTGCTTGATAACAAGTCACAAATACTTCTCAGTTCTTTAGAGTAAATGAAATCATGCAATTTAAAGTGCTATAAAAATCTGGTAGAATACTTTTAGAAAGATTTACAAATACCAACATATTTAGCAATATCTATAGCACCCAAAGAATCACAATGATCTGATCATCTGCTGAACTCTATCTGCAGGGTGGTCAAAGTGCTTGAAAGTTTAAGATTTCTCTTGCTTTGTAGCACTATAAAGATCACACAGAGATAAAGGGGTGGGCAAAAGTAGGTTTACAGTTGTGAGTACATGAAAGTTTATTCTTGTATTACTTATTACTTATTGCATCATTTATTTGTATTACAACTGTCAACCTACTTTTGGACTCCCCTTCATATAAAGTGACACTTGCAACTATCCTTTTAAGAATTTCAAAATATAACATCCAGAAATAATTCTATATTCCATTCTTTATGGTTTCTTATCAGAGTGAGTTAATATGGGTAAGAAAGGTAGACACTTGGCATTCACAAATTCAAGAAGGGTCCAAAGACTAATCACTCACAGTAATTTATTTGTCCTGGGACACGAATTTTAAGCCCTATGAGCCTGAGAGGATTGTTCCTTAGCTGGTAAGCAAGTCTAACAAAGCTTTCAGCATCTGTATTGTAACACACACACACATTTTCATAACACTAACACTTGCGAGGTGGAGGATATTGAGGGTAAAAAGCCACGTAAGGGTGCACATGATAGCAGAGAAGAGAAAGTAATGATTGTTAGCTAGAAAATATAAGTTATTTGTATATCAAAGAAAAATTTTGAATGTGTCAATGGCTGGGGTTAATGATAGAACAAGTCCCTAAAAACATTAGGTACAGAAACAAATAAAGGTGATTCAAAGAACCATTTCAGTGAATAATTCTGAATAAAGCCAAAGATGAAGCTTAGCATTTCCTTAGTAGCAGAATTTATTTAATGGCTTTGTGCTGGATCACTACTCTAAATTTTCAGAATTGTTTAGTAATTGAAGTAATTCCTTGACATTTTCAAATTTTATTTTCTCAATTTTATGAAGTGGGACACTTTGGTGATATTTATAAGTGTAATTATTAGTTAAACCTTAGGATAAGCGCTCAAGAAAATACCATGTGTCTACTATAATATTTAAAGATGTTATACTCGCCAGATTGTTTAAATCCCCATTTTAATTGCATGAGCATGCAGAGTAAGTCAGTAATATCCATAAGAGAAATAAGAATTTCAAACAAGAAGCTGGTAAGAATGTGTAAAAATAGTACAGGCGTCTCAGAAAGAGAGGCAAGAGGGTTTGACCAGTGCAGGCTTGTTTGCTTGGCTAGTCTCCTGGTGGGACAACTGAAATCATAACCTTAGTGAAAAGAAACAAAATTTGTGCCCTAAGAACTCTGTAGAACCACAAGGGAGGCACTCATTCAGCTTTTAAAGTTGTTAAGTGAAGTTTCAATGGCCAAAACAGAGCAGCTTTGTTTACAGTGCTTTTCCCACACTCCAGGTTCTGTCTTCATCCACTGCTTTGCTGTGATGCGGCTGGAGCTAAAAGCAGCATCATATGAAAATGTTTAAAGGGCCACCATCTTTTGCATTTTTATAAGTTGCGAATTATTTTTCTTTTGTATTAATCAGTTTTAGAGACTCAGGAGTGAAAACATTGCTATTAAGATAAAACAGGCTTAAGTCGTTATATTGAAAGTTCATTTGAGGTGAAACAACAACCGCTGCTTATGTTTCATCTCTGTATCCAGAATTACTTCCATTTCACTGTGAGAATCTGATCCTGAAACCTAAATATCATTTCCCAATCTTCAGTCTAAATAAAACAACTCAGCAGCAGTTAATTCTCACCATTTAGGAATAATTCAAACAGTTACGTTAAGTCCATGTGCTTTGGGGATGGGGGGGTGTGATCCCTCAGTGAAACAAACTTATCAATTGCAATAGAAAAAATAATAAACTTATTGATGTATTAGTCAACTTTTTCATGTAGGAAGAGAAAGCAATATGAAAAGAAAGAACAAAAACCTTTGGAAAGAGCTGGCCATTACCTACTATATCTCTGTTAGACCCATCTGGGCTCAGAAACTGGTACTGGTAATAAATCAAAGGTCAGAAGATATATGTTATAAACTTTATTTTCAGTAACTAAGTAATGGACGTATGTCATTACTTTGTTATTATTCTAAACAATAAACAAATTTCAGAGAAAAAGAGTTTTCACTTACAACTTGAAGCAAAGAGAGATACCCAAATCCTACATTATCAAAGTTTACTTTCACATTTTTCCATCGGGCAGTTTCATTTCTTTCTATTAGTTTTAGGCAATCAGTATGATTATTCACTTCTTCGATTTCAAACATATCACCAGTTGTGGTGTTAACACAGTGGTAGAATTTGCCAGCAAACAAATTTACGCCCATGATGCTGAAAATTAGCCAGAATATAAGACAAACCAGAAGCACATTCATGATGGATGGAATTGCTCCTAAAAGGGCATTCACAACCACCTAGTACACAAATGGAAAAAAAGAAAAGTCAGAATTCTTTTTGGTTAAGAAATATAAGACATTCCCCTACTAATCCTTAGTTTCTCTGAATTTTTTCATTATTGAGACTATACTAGGACATGTAAATACAGAGTAAAAAGAATGTTACAGTGAGATCCATTCTTTCTTAAGCAACACATTTAGGAAAACAAATATAGACAATATGACAAAGAAAGAAAAAAATTTAAAAATCGAGAAATGGAAGTAGGAGAACAAAATTAGAGGCATTTGCTGCCAGAAGAAATCAGAATATGTGTTGTTTATTAGAAAAAGAGAAGAAGAAAATCCTAATTACAGGCTAACTCATTTAAAAAAAGGCAATATATTAAAGAACAAAACTAAAATATCTGGACTAGTTAATTTGATTAATATACTTTAATAAATTAAAAATTAAGATGTATAAATATAAAAATATTAAATACCTAATATAATTTGTCCTTAATTATTCATGCATTGCTATGACTAATAATTTTTGCATAAGAAGCAAGACAATTTAGCATTATGTATTTCATTAGATCATCACATCTTTATTTCAAGCTCCAGTCATGTCAGTTGTTTCATTTACTGAGTTTAATTCAATAAACTTATTTTAAATGAAACAGAATAGTAATTGGTTTCTTAGGAAAATAAGAAAAGGAGGGATGCCATATAAAGTTCCCAAATCTGATGTGATTGCATCAAATTCTGTATTAAATAATGATCTACTCTTAGTTTCTTAGAAGTATTTTCCCACTTTTGCCTTTATTGCTGAATCATAAATTAAAAATGTGAGGTTCCATATTTGGCAACATTGTAGGGATGACTGTCCTTTCTTCCTCCTCCACAGTTCCCACTGGAGCTGCATGTGAGTATGTAAAAGGGAAGATAAAACAGGCCCCAAAATGCTCCTAAGTGGGAGATGATGCCTCAGACTTGAAAATTGACAGCTGACGTAGTTCTACCTAGGTATCTTTATTATTCTTGTCAATCTGATTCAAAGGAAACAACAGGCATCAAAATATCTTCTTTATGTCATTCGATGTCAGTACAGTTTTAGAACAAAGTCTTGTGACTGCCTGTCTGAAAAATCAAATACACGAGTGAATTCCATTTGTTTCTTGAGTCCTGATTAATGTCTGTAAAAAACTGTAGGCTTTCTGGGGTTACAAAACAGCATGTAAGTGGGCCAAGAGAAATAATAAAACCACTAATGACAAAGGTGGAGAAATGAGCATGAAAAAATTAAGTCAGTTGAGTTAACCAGGAGGATCCAAATGATGTGGCCTGTGTAGCTGACCACACTGACACATGGCACCTTGCCTTACCTCTCTTATCTGTCTGCGTTAATGCAACTGATTGGAGAAACATTTATTTATACTTAATTTTAAATGTGCAGATACACTTAGATATTCCTGGAATTCAAAATTTGAAAGCTGAAGTCAAGTTTTTATTTATTTGCCTCCTTTTCTAGATATTTTGCCTACCATCTGGATAAAAAAGCTATTTCTATTGTGTATACATAAGAGTACACGTTGAAAAATGTGTATTTTTTTACCCCAAACAGCCAATTTAGAGCATGAGCAAAGTACTGGTTACCTTACCTATTTCGTGAATTTTTTCACATCAATTTGTAGGTCTCACACTTCTTTCTTCAAAGCCCTTCTCATCTCTGTCACTTCTCTTCCATTTTCACCTTCGCCATTCTAGTTTTGGTTTCTGATTGCTCATACTTGCACTATCGTTGGAGCCTTCTAACTTTCTCCTTCCTTTGATCCACATTAGATGAATTAATCTTCTCCAAGTCTCACTTTAAAATAATTTAATGGCTCCCCAGTCATTATCAAATGTTTTCCTTACCTTGGTATTCAAAACACACTACAATTTACATTTCTAGTTTTAACTTCCCTTACCACCTACTCTTCTTTCCAATCCAACTAATATAATTACCTTAGAATTGAGATGCCATTTCCTTTGAAGTGGCTTGTTCAAAATCACCTTTTCTGACATACTTTTTCTTCTCACAAGCTTTATTGCAAGCAGCACTTTCTTTTATGGAACCTAACTTTACCCCCCCCCCCCACCGCAGTTTAGCTTCCCAGATAAAAACGAATGTATCTTTTTTTGAATTCAAGAATCAGAATTCCAGTTCTAGTCAGAACCATGGAGATAATTTAGTATTGTGTTCTCATTTGGCAAATGAGAAGAATGAGGCTAATAGAGGTCAAGTTCAGAAAGCAGACAAAAGTAGCATCTAGTGCTCTTTGCACTCAATTTCTCTAATATTCCTTAGAGTTATTTGTACTTATTTGGTATCCATAGATCTCTGTATTAGAGTTAATTGCATTCCTGTAATCCTTAAAGATGATAGGCTTTGGTTTTTGAAATTTAAGGTGCAAAAATGTATTTGTGAATTCTCTAAGAGGTTGAGTGCCTTGAATATAGAAGTACAACACAGTGCTTTGAACAGAAGAATACAAAAAAATGGTTCATTGAATGAATGAATGAAGTTTAGCTTAGCATTTATTGATTGAAGAATAATTGTTAAATGTTAATTCTGGGTATGGAATGAGAATAAAGAGCTGGGCACAACGAAAAATTGGAGGTTAGTCTATATGTCTGAGGTTTACTTTGAAATGGGGGATTTGTTTGGCATTAAAATTAACCCTATGAAATCCATGATGCAAGTCCTCGGCAGCAGTACCTTTTAGGTAGGATTGAAATGTTGGCATCCATTTGACTCACAGAAAGGTTTATTTTTATGAAGGTAAAATAATTATATTTTGGAAAAACTTTGACATGGTATTAGGGAATTTACTATATAAAGGCCCATTCATATTTAAAATTTTATTAAATTAGGCAATGGTGGGTCAAGGAAAGAACTGTCTTTTCCCACGAGCCCAAGACTGTTCTTAGTTCAGCACAGAGGAAGGTGTATTAACTCTTTTTTTTCTCTAGGGAACTGTGGTAATTGGTTCCCGTGTGGTGAAGGCGCCAGGCAGAACTAGCCTGACTATATTGGAAAGAACAATTTGAAGTGTCAGGCTACATAAAATGAGATATCTAAGATAGGCATTATTTTAATGACTAAGACTAGAGGTTCCTCCCATAAATGTTTTGTAAAACATCATCAAATAGAATGTCCCTATTCTAGCACAACACATTCTTATGAAAACTGCTTCTAGTTCATTAACTGCATTTTTTATTAAATCAATGTGGAGTGAGGAAGAGACAAATATTCAAATTAATGTGAGGGATTTTGATAGATGCAGAAATGTCTTCAGAACAATTTGTCTTTGAACTTCAAATCAATACTACCCATGGATTCTAATGTTTCTGTATTTGAAATATAAAAAAATACTTTATGAGTAAAAAGCAGAAGTAGGCAAAGTATAAATTACACATTAAGTATTAAGAAGAGTAAGAGAAACTTATAAAAATCTAATGATTACATTTGTTGTGGAGTTTATTTAAGGTAATTATTTTGGAAAGATATGACACATCAATTATCCATATAAATATTTTAAACTTTTTCTGCCTCAAAAATAAAAACTCTCCTTCTTGTACATCATTCCTAAACTTCAAGAATACATAAAATATAGAGTTACTTTCATTTATGTTTTCACTGTGATATCTTCTAAGATCTTAAGTCATAAGTTGGGAGTGATTTACTCTAAGAGTGAGTTTATGCATTAAGTTCATTTAATTAATGAATTTATATTAAATTTAATGAATCATTGATTTAAGAAATTTAATTTAAATTCATTAGCTAAAACATCTTATTAATACATATGATAAAATGCTTTTCTTTTATATCTAGGTCCATAATTCTAATAAATCCTTGATTTAAAAAATTTAATTTAAATTCATTAGCTAAATCATCTTATTAATACATATGATAAAATGTTTTTGTTTTATATCTAGGTCCATAATTCTAATAAATCCTTGGATATCAATGTACTTTTATGAAAATACAAACCACATGTGCTTACTCAACCTCTCTTAATATACTTTGTCTTGTTACACTTTGAAAATAACCCTTATAAATTTATACTTAATAAAAAATAGAATAGTCACATAGTCAATACTAATCTTATGAAACCAGAAATATTGTACCCTACCATTTGCTCACCTATGTCAACAAAGCAAAAAATTGACTGCTGGTATCTTTTTGGCAATTTTCAGACTCAGACCAATGCAGAAATGGCAAAGTTTTTATGCCTCAAAGAGCATCATCAACTTGACAAGCTAACAGTTTCACCCAACCATTCTAAACCAAAGTTTCCCATTATCACCATCAGTCAATCTCCCCGTCAATCAATAACTCAACATACACATAACTAAATCAGAATGAGTGAAACTTAATAAAGATATCAACAGCTGGGGTTCAAATCCACAGAGGGTAAATACTCAAAGGTATTTTTCTCAAAAGAAAATTCAAGACAGTTGAAAATAGGGGAATAGTATATAAATACTGTATTTTCCCTACAGTGGTACATTAGTACCCTTCCCAATCCCTCCCTCATCCCACTACACAAAGTCACAGTGAAAGGATGAAAGGTAGCAAAAGGGGTAATACAGTACCCATAATAAAGGGCTGAGGGGAGGAACCAGCGCTCCACCCCATCCAAGTTGGAGCAAGATTATCCTATATAAAATAGAAATATATAGTTTGTTATTAGTTAGAAATCTGATATGACAGAACATTTGGTGTTACTTTTTGTATATGTTGCTCTCTGTCTGTTTCCCTATCAATCAAAACTTGAGTTCTTTTGAAAAAAGAAGGTCTTTACGATTTCCTAGATTAGGAAATTAAAAACACAAATTTAAGTACTTTTTTTTTACTCTAGATAGTCAATGACATCAATTCATTCAGTTCAATTTTACAAGTTGAAAAATTTGGACTGGAAATTTGAAATACAATACATGTTTAAAAGCTCTCAGCCAGAATGTGCATGAAACATGCAAAACATAAAGGGCAACATGATGATAATTTGTTTATCACTTTCTAACTTCTTATCAAGCATTGTACAACATGCTTTATTTGGAAATGTTCCATAAAAGCACATGCTTTGAAAATGTGACAAACAGCAAAACTAAAATGAATGCCTGATTTATGTTTTTACACAGCTATTGTGATTTTATGCTGCCAGGGAAAAGAATAAAATGAGAGTTCCTGAATATATTTAAATCTCACTTCCCAATTATAACCATTATTATTATCTTCACCCTCACAATCAACCATGATTACATTTTTTTTTGCAAAGTCAAAAAATTAAAACACTTAAAACGTGAAAAATAGAACCCATAATCAGGTTATTTTGTCTCTACAATGCCAAATATGCATTGGATGATCAACATCTTAGGGTTGTGTATGTGCTGCATTATGAGGTAAGGAGCCATATCCATAAATCTATTCATTTAAACAATTAGCCCATCTCTTACCAGCATTTAGAAGGAGGTTCCACTTTTAAAACTCCAAGTTTCAAAAATTAATCTCTCCTTACAATATAAAAAGAGCATTACTGATCGGTAATTATAGATAAGGTTGTTTTGTAAAAACTGCAGGTAAACCCATGGGACCAGCATTGTGATGAAATTATGTGTTCACTATGGTCGTATCTGGCCATTTGATTCATGGCCAACTTTGAAATGTGGGTAACAGCTTCAAATGCTTAGGAGTGTTCAGATTTCAGGAGACTTTGAAAATGTGTAACAGTAGTCCCTTCTTATCTGAGGAGGGTATATTCCAAGACCCCTAGTGGATTCCTGAAATCATGGATAGTACCGAACCCTATATTTACTGTATTTTTTCTATACAGACAAACCTATGATAAAGATTAATTTATCAACCAGGCACAATAGGAGATTAATAACAATAATTAATAATAAAACGGAACAATTATAACAATACATTATAATAAAAGTTATGTGAATGTGGTCTCTTTCTTTCCAAATATTTTACTGTACTGTACTCCTCTTTGCACTTAAAGGAAGCCCTCGCTGTAAGGCACTCTTTGGCATATCCCAGCATCACTATTCTTGCACTTAATAATGATTGAGTAAAATCAGGGTCATTGAACAGAAGCACTGTGGTACTATGACAGAGACAGTCTGATATCCAAGATGCTACCGAGTGCCTATCTCACTGTTCAAAGAGATGGTTCAGGTCTTGCCTGAGACAGAGCAGAACGGTGTGAGATTTTCGTACCCTACTCAGAATGGCACACAATTTAAAAGTTATGAACTGTTTATTTCTGGAATTTTCCATTAATATTTTTGGATCATGGTTGACTGTGGATAACTGAACAATGGAGTGAAAACTTGAAGAAGGGGGAACCGCTATACTTTGATTCAGGTGACAAGTTTTCAATAGAATGCATTAAAATGATATTTTTCTCCAGAACTGAAACTGGAAATCTGAAATAACAAAAGGTGACATTTTAATCACAAAATAATCTTAATTTCACATACCCTGGAGAAAATGTAGTTTAATATTTTTGTAAAAATATAAGAATGTGAGAAATAAAATAAGACTATGTTATATTATGTTAAATTATTTCTAATGACAAAATTCTTTATATATGTTAGGGAAACTGAAGACAAGTCAGATATTCTTAAAAAGTGACATTTAAAATAATTTTTATTTTAGAAGAATACATAATATAGCTATTCAACAACTTAGAAAATGCAAATGGAACTCTATAATATAGTTTAGTTTCTATAAACATAACTACATCTTGGGCAGCAAAAGAGCAATATTTTCTTTTTGAATCACAATTTGGCATCTTTGTTTTGGTAAAAAAAAATTGATTTTTAAAAAACAATTACTTTTTATGTTGTACATCTCATCTATAAATGTTTTGTGCTTTTAAAACAGGCATGGAAAATAAGTAAGTAATGACAAAATTTCTAATCGGTTATGAATCATAGGGAATGGTTTAATATTTTCTTGGAAGAAGTAATATAAAATGTGGTGTAATTTTGATAAATGAAATTTAAGTTATGGTTAATTTATGAACCATCTATATATTAAGTCAAAATTACATCTTGTGTTATTATATTATGGATGTTTTACTTCATTGTCATGAAATATTGTGTGGACTTATATATAAAAAATCTTGAGTTACTATTTGTATAAATTAAAAATAATACAAAAATCCAATTGCAAATTGAGGCTATTTAAATATAACTTTTAAAATGTTTAAATTTAGTCATTGTTTAATATCTACCTTGAATATATTAAATTATGCAAATTTTGGCATTATACAAACAAAATTCTGACAAGTTAAAAATTTTTTTCTTTACACTTATCCTCAGGTACATGTGTGATTCCTGTCATTTTCAATAAAATTTGTAAAGTACAGTTTAGATCATCACAATTGAAAAGCACATGTCAAATTCACTTTAGTTCATTATTATCATATATTATTACATATAGTACTTTAATAGTGCACTTGCTTTTTTTTGTATACAGGTTTGTAAGGAAACTCCCAAGATAGATTAGGAATAAAGTCATTTTAATAAGCACAGCAGATAAATGATATTGTATCATTTCAAGGGAGGCCTAAATTCTCTTGCATATCACCTAGAAGTAAATATGCAAAAGATAAAGTAGCAATTTTGCAAGGATTTGCCATTCCTGTGCATGCATGTTTTTTTTTTCTTTTTAAAACTTAATTTAATTTAGGCTATAGGCAATACTTCCAGTTCTTTCAGTTTTCTTACCCTCATCCCTTCAAATCGTGATAAAGCTCTTAGAGGTCTCAGAGCCCTTAGTGTCCTGAGAGATTTGATGGCACCAAGTTCTGAGTAACCCAAGGCATTCGCTGTTAAACTGACCAATGAAACCTGCACCAATAAATAAATAACGAATAAACAGAATTGTCATTCAATTTGTAGTTACTATGACATACAACAAATATGATTTTTGCTTATACTACTCAGAAGGTAAATGGTTGTATATTTTCAGGAAACCTTTTAAAATTTGAAGAAAATATTTTCAGTTTAAAGCAAATAACTTTTAAAATATTAATTAAAATTACTTGAATAAAAACCTCAAATGTCACGTAATTTCTTAGTTGTGCAATTAATTTATTAAGACCAATTAGTTTTTTAAAAAACTAAATAAAATTTAAATTAAAAAGAAAAAATCCAACTGTACAAAAATGTCATTATTCTTTCTTTATTTTATTAGGTTGCTGCTGAATGTAGGGCTTTGCCTGTGGCTAAATAAAATACAAAAACTGCTACTGTATTGGAAAAAACAAGAAATCTCTATCCTGCAATGGTATGTTCAACTAATTATAAGTGACACTCTTAGAAATTAATGTGCTATATCACATTAATTTTGCAGTTGAATTTCCAGAGGGATTCATTGTCTTGTTAATCCCTGGTGTTTTCACTTGTCTAACATGTATGACTATGTAAGTAAATAAAAGTTAAAACATTATTTCATCATAAAACTCTCATTTTTTCTATACTAATTTACAGCTTTTGTCATAGTACCTGGTCCAAAATTGTCAATCAGTAGTTACAAATAAATAAGTTTATTTCATTTGTATGAAATATGCATTGACTAAGAAATGAAAATCTCAGATATTTAATTCTCTAAACAAATAATTTACGAAAACTTCTTATATAAACAGTTACAACTTCATTCATTTGAAAGTGGCTACTATTGGCAAGTTCCAAATACTTGATATAATTTTTGCAAAATATCCTATTTTAAGTGTATGTCACCTTATATTTATTATTATTTTGCTTTACTTTAGATGTGCTATAACTCCTTTTGTCTTTTTTAGAGTGATTTACTAATCCTTATGAAATAATTAAAATAAAACATTAAAAACTAAAAAATATTACTATTGAAAAACTACAAAATACTATATAGAATTACTTTCATAAAATATTTCAGAGATGATTATTAAACACTAACTTGTTAATAATAATGAAGTATTAAAATATAACTTCTAATTTTTGCAACCTCAATAGTAGAAACTATTTCTCTTAATGATATGATGAAACAATTCTTTTGAGGTTTTCTCTAAATTCACTTCCATCATTGTAACATCATTAAGCTTTTCAAATAGCTCTGGCTTTGTCTTTGTTTAGAATTACAAAGATATAATGTATGCAGGACTCTTAGCTCCAGAAATACATTCCACAAGAAGCCTGCATAGACCCACTAGATTATTATCTTTGGGAGGATAAAACTGTTGCCTATGAAATCTGTGATAATTTGGATACACTCTTCTGAAGCTGAAATTATGCCAAATTCATAACATGAAACATGATGTTGAACTTTAACAAATTTCAGGGCAATCACTTGTTTTAGTGCAAATGAAGTATTAATCATTTGGTATACAAATCTGTGAAGGTATGGTATATTACTAGTCACCATTCTGGGAAAACTCTCACCACTTCATAAAATAGTTTTCCCTTACACTCTGTATACCTTACCTCCTATAATGAAGTTATAATCTATACTATATGCCCTTTAAACTTATCCTTTAAAAACTTTGAGTAGGTCAAAGGGAATTTCAAAAATTGACAGGAGCTCCCACCGTCATGACCGTTTATTGAGTGCCTTTAAAAACTGATGTACTAATATCTCCATTTATAAGGGTCAGGAGCCAAGTAACCTGCTCAGTGGCAGAGAACCAATCAGTGGTGGGGCTGGGATTCAAACTCATCTGTCTGATTCACAATACGTAAAAGGAATTTAAGCAAAATACCCAATTTTGCCACTTTACCTACACACTGTTGGTTTTTGTTTTCATTCAGCTTTTGCCTAGATAATGACCATAAATCTCATCCCTCCAATGCTAAATCATTACTAAATTAGTCTGTTCTTACAAAAACTCCAGTTCATTCAGTGAATCAGTTTAGGTATTATTAGCATATCCTGTCAACACAACACAGTGGTCAGAGTTTCCGTAGTTGAGAATTAGCATATAGATAAGACAAACCACCTTGAATGGAAGAGAAAGATACGGAGGATACATACATCAACAATTAAGAAGTCCAGCCAACACCAAGCATTGGTGAAATATGTTTGATAGCCATATGCCACCCATTTTAGAAGCATTTCCAAAATGAAAATGTAAGTGAAAACCTTGTCAGCATATTCCAACATTGTCTTAATTGTCTTTCGCTGGTCAATATATATATCTTCAAAGGCCTATAAAGAAAAGTTATACATTTTAGATTTCTAAAACCATTATATTCTGTAGGCTATTTTTTTCTGATTATATATGTATGTAAATATATGATAATCAATTAGAATAGGAGGACAGAGGAAGAGTAGTGATTGCTACTTTTTTTTTCTCTTAGAGACCTTTTAATAGGCCCTGGCTGGTGTAGGTCAGTGGATTGAGTACCAGCCTGCAAACCAAAGAGTTGCTGGTTTGATTCCCACTCAGGGCACATGCCTGGGTTGCAGGCCAGTTCCCCAGTAGAGAGTGCATGAAAGGCAACCACACATTGATGTCTCCTTCCCTTCTCCTCTCTCTAAAAATAAATAAATAAAGCCTTAAAAAAAAGATCTTTTAGTGAAACAAGGGGAAAGTTCAATGCTCCATTTATATTATAGCTGAAAGAAAAAAGTAACAGCATAATTTTAATGTATTCATTTGATCTATTAGGAAATAGTTATTGATGTCATATTGTGATGGTGCTACCCCAAGTTGAAGTTATTTATTTCTTCTGTTTAATTTATTTTGCTTCCTCTCGTTGGCTTTTTGCCAGACAAAGGAGGTTGAAAAAATTAAAAGTGAAGCTTATATTTTTCATAAAGCAGAAACTGATCATCACACTTTCCAAATTTAAGGGGTTCATTCATCCCCTTTCCCTTTCATTTTGTTGATAGTTTACATTTCTCAGCAGAGACAGTGATGGTAAGATAGAATTACTTCTCATTTAGACCACAATAAGTATTCTTCTAATATGAACCTTTCTTGATACTTGATATCTAAGTCCCACATTCATTTCAAAGGTAAAGGGTTATTTTTTGTCTTAAGTAGCATGGAGAGAAATTTATTTCATCAGAGAAATAGCCAGGAAAATATAAGCCTATATTCTAATTATGAATTTAAATTAAAGAAACTAGTTTTGTTTCAATCAGGGATGATCTATCTATCTATCTATCTATCTATCTATTATCTGCATCTATATTGCAGCTCAAGTATTCCATTTGTGTCAATGTTTTCTGAAATGCTATCTATATGTTGCAGTTTATATTTTTATAAATGATTTTTATGTAAACATAAATTGATTCTGATGTAAAGAAAACCTTCATATAAAAAGAAACCAATCCTTAAATAAGTCACTTAGGCACACTGCCCAATATTTGTTACCAATGTTCACTGTTTATTGAGTAGCATAAAATTAGTTACACAATTCAAAAAGGGCAGAGAAGTGGTTCCTAAGGACTTAATGACTGTCTGTAAAGAGATAATAATAATACCATTTAGAAACAAAACTCATCAGAGTTTAGAAGTTACAGAGTCCCAATCACAGGACTACCATTAATGTCACTGTATTTGCCATGCTTACTTTATTGTTAAAATACAAATAATTGAATATTCATATTTGGGTTATAATGAATAAACTGAAAGGAGAAATTTTGTGGGTTACTGAATAAGCAAAAATTAATAAATATCTTGCTGGAAATGCATGCATACATAGTAAGTTCAGAAATGAATAGTTATACATTATGTGTATAGTCTGAAAGGTATGAAGTGGGGTAATTAACCTGTACTGGAAATGGGAAGAAGGGTGGGATGGTGGGTAGATGGGTGGTGGATGGAAATGAAGACATATGTATGTGTGAGGAAGAAGTCATGAGTAGAGATAACGGTTTGGGATTTATCAAACAGGGGTGATGGCTGATGTTGTGGAAATGGATGCACAATGAGCATTCAGAGGGAAAAGTGCATTTCCTAAAGCAATGCAACAGAAAGGATTAATAAGTCATCAATACTAGATTATTCTAAAACTTAATATTTTACCACTTTTGCTTCACATTCACTCACCAGAGCACCACTACTAAGGAGAATCATAAAAACAATGAAGGTTTCAAACCAGTTATGTTCAACTATGCGGAAACACGTTCGTCTCAGGTTCCACCACTGCTTTCCTCTCCCTTCTTCCACACTGATTTGGCAGCATTTGAATCTTTGTACACAGCCTGAAAGTATAATGTGTAAATAGATCAAATAACTTCTACAGCTTCAACAGCAACTTCTGGCATGTCCCTGATCCATCTTCTCTTTCCTATTGTCATCTCTCTCTTGCTAGGATAAATCTCTAGTCCTGGAGTAGCAAGAGCACATTTGTTAGCTGTGTGAAGTTGCAAAAATTATTCAGGATCTTTAAATGGTTCCCTGGCTAATAACACCTGCTTTTTCTGAGTAAACTGTTACTTTCCAAGTACTTGGAAAGTACTTTACAACTTCGTAAAGTACAACTTCGTAAAGTACAAATCAATATGAAGTAGTTTGCCTTGTCCTCCATCATCCCATTGCACTCAAAGTCACTATAGAAAAGGACTTCAAACTACAAATTAATAATAAACAGAAAACATCTCTTTTAAACAGGATATAGAGTAAAAACATAGATCTCTCCCAACAATACTGGTGTGTTACTTTAAGGTTTTCTTGTAGTGCTCCTAGAAGAGCTTACTTAATTTCCAAAATTAACTTTGTCTACCAAAATTTGATTAGCAGGATCCTGCTTTGATTTGTCATTCCCTTTCTACACTGTTTTTCCTCACTTCGACATAACAATTAAATCAAAGGTATCTGTGAATACCTTAGTAAGCACCATGAACAACTGAAAGGAAGAAAGAAAGAAGAGAAAGGAAGGAAAGGGAAGGAAAAGGAAGGAAGGAAGGAAGGAAGGAAGGAAGGAAGGAAGGAAGGAAGGAAGGAAGGAAGGAAGGAAGGAAGGAAGGAAGGAAGGAAGGAAGGAGGAAAGGGGGAAAGAAAAAGTAATAAAGAAAGAGATGGAAAGAAAGAAGGAAGGAAGGAAGAAAAGAAGGAAAAGGGGAAAGAAAGGAAAGGAAGAAAGGAAGGAAGAAATGATGAAACAGGGGAAGAAAAAGAAAAAAGGAAGGAAGGAAAGAAAGAAGGGAAGGAAGGGAGGGAGGGAAAGAATATGGACCTTGCCTCTAAGAACATTGCATCCTGGTTTTCAAGAAAAGATAAAAGCACAGGAACTCTGCCTCAAAGGGAGGAAAACGCAAGTATTCTGTAGAGGAAAGGGAAGGGAAGGAAGAGAGAAAGGGAGGAAGAGAGGAAGAAAAACTGGGATGATATATATAACATTTCAAAAGAGAGAAGAGGTCCCATGAAAGAATATAGGGCTAGTTTTCAGGAGAATTAAATGGATATATTATAGCTGTTGAGCTCTTTTTCACTATGGTCAGATAGAGGTAGTTTGAGAAGGACTTTGACTGTTGTGTACAATTTATATAGAAAATAGAGGGAGACATTATATATCAAGCCTTTGAAGAAGAGATCATTAAGTAAAGAATATGCAAATATATTCATCTCTTCAAACCTTAAATTCCTCAGAAAATCTGACCATGGGAAATACTACTCATGGGTAAAACAAAGCTTTTAGGCCTATTTTCCATATTGTAGCAGGTTCACCTAGATACTGTTCAGTTACCAGGTATTGGGCAAAGCTTATTTTCTGCTTCATCTAACAGCATTGTAAAATGATTTCACGAAAAATTCCAGGTTAGTCTTTGCAACTCATTTAATTAAAGTTATTTTAAAGATAAATTCTGCATATGAAAAATTTGACGAGTCTTTAAGATGCTAACTTGTGAAATCATTTTAGTTATTAAAATGATAAATTAGTCACTATTTTTGTTTATATTAAAATATTTTCCTCCATGTTTATGGTCCCTTCCACAGAATGGGTAGAGATAATCAAAACCTAACAATAGATCACAAATCTCTTAGCATATTGGAGGTAATTGAATTAGATCTACAACAAAGTTGTATTCTGTTATATGTGATCCAAAACTAAAAATAACTTCACTCCATAAATGGAAGATTATCAGGAGGGTCATTTTCTTTACCTTCAGTGAAACAGGCTTCAGGTTCAAGGGTTTCCTCGGGTTCCACTACAGGCTGTTCTTCTGCAGGTGCCCCGATGTCTACAGTGCTGCCTTCAGATGAGCTACTGCTTTCATTAAGTTTCTGTGCGTAAGATGGAATTAAAGAGTAAATAATTTTAATTTGGGTAACTAATAAGTACCCTAGCAAGAAAGGATTAGTTTTCTCAACTGATTTTGAATTCTCTTTGAAATAGATTTTAAGTTTAGAGCCGAAGTGAAATTGAGTAAGAAAAGGAAAAAGGAAATCATCTATATTAACTCTTTCACCATAATTCACAATGGATATGAAGTTGGATTGCTAATGAAGTTACAAATGGCCATCAGAAAAATGTACTAAGCCAACTACTGTTCTATAAATTAGAAAAGTTCCAATATTTGCTTAGGAGGAAATCTCTTAATTTTCAAATATGTAAAATTTTTTCCATTATTCCACTATTAATTTTTGTTACTGTATTGTGATTAGATAATGAGCTACATGATCTCTTCTCTTTCAAATTTATGAAGATAATAACCTTATACAGTGTCTGCTGTTCCAAATTTATTGAGGTTTACTTTGAGATCCAATGTATTATTAATGTATATAAATGTATCATGCATACTTGAAAATAATAATTCTCTATAAACATAATTTTGAAATAATATATAGTTATAGCATATTTACTTCTATTATTTATATCATTTGAATTATCAGAGTCCTTTTTGAATTTTTCTTCATTTTATCACAGGCTAACTGAATGTTATTAAGGCCCATATAACTCATATGTTTTATTAATGTATTGTTATATTTCTCATTGTTGAAATCACAGATAATTTGGCCCTGAGTAGGTTGTCTAATTGGAGAATAACACTATTATTCAAAAATGGAAGGGAAAGAATTTTACATGTGTGGAGTCTGTTTCTACATTAGTACATTAGATATAAATTCAGATAAAATACTAAAGTAATTGGATAACAGCAAAACTAAAACACTTTCAAATAAGTATTTTATTACTTTAAAAATCAACATGGTCACTTAACTTTTCCTTTTTTTGTTCTTAAATTAAAATTCAATTTTATTTTGTAATTCACTTATAAACTCAATGCTTTTCATAATTTTTGAAATTAATAGGCTATTTTAAAATCTATTTTAATTTTTACTAAACCATTAATCAACCTTTAATTTACTAACTTCCAAAATGAGTTAGTTCATTTGAAAATATGCATATTTTCATACATGACTCTCAACAACTAACTCTACACTGACTTGTATTATCCACGTACTTTTGGCAGGATGACTTAACCAGTGAGCCTAGAGTGTGCAGGGACCACATTGCACCTGAGGCATCTAATTTGCCTCATGCATAACTACTTACTAACTACAACCCCAATGGCTTTATGCAACATCTTTTCTTTTTAAAAATGTTCTTTACTAAAGCAAATGACTTTGACCCTGAGTGTGAAAACAAAGCAAAGCACATAAAATACTCCATGCTATTTTTTTAAGGGTAAGAAATTAAATGGTATTTTCTTGTTCTCTAACTTGATTTCATGATGTTTCTGCTTTTATTTTAGACTGGGTTTGTTACAGAGACCATAGTTTATAGGGTAATAAGAGTTCAAAATATACTAAAAGCTACAATATATTAAAAATAACTTGGAATGCAAGGGTCAAAAGGGAACAAAATATGAATGTGTGCATATACTATGTATGTCCAGAAAGTATCCAGCCATGTAATATGAAAAATAAAGACATTTGTTGAAGAAGATACAAGATACAAGAAACATCGTGCATAGGACAATGGTGCCTCAATCCCCTTTAAAGTAGGCACCTTAGCACCTCACACAGTTCTCCCAATGACCATCAGCTGCCCAGCTGTATTTTCCTGAATCTCATCAGCAGTCTGAAATATCTTCCTTTTCAAAGTTGATTTTAGTTTTGGGAAAAGTCAGAAGTGGCAGGGTGCCAAGTCTGGGCTGTAGTGGGACTGAGTCACCTGGGTGATTTGATGTTTCACCAAAAAACTCTGCATGAAATGTGATGCATGAGCAGGTGTATTGTGATGATGAAGCTGCCAGTCACCAGTTGCCCATAGCTGTGGCCTTCTGAATCATCTGAATGGTTTCCATGGAGAAATCATGGAATCATTTCATGCTTAATGCAAAATCTGATGCAGATTTGTTGCTCTAGTTGCTCAGTCATTTTGAATGCAACAGCCACTCAGTGTACATGCTCACTCTGTGCCATCTACTGCCCCCACTAACTAGTACAGTGAAGTTGTCATAGTTTATGCATGCACATTTCGGTCCACTCTCCTTAACTTCCAGATTACAACGATGTCGTACATACCATTACTCATTAAATAACAATGGCTGGACTTTTTCCAGACAGACCTTGTATATTATTTTTGAAAACAATTCTTATCTTTAAAGCTACGTATGTACAATTTTAAAATTGAACTACTATTGTTATATATGTAAGATATATTTATGTGTTAAGTCATACATAAATGAAATGCTCTATAATCTTAAAATATTAATACTTAATCATGCACATTGTACATTAGTAAATATTTCTAATGTACACTAAGCATATTAAAAAATTAAATGACCTTGATTAAAGACTTGCAACAAAACACTCTCATAATATCAAAGAAAAAGACATTGTACTGAGATTTAGCATTTTCACAAAGCACTGGAAGAGTTAAATATTAACTCAATTCCTACATCATCCCTAAACCCAGATGATTCCTTCATCAGTCTGCATGTTAGAATGACACTCTATAGTGAATTACTCATAGTTACTAAATATTAAATTGTTCTTATTAATTGTGATATTCAGTGCTAGTCAAGGTATATAGAACTGTAAACAATGGCTCTCAGTTCAATCAGGCTCTTAGCTATACCCTTCATTGGTTATATGATTTTAAGCTCCCTAAGCAAATGTTTTTATCTAAAAAGTTATATACATTCCTCTTAAGATTATTATAATTATTAAACCAGATGATGTTTATTCATTTCTTGGATTATTCATTCATTCACCACAGGAATGAATGAAGTCATATCTTCCTGTGCCTAAATGTTTGATTTTTCAGTGAAATAAAACTTTATATAATGGCAAAAAAATTCTAAATTAAATAATATATAATAATAAATACAAGCAATATAATGTATGTATATACATACAAATCCATACCTACCAACAACTATAAAATCTTACCTCCTTGCTTTCTTCCAGATCCGATTCACTACTGAAGTCCTCTGTGTTTAAATTTTCAAAGTCAGACTCTCCTACAGCAATTGGTACAGTCACAGTAAGACTGGGGTTGTTTATGAATGACATGTAATCACTTTCATCAATAATGTATTTCTCAACACTGCTGCCAGTTCCTATTCCACTTGTGGTTCCATTTACATCTTTAAGATAGTCAAGATCTTTCCCCATTTCTGTTATATGATTGGACATACAACTGTCTTTCTTATTGTTTAGATCATCAAGTGGTTTAATTTCATCTAAAATCTTTTTTTTTCTAACGAAGGCTTGTTGAATGAATTCATACATCTTTCTCTTCACATAAGCAATTCCCTTATGCATCCTGTCCACTGCAATTTGGAGATTGTTCATTTCATTATCATCATCAGTGGCTGCAAGGTTGTCTGCACTGAATGAACTCAGAAGCAAGGCCAGGAAGAGGTTCAGGACCTTAAAAATAATGCAAACATGATTATAATTTCACCCCAATGTAAAGAAGAGCAGATTGAGTTCACTTATTCCTCTCAGTGTATAGGGAACTATAACTTCTAGCAACTAGATAAGAAAGGAACACCATACCATAGTGAGTAGAAATTGGCAATCTGAATTTGTGATCTTGCTCAATAGCTACTTCACTATACATATGTCCTTGTGCAGAGAGGATTTCTGTTGATCACAAGTTCTCTCACAAAATGAGGAAGTTGAATGAAATGCCCTAAGGTTTAGCTAAGTTTAAAATTGCATGATTATAAGAAAACAGATTGAGTATGTATGTATATTAATCCTAAATTTAAAAAATTTTAGTATTTAAAATTATGAATTTAAATGTATCCTATAGTTTCTTTTTTGTATATTATTTATTTATTTATTTATTCTTTTTTTAAATTTAATTATTGTTCAAGTACAGTTTTCTGTCTTTTACTCCCATCCAAGCCCACCCCCAGTGCTCCCCACCTCCCTCCCCTTTCCACCCCCCTTAGTTGTTGTCCATGTGTCCTTTATACTAGTTCCTGTAATCCTTCCCCTTTTTCCCCTGAAATTCCCTCCCCTCTCCTCTCTGGTCACTGTCCCCCTATTCTCCATTTCTGTGTCTTTGGTTACATTTTGCTTGTATGTTTGTTGTTGTTGTTTAGCTTCCTGTTAAAGGTGAGATCATATGGTATTTGTCTTTCACTGCCTGGCTTATTTCACTCAGCATAATACTTTTCACTTCCATCCATGCTGTTGCAAAGGGTAGGAGCTCCTTCTTTCTTTCTGCTGCATAGAATTCCATTGTGTATATGTACCATAATTTTTTGATCCATTCATTTACTGATGGGTACCTAGGTTGTTTCCTGCTCTTGGCTATTGTAAATTGTGCTGCTATGAACATTGGGGTGCATAGGTTCTTTTGGATTGGTTTCATTTTGATAAAGAGCAATACTGAACTGAACATTAATTGAAAAATGACCATATGTCCCAAGATACAAATTAGGGGTTTAACATAGGCATTGCCACTTGTTTTCTTAATTTATTGTATTTTTCATACTCCACTAATTGGATTAATTGACTAATTAGGAGAACTACTTATAAAAATCCCTAATATTTCCATAATACTGGCATATTACTATATATGTATATATATACATTTTATATATTATATATTTCTATACTATAAAAATTAATTAATTTTCCAAACTTAAGAGAGAGAGAGAAGAATTGATCAGTTATTTCATTTACATAATCTCAGGTTTGATTAGCTAACCCTTGTTTTGACTGAGAGTCATTAGAGAAATGGCCAACCCAGGTTGGCTAATGCATCTGCCATATGGCAGAGAGCAACTGAACACTACTGCTACAAAGGGACAAGGAAATAGCAAAATCACTATGAACACTTAAAGGCACCACATTTTAGTCCTAAACTAGCACGTTAGATTGGGCTATTCTAAATTGATTTTAGATTTCTTCTCTTGTCTCTGAATGTACCCAAGCATATCCTATTAGGACTGTATGATACTATATTGGAATTCACATAGTAAATGTGATGAAATAGTTGATAAAGTGGTGCTGAGTATAATTACTATAGGGTCCCTGCTATATTGCTATATTGTCAAAATGAGCCAATAACACATCAAAAGTAAGAGACTTTTGAAATTATTAATCATACTTTTTGTTTTGGGTAAAGTGGTCACCATTCTCTTCTGCTCTTAATCTATTTCTGAAATACATATCTTAAATGGACACATACCACCAGGTTTCCAATGACCATGACCATCATGAAGACAGTAAGGCACATGGCTTGACCAGCGACCTCCATGCAGTCCCACATGGTCTCTATCCACTCTCCACACAGCACGCGGAACACAATCAGGAAGGAGTGGAAGAAGTCGTGCATGTGCCAACGTGGGAGCTCACAGTCACTGGCAATCTTGCAGACACAATCCTTGTAGCTTTTACCAAAAAGCTGCATGCCGACCACAGCAAAAATGAAGACGATGATGGCCAACACCAAGGTGAGGTTTCCCAGGGCCCCCACTGAATTGCCGATGATCTTTATTAACATATTTAATGTTGGCCAAGATTTTGCCAATTTAAAAACTCGGAGCTGGTAAATAAGAAATATATATAATCATGATCATTAAAAGTATTGCATATATTATTATCTACCAAAAATGATGATTAATATTGAATCTGCTATATCTACCCTGCCTTTGAACCCTAGCAAGCTCATGAATAATTTTGGACTACATAATAAGAATCTTGTTCTTCCATATTTTAACCATGTAGATTATTTTCCCTGAGAGTAAATGTTTAATGATAACTTGGGGCCCAACTGTCCTTAATTTGTTTTGTGAAAGTGGTTATAAGGCATACCAAACCTGACACTAATATTAACACCTGAATTGCAATGACCTCTACTAATATTTATTTGTTAACAGCATACGAAGTAATATATTGGACCCCAAGTGGGGAAAAGTGTTTAATATTTATTAATACTCTTTTTGAGCATTGACATAGCTACATGTGCTTGCATTTTAAAAGTTAGAATGTTTATCATGGTTACGATTTTTTCTCTGATGTGCAAGAACATACACATGAATCAATGGGCAGGTTAAGTAATCCTACAGATTTTTCTCTTGTGAGATTTTTGGCAAGGAATGTATTTTTCAGAGGTAGAATTAGGAAAAATTTTTGCAGGCACATCTAGTATCTGATGATAATCCATTACAACAAAGGGCTGTTTATATTTTCAAGTTACTACTAAAATGTGATATATTTTCATTAAAAATACTTCTTAGATCCAGAAATATTAACTGTAGTCATCTCTAGAAAAAATAATTAGTCAAAATAGTAACTTTTCATCACTATGTTTTTTGCAATAAAGTTTTTTTAATAAATGGGGACATTTCATCTATTTAGGAACAGTTTTTGACAATGCAAATATTACAAAAAACTTAAAATGTTAATTGTATGTTCAAACCTATGACAATATTATGCCCAAACCCTTATTATTGGACAGATTTTTTGTTGTTGTTACTGTTCTGTTTGTTTTTTACCAATCGAAATGAACGGAGAACTGATAATCCTTCCACATTGGCAAGGCCAAGTTCTACCAGGCTAAGTGTCACAATAAAACCATCAAAGATATTCCAGCCTTCTTGAAAATAATAGTACGGATCCATGGCAATGATTTTCAGAAACATTTCTGCTGTAAAGATTCCAGTGAAAACCTAAAATCAAAAAGAAAATTACTGTACTTCCATCACATAATCATAAAGTAGAATAACACATTATTTGCTGTTAGAACAAAATATTTATACTGCTTTTCCCATATTTACCTTATTGATTATATCTTACCTGTATTATAATTACCTTACTGGTATTATAATTACCTTACTGATGAGGAAAGAGGACTTCCAGTGGGTTCAATCACTTGCCTGATATTATATAACTGGAAAATGGCAAAACTAGGATTTAAGTGCAATTCTATTTTTAACCAGTGTTCTACCCATTACATCAAACTGTTTTTCCTCCAAATTTTTTATAGCACAGGTACTGGAAAGACTTTGCCCATGAAAAATTTTATTAATCCATAAGTTTATCCTCATTTCCTTTAAATCAGGTAGTTATTATATATGCATAGCTATTATTATAATATGTATATTTCTATTATCAATTTGTTATATACATGAAAAAATAAATTTACTTCTACAGTATAAATACTAGGGCTTTTATATATATATATATATATATATATACACACACACACACACACACAATACGGGATGTCTTACTTGTTTTGCTTTTTACCATTAAATATGTTAAACCACAAAACAAATATTATGGAAAATGCATATATTACTTCAGAACCCTCTTTCTTTCAGCAAATGAAAGCTAACATTCCTAACTTGAGTCAACTGACAAACGCTTTAAGAATTTATGTTTTTTAAGCACAGAAAAGAATTAAGTGGCAACCTGCACCAAAAATGGCCTCGTTAATGATATAATATAATCATAAAATCATATAATCATAAATATATACATCATAATATATACAATATAGAGGTTTTAATATTTTATAGTTTTGATATGGAATAGATGGGTAAAGCAACACATGTCCTACCTAGATACTGGAAGTAAAAAAGCTGGAGACATTTTTTGAGTATTTGCATTATTGCCTATACTGCTGACTAAGCAATTTTATTTTAGCCTTCTACTTCAATACAAGTAGGGGAACTGTGGTAATGTCATTTCAAAAACTGTGTCCTTAAACTGCTTCTGCATCTTGAAAAAGTTATAACTATCAATATTTTCTTTTTAATAGCCCTATGTCTATTACTCTCTTGGTTTTTCTCCAATATTAAGGGCTATTGTTGTTGACAAAATGTATAGTGTAGATAGCTAGGTATAATTCCCACCTTTTGGGGAGCCAAGAGTCAGTGGTATGGTGAAAGACTGCTGTAAGCTATTAAATGTAAATAGTTACTTAAATAAAACAATTGAAGACTGAACACATTTACCTTCCAATATGCTTACCAAGTTTCCTACTGTAAGCACATTATTGAAATGATCTGTCATGGGATAGTGCTCCATGGCCATGAAGAGAGTATTTAAGACAATGCAGATGGTGATGGCCAGGTCAACAAATGGGTCCATCACAACCAGGTTGACCAGATGTTTCACTTTTAGCCAATATGGTGAACAGTCCCAGATTAAGAATATGTTGGAAAATTTGTACCAACAGGGTGGGCATTTCTGCCTGGATTCTTCAAGTTCTAGATTAAAAAAATAACAATCACAAAAATTTATATTTTACACACACATATACTTATTTATTTCAGATCTACTAGACTTTTTTTCAGTAATCAATACATTTCCCTTTGCTACGGAGTCAACTACTTTTGTACTTAAAAAAAAACTTATTTATTCTTTAGACTCCCAAAGATACTTCTTCAGACATATACATAGAAGTAGCAAAGAATAGTATTTTTTTAAAGATTTTACTTATTTATTTTTAGAGAGGAGAAGGGAAGGAAAGAGGGAGAGAAACATCAATGTGTAGTTGCCTTTCATCTGTACCCCCACTGGGGACCTGGCCTGCAACCCAGGCATGTGACCTAGACTGGGAATTGAATCGGCAACCCTTTGGTTCGCAGGCTGGAATTCAATCCACTGAGCCACACCAGCCAGGGCAGAATAGCTTTTTTTCTTGTGTGCATTGATAATGTGGCTCAACACTTGGCCTAAAGTTAAGTGAATGATCTTTTAAATGAAGTCTCAATAGAAACATGGTTGGGGGAGTGTAGATATTATATGTAATTCTCTGTTAGTATCTGGCTATCATCCTCAGGGTGTAAGAGGTAGGGTAGGGATGAATTGAGCCAAGAGTCATCTTATTGTTTTTATTTTGTGAAAATGACCTACTTCTGTCCTCCAATCTTGAGAGTATTTAGGTTCATGTTGGAAGTCTTAAGCAAAGTAGAACAGAAGAGAGGATCACTATGGCTAATGGGATTAGAAACCCCTAATAGAAATGCTTATTCTTAATTTTCAAGGAGTTTCTACACACAGGAAAACATTTGTTAGATGTCCAATATCATTGAATTTAAATAGTTTTTAAAGCTCCTAGAATTTATAAGTAGGTATAACAAATAACAACTCTTGAATAAGACCTATTATAATTTAGAATACAGGGGTGGGCCAAAGTAGATTTATAATTGTGAGTATGTGAAATGCAGTTAATAAAGCTATTGTAATAATCATAGTCTGCATGTGTTTTTCCATATGAAAAACTGTGAAACTACTTCTGGCCACCCCTGCGTACAGTTTCCAATGCACAAATAGAGATATTTGTTTCCAAAGAGAAAATATAAGTTTAGTAAAGTTAATTGAAATTGAAGTGGACTTTGTTACAAACCTTCTACTGTATTTGTTAAAATGCTGGCTATACTCATTGCTCTTTGCCTTTGGGAAGGATCTTCTAGAAAGTCCATGGACACATGGAAAGAACTTGACCGTCTTTTTCTCATTTCAGTTTCAGTGGTTGTTCCCTGCAAAGAAAATGCTAAACTATTAAATAATTAACTTGAGCAATATGATAAGTAGACAAGCAATGTGACACGTACATTTCACGAAACACATGCATCATGCACTTTCATATTTAAGTGGTAATGGCAGCTATTGCCGACTTATTGTATTAGTAGCCTGGAATGTCCAAACTGTCAACCACTTAGTCACACAGCAAAAACTGAGTTTTTTAACTTTCTGATTTTATAATTTTATGAAATGTGACATAATTTAGATATAGTTGATAATCTCTTGTGAAACCTAGTTAACAATTACCCTTTTGGAACTGTCAAAAAACTAATAGTATAAAACTAACACCATGCAAAAAGTCGTATAAATTTTCAAGGCATATTATTTTGAACAACGTAGCTATTTATTTTTAAAGAAATACAAATGATTGAGACACATCTCATTTTCTGGGCACAGGAAATAGATGGTCACTGACAACACAAAATGTATATTTATTATTAATTAATTAATTTATCTTCACCTGAGGACATTTTCTAATTGCCATTTTGGAGAGAGAGGAAGAGAGAGAGAAACATCCATACAAAAGAGAAACATCGATGCGTTGCCTCCTGCAGGTGCCTGGACCGAAGACTGTACGTGCCTGTGCCCAGACCTGAGATGGATCCCACAACCTACGTATGTGCCCTGACCAGGAATCAAACCCACAACCTTTCAGTTATGGGACAATGCTCCAACCAATTAAGCCATACTGGCTAGTACTAAAATGTGTATTTAAACACACACATACACATGCTGCATAGATAACAGTTTTATCCAGGGTACCAAACAATATGTCATCTAATTCTGACTTATTCATGCCTTATCATGCTGATATATTTCCAAGTGAGTTAACAGTCTAATAAGAGGCACGATCTATTTAAAAATTCCTCATCTGGGTATATATCATAAACATACAACATATCTTTGAACACAGGCAATTTTTTACTTGTCTATATTAATAATTTATTGTTTCTTTTGATTTAGATTAGTTTGGAGAAGGCCTATATCAGCATTTTTTAAGTAAGACTAGAAATTTTAAGATAAAAATGAAGCTATCTATTTAGGCACAGTGTTCTCAAAAATCTTCTAAACTAAAGCAGGGCTATATTGAAGAACCTGTTGGAAAGATTTATTATACACCCTTTACACTTAAACATAGACATCATTCACTCATTTTTATACCAGGGCTTTAGGAGATGTCATGCTCTCAAAGTTCTGCATGGGTATATAGCAAATCCTCCAACCGGAGGCAGTAATGTATTACCGTGCCTAATTTATTCTTAGCATATTTAATAAGTAAATGCATTCAGGTGTTATGCAAGAGAGGGTTGAGGCTTTAAGATTTAGTCGGTTAGTCTATAAAGGTATTAGAAGATGCAGGTGCATTCACAGCTTGACCAACCAGGAATCATTCTCAAGGGGTTCCATTCTGTAGAAACACTGGCTGGTGCAGTAATAATGGGCCAGCCATGCCTGAACTATTTAAAACTTCCTTACATTGTCATCAGTAGCTGGCTTATCTATTATCACCTCTGGCAGAAGCTGTCCAACGGGCGATGTAGGAACTGAAGGTCCACCAACCAAGGAAACCACACCATTGCAATCCACAGTGCTGTGCATCTTCCCATTGGCTGGAAACAGTGCCAGCATCCGGGACGACCTACTGGTCTGGCTTAGGTTACTATTACGTCGCTCTCCATGTCTTCGTGGCACAAACAAGGAGTCTCTCCGGCTCTCATTATCCTCAAAGGTGCTGTGCTCATCATCAGCAAAGTCATTTTCTGACCCCACATCCTTTGCTCGCCCTCTAAAGCTGAAAAGGCTTGCTCTGCTATTTCGCCTTGGAGAAAATAGGGAGCCACGGATGCTCAACAAGGACTAAAAGTTTGAAACCAAATGAAAAAATAAATAAAATCATATTAATATAGCCATTTGAAATGTGCTTTAATTTTTCATGATTAAGTTGAAGGAGCTTTCAGCATTCATAACAGAACGTGATTCATGCCTTTTGGTTAACAATATTTTTATTTTCTGTACAATCAGATTAAGTTAAATTATTTTAACTTAAGGAGAAGGTTTCTAGTCCTTGAGATTAATGAATGGGGAGATACATTGAAACTTAAAACAAAACCCTGAGCTACCATTTTTCAAGTTCAAAATGAAACATCCTCAGAACATTACTATGGACATCGTAAGCACTTGTTCAGCATCAACATCCTGACCGTAATAAGGCTACATTTGTCTTCGCTGCTCTTTCCTTTCAAGGAAATTTGTCACTTTTCACAAATTGCTTTTGTCTCTTTTCCTAAAATCACTTTAAATTAATTATAATTTATTTTTCATCTGTAAGGTCAGTGTTCTTAGAACTTGAGGTTAAAATTTCTAAAACCAGAGTGATGAACCTTTTGATAAAGTATACAAGGACTAATACGTTTAGAAGCACACTGGGTGGTTTATAAGGAAGTTGGGGGGAGGACACAAAGACATTACTGATCAGCTGAGGACCAGAAAGATAAAATGTCATTAGTTACAAATACCAGCAGACAGTATGAGAAACCAGGTCACCTGGCTTTCAACTCAGTGTTGTCTCAACTACACCAAGCTGTAAACTTACATATGTGGAGTGAAAATTTTCACATAGTGATATGCAGAAAGGATGGGTTTAAATAGGATAAACACAGCAGTCAATTCTGCTGATGAAAATTCATCAATCTGATTTAATTCACCCCGTCTTCAGCATTCCGATTCTCCCCTCATGAGTCAGGGAACTCAGCGGTGCATACCTGATGTGGAGAAGAGTACCTCTTTTCATATGTCAAGCGATTCCCTTCAATGGAGAAGCGAAACCCTTTCCTCCTGATGCTGTCTTCAGATTCAGATTTGTGGAATTCATCCTCGTCTTTCTCTTCCCCACCAGATTGCTCTTTCTGTTTTCTTTTCTTTCTCCGATTTCTCCTTTCCTTCGCGCTCTTGGAACTCAACTTGGAGGCTTCAGATGAGCTGTCGGAGAGGCCGCCTGCCGCACTAGGTTCTCTGGAGTGCTCTGAGGCAGTCACAGCGGCCGCCTGCTATGTTGGGGAGAAACGGCCTCAGCAGGGCACTAGAGAAGACTTTATCCTTTTAACACATGGCCCAAGTATTTGCATAGCATTTCAAAAATACATTTAGCTGACTGGAGCTGATCTCAGATGGAAGAAGCTCTGCAATTATTAGGGGGAATTACTTTTTCTTTCCACCTCATGAAGACTCTCAGAGTTAACCTGGTGTTGTCTGTGCTAACATTTATTGTATTTGTATTATTCTTTACAGACTGCATATTCTAAACGATCAATCAGGCATCAACAAGCACAGAAATTCATTGTACTTTGGAGCACTTGATTTACTCTAGAAAATGGTATTTACTTGGCATTGCCTTCTCTTCTTTGAAAAAGAAACTGGAGCTTGGAAAAAAAGCTGATGAATTACTTGAGGTCACATCTAAAAGTAGGAGGAATGAGATAAAGAGCTGATGTCCTCTCTTTAGTTATTGAAAGAGAATTGTACAATATCCTCAAAATATCCGCAACAAAATTTATGGAAGGTGATAAAAATTCTTTCCTTAGCCCTAAAAAATACTCTATCAGAAAACTAGAGCAGGGAGTGCCAAAGTTTCTGCTAAGCAAGACAAGACACTCAGTCCCCCAATACTGTCCCTACCTTCTTAAACTCAGCACTGGTGTGTGCTGGCCACATGAGTGGGGGATGGAAGAGCCTTGTGATTGCAGCTTGTATGAGCACCAAGGAGGCAATTTATTATTATTATTATTGTCCCCAGAGTAACCTCAATGCAAAGATTCATCCAAAAATTTAATATTACCCAATCAACTTGAGTAAAGACAATGAGTTTGTATGCTAAATTAGAGAGTGAGGAAAAATGGAAGTGATAGGAAAGTCACTTTATTGAACTAGGAGTACTGACGCCTCACTATAAGAACAAGTAATCCTTGGTTACCTGACCTTTACAAAATTGATAACTTTCATATGCTTATTGCATATTGCTATATCAGACAATATTATACTGATTTGATGAATTCCTTATTTATGTAAGAAAGGCAATTAAGAACCACATTAAAAACCAATATAATTTTGGTTACAGAAAAGAATGGACTATTTTCTAATAATCAGGTAAAAAATTTAATATAATAATCAATACATTTTTAAGAAAATACGATTTCTTAGGATTTTCTTCTAATGCCAGTATACTTATTCAGTAAGTGTCTCTCACTTAAGAAACCCAAAACTCACATTTTTCCTTTTATTCTAAGAATCTTCAGATGATTAAAATAGCATGAGTGGGTTTTACTGTGGTCAATATTTTAAACATCTTAGAAGAATTAAACTATCTGTGCTGATGCTCAAAATGCAGACATCTTTTCTAATCTCTTATACTCAGTTTCTCCTGAGTACAACCAAATTACCTCTCTCTCCAATATTTTTATAATAACCATACAATAAAAAAATATAGTACCATGGGACAGGATATACTTCATTTGGTGAATTTACCTGAGCTGCCTCCTGCTGCTTTTTAAGTTGTTCAAGCATCTGCTGAAATTCAGCCTCTTTCTGTTCTGCCTCTTCCAAGGTGGCCTGATTCTGTTCCTCATAGGCCATGGCCACCACAGCCAGGATCAAGTTTATCAGGTAGAATGAGCCCAGGAAAATGACCAGCACAAAAAATATCATGTATGTTTTTCCAGCAGCACGCAATGTCTGGAAACAACAATGTCGGCATTATTTTTTCTTTATTATTTCATTAAATGGTGGCTTCAACTTTCAACTTACTTGTGTGTTTTGCGGGACTCTGACGCAAACAATGATTATGATGTTCATACCCCTCCTACATCTTTGTCAGTTTTTAAGCCTCATGTTCTTCTCCCCTAACTCATACATTTACAAGGAAATTCTTAGAATTACTAAGAATAAAATGGAGTTAAGTAAAATACCATGTAGACCTTCATCAAAGAGCTAGTCTTAAGTAAACATCAGGGAAGAAACCAAAGTCATCCTTTTACATCTGATTATTATTTTTATCACCTGCCACCTGAGGAATAATACTTGAGGGGACAGTGGGACTGAGGGGAGGGTGTGCCATCTGTTTGGGAAGATCTCTGTCTGGGAAGGGTGGTTAGTAAGTTTTGAGATGAAGGGAATTGACAGAGAATCACTGTCTCCAGCTTAATCACTATGCTTAATACATGTTATAATCAATAGGATGAAGAAACTCAAATCTCCCGATTTCAAGTTGTGCTCTTTGAACGACATCACGCCGGAGTTTGAATTTCATCTCCAACTTGGTTTTCTCACATACATCTGCTTAAATGCAGTAGGTGTGTCCTCAGGTTCTCACCAGTTGGTAAAGATTTTCCCAGAAGTCCTGAGTCATCAGTCGAAACAAGGACAAAAAAGCCCAACTGAAAGTATCAAAGCTTGTGTAGCCATAATTGGGATTTCTACCAGCTTTCACACATACATATCCTTCTGGACATTGGCTGTAAATGGGAAAAAAGGAAGTTTACAAGAAATTCTGCTTTTTAGTCTGGTAGCATGCTATCCTTATACCATTCTCTATTTCAAGGAATACAAGTATGAGAAGTAAGTAACTGCTATTTTTCTCAACTTTTGATGTAACTTTACTAGCCACTTGATGTTATTATTAAAATATTGCATAGAATTTCTAATAACATTTTGCAAAATTATTTTCTGCTGATAATTAACATTTTAATACATATCTTGTCCATTACCCCTACTATAGAGGCTCCAGAGTTGGCTCCTAGCTCACATAAACTCATCTAAGAAGAAAAGCATCTGAGCTAAACGTTATTTATCATTTATTTATTTGTTTGTTTGTTTATTTATTTATTTATTAGAGAGGGGAAAGGAAGAAAGAGAAGAAGAGAAATAATGTGTGGTTGCCTCTCACATGCCCCCAACTAGGGACCTGGTCTACAGCCCAAGCATGTGCCCTAGCCTAGACTGGGAATCAAACCAGTGACCCTTTGCTTCACAGGTCGGTGTTCAATCCACTGAGCCACACCAGCCAGGGATACTTCTTGTTTTACAAAACATAAATGCTTGCCTAATATTTAAATAATCCCTTGCCTTTTAAGTAAACATAACTACAGCGAATTAGTATAAATAAAGTTAGTTGGCTATTATCTGTTTCTATAAAAACACGAAACAATTTTTCACATTTTATATATACGCATTTTATATTTATTCAATTTATACACATACACACACAAATTATTGGCTTACCCTGCATCAGAGCTATTTCCACATAGTAATGCATCTAAAAAACCCTCCAGAAAATAATGATATCCTGTTAGAAAAAAGAAAGTCATATGATGAATATTTGTATTACATTGCAAAATAGAAAAAGAAGATCAGGCGATAATTTTTAGAGTTCGATGAGTAATTTCAAGTACGTTATATAATGCAAAGTTACAGGTATTTGCCCCTTTTTCCTCCAAACAGTAGATTTTATATTAAGGGGATTGAATACTTCATAGAACAAAGCATTTTTTCTTTGAAAATGTAAATGTAGTGATAACTACAGGTATTAACATAATATTTAAAAGGTATCTGTTTTTCCACCACTCTCATTAAAAATTAGAACTATATTCTATAAAAATAAATAAGAATACCTTTGCTTTCTCTAAATAGTCACATACTTTAAAATAAAGGGATCATATCTTTTCTGGTCTTCTATATTTTTAAACACACTTTATAAGTGTATAATAACTTATTCTTCTACCAACTTCCAGAATGTACCATAGGTGGCTTTTAGTAATGGACGCATAAGTCATGTCAACTACTAAAACGAATGAAATTAAAAAATAATCTTATTTACTAAAGCTTAAATAATTACTATAAGTGAATACTACATTATCTCAAAGCTTTCTGTTTCTGGCAAATTCTTTAGGTTCTTTCAATATCCAGTTGAAGTGTCACTTCTGTGAATTACTTCTGGACATTCTCTCCTTCCTTCTCACTAACGACTGGAAAAATTAGGAACACCCACTGGGCTACCACTAACATGTATGTGCTTCTGTTATCATTATGCTCATTGTGCTATAGTGCAACTACTTCTTTACAAATACTGCTTCTCCTCAAAAGAAAGTCAAATGGTTAATTATTGCCATATTATAATGTTTAAAACATAGTCATCTTTCAATAGAGTTTATTGAATTAATAAGAAAAGGGATAACGAGAAGAGAAACATGTGAAATTAGATAATCATTTTGGAAAAAAAATTTTAAGAAGAAAAGTTTTAGATTTACTAAGAAGAAATATTTTCTAGATGCTAAACTTTCAGAGAAGTTTATCTTATGCATAATTCTGTAAGGGATACAAAACATAATGGAAAATATAATTTCCATTTTCAACATCATTACTTCTTTGAACATAAACGGAAAAACTCAGAAAGAACTTAACTTTTAATTAAAATTAAACAAAGTGGAAGCAACATGTCATTTCTGGAATTTTGGTATCAAAATTTGATATCAAATTTTTTTTTATTTATTTATCTTTAGAGGGGAAGGAAAGGAGAGAGGGAGAGAAACATCAATGTATGGCTGCCTTTTGTGCGTCCTCTGCTGGGAACTGGCCTGCAGGGAACCAGCCTGCAACCCCGGTACGTGCCCTGACTGGGAATCGAACTGCGATTGTCTGGTTCACAGGCCTGTGCTCAATCCACTTGATATCAAATTTTTGATATCATGTATTTATAAGTAAAAATTTATACATTAAATTCAATGACCTGTAAGATTATTCTGAAGAAAATATAACTTTCAGTCCTGTTTATCTTTAATAAATTTGATATTCTAGTACTTTCAAAGACAAACTACTTTGTTTATATTTGCATTTGGTGTAAAATGAACTTTTCAACAATGAAATATTATTAGGGAGTACATTTTTACAGCTGAAAATGGCCTCAGTTATTTTTGATTTTGAATATAAGGAAAATGGCATGCATTAAATTTTCACTAGAGAAAATAAAACCTAAATGACATCTGCACAGTCAGTTCCTTGATATCAGATTCATGAACAGATTTCAGAGAGTTGATGATGGCAGTGGACTTGTTGACATATAAAGTGAACAAAGGATGCTCCATGTTCTGGTCTGACATGTATTTTTCTTAATGAAAGTATTTTTCTTAATCTAGAGATTTACAACTGTTTGCAAGTTATTTGTTGGCATATCACTAATACTGTGGAAGAGTTAATGTGTAGCAACCAATGCATTTTCTAGGTCTGTAACTATAAAAATGCTGATAGTTTTTTTTTATTATATTACCATTACTTTAAGAATTATCGAACCATTAATAACCTTTTATGATTAATCCTATTTAGCCCATACAACCAGTCACTAAGGTTTTCATTCTTCTTTGACTTTTTCCCCCTAAATATTAGCCATAACCTTAACATAATAAAGATATAGCTAAATTTAAGTACATCTAGAGTCTAAGTTTTATATACTTAATGTTTTCCTCTAAAAGTATATCCCTGTTCCCCATGAATCATGTTCTAACCCTCTCTGCTTTTGAAATACTGCTACTGGCATATACTAAAATTAAATAAAAGAGAAAATTTCACTTACTTTTCTTGTCACTTTCAAAAGAAAATGAATATTAGACCAATTATTTTTCCTCCTTTTTCAGTAGATTATTTAAACATTTGACTATTTTGTCTATACTCTTGAAAAAAAAAACAAACTGATTCCCATAACTTCTACCTGATGTAGTACTATTTTTATTCTACAAATATAAGAATAAAGTTTACCTTTACATATCACTTGGTTTCCATAGAATGACAGTAAAATAACCTACTAAAGTATGAGCACCCTGAAGCCATGTGTCATTACTATTGTTTTCCCAGCAGCCTGTACAGTTTCTAGTATATAAAAGGCATTCTGTAATTAATGTTTAATGGATTACATTTGCATAGTCCTTTAGAGTCAAAAAAGAGTTTTAGAAATTTTTATGTTATTCCATTGTCTCCATCAGCAACCAAAGACCCTGGGAAAACTTTTTTCTAGCTGAAGTCTTCAGCCTCCCATATAATGACACAACAGAAAATGTCACTTAGGTAGCAAAATTAGAATAGTTATTAATTAAATAATTAAATGTATGTGCAAATCATTGCACATACATTGATATGGTGATTAAGAAATGAAAAACTATTATGAAATCATTGAAAAAATATTCATGCCTAAATGGAGGGCAGACCAACAATGAAAAAATATATCTACATAACAGTAACTCTTACTTGTATCTTGAATATATGATTTCCAGTCAAACTCAGTGACAGTTTCATTTACAAGTGTGCCATTGTAATCCACAGTTATATTCTTCTCTATACTATGCTCCTCCAGGGAAGCATTGGTGGGAGGCCATTGTATACATTTGTTCCGCAGGTTGCCCATGAACAGCTGCAGCCCAATGAGCGCGAACACACTCAGACAGAACACAGTCAGGATCATGACATCAGAGAGCTTCTTCACCGACTGGATCAGGGCCCCCACGATGGTCTTCAGGCCTGAAAGAAAGAAAGAAAGAAAGAAGGCCATTACTATAAAAAATTAGAAGGTCCGAAAAAACAAAAGCCTCACACAATTTGCTTGAAAACATAGATTCCATGCACAAGTTGGAAAATGAACCAATGTCAGTGAAAGACCAGCACTTTCACTGTAGGCTGAAGTGCTTATGGTGGTGACCTCCGGAAATGTAATGATCTACACAGTGAAATGAAGATCCATATCCCAGTATGTTGGAGGGAAAATAATGGGAGATTCATGGTCTTCATGAAGCTTATATTAAAAGAGGCTCTTGTAGTTCTCTTTTTGCTAATGAAACCTGGCCCATTATTCATTAGAGTCAGTGTTATAATAGATTAACTGAGTAAATAGTTTTGAATTCCTACTTATAAGTAAAAAAGATTTTTATATACTGGGGGGTGGTTTAGAGTATAATTATACTTTACATAATAAAACTTCCATGCAGAGTCATGCTAGTCTTTATTACCTTATGCCCTTGTATTTCAGAGCAATATTAAGATTACATTGCATAGGCATAGTCATCAATGACTACAATAAATTAGAAATTACAGATTGGTGCATTCAATAAGGACCAGTCCTTGACTGGGTAGCTCAGTTGACTGGAGGTAATCCTGATATGCCAAGGTTGTAGGTTTGATCCCAGGTCAGGGTACATACAAGAAGTAACCAATGAATGTATCAAAAGTGGGGCAACAGATCAATCTCTCTCTCTCTCTCTCTCTCTCCCCTGTCCCCTTGTCCCTTCCTCTTTCTTTTTCTCTAAAATAAAGATAAATAAATAAATAAATAAATAAATAAATAAATAAATAAATAAAATTAAGGACCAAATCCTTACAATTGATATAGAACAAAAATGGCATCTCTAAGTGGAAATCACACAGACTCTACTATTACAGTGTCTCATTCAAGAAATTGTTGAACTCCAAGGCTCATGAAAATGTGAGGCCATAAAAACTTATGTCCCAATAATAAGAATTGTTTTCTTTGAAACACCTGATGCTTATTGTTATGATTTTGATTGTTATGGTTCCAATATTCTGTGATGCTAAATATCAAGCAAAGAAACTGTTGCTGAACAACACATGATGGTTTTTAACCCAGCTCTCACCTGGAATGACTGAAATTGTTTTCAGGGCTCGGAGAACTCTGAATGTTCTCAACGCTGAGACATTGCCCAGGTCCACAAACTCTGTCACATATCTGCAATGGGGAGTTCACACACAAACACAATACAAAGATACAAAGAAAGAAAGAATACAAAGAAAGAGCTGTAGGTGCAGGGAGCCTTATATTTTACACTAATCACTTCTTACCTGGAATTACAGAAATAGTTTTCAAAGCTCTCAACACTCTGAAAGTTCGAAGAGCTGAAAAATTGCCTAGGCTTACAAATTCTGTTACATACCTGTAGAATTAAATCAGAGTTATTCAAGATTTAAACAGGATTTTATATATTTGCTTTGGTCTTTTATAAAGACCTTCTTGGTGGTTTTAAATGATAGTTTTGTAAGTAGCAATTTAAAAATTAGAGTCTATTGTTATGGTTTTCCTTACTTGCATAATTTAATGCCATTAACTAGATGTAAACTTCAGAAAGTACATAATCCTGTTGCCATTATGAAAAGCTGTACAATCAGCATCATGTGTAATTTAGGAGAATTAAGTAAAAAAGAAAAGAAACCTTGGCTATATTTTCAAACTTTCAGTTAGAAAAAAATGCATAAAATCATCCAAGAGAAATTTGGTGTGAAAACTCAGATTGATGGACTACGTATGAGCACATGACAGTTTTCCCAACATAGCTCTGAAGTCAAAGTCAGTAGGAAAATTAAGGACAATATTTTTATGGGGGCTCGATGATGCCCCTGAATTTTCTGCTATTTTATTCTCAGAAAACAGTGTTGGGAACTGCTCTGCCTGGTTTCAGGAGTTGTAACTGCCTCCCATGGCTAAGGATGAGTGAGCGATCTCGGGAATGTGAGCCACAAGGAGACAAAGCTTGCCTCTGGTAGCAAACGCTGCCTCTGCTTCATCCCCCAGCCCCCAAAGCATGGTTGGATATCAGAGACGGGCAAGTCCCCTCAGTGGAGGGGCAACCTAAGCCAGACTCGATCACTTGGGAGGCCATCATGGAAGGACTTGGGGGGCTACAACAAAGAATGAGGGATGGACCCTTGACCCCCCAGCTATTCTGACATAGCCTGAGTCCCCATATCCTCTGGGAGAAGCACTTTCTGCCTCTAATCCACTTAAGCCTGAAAATCTGTGGTGGGGAAGGTGGTGCAGCCCCTTGCCTGGCTGGAGCGCGATCTAGGGTGATCGGGCATAAGAAAGAATCCCTAAAAGTCCTGTGAAGCCTGCTTTTTTAAGAGTGTTTTTATTCATATGTTAAGGGTCTGAGCAGGAAATGAGTACGTCTCCCAAAGTTTCTGTAACCCCCTTTCCTGACAGGCACTGACTCAGACTAAGCTCTCAGATTTCCTTGAGATATTATCTACTGTTTGATCCTTACTGCCTGTATTCCTATGTATTACAACCCAATAAAAGCCTTGAGGAAGGGGTTCTTGGCTTTTCTCCTCTGAGAAACTGGCCACCTCTCCTCCCCAAGCAGATCATGTCTTGGTAGTGTTACTTTCATCTGTGGTGGACGGGGGGAATTGCGGGCAAAGTTTCCCCCGCAAAACAGTAGTCTCAATATGCCTTCTTGAAACCGTGGTCAGAGGGAATGGTGAAGAACTGGCTTGCATGACTAGATGAGGAATTAAGATGAGACAAGCAGCATTGGGAGCCCCGAGTACACCAGCCCCACTGCTCCTCCTGTCCACCTCGTCACACCTCTTACAGGCTAAAGAAGTTAGCTCCTGAAAGTATGATGAGTGGTGTGCCTTTCTATCACTTTCCTGACTTTCTTCTTCCTTGGGGGAGGTCACCACTGGAAAAACGGAGGGGGGGCAGGGATGCAGCTGTTGCACACATCCTGAGTGTACCTGGAAGGGAGGTAAGAATAAGAAGGTTTGTGTTTATGTTGAGGGTGAAGAAAGAGAAGATGACAATTATACAGGGAAAGAAGAGAGAAAAGGAATCATTTTAGAAATAGGAAGTGGCAGAGAGAGTATGTCTGTTTATAAGTCTTAAAATTATCTGCTGATGAAATAAAAGTTTAATATATTAAATATCTTATTTTTATTAATATGATTTGTCAAAACCAAATGCTAGTAGATGTTTACTTTTTATTGTTCTGTCAAACAAATGAAAGGAGATGGGAAGGGTGCGCACTTCGGGTAAGGCCAATGAGAATTTCTGCAGCAGCAGAGCTGTTTGTGCCTGTATTTTTCAAAATCCATTTTCATAGATGCATTAGGAATACACATTTGATTTCATATTATGTGTGTGTGTGTGTTGAAAAAACAGCATGTGTGAAATTTGCCAACAGATATTTGCTACACGTGAAAATTATCATTTCAACCACTACAAAGACTTTATGCCAAAGTGAAATGCCACTTTGACCTCTGTTGTACTAAATTAAGATCTGAAGCTTAAATGTAGAAAGCACACTACAATATCCTACAGTTCAAACAAGATGATTCTTTCAAAGCATAAGCATACACAGAACGCCAGAACAAACTCGTCTAAAGTCTCAAAAAGGGCACTCACGCAAATGTGATGACAGTGAAGTCGAGCCAGTTCCATGGGTCCCGAAGGAAAGTGAAGTCTTCTATGCAGAAGCCCCTTGCAATAATTTTTATAAGTGACTCAAATGTATATATTCCTGTGAAGGTGTACCTAGAGACGGTATCCAACAAGAATTGATAAAAGAATAATTTTATTTCATAACATATTAATTTCTCATGACTCTGTTGGTGAATATATGAATATTGTAAAATGAATCTACATGGGCTGATGTTATTTTCATGGAAATAAAATATAGCCCTAAATCTCAATTCAACTCTCTACCACGCAAGGAGTGTCCTGATTGCAGAGTGAGAAATAAATGCTGTATAAAATCTAGGCAGCTCCTGTCTGACATGTCTTAGCATTGACATAAATGAAAAACATCTCCTGAGAATTATCTAGCATTTTCAAGAGATGGAGTGGCCAATCTATAATATTGCAGAGGCATAAAACAATTTTCTTTTAGAAAGTAAAAAACTCAATTTCAACCATGTTTTATGAATGAGAAAACATTGACAAATTAGCCAGTCTTTATTTTTCTCTTTTCACAAGACAGGTTAATTTACTTAGAAAAATAGTTTTGTTAATGGATGGATGTGGAGACCATTATGTTAAATGAAATAAGCCAGATGGTGAAAGACAAATACCATATAATCTCACCTATTAGTGGAGCCTAATCAACAACGACAACAACAAAAAAAAGCAAGCAAAATATAACTAAGACGTTGAAATAAAGAACAAACTGACAGTAACCAGAGGGGAAGGAAAGAAGGGGAAGGGTCATCAAGGAACATGTATAAAGGACACATGGACAAAGCCAAAGCAGGTTAGGATTGAGGGTGGGAGGTGGGGATGGCTGGGGTGGGGGAGTGGTGGTGGTGGGGAAATGGAAACAATTGTACTTAAACAACAATAAAAAAAGAAAAAAACATCGGAGTGGACAATTCTGGAGTCATAAAACAAGAAAATTTAATTTAGAATAAAATAGAAGGCTAATGTGGGTGTTTCCAAAGTTTATATCTTTTACTCAGAAGTTGAAAAACAACTACAAAAACCAGGCTGACTAAATACCCTGGGGCCTCCATGTTAACTTCCATACTTCAGGCATTCTTTGTATATAATTTTCTTTCCTTCATGATCTTCGTCCCTTTTCTGATTGGTTCCAATCTGGAACAGTCTATGACGAAGCTCTCAGGAGTAGCTCCGGGTCGTTGTTTTACAGGACGACAACCCGGGATTGGGATATTTTTTCTGCAAATGTTGTTGGTGACTACTATGCTTGAAATGGATACAGGTGTGACCCAAATAGGCTGTGGCTGGTGGGGGGACAAACTTTGTGACATTCAACATTGTCTTCTTATGGCATATGTAAACTGCCCGTGTAAATTCTTAACTTACTGAGTTCACCTGAAATTTATTGGGAACCAAGGTCTACTACATTGGCCCTTTGTTGCAATGGCTTTCATCACATTTGCTTCAGCCACTGTGTACCCTAAAGGAAAAGTGTAAGTGTCCAAGCACAGTGGGCTTCTGATAACCGCCAAGTACAGGAAAACAAAAGGAGATGTTAGACTCAACACCAACAGGCCTGAGGGCCAATGGGTATCATCTTCCTGTTTGTAATTGTGTCTGGAAATGGACTTAATCTATATCTGTTTGGTTTTACTTATATCTCTATATTTATATCTATCACACACATATGTATATATATAGTCACATAGTAGGTAGTTTAAAATATAAGTTGAACTTACTCTACATTCTTTGTCCAGTCTGGAGGGTTACTCATTGTCATAAACACACAGTTGGTCAAAATAGTGCACATAATGAGCATGCTGAATAATGTGGGTTATTGTTAAGGAACACACACAAACCAATCCAAGTCCATGTATTATATATAAAACTAACATTGAAAAGCTTGAAATGCAGTCTAGCTGGGGCTCAGTGACAAAAACGCCGTGGGCAAGTCATCTAATCTCTTTACATTTTGGTTTTGTCATTGGTAAGATGTGATAATAATATCAGCCTCACAGGGTAGTGATACAGATTAAATGAGATCATGTACAAGAAAGCTTTACATAAGTACAAAGTGTTGCTTTTGCTACTATTATTAAATCAATATATTTACCGCCCCCCAAGAACTTGAGTGGGAAGATTGTGTACAATCTGGAGTCACACTGTTTTTGAGCAGAGGTTGACTGAAGCCAATTCAAGTGATTAAAATAGAAAATTGTTGAAGAGGGCACATACCTGCAATATTGTAATTTCTTAAATATATGTTATATAATATAGTTTTTGGTACATTAAAAATTTATGTACAAAGAGCAGCATGATGCTAAGTGTTGTGTTGCTCTATTTTGACTGATTTTTTTTAAGTTTAGCAGGATTGGATATGATTGAAAATGAATACTCATGAAGACCAGGACTTAATATGATGTGGCCATAATTAAAACACAGCCTAAAAGTGGTCTTGGGCAAATCACTCAGGCTCTCTATGACACATAATCTTCTTATGCCTCCACTGACTTTTACACAATGGAGCTAATTTTTTATCTACCTAATGAGCTAGAGACCTCATTAGTTTGAGGTATAAATTAAATAATGTAATATTAAGTACTTGGAACAGGCCTGTATATTGGTAGATCTGATCTATGTGTAGCTAAAGCAAATAAGATATTTTAAAAATTATAGAGCTAAAACTACACCTTGAAAAACAAACAGTGTGATCACTATATTTTAGAAATAAGAAAAATAAGGCCTAAACTCCAGAGAACTTAGGTAACTTGGCCAAGGACTGGAACACAGGTTTCCTATGTTCATATTCAGTATACTTTCTACTATAGCTTATTACCAAAACAAAAATTTTCCCCAAGTAAAAAAGGGACGTTTTCATCAAATGACCACATGATGGCACTAGAAACAAAAACTAGGATAAGGAAACCGCCATACAGGTAAAAATGCTGAACACACGATTTTTATGCTTCAAATCTTTTAATAATAACATATTTATACCGCTACTAAATTTCCTGTAATCAGTTTAAACATAGAGTGGCCTTTTAAGTTTTATAATCCTGTTTTTAAAAATCATGTAGTATGAGTTTTTTATCATTATACAAGTATTTCTACATTTATTATTGCCAAAGCCATCAAATGAGATCATCAGAAATGAAGTTTTCACAAATGAACAGGAACAGATGAAGTTCAGTGCAAAGTCTTTTTTTTCTTTAACAGCATGAGAATCATGACACTATATCCCTACAGACCATTTGGAAATACCATCTAAACTTCATTCATTCATTTCCATAGTCTTTACTAAAAAGCAATTAGTTTTGCATGGCAGAGTTACAATTCCATAACTTAAATTAGAAACTCAGCCAATATCCCAGTATTTTCTTCAAGATTTTATTAAGAAAGCTCAAGAATTATCTAAGCATGGGTCAAGCCCTCTGACTGTGTCTTTCATGGAAAATATGCTTAAAGGTTTATTCTAAGGTAAACTAAAATGTTCTTTATTATAAAGATATCTAAACTTGGCCCTGGAAGTAGATTTCTTTGTTATGTCATTCTTTGCTGCAAATTTCTGATAATAGCAAACTGTGTACACAGATGGTAAAGATATAGTTATCTTATACTAGATTTGTAGAACTCAATACATACAAGTATATAGTATTAGATATATGTAGATATATAACGTTAAGGCTTTGTAAGTTTCAGTAACATCTACTGACTAATAAACTTTAAGAATATGGCTTATAAAAAAAGCAAGGCTTATAAGACAAAAGTAGATACAAAATTAGAGTGACAAAAGTCATAAAATATGTATATGTCCCAACTTAATTTTATATTTAGCTACAAAGCACTTATAGATTATGTACAAATAGTTAATATTGATCACTTGAAAAGGATATGAATGTACCAAAATCTTAATAGCTATTTTCCTAAGAGGGTTGAAGGGAGTTAAAATGTACAGGGCAGAGGTGGCACTGAATCGGAAGATGGCCTTCCCTTTATTCAATACTATAAAAGTCTGTAAGATAGGAACACAACATAGAAGTGTAAAAGCATAAACCATTTGAACTCTATTGCCTACTTTCTGTTATTTGTCACAATGAATTTTCCCAGTGTTACGACTTCTGACGTGCACCATGAAGACAAACCACCATGCCTCCTCTTCCTAACCCAAGGAGGCATCCGAAGGCGTCACTTACCTTCTCTCCAGTGCTGACCTGTGGTTTCCTCACACATAAGACATTTGGCCAAGAGAATTTACTTCCTGACTATTTTAAATAGCTAGGCTAACTGAATGTCTTTGATGGGTGAATATTTCATTTCATTCTAAAAATCCCGACACTACCTTCCTTTTATAGTGATTTCAGCTTTTCCAATGGAAATATCTTGAAAATTAATCCTGTGGAATGCAAAAGTCATTCAACAAAACTAATACTTTAAAGAAATACCTGTTCTTTTATCATTTATGCTTTTAAAATAAACATCATCACTCTATTTGTAATAGGAAATAGAAACAGCCACCATCAAACCTACACTTGGGTTAGGTGGATGTAATCCAATCATTGATTTTTGGAGTCCAAGTTCCCCGGGGAGTATCTGTTGACCAAGAGTGCTAAATTCTGTATTGGGATTTCTGAGTTAGCTGACACATTGAATTCTGATCCCAACTGCCTGCCTATTTCCTCCAGTGCTTTTTTAGCACAGAGGAAAAGCTCAAAGCCCTGTAGAACCTAGGATTCATGACTGTGAATGAAACTGCATTCTACAAATTAGGTATATTTAAGAGTGATTAGCGGTATGCAGACAAAAAGCAAAGAAGCAACCTATAACAGCATATGAAGAATTCCAACTCAGTGTTTCTTAAGATGTTTACTTATAACCACTCAGAATTGGGGGTGGGGAAAGCCATTTTCTCTGTGAAGGATGCTTCATAGGAAGAGAGAACTTCACACTTTATAACTGATATTCATCCATTCTTCAAAAGTTTCATGTTTCTGCCTTAGGATGCACACCTGCAGATCCCATCATATCATGGCATGGCAAGCATGAACTTTATATTTACTTTCCACTCAGTATATTTGATAAGGGTTTCTTCTCTACACATTGTCTTCAGGCCATTAATAAAGTACTCAGCTCTTTTCCCTCTACCCTGAATGTTTTCTAAACTCAAGTAATCACTGCAAAACGTTGACCGAGTTGCTGTTTGAAAACAGTACTTCTTGGCTGGTGTGTGTAGAGTGCCCAGAACCAGGGCTGTGAGAGTCTGCTCACCCCGCTGGGGCTGGTGTCCAAGGTACTGCTGGTCTGTGACGAGACAGTGAAAGTGTTTAGAAAGTTGTAAGTCAATTTAACAAACTAATTTTGCATCTGCCAAATGCAATAATAAAAAGGTGGTGCATTTTATAGGTCTGTTTTTCAATTTTTCTAGCAATTAATTTTATTGTGTTTTAGAAGGACGGTGACCTCCTGGGCATAAGAATGTCTCTGGTTTAGAATGTTAAAAATCAAACCAAACCAAATCAAACCAAAACCATGTATACCAAGTTCATTGTAGGAGGGGAGAACAATCACCTCTATCTACCATACCTGCCCCCTTTTTTCCTGATTCATTTAATGCTCCTGTCCCTAAGTGACATTATGAGATTATCATAAAACATGAACAGACTTGTGCAGTGCAAATGCCTCTGCCTCGGGAGTACATGCGTACAAGGACACCAAAAGGTCCCAAGTGAGCTAATTCAGGACTGAGCATGGTCTGCCTTGCAAACCTACAGCATACGCTTCCTTTCTCAGAAAGTATGCCAAGCAAAACCTGATAGAAATATTGGAGGCTAAGAATGGAAGAGCCAAAAGAAATATAACCTAGCATATACATTTAAAAAATAAGAATCTCCTTATATCAAATAACATTACTAGTTAATTTAAAAATAGATACTAGCAATTCAAAAAGATATTGAGAGAGAAGTTACAATTCATAGGTGGCCTAAATCATGGGCTTAGGGTAAAGGAAATGGTGAAGGTACTGATTGTAGCTCAGTGGACAAGGACAAATCACCTGGCTCATCCTAAGGACACGGGACCATGTGCAGAAGAGATTGCCTGCGACTCTGGCTATGTGCACCTTCCAGCCCAATGGAAGAAGGAAGTGAGTGGTGAGAGGGGTGGCGAAGCTTTAGGCGAGGCTGTGGAGGCCATAAGAGGGGGTAAAAAAGGGAGAGGAAAACGCTGCCCTAAGGACTAAAATAGAAAAGAAGCAAGACTCAGAAACTGAATAGAGAGGAGCCCAAAACAGCAGTACAAAGGTCTGGAACCATTAAGGTGAATCGAATGAAATCCACTGCACCCCTGAAGCTGCTAATGCTCAAAGTCGTTTCACATAGAGGATTTAATACGTGGACACAACAGTTAAAGGCAAATAGACATAATTTTCAATTGTTCCACTGTTGGAAACTCTCACTGACTTTAGGTTTTATTCCCTTTATTTATTTATAAAATTCAAAAATGTATGAAAGATATTTATTTTTAATAATGTTTACAAGAAATATGTCCATGTTATATAGGTGCTTGTAATTTGAATTCATAATGGAATTAATAAGGTTTTACCATACACCAATGTTCATTATGTTTTAATTTTTCACAAGATATACAAACGGCCAAGGCATCCTAGCTAGAGCTCCCCAGGGAGTTGAGAATAAAAACATTACGTGAGCATTTCAGAGAATTTTCTCTGTGAGGTCTCCTCCACTTTTCACAGGTTAAAACATATATACTCTGTTTTGCTGAGTATAATGCACACTTTTTGCCCAGAGTTTTGAGGAAAAAATAAGGATGCACATTATACACGGGTAGTATGCAAAATAACTTGTATTTCTTCTTGTGTTTTGTAATTATTTGTTACATAAAATTTCTTGTACCATGATATGTTCAAAAATAAATCCTAGAATTCCTTTATAATACAAAAACCAAATATCTAAATATAAATAAAAATTAATTAAAAATTAAAACAAAAGAGTTTTTCCCTGAAAATTTGGGCCAGAAACATGGGTGTGCTTTTATATATGGCAAAATATGGCACTTATCAAAAAACTTCATAAATGTTGCTTTAAAGTACTTATGGGTTTATTTTAAACAGACTTCAAATAAAGAAGATTTATTGAGCAATTTAATACACAGAATCTTGAGTGTTACCACTTTTATTTAAGCTCCATTTAGAACTTCAAAGTTACTATTTGCAGCTCATTTGACTTCTATTTCCTCATCTCTGTATCTATCCTTAAAGTTGATTACATGTTCAAGAAGACAAATATTTCATTTATAAGTGTTAAAAATTAAGGAAAGGTACTTGACCCCGAGGACTTAGATACATGTTTCTCCAATAATGGTATTAATGGTATTGAAAAGAAAAAACAGAAGGGAACACTGTTCACTTACAAGCAGTCAAGTGATGCTAGAATTTTCAAACATATAAATAGATACTTGCCTTTGCCATTTAACAAATGAGAAAATGCTCAATGTAGGGAGAATTCAAAGATGAGCAAAGATGTTATGTACCTCAAGCTGTATAAACAAATACAGAGTGGAGGAAAAGTAGGTTTACAGTTGTGAGTGTATGAAACAGAGTTGATTCTTGTGTTATTATTTACTCATTATTAAACTATTTTCCATACAAGCAACTGTAAACTTACTTTTGCCCCACCCTGTATTATATAATGTTAATCAAAGCAAGATTTATGTCCAACTGAGTGCAATTTTTTACTTTTTCTGCTCATTTTTTTTATTGTGGTAAAGTACATAACATAAAATTTGCTGTCTTAACCATTTCTAAACATAGAGCTCAGTAGTTGTTTTTTTGTGGTGGTTGTTGTTGTTTTGCAGAATATATTGAAGGGCTTATTACAATGAAGTGTCTTGACATCCTTTAAATCTAAATTAGTTCTACAAAAATTTCATGAATACAACTCAGGATAACCTTTATTGCCTGAAGTCACTTCAGGATGAAAGAAAAAGCTCAAAATGGGTGGTGGAGGACAAAAGTCATCTAGTTGGAAACTGGCTTCTCTATACGCCAAGGCTATAGGAAATTCATGAAATAATTTCAACATGTGAATAACTTTGTGCCTGAGAACAAATTTCAAAACATATTATTGAGAATCAATTAGAAAAATAATATTCTATAAATAAAATATCACTTTAAAATGTATTTTTCAGGAACACATTCTTTCTATAGAGGGTCCGTCTTGCAGAAGTAACAAGTGTGGTTGGTAGGGCACGTGAATGGCTCCCATGAGGTGGGCAGCAATCTGAACATTTCACCCAAAATGTCACATGGTGTGCTTGAGTTTGATATCATTATGTTACAGAATTATATGCTCATGATTATGTAATAAAATATTCTTATGCAATAAAATAGGGGCATTATTTATGCGGACCCTGTATATTAGATATTGGTCAAATTTGTCATTTATCTCTTCATATATAGTCACCAAATGAAAGTAAATGTGTCGAGCCCTATATTATTATAATAATAATAATCAGCTGTTAAAATGTATGAGCATTGCAGATACTTGGGAATTAGTAGGAAACGAGTTGTAGGTCCAATTTCAATTTAATGATTTCAACATAAAGATGTGTTTTGTTTAGCACAAGATTCACACAGCTCAGTGCTACGGCTTATAGGGGAAACAAAGATAGGCAAGTCATTACTCCAAGAAGCTTTTAAGCTAGTGAATGTTCCACTATCTCTACTAATAGAATGAAGTCTAGAAGGATAAATGAAGGTTTACATAGATCAAAGCCATTTAAAACAAACATGTGACCTAAAAATCTGAACCATGTATGTGATTTTAAATATTTTAATAGCCATGCTTTAAAAAAGTAAAAACAAGCAGGTGAAATTAGTTTTGATAATCTTTTTTTAATCCAAAATTTCCTAAATGTTACCATTTAGGGATGAAATCAATGTTAAAAACATTGAAACATTTTCCATCCTTTTTATACAATCCTAAGCCTTCAGGTGTGCACTTGCCACATTTTCTGTACAAGAGCCACACCTGGCTGTGTCTGCTCTGCTGGGCAGCACAGGCCCAGACGCAAACCATTCATTGTGCCCTGAGGTCTGACTGCCTTCAGCAAGACTGCCAGGTAAAATATCATTTTTCACTTTAAGGCCAAATCAAGAAAAATAGGTAAACACCTCCAGTAGTCAACAGCTTAATAACCTGTAAAGAAACATTGGGAAAATATAAATAGGATTTGTTTTACTTATGGAGTTATTAAGAGTGCAGACTTTGGAATTGGATGCCTGGTTCAAAATCTGGCTCTGGTGCCTTCCAGCAGTGAAATTCTAGACAAGTTGCCTGACTTCCCTGTGACTCATTTGCCTGTTTTGAAAAAATATGAATAGGTGTACGTAGTTCTCAATGGTGTGATCTCAGTCCAGTAGAGATTCTTGTGCCTAGCATTCTGTACCTTTAAAAAATAGCTCAGGTGATTCTGCAATAGCAGGGCTGTGATCCTGTTTGGGTTAACTAGTGATTTTTTTAGCTGCCCAAATTATCAATAATTATGCCGTACACACGGATTAAATGGCAAAGGCTGTAAGTTACAGAGAAAGGTTCACACTGATCATGAGCAATAGAAAAATGCAGAACACACTTTTGGTATTAAAATTATGTGTTCACTTCAAAATTTAAAACAAACAATTTTCAACCTGTGTACACACTGTGTTCTAAAAATGTTATTGGACGTCAATTGTTTAGAATTTTGAACATTTTCCCATAACAGAGTACTAGGTTGGGATGCAAGGTATACCTCTACTCCCTTGATGGTGCCCTGGCTTTGGAACTAGGAGAATTCCCTGGCTCTGTCTCCTGCCAGAAGTGGAATCAGACCTTTTCCAGCTCCAGGCTGCTGGCTTAAGAAGAGGTTCCAGCAGGAAGGGGTAGAGTAAGACTCGTATGGCAGGAGGAGATGCTTCAGAGCTTTGGGTGTAAAGAACTGCATAGAAAGTCAAGAGATTCCTATTATTACATATCTCTGGGGACATTTCTCATACTGAGGAAATTCCATGGTATCCAATTCTATTTTTTCCTGTGGGCTCTTGAAATGGTCTCACCTACTTCCCTGCCTGTTTGTCGTAACCTGTGGATTCAAAGCCAAGATTTCCCTCCTTTTCTGGTTCACTAAGGGATGGAAAGTTTTCTCCCATGTGCTTTACCTGACTCTGAAGTGAGCATGCAATGTGAAAAAGACTTTTTTTTAACTCTCTTAGACTCATTCTGCTTTTCATTTTAGACTAGGGATAATCAACCTGAAAAACAACCAGTGGCATCTGTCTGCCTGGGGCCCACCGAGCTTTAATCCACAGTCTTCACCTCATTACACTTGTGGTCTTTAAGCCAGCAGTCAGAAATCAAAATGCTCCCAGAGGCTAGGTACCTGCCAATTTTTGGTATGCAAATTAGAAATCCCAAACAGGCATGGCTATGTATGTATCTGTGCGTGAGTATGTGTGTACAATCTCCAGATTTATAAATCTGAGACACTGATTCAAAGTTTTAAGCAATATTGTGTGGGTCAATGAAGTGTTGCCTGGGGGCTGTATGCCCTCCAGTCAGTTGTTTTCTTTGCTCTAAGCTCCTGCAAAGGGGAAGAGTTGGTGCCCAGAGAAGAAGCTGTAAAACTGCTGTCCCTGGCCTATAGCTGGGTTGAAGCAGTGTGGGTGTGGCCAGTGCAGGAGATAACCTCATAAGAGAGGCCAGCGGGGCTCTCACCAGCCAGGGGTGCTGATGCCTCTGCCTCTGTCTACCTCAGACAGAGGAAAAACCAAATCACAGGTGAAATGATCAAGTCTGGGGATTGAAGACTTCTCAGCTCTGCATCTTGCCCCATACTATGGCGTGGCATTACAGGCTCGGTTAACTTTCTATTGACTGGAAAAACTACTTGGAGTCCCAGTTTCAGTGCAGACTTGTGTGAGAAATTTGAGCTAATTATTTCATGTCAATTTCTGCAGCTGAAGGGAGAATAAATATAATAGTACTAACATCAGGATGGTTAGAGGATGAAGTGAAATAAAACATGTGATGCTCATAATAAATTCTAAAATGCCATGTAAATACAAGGATTAAATGATTAAAAATGTGTGTTTGTCTGGTTTTCAAATATACACACATATGAACATTTCTGTATCTGACAGCAGTGCCAGTTTGCACATTGGAACTTTCCTGTTCAACACATTTCCTCCCAAATTCCCTATTTCGAAAACAAGGCCATTGGCTTGTTCCCTCTGATACTTAAATGTCACACCTCCAAAATAGATTCTGATCCCATCCATTATTCTCCCTCTTCATTGTCAAACAACTAGACCAAGTGTCAGAAAGACTACCAATTTGATCTTTTAAAATGTAAAGTAGACCATGACGCTCCTTCACCCAAAGCCTCCTGACAATTCAGTTTGCCCTTAAGCTTCAAACTCTTTAAGACACACTAAAGGGGGCCTTCTACCTAGCCCTGGGCCAACCTCCCAACTTCACCCTGTGCCCTTCTTCCTTAGTACAGTCCAGCTACATTACATATCATCTGATAGCCTGCTTGTTCTCATTCCCTGGGAGATTCTTCTTTCTCTTCTCCTTTCTGTCCTTCAGATTCCCATGTGAATAGCATTTTTTTTAACAGAGGTGCACAACTAAAGTTTTCTGAATCTATCCTCTTTGGTAAAAAAAAAAAGGTGCTTATCATACTAGAATCCAGTAGCCAATGTAATTTTCTAATTATTTTAGAAGCTGATCCAGATCCACTGAGTCTCTAAGATTTTAATTTGAACAATATCAGGTGATGTTCCTGATGGATCAGAAATGGTGAACTGACAAGTCAGCTTTGGGTGACACTGTCCGCCTGAGAGAAAAGGAGTACAACTAGCAAAGTGACTTGAACAGAGGTTGGCGAAAGCAGTAACAGGCTGATTTAGATTCTGTCACTGGCTTTCTTTTCCACTGGTATCATTAGCCCGACTGCAGACTCAAAGTAGCAGCATGGCAATGGGCCATGGAAGCTGACAGATCAGATTTTCAATCTAGCCTCTGCTACTTAATAGCTCTGTGATCTTAGGGAAATTACTTCACCTCAGTTTCATTATTTTTAAATATAGACAAACGCTATCTGGGAAGGACATATGGGTTAAATAAGAACTGTAAATACCCTGATGCATGGTGTATAGAATACCAGCTATGGTCTTTGCCTGCCTAGCATACCTTCTTCAACAGTCCCCATCTCTTCCTTTTACAAAAACCACTGCCCCAGTGTCTGCCCTTGTGGAGCTGATGCACCGCTTCAAAACACAGGTCGATGTGTGACACTGCTCTGGCCAATGAGACCATCACAGAACCCTTGGCCATGATTGGTTCAGAGGAGGCCATGTGACCTAATTAGAACAAATTCCAGGGTGTTATTAGAGCTTTGGAGGAAAAGTGGAGTTACCGGGCTGTAGGATGTTAGTTTGGCGCTGCTGGCGGCTATTTTTGCCGTCCTGTGGGAAGTGCCAGCCTACGAATGCAGCTAGCATAGGGGAAAGGACTGTGTCCTGATCATGCTGTTTTAGGCACTAAATCCTTGAATGTTAAAACCAGATTCAGCCTACACATTTTTTTTCTTTCTTTTTTTAACTGGTTTCTGTTGCATTTTGGTCAGTTGAACTTGAACAGTTTCTTACTAATATAGCAGGTACTCAATACATACTAACCAATATTTTATCACTGATATCATAATTTTGGGATTGTTTCTAAGACAGAGGGTTAGAGGTGACCAAAAAAAAAAGGCTTAAGGAAAAAAATGATGGCTGGTGAACAGAAAGATCTGGAAGTCAACTATACTGTTTTGAATGTCAGGAAGAAAAAGGGTGACTATTAAATCTAGAGGAGTTAATATGAAAAGAAAAATTGTAAATCGGGGACTGTCCACATGTAAATTCCTTTTAATTACTATCTACTTTCTTGATTTTTTATAAATTACTTTTGCAAGAAAAATTCTCTAAACCCAATTTAAAACAAAGCAAATTACTCTCCCCTCGATATATCAGTAAAAATTTATCTAGCAATGACAGACCAGGCACAAATTTAGGAAGGGGTATGCATATTTAAAAAAAAAACAACTGATAAAGCCCTGACCAGTGTGGCTCAGTTGGTTGGAGTACTGTCCTATACACCAAAAGTTTGTAGGTTTTATCCCTTGTCAGGGTGCAAACAGGAGGCAAGACAACCAATCTGTGTTTCTCCTTCACATTTCTCTCTCTCTCTCCCTCCCTCCTTCCTTTCTCACTACAATCAATAAACATTTTAACAATGGTAAAAAGAGCAAATAAATTGTTTTTGAATGGTCCCTGAGACGATCAAGGAAAAGGTACATTTTGAAATGATACATTTCTACATTCCATAATTAACAAGCATCCATTCTCACTACAGATCTAAAATACCTCATTCTATGTCCAGCACACTGTCACACTGTCAAAAGGATATTTCCTTCCATGGTACTAGTGAATCATCTGTAATTTTAAGGAGAACATGAGAAGGGAGAAGTTTTCTGTAATAAAGAATGAGTGAAGAACTTGAATGCATAGCCAAATGGCGCAAAATAACCCTAAGCTGTGAAAGGTAACTGAAAAAAAAAGTGCATTCACAAGTTAAATGCGCCTTGCCACACAACTAAAGTAAATGACCGAGCAAAAGGAACCCCACCTAGAATGGTGTTCCGAAGTCCACTGGACCAGAGCTCATGTGGTATGTAAAATTCTGTGACAGTATTCCAGTAGTGCTATTTTATTCCTTAGTTCTCACCTTGGACTTCTAAAGACTTCAAGCATCTGAGGGTCTGGAAAGTTTCTAAAGCTTCCATGCACAAGGAATGCTCAGGAGAAGGTTGCTACTATTGCTTCAGTTAGTACTACAGTGCCACTGATCATGGATTAAACTACTTTAACAATTTTAGTAGAGTTTTTAACATTATATAATTTGCACATTTTAAACTGGGGCAAAGAAGATAAAAATATGTGGGCATATGCCATCTGGTAATACAACATTGCAGTGACATTTGCATAAGTGCACTGCCATTGTCTTTGTAGAAGATCACAGAGAACTTAGTGTCGTTTCTATTCCTTATACACAAATGCCACATATATCTGTTTGATATATATATATACACATTCCTTACATATATACTTTAATCTGAAGTATAACAAAAAGAACAGATTCTGCAACCATTTTTATAGCAGTCTTGCTGTGTTTATTCTATATATTATTAAGAAAGAAACTTGAGGCTTTTTATGTAGGTAAAAATAACTAATTAATAATTATACTTGATTAAAGCCTTAGGGAAGTCGCTAGCCTAACTGATGTTGGCATATTCCAGCTCACTCAGGCAATACAACCCACATCCTCAATATCAGTAATAGTGGGGTATCTCATTCTAAGAAGTGTTTTCTCCAGTGACATTGCCACCATTAGGCCCTACAGCTATGCTGGAGTGCGGTACATGTGTACTGCCCTGTTTTAACGAAGATCGCCCTGCCAATCTCACATACTTGAGTCACTAAAATAAAATTAGCCATCAATTATGAAAAGAAAAATTTATTATTTTTAGGTTATTTTTTTCTAAGAATTTCAACTTTAATCAGAGCAAACTGATTCAGAATTTAAGACTATTCCTTCAAAATGAGATACTCTAATTACAAAAGAAAATTTAAGACTAGAAAACTGTATACAGACAACTCCAGAAAGTTTTAAAACATGATAATGCAAAAGAATGAAATTTTAAGCACATAGTTCACTCAGGTGTCTTAAGCATGCCGTATTAGTTCTGAAGGACTTCAATCCTGCAAAAAGTTCCATTTGCATTGCTGTTGAATGACTTACGTTTGAAGACTCCTTTGATGTCAGCTGAATGTGAAAGCAATGGATGTGCCTTACCTTGGGGAAAACTTCCTGATAACAATATTTTTTCTTATCGGGTTGTTCTACTTGCACACTATGATTTGCTCCAAAATCCCAACGTGTTTTTCCTTTCTCACACAATGTGCATTTGAAGATAAGGATAGAAGATGTTAATAGCAAGTTTGAATGTGAACCTAACAAAGTTTATAAAGCTTGTGTCAGCACAAGAATCTGGCTGACTAGTCACTCTATCAGAGTTGGTCTCCAGCACTGTATTAAGGACTGTCTTTTAAATATTAAAAGGGTCTCCATAAGTCTGCTTTCCATCTGCCTTTACATCCCTTGTTATCATTCATTATGAACCAATCGTTTTGTTTTGGTAAATTTTCTCAAGATAACAACTTTTATTAGTCTTCAGACTCTTTAAAGGAAAAGATTGATTAGATAATCTGATTTTCACATGAAGAATCATTGTTCTTATCAACATGCATTAGTTTGGTCTTCCTCAAAGCATTCATTTACTGTTTCACAAATAAGGGCATAGCAAATAAGGGATGCTAAATTCCAGTTGTTTGATGAAGACTCTAGTGGCTTTGACAATCTTTAGAAGGTGATTACTACTGGAGAGACGGAGACTGGGTGCTTGGGAGTAGCAAAAGGCCTCGTGAGGATGGAGCCTCTACTCCATTATAAGAGCAGTCTTTGAACAGACTGATTATGCCCAATATGTACCAATAAACTAACATACCCCATGGGGTGAATGAGTTTCTGTCTAGAACACAGCAGAGTCATTACTTCAGTACTGAAGTAATTTTAAATAAATTGCAATATTTAAATGACTTGACTGTCTGCATTTTTGCTTTCCTTATACAAATCAACCCCTGACAGTTTGCCTCATTTGACCTTTAGCATTTCAAACAGTATATTCAATTGTATTCCAAAGGACAATTTAATGATAAGTGCAACTTTTTTCATTACTTGAAAGGCAGTTATGAAATGGAGAATCTCTTATCTACTAAGATTTGGCAATATTATGTTACAAGTAATGTTCAATAAAGAAAAATGAAATCTTTGCAAAATGATATTTTTTTTTACTGTAAAGTGGGCAAAACAGTTTTTAAAAAGGGAAAGTGTGTTATACTTAAACTAGCTGTATCTTGAAAGTTAAAAGAAAAAAGAAAAACTAAACATAGCACTAGTCATCCTACTGTGAGGTTTTTCTCTCTGAAACTATAGTAAAACTGCCTCAAATGCACATATCAAAATTGCCAGACTTAGGCATTTGACAAGGACTCACTTCATGCTGTCAAGAACTGTGCCAGCAACAGAAGAGTCTAGGGTATTTTAAGGCTTACATCCAACTACACTACTTCATTTTCTTAGTTAAAACCTTTGTGTTGTATCCTTTCACCAAGAGTTCAAAAATGTACTGTCAGATGAAAGGATAATAAAATGTTTCACCTTAACTAAAATTCGATCTAAAATTAATACAGTAATATTTTTTTATTTTAACTTTTCTGTAGGCTTTTCTTCTTGTTTTTGTGAAATCGATTTTGTGAAATCGTGGTTTAATGAAAAGTTGGGTGCTTAATACAAGGTATTCATTTCGAGCACACACAGAGAAGATGCAGGCATTAAAATTTCATTTATATGTTCTTCTGAATACTATAGTTTCATTAATTCTTACCAATATAAATATATTCTTACCAAAAAATTGAATATTTTTTTCAAATTGGGGTTTATATAGAAACATTCCAGAAATTAACTGATTCATTTATATTATGTAATATAAAATTGAAAACCCTCGTGGCATCAAATTTTGTTACATAATAAATTAATAATGATATTTTTGAAGTCTTCATAAACTGTAATTTTCAAGTGCAGAAAGCATACAAAATTTTATAGTAAACACATTCTCTGGGGAAAATGTTTTAATTCATTAAATTAACTGCCTATAACTTAAATTTGTTATTAGGTATCTGTCATGGTGTACTTGGGACAGCCCCACCTGTTATAATATAATCAATTCACTTTTCATGTATTTGAATAAACACATGTGAATATGTTTTATTTCTTAAACAGAAGGATACTTAAGACTGTGCTAATTCAACCTGTGTTGGTGCTATAAGTGTCCAAGGTATGCAGTAGGAAATTATCAGCAAAGTATGCCTGGTAAAAAAACACTCACTTTTTTATTGATATAGTACGGGTCCAGGTCCTCCAGCGGCTCCGACACCATCCCTGGGGGGATGTCTCCATAAATAAATGGAAGGTTCTTTCCAGCTTCCAAGTCACTATTTGGCTTTGGGCCATTTTCGTCATCATCTTTCTTGTCTGGTTTGGGATTCTTAGCCTTTTCTTCTGCAATGCGCCTTTCAATAGCCGCAAGAGATTCTCTGGTAAAGAAGTTGAAGCTGTCAGGTCCTGGTGGTACAAGCACTGTTTGCTCCATCTTGTCATCCTGCACATTTTAATCACCATTTACTCTTCATATGAAAGTCCTGAAAAACAAAGAATGCTGACATTTTAAGGTGATTAAGAGTATTTCAATATTAGAGTATTGAAATTTTTGTGTCTAATTAAATTGAAATGTAGTAAGAACATTTAGTATTGGATATACCCTTTTAACAAAAATTTTAAGTGCCTAAGACAGTACTGTTAACTATAGGACAAAATTATACAGCAGATCTTTAGCACTTATTCCAGTTACTTCATGAATTAAAAAAGCCCACCAATTTGTTTTAAGCGACAACTTTTCTTCAGCAAACCCTGACTGCGTGAGAGTCCTTGATATAACACGGGAACAGACGCAGATCTGAAAAGCAGTGGCTCCCTGCTTCTCCCTCCCCCAGGCCCTGGCAACTACCTCTCTACTTTCTGCTTCTGTGAGTTTGGCTTGACAGACGTGCTATCCATCTAGGATTTTGTTAAGTGTACCAGCCATGTTTAATCATTCTTGTGCTTTGCAGATACAGGAACTGTGCCATAAGTTAAGAAAGTGGTTCAAGTCTTGTCTTAATTAAAGTACATTAGGCTAAATACCACCATGTCCCTAATGGGCTGTTCACTCTGTGAGACAAGCAGATGAGGATGGAGCCCCATGGAGACAAGGATTAGCTCATCAAGAGGATGGAATGAAATGGGATTCATCTCTAAAGGATACAAAATCCAACCCTCTAGACCCCACTAGTGGCTCCTGGCCCAGGGGGTCAGGAGAGTTTGCTGCAGCCAGATTTAATGATCAGTCAAATAGCCATTGCTGTCGTGATTGGGTCTTCATCTATTCTGAGTTTGAGACAACCAGAACTGTGCTCATGTCATTACCCATACTGAGGCTGGCTTACTTGAACACATACAGAAAGAGACAACTCAACACTGAACAAATGTCATTGATATAACTGAGAATGAAAGACTAGACCAGAAAGAAATGACCAGATTGAGTCATGGTAGAAGAAGGCAGCCAAAGATTCAGGAGATGGCAGGATTCTCCTATTTCAGGAAAAAATAACTAGAAAGAAGACAGGATACCACAAGCTCAATAGGAACTACACTGTTTTTTTTTTTTTAACTAAAGCAATAATAATATTCTTGCTGATACTATAGTCCTATAGTGCTAAACATATTATGAGAACCTGAGGTGAAACTCTCAACTCCAGATAGCAGAGTCAGACCTGATGTGATGCCAGAGGCCAAATCCCAAATGTATTGTTTTCAGGCATATTTAATATGAGCTCAAATTTCATAGATATTACTGAGCCAAAACTTCCCAGAGCCTAAGCTACTGCTTGGACACAAGATTTTTTTTTTGGACACTGCATTAACTCATTAAGGTCAGCAAGCTACGATCCAGTTAATTGCATCTTTGGTATATATGAATTGCAATAATAAAATTGCAGCTATAATTATTCTGTGAAGAGTCCTTTAGGGACCTCAAATTTCACTGAAGGAGGCTTCCATTGTTGTGAGGTTTGTGACCATATTTTTCAGTGGGTGACAAGAAAGAAGAGGGAATCAACATTTTTATGTTCAGTTTATTGAGTTACCTAACAAACCTTTCAGAGCTTCTTACAATCTACCTGTAATCAGTGAAAGAATACAAATAATTACATTAGTAAATTTAAATCAAAGGAAACTCTTCTTCTCCAATAAGACATAAAGAAAATAAGGCATTTACTTATTTGGAAATAAAACTTTATGGATAACAAACTGGTGCATTTTTCTCACAAGGAAGGTATTATGGCAGAGATGTATGTATGATTTTTATTTTTAACTAATTAATTTTTGATAGAAAAAATGTATAAATGATATAACTTCAAACCATTTAACAAAAATACAGTGTAAATTCTCCCCCCTATCTTGTTGTCCAGAACTCAATTCCGGTTCTCATTTTTTTTTTTTCTAAAATTGTAATAGGTGTACACATCACATGAGTACACACACACATATTCTATTTAAAAACGCACACACAGTATCTTACTATAGAAACTGGATTGCACTCTGCATTTTTCACTTAAATGTATTAGAGTTCATTCCTTTTCAGTTTTTATAGTTTCAACTCTTCCTCTTTATTGGCTACATACTTTTTCATTGTTTGTATGTACCAGAATTTATTGAATCAATCCCCCATCATGGGTATTCAGGTTGTTTCCAATCTTTTGCTATTCAAACTAAAACTACAATGAATATATTTTATACACACTTTAACATATATGTAGATTTATTTGTGGTATTAATTTCTAAAGGTTAACTTAGGTGTACAAAAGGTGAATCTTTAATTTTGATGTACTTTCATAATTACTGTCTGTGAAGCTGGCACATTGATTCTCTTGACAGCAAAGTAACATGGTGCCTGTTCATCTCCATCCACACCATCTAATGTTAACACAGTTTCAACACTGCCAATCTGATTGGGACAAAAATGAACTTTTATCATGGTCTTAATTTGCACTTGTTTTATTGTGAGAAAAGCTGAACTGTTTTTCTCATCTGCTTAAGAGCTACATTTTCTTTCTGTGACTGCCCATTTGAGGAACAACCCATGTTTTCTTTTTCTTTTTTAATCTGTAGACCTTTTTAGATATGACATGAACCGCACAATTTTGTGATATGGGACATTTTTAAAGTCTATATATTCTTTAGCTTTATGATGTTTTTGATTTTAATTTTTTAAAGATTTTATTTGTTTATCTGTAGAGGAGAAGGGAAGGAGAGAGGGAGAGAAATATCAATGTATGGTTGCCTCTTGTGCATCCCCTGCTGGGAACTGGCCTGTAACCCAGGCATGTGCCCCAACTGGGAATTGAACTGTGATCTTTTGGTTCACAGACCCGCACTCCATCCACTGAGCTACACCAGCCAGGGCAGATTTAAAATTTTTAATAAAAAATTTCAGAATGCTAGTGTGATGATGATCTTACCCTAATTCTTTTGCTTCTAGATTTTGTGTCATGCTTAGAAAAGCACCCACATCCCTGGAGATGCTAGAGGATCATATCATATATAGAGTTTTCTTAAACTTTTAACACTGTTATGGCTTAATTTTAGAAAATTAATTGTGTAATCTATTTGGAATTTGTTTTCTCTACTGAGGTAGAGATCCGTTTTTTCCAGTAGTTTCAGTATTTTTTATTGAATAAATAACTTTTCTCCACCAATACATAATGCTACCTTTATAGTACGTTACAAATGTGAATATATTGATTTATATGAACCCTAAAGTCATTAACACACTTTACAAAGTAATCCCAGATGTATTTTCATTAAAGATAAGAATCAACACTATTCTTAAAATTTTTCTAGAGGTACAAATCAATACAATTAGATATGAGCAATAATTGCTTTTTAAATGTAAGAATAAAGGAAGTAAATTGATAATTACTTGCATATATAGAATTATATGACAATAAAATTCAATAGAAACATTGGAAAAATACCTACAAGCAGTAAGGCAATCAAGTTGTATAAGTTGAAAAGTAACATAAAAAACTGAATAGTACTTTATAGGAACAAGACATATTTAAAAATACAGTCGAAGAAAAATAGAAACTTTCTCACTAAGATTGGAAACAAAGAAAGGATGTACCTCTCACCACTCCTTTCCAACATCATCCAGGCAGTCCTGGCTAATATAATGAGGCAAGAAAAGGTATACATATTGAGAAGGATAAAATAAAAGTGTGTTTATAGCTGATGACATAATTGTCTATGTAGAAAATCCAAAAGAATGAGCAAAAAAATTCATAGACTAATATTCATTTATAGCAAGATTGCATGATACAATGTTAATAGACAAAAGTCAACCACTTTCCTATATACAAACAATGAACATGGAATTTGAAATTTAAAAAATCATTTATATTACCCTACAAAATGAAAAAGGCATAAATATAACCAATTATGTGCAAGGTCAATATGAGGAAAACTATAAAACTAATTTAAAAAATCAAAGAAGAACTATACAAATGGAGAAATACTTCTTGCTTAATATTATTGACATGTGAGATCTTTCCAACTTGGTATCTATTGGTCTACTGACCTATAGATCAATGCAATCTCAATGAACATTCCTGCAAGTTATTTTGTGAACATCAACAAACTGATTCTAAAGTTTATGTGGAAAGATGAATAACCAAGAAAGAAAGCTTTATGACCTACACTACCCCACTTCAAGACTTACTATAAAACTGCAGTAATGCCATGGCTGGTGTGCTTCAGCTGGTTGGAGTGGTAAACCAAAAGGCCTGGGTTTGATGCCCTGGGTCAGGGCACATGTCTAGATTGTGGGTTCCATTCTCAGTCAGGGCACAGACAAGAAGCAACTGATTGATGTTTTTCTCCCACATTAATCTTTCTCTTCCTGTCTCTCTCCTCCCTTCCCCACTCTCTAAAATCTATAAACATGACCTCAGGTAAGGATTAAAAAATACATGTATATACACAAATAATTTTTTTAAAAACCACAATAATTAAGACAGTGCAGTATTAGCAAATTAATATACAAACAGAGCAACAGAACAGACTAAAGAGACCAGAAATAGACCCACATAAATATAGTCAACTGATCTTTGACAAAGGAACAGAGTCAACACAATAGAGCAAACAGTCTTTTCCAACAAGTAGCTGAACAAACTGGACCTCCACACACACACACAAATCTAGACACAGAACCTACTCCCTTCACAAAAATTACCTCAGAATTGATCACAGACCTAAACGTAAAGTGTAAAACTATAGAATTCCCAAGAACACAAATTAGGATAACATTTAGATGATCTTTGGCAAGAACACAAATTAGGATAACATTTAGATGATCTTTGGCAATGACTGTTAAATAAACACTGAGAGCACAATCCATTAAAGGAATACTCGGTAAGCAAGATTTAATGAAAATTAAAAACACCTGCTCAGTGAAAGACACTATCAAGTAAGTAAAAAGACAATCCACAGAAAATATTTGCAAAAGCAAAGCTGATAAAGGACTCTTGCCTGGCTAGTATCGTTGGTTAGAGTATCGTCCTGATATGCCAAGGTTGGGGCTTCCATCTCTAGCCAGGGCACATACAAGAAACAATGAATGTGCATAAATAAGTGAAACAATAACTCAATGTTTATCTCTTCTTCTCTAAAATAATTTTTTAAAAAAGAATTATTAAACTCAACAATAAGAAAACAAGTATCTTGATTTAAAAATGAGCCAAAGCCCTTAAGAGATACCTCATTAAAGAAGACATACAGATGGTAAATAAGTATATGAAAAGATGTTCCACATCATATGTCATCAAGGAAATGCAAATTAAAACAACAATGAGAGACCACTACACACCAAATAGAATGGCCAAAATCCAGAACAGTGACAACATCACTTGCTGGCAAGGATGTGGCAGAACAGGGACTCTGATTCATTGCTACTGGGAATGCAATACAGTCACTGAATGGTACAGCCAATTTGGAAGACAGTTTGGCAATTTCTCACAAAATAAAATTTACTCTTACCAACAATCCAGCAATTGCCACCCTTGGTATTTACCAAAGTGAGTTGAAAACTTATGTCCACACAGAAACCTGCACATGGATGTTTGTAAGTTTTATTCCTAATTGCGAAAATTGTAAGCAACCAAGGTGTGCTCTGAGATAAATGGATCAGCAAACTGAGTACATACAGGCAATGGAATATTATTTAGTGCTAAAAAGAAATGAGTAATCAAGCCATGAGAAGACACGGAGGGACCTTAAATGAACATTACTAAGTGAAAGAAGCCAATCAAACTGAAAGCCTACTTACTGTCTGATTCCAACTATATGACATTCTGAAAAAGGCAGAACTATGGAGACAGTAAAAAGATCCGTAAAAAAAAACATGAACAGTGAAAGGACAACAAACTTACAGTTATTAACGACTACACCTAAAACAAAAGCAAACTAAAAGGACAGCTAGATCAGGAGTGGAAACATAGAAATGAAGATCTCAAGGAGGGTTAGCAACAGGGAAGTGGGAGGAGGAGAAGGGGGGAGAAAGGTACAGAAAATAAGTAGCATAGACAGTAGATAGAAAATAGATGGGGGGGGGCAAGAATAGTATGGGAAATGTAGAATCTAAAGAACTTGAGACACATGGTCATAAACTAAAGGGGGGTAATGGTGGGGACTGAAGGGGGGGAATGAAGGGGGGTAATAGAACAACTGTAACAGCATAATCAATAAAAAATAAATTAAAAGAAAAAAAAAGATCCATGATTGCCAGAGATTGGGGTGAGGGAAGGAAGAATAGGTAAAGCACAGAGGATTTTTAGCGCAGTGAAAGTTTTCTGTGTGATACTATAGTGGTGGGTATGTGTCATTATACATTCGCCCAAACCTAACAAATGCTCAATACCAGGAGTGGACTTTGAGTGATGATGTATTAGCATAGTTTCATCAGTCTAACAAATGTACCATTCTGGCATGCACTGTTGATGGTGGACTGTGCTTTTGTAGGGGCTGGGCATACATAGAAACTGTGTAATTCCTACTTAGTTTGCTGGGAACCTAAAAAAAGTCGATTTTTTAAAATGCTTGCCTGAGGATACATTTATTGATTTTGGAGGGGAAGATGGCACATGGGAGAGGGAACTATCAGGCAGTCACCTCCCATATGTACCCCAACCTGGGACCAAAGCTGCAACCTAGGTATGTACCCTGGCCAGTATTGAACCCACAACCTTACAGTGTCCAACCAACCCAGCCACACTGGCCTGGGCTAAAAATATCTATTTAAAAGGGGAAAATGCAATTGATGAAAATTTCATGAATAAAATGTAAGATGTTTTTAAAGTTTTGAGTAAACTGAAAAAAAAAACATAAATGGATGAAAAGGCATATACTGTTTTAAGATAGAAATACAATCTAATAAAGATAAGAAATTCCCCTGAATTAGTGAACAGTTTAGATGCAGCCCCCACAAAAATAAGAAAATTTTAGAGCTATACAAACATATTTGAAACTACTTTATGTGGAAAATTAAACAAACAAAAATAACCAGAAAATTCTTAAAATCTGGTTTCAAATTCCTTTTTATTATAGAAGCTGTGTAAGTCAAAGTGTTTAAAATTTCCAAATGATAGATTTCTCCCCACTAATTTGTTTATTTATATTTAGTTTCATTGCATTATAATCCAATAATGTAGTTTATACCATTTTTGTTTCTTGGAATTTATTGATGTTTCTCTTTTGTCCTGATTGAAATTGTTTTTTTAAATGACTTTTTCAGAACACAGAAAAAGAAGCTTCTTCTTTGTTTTAAAGATACAGAATTCAATATATCTCAACTCAACTTACCTTCTCTCTTATCTTACTCAGACCTCCTATATCTGTACCTATTTTTGTTCTACTTAATCTATTATGAGTTAAAAGAGGTAAATTAAAGTCTATATTTAATGTGTTTCTATTTATTTTTATAGGTCCTATAATTTGTGTCCTGTGAATTTTAATAATATGTTATTTAGAGTTATTTTAGATATTGCTTACGGTCAGGTCTTTGGCAAGAACTAAACCCTTTACTGCTGCATGTAGCTCTCTTAGTGCTTTAATTTCTTTCCTCCAAAGACAACTTGCTACCATAAAATGACTCCTACCTTCTCATTTGCATTTATCTCGTATGTTTTTGTCCATCCATTTGGCTTCATCCTTTCTATTTTACTGCTTTAGTGCATTCCTATATATGTACATATACCCATATATATTCAGAATTTATATACAGCCATATTTAAAATATATATAACAATTGTGGCCAATCTGTGCCTTTCAAAGGGAGTGCACATTGGAGATCACTGTCCATGAAGTTGTGCAGATGGAACTGAAATACTTTACTAAAAGCCTTCCTATTCTCCAGAAATAGTTCATTTGAGAAAGCCTTCTATGCACATCTTCCTAATCACTGGCTATCTAAGCCAACTGGTAGAGTGAATAAGATAAAGTAAAAAATAAATATGATAAATAAGATATGTAGAAGAATTTTACACTGGCAGACATGCTCATTTCAAATACAAGTATATAAAATGGTAAGTTAATTCAGACACTGGAATTACATTTATATGTGAGCAATTTAATCCATATTATAATGATACCATACTAATGTTAATGAAAGTGTTTCTTCAACTCTGAGTACACCTTATATTCAAATAGTTTTAAAAATAAATCTTATATTATATTACATATAGGAATAAAAAATTAAAAATAATAACTGTTTCACAAGTTTACTTATGGAATACCTAAAAACTGTCAAATAATTATTTTTCAGTAACATTATAGAAAAATTCTAAATTATATTTGAAATCTGTACATATTTTGCTGAAAACTACAGAAATAAATCACAAATTTTCCATCTACACCTAAAAGGGAATCCCACTCTTTAGTGTAAAAATTTATAATTGAATGCATTGAATGGTCCTAATTTATGAAACTATATCTCATTCGATGTGGGAGAGAGGAATCTGACAGAATCTGCAGTTTTGGCATACACCTTTCTCTTTACATAAGAACTAGCTTTTAAATATGTATTTTGGTTGACAGAGGAGCCCTGGTCTCTTTCAAAAGAGATAAGATAACACAACTTGCTTGGTGAGAGAAGACTTCAGAGATGACATATTTTAATGATGAATAATAACAAGCATAGATAAAATATAAAAGAAAACAGAGAAAAAGACACACACACACACACACACACACACACACAAACACAAAGTAACCATGGCTAGAAACAAAAAAAATAACAGGAAGTATATGTTAACAGTTAGGACAGCAAATCTGAAAGATTAGAAAAAACACTGGGTGTAGTGTACTAGACAGTAGATAAATGGAAGAAAAAAATTTTTAGGAAGACAAACAAAACTAAAGTTGAAGTGAATTATATAAGAACTCCTAAAGAAAAAAAGCCAAAAGAAAATAAACAGAAGCCAAAGGCTGTGGGAAAATAGGCTATAAAAAAGCAAAATAGAATTTGTGAGTGGAAAGAAATAACAATAGTGTGGCCAATGCTAATTAGTGTGGGTGAAAGAAAAGAATAAGTGTGGAAAATTAACTGGAATGTACAAATAGTAACTGAAAGAATCAATACAATCTGTTGATATCAAACTGATATAAGAAAGGAGTAGCTAAATCAGTAGAGTTAGAATGATGTTTTAGTTATACTATACATCCTTGGAAGGGCTCTGTAAGATCAAAAAGTTACTAATGATAATATTCTGACTATTTCTAACATTTCCCAATTCCTTATATATATTATTATAATAAATGTAATACTCTGGATGTGTTTTTTTTTTGCTTCTGGATATTTCATAGCCCCCTTTTTCAGAGATTATACATGTATTGCATGTTGGACTTGAGAAAGCATCTAGCACAGCCAGAGGACTTTGTTCTCGGGTGGCCAGGAAAACAATACGTTTTCAGTTATCTTCGTAGTGCAGATGGAGATGCTTCATTTAACCTACATTTAACTCAGAGGTCTCACAGTTCAGGCTGCTTTGGGCATCTGTCATTTTCCACCCAAACAGAAATATCTGTAATAGCTTAGAATGGAGCATCTCATTTTCACTGTAGCATTTTGCGCAAAAGTCTTAATCTTATAATGTTTCTGTACTTGAAGAAATTCTACCTTTTATGTTAATTACTATGCTATGTCTTTGAGGAGCATATCGGCCATGACCACTCAGGCCTGGGTAGGTTGGTCTGCCTAACTCTGGAGTTTGGTTAACAGCCCCTGTGGGTTTTCACACAAGCCACGCTCCCCAAACCTACTTCTGTGAAGTTATAAGATGTTACTTATCTGTCTTAGTCCTCTGTTTTATTTTGGTCTGTGTTCAGAATCCATGTGAGAAGGCAGGAGGGATTCTCTCCTTCTTAAGAGACTTGCAACATCCTAAACTTTGCATTCTGATGCTTTGTGGATTTAGGAGGCCAATAACATTTCTTAGTTACTTTTCATGTTTTTTTTGGCTTTGTTTTGTTTAACAATGTCTTCAAATTCCATGTTGTTTTGAAAGTCTAAAAATAATTCCATTTTCTATCCCCCTCCTCCAACAATGCTGAGACAATTCTCTTATCTTTTCTTTCTTTTAAATTTGTTATTGTTGTTCAATTACAGTTGTTCCCATTCCCCCCATTACTCTCCCCTGCCCTGCCCAAACCCCTTCTCCCACATTCAGTCCTCCCCTCACCCTCTTGTCCTTGTCCATGGGTCCTTTATACACGTTCCTTGATTTGCCCCTTCCCCTCTTTTCCCCTGTTATCCCCTCTCACTTCCCCTCTGGTCACTGTCAGTTTGTTCTTTATTTCCATGTCTCTGGTTCTATTTTGATCATTTGTTTGCAATTCTCTTGTCTTTTCATTCAAGCTTCAACTGTTGTCATTACGACCCATTAAGATAATTGTTCTTATTTTTGGCCTTATTGACCCTGCAAGAAATTTATAAGGAAAAAAAATAATTGACTAGTTCATAAGTAAACTAAATATACTGTCTTAGGTTGTCACAGATTGTGACTTTTAAGTGTGTCCTTACTGACAAGAGTATGTAATGTAAGAGTATTCTGATACAGATGTGAGACCGGCCATGAGAGTTTTCAACACAGGCTTTCAGCAACAGAAGACTTAGTCTGCCTCAGCCTCTGAACTTCTGAAATGTTAAGTGGATTACTTCAAGAAAATCAAAGTAAATCATAAAATCAAAAAGGCAAACACTGAAAGAAAAGTAATATATCATCTAATCCATTACACTTGTTTAATAGAAAACAAAGCGAACCAAACAAAGTAAATTTGACATTTCTTTGTTTAGAATCTGTGCACTTCCTACTTCCCGAATAAATATGTGATTTGTCTAGTGCCACACAGCTCATTAACGGTCAAAGTGGAATCAGAACTTTTATTTCCTAATTCCCAAACCAGTACTTTCCAGTTTCTAATAATTCTGAAAGATTTTTTAAATTGTTAAATGATTTTAAATAAAATGTACACAAATATAACACAAATAACCATATTAAATTAGTATTCACTCAATGAATTATATTCCTGGGAGAAACACAAAGCAAATCTAGTAAATGAAATATTTTGGCAGAAATAGAGACTATCTTTAAACATCCGAATAAAGAATCCCTAGTTACTAGTTCCAAAGAACCTATGCACCCCTATGTTCATAGCAGCACCGTATACAATAGCCAAGTGATGGAAACAGCCTGAGGGCCCATCAGTAAATGAGTGGATCAAAAAACTGTGGTACCTTTACATAAAGGAATACTATGCAGCAGAAAGAAAGAAGGAATTCCTACCCTTTGCAACAGCACAGATGGTACTAGAGAGTATTATGTTAAGTGAAATAAGCCAGTTGGTGAAAGACAAATAGCATATGATCTCACCTATAAGAGGAACCTCATGAACAAAATAAACTAACAAACTAGCACCACATGGGACAGGCTGAAAGTGACCAGAGGGGAGGTGCGTGGGGAATAATGGTGGAACACAGGGGAAGGGACTAGTCAAATGTAGGGGACTGGTTTGTTTCAGTCTGGCAAATGTGACTCAGCTCTGTATGGAAAACTTACAGAAGCGAAGTGGTGGGCAGGAGCCAGACCTTCAAACCGACTTTTCCTGTGGGAATCAGGCCTAGAAAATGCATACAGACTGCTATGGCTTGCTCTTGCTAAAACTCCATCACCCTGGTCTAAAACAACAAATGTGTATTGTCTATTTTCAAGGTAACTTCCAAAGCCTGTATGAGTTCTCCCAAAGACAGAGCTAATGAGCTCATCGCCATTCCCCTCTGCATGTTATTTTCATTCCCTTCATTGTACCTAAAATGTAGACAATAATACTCTGCGTAAGAGATAATAAATCTTTCTCTGATGTAAGACCCGAGAAAAACAATAAAAGCCTATCTAGGCAAGGGTCAGGGCTCCCTCTTGAGGGAGTGACCGAGGCATCCATAGGCCCTCTCCCCTTGAGAGAGTAGCCATGCTGTTCCCTTTTTCTTCACAGGATTGTTGTAGCCTGTGCATTCATTCTTGTCGTGCAGTCACAACAGGCAAACTCTGTTGGCTAGAGTCTGCCATAGTTAAAGAATGTGTATGAATGACCCATGCACATGAACAGCATTGTGTGAACTGACTGTGAGATGGGTGGGGGAGGGCAAAGGAGGGAAAAGTTGGACAACTGTACTGGAATAACAATTTAAAAAATAAAAAAATTAAATAATACCAACAGTTGCACTCTGATAAGAAATAACACCTGAATAACAGGAGACAAAAAATGCTCATAATATTTAAATTTAGAAATTGTGCTGGTTTGAAACCTGATAAACTATATTCCCACAGTTTATAGTTCACTTCTAAAACTTTTAAAAGTTTTGCTAAACCTGGTTATTTCTAGTTAACAACTGAGCAGCTCACTTTACCTAATACAGCCACCCCAATTTAATCTTCCCCAAATTTCCTACAAATTTCCCTTAATCTCTCCCCCAAATTTCCAACACTAAAGTTGTAACATGATCATACAATATTCATGTATCTTCACCACTTTATATCATATAATTTGAGGTGGGGAAAATTCATATATCTGACATTCTATCTTTAAAAGGGTTTGATTTTCATGCTGAGGAGAAAAAAGACTCCTGCCAGAATGGATGCCAGCTCCTTGTAAAGTCCCTTTACTATCCTGGGGACATAAACCATCTGGGGACAGCAATTCGTGGAGAAGCGTTTGAGTTGATTTTGTGGTTTTTCTGCCACCCACTTTACAAAAGACTGTGACTGCCAATAATAATAAAAATAACTAGGTACAATGCTATTCTTACAGTAGTGATCTCACATAACTCTTTTTTAATACCCAAGAAAAGAATTGCTTTACATAGATTTTCACAAGCTTGAGAAATATTGTTTTATAAATTTCTTTCTAGAAATAATTTAGTTTGGTATGTTTATGTTAAAGTTTTTTATTTCATTTAGTTTTTAATACTATCCATATTTAGTATAATAATTAGGGATTAACTAAACAACATACTTCACAAGCGTATTTAAAACATTTACATTATTAACTGCATTACCCAACTCTAAATTTCCATACTATATGCAGATTACACTTAAAATAGGACCACATATCTAACATATATCTATATCTACATTTCTGTATTTTAAAGGCATTTTCAGGACATCCTAATAATAAACTATGAACTACAACATTCATTCAATTCGCTACTGCCTTTGCCAATCTAATATCAATAAACTACTTTGTTCTAATTGAATACACAATTAATTACTCTGCTGAATAGATGGTCTATGCTTCAGATACTAATGCAAAATTAACACAAAGAATATGATAAAATGAACTGTATGGTAAAATAAAACACTGCCTTCTAGGCATGTTTGGAATCAAGAAATAAGTAACACATCACTTTTTTTACTAATAAAATTGTGCAATTTAGGGCATGATTTTGCCTCACTGTATAAGTATTGAATTAAATGTTTAGAAAAACAAAATAGAATCTAATGTTCCAGTCATATCAGTTGAAGTTAACTTTGAATATGATACTAGTTTGGAAAAATATTTCAGGTAGTATTTGATGAATTTAAAAAATAAATAGAGTACGCAGTCAGTTCCATAATGTGCCTGACCATGCATCTGGTGTTGCAGCCCACGGGCTTATACTCTTGCTTCATGCAGAACTTTCCTACACAAATGTAGTCATTTTTCAAAACAATTAATTTATTGATTTCTTCTTTAGGCAGAGAAGTGGGTGAGGGGAGAGAGAGAGAGAGACTTAAGTTTGTTCTTCAACTTATTCATGCATTCATTGGTTGATTCATGTGTGGGCCCCGACTGGGGATCAAACCAGTGACCTGGGCATATTGGGACTATACCCAACTACCTGGGGCCACAAACTTAGTTATCATAGATATTATCATGTCTTTAACCCTATTTGTTTTTTGATCTATGGTAAATTTTGTTTGGCAAAGTAATTCATTGGGTCCAATCTTATGCGCAATTCCAATTTTCAGATTATGCCTTTATTACAACATCGGTTTGTATCTCAAACTCCAAAAACCAGTCAGCCCAGTAAGACATCTTAAACCTAACATATTTAGAAGTAAAAATGATGCTTTGACAGTATGAAGTACTAAGATGTACATGCCTTCACTTAAACTGAGAGCCATAGCCATTAGAAAGTCATTATGCCGCTGCATAGTTTACTGCAATATAAATTTGTGCATGCTCTTTTTATATTTTTTCCTTTATCAGTTGAAGCAATTTGAATTCTTGGGTCTTTAATATCTCAGGAATTTTAGTAGAGCAGTAAAGGGAAGCTGGTTACAGTCTATGCTTCTCTCTTAGTAAAATCTTAAATGTAGTAGAGATATGATGGTAGAGTTTCCGGAGAAGGGGAGACTGGGGATAGAGCTGCAATGGCTAAGTAGTGAGGGTCTGTAGATGGGGAGGGAGATGGCAGTGTCCTGGACAGGCAATAAAATCTCAGAGCAGAGGCTGGGAGGCTAGATCCTTGACAGTGAGGATATTAGTCTTACTCAAAACTCCTATACACCAAGCACCACGCAGAGGTCTTAAGGACTTGTGAAGCAGTTAAAGGGGAACCTTGGTATTCGAGTAGGATACATGAGGTCTGTCCAGAAGGCATCCAGCCATGTAATGTGAAAAATAGAGACATTTATTGAAGAAGATACAAGATACAAGAAACCTTGCACATAGGACAATGATGCCTTACTCCCCTTCAAAGTACACACCTTGGGACTTCACACAGTTCTCCCAACAGCCATCAGCTGCCCCATTGTATTTTCCTGAATCTCTCTGATGGTCTAAAATCTCTTCCCTTTCAAAGGTGAGTTTTATTTTGGTAAAAGCCTGAAGTTTCAGGGCACCAAAACTGGGCTGGAGGGAGACTGAGTCACCTGGGTGATTTGATATTTGGCAAAAAAACTCTGCACGAAACATGCTACATGAGCAGGCGCATTGTTGTGAAGAAGCTGCCAATCACCAGTTGCCCAAAGCTGTGGCCTTCTGAGTTATCTGAATAGTTTGTGCAAAGTAATGTTAAAGTTTAACACAAAATCTGATGGAGATTTGTTGCTCTCCTCACCCAGTTGAGTGTGATGGCCACACAGTACACATGCTCACTGAATGGTGTCTACCACCCCCCCTGACTAGTACAGTGAGGTTGTCATTATTCATGCATGCACATTCCAGTCCACTCTCCTTGGCTGCCAGGTTACATCGATGTCACACAAACCATTTTCACTATATTAACAATGGCTGGACTTTTCCCAGACAGACCTTGTATGCTCAATATTTGCTCCCAGGAAGAGATTTGCACATCTCCAGCAACTGCCATCTGACTCTCATCTGGCTCTCCTGGTAGGTGGGTTCTTGCAATGTACATCCTTGGCCCGGTGTTGTTTGACTATGTGACATGCTTTGTCCACTGGGAGAACACAGTCTTCAGTCCAACAGAAACTTTCAAGGCAATGTTGTAGTGCCACCCAGTCTCTTGCTCTTTTCCCTCTGCCCTGAGAATGGCAATGTGTCAAAAGAGGCTGCTCCTTCAGCCTGGGTCCTGGAACAAGAAGACACGTGGAACAGAGCCACCAGAGCCAAAAGGCAGCCACTAACAAGTTTGTAAATCACTGAGACTTTGGGGTTGACACAGTGAAGCTAACTAACCCGTCAGTGAAAGCCACTAATCAATGACCAGATAAGAAAATTGATTAAACAAATAATAAGAAAACACACTTTCTCTTAAACATGTAACTGAAATTTAGTTGTGCTGTACTTTATTAAGCTCTGCCTTTAGTCCTGCCATGAAGAACATGGTATTGTTAGGATTTTTTTTCTTACAGGGAAGACTAAAATACAAAGTAGAAGGATCATGGATAGCCCACACTATAAACCTTGGGAAAATCAGGATCTCTTCTTGGTAATTATACTCAGAATAATTTAAAGGGATTGCTTTGACAACCATGATTGGTTTGTATCATTACTGTGTATCATTGGTTTCATACACATTACTGTGTATCAAGAACACAATAATGGCCTTAATTATAAACAAGATATTGCTCTGGCTGGTGTAGCTCAGTAGATTGAGTGCTGGCTTGTGAACCGAAAGGTCACTTGTTCAATTTACCAGTCAGGACACACATGCCTGGGTTGCAAGCCAGATACCCAGTTGGGTGCATGTAAGTGCCAACTGATGGATGTTTCTTTCCCTTACCCCCTCTCTAAAAATAGATAAATAAAACATTTAAAAGGAGATTAAAAACACGAGTTATTTATGTCAAATTCTTTAGTAAAGAACTCTTCCATGTTAGATACTAATCTTATTTTGGTGGGTCTCAGAGATTTGAGAGGATATAAAGAAGCATGAGTCTAATCGCTCATAGCCGTGTCTGTGGTTGCAGATTTTGAGAACCTGAGTGGAAGTGAAAGGCACTAAAGCCTCAAGTAGGCCTCCCAGGCCTGTTCAGCTAGGAATGAGGAAGGCACTGCCTAAATCCAGGGTATATTTGTCAGGTTTTGAGCAAGAGGGGTTATTTGGAGAGCAGAATGTGTGGTGGCTGGTCTTGTTTATCTGCTCACTCTTCCCTTCCTCATTGCTCACCTTTTCTCTCCCAATGTTCCTGAGTCACCATTTCTTTCCTTTTCCTCAGCCCCTAACTCACTGCCATTGCTCATCTTCCCCACAACCCCTACCATCCCATTGCATCTGTAGAAATGTCAGGAGTGCACTCGATTATATTTTTATAAACCATTGTGTAAAAGTAATTTAATATAGACCCCACAAAGACACGGCCAGAATGAACGCCATTGCTCCTTCTGCCTTCTCTCAGCAACGTGAGTCACTTATGCCGGCAGGGCTGGTGAAGTGGGAGCCGTGTGGCTATAAGTAGCAGCCAGCGGAAATAGTGCTAGAGTCAGCATTTGTCCTTTTAGCACTGTGGGAATAATGGGAGGGAAAAAAACAGGCTTACTTGTTACAATTCCCCTTGAAGGAAAAAGGAGCCAGCAGTTGCATTAGTGTGTGATGATCTAACTGCCACCCTGAACGCCTGAAACTAATACAAAATAATACTGAATGTAAACTGTAATTGAAAAATAAAATTGAGAAAAAGAACATAGGCTAGGAAAAAATATGAGATACTGAGAGAAAATTGGTAATGTTCCCCTTTTGGAACTACCTACCTTGATAACAATTTTGGTGAAATAATGCAGTCAGAGTGTAAACCCCTTCAGGACTGGCACGTATGATTAGACTTCGTTCCTGAGAACAATATGGTACCTCTTCCATAGCATCTTTACTGGATGTCTAAGCATTAGTGTTCTTAAAGTCTCAGTTATTTTTAAAATTATTTTTATGATTTTCACCCTTCACTTTTGTGAGTGTTGCCTGGACAATTCAGGCTGCAAACTTTAACCAGTGTCATACACAGGTCTTGGTTAAAGTCACCCACTATCTGGACCGAGTGCCCACCAACTGATGGTTATCACAGGTTTGTATGGAGTAGGCACCGCCAGATGTCCAGCAGCGTGTCTGTCACAGCAGATCCTTCGTCAGGCCTCTTTCTGTCCGGGAAGTATACAGGTCCTTCACACATCAGTGTTAATTACTTTAAAGAGACTGCTGCTTACTTTAACTTATTGCTCAGTATCAAAGTAGGTCAAGTGCGTTAGACTGAGGGTCTCCGATTTCTTTTTTTGTGGAAAGAGGAAGAGTGTGGCGTTGGGTAAGGACGGTTCATTTCAGTGGAAGGACACCTGTGGATGAATTTTTTTAGTGGGCATTTTCTGACAAAGTTATACAAACACCACGGAGCGACTGACTAAAAGGCTGGAATGAGGATCAAGGGTAAGGTAGTAGTGCCAGAGAAAACTCATGGACTCCAGAATTATTCTTGAAGACATGCTTAAATAATGAGGGGAAATCAGTGGTGGGATTTATTTTTTGAAAATACATAATGGTAAATGTTATAACAGTGGCAAGCAGATTTTGACAAATGGTGAAGATATCATAATAAACTAATGAAACTATCCAACTTCACATTTTAAAAGAGAATCATTTTCTTTGAGGAGTAGGTAATTATGGTTATTTGAGCCAATTAAAAATTAGTCTGCATAAAACTTAGAGGAAGAACACCATTTACAAAGGTTAGGCGAGTACTGTGCTTGCATGTCCTACGACTGGGTCATGGAGCCCGTAGTGGGGGCTGTCTTTCCAGGTAGAAAAGCTTCCTTTCTAAGTAGTGGAAATTCCATTGTCATCTATACACACAGTGTCCAGATGAATGCTTGTGGTTAGAAACTCAATGTTACCATGAAACAAACCAAACTCCTACCTTTGACTTCTTTGGCTCTATGTCTGATGGATTAAGGGAACAATATATGAAAAAAATATTTAATATAACAAGAACCTACTGATAATAATGTTTTCTATGAACTTCAGTGTGTAACTAAAGCAGTGTTCTTAGATAAAATATGGAAGTTTTTGTTGTTGTTGTTTCAGCATCAAAAGCTCTGTCTTTGTGCTACCTCCGAAGTACACTGAACTTGTTAAAACTCAATCAACCCACCTCTGAAGTCAAAAAGGAAGCTGTGTTATCCTAGTTCCATTTCAAAAGACTCAGAGCAGTTCCTGGCCCATCAGAAACAATAAATGTCTCTTGACAGGAGAGTGGTAGAGGGATGGCTAGACAGAGCTCTTTAGGAACACTAGGTTTGTCTGGAAAAAGTCCAGGCATCGTTACTATAATGAGAACAATTTAGAATCACTGATGTAAACTGGCATCCGAGGAGAGTGGACTGGAATGCACCTGGATGAATGATGACGATGTCACTGTACTAGTCGGTGGGGACAGTAGATGCCATTGAGTGAGCACCTGTACTATGTGGCTATTGCATTCAAAATGACTGAGTGAGTAGAACTACTCTGCATCAAATTTTGAGTTAATCTTAACATTCCTCCCCAGAAACTATTTGGATGATTTGGAAGGCTGCAGCTGTGGGCAAGAGGTGATTGGCAGCTTCATCACGACAATGTGCCCTCTCATGCATCACGTCTTATGCAGAGTTTTTTGGCAAAACCCCCAGACAGCCCGGATTTGGTGCCCAGTGACTTCTGGCTTTTTCCAAAATTAAAATCACCTTTGAAAGGGAAGAGATTTCAGATTGCTCAATTCAGGAAAATAAGATGGGGTAGCTGGTGGCAACTGGAAGAACTGTGCAAGGTCCCAAGGTGCCTGCTATGAAGTGGACTGAGGTGTCATTGTCCTATATACAATGTTTCTTGTATCTTTTATCTTCTTCAATAAATGTCTCTATTTTTCATATTACATGGCTGGAAACTTTCTGGGCAGACCTCATATATGTTTAGGTTGCCTGAATCTTAATCTACCAATTGATTGGTTGCTAAAGTCACTGAAGCCACAGTTTATTTTTTTGGAAGGCATATCTGGAGGAAAGGAGAAATGAAATGACAGGGCAAATTAAGTTAACTAATTTTGTTATGGCTTCAATATGTGTAAATAATCATGTTTTTATTCATAACATTGGCTTTCCCTTTATAACAGAAATTTCATATAGACAGTTTTGGAAACCCAGTTCTTGGCATGGATGATATCTGTTTGCTCACATGTTAATTGGTCAGGTTTATTTTATTATAAAAATTATCAATGTAAGACTATCTTCTAAGGATTGGATGTGCATCTTTCCACATCCATGACTTTTTTCTTTTTTTCATTTTTTCACTTCACTCTTGACTCAGTAGGTCCATCTATACATGCAAGTTTCACAAGGAAAGAGAAACAGCTAAACCTGGACAGTCATATAATAAAAAGAAAAACACTCTTAAACACTGGTGTACATCATAAACCTACATACTCTTGAGAGATAAAGCCATTATATTTCCCCTTCAGTCTCAGAGGTGATGCAATAAATTCCTAGCGAAAGCCAGAAGTTAAATGGGGACTGGCTATATTTAGCTTTCCTTAAACACAGGCCGGCCATGAACTCTTCCTTAGTTACCACAGTCGACAGGTTCCGCAGTCGACCCTTGGACAACACAGGTTTGAACTGCTCAGATCCACTTACACACTGATTCTTTAGTCAATGCAATACAGTATTTAATACATGTAGCATATAAGATACGTATTAATCAAGTGTTTATTAGTAAGGCTTCCTATCAACAGCAGACTATTAGTAGTTTAAGTTTTAAGTAGTTAATCCAAAAGTTACATGTGGATTTTTTAAAATCTATTTATCTTTAGAGGGGAAGGGAAGGAGAGAGGGAGAGAAATATCAATGTATGGTTGCCTCTCATGCATCCCCTGCTGGGAATTGGACTGCAACCCAGGCATGTGTCCTGACTGGGAATTGAACCTCGATCCTCTAGTTTGCAGGCCTGTGCTCAATCCACTGAGCTACACCAGCCAGGGCTACACATGGATTTTTGATTGCAGGGGGTGTTTGGTACACCCAACCCCACATTATTCAAGAGTCAGCTGTATTGTCTTGACTACTCACTGGGCAGGAGACAGACTTTTTTGTATAAAATGTACCTATGTTGTACATATGTTCCATCTGACATAGTTACAAATCTTTTTTTTTTTTTTTACCTCCAATAACACCCAAAAGAGTAGTATGTACTTGACGGGCCCTCCAAATATTTTGGACAATTGTTCATTAAAATTCATATTTTAAGCAAAATCTCCTAAACATATTATAAATTCTAAAATATAATATTTTATATTATCTATTAGTTAATTCACCTTGATATTTGTTACTCTTAATCAAATAATCCAAGTTTAAGATTTCATTTTTCTAAGATTTGTGCTTAAGATAACATAATTTACCCAAGTCACTCAAACTACAATTACCTTTTACTTCAGATACTAGCATTTTATTGCACCACAGGCTACATGAACCATGTCAGACCATAATGAGCTAACCTGCCTTGTATCTTTATTTTTTTGTCCACTTTTGAACAATGATTTTTATGGGAAAGCACTAACCGGATCACCTCGTGGGGGAAGGTACACGGTGCACAGTTTTGCAGCCACACACTGATGCCGTAGAGATACTGCAGGGAGCTGGAGAGGAAGCATTTCTTTCCGGAGTGGCACTGCTTGCTTTCAGCTAAGACAAAAATGGGGTTTTCTTTTCCTTTCATTTTTTTAAAGCCCATACAACTAATCTAACATTAATTCCTTTAAACAGTGGCTACAAGAATTTATTTACCTTGGGAAATTGTCTAGCAAGTTTTAGAAATGAGAGACATAGCACTTTAAAATATTTTAACCTACCTAGTAACCAAAGCAGAAGGGCCTTACAAGAGGAGCTTTGATGCTACTGATTTGAAGAATGAAATGAGTGCTAAATTTATTGTATGCCTTATTTAGTCTGAGGTTCGTTTTGAGTTTAGAAACAGGGCTATGAAAGCATTAGGGACAAAATAGCCCTGGTAGAAGACATTGACTGAGCTACAGAGAAGGGGCTGACTGTCCTGTTACATTTTCAGCCATTACTCAGCACTCTGGGCATTTTCATAAACTGACAAATCTTGCCAGCTGCATAAGCAAGTCAAGACCCTTTTTACTGCTGCTCCATTATTTGTTTTTCCGCCAAAGAGGACGGAGAAAAGACAACTTCAGCATTAAGGAAAAGGCAAATCGTGCAAATATTCAATAAGAACTAAATCAACTCCATCTTTTGAGTCCTATATTTTCCTCCAACCCCCCCCTAAAAATATATGCATAATTACATTTGAGAACCAAAATGTGTGCCACATTGTGTCTGATAAATGTTTCTTTAAATGAATGAATGAATTAATTCATAATCAGTGGCTTATCCTAGGCCATCTGCTCAGTGCACAGGTCATAAGATAGCAACATCATTTCTCTCCCATCTTATTCTAGCACGCATTTTATCACCAAACAAAGAGAACAAAAACATACAGCCACAATAAAATTTTCAGAATTCATTTAGATTAAAATTCTCCTTTCTCTGAAATCCAAGAGTGTGCCCTGACTAATGTGGCTCAGTTGGCTGGATGTTGTCCACAAAGTGAAAAGGTCACCAGTTTGATTCTTGGTCAGGGTACATACCTGGGTTGCAGGTTTGATCCCCAGTTGGGGTGCATATGAAAGGCAACCAATTGATATTTCTCTCTCACATCCATATTTCTTTTCTTCTCTTTCTCCATCCCTTCTACTCTCTCTAAACATAAATAAATAAAATCTTTTAAAAAGATCTTTTTTAAAAGATTTTATTTATTTGTCTTTAGAGGGGGAGGGAAGGCAGGAGGGAGAGAAATATCAATGTATGGTTGTGTCTCGTGCATCCCCTACTGGGAACTGGCCCTCAACCCAGGCATGTGCCCTGACCGGAAATTGAACCCTGGTTGTTTGTTCTGCAGGTCGGTGCTCAATCCACTGAGCTACACCAGCCAGGGCTAAATAAATAAAATCTTGAAGAAATCCTAGAATAATAAATAAATAAATAAATAAATAAATAAATAAATAAATAAAATCTAAAGAAAAGAAATCCTAGAATGTGACATAAAATTGCAATTCAGTGTAGATTTTTATACTTGTGAACTAAAATTATATGTCATATTGCTGGTCATTTTTCTAATAAACACTGAACTTTGAGGCGATAAACCACTACATCCATGAAAATCATCTGGGAAGCTTTTTGAAAATGCATAGTCTAAGATCCCACCCCAAGAGTTGGTGTTAGAGCTCTGAAGTGGGGCCCACAGTCCGTCCAGGTGGTTAGGACACAGGGCCTGTACTTTACCAATGGGCCAATATTGAGAAACAATGGTACAGAAGAATGGTCTGAGCGAAGTATCCTTAACAAATATCAAAGACAAGCTTTTGGTACCTAAGGAATTTAGTTAATTCATGCAAGTATTGGTTTGAATTTATCTTTAGTCATAAAGATAAATTGATGATTCAATTCATTTAAATTTCAGAAGAGATTGTTTTTGACCCAGAGATTTATTTTCTTACGGATGAAAGTTTGGTGGTACAATCACTACATTTCAATGAGACCATCCCAGATCAAATTTTGTTCTAATTCTTAATAAAATTGTGACAGTAAAATAACTTCTTGATCTCTCTCACCTTCAACTCCATCATTTATAAAATGTGAATGATTGAACACACTTTAGGCACTTCCCAGCCTTCATACATTTGTGGAAATTGTGCCCCATTTGTAACTCATACTGAAAAATGAACCTAGACAACAGTGTGTATATCCCTCACATTCCCATCCCATTTCCATGACCAGAGCCTGACAGGTTAAATGAGGACACGCCACAGGGGAACCAATCCCTAAGCTTAACTGAGCCAAGACCATTCTCTTCCTGGAGAATATTTACACTGGAGTAAGACTGAGTGAGTCAGAATGTTGTGGGAATCTGAACTGAGTGATCTAAAGTTGAGGCTGGGAAAGTGATACCTAGCCATGAGCAAGCAGAGGACACCAGCCAAAACAGAAAAAGAGAGATAAGCAGAAACAGAAAGCAATATGCAGCCACTGAGAAAAAATGGGCTATTCTGATCTGGTTTTTGACTTCCCAGTTCCTGTTCAGGCTCTTCATGGCTTAGCTGTGCTTTGGTCAATGGGATTTCTGATTGTATTCATACAGTACATAACCGATTTTACTTATACTGGCTTGAGTGTCTTTTTAGTTCTTGAAATTCCATCAGTGTTCCCTGGCCAAAATTTTTTAAAATGTAAAAAGGCTATATTCATAAAGGTCCTTAGATTTTAACTGACTAATTTACAGAGGAAAAAATGGAGGTTCAACATAGTTAAGCATCACAGATGAGCACACTATTCTCACTCAGAGAGTTTGTGGGAAGTTTGACATTTGCATTTGGGTTTATTGTTCCACAGTTCAGTGCTCTCATTTTAAAACCAGAAATTCAGGCAGTGAGGCTGATATTTTATTTTAATCATTTATTGTTCATAGATGCTTTCTCACTGAGAAATAGAGTGATCTATTTTTTCATAATAGTAGTCTAAAAGAATCCTTCCAGGACAAATCTTCCTCAAAAATAGTTGTTAATATAATTTCAAGCACTTGGACAAATATTTAGTTGAAATCTCAGAGCTCTCTCTACATTAGAAAGGATGGGAAAAAAGTGTTACGAGGAAAAAAGGCAGCCATTATATTGCACCTTAAACATTAAAAAGAATGTCATTTGGAGAGTGACTGATTTTGAGGAGAATGGTATACTGGTAGGTCTGTCAGATGCGCAACCTACACCTGGAAGTTCTGACCCACTTAATGAGTTGAGTGGTTGAAAGTGTTCTTTTAAATGATCAATTCAGATCTTGTATAATATCTGCCAGAGAGAACCACTTTTAGTGCAGCTGACACTAAGTTGTGCTCATAATATTAAATTGTGCCAAATTTATTTTCCACATAAAGTCACAGCTTTACATGTTATATAATCTTTTGGCAGAAATAAGGACAAACATTCAGAATATGGCACTTCAAAATTCAAAGAATCTTGGTATAAAAATATCTAGTGTTTTAGATGTTTCAAAGTGGGGCCAGAAAATAAGTTGGACATGGTAAGAATACCAGAAATTTCTATTCAGTTGGCATGGGCCTACAGTTGCTAGGCATATGTATAGTAGAATAGAATTTAACAAAAAATAAAAAAAGATCATTAAATACCAATTGGCCAATCAGTCAATCACCAAAGAAACTATTAAACTGCAACTATGCTAAGTTACACACTAGAGGATGGATGGCCAACAGAGACTTGCATATGCTCCCTTTAATCTCCAGCTTTCCTGTGCAAACAATGGTCTATGTAACCCACTATGTTCCCCAACCCTGTCTGTCCCTTTAGGGGTTAGAAGTGCAAAGCTAAATTCAAGGTCCAACAAAATTTACTATTATACCTGAGCACCTGGCAACAACTTCGCCATGCTTATTATTCTTTATTATTTTAATTTATACTGCATTTGATGTTGTAATTCAGATCAAATTATGTTTGAAAGTAGAAAAGAAACAAATCAAATGAAGCTTTCCTTTGCTACAATATATGCCCATTGCCAGTGACTTATCTTTCCAGTGATAAAAGATGCAATCTCGTATTCTCCTTGAGACAAACCTGCATACACTTAAAGGTAGGGTTGTCTCCCATTGTTCTCTCTTTACCAATCCAGTATCGTGAATACTATATAATCATTTGCACTGTTCATCTACTCCTTTCTGATTTCTTCCCAACGTCACTAATCTGCTTAGACACTCCAATAGAAAAATGGCAATAAAATAGCATAGAAAGGATGCTGGAATTTTGCATACATTTTCCTTAGTACAAATGACTGCCATCTTCTAGTAATAGGATACCTTTTTTAATTTAGCCTGTGTCTTTATACAAATTAATTTGACATTAAAAAAGATTGAAATGATAAAATTGATCTTTGCATGTAAAAAAATCCATGATTCTTCCATTCTTCCTGCAATAAATCAGAAACAATGTTGTTATTGACTTCCTGTTAAACACAAGGGCCTTGTTGATTCCACAAACTTGTGACTAGGTTTTCCATTATCTTGTTATTTGTATAATGTTGTTTATTTACAATACACCACACTTTGTCTTAACTTTACACACTAGAGTCTCTTTTGGCTTAATGAACCAGTTTCTAACGGTTTCAAAGTGATTCTGCTTCCTATATCCCTCAGATCTATTACTATCATTTCCTTCATACCACTTAAACTTTTATTGTCTATTTTGACATCTAGATCAGTAAAAAATTATTCAACAGTAATATTCTCTGGATTGATTTCAATGAAGTGTAATTGCTATGTTTCTCCAGGATATCATGAAATCATTGTTAACCATTCTGAATCACTCGCACATCACCTAACAGCAATGCGACTCAGACCAATGTTTGCAGGAAGTCAAGTTCAGAGCTAGTCTAAAGATCACAAGAATCTATAATGCCCACTCCTGCTTTTGTTTCATACTGAATACACGCCTTATGTACATTCATACCATAATCTTTTTTAAAAGTATATATATGGTAGTATTTATAATACAAATTCTTTCACAGAAAACTTTTTGACAGTCAATGTGTATTGTTACCATCAATGGATGCTGAAGTTTAACTTTTCGTGTGTGGTGATCTTTCATAATTCTGGTGTAAAAGTTCAGAATCAATGATGAAAGACCATGTACAGATATGCAAAAGCTTCCCTGAAGCACAGATAAGTGATATCTATTATTTTAATTTATATATTGTTTGATTGATTGACTTGAGAAAGAGAGAGAGACAGAGATGCAGAGAGAGAGGAACTGATTTGTTCTTCCCTTTACTTATGTATTTATTGGTTGATTCTTTTTTTCTCATTCAGTTGTTTATTTAACTCTCAACTTTATCCATAAAATATAAACTTGATGGAATCAAGGAAGAATTCTATGATATCAAAATTGCACTACTAGACATACAACTCACATACTGCCTAGAACACAGTAGGTGTTTGATAAATGCACAAATTAAAACCATAAGTGAAATAAATAAGAAACATTTGATGCATGGAAAATCTATAGTTTCACTGATTATTTTGCACTCCTTTTCTCTTTTTTTCTTCATGCCATTCATTGAAATTCTCCACTGTGATTGTAAATTTGTCTTTTTCTATCCATTCTTTTTCTGTTTAAATAGTAAAGGTATTTTTATATGCATAAAAATTAAAAATTATTATAGCTTCTTTATTAAACTCATGCTTTTTGTCCCAGATTCTTCTATTTTTAAATATTGTGTACAAAAATAGCAGCTTTATTTTCTTTTGGGTTACATGGGTTCTTAGTTTTTGCTTTCAACAGTTCTCTTTTATGTGTGTTTCTTGTCAGTTTTATTTTCTTTTGGTATTTCTGTTACAACATTTTTGTAATTTATTGGAATTTTTATTACATTATGTTTAGTGTAATCACTGAATTATTTGGGCTTAAATCAACTGTCTCCATATATGTTGTATATTTTTGTACTTTTTCTATGTTTTTATTATCACATTGCTTTCTTTTGATCAATGGTTGATTCTTGTATGTGCTCTGACTGAGGATTGAACCTGCATCCTTAGTGTATGGGGACGATGCTCTAACCAGCTGAGCTGTCCAGCCAAGACACATAGGGATTTTTATCTGTACTATTTTTGGTGACTATCAATTTCAATGTAAGTATGATTTTTGTAATTTTTCTTTGCTTTCTTATTTTTTATGATATTTAAGGATATTCAGTTAAGACAATGTTCCTAAAGCTCTTTTAATCACTTTTCTCAAAGACAACCCCCCAAAGTTGCCTTTTCATAAAGTTTATCACTAGAACAAAACATTATATTTTTACAATTACTGACAGAAGTTTCCTAAAAATACTATATACTTTTTCTGTCTTGTTGTTTAATAACTTACAAGTGTACACTAATGATATTTTGCTTCAACTTTTAGCTGTTTTCTTCTCTTCTTGCCTAGAAGGGAATGCCTAATTCTAGAAATCTTCATCCATCTCTGCCTCAACTTCTACTCCCTACTACTTTGCTCTTTCCAAATGCCAGGGCTTGAAAGACCTGCTTCTAATGGGAATCCATTGAAAAATAATTATACGTGAGGTCACCTAGACTTCATTTTGAACCAAGGAATATGAAAAAATATTTGGATGTTCAAAAACTTTTGTATTCAATTCTTGATTTTAGGTTATGTTCCAGAGACTTTGAGAATGAGAACACTTATACAATGAATATTGTTGTTCATAATTATTTTTATCACAGACCATACTACTTAACAGCTACATATATTTCATTTAATTTCATCAATCAGATACTTAGTGCTTATTCTTTGTGAACCCCTTAACTACTTTTACAGCCCAATATGGATCCAAATTTGCTGTCATATAGACTGTTAATCCCTTCATCTACTGGCATTTTTCCAAAACAAAGAGCACATCATCTTTAAATATGAATAAACATTCACCTGCAACTCTCACATTACCTAACTTTTACCTCCCATTATATTTACCTTTGAATGTTTTATTTTCTGTTTTAATCCATGAGCACTTCAAGAGCAGCATACATCTTTATTCTCCCTTATGAAGAGTGCTTTATTCAAGAAAGGCATGCAATAAATAGTTGCTAAATTAATCAATAAAGTTCAAAAAAACAATAGTTTAAACTCCAACAGCTATGACAAAATCAAAAGCTAAAATACAGAACATTTTAGAGTAAAAGATATTGTATAGTGAAATGGATAATTTATTGGAGGGTCTCAATTTTATAGTGACCAAATAGTTTTTTTTTTATATTTAGACATCTGATACGCACACACATATGGAAGTAGCAATGGTTCTTATTCTGATTTATTTTTTAATAGATAAGAAAATACAACTGTGATAAGAATTATTATCATCTGAGGTTTTGATTAGCAACTAATAGAACATTAGTCAACAGTTTTCAAAAAAGATACCAAGACAATTCAATGGGAAAATAATTTTTCAAAAATTGGTGCTGGAAAAACTAGATATTTTCATGCAAAAGGAAGAATTTGGAACCATGCATAACACCATACAAAATTAGTTCAAAATACACCATTGTTATAAATATGAAAGCTAAACCTATAACATTATTTGAAAAATATGAGCAATACCCTGGTTGGGTAGATCAGTTGGTTGGAGCGCCCTCCAAATACTCCAGGGTTGCATGTTGGATCACCAATCAGGGCACATGCAAGAGTCAGCCAATGAATGCATAGATAAGTAAAACAAAAATCAATGTTTCTGTTTTTCTCTGTCTCTGTCTCTCCCCCTTCCTCTATGTTCATAGCAGTGTTATTTATAATAACCAAGATCTGGAAACAGCCTAAGTGCCCATCGGTAGATGAGTGGATAAAAATGGTGTGGTACATTTACACAGTGGATTTCTACGCAGCAGAAAAAAGGATCTCCTACCCTTTGTGACAGCACGGATGGATCTAGAGAATATTATGCTAAGCATAATAAGCCAGCCAGAGAAAGACAAATACCATAAGATCTCACTCATATGTAGAATCTGATGAACAAAATAAAACCAGAGGCATAGATACATGAGACAGACTGACAGATCTCAGAAGGGAGGGAAGGAGAGGGTACTAGAGGAGATTAGCCAAAGAACATATATGCATATACGCACAGCCAATAGGCAAAGCCAACAGTGTGGTGAAGGCTTGGTGGGGCAGGGGCTTGGTGGAGGAAGTAAAAGGGGAAAAGTGGGGGATATCTGTAAATTTCAACAGTAAGAAAAAATAAAAAGTAAATACAAGCAACAAACATATCCTTGGATGAGGACTAAAACAATCCACAGTGAGATACCACACTGCACCCACCAGAATTACAATCATCAAAAAGACAGATAATAACAAATGCTGTTGGGAATGTGGAGAAACTGGAACCCTCATACATTGCTGGTGGGAATGTAAAGTGGTACAACCATTTTGGAAAACACTTTAGCAGTTTCTCACAATCTTACATAAGTATATTCTATGACTTGGTAATTTCACTCCTGAAATTACCAAGGGAAAGGAAAATATACATACATATAAAAACTCATATGGGAATATTCATACAGCCTTATTCATAATGGGCAAAAAGTAGAAACCTCCCAAATATCCATTCATTGGTGAATGGATAAACAAAATATTCATTATGCCCACCTAATGAATTATTGCTGGGCAACTAAAAATGATGAAGTACTGACACATGCTGCAGCACAGAGGAGCCTCAAAGATATGTTAATAAGTGAAAGAAGCAAGATGCAAGCGACGAAGTATTGCATGATTCCATTCATATGAAATATCAAAAGGCAAATGTATAGAGACAAATTAAATGATGGTGCCCCTGGCTGAGAATGGGAGTGAGAAGCGACTACAAATGGGCATTATGTTGTTTTTCAGCTCGATGGACATGTTCTGAAATCAAGTTGTAGTGATGGCTGTACAGCTCTGTAAATACACTAAAAAGCACTGAACTATAAAACAAGCTAACACCACAATGATAATCATGTCAGCAGTGATAATTATTTGATTCCCTTACTTTTTTTTATGAGAGTATCTTGATCTTTATCCATTACTTTTCTTAAGGTTTCAAGAAGTTGAGAATTTTGTAAAAATAATGATGACAACATCTGAATGAAGTCAAGAATGATTATTCTTTTTTAAAAATTTATCTCCAGAGGGGAGGAGAAGGAGAGAAGGAGAGAAATATCAATGTATGGCTGCCTCTCTCCTCTGGGGACCTGGCCTGCAACCCAGGCATGTGCTCCAACTGGGAATTGAACCACAATCCTCTGGTTCACAGGCCTGTACTCATTCCACGGAGCTACACCAGCTAGGGCTGATTATTCTTTATAAAATTACTATTACCTTAAATCTGTTTCTGCATTCATTCTATTATGATTAACATTTGTTGAGGAAAATCTGGCATCACGTAGATATGTAGGTGAGAAATTTTAATAGCCTTTTCACATAATTGAGAATAGTCATTTCTGATGGTCTACCAAAACTAGTCAAGTGGAATTTGTAAAACAATCAATAAACTCATCTCTACTACACTAATATTTATTAATTTATGTTGCCATTTGAATGGATCTATTATCCATGCATGATTTTGTATCATTATCCATTGCTCATTTGTAAAATATCAGTTGACTAAATTATGCAGATCTATGAAATGTTGAAATATTTCATTATTTCATTATCCATCTGCTAACATCACTCTTAATGGCGTCAGAATATCCTTTGAGTTTTGAGAAGCTGTTGAGCTCATGGTGACAGATACAAGTTTTCCAAAACTCTCATTTTTCTCTTAAGAGTTCAAACATTCTCATTGGTAACAAATACTGTCCATTATTTTTCTTAACTACAGGCTCACTTCATTCATTTTCACAAAAATCATCTGCCAAATAACCAAGTCTGAATAACCACAATTTGTCTGTCAGTCGTTCTTTCAAGTAAAAACATGCCTCGTAGAAAAGCAGCTAGCTCAGCATGCACCTCAAACAATTGCACATATTTTTCTGTTTTGGTTTTTTTTTGAGTCAACTATCATCCTTTGGCATGTGACAGGTATTTTTTTATGTGTACTTTCCATTTCAGCACACAAAATACTTAAAATGTGTACTCGCATGTCTAAATGAAATAGTATTAATATGTTTTACTGATTCATCAAGACATTTCTTTAGTAAAACTGGCTTTTAATTTAATGACTTATTTGTACAGGGAGTGAATGACAGTGAAGACTACCATGGCTATTACTAGGTTTGGTTTCACTATCTTGACAAGTGTTAAGGTATTAAGGCTGGAAGTTTTAAGCGTTCTTGCACCATAAGTGCAAATGCCAACATAGTGAAAAGGGCAAAACAATGTGTTTGTATAATTATGAAGATTGTTTTGATGTGATGAACTCCCTAAAAGGTTTCAAGGGAATTCAAGGTGGTCTGTGGACCATGCTTTGAAAAATAGCTGTGGAAATCATGCTAATAATTTTTTATTTCTTGGGTTATATATTTTATGCATCAAAGACTATGAATATAGGGAGAATACAACTGTAGAAAATTTGTACATAACCAACTGAGCAGAAGAAGAGTTAGAAATGAAATGAAAAAAAAAAAACAAAACAAAACAGAGAATAAAACAAAATGCCCCAGAATGAAAAAACAATAAGAGTAAAAGAGGGCAGTAAGATAAGGTTTGGCCCCAGAGAAGACAGAATTGTGATTCAATTCTTTCTTATTCATAGAGAGTTTTAGGAGATTCCCCCTCTTATTTGTTTTTCTTCCCTTACTTTTATTTAACTTACTCACTGTGTTTACACTTCCTTTTTTGGGGAATTTCTTCAAAAGGTACTCTTGGCTTCATTCATACAGGCTGATCTACAATCCTCCAAATGCTTTTTAAAAATGGAGTGCAATCTTTCAGACTCCTCAAATCACCCAATGCCTGAAATACCAAGGCTCAGATACCACTAAAATTATGGTACTCAAGACCTGAAACCAGCTGTTGCCTCTCTGGTTTTGTCCCAAAAAACTGACATATGTAGTCCAAAATACCACTGGCCTTTTAAAGGGCATATCACATTCCAGGGTAATATCAAAACTGCTGCCTGGTAGCATTTGTCAAGCCTCAAAGGAACCCTTTCCAGGGTTTTCAAATTCACTGACTTTCTTAGATTGGAATTTTTTTGTGTAACAGAATTCTCTTAGTTTTCCCTTCTCTCTGAATAAGTAATGAAAAACCCTGGATTCTGGTTTCTTTTGTGTATTCAACATTTTTAAAAATTTCTTAAATTATTAATAACTGCTTAAAAATAAGCCAGATATTGTTATCTAAGCCTTGTCGTTAACCATTTACTTCCCTTCACACAGATTCCTCCCACCACACCCTAGGCACAGATAATTCACATCTCCAAATGCAACTCCATACACTGACTACCCTCACTGCCCCACACTACCTCCTCTGGCTCAACACTGTTGATTCATTCTTGTCATTCCATTTGCTAACATTGGTGAGTTTATAACTTGATGTTGTCAATTTGATTAGTTTTATTTTATATAGTTAAAAAATTTATGTGCATCCTGTTAGTATTTACAGGTATGTTTGTTTTTGTTTTTTAGTGCTTTCAACTGGAGGCTGATTTTTACTAACATTGTGTATTTAGACTATTTTCAATTTTGTTTGGGTGGAATTACTCTTCCTGCGTGGGGAACTAGTTTGGTGGGACTATCAGTGAAGGGGCCCCGTTCAAGTTCATAATCCAAACTTGACTACCAGATACTCACTTCCTAGCATTCTAATTTTCAACCTTACTGTCAAAAAAGTCCCGAAAGCAACAGAAATGATTCATCTCAGGAGATGACAGCACCTTGCAGAAACTGCCAAAACGTCCAAAATCTAGGCTACCTGACTATCTCAGCACTCTTTACTCTTACCATATCCAGTGTCTAGATTTTAAGGCCCTCAAGTCTGAGCTGCAATAACATTCTAAACATTGCTCTTATGTTTAAATTAACCTGTTTCAGTTGCTTATTAAAATACTTTGAAATTAATTATTTTATTTACACATTCCTCGCAACTACCCAATATTTTATATGGTTTTGTCACTTTTCTCATTGAAACAAATATGAGCCTTAGGTCAGTAAATTTATCATAGATTATAAATATAAACATGACATTAGAGGTGTATAAGCGATCTCAATGTCACTACCATTTCAATTCTGCTCACTGTTATTCATCATGCCTCTTTAATACAAACCTAATTAACTGCCTTCAGTGGACTATTAACAAATACACAGACAACTCTATATTATCCAGTGGGAGGGAGTAATAAAATAATAAAGAAACACTATAGTATAACAACAGTTCTACTAGCAACAAAAAATGACTTATCAGTTTCAATCTTCATGCTCATTATTTTAGCAATCATAAGTATAGCCAAAGACAACTGCTATGGACTGAATTGTAATCCCTTCAAAATTCATATGACGAAGTCCTAACCCATAATATCTCAGAATGTGACTATATTTGGAGATAGAGCCTTTAAAGTGGTGATTAATGTAGAATGAGGCCATTAGAGTGGGTCCTATTACAATCTGACTGTTGTCCTTATACGAAGAGGAAATTTGGATACAAAAAGACACTAGGAATGCACACACACACACAAATATGTGAGGGCACATTGAGGATGCTGCCTGCCATCAGTAGTACAGAAGAGAGGCCTCTGAAGAAAGCAAACCTGCAAACACCTTGATCTTGGATTTTTTCTATTTCTTAAGTTATCCATTCTATGATATTTTGTTATGTCAGCCCCAGAAAGCTAATGAAACAATCAGATCTACTTGAATGGAATTTCTCTATGTTAAGTCCTATGGTTTCCCCCAATGGTGTTTATGAAACAAAGCAGACTAGCAATGTATACCAAAAAGAATGTGGATAATGTGTATAAGTTTTGGAAAGCGGGTATAATACAGTAGAGATATTTCTTAGAAATGACTAGTACTCTTTCTCTAAAAAAAATTAGCTCATTACTGAATAGCACATCATTATCATCTTAAACTTCCAGTACAGTAAAAAATGAATATAATTTCAATCAAAAATTTTTGACATGAAGTTAGGTCAAAAAAAGTGTTTAACAGTTAAGGGCATTTAGGTCAATATTCTCTTACTGTAAAGCTACGCAGATTCTCAAAAAAAAAAAAAAGGAGGCTATCACAGCTCTTTTCCTAGATAATACAGTTGTCCCTAGCACCTGGCATATAAATGTATTACTGAAGTAACTTGCTAAAACATAGATGCACATAAATATGGCACAGTCAACAACGCGAACAAGGCAATTCAATGGGGAAAGGACAGCCTTTAAAACAAACAGTACTACGACAACTGGACACCAATACGGAAAAGAATGAAGTTAGACCTTTTCCTCACATTACACACAAAAAAATTGGCTCAGAATGGATCACAGACCTAAATGTAAGAGGAAAAGCTACAAAACTTGAAGGAAAAAATATAAAAGTAAATTTTCATGTCTTTGGATTGGGCAGTGGTTTCTTATACATAATATCAAAAACACAAGTGACAAAGGAAAATAAATAAAGCCGAAGATGATAGAGACTTCATCAAAATTAAAGCTAAAATTGTAGATGAAGTACCAAAGGAGGAACAGGCCCTATGAAAGGTCAAGGACTTTTGACCACTTGTAGGGATAAAACAAGACCCAAGGTCTAAATTAGAATAGTAACTCACATTTGCTGGATAAGAGCTAGCAGGTTGGTAGATAACTGAGAAGGAGTGGGAGCAAATAGCCAGAAAAGATTAAAAAAATAATTACAATGTAAATTTTGAATGAACAGAAATATAACAAGAAAAGGTTTAATATAGACAAAAACGAAAGCTAATGTTTTTACTTTACCATGTTACTTTGAGGTCAAATTAATATTAATAATATGAACAAACATGTTAGGTCAGGCCTAGTAACATATTAAATAGACATAAAGGTCAGGCCTGCGGGGCCCCAGCCACTCCAGGGGACATAACAAACTGGTTTCCACCCTCAGCATCTGCTGTGCTCTAAGCCTTCTCCGTTCAGTCATTTCAGGCTGAGTCCCCCAGCGCAAATAAGACCAACTGGGTCACGGGGGTTGTTTTTATTTCGACTGATTAATTGCAGCCATCTAATCAATAATTTCATTCAGGCAGACTTTTCTCATCAACAGTGTCTTTTAAATACTTTTCAGTTTGTTTCACTGTATTCCAGGAATCGTAGCACTTTTTAAAGAACTTTACAAAAACTGTTAAAACTTTGTGTGTGAAAATGACTGGTTTTTTTTAAACCTAGGAACTTGTCACCATTAAATATAAGGCTTAAATTGCTCCTGGATTTGTTTTTTGTAAAAGCCGGGATTAGTTAGAGCACACAGACCAACTCCACGGGTCGGGCCAGTCACCTGTTCGCCTGCTCTCGTGACTGCTCACAAAACAGGTGCCATTCCGTATACCCGTGAGACGCGGTGCCCCTCGGGGCCTTGCTGTTTCCTCCTTTTTCTCTGCCCAGAATGCTCTTCTCTCACCTCATTCAGCTAAAAAATGACTTTCTGCGCCTCCTAAATAGCATTTTTTGTAACAGCATAGAAAATTCATTTCTGACCTTTTCTCCTTCCTTTCCCTGTGATTCAAACTGGCCTCATCTGGCACACTCACTCACCTGCCTCCCTCTCCCTTGTATGTCCCCTTCTTTAAATATTGATCCCTCAGGACAATGAAGTTCTGACCCACATCAAACAATCTCAGGAACACAGCCTGAGGTCTGTTCACCCTAGGGACAGAGCTTCAGTCAACCTGGAGATGGCTTCAGTTGTGTTTCGGCTCCAGGCCCAGAGAAGCGGCAAAACCAGAAGTCATGGCTGACATCAGGGCCAGATGCACCTATCAACTACCCCCCACGCTAGTGCCCACCAGGCAGTAGTGCCCACCAGGCATGACCTGAGCATGACCCTAAGTCCCTTAGTCACCAGGATAAATGATTTAACTCATCCCAGGGAAGGGGAAGGGGAACCCCCTCGGGAGTCAGGTCATTAGCATGAGCTCACCTGTCTTCTGGCCTGGACCACTTCTGAAAAGCAAACCCTTACTTTCTGTGCTGCAAACTCTGTTCTTGTCTTACTGAGCTTTGAGGTGAGTAGACAAATGGACCTCTTTAGTCCAGTAACATTGTCTTCCTTCCTGCCCTCACTATTGCCTTACCCCTGCTACATTTTTCTTCAAAGAACATATATTCACTATTATTTCATTACACATCGATTTGTCTGTTGCCTACCTCTATCACTATACTGAAATCACCCTGTGGGCAGGAATTTTGTTTACCATATTCCAGTAGCTAGGGACTGTCCTTTACTCTAGGAGGGCACTTATTATTTCTTTTTAATGAATGAATATAGTAGATTTAGGGAAATCATTCTAAACCAAAGTATTTTGCAATTTGCAGCATGTAAGAAAACAGATGAAATTACAGCCGCCAGGTACAGAGTACACCAAGCTGAGTCCTGAGAGTCAGGGCTAAGCCAGCGGTGTCTCTACCATCACTCTGGTGACAGGACCGGCAGGAGCTCAGACGTGGCAGCCAGACGCTAATAAACTGTCTGACCAAGGGCAAGTTAACTTAACCTCCCTGTGCCTTGGTTTCCTCATCTATAAACTAATGAGCAAATATTTGTAAGTGCTGCTTGGAATAGTGGCTGGTACCAAATAAATGCTATATATATTTTTGTTATATAAAATAATGAATAATGTGAACTTCAAAACATGGCCCCCAAAAGTTGGAAAAGCAGTGCGGGGGGAATATGGCTTCACTATTTTTCTGGCCACAGTTACTCTCATAATAACTCTTCCCCACCTCTACCCTATGCCAATGTAATCTAAACTGAGCTGTGAAATGTCCTTAATTGACTAATCAGAATTTCAAAGGGCAGTGATCACTTCACAATCACAGCCCCATTGAACCTGAGTTGAAGATTGCAAGAGCTTCATTGCTGATTCCCATTCTCCCTCACTCCTCTCCTTTCTCAGCCTCTCCCCTTCCCTGGTAGCTGGAAGATCATGTCTTGGTACTTACAGGGAGGAAGTGACAGGATTGGCCTCTTCAACTACACAGAGGAAGATACCTGGTATGGGCCCCAGAGGCTAAATTTTGGAGGGATGCCATTATGTGTCAAGCATATACCAGTATACACTGGTGAGGACTGTCTGGTCTGTAAAGTGTTAGGGATAACTCCAAACAAGCCCCAGGTTTCCCCTCAATCCCCAGAGGATGTGCTTTTTCTCTCCCTGAATCTCTGGATTCCTTGACAGTGCCCTCTACACAAGGAGACAGAGTTTGTTACTGGGCTCCTCTGCGAAATTCCAGAGTTTTCCTCTGTTGGTGGCCAAAGAGTTTACTTCTGGGGCTCTAGTCTGTTCCTTCACTCTGGTATCTCTGCTTGGTAAGGCAGAATCCTGCCCCCAATGCCTTCCTGGATACTGTATAATTAGCTAGGCCTCCAATTGTGCCTTCCTCTCCCCTCCCATAATGGAGAAACCCTCTCAACCATGTCTTAAAGGGAAACTGTCCTAATAAATGAGTCTCCAGATAGAAAATATCACAGCAAGTGGGGCCAAGTAAATGGAGACTATTAGTATCGGCTGCAAAATCACCAGTATGAACATTCTGGATGCACTGGCTGCTTAAAGAGATATTTGGAAAAACAGGACAATGTCAAGTGGGAAGAAAAAAAGTCCTGAAATGAGTTGCAGTGAGTTTAATGAAACTAATTCCTTTGCTGGGTTGGTGTAATACATAACCAGCCACTCGGCTCCGTTCTAGCGGTGTATAATGTTACTTCACCCTCTCCACTAAATTGTTTTCCGTAAATCTCTGTGGCCATCCATTCCTGTCTACACATTATGTTCCTAAAATAGACACCATCTAAAAATCTCTTCAAGGAGCTTTGTGGAAGGCCTGAATTGCAACACTGCTCCTAGAGAGGAGTGTGTGCGATGGCTTGATAGGAATTTCAGAAGCAACCACCATGAAAGGAAGGTTTGCAGGAGTTTTTCCCCACAGTTATCCTGTTTCCCAAATGCCCAGATGAGGGGAGAGAAAGCGTCAGACACCCGGGGAACGTGCAGAAGCTCCAGTTGCATCACCCTGGCATGCCAGGTATTGCAGCAAATAGGAAAGGTAAGCTACCCACTGCTCCTAAAGCAGGAATCACCAACCTCAGCACGGAATTTTCCTATTTCTGTTTGGCAACATCCTCTTGGGAGGATTTAAAGTGTTTTATAGAGAAATGTGTTCTGTTACTACACTAGCGCATCGGAAACACCACGTGAACCTGTAAATCCATAGAAAAAGCAGCCACATTTTGTAAGTGTAATAACAACAGTGGCTGGCAATTTGCAAGTTTGCTACTGCATCCCAGAAATATTTAGTCACCTGCACATATGAACAGAACGGTACCCTGCCTTGGCTTTAGGTGTTTCCTCAGACACGTAAAAAGCCCTAACCACCCTCTTTGGACGGATTTGTTACAGAGGAGTGATGCCCGTCAGTGAGGAGCTGAAGGGAACAATAAGAAATATGAGAAGCGAATGTGGTACAGGGTGGCGTTAACCACACGCCTCAAACAGGTAGGAGGGAGGGAATCCATGATAATGAAGCCCTTTAAAAAAGCCTCCTGTCCACCCAGAGGCATTTCTTGTGCCAGTCTGAAAACCAAGACGGTTCACACTGGGAACGGAACAGCATCTGCAGTATCATTGCTGACAGTGACCTCTGTCTAATTAAAAGTAACTCAATATCTCCCATTTAGCATTCTACAAAAGAAAGATTCTTGCCCACTTCCCTCAAACTCTCTCTTTTTTTAAGCATGGTCAGTTGGAGTTAGGGGGAATAAATCATTGGCTCTGTCTTGCCCAAGCCATGAGGCATTTCTCCTCAAAAGCCCAGCCTCTGCCTGAGGAGGCTAAACACCCCTGCAATGCTAGGATCCAGCAGCAACCCCACTGCCGTCTCTTCCTGGGCTGAACACAGAGATCTAATTTTTGCTCCCTACCTAAGAACACTATGACCTCTATTCACAGCTAGTCCAGTTCTAAAGCACCAGTGAAGGAGGGGGCTTCAAAAGGAGACCTTGAATAAGGTTCAAAGCAAGCAAAGGCATGATCTGGCCAGGTTCCAAGCTATTTCAAGCCAAAGAATTGCATCTGGTATCAAAATGCTGAACTGCAAAACAAACCTGATTTCAGATAGTAGAAGGTTGGGAGAGGAGGGGGAGGGGAAAAGGAGGAGAAAGGGGAGAGGGAGGAGGGGGATAGATGGTTACAATTCGCAGACAAAAATGGACTTCCTGCTTTGCCCAAAATGTATTTTCATGGGCCCCTTTTCCAAGGGAATAACTGGAATGAATATGTCTAACATCGCAAAGAAACAACCAGATAGCTTACCTGATAAAAAGGAAAATTACCCATCTGCAGTGAGGAACTGCATCTTCCAGAGACCAGATGATAATAATGTGCCTTCAGTTGCAATTGTTCAGATTCCTTCTTGCAAAAGGTGACCAAGTAGTTACAAGGGCTGCAGTCTCACCGGGACAGAACACACGTACAGAAATACACACAGGCACACGGATACACATGCACCAGAGACCTCTGCAGTCTCCTCTCGGCTTCATCCTGGCCTCACTCTCTGGTACCTAATACAAATCAGCAAATAGCTTGTTTAAAAAAAAAAAAAAAGAGGAAGAAGTCGAGGTAGCACCTTGCATTATATCACCATCTAGTGGCCCAACGTTAAATATGTTCTCCTCGGCCGCAGCGTTTATCTGTTCTTTCTCTTTTCTCTTAGGCCCCCCTTTCCCTTTCGCTCTCTCATTCCTCCCTCTTGGTTTCTCCTTCAGTCCTAACTGGACTATCATATCAAACACCTAGTGACTCAAAGATTAAAAAGTTGAAAACTAAATTTTGATATCTTCAAATATAGCAAATAATTTGTGTTGTTTTTCCATGTTATTTTTGTTTAAAAGTATTACTTTATTCCTATTATGAATCTTTATAATTTATAGAATTTGTGAATAAAATTTTATTTGTGTTTCTTTTCCACCAGAAAAACTCAGGTGGCCCTTTATTACAAATTTATGGTTCGCCATTGGAAACCTTAAAATTTTTCTCATTTTTAATATTGTGTTTAAATATCAGGCTCTGTGCTGTAGTGAACAGCTCAGAGTGAGAAGATGGGAGCTTTACTTCAAGTTCAACAGCAATTACCATCTGCCTTTGGGCCAGTCAATGAACTCTTCTGTGAAAACTTACATTTTCTCCATTATCTTCATCTCCAATTAGAAGTTAAACAAGACTACCTCCCCACTATCTATGGTTTTATTAACTTTTACCAAAATATATCTCCCTATCTTGTGGACATGACCTCAAGCTTAATTACAATAACATGTTTTAGTAAGCACATTTTGAATACAATTAGGTATTAACTCTTGATAGAATTATGGAAGCGATATATATCATGGAGACAATGGAGAATCCATGTGAAACTATATATAATTCCAGAAACTGAAAGTCATTTTCTATGTTATATAATTTTATATGCTGTACTTTAAAACAGAAAGAGTTTTTAACATTTGGTCCTGCATAAATGCAACATTAAACATAGGTGGATAGTCATTTGAAATAATTTGTAGTAAATATTTTATCCTGGTTGTTTTCTACCTAACATACTTATTGTTAACCATTGTTCCATGTGTTTGACCTTTTTTTTTCCCTCAGCACAGGCATATGCCCTGACTGGGAACTGAACTGGCCACCTTTTGTTTTGCAGGCTGGTGCTCAATCCACTGAGCCACATCAGCCAGGACTATTAACTGTGTTTTTTTTTTAATTGTTGTTCAAGAATGGCTGTCTCCATTTTCACCCCACCACACCCTTGCTCCACCCATCTCCACTTCCAACCTCTAACCTACCCACTTTGGCTTTGTCTGTGTGTCTTTTACACATGTTCCTGGAGACCCTTCCTCTGTTACCCCCTATTATCCCTCTCCCCCATCCCCTTTGGTTACGGCCAGTTTACCATTTATTAAATGACATCATTTTCAATATTTTCTTTTTTTACTATAGGATTGTATGATAATTACTATTAATAGTATTACAGCTATTTCCATTGTAAAATTGAGAATTCTTAGGTTTTTTCAGCCTTATCAGTAAGACCCAAGGCAACTCATAGAGTTTGTAAAGTAGTAAAACTACGGTTCTTGGTCCCCAAATCAATAGTTCTTTGCAACATATTCAAAAATCTACCTTTTTTTTGTTCTAGAATTGCAGGAATGTAATTTTTATTACTATGTTTGTAAAACATTTACTAACTCTTGTTTATAATTACTCATGGCCCAACTTCTTATATATAAAAGAAATTAAGCAATCATTTTCTGTTCCAGATAAAAAAATTCCACACTTTCACAAAGGCCAATTAAGGTAGCGTGAACACAGTAATTAAAGTTATTCAGTGTCTGGGAAGTGGTGTTGCTCAATCTTTGGTGCAGTCAGAGCAGTTTCGAAAGCAACTAGAGAGACAGGTGACCAATATTTGGTAAATTATTATCAGGATGTAGAGATGAAGAAATGGGAAATACGTGAACATGCATCTTCTAAAAATTTTAGACTAACACATTTCATGGAAATAGTACTCAGGGTTTGAACATATGAGATAAAAAGTAAGAATACCCTGCACCACATGCTTTAATGCCTTCCAATCGCTTAGTACAGGCCTGTTTTTTTAGCGTCTGCTCCTTAACAGTCTTCTCTACAGCTCTCCATCTCTGATCCCCAGAGATGAACCTGTGCTCCAGGTTAGAGAGGACCTGAGCAGGAGGGGTGTCCGACCACCCAACCTAATCAGAGAGGACTGCTGCATGTGATTCTAGTAGCCATAGGGTCCAGCTTTCCTTCTCAGTGCAGACTCAGGATTAGGTGGGCGAGGGCACTGAGAGAAAGGAATCTTGGAGGTATGGAAGAAGTAGTGACAAAAAGAGCCAGGAAACTCGGTGACTTCCTATTTCTGGCTCCTGTCCTTCTCAAGATCCAGATGCTTTCCTGATTTGGGGTGCCATGGTAGTCAAAAATAAACCTCATTTTTGCTTCATTGAACTTGGTGTCTGTTACCCACTTGAGTCCTCACCATTTCATTCGTGGCAGGAATCCAAAAGCCCTCACCCTTGAACACTATCAAATGCCACTCATTTGGGGGGCATCCGGCACCTCATTTATTTACTTCCTCAAGTTCCTGCTATATGTCAGCCACCTTTCCAGATACTGAGGGTGCCTCAGTGAAGAACCCAGATTGACATCCCTCCACTGTAGAGTTTACTCTGACACTTCAGACCAATCAAAAGGCGAGCTGCTTTCAATGCCACACCCCCTTCCACCTCTGTGTCTTTGTTCACAGTCTTCACTTCTCCTGACAGACCTTCCCCCTATCTGTACATAGAAAATTCGACAATGTTTTAGGTAGTGTATTCTTTTTCTCTAATGCCTTTCTTGTTTTCTCTGTAGGTAGAATCCATTTTATTTTGTGAAATATGGTTATTTGTTAAGTTGAAATCATTAGGCATCAGAGAATAAATGGCTGTTCTGATCCAGATTCAGAACAAAAAAAGGCCAATATCCCAGCCATTGCACAAACAGCATGTTTACCAGCTGGATAGCTCACCACACTGACATGTCATTCGTCACATCGAAGCAGTCTGGCAATACTTCTAACTTTAAATTGTCCTCACACAAGGCCTGGCATAAAAGCACAATGTGAGATTGTTACAAAATTAGTGTAGTGTACACTTCAAATCACTTATTCATAAAGGTTGGCAAAAGTTAAATTTACATGAAACTTTATTACGTGCTCCTTTGTCATACTGTTGCACTTGTCTCCTCTGTCCTTGTGCTGGGAGTTTTGTGTGCATATTTGCCTCCCCAGTTATAAACTCTGTGGAACAAGCTCTTCATTTTACTTATCTTTGCGTATCATTAATTTATCAAGATATAATCTTTCCTTTCTGTTATTTTTCCAGTGTCAAAGAATAAAAATGTTGGCTATTGTAAATTGTGCTGCTATGAACATTGTGGTGCATAGGTTCTTTGATATTGATATTTTAGGATTCTTAGGATATACTCCCAGCAGAGGAATTGTTGGGTCAAAAGGTAGGTCAATTTTTATTTTTCTGAGAAAATTCCATACTGTTTTCCATAATGGTTGTACCAGTCTGCAATCCCACCAACAGTGAACTAAGGACCCCTTTTCCCCACAACCTCTCCAACATTTGTTGTTTGTTGCTTTGAGTTGGAAGCAACCTAGGTGCCCATCTGTAAATGAATGGATCGAAAAATTGTGTTACATATACACAATGGAATTCTATGCAGCAGAGAGAAAGAAGGAGCTACTACCTTTTGCAACAACATGGATGGAACTGGAAAGCATTATGCTGAGTGAAATAGGCCAGGTGCTGAAAGACAAATACCATATGATCTCACCTTTAACAGGAAGCTAAACAACAAAACAAACAAGCAAGCAGGAAAAAAAAGAAAAACCAAAGACACTGAAATAGAGAACAAGGGGACAGTGACCAGAGGGGAGAGGGAAGGGAAGTTAAGGGGAAAAAGGGGGAGGGATTTGGAGGAACAAATAGGAAGGACACAGGAACGAGAACTAAGGGGGGTGGAAATGGGAGGGAGGTGGGGAGTAAGGGGTGGGGGAGGCTGGGATGGGAGAAATAGACAAAAAAAACTGTACTTGAAAAATAACTAAATAAAATTTTTTAAAAAAGAATAAAAATGTAACTTTCCCCCCTTTTCTCTCACTCTTAATGTTAGCCATTGCAGAAGATTCTCTGTAACCTTGACTCAGAAGGTGGAAAGAATATACAATGGATGTGATGGTACTTCTTCAACCTGTGACTGTTGGGGTGGCTAAGCTGGCTAAGAGGCTTGGGTTGTGCCTTTCCTGTGACAGAATGTCTAACAAGGCAAAGAGGATGAAAGCATAAGGAGTCCTTTGGTCTTTGCATAGTTCTCCCCAGCGTGAGAACTGGATCTTTACTTTGGTACAGCTCTTTTGGGGACCAGCAGCAGCAGCGCACCATTCAGTGTGCAAAAGAGTAAGGGATTATGGCAATGGGACATCATCACTGCTGTAAATTTGGGGTATGAAAAAGGAAGAGAGGTAGCTCAGATGAAAAAAGCTGCACCAGGTCTCTTAGTCTGTCAGTTCTGAGACAGGAGAATCATCTGTTGTGATTCAAAATTTGAAAAAAGAGCTCAATATCCAAGGGCTGAAGAATCTCTGTGACTAATAGAATATTATTGAATATTTTATTGCATTGGAAATAAAGGAAATTTGTCAAAAGATTTTTCTTGATTTCCATATCTTGGAGTTCTGAATATTTTACCTAGCTGCCTTATAAAAAAGAGTTAACTCAATTAATTTGGGGCCTGGCTGGTGGATGGGGGTCATATTTAATCTTTGACCAAAAATTCCCCAAAGTAATGGTCAAATCACTGTGTTTCAAATTTTCGATTCCTTAGCTCAGAATTATAAGTTACATTTGAGTGTTAAGGCAGAAAGTGTTTATACATTTCTCAGTAATTTGTTTGGAAATTTGGCTTAGCAAGTGACATGAAGCTGGGTCTTCCCTGTGGTATATGGATAGAGATGTTGGTGTCCAGAGTTGAACCTGGGCAGTGGGCTGACCTTGGGATGCTGTGCCAGAGGATAAAATGGGGATGTGGGTGGTGGCAGGTCTTCTGTTAGAGTGGTGAGTGATTCCAGCCTGGATAGCAAATGCCAGAATTGATCCCAGACCTTATGATTCTGAATCCATAGGACCACTATATCATTACCTCACTTCAAACCTTGGCTTTGCCTTTTTGTGATCAGCAGATGGAACTCAGCTACAACACAGTATTAATATGATCCCACAGTAAACATAATTTACCCCTTCAGGACAGTGCTTTTGCAGATGCAGATCTCCCAGTACTTTTTTGTATATTCAGTGTTCTGCAAGGATAATGCCAATGCCTCACTCTCCCCAAAGCATTTACTAATACAGGGCATTCAGCAGCCACTATTTCAGAAATTAAAAACAAAACAAAATATTTCTAGAAGAAAATAGTGAACTCTTATGTTTACTTTGCAGGTTAATCTGTTATTTTGAAAATGAGCCAGAAGTGAATGTGAAATTTACCTGTTACTAAATAAATAAATGAAGAAAGTACAATTAAGACCCGTCTTTTAGGTCTAGAGCCAACTAGTTTTCTAGCAAGTTTCAGGTTACAATTTCTTAATAGCACAAAATTGGCCCAATACTTACAGAGCATCTTGTAGGTGTTAGAAAGTGGACATTTGAAACTGTGGTAAAGGCCATGTATCTCCTCCCCACAAACACACAATCAGCTATTTTACCACACATGGTATCACAATTTTCAGGCCTCCTCCCACTCGAATTTACTGAATCAAATCTATTATAGGGTTGTGATTTTTTTCACTCGTAGGTTTCCATGTTTAAAATCACCTACAATGTATTGAGCGTAAATAATTGGAATTGCTTTTCTTACTGATTTTATTTTTAAATGTTTCTTAAGTCTGCAGGATCAGTGTGTTTGTAGGCACAGAGAGAAATGTAAGGTTTAACAAAAAAGTTTCTAAAATGTCATAACATTCTCTCTCTAGCAGTAGAGGAAAAGAGTAAGGGGTTTCTCACCTCCACACAACGTCGTGTACTGTAAAGTGAGAGAGAGGGAGGGAGGCTGTGGGACCGTGACAAAGACCCGGTCCACAGCCTTCCTGTGCCTTCCCCACCATCACACCCCCAGCCCTGAGAGCCAGAACTGGATGACAAGTCCACAGGCAGTCATTTCCAGGGATGCAGCTACTGCTTGTTGAAAGTCTCACTGCTATTTCCTTTCAATCACATAGGTGGCCATGGTGTCGGAGAAGGAAATGATGGTATTCCTAATCTGAGTACATCGGTTTTATGGACAAGATGCAGTAATACACAAACCTGATTTCTCAAAGGGGAATTGAATATAAAACATCCAATTCAAAACATTGAAGGTAAAAAAAAACATCCAACGAGGTCAGCATTGCAATATTGGCTGAAAATGGGTACTCAACTACAAAACTACTTTTTATCACTGTATAACTATGATTCTTTCTCTAGTATACAACCATCCAAGCAACATTTTAAAAAATTACTTTATCATTTATATATATATATATATATATATATATATATATATATATCAAGTCATTACTTACTTATATACCTAAAACTAATTTAATGTTATCTCAATTATATCTCAACTTAAAAAAATCACTGTAGTGTTCTGTATGAGTTTTTAGTTTTAAATCCTTTCTTATCTGGAAGCCTGGTTTATTTATTTACTTACTTTTTCATCAGCTAAAGTGTAAGAGTACACTATCAATATTTACTAAGGATGACATCAATGTCATTTTTCATAACAACAAACTCTCTGCCCTTCCTGAAATAAGCAACCTTTAGCAGCTTGCTGCCTTCACTTCCTCTGCTTAGAGACCTTCTCTTTTCTGGCCACTTCCCCTCTACCCTTTATATGATTACCTCCCTACCACTTGTCTCTACCCCCAGTCTCTTTGAGAGCGAGAACGACGTCTTATTTATTTCCCACACATATGCCAGTGTCTCTGGTTGAATTAAGGCATTCTCTGAAGATGAACTGATGACATCTGCTGACTAGCAATGAATCAATAATCCCCAGAATAAAATTCCACAAAAGTTTATATGTAGGACAAATTAACTTTTTAAACCTTATAAAACTCAATGCCAACAGACACAAATGTTTATTGCTGCTTTAAAAAGAGGATAGTCATTGAGGAATTGTGGAGCTCAAAAGTTCTCAGAGCTCATCTAGACAAGGATTCTGGATTTGCTATGAGGAATGATGTCATGAGAAGCAATGTGACTTGTCCAAGGTCACACAGCTAGTTATATACCACAAAAGTCCATTCAAAATGTTTCCACCTGATGGAAATTAATATTGAGTAGGTACATCAGCACATAAGAAGCAAAATAGAAGTGAGTGGAATATTTCTAGAAATGCCACAATTGATTTTCACTCATGTTTTGACAGAGTGAGGAATGTGATGGAGTGAATGATTGCAGTTACTGTTTAAAAAGGTGATGGACTAACCAACATTGGTTTTAGCAAAGGTTAAAGAAAGTGACCGTCCTTCAGTCTAGCTCCAAGTACTGATCTTAAATATTAATTAACCACAAAGGGTTCAAGCTCAAGGGCATGAGTACCAGCCATTCAGAGTGTGACACTGACAGATTTCAGGAATGCTGACCCAAAGAGGGCACTGGGAAATTCCCAGGAAGCAAACGTCATGAAGCTCTAGAATTTCTTTGAAAAGCCAAAATATAATCTGCAAACATACTTTGTTTCTTTAGAAACATAAACTATATTTATATGGCAGTTATTTTTTATATATGAAATCAAAATTAATGTTTCACATGCTTGAGTTTTATGCCTTTCTTTAAATATATGAAAGTTTCATAAAGCTTGTTTGATCATGAAACAAGATCAAACACATCACATTAGTTAAAGTATTACTTCCAGAGCTACTGCCACAGAAGGATAAAGAGAGAAAAGAAGAATAAATGTAAATTGTTAAATACTCATGAACAATCATAAAAAACTGTTACTGTGCTGGGTTCTATTCTGTGCCGACATGTGCTCTTTCCCATCCTCTTAAGTCAATTAAATATTAGGCTTGGGTTTTTGCAAAATTTATTTCATGTAGCAATCCCCCCACCCCCTCATTTGCAAAGAAGAGTCAGTTAAAGCTGGTTTTAGGAAAAGTATGGTTGGTTACTTATTGGTACCCAAATGCCAGTCTGCTTTTTAAATATGCCTTTAAATCAACTACATCACTTGTCAAAATATAAAAGTTCACTTAGATTTTATAATGAAGAGGACTGTCTTTACACTAAAGTAAATAGCTAATACTTATGAAGACGATTCTTTACAGAGTAAAAGTGAACTTTGCTATAACTTAGCCCAAGCAAACATGTAATTCCTGTTCCCTTAGAGGAATCTTACCAACATCTTTTTCCTTTCATGTTCAAAGGCAGAAGACCATTGACTTTATCAAGAGGCAGCAGAGCTATCCACAATGAATGCACAGGCCATTAGAATTAGGTGCTCTCATGTTTCTCTGGGAGAATAACACCTTCCACACATCCTTAAGCAGTTTCAATCTTCAGAGATCTAGTCAAAAATCTACACAGATCACATATGATCACATGTCTTCTTCTCTCTTCCCTTGGGAAAAGCAAGTTTTCCACTTTGAACTAAATAATGGAAGAGGTCATTCAGGGTTTGCTTTAGGGCTTCAAAATTTTTAGAACAAATTAGCGGATAAGTGGGAAGTCATCAAGGAGAATTGAATGATGATTAGCCTAGCAGTCCCAGAATGCCTTGGGAATTTTGTGGCTCATGAACTGAGTTGCTGCTTGTGGGATTCTCTCTATTCACATTGGACAGCAGCAGAGTACCAGAATGTCTTACCCACAGTGGGGATCACTTGGGGCTTGAGGGTAGGAGAGAGATGCTGGGCAGCCATACTCCTATGCCTGTGGGCAGTCTCCTATAGCTGGTCTTCTGTAGTTGGGTGAAAGACAGACAGATTTCTCTACTCATTAGGAGATGCTGACATGACAAAGCCACTTCATCTTAATATTTTCCATGGCACTTGATACACAAAGAAGCTCAAAGACCAATATGCTTGTTTCCTTGCTTGATGCAGTGTCTATGAAAGTCTTTACATTCTGGTTGTTATCATTACATTACATTACATTACATTACATTCCTGCTTGCTGTGGGGAGGAGCAGGCTAGACAGCAGGAAAGAGATCTTTCTGCATCTTTAATCAACACATCTGCCATATGACCATTTACGTTTTTCTCCCCTTTCTCTTTCTGCAACTAAGCAAATACAGAATGGGGATCTTTCCATGACTTTGGCAAGAATACAATGCAGAAATTATTTGTCCTTCTTCACATGGTAGTTGCTTCCAAGATTTTATATATAATTTCAGCTGTTTGTTCATATCCTAACTCCCCTTTTCTGTTCCTCTCCCCCCTGTTTTCCAAGACAGCAGGATCTTAGATTGTGTTTTCACCTGCCTGGTCTCCTCGGTAAGGCCAAGGAGCTACCCATCCATGAAACATCAAGTGCTTTTAAATTGCACCTCTGATTCATTCACGGTCCTGGCAGGAAACAGATGCTACACTCATAACGAGTTCAATGAAAATAATTTAATAGAGAAACTTAAAGTAGGTGAAGATGGTTGATGGCATCCAGGATTCAGGGATGAAAAGAACCAATGCTACCCTTATAGGTCTAAACAGGCAAAAGCGGGGAACACAGGCACCAGATCCCAGTGAGCACTGGAGCCTTGGAGGAGCCAGCAGGAAGTTACCCGTGGAAGAATGTAGCCACTTCCTCAGGCTGGAAGGTGGGGTGTGGTGGGAGAGATCATCCACTTTTCTACTAATGCCTGCCTTGGGCAAAACTCCAAAGCAAGAAGAAAAGGGGCTCCCAGATTATGCCTAACCCTGAGAAGTGGCCTTTGGGCAATAAGGGTCATCCCAGCTCCTGGTCCCAGTTCTCCCTGACATTTCGCTCCCTCCACTCTCTTCCCTGGATGTGCATTCTGCAGCTCGCACTGGAGCGGCCCCTCTTCTGTGGCCACAGCTATTGCTGGGTTCTGGAATGCTGTTCTCGGCATGCACCTGTTTACTCCCCCACAGCTTTGTGTATACCTTGGTACCTCATCACCTTGTTTTGGTTCCCTGAAATCTAGTGTGGATGGTACTCAGAAATAAATATATTGATATTCCAAGATCACTATTTTCAAATCACTTCTAATAATGATTTAAGAGAAATAATAATTGATATATGTTGAAACTTCATAGCAATTTCATGAAGCAGACTCTGATATCATTATCATAATTTTACAGATAAGGAAACTGAGACTCAGAATGGTTTAGTAAACCTGGCCAGGGTCACACGTTATAGAAATGATTAAGTGTGGTTTTGAAATGAAAAATCTGTCTCCAGAGTACTTAATCATACCCCAGCTTCATCCTGTCTTGTTTTATATAAATCTCTGCAGCGTCACCTTATTATAACCATTGTGGTAAGTCTCTGAGATCCAAGTTTAAAGACAAAGAAGTGGGAGATGACAGAGAAGCTCCTCAGTGCGCTGGATTACATCACATTATACTCACACAGGATTCAGTGGAGGAAAGACAATTCTACCTGTGGCCCACCCAAGACAGTTTGCAGGGGTACAGCAGATTTAGAGCCTGATTTCTGTCAAACGTGTTGGGGGGCGCAGTCTGTGGCAGGGTGGGAGTGAGCAGATGGCAGGCTGTAAATTCACTTTTACACTTCTTTTCACTTCTTTTGGATTCTTCAATCTTCCACAGAATGTGATAGAATGGAACTATGTTGGAAATACACTCACCAAGTCAACCAATAAACTAAACACATGAGGAGTGGAGGGGAGAAACTTGCCCCAGTCTGGCAATGCTTTAGTTTCCAGAAGTCTACATTCATTACAAATGGAGAGTCTCTAAAAGCAGCACTGCTGATCATGAACATTTGACAATGAGATGGCTTTGGCAAAGCTTCCTGTTGTAAAGATCATACTCAGTGGCTGTTTTTTCTCAGCTCATTTTCTACAAACAAAAAGCAAAGTGCTTTCTGGCATTGCTTGATATTTATTAAGACAAAAAACATACAAAAACACCATACTGTCTAGGTTTTAAAGCCTTGCTTCTCAACGTATGGCAGTGGACTCTCAGTATGGCCATGTCTTGGGAGCTTGTGAAAATGCAGAATCTTGGGCTCCACTCCTCCCTATTACAGCAGTATTTTCATTTTCACAAGATCATAGTGATATCTGTGCCCATTAAAAACTAAAAAGATGTACTGTTGGCAATGACCTTCAGAGCCTGCCTCAGATCCCTATGATTACTTCCCTCCCTCTGCACCCATAATGTGTCAGTCAGCCACTCTCCTTCTCACCACTCCCTAACACTCCTACCCACCTCTGAAAAGTGTGCTTGTATGACTGAGTCGGGTACTCCCCTTCTCCCACCAAGAAAACTCCTAGCCTGTGCTGCAAGTAACATTCAAATGTCAGTCGTCCTCTGTGGACTTGAACTTTCTAGTCTGTTTTCCCCCAGCCCCATTCTGCAAAGGCAGACACTATTAACACATTTTTTGAAACTTTTCTGAAATTTCTTGTGTCAATCCAAGCATCAGAAATATATGTTTTATATCTTTTCTTTTCAGAACTGACAAAGTACTATATATATTGATGTACCCCTTGTTTAATTTACACAATTCATCTTACAGTTCCTAGGTTGTTATTAGAGTATTTCAGTATATATATATATATATATATATATATATACATTTATTTAATCAGTCCTCAAATGATTAACCCTTATTTCTAGGGTTTTTCATTTGTTTGTCTTTGCTTTTTTTCTGTTTGCTATTTCAAACAGTGGTGGTATAAAATATCACTTTACAAACTCTTTTCCCACTTGTACAAGTTTCTCTGCAGGCTCCACCTCAGGAATTGGCTCTACTGAGTGGAAGGGTATGTGCCTTTTAACTTTGGTGGACATACTAGGCTTCCCTCTGAGCTCTGGCACCATTATGCACTCCAGCAACAGTGTTAAGACACCTGTTTCCCACACCTTTTCCATGTGCACCCTGAGAAAGAAGATACCTGCTAAGAGGAGCTCCTGGTGGCTAACTGGGTTCAAATTAAAACAAAACAGACAAACTAACAAAAAGAAGCAGAGTCTAGCATCCAATTCCACACAGGGGCCTCTCGTGCAAACTGTACTTCAAGGAGAAGCCTGCACCACCTGCCTCTGCGCTGAACTTCCTGCCTGCATTGAGTTTCTGCCATCTGAGCCAGCCCTCATAAAGGGGTTCCTGGAATCCTAGTTCAACCAATAGGACTGTGGCTTCCTACCCCATCCAACTGGAGATGTGTAGATATATCCCCATCATCATCACAGAACAATCAGAGTGACTCCATTTTGACCAATCAGGATAGTTTCTTTTGGACTAATCAAACTGCAAAAATTTGGAGTCTTCATTTACATGAAGATGAAGCAGTCAGGGACCAAGAGCGGGGGCTTCTGTCTGTATAAGCCAGCTCCCCTCTGGCTGAGAGAGAGCACTTGCTTTCCACCAAAGATTGAGGAGTGCATTTCTCTTGCTAAGCTGAGACAATGAAGCTGTCTTCCTGGAGCAGAGCAAAGTGGAGCAGACCAGTGCAGGCCAGAGCAGACTGGTACAGACCAGAACAAACCAGCCTAGGGCAAAGCAGGCCACTGAGAAGCAGAGCAGAGTTGCCTGGCCAGAGAGGGGCCTGGCCCCAGGACTACCTCACAACCACAGTGTTTTCACAGCCGTGCTATAGCACAGTCGAACTTCTTTGCACTGCATGAAGTTTCCTTCACTGCACAACAAATTGGGGATAGATGTTAGTGATGAATTACTGCCAATGACCATCCATCAATGACAGCTCTATCAGTAGGAAGTATCAAGCTTTTTTTTCCTTTGTTCACTGGGAAGTGAAATCTAGGCCAAGTTATTTTCTTCATCCTCACCAGAGAATATGTTTTTATCAATTTTAGAGAGAGAGAAAGAAGAGAGAGAGACATCTATGGGTTGCCTCTCTTGTGCACCCTAATCTGGGATCAAACCCACAACCTTTTTGTTATTGGAGGATTCTCCAACCAACTGAACTACCTGGCTAGGGCGAAGCCAACTTTTGACTTTACCTAGGAGCTTCCCAGAGCAGTTTACTAGGAGAAATACGAAGATATGTGGAGGAGAAAGACAAAGCGCATTCTAAGGAGAGGAGTACTGTTTCCAGACAAATGTGAGGTTGGGTCTGTGGAAGTGGTTAGAGTTTGGATAGGTGGGCAGTTGGGCAGATCACACAGGGCCTTCCACACCTGCCACAGAAGAAAAGATGGGACTATATTCACAAGGACACCAGGAAGCAATAGTGCTGAGAAGCTAAAACCAAATATTTGGCTTTTCTCTCCACCGGTTTGAGGGAGCCACCTACTCTTGTCGGGCACTGATTGCTGCTAGGGCTGTCCTTCTAATGGGCTTACTTGTTCCTAAAACAAGGTGGGTGTGCATGTGGAAGTGTTGGCTAGTTGTCAGGGTGAAAATGTTTAGTAAATCTGGAAACCAAACATTTCTTTTCTTTCTGATGTCTTGATTGTGCTAATACACAATCAAGGTGTGCAATTTCCTATAATGCTTTTTACTAGAAACTCTACAATTGAAACCAAAATTCTCTTACTGTTATTGCCATTTTCCCATCTCCCAATATTAATAGATGGTCACAATATTTTTTAAGAAATTTCATATGGATGATTGATATCTGTTCTATTTTCCTTGTATCCTCAAATGAGACAGTCCTAACAAAACATTGACAATTCTTTCAGATTTCCTATTCCACTGCTTCAATTTTTTTGGACATAAAAATAAGTACAATGTTGCTTTATTGGAGAACTATATTTTAGTTTAAAAAAAGCAATAATTTTTCACAAATTAGCATATTTATAAAAAAGTCTAGATCATGAAACATATGTAATTAATGATTCATTTTAGGATAATAATAAAATGTCAGTGTTAAAAGTCATTTATTTATCTTTAATTATCAGTGGATATATTAAATTAAATCTGATCATCTTGGATTTGGTTGTTATTTGGATGATCCTATTCCAGAGTTAAATTTATTTATACAGAATATTAGAATTAGAAAATAATCTGAGGAATTCTTTAATTTAGGCTCTATTGTCAAAGAATTCACATTAGCTCAGTAGAAATTTGTTTGGTTTTATCTTTAGGTCCAAAATTTTTTTCCCAAAGTAAATAAAATCAGTGTAATTTAAAAATTTTTCCCCAGTAATACTTAGTTTTCTTCCCAGTAATTATTTCTTGTACTGTGAGAAAAGTTTTTACATTTTCTATGCTTTTCAAATTTCTGAAAGGATCATTTATCTTGATAATATAATTTCTTAAGAACAGGAGCTGACATTTTAGAAAAAAGCTGGACATCTGGCTGACAAATTATCTTAGGATATTGGATTTTGAAAAGCATCTTTTGTGACAGGTAGGAGAATCCAGGTGTTCATCTGGCATTGGTTAGCCTGGCCCTACCTAATCACCCCGTCTTGACCCAGTTCTTTGAACCTCAGTCCTTGAATCTAGCATCTTTTGAGTCCCAAATCCAGGCTGTGATATCAATGTTTTAATTGCTCAGAATATACTAGAAGGACTCCCTGTGACAGTCTGATATATTGGGAGTATGCGATGCCAAATATAAACTATTGTTTTCCAAACACTTTTAATGTTGTGATAGACACTGCAGTAAATCCCTCGACATACACTTATCTGACATGGAGGTAGTATGGTTCTCATTTGGCAGCTGAAGTAACTGAGATTTTCTGAGAGGTTAAATAAACCGTGGTCTCAGAAGTAACCAGTGGTAAGGAAGGGAATGTACAATAAACACCCCCGACTCTGAGGGGATCAGATGGAGGTTGAGAACTTCCATTCTAAACAGAGGACTCTGATGCTGAGCGACAACTTCAGAAAGAGTTCACATAGACTGCCAGTGCATTTGGATTCCACTCTGTTGACTATGTGCTTGAGTTAGCTTCTATTATTAATATTTTTCTGAATTAATATTCTAAAATGGAATAAAAGATTTTTCAAGTTCAAGGTATTTACTTTAAGATCAAATAAAGTTGCAAGTGACCGTGATCTGGTGTTGGGAAACTACCACTTTAAAGGAGGAATTTATTCTTAATGTGGAAAGTAAAATTTCAGATTGTAAGTCTGAGAGAGTCTCTACAGAAAACCCCAAAGATATTTTTTCTCACATTAAATAAAGAAAATAGCGTGAATGAGAGTCACAGGGAGTTTCAAATATATTGAATCCATTTCTTTCTTTCTTTCTTTCTTTCTTTCTTTCTTTCTTTCTTTCTTTCTTTCTTTCTTTCTTTCTTTCAGAATTTGTTTTGTAAGTTGCTATTTAATTGACCTGGGCAAAAAATGTTATGTAAAGTCCAAAATATAAGGACACTATACAACAATGACAATTATTCAATATTCATCCGATAAACATTTACTGAGACTCAGTATATGTGCAACACTGCACCACGCACAGGGCATAGCAGTGAAAAGAGAGGGTTTGTCACTACAGCTCTGCACTGTCTCATGAAGACTGAGCAGATGGCTGGGTCAGTGCAGTAAAAAGCTCAGTTTAGGTTAAATTAAATTTAATGTCATCCTTTAGGACAGGGAATTATAGCATCCTCATGGAGATTTTGAGAGCGTTAAGTGATATGCCATATACGATTATTAGAAATAATCAGTGATATGTTGAAAGAATTCTGTAAGTACTTTAGTAACATGTATAAAGAACAATTAATTAAGCATATTATACAAATATGTTAAGTCAAGAGAAATGTATTAAACTTAGCAACTAAAGCAAAGAAGTTCTAACATGTATTTGCCCTTGTGTTATCTGAATGACTTTAGAGCAGGAAGATTCTTTTTTTTTCTTAAAGATTTTATTTATTTATTTTTAGAGAGAGGGGAGGGAGGGATAAAGAGAGAGAAAGAAGCATCAGTGTGTGGTTGCCTCTCACATGGCCCCCACTGGGGACCTGGCCAACAACCCAGGCATGTGTTCTGACTGGGAATTGAACCAGCAACCCTTTGGTTTGCAGGCCACCACTTAATCCCCTGAGCTAAACCAGCCAGGACTTGGAAGATTCTTGAAATAGGTCTTCATCAAAAAATATTTGGAAGTATACTCACAGGAGTGTTCCAACTACCTACACTATTGAGTCTTGCCTTATAGAATAATGAAGAGAGAAGTAGATTTAGCATCTGGAAATCCCAAGCTTATATTTTCATATCTGTAAAATGATAACAGTATTGGGACCACCACATAGGGTTTTTGTGGGTCTCAGAACAAATCATGTGTATAAAATTACCTGGAAACACAGGTAAAATCATTCACATATAACTTATTATTTTTGATTAATTGAAATTGAATGTCTGTCCAGAAAGTACTCAGCCATGTAATATGAAAAATAGAGACATTTATTTTTGATTCAAGAAACAAGATACAAGAAACATTGTATATAAGACAATGATGCTTCAGGCCCCTTCAAAGTAGGTACCTTGGTTCCTCGGTACCTCACACAGTTCTCCCAATTGCCATCAGCTGCCCCCTCATATTTTCCTGAATCTCACTGATGGACTGAAATCTCTTCCCTTCCAAAGGTGATTTTAGTTTTGGGAAAAGCCAGAAGTTACAGAGCACCAAATATGGGCTATAAGGTGGCTAAGTCACCTGGATGATTTGATGTGTCACCAAAAACTCTGCATGAGACATGATGCATGAGCAAGCATGTTGTGATGGTGAAGCTGCCAATCACCAGCTGCCCATAGCTACAGCCTGCTGAATCATCTGAATAGTGTCCCCAGTGAATGTTCAGGCTTAACACAAAATTTAATGCAGGTTCATTGCTCTACTCTTTCAGTCATTGTGAATGCAATGGCCATACAATACACATTTCACTCAGTAGTGTCTATTGCCCCCAGTGACTAGTACAGTGAAGTCATCATTGTTCACACATGCACATTCCAGTCCACTCTCCTTAACTGCCAGGTTACATTGGTATTGTTCTAGGTATATTAACAATGGCTCTATTTTTCTGGACAGATCTTATATATCTATCTAATAAATTTTCATACATACTTTTTAGATGAAGTCCCTAATTCACAGATATCTTGGAACAACACAATTTGAATTTGTAGTACAATGTACAAAAGAACTTCTGAACCCTTACAAGTATGTGTATGTGTGTGCATGTGGATTTATGTATTTCTGTGATGCATCTCAACTTCAGAAAATGACAGGAACCTAATTGCTGACCTGTTTGAAGTAACAATTCATGAGCAGATATAATTTCAAATTCTATGATTACATGCAACATATGTAATTTAAGGACCAGGAACTATATCATTCAGTATGACTTCTAAATACATGAAAGTGAACTTAAACTCCGTGGTCTCAGCCCTGTGACTTTATGATGATATTATGATCCCAACTGCATTCTGGGAAGGAAGGGCCCTAAACCCAAGGCCCTTGATCTTCTGAACTCTTTGATTGATTTGGGCATTTACATCTAGAGATAACTGATATGAAAAGCTAGATTAGTCTGCATTGTAGAAGAAGAATTTGTAACTCTCAGAATATTTTGCAGGGAGAGGATAAGGAGATGAGAGATGGAGGGTAGAGGATGTCAGGGAAGAGCCCAAATCCTCAGCGAATGCTACTAAACCCAGACAGTGATTGGTATAGATAAATCTCTGGTGGAAACCAGTGACCATTGGAACCTGGGTCACTTTTTTAGAGTGTTGAGGTAGTGTACATGAAACCAGGTCTCCGAAACACAGAGGATAATGTAAGGTTTTCTGTCCCTGAGAAGTTGCAGAAGGGTTTTGGACTTCCAGACTCAGAAATTGGTAGGTATTTGAGCAAATTACCTGTACCTATACCAAATTATACCTATACCTTGATTATACATGAAGGGGGCAAAGAAGCTTCAACTTATACCTGTGTTGAACTAGTAAGACATATATTTAGGTATTTGTAATTTTTAACTTGACTGTTTCCAAAACGAGAAATAATGTTTTTATTGTATTATTTAGTGTAGTAGATCTTTATGTAGTGGAGTTAATCCAGGCCAGTCATTCTCTAATGGGAGGAGGGGATGGGAAAGATGTGGTGGGGAGAGCAATTTTGACCTCAGGAAACATGCGTTAATGGCTGTGATTATTTTTGATGGTCACAAACAGGGGTTGCTATTATCACTTTGTATGTAGAGGCCAGGGATGCTCCGCATTACATGATGGGCAGGACAGACTCCACAGGAAAGGATATCTGACCCAAAATATCAGCGGTGCCTGAGTTGTGAAACCCCAACTTTGGTCAACCTTTCGTGAAACGAATGAAAAACCGAAGATCCAAGAAGGTCAGTGACGCATGCCAAGTCACACAGGGAGCAAATAGAGGAGATAGTTCTGTAGAGCTTTTTTCCATTACACTATGTAACTTCTAAAAGCTAAAAATGGAACTGTTGGAAAATAAAAAGCTTCTCATGGACAAATTTAGGCTTAAGATGTCCAATACACAATTGCATAAATCTTTAAAGCACAGTACTGCTTACATCAGGAAATCTGGGCAACCAGGAAATAGGGAATTTGGGGGGTTTTGTATTTTGTGTTTTTATTATTATTTTATTGTTGTTCAAGTACACTTGTCTCCATTTCCTCCCACCATTCTCCTCCACCCCACCTACCCCCACCTTCCACCCTCAATCCTACTCCCCTTTGGTTTTGTCCATGTGTCTTTTATACATGTTCCCTGATGGCCCTTCCCCTTCTTTCCCTCTCTATCCCCCCTTCCCCTCTGGTTACTGTCAGTTTGTTTTTTATTTCAACATCTCCGGTTATATTTTGCTTGCTTGTTTGTATAATGTATGTTTGATTGGATGTAGTAAAATCTACTTTTCATTCTATTTAACCAAAGTACTGCCCAGCTAGTGGTTTTTAGTTTAACATTCTTCACAATAACTGGGAAGATGGTTGTTAAAAAACAAATAACCCCGCACCAACCCCAGAGGTTCCGACTGATAAGCCTCTACTGAGGCCTGAGAATCTTCATTCTTAACCACTTCCGAGATGCTGCTGCTGCTACTGGTCAGGAGGTCACACTTTTTTGGGGGGGTGAGGTGGTGACACCTTGAGAACCACTGGCCTAGAAGAGGTGCTCCGTGAATGTTAGTCCTAGTATTATAGGTTTTAAAAATACAATCTCACTTTACAATGAAATATCACCTTAGAAAAAATTAATCAATAAAGCTAATCACGTTTAGATGGAAGAACCAAAACTAAGTTTATACCTCATTTAACTTAAATACCTAACTTTAAAAATGAAGAAATTAGTATAACTTTTAAAGCTTCATTGTCAAAAAAAGAACCCTTTCAACAATAGCCAATTAAAAAGTATCAAATGAATATTATTTATAGGCAGTTTGAGTACTGACAGTGTTATCTTGAAGATAGATAAATTCAAAGATTGTGAATACAATGAAGAATGCATATATTATATTAATAATACATTTATGAGAAATATTCTAAATGCCAAAGGGAGTAAAATCTGGTCTGATGAGGCTCTTGTGCCAAGCCAAGCCTGTGGGGAAAATGCCTATTGACATCAATAATACAGAATCAGGTCCCCAGAGACCATAACTGTCTCTTCAAATCATTTGGGGAAACACGGACACATTTAATCAATTGAATGTAGCATAAAATGATAAGCAGTGTATTCCCATCATAAGTAACCAGGTGCTACTGTTACTCATGATTAACAGAATGAAAAGTACCCCAAAAGAAACTTATTTTTGTAACATCATTTTCCTTCCTTTAATTTAATAAAATGAATGCCAGAAATTCCAAATACTTAAAACTAGGTAGTTCACCCAGTGAAGGTGCTCTAATTAACCTGCCTTGTGACAGTCCCTGCACTGAGAGACACCCAATGACTGAATATTCAACTTCCCATTTAGCTCCTTACATCATGAAAACAGTTTAAACAGCCTTCATTTTACTAACTCATGACATCCTGTCCAAGGGGTTGAACTTCACTGGCCAAGGACACACAGGAAACCAAACCCTCTCAAGTGTGCTGCATTTATCGTCAGTTTTTTACTTATCCACCCCTCTTCTAAATTTGGTGCCATCTGTTGTACCATCATCTCTGGTTAAATCTTATTAAAATTCCTTGCCCACACCACACTGCTGCTGCAATCTCACCCACCCGGCTACCTCTCCAGGCTTTTCTGCAGCATTCAATGACAGCCTGCTATTTTCACTAATTCCCATAGCAGGACACAGTGTGAGAGTCTAAAACAGATTCAGTGCGCTACAGTTCCTGCTTTTACTAGGAGAGTGAATAACTGTTCATGTCAAAACTGGGATTAAGCCTCCGAGTCCCCCAAATGCAGCCCAGTTTGAATCAATGCAGTTAACCCAGTATCATCCAGTGCTAGGATCGGATGGCGCTCACACTGCAGCATTCACCTTGTTACTAAGTAGGCAGGATTCATTATTTGCTGAAGTCACTTAACTGCCAGGGTATGCAGGCTCCGTTCTCCAAGTATCACAATCATGACAGAAGACACATACAGGAAAAGAGCTAGCTCATTTACAAGGGAGGCACATTGGCGATAAGACAAGAGCAACATAATAGCCAAGAACTGCAGTAAATCTCTTCAAACTAATACACACATCTAATCATCTCTCCTGCAACACCTCTGAGCAAATGGATTGCATTCAGAGTTTAAACAGTCAAATCAACTTCATTCCTAGATGGTTAGAGATGATGCTTGATAAGCAGACCCTAATTTATGATTCATTTACTCCTTAAATGCTTTAAAGCTAAGATTGCCAGAACATTTACTATGTTTACTCAAGCATGCTGACAGAACTGGAATCTCTTAGTAATTGCTCCCTGCACCTCTCGGCATGGCTGACAGGCATCTGCCAAGACTACAGCACATAAACCACTGAATCATGCAAAAATATTTACCCCCGAAAGATGTAGTACAAGGTCAGCTTCCTCCAGTTTCCATAGTCCCTGAAGTGTTAATCTGAAGGTAACAGTTCCATGAGTTTTCCCAGGCCAGCAGTGTGTCTCCTACACTTGACCTAGACAGCCTTACATAAGAAGCATCGGGACTGGGGAGCTTGCCGAGTGTCATCACCAGCAAGAGTAAGAAGTATTGGCAGCAGCAGGCAGGCGGGCAGGCTGGGAGTTTACATGAAAATCATGAAGTCTTTCTTGTGTTTCTCTTCTGAAATGTTTTGGAAGGAGAGTTAAGAATAGTTCAGAAACTGGTCTCATTCTTTTTGTGGGAAGAATGACCAGAAGCATAAAACCTAAATCTTCCAGCAAGTGCAAGACCCTGCTTTCAGTGTTTGCAGTAAACCAAGCAGAATGAGTTGCTGTCTGTAAAATACTGTGCCATGACACCTAAAGTGAAGGGAATGCAATGCAAAGTAATGACTCAAAGGCTGCCACGGAGAGCTTTTGTCTACCTTTAACTCCTTGTGGTGAGTAAGGGGAAGTATTTGTATGTGTAATGAGAGTAATAGTTGGAAGTGTGAATTGGTTTGCAGGATGATAAAAGAAGGATTGTAAAGAGTGTTCATGTTCCTTAAACATCTCGCTGCAAGCAAAATGAGAGCATTTTTAATCTTATAGGTCAATTCAGAATGGGGTGGGTTAAACAGGTTGTGCTAATGTGTTTCAATTTGAGATATTTTCTTGAAAGCGATAAGAAAAACAGGTACTTCTCTGTGCTGGTTTGCAGACAACTGTCAGATGTGTTAATTAATTAAACTTCCATTGTCAATACCAAAAAGGAAGATCTGAATTTCAGCATTCAGATTGGGCATATGGTACATCTTTTGTTAGAATGTGAAAGCAATATCTCAAAATGGGGCAAGAGCATTACTATGCTTTTGAAATAAGCTTTGTCAGACTTACTTTTATATTTGGGGGGATATTTAAAAATAGCAAATTAAAAACAATATATTGTCTTCATCTAATTTCTATTCAGCGAGACATTCTATCTCAAATGTGCCAATACATGTCCTTGAAAGCTAGAGATAATAAAACCAGTCTTGTATTCTGATCCTGGGGACAGTGTTATGGTATTATTAATATCAGATGTATTATATTAATTAATTATATATAAAATTGTGGTTTGCTATGAGGATGTAGGCTAAAACATAATTCTTAAGACAATAAAAATACAGAGGAAGACATGCATCATTTAAAAAGAGTCTTAATGTGCTGCTCCTCGCTGGGAAACTTGTCTACTAATGCATCATACAGACTAGAGCCAGGGAATAAGAGAATTTTAGGTCCACACAACAACACAGTGATGTAATTTCACCCATCATTTCACCTCTAAGGAAACTGAGGTAGAAAAGACATTAACTAGTGTGCCTAAGGGGACACGAAGGAAGAGGTGAGTGTACCGTGCTTTTCCTGATATATAGTATTTTGCCTGTGGGCCCCCAGTGCATAATTGTCCTTGAATATTGGTGTGAAGGTATGATTTTTTTAAATTATAGAAATGGCAGGAAACAAGGTAGAGCAGTACTAGTCTTTTTATCAGTAGCCTGATTTGGGGAAAACAAGTTCTGTAGTAGATAAAATGAGAAATTTTATTCAATTATTTCTCACGACTAATGAACATATTGGTGCAACATTGCATTAATGTTCAAATCATAAAGGTGTTCTGAATATTAAGTAATGGAAAGCACTTTGGTGGTTAAGATGCTTTTATTTTGTCAATGTCAATGGAGGTGCTGGGTTTTTCTGTCTCTCATAGAACTGATGGACATGAAATAAACAGCCCATTGGAAGCAAGGTACTAAAAAACAGAAAGATTTTTAAAAGATTTTTGTCTTATTACCTTCAAGTAACCTGAGCCCCGAGTCAAGCATTCGTTTTTGCCCTTGCATCCCTGCCCCCAGCACAGCGCTCACTGCCTCCCCAATAAATGTTTGCTGAATGAGTAAATAGAGGGGTGAAATACATTCGGAATAATCCCTTTATGGGAGTTGCATATATTACTGCCCAGTAGTGTTCCTTGGAGGAGTCATTTTAAGAAAAGTAAAAAAAAATAATAATTTATGAGCATATCAGTTTAATTGCCAAAATAAATGGATATTTTTGAAATACTTGTTAGAAAATTGTTCTCATTAAAAAAAATACCATTCTCCTTACAATCTAATTGGGTCAGCTTGGTATAGGTTTGACAACACATAAGAGTAATCCAACTTTTACTAGGTTAATTAAATAGAGGTTTTGGTTTTCTCAAATGACATTAAGTCAGGTCGATTGACATTGAGGTCAAGAAACATTAAGATAGGACTTCATAGTCCTAGCAAATCCACAGTTCTCCGGGACCTTAACTCATGTTTTTTTCACTTCACCATGGTAAGCTTGTGGCTCTTATCTTCTAATTTGCTGCCTTGTGGTCCCAAAATGGCTGCCTTATCTTCAGCATCCCGACTGCATTCCAGGGAGGGGAACAGGAAGTATAAAAGGCAGAAGTCAAGTACCAGCTGAATCGGCTCTTTCCCCAAGAGCTTTCCCGGATGGCCTACAAACTTGGATTTATGTCTTATGGGTTAACTATCAAAAATGCCATCATTTCTGCAGGAGAGTCTGGAATAATTGTATTTTTAGTTGAGCCTATGGTCATCCTCAATAAAAAGAGTTTTGGGGGGGTTTCTTTTTTTTTGCTAAGTATTTTGCTCCTCTGATATCCATTCTCCCTTAGCATATAGTTTTGGTAGTTCTGGTGCAATCATATAAAGCATTCAAGGTGATTATTTAGTCTAAACTGGTTTATCTTCCAAAAGAAGGAAAAGGCTTCTCATTTTATATCTGGGTCTTCTCTGCAAAAAATTATCTTACTTTTGCAATAGAATGTTACTTGGTTAACAGTGGGTTTCTACCCACAGTGTAGTTCAATGGATGCAAGGCGAAAGCTATAGATAAACTTTCAGAATAAAAAGGGAAAATAATCCCATGTGCCATTTCTCCCCGTATTTACCCCCAAACTAAAGTTGTCTAAAGTAGTTTTTTTCTGAAAAGATTCTGACTTTGATTGAAAGAATAAATGAGCACAGAATTAAAGCTCTAATCCTTAAAATTTCTGCAATTACTAAGAAAATGGTGTCTCACTAATTTTGAAAAGAGATCCCTGCTTTTCCCCTCAGTTCTGCCTGTTACCTTGTTAGAATCAGCTAGACTGAAAAGGGATGTGGCTCCTTCTGCTGGGCCAGGGAAGGTTTGATAAGACGCACAATTAGTTTGCAAGTTTGCCTTTCTACAGCTGCTCTTTCTTTTGGGAAAAGGAATAATACTGATATTTAATAAAAAACTGAAAACAAGATGGTCCTTCAAACCAAACTTTTACTTTAAACTTGTACAGAGTTCAGGGGCAAACTGCAATAGAAACTCTCTGACTATAGAGGGGAAAATGGCATTCTTAGTTTCTATTAAAGTCAGCTTTTACAGGAAAGATAGTTGACTCCTGAACCCAACTCACAATCACCTTGCCATAACTTACTAAGAAAACCCTGAATATTGTACCAGTTTCTACTGCACTAAAAAACCACATAGAGTATGGTATACAGTTCACTCACTTATGGGAACAATAAGGAAAACTATTTGCAGAAAAATAAACAATATCCAGCTGAAGAGAAGACAGCAAAATTAAAATAGTAGCTGACAAGTATGAGTTTCACATGTCATAAACTCAAGGGAGAACACAACTGTAACTTTCTTCATTTTCCTATAAATTAATTTCTATTTTAATGTCCTATTTTTGCCTAATGGTAGAGAATTTAATTATTTCTAGGCCAGCTCAATCTCTTTACTTTTTTTTTTTACTTATCCTAAGCTGAGCTCTGTACAATACGAGATTTTGATTTTTGCCTTTTATATTAACCACAGTGACTCTACCAGTGCACCCAAAAGGCTTGGTAGCTCAGCACAGTGGAACTTATTTCTTGTTCATGCAAACTTCCATCTGGTTGTTCCTGGCTGGCAAGCAGCATTCCTTGTGATCATTCATGAATCCTGGATCTTTCTGTCTCATGGCTTCTTTTGCCTGTAGGTACTCAGAGGCAGCCAACAGACCAAAAAAGAGGTCATAAAGAATTATACCTGCTTCTCAGCCCCAAAGTGACACCCATAAACTGGCTTTTATTTCAATAGGGAGAAAGACTCACACAGCTCCACTTGGGTGCCATGGAAGGTTATGAAATGTTGTCCCTAGCCAAGCAGTTACTTCCCAGAGTTATTGCAGTCCTCAAGCTATCTCTGCCTGTCAGCAAACTAAGAAGTCAACACATTTCCTTCTTGCCACCCTTTATGGCTTCTGCAAAGTGCTCAGGCATTTGTAGTCAGAATACCAGATTAAGCTGTTGTGCTTGGAACCTAGCTTTAGAAAGGCTCTCTTCAAACAGCAAGCCTTCACTCCCTCAGACATTTTGAACATGAAAAATCGGTGAGTAAGTAGAGCCCTGAGCCAGCAGAGCTTGCTTTGCTTAAGGCCAGAGTCCTACTGGAGGTAGAGAATTAAGACTATGTTGAAGTAGGTAACCCAGACCCATTTGTTTGCTCCATTTGCCTCCTCTCTTTCTTTTCTCTCCCATTCCCCTCCCCAAACCCCGACATTTCAGTTGGAGAAAGACTTGGGAAAATTAGATAACTTGCCTGAGGCCACATGGCTAGTTGTCCCTGTGGTTTGACCTACCTATAGGGGTTTTTTGGCTAGGGTCAACCCAATAAAAAATCGATTATTGTAATAGACAATAAACAGCCCAGATTTTTTGTAGCTATAGCTGGAGTATGAAAACTTTAAAATGGATTCCTATTAGTAAACTTTCTAAATACGTTCTTCATACTGACATTATAAATGCTGAGTCATCCTCTTTTTAACCCCTTTATACATGAACAAACCAGTGAGAATGTTGGGCTAATGGCACATAAATGTTCATCATAGTTTATATTTGTGTGAAAGTGTTTAATACTTCAAAAACACGTTCACATATTTGATCCCCTGGCAGGGGTGCCCAAACTTTTGGCATCTCTGGTCCACACTGGAAGAAGAAAAGTTGTCTTGGGGCACACATTAAACACACAAACACTAACAAAAACTGGTGAGCAAAAAAAAAGGTTTTCAGTAAATGTACAATTTTGTGTTGGGCCAATTCACAGCCACCCTGGGCTGCATGGGTCTGTGGGCCATGGATTGGACACCCCTGCACCTGGAACATCAATTTTCAACCTTTTCATCTCATGGCACACAACAAATGACTAAAATTTGGTGGCCCACCAAAAAATACATTATAGTTTTTGCCTATCCGGCAAAAATAATAGGCATAATTTTGATTCACTCACACTGTGTGGCTATTGTATTGGCTGTTGGCATTTTAAAAAAATTGACAATCTAAGGGTAAAGAGGTCAGTGCCCCTGACTAAAAAGGTCAGGTATTGCATGTTTTAAAAATTTTTGTGGCACAAGAATTCGGAAGTCCCTGCCCTGGAGGCCTGTGTCCTTACCAGATGTACACAAGATCTATAAGGCTGTTGCTTACTTAATTCCACGCCTCTATCAAGAGGAAGCTAAGATACACCCCAGACCATGGAATTCTCTGTGCAATGCTGTTTGCTGCAGCACATCATACTGTGGGGTTCTACTCATCAAGTGTAGGGCCACATGGATGTGCAATGGAAAACGTGAGTGAGAAATGTCCAGTGCTAACCCCAAACCTGCCACAGAGGGTCTCTGTTACCACTCAGGCCTCCCCTTGCAGCTCTGGCAGAGAGGCCCAGGATTTCAGAGATGGGCGCAGATTTGTGAAACACAGTGATGAATAGATCTTCAGAAATGCCAAGCTCTGTTACTATTCTGACTAACAATTAGTTCCCAGATGATTTTTATTTTGGGGAAGAAAATCTCAGAAGTGATTAGTCAACTAGCTGAACAGCTGCAAATGTCTTCTGATTTGAAAACATTGCCCTCTTCACAGAGGACAGGCAGTAGGGCTCTGCATGCAATCACATTTTGCATATGCAAGGAATTACTCTGTCAGCAAGCTTCATTAGGTGGAAGTTTGCCTCTAAGTATTGAGGCACATTATAAATCAACAAATCATAGGATTTGATAGCTGGAGGAAACATCAGTTTTCTTATTTTTTTAAAGGTTTTATGTATTTAAGAGGAGAGAAACATCCATGTGTGGTTGCCATTTAAGTGCCCCCTACTGGGGAACTGACATGCAACCTTGGCATGTACCCTGACTGGAATCGAACTGGTGACCCTTTGCTTCGCAGACTAGCGCTCAGCCCACTAAGCCACTCCAGCCAGGGTGCCAATTCTCCTGTTGCCCCACATGGCTACCTTGACAAATACAGAAGCAGATAAAATTCGACTTTGATTAGTGTTTTTTTAAGAAAAAGTATTTCTAGAACACATGCTAATCCACAGTTTTTCTTTACTAATATAAGACAGTTTTAAAATACTATATATTAATAGTTTGATATTTAAATTTTGAACCCTAATGACTTTTAGTCTAATAAATAATAACACTTTCTATTGAGTGTCAAAAACACAAGCTATTTCATTTCAAAATAGATTTACTTTATAAAACAGAGCAGAATAGCCCTGGCTGGTTTGGGTCCGGGGATTGAGTGCTGGCCTGCAAACCAAAGGGTTGCCAGTTGTGTTCCTAGTCAGGGCACATGCCTGGGTTGTGGCCAGGTCCTTAGTCATGGGTGTGAGAGAGGCAACTGATTAATGTTTCTCTCCCTCTCTTTCTCTCTCCCTTCCTCTCCCTCTAAAGGTAAATAAATAAAATCTTTAAAAACATTTTTTTAAATCAGAGTAGAGTAAATATTGCCTATAAGAAATTGCCTATACCATATCTTGCCCGCATTCTCTCTGTAATCAGGGAAACGTTTGGAGAGGGAAAGTGGTAATGATAATGCCTCCCCATAGGCTGTCATAAACTTAGTGGGAAGATATGTGGTAGTCACTGGGCAGGTGATGGGTGGTCAATCATATTCATTCTGTAATTCTTGTTTCCCTCACATAGAGATGGGAATTTTGATCCCTGGTCCACAAGAGGAAGACTATTTTTTTTTAATTCTCAGGCAGAATATTTTATCATTGATTTTAGAGAGAGAGGGAAGGAGAAAGAAAGGGAGAGAATGATAAATTGATGTGAGAGAGAAACATTTGACTGGTCGCCGCCCTCTCTGTGTCTGGATCAAGGATCACTTGCCCCCTGACCAGGAATTGAACTTCTGCTATTGGACTCCACTCAAACAAAATGAGCCACATTGGCCAGGGCTGAGTGTTTTTTTAAAAAAATTCTCTTTATTCTTAATTCTCTGTAACAATAAGGCTGAAAGTATCTATCTTCATAGAGAAAGCTCACTTTCAGCATGTGTGCTTAACAACAGACCACTGATTGATCAAATTTATAAAGTTTTCTTACTTGTGATGTACTTAGCCATTGCTGTGTATTCACTCTAGCTATTAACAGGGACTCGGTCCTTTTGTAATGCGTAAGATCTGGGGAATATCTGATAATATTACACTGTGTGATCAGATCAGTGTTAAGTGCTGACAATATAAAGTCCATCGGAATGCAATATAAAACAAGATCGCTTCTTCCTTTGGTGGTGTGAGTTGCCTTCTTGGGGAACGTGGGATTTGTATAGAGAAACGGAGGTAGGGCTGTCACAGGGAGGAATATAAAGAGAGTTAAGTGGCTAATGCTGCTTGGAGGAAAAAGGGAAGGAGAGAAAATTCCAGAAAGAAGGAATAGGACAGTTTATTTGAAGCTGAGGGTTTGTGCATTATCATGATTAATCATGGGAACACTTGCCAAGCTTTCATCATAAAAATATTCTCCAGGAGAATTCATCAAGTTCCATTGCCTATTAATTTCTACTGATGCATTTCATTTAGTATTTTCAATGACAGCAGATACTTGTTTTTTGAAAGAAGTGAAGGCAATAAGGTAACGCTCAGTAGAGGAATGATTTGTGATATTTTAAATGAAGCAGTGTTGCTGCCCCAAGCTAATTACGAGTCTTTAGTTGTAGTAATGTTTGCAGTGTCCTTGGCATTTCTAAATATATGACTTCACATTTTTACTCAGTACTTATCAATTGATAGTGTTTTATCGCCCTATATTTATTATTTACCAAGTAATTATGAAACAAGGCAATGTAGACCTGTGGCACATGCTTTGATTTGGAATAAAACAATACTTGGTTTACAGTCCTACTTTTACCATTAAACACCCTTTTCCTGTACAACCTTGAATAGATTACCCATCTGTAAGCATGTGTAATCAGGTACAAAGTAAGTGAGACTTCACTGAAATGCATTTTAATTTTTTCAAGTTTTAAAATTGTGTAACATATTTTCAAAATAACCCCAAATGCTCTATCATTTTTATCCTTTGAAAACACCATATTCATGGTAGATGGAATCTGCACGGTCTAATGTTTTGTGTTTTTTTCCTTAGGTAGCAAGAGAATTTTCTAAGGGCTACATAGCAGCCTTTGGCCCAATTAAATCTTAATGTCAAAACCCACATCCTGCCCTGGCTGCTGTGGCTTAGTGGACTGAGTACTGGCCTGTGAACCAAGAGGTTTACCTGTTCAATTCCCAGTCAGGGTACATGCCTGGGTTGCAGGCCAGGTCCCCAGTTGAGAGTATGAAAGAGACAACCTATTGATATTTCTCTTGCTCATCAATGTTTTTCTCCCTCTCTTTCTCCCTCCCTAACCCTCTCTCTATAAATAAATAAAATCTCCAAAAACAACAGCAACTATCAACAACCTAAAGAATCTTAATGAGATAAAGCATGATTTTAAAAGGAGGTCTTCTTTTTGCTTCTGGTTGGAGCCTAAAAGGAATCCTGAAAGGTGTGTAATATAACATTCATTACATCGCATCATGAGACTTTGCAGTTCTGAAGTGTATCCACCCATACAATCACATTTGCCCTAACTACCCTTTAATGACGGATAATAATATAGTCAGGCCTCACCACTGGAACTGGAGATGGGGGTGTGGCCCTTAGGAAGAATGTGTGCTATCTTCAGTGTTGAGGATATGCCCACAGGAGGCCAACAGCTGATGAATGGTTACCCCACTCATGATCTAGCCAAAATGTTCCTCTGGTAACTTTACTATCTCTCCCAATTCACCAGCAGGAAGACTCAGCTTCCCTTCTCAGAGCCCATGTGTATTAGAGAGAACATTTGCAGATATCTAGCAGCAGGGACCACTGCTGCATCTCTATCAACAGAAGCCATGGGCAGATGGGCGTCCAAGAACCTCTGCAGGAAAGCCCACAATAGGCTTCCGCATAGTCACACTTTTCTCCCAGCTCTGAGAAACCCTGTCAGGCATCTTCATAAGCCTGGGGCTATATGGGCATGTAATTCTAGCTACACATAAATAAATAACATCAGTGCTAATAGTACATACACTTTTTGTTGTGAAGTAATTTTGTCCTAAATGCCTATTGCTATACATTTTTAATTCTCTTCAGAATAAACAGAAGCTTTTCTTTACAAAGTGGTTACTGAAAGATGAAGCCCTTTCCTTCTGTTTTTCTCTTTGATAAAAACAGATTTAGACATCTTCTTTAAGATCTGAAAACATAAGAGACCCTGTTTTTATTCATCGAAGTGGATTTGAATATTCTAGTTTCATTTTTAATATTAAAAAATTTCTTAAGGTTAGTACATTATATAAACCAAAATAAAACTATGCTTTAAAAAACTATAACAATAAGCCTGTGTTACATGATCATTTGGACTTAGCTATGAGAGTATAGACATTACAGTGAAACAGAATTGGGCAGAGCTGAACTGGTATTCTAGCTCTATTAGTTAATAACATTGTGATTTTTGGAACTTGCTTAAATTTTCTTTTATTCTTGTCTGTTAAGTGCAGATGATAATCTGAAATTATAAGAAAATGAGATACTGTGTTTGGCACATCAAATTTATTTTTAAAAATACTATTCTTCTCTCTCCTTAATCAAGTTGAAAATACAGGGTGGGAATATAAAGAATGCTTCACTGAGAAAGAAAAATCAAGACCTCTTGATTTTTATCCTAGGCCTTCTGTTTTCCTCACTTTCTACACTTTCCTAAGTAACCTTGATCTTTGTTGGCCACAATTACCACCTTTATACTGATGGCCCCCATATTTGTATTTCTGCTCCAAATCACTTTCCTGTAATCTGAACCCTTAGAAATTTTTAATAGTCTCCACACATGCCACTGTTAAACTTGCTTTAACTTTACATTTCCAAATCTGAGTGTAGCATCCCCCTCCTACCACGAAAAAATACAACAACAACCAAACAACTGGTTTATCATGCTTTGTTTCCTACCACGAATGCCCAACCTAGAAAATTGGATTACAACTTAGACTCCTCTCTCTCTAACTTTTTCAAGCTCAAACACCAAGTCCTGCCTTTTCTACTTCCTAAGTATCTTCTACATCCACCTAGAGCTCTCCACTCTTACTGTGACTGCCCTACCTCAGACCACCATCCTCTGTTGCATGAAATTTTGCCACCGGCTTTCAACTGATCTCCCTGCTTCTAGTCTTCTTGCTCTCCAATCTTGCTCATATTGCAGCCAGAAAAACCTTTCTAAATCTATATCAGTTTGTATCTCTCCTATGCTTAAAACCCATGACAGCCATTGTTCTAACATGGTTTACATGGTATATCCTTATTATACTTTATTTACAATGGGTGCGTCCCCTGGGCCTCCTGAGGTCTCAAGCATTTTGCTGCAGTGGTGCAGTCAACAGCTCTCAGTGATGTCCCTCTCTGGGACATTCTCTCCGCTGAGGAGAGCCCATTGCACCAAGCCACACCCTTCCCAGAGCGGCCTGCATCCAATGACAGTTCCTCTCAGAGATATAAAATTCCAGCCTCCTCATTGCAGTCAGAGACAACTCTGAAGGTCCATCCCAACTTCAAAGCTGGGATTGGCTGAAGACTTTTTTGGGACCATATTACAGCACAATTTCTCCCCTACAGCCGGAGACAGAAGTTGGGCAGTAAGCCGCATTCACTGCCACACAAGAGTTGATATGGAAAGCTCTCCCCAGTAAACTCCCTGCATGAAAACCTCAACCCGAGTCTATGTCCCAGAGAACCCAACTTTGAATAAAGACTCTTCCATGAACAGCTTAGCATTTCAGCCTCATACCAAATTACTTTTTCCCTTTGTATGCTATCCTTTATCTAGTGTGACCTAATTTCAGTTTTTCAAATATACAAGATCTGTGTGGAAAAAGTGCAACCATGGTTAACATAATGAGAATGGTGTGTGTGACATCGATGTAACCTGGCAACCAAGGAGAGTCCACTGGAATGCACATGTGTGAACGATGATGACTTCTTTGAACTAGTCAGTGGGGGCAGTAGATGCCTATTGAGGGAGCATGTGTACTGTGTGGTCATCACATTCAAAATGAGCAGAGTAGAGCAATGAATCTTCATAAAATTTTGAGTTAAGTTTGAACATCCTTCTCTTGTAACTATTCAGATGATTCAGAAGGCTGTAGCTATGGGCAACTGGTGATTGGCATCTTCATCATGACAATGTGCCCACTCATACATCACGTCTAATGCAGAAATTTTTGTGAAGCATCATATCACCCAAGTGACTCAGCCCCGCTATAGTCCAGATTTGGTGCCCTGTGACTTCTGCTTTTTTCCCCAAAACTAAAATCACCTTTGAAAGGGAAAAGATATCAGACTGCTAATGGGACTCAGGAAAATGTGATGGGGCATCTGATGGCGATTGGGAGAACTGTGTGAGGTCCCAATGTGCCTGCTCTGAAGGGGACTGAGGCATTATTGTCCTATGTATAACGTTTCTTGTATCTTTTATCTTTTTCATTAAATGTCTCTGTTTTTCATATTACATGGCTGGATACCTTCTGGACAGACCTGGTATAGTGCTCTACCTTTGACCTTGGCACTTGTCCTTTCCTCTGAGCTCTCCTTCTCCTAATTCTTTTGTTTAAGTGTCACTTCTTTCCAGAAGATTTTCTGACCTAGATTCTAGTTAAGTGCATTTCCTTTGTGTTCTCCTGGTATCTTTTTCTGTTATTGCACCAACCACTTCCCTATCACATTGTTATGGCCCATGACCACGTCTAGTTCATATTACTGACTGGCTACAGGTAAATCAAGGAATTATTCATCATTATATCCTAGTGCATTCCTGTGTTTGGTTTATGCTAGTCTCTGAAAATACAGGGTCCAGCACAAATTATGCCAATGTCTTACTGCAAAATCTTTTATTAAGCACATAATTCTGTAACATAACAATATCACACTCAAGCACACCATATGACATTTTAGGTGACATGTTCAAATTGCTGTCCATCTCACACAAGACTTTCACGTACACTACCAACCACACTCAAGCAGGAGTTACTTCAGCCGGACCCTGAATGACTAAAAGAATGAGTGTCTGAACTGTTATTTAAGACTGGATTCACAGTGGTTTGACTTAAGACATTCAAGGAAGAGGTATTTACTTGTATTTTTTTATGAATGATCATATATATTTTGGATGAAAACTTTAGTTAATCACTTAATATACTCTCGTATGTTACCTCAGTCACAAATGGTCATTAGCTCATTTATCATTCAAATGCAGAAATTTAAAAAATTCCACAATGCATAGCTCTCCATCAGAATTGCTCAAAAATGTCAATTTGCTTTTGCTAGGAATTTATGTCTCACTATATTAATATTATTCTAAGTATAACTTTTCCATCAAGACCCAACCTTAAAAATTGTCAGAACTTACAGTTGTACTCTCTTTCTCTTCCCTGCTATCTTCTCTCTTTCTCTTGTTTCCAGCAATGGGCTCTCTGAGAAATAAAGGATCAAAATTAATAATATCTTGTTAGGGTGGTTTTATTAAGTGACCAAAAGAACAAAATGGCCCAGTAAAGACGTTCACATTAGCAAATTTCTATCCTTATGCTGTAAAATGGAAAAGGAGGAGGAAATTCGATACAAATGCCAACTGTTCTTCACAATGGCCACTACAGCTTGGGTTCCCTCAAAGCAGAACAGGCTGTGGTCCCCAACAGCAATGAGACTTTGAGGAATCAGATGCTCCCTTGGGAAAGAGAGTAGAACTTCTGCATTTCCATATGAGGAGGACACTCCTGTTAGACTAGGGCAAATCTTCAGAAAATGGGAAAACTATGTCGATGTTGTTATTGAAAGTTCATCAGGTGGATCAGGTGTAGCTCTGACAGATGGAATCTGGGGAACAGAGGTGATATGACCAAGTTTGTTTATCTCAAAGGACTTCTCCAACCCTTACCAAGAAATAGCCTATCCTTGTTTCTAGAAGGAAGAGGAAGTCGTTTTAAGAATCACTTATTAGGGGAAAAAGTTAGACTGACAACAGATTTTTAAGAATAAGTATATGTATGTGTATGTGTACATATCTGAAACTTTAATGCAAATTTATGCTTAGAGATTAAAAATTTGCTTAGTTTTTACATAAAATATCTAAGTTGATTCAAAATGAGCATAAGAGACCTTTAGATTTTTAATTAAAAAATCCCAAAGTAAGTTGGCTTCAGGATTATCTTGCAGGACTGTTACATTCACCTCCTATTCTCTTGGCCATACATGCCACAGAACAGCTGTTACTTATACCTACTTTGTACAGGCTACCTCTCATGTCTGAGCCATGGCAGCTGCAACTGACACAGGTGGTCAGAGGCCACGGAGGCCACTGCAAGGAGTCTATCTCACATCTGGTCATACGAACCATTGTGCTATAGGGATGGGCAGGGTATTACATTTCTCCAAGGCAGATGGAGAGAGGAAGGAGCCAGCTGATAAATTTCTTCTTCTTTCCCTCTTCTCATGAACAGTTCCAAATCATGGTGTTATTAGGTAACTTGTCCAGAGACATCCCACAGTCTAAGTCGTCTCTTAGTGAAGTCTCTTGGTGAAGCAGGCCAGCTCCACAATGCACCACCTGGATTTACTCTTCCTTCTCCAGCTCAGTCCCATTTCCCTCCCACTTACTCCTTCGTGATTGCCTCAGGCTGTTTTCTAGTCAACCTTGGCTAAGCCAGAGCACAATCCTTTAACTACTGCTTGATGAAGTAGTTATGAGACGCTGTAAATCCCAACAATATACCAACATTCCTAACTGCATTTAACATTTCTCTTCGGGTTTTTATTATCATTAAGAAAACTGTAACTAAAAACAAGAGAAATATGAGGAAGACTTAACCAAAAAGTAGTAACAGTGGTTTTCTTTGACTGGTAAGTTTATTAGAGATTTCTAGTTCCTACTTTCTTTCTTTTTTAGCATGCCTTATCTTCAATTTTTCTAAAGTATAGGTATTTATGTATCTAACAAACTATGTTAAAGCAAATAAAAATAATTTACATTTAATTTTAAAGTATTATAACTACTATCTGTTTTTTCTATTCTACTTTAAAGTATTATTCTGCAGGTTTTTTATTGTTATATATCAAGTACCAAAACAAAATTTATAGGTGCTCAACAAATGTTTGAATGCATTGTGCATATATTGAAGGAAGATTAGGAAACAGGCATTTTATTCATTGCCAAAAGATAATTTCATCTCTCTATATTTCTGTAATATTGCACATGCCTCCTTCATGTTTACCACCCTAAACCAAGTCCCCAAAATATCTTGCCTACTCTACTCTAAAACCTTCCTAATTATAATTCCTGCTTCTACACTTGCCCTGTTTCTACTCCAGCAAGCAGCCAGAATGATTTTTTCAAAACGTAAATCATTGATTGATGATAACTGTCCTGACAGGTAGGAGGTAATATCTCATTGTGGTTTTAATTTGCATTTCTCTGATTATTGATGTTGAGCATCTCTTCATATGTCTCTTAGCCATACTATGGTAAAAAAGAAGAAAATCTTACTTTTTTGACAATGTGGATAAACGTAGAGAGCATTATGCTAAGTGGGATAAGCCAGTCAGAGAAAGACAAATATCATATGATCTCACTTATATGTGCAATCTAGTGAACAAAATAAACTAACAAACAAAATAGACATAGACTCATAGATACAGAGAACAGAATGACAGCTGTCAGAGGGGTGGGGGATCTGAGGGCTGGGTGAAAAAGATGAAGGGATTAAGCGAAAAACAAACAAAAACAACCTCATAGACACAGACAACAGTATGGTGATTACCAAAGGGAAAGGGGGTTGGGAGAGGTAAAACAGGGTATGGGGAAGTAAATGGTGCCAATAGTCTTGACTTTGGATACAGAATTGTACACTTGAAACCTATATCATTTTATTCACCAATGTCATCCCAATAAATTCAATAAAATTTTTAAAAGTGTAAGTCAAAGTATGTCATTCCACTGTTTAGCGCATCCCAAAGAAAATCCACAGCATTTATCAAATTACGCAAAGCCCTCCATGACCTGGCCCTGGTCTGTTTCAGGGCTCATTTCCTGCCACTTACAGGAGGCTTCTTTCCTCAAAGAGCCTGCACTCAATTTCCCCCACAGCAGATTTGTCCTTATTGTTTCCTTTGTCTAGAGCGCTCTGACTCTGGATCTTTAAATGACTTATTTTCTGTTCATTCCAGCTTTACACTATACTCACCTCCTCAGCGAGGTGTTTCTGTAGTGAATAAATCTGATTTAGCCCTCTCCTGCCCCTTCCCCACAGTCATTGCCTCTCATATCACACCGACTTCCCTTCATTCTAGAATTTACTACTAGAAATTTTCTTGTTCTTTTATTTGTTTAGCTTTTCAAAAACATTTTCAGATGCCCTTCCCTCCCCCCAACCTAGACTGAAATTTAGTATATTCAGGTGAAAGGGACTGTGAGCATTTTGTTCAGCACCTGGTGCAGGCCAGACATGGAATAAACATTTATCTCCCTTGTTTAGGTTGGCACTAGCATTCTGAAAGTTGCTTTTAAAGTTCTTCATTTTAGAAATGTTACTCTGAAATCTCAGGCAGACATAACCTAAAGTTAGTGAAAGAAAAATAAGCTTATAAACTACTTATTACTATAAGCTTATAAACTAGCTTATTACTACTTATTTGATCAGAGTAGTCCGTTGAGGTACTAAAAAAAAATTAGAAAAATTGGTTAATCAGTAAGGGTAAGAAGATGTTTAGGAAGAACTAACTATTCACTGCTTGGAAATTGCATATTGTTACCATTTATTATTCCTTTCAAAAAGCACATTATAATCTTTCTGGAATTTTAAAATACATTAGCAGTTCCACATTTTTGTGGTTGATGTTTTCTATGTCTAATAGAAGTACATGTTTTCAAGTTTGGATTATCTTAGTTTTTCTTTTTTTTCAAGGCAAATTCTCGAGGTAAGATCCCCCAAAGCAATTTCATCTAGTTAATTGCTCCACTGTTACCTAAAAGACCTTTTCTCCCCACTGATGTTATCAGAAACTAGACATCAACAGACAGACATCAAGAGGAATTGACAACTAAATCAGAATGAGGGCCTCAGCCTAATCTCCGTGCCTTTGTAAGAAACAGGTTCCAACTACCAGCTGACAGGTCAAAGTTGCTGCTTTGAGAAAGGCCTTCCCAGAGTTAAAACCCAGGTCAGTAATCCTCCCCAAGCTTCGCAAACTGCATTGAGATTTCAGTTTCCTCTACACTTATTTGCTTACCTTCCAACACAAACATTTTATGCACCCCAAAAGTAATATTAAGTAGTAAGATTAATATCATACACAGATGTGAACACACACACACACACGCGCGCACACACCCTAGTTCATTGCCCTGGGGTATAAGAACATTTTTCTTACAAGAGGGGACTTTATTTCATAAAAGATATCCCCACCAAACTTCTTTATTTCCTTAACATGCTCCCTTTATTTTCTTGTGTTAGCATGTGCTCTATAGTCAGTAAAATTGCTAGTCTGCACATTGGTGTGGTGTCTATAGATAGAGTTAAAAACACTTTCATGTGCCCTTCAGTGCAATTTTAATACTTCTTAACCATATTTAAATTGGGTTTAGGTGCTTCAACATGTACTAGTAGCAATATCCACATTAAACAGTGATTGTGGGGTGTGTATAATGGTTCATAAGTGTTTTTGTCTGAAATCTCCAATGCTGTCTTTATAGAGAGGCACTGAGTACAACATACTGGATATTTTCCATGTGTGTTGGATGAAATATTTAAATGTAGTTGTTGGGAAGGAATGACATTCAGGTGTCTGCTCTGTATTTTTATTTCTTTTTTAATTGTACTTGATTAAAACATAAGCTTAACTTTGAAGAATGCATTTTTTTAATTTCCTTTTATCCATGGCTAGTTGGTAAAAAGGAAAGGGCAGGTATGAATCCATCTTCCTACCTAATCTGCAGAATGGCATAAAATGGAAATTTTCTTATTTTCTCTTGTAGTCCCTTTAATTCAAGAAGTATACTAAATACACACACATTAGAACACTCCTCAATAAGATATAAACAGGTAAAAACATAATTTTAAGAAACTGAGCCCAAAATATTTAATCATGGATTAAAGAGTTCTTATTAGCTTCATGATGCCTGCTCTCTAACTGAAATACCATGTTTGTCCACGAAATTTGGACTGATTCATTGTTTTTTTGGTTCTCATGTTTATCAAAAATAACTGAGCAACTACTCACTGGTTTTTGACTTTGTTCCACATACCAAGAAAAGAAAATGTTGATTTTCCTGTCTCTACTTCTTTATGTCCAAGTCATCCTCCTTTTCTGTCTAGGTTTATTATATTCACTGGTATCATACTACAGTTTGTTCAGTTCTGAACAGCAGGTGCAATCAGAATCATTCTTTAGATGTGTTCATACTGAGATTAGCTCTCCTCACTCTAAAAGAAAATTATTTTCTCAATAACTTTTCCTGTTTTAGGGAAGATGTGAGAGCTTGGGGGTCGACTGCTAAGAATAGAATAATTAGAATCTTCTTACAGAGTAAGCTTTGTTCTTAGTATCCTCTAAGATAATAGAAGTAGTTAAAAGTAACACAAACATGAGACACACATACTCATTATGAGATAACTAGATAAATTATTCTTTTTAAAACTTCATACAGTTCATTGTAGTTTATTTATTATTCTCAGGCTTTAGGTATTATTCTTTTTACAAAGTAAAATTAGCTGATAAATGTTTTATAGATTTATGAGCATATCCAGATACTAAATGAATAAAAAAAACATTTCTAAGACCTCTGTGCTTGTTTGGAGATGTCTGATGAAGAAGTGGGCAGATTATCTCCCCCACTGCCTATGTGCTGGAATACAATTCTATGCAACCTACTTGAGCACTAGAGCTACTTGGGCACTAGGAATCCATGTCAGGTCCAGCATTGCTATATTTTATTAATTTGTCCCTTTTCCCTTTTACCATGAAACAAGTAACTTTCACACACAGAGCTTAAATTCAGTGTGAACCAGTCCGAATCTTTACCAACATGACCTTCAGGAGTATCCAAGTAGATAGTGAGGTCTGAATCCTGCAAGAATCCGCACCTTGCAATGTGCCCACACTCTGCATTTATAATTGATCTGATTGAGCTTCCTGCCCCAAAGTTCATACTCACACTCTGGGGCCAAGCCTCAGTGTGGTATTCCACACTGAGGTTATTTAAAAGGTTATTTAAATAACCTTTTTGCCCTAGGCTCATTCAACCTAGGCTCTGCGTCTAAACATTAAAAAATGCATTCATCAGAATGAACTTTGATCTATGAAACCTTATATTTATTGGACTATGATATACATCAGTCCTTCTAGTTGTTCTTTATTTGGAAATCTACTTTACATTATACTTTTTTAGGTATGAATGCCAGGATTCACTCTGGGCCCTCATTTCGGTGCAGTCGAGGTGTCTTGTTCTCTGCTGGTCAAGAGGAATAACAAGTGGCGCAGGTTGAGCTAACGGGGTTCTCTCTCTCTCTCTCTTTCCTTACATAGAACCTTTAGTGGAGGGTTAACACAAAGGTAGAAATAGGGGTCAGAGCCTATTCATTTGAATAGTTGCACTCTGATGGGTCTGTAGGTTTAGACATTTAGAGTCTTGTTCACTCTTTTTTTTCTAAGTCATCTTTAGCCTTCCCATGAATTTTGAACTACAAAATAGCCTTATAATACATTATTTTCTCCTTGCTAGTCAGAATTGATTTTGTTGCTTATAACTAAAGAATTCATCTGAAATATTTTGCTTTCTTGACTATAAGTCTGAATTGCATATATATTCCTTAGAGATTTAATCAACATATTTTTTCTTAATGTGTACTTTTGAGTAAATTTTGACAGTTTTATTCATGGTTACAGAGAGGGATGTAATACCAGCTTTCAGTTTAGACCTAGTTAAAGAGAAGATTTAATTAAAATCATATTCTTGGTCATGCAATAAGAATTTATTTTAGTGTTTATAAACAATGTATTTCTATGTTCAATTAAGAGGGGGATATAAAATAATAAAAGCTCCATAGTTTCTTACTAAAGGAAGATTTAATTTCATGATCTAATAAGGCTACATTAGGCACAACCTCAGAAAATCTAACAAATGTAAGTCTTAAGTAAAAATAAAACCACAGTAGAAAAGATGTCATAAGGCAGTCACAGGAGTCATTGCCAAATGAGGGACAGAGATAACAAATGCTGCGATGTCAGAGGAAGGTGAAGATCCTGTATGTTGAAGTGATCCAAAAACTTTCACAGAGCCGGGCGTAAATTAGTCTGACCCGGGCCAAGAAGTTTGTGTGCAGCAGAGCCGTGTAAGTTTAAGGGTATCCCCCAACTCGGCAAGCATGCCAAACGGCTGGAGAGGTCAGCTGTAGAGGATGCATAATAACGACATTCTCAGTATGGCCCCTGGGGCATCTATACCTGCTCCTTTTACATCTTCCAGTTCAACTCTCACATTAGCTTTCTCTCTTTCTGTTTGCTCGGATCGTCTGACTTGGAAACTCAGTTGATCAAATCTCAGAGCTCTTGATTCTTCCACTTTACTTGCAGGTAGAAAATTGCCTTCTTCCCTCTAGTATTGATTTTGAAGTATCCATTTGGTAATGCCCTTCTTCCAGTTGGCTCCTCTCCTGATGCAAACTGCCCTTTTGAGCAGCATGTCCTGGGTCCATGCCAAGCTTCTCTCCTTTACAGTCCCCAAAGGTTGTATTCAAATAATGGGAGAACTTGGACAGACTGAGGGAAAGAGATTCCAGAATGATAAAGTGAGGCAACATAACAAATGTAGAAAAGTGTCTGATTTCACTTAAGAAACTTCAGCAACACCATGGGGGTGGGGCTGAGAAAACAAAAGGGGAAGATAGAACAGCTTTATTTTGTCTGCATCATCCCAATCCCTGGGCTGTTACAGCCAGTGTCAGAAGTAACTCTCCAGCTAGAAAGAGTTCCCTTCCTCAGGAAAGAAGACTGGGATGAGCTACCAGCCTTCCCAGACTTTTGGGACACCTCAGGAAGGGCCTACTTTGGCTTCACTGAAGAGAATAGCAAAACTGAGACATATAAATATTCAAGAAACAAGAAATAATAGTGGGAGCTACCAACTAGAAGTCCAATTTCTTGGCATATAAGATCTGTCTGAAGAAATTCCAGCCATTTTTAATATAACGAGAATGGTTTGCATGGCATCAATGTAACCTGGCAGCAAAGGAGTGTTCTGCAGTGTGCATATGTGACCAACGATGACTTCATGGTACTTGTCAGTGGGGGCTGTAGACACCATTGGGCTGAGCATATATTCTGTGCAGCCATTGCATTCAAAATGAGTGAACAAGCAAAGCAACGAATCTGCATCAAATTTTGCATAAAGCTTTAACATTCCTCCATGTAAACTATTCAGATGATTCAGAAGGCTTTTGGGAATGATGCAATGAGTGCAGAACAAATAAGTGTGGCACAAATGCTTCAAAGAGGGCTGAGAAAAAGTTGAAAGTGCTCCATGTTCTGGAAGGTCTGCAACAAGCAGAACCCCTGGGAATGTCGAACATGTATGGGCTGCAATCAACAAAGATCAGCAACTGAGAGTGCAAGAACTGGAGGCTGATCTAGGGATTCCCAAAACTACTGTGTCCAATCATTTCACTCAGGATCTTGGCATGAAATGTGTCATGGCAAAATTTGTTTTGCAGCTTCTGCCACCAGAATAGAAGGAACGTGGTGCTGCACTTGCTAATGACTTGATTCAAACTGCTATCGACGAACCAGATTTCCTAAAGAAGGTCATAACTGTAGGTGAATTGTGGGTCTACAACTACAATCCAAAAAGGAAGGCCCAGTCATCCCAATGGAAGTCACCTGGTTCTCCACGGCCAAAGAAGGTGTGGCAAAGTGGCAGCAAGATCAAGACCATATTAACTATGTTTTATGATTAGGAAAGTGTTGTCTATCACAAGTATGTCCTTCTGGCCGAACAATTAATAAGGGGTTCTCCCTCAATGTTTTTCATTTGATACAATAAGTAGATGAAAATGGTCACAGCTATGGGCAGCTGGTGATTCGCAGCTTCATCATGACAACACACCCACTCATGCATCACATCTTGTGCTGAGTTGTTTTGTGAAACATCAAATCACCCAGGTGACTCAACCCCCCTACAGCCCAAATTTGGTGACCTGTGACTTCTGGCTTTTCTGAAAACTAAAATCACCTTTGAAAGGGAAGAGATTTTAGATTGTTGATAAGATTCAAGAAAATAAGAGGGGGTCCCAAGGTGCCTACTGCGAAGGAGACTTAGGCATCACTGTCCTATGTATAATGTTTCTTGTATCTTCTTCAATAAATGTCTCTATTTTTCATATTACATGGCTGGACACTTTATGGGCAGACCTGTTGTCTATCCAAAGGGAATGAAATCACCATCTCAAATAGATATCTACACATCCATGTTTATTATATCACTATTAACAATAATCAAGATATCAAAACAACTTAAGTGCTCATTGATGAATGAATGAATGTGGAACTTTATTCAGCCACAAAAATGAAGCAAATCCTGCCATTTGTGACAACATGGATAGATCCTGAGGGCACTATGATAAATGAAATAGGTCATACTGAGAAAGATAAATACTGCACGGTCTCATTTATTGTGAAATCTGAAAAAATCAAACTCAGAGAAAGAGAGATTCGAATAGTAGTTACCAGGGGCTGAGGGGAGAGGAAAATAAGGAGATAGTGATAAAAGAGTACAAACTTTGAGTCAGAAGATAAGTTCTGGGGATCTAAACTGTACCACAGTGACTACAGTTAATGATACCCTATTCTGTACTTGAAAGATGCTCTGAGAGCTTTGATGTCTTCACCATAACAACAACAAAATAGTAATTATGTGAGGTGAAGGATGTGTTTACTAACCTTATATGGTACAGATTTTGCAATATATACATGTATGAAGTCATCATATTCTATACCTAAAGTTACATGTTGTGTGTCAACTCTATCCTAATTTAGCTGGGAAAAAAGAATGCTCAGTAATGTAATATTGTGGTAATTCATATTCCAAAGTTTGTTTGCTAAAAATTTCTTCCAGGCTGAAATATTTTCTTCAAGTTTAATATAGTTTTAAACATTGTATTGTAACCCTTGGCCTCTGTAGAGTGCAGTTTGTCATTATTTTTAATGATGAAGAACACATAGTGTTCAAGTATCATCAGGAATTTGATGTAAATCAGGTAGGATACTATTTACCCAGTTACTCTGTAGTTTTGATTAAAGCTTTTCAAGATCCATTGATTGAAGCAAGGAAAGCATATAAGCCTCTGAAGTGAGACTTGAATAAGAGATTATTCAAGATGCTGTGACATTCAGAAAGACCAATGTCCTATCATTCTCTACGCATCATTTCAATTGTTCCCAAGCAGGTGATGCTTGGCCAAGAAGTTGTGCACAGTAGGGGAGGCTTGTACTTGCTCCTTCCTATAACGGCGTCTCCATCCTCCACCTCCCACTCACTGGGTCGCAGGCACAAATAGGCCAGGGTAAGTGCTTTGCTGAACTTACTCATTTGAAAGTTTTTGTTTTACTTTAAAAAAATAATAGAGAAAAATTTTTGCTAAAGCAACTCAGATTTTAAAGACCATTTATACAAAAAATGAAATTAATAGAAGTATCAATAATTCAGAAAACACTCAAATACCACTACCTAGAGACATTACTCTATGATGTATATGCTTCTATATGAGTTTATATACACATGGGCTTCTATGAGTTTTAAAGAGGTGAAAAATGGCTAAAATATAAATATTTTCAAACTCATTTCCCCTCTTTGAGAAATAAATATATATACACATATTTGTTCTAATTGTGATTATAGGAACAATACATGAAGTTTGGCTGCTTATGAGGCAACTTTTAATCTCATGGAGGCATGCCCCAAACTCAGAAAGCTAGTTTAGTAAATGTTTGTAATTGTGGGTTTCTATACACATTTTATTTAGGAGGGCCTCCCCTAGGGGGATTAACTTTTGGAAGCAAGACTGGCTGTGTCTTTGTCTTGTGTTTACTACAGCTAGGGAGAAGCACACAAAAATGCAGCTTTATTCCCCTGTCCACTATAGTCAAGTAAATTAAGTTAAATAGGATAGCCTCCACAAATGGCCTTTTTACCACCATCAGTTACCAGCATTAGTGTCTTTGCTGCTGAAAGAGAGAGACAGAAGAGAGACAGACAGACAAAGACAGAGAGACAAAAAGAGAACATGGGAGAAAGCTCTATAAGACCTGCATTTGTGCCAAAAAACAGAGTTTGGCACAAATAACGCTTCTTTTATATTACAAAATCTTTTATTTTAAAATCATAAGCATGTAATTCTGTAACATAACATCACACTCAAGCACAGCATATAACATTTTAGGTGGAATATTCAGATTAAAATGTTATCACACACATATTATTACCCTACCAACCACAGTGGAGCAAGCATCACTTCTGCTGGACCCTGTATATCCCTGATCTAACAGCCAACAGTTCTAAAAAGTAAATGCCCATAGGTTACTCTATGACAACATGACTATATCCAGGTCACATGAACACACAAAAATCAAATTTACCTGCATAGGAAAAATGATTATGAAGAACTACATCAAATGTAATAATTGTTTCTCTCTAGGAATATGACTTATTTTTTTCCTTTTGTGTTTCTCTAGTTTTAAAATTTCTATGATATAGAACACACATTACTTTTGCAGTCTGAGGATCTAACACTAGATTTTTAAGGAAATGATAAATGTATCTTTCTGTAGGACAATGTGCTCCCCCAGTAGATCAGGCAAGGCAGACCCGTTGAAATGAGCAGTGTTATTTATCTAGAGGGCTGAAATGTGTTTAAGGAGGCTGCTTCCAGAGCTGTCCAGTCTGCAGAGGCCTGGTCTATGATCAACAGTAGCAAATGTACGCCGAGATTGGGTTCATGGTCACTTTCACTTTAGTTTATACTGAAACTGCAACAAGTGGTGCAAGGATGGAAAATAAGTGAGTGAGTGGATGCAGCTCCTCAGAGCCCTCCATCCTTTCTAAGGAAAACCCACAGAGAGCTACCTGTGTGCAGAGCGAGCACCCTGTAAAGTCATAGGAACCCAGAGCTGCAGGCTGGGTGCCTTGGTATCTCAGGTAATTTAAGGCTTATCTACTACCATACGAGTCAATCTTTGCTGTCCACAGATATACTCTCTAGATCCATTTCTTACCATCGATCCTGCAGGGGCGATTTATAGTAAATGGCTATGTGACATCTTTGTGTTCTAGCTTGCTTGTTCCAAATCTTACTTTTCCTCCCTTACTTCTCTTGACTCTTCAGTCTGTTTAAGTTGGATCATGATAAAAGGCCTCTTTGAAATATACATCAGGGGTGTCCAACCTTTTGGCACCTCTGGGCCACAATGGAAGAAGAAAAGTTGTCTTGGGCCACACATTAAATACAAAAACACTAATAAAAACTGATGAATAACTCAGATGGTCTCCCAAAGACCCCCTTAGCACCAGACCTAGTCCCCTGCACAGCCCCATTTTCTCTCCAAAAAGTTGAAAGAAACTATCATGAACCAAGAGAAGCTAGCCAAACTGCAGGCACAAGTGCGAATTGGTGGGAAAGGCAGTGCTCGTAGAAAGAAGAAGGTGGTTCACAGAATAGCCACAGAAGATGATAAAAAACTTCAGTTCTCCTTAAAGAAGTTAGGGGTAAACAATATCTCTGGTATTGAAGAGGTAAACATGTTCACAAACCAAGGAACCGTGATCCAGTTTAACAAGCCTAAAGTTCAGGCATCTCTGGCCGCAAACACTTTCACCATCACAGGCCACGCTGAGACAAAGCAGCTGACAGAAATGCTACCCAGCATTGTAAACTTGGTGCAGGCAGTCTGACTAGTTTAAGGAGACTCACTGAAGCTCTTCCCAAACACTTTGGATGGAAAAGCACCACTTGCTACAGGAGAGGATGATGATGAAGTTCCAGATCTTGTGGAGAATTTTGATGAGGCTTCCAAGAATGAAGCAAACTGAAGTGAGTTAACTTCTGAAGATGAACTTGAAGAAATTACTGGGAGCTGCTATTTTATATTATGACTGCTTTTTCAAATTTTGTTTATGGATCTGATAAAATCTAGATCTTCAATATTTTTTAAACCCTAGCCCCTCGGACACTGCAGCTCTTCTCAGTTTTTGGTTCTACACAAATCATTTTTTGCAGTTAATTAAGCTGAAAAAGCCTGGGAATAAAGTTTGAAACCAAGGTTGATAAAGTTCTTTGCCTAGTATAGTTTTTTTAAAAAATTTCATTGACACTGATTCGTACCCAGAAAGCAAAATCGTTTGTAGAAAGCTAATCATGGCATGTAATATGACAGATAATCTTTGATGAAATTTTATTATTAAAGATTTAACATGACAGTATAACATAAAAAAAACTGATGAGTAACAACAACAAGCTTTTAAGTAAATTTAAGATTTCGTGCTGGGCCGCATTCACAGCCACCCTGGGTCACATGTGGCCCACGGGCTATGGGTTGGACAGTCCTGTCAGTAAATCCTGTGTAAAGATGAAACTAAGTTCTCACAGACTGAGTACTGCTCTGGGCTGCCACCTGGCTGTGAGGAGGAGGACCCAGGCCCGTGGAATGTAGAACAGCAGCCTGCCACCATCAGCACTCGGTCCCCACCCCCCGCCCCTGCCACACACACCTCCTTTCTGCCATACTGCTTCGGATGAACTTTGATCACTGTTAAAAGTGAAGGATAATGAAGAAAATAAAGAGATACAGAAGAAATTATTATAAATATTAATTGAGGAATAAAGTAGAGGCTTAGATCTCTTAGGATCTGGTGTAATTATTCCCAGTTACTGCTATCTATTACTGTTGTCATTATTATTAAAGACTAGCATTTTTGTTAGTTTTGTTTGCTGCTTCCCCACCTCCCAACCCCCGATGTCTAAACAGTACCAAGGATAGGAAGCAGTGGATTAATATGTACTGAATATCAATGGAATTTATTATTCTACAAAAATCACTGGTTATCGTTACTCTTCCTCATACATTTCATATCAGAGAATGTATGACTTAGTGAAAATATTGTGTGCAGTGGAGGTTCAAAAGAGGCTCATTGATTATTTTACTGTTAGGTACACTTAATATCCTATTTATATATATTTTTGATTTCTTATTTAATAATTTTATTGTACTTTTAATGACCATTTAGTTCCCTTATACTCCTCACCCCCTGCAATCATCACACTGTTTTCCATGTCCATGAGTCCTTTAAAATTTCTTTACCATACTTTCGAGGTAATTTTCTTGTACTTTCATCTTAATAAACTCTGTAAGATATCTCCATATTTATGTATCACAAAAGACTAAGTTGCTTCACCATCACATTGGCAGGATAAAACAGAACAAAGGTTTTATACTCCTTGTAAAGATGTTAGAGAGCAGTAAGTATGATATTTCTTCCTAATTTTTTATCCAGCTAACTGCTTGTATACGCTTTATCCCAAGAGACATATTGATAGGCTCAATATGCCTTGGTATGAGTAATATCCTTTTAGACTCAATATGTCTTGGTTTGAATTGTATCCTTTGCTGTGGCCTAGAACATTTGAATGCATACAAAAATAAATCGCAACTTCTATAAAGAGCGAGATTGTAATTTCTATTTAAGCATGCCACTGTCTCACTATTTCAAGGAAAATTTTGTTTTCCTGTTAATAAAAAGCAAAATAAAAGCTATAACAACAATAAAGCTGAAACTGGATTTCTAAAATACTAACCCAGCTGTATGTATGAATATTCAGTTATATTGTACCAGTAAATTATTTGCTAAGGCTCAATAGACATTGGAAATATAGTTTAAAATGGTCTACTAATTCACTGTATAGTATGAAGTAAAGAACATGGGTAAATTGTGTTATGCTTGCCAGAAACACATCAAATAGACTAGGAACATGAGAATAAAATTTTTCCATGAGATTTACATGCAAACAATAAGTATATTCATAGTCTTTTTTTTCATTAAGTACATGCCTTTTCTATTCATTTAAAATTAATGCTTCTCTATAGGTCTTCATTCCTACCAAGCTAAACCCACAAACCGCAAAGATCTCATGTACTTATTGGATCCAGACGGTTATTGAGTCCTTGTTTCTGCTAGACATTCCATCTCTAGGAACTGAACATGTTCATGGGTCAGTGTGACTATCCATAATTTCTCATTCTGATTATAGCATAAATTTCACAAAACTTCTAATAAGTCAGAGTGAAAAGTTGGGTACAGAGGACGAGACATTAAAAGTCTCTACAGGGGTAGCAGCAGAACCCTGCATGCCAGGGGAGCTACTGAGAGGGAAGAATGGGGAGCCTTGACAGAGGAAGTTAGAGGGAGCAAGACAAATATACATTCACTTTTTCATGGCAGCATTAGAGAGATAGCAGTCAATTTAAACAATAAACAAAGCACAATTCTTACAGAAAAATTAGTCAAGTTTGTGAATGTTTTTGAATAAAAACTCATCTTACTCTTTTCCTACTGATACTAAGACAAGTTTATTTGTGAAGCAAGAGTTAAGACTAAATTTTGAAGCCTTGAAAACTCTTTTATTTCATTGACCAGAAGATGGAGCCATTATATAAAGGATTAAAACCTGCTGGCCAAAATGGAACTACGGTATCACTCTACTATATTATCATTCTGAAACATTGTATGAAATGAGCAGCCTGAGTATCATTTTGTTTTTAACAACAGAAAGAAGGTAATGTGTTTTAACTTCACATATATACAGATAGAGTACAAGAGATCTTATAGATGATTGCACTTATAGGTATAAGTACAATTAGCACTTAAATAAGCATGCAAATGGAAAATGCATAGTTTCTGTTCTCAGTGTGGATTCTATAAGGAGGCACATCTGTAAGGCAGAATGTGTTACATATTTATACCGTAGAATGATAAGCCATTGGTTACCTCGGGCCAAGGCAAACTCCAATAAGCAGGGAGCATTTGGGCTGCTACTCTTTAACAGTCCTATCTGGGATTCTCACATAGCAGATATTCTGGGAGAATATTTTAAAATGAGGAGCCAAACTAATTTTTTAAACCATCTGTGAGCACCACTGTAATTATTCTCTATATCTCTTTAAATTTTTCCAAGAATTTTCCAAATTCTATTATATACTGCTATTATCTATAATTACCCAGAAGAGGAGACAGAGACGTTAACTGTCATGTGCAACTAAGTAAGGCCGTACACGCAGTAAGTAGCAGAGACTCAGTGAGACACGCAGGCAAGCTTCCTGACTCCCTGCTCAGAAAGGCCCAGTGCATGGGATCTCAGCCGGCACTCCAACTCCTACCATTCAACACACACTTGAAACAAACTAGGAAATTGAGGGGATGAGTGCTTTTCTGATATGTCAGTTGTGGTAGGAGTCCCTAAGAGATGTCTGTAAAAGATATAGAGCCTATAGACTAAAATCCAGAGCCACTTCCATTGGTTTTCAAACTTAGCTGCATATTAAAATCAACTGGGGAGTTTCTAAAACCCCAGTATCCAGGCTGCACCCCAGGCCAGTGAAAGCAGGCTCTCTGGGGTGAGATCCAGGCATTGATATTAAGGTCCCCAGGTGACTGCAGTCAATGTGCAGTCAAGTTTGAGAAGCAGGGGCCTAGACCAGTGCCTTTCCAGCTGTAATGTACTATGTACACAAATTACTCGGCACCTGAGGAAGCCCTACTCCAACTGTGGTCCCTGAATGGAAAGCCCCAGCATCACCTGGGAACTTGCTAGAACTGCAGACTTGGGGCCCTACCCTAGATCTACTAAGCCAGAAACTGGACATGCAGCCCAGCAATCAGTGGTGATTCTGATGTGTGCTAATATCTGAGAATTACAGGCATGGGTTGGGACCAGTGTCCTACTCCTTTTATCCCTGCCAGCTGGTGACCGTATCTTCCAAAGGGATAAAACTTTACTACCTTATAGACAGTTTTATCCTGAGAATTGATCCATCTTTTGCTTTTCCCTACAATTGCAAAACAAATACACAAATCCTGGTTGACAGTGACTCACTTTTTTCTCCAACACTTGTGCTTCTTGGTGTTGAGGTGTTGATGTGTAGAGGAAGGGAATACAAACCAAGTCAGAGAAGAAAACAGGGAAGAGGAGTACAGATTCCAAGATTTGTTGGTACATTGTGGCCTGATTAATATTTTACCTTCAGGATTCTCAGTCCATCTAATCATATACTCCACATATACTGATGCTGGTAATAAAATTTACACCATCTGTCAGATGTCCAGGATAGTCAGAAAACAGCCAGGGTCTGGTTATTTTGTATGTTCCAGAGTTTTTGTGTGGCCTTTTTAAAAAACTACCGTTTTTTAAAATACAGGAAAAATGTGTTCCCTGGAGCGTGAGAGATCTGGAGGTGAACTCGAGTTTCACCCCTTTCACGATGTGTGTGCTTGGACAGGTTGTTCCCTGACCTCTGACATATGTCTAATCAGCTGTATGGGCTGCTCTGAGTCAGGTGAGGCTGGGTAGAAAACACTTCCCACTGCTCTTGGCACGTGGTAGACACCAGCGGTGTGCTGAAGCCATCCGGGACCAGTCGGAGAGGCCTGCGGGTGCCCATTTTCTGTCTACTCCACCTCCAGTGACTTTAGGTTGTTGGTTTCAACCTGGCTGGGTGGGGGTATTTACACCATAAAAACTGACAAAAGGTACATATAAGTAATAGCATTTTTCTACAGAAGAGCCAGTTACTAAACATTTACCAGCTCACCACTGATAGGCATTCCTTTGTGATGATTTATACCCTGATGGGTTGATTTAGGAAGTACCTTGCTTTTGTCTTATGAAGCAAACAACAATTACCAAACAGAGCTTATAGATGTGCTATGAATGGAAGGATTCCCTTCCCTGCTGTCCTCTCCCACGATATAGGCCCACAATTTTTCTGTTAAATACACCAACCCGTGGAAACAGTAACACTAAACTGTTAGCAGACACTGACCTTGTCACGATGTTTGTCCGTCAGAGCTCTCCTTTTTAGTTTCTAGCTAAACTGAGTTCAGACCTCTAAAGTGGTCTATTTAATTAATATAGAGCATCTGTTGCATGCCACGCCTTTTAAGGATGGCAATAGGTAAAACAAATGAGAGATCTGTACCCCACGGGGTTACATTTATTAGTTGAGAGAAGATAAGCAAGCAAATAGGTGTAATCATACCAATGTTAGATAATAGTGAATGGTGAGATGAAAATAGAAGGTTAGCGTGGTAGAGACTGATGAGGACAGCGCGGTTGCCTTAAGTGGGCTGATTAGGGAAGTCCTTCCTAGGGAGGAAACATTTGTGCTGGGACTTAACAGGAGGCAGCTGTGTTCTGAGTCAGGCGGAGAAGAGCCAGAGCAAAGCCCTGAGGCAAAAGTGAACTTACTGGACTGAAGAAAGGAAGTCAGGGGCGGTGAAATGCTGAGTTTTAGAAGAAGGTGGTGTAACATGTTGTAGTAGAGTGAAGCAGAGGAGAGATCATGTAAGACTCTTTGGAATGCTAACAAGTTTGCCTTTGATGCTAAGTGCAGTAAAGAGTTCTGAAGAACCTTAAGAAGAAATGGGACAATGCAGAGAATGGCTTGATCTAAATTTGAGTTTCCAAGGATCACTTTATTCTGTGGAGAATAGACACTAAGGAATCAAAAATGATGCTGAAAGACCAGTTTAGTGGCTACAACAGTCCAGGCAAAGATAATAGTGGTTAGGACTAGGGTGAAGGTGGCAGAGATGAAGGGAAATGGGCAGATTGGGGCTGGATTTTTACAGGTGGAAGCAAGAGTACTCTCTGATGAATTGGATGTCTCTGCGAGAGAAGGTAACAAGAATGCTCCGAGATTTTTTTATTATTAGAGGAACAAGGTAGATACTATATTTATCAGGCTAATTTCTAGTCTGAGATAAATTGTAAAGAGAATGAGTTGTCTAAATAATGAGGAAGAGAAAAACCTTTAGGCTTACCACAAGTTGAACAAAAGAGAGCTGTTCATGTTTCATCCTTTATTTTAAGCCCTTCCTCCAAAGATAAATGATCAGTGCATTCATAGTACATCCAAACTCTCAGAGCTGTGTGTTAAGTGAAATGCAATTAAGATGCAGTAGGAGAATGATGCTTCAATTAGATCAAATAATTACTCTTGCAGAAAAGAATGAAGGCGCTGTCTAAATTTACTAAAGTTTCAGGCTGAATGTCTCCTTGAATAAATTGTTTTTTTCATTTCTCTACACCAAGCTATTTCTATGTTTGCTCTAGGAGGCTTTAGAAATGGAGAAAAATATTACTTTGGAAGCCCATGTTTCAATAGAATAACCTTAATTTTCATGATTGTCAGACACAGTTGCAGGCGATTCCTAAACAGTAACTCATTTTGTGTCCATTTGATGCCTGGAGATTAGATGACCAGGTATCTAGAAACACAACCCTGATATAGCATGTCTGTTGGGTAAAATTTAATAAGTATCTTTCTGAACATAAGGCAAAGCTTGGCAGACGCTAAAGGAAATTCCCGAGAGCAGAGAAGCAGCAGGACAGAGCAGTGAGATGACATGGTGGCTGAGCCACCTGGCCTTTAACCGTTGCTGTTCTGACGGTGGCCTGGTGATGCTTCACTGCTGTCTCCGTCTCCAGTTCTCTGATTAATAACTCAAAAAAAAAAGACTGACCTTCCAATGCATTGATAAGCTAGCATTTATGTTTTTGCCATATTTTTATTTTTTACATGTCTTACACCTTTTTTCTTCCTCTAGCCCTCCCTTTTTGCCTTCTTTTGTGTAAATTAGATATTTTCTATTATTCTAATTCCCTTGTCATTGCTCTTATTATTATTTGAGTTATTTTCTTAGTGGTTGCCCTGGGGATTACAATGAACATTTCCACTTATCACAACCTAGTTTACTGAGATATTATGAAAGTACAATACAGTGAGAAAATGACAGCTTGAATATGCACATTTGTACTCCCACATAAATATGACCTAGAGTAAGATATAAAACATATCTGGTACTCTAAAGTTCCCCTTTATGCCCTCTAAGTCAATGAGCCACACCAAAGCTAGCTTCTTCAGCTCATCACTGTCTTGGTGAGGTTCTTCCTGGTGTTGCGTGTATCAGTAATCTGTTCTGTCTTGCTGCGCACAGTATTTTATTGTATACCTGTACCACAATACTCATCTTTTCTAATTTTGATGGATTTTTGTATTGTTTCCTGTTTGAAGCAATTATGAATACAGCGTTTCTGAATATTCATATGCATGCCTTTTGATAGCCATAGTCTCTCATTTATGTGGATATAAGCCTAGTATAGCATCTCTGGTTATAGAATCTATATGTGTGTACATAGTAGATATGCACATATGTATGTTTATTCAGCATTAATAGATACTGAAAAACATATTCGCAAAGTAATTATACAAATTTATATTATTACCAACAATGTATGAGGCTTTTTTTTGCCCCATATCTTTAACAGCAATTGTTATTGTCCATCTTCCTTAAATGTAGCCTTTCCGATGGTAGTCCAGTGAGTGATATTTCACTGCTGTTTTAATTGTCATTTCTCTGATTATTTTCTAAATGTCTTATGTTTTTTCTCTATCCCTCCCTTACTACTTTCTGTTGTGTTAAAGTAGATATTTTCTAGTGTTCTATTTTGATTCCCTTGCTATTTTATTTATAATACTTTTAGTTATTTTTTACTGGGTGCTCTGGTGAACACAGTCAACATTTTAACTTACAACAATCGAGTTTGAGTTCTTACCAGTTTAATTTCAATAGTACACAAAACCTTTCTCGTATGTGTCTCCTTTCCTAGTGCTCTTCTCTCAAACAAATCATGTCCTTACCCACTATATGCCCATCAACCACAGACTCAAAATTACTGCTTTATGCACTTGCCTTTTAAAACATATAGAAGAAAAAGATAAACAAAACAGTACCTTTACATTTTTTTCATTTACTGATTTGGTTACATTTATTGGTATTCTTTAGTTCTTCATGTGAGTTTGAGTTACTGTCTAGTGCCCATTTCAGGTTAAGAACTCCCTTTAGTAATTCTCGTATGGTAGGTATGCTCACAACAAATTCTTTAAGTTTTGTTTTTATGAGAAGGTCTTAACTTCTTCATTTTTGAAGGTGAGTTTGTCTAGAGATAGAATTCTTGGTTAAGTCTTTCTTTCAACACTTTATGTTATCCCATTGCCTCTTCCATCCATGGTTTCTAATAAGAAATCGCCTTACTTGTGTCTTCCTTAATTTCTTTCTTCAGTGTTGCATAGTTTTCTGAGTATAGGCCTTTTACCTCCTAGATTAGGTTTATCCCTAGGTAGCCAGAGACATTGAAATAAAGAACAAAGTGACAGTAACCAGAGGGGAGGGGGAGGGGAAGGGGGCGAGGGTCAAGGAACATGTATAAAGGACACATGGACAAAGCCAAAGGGGATAGGACGGAGGGTGGGAGGTGGGGGTAGGTGGGGTGGAGGGAGTGGTGGGGGAAGATGAACACAGCTGTACTTGAACAACAATAAAAAAAGAAATATAGTGTTTACATGTTTGCTTTAACTTTGCTATTATAAAAATGACAACCTATGGAAATGATAATAAATCTCTAATAGTTTGAAAAAGAATTGGAAAAAGAATGAAATAAATTTTTTTCTTAACCAAAAAAGAAATCACCTTAAGGTGATATTCTACCTCCTTTCCCGTGTTTGTCATTGTTGCCTCTGATTGTGGTAGTGGCTCCTGGTGCTTGTTTGTTTGGCGACTTTCCTAGACTAAATCAGTAGTCTGTGTGCTTTGTTATCTGTGGACACTGAAGTCTGCTCAATTAGGTTAGTGGTCAGTTAATTACTGGACAAGAATTCCTTTGAGTCTAAGGCTTAGACCATTAAATCTCCCAGCCTTTGCCGAGGGCCTCTGCATGTCCCTTCGTTGGGACATCCCTTTGAGATTCAGGCAGGCGGCATCACTTCCTGCTTATGCAGAACCTTAACGTCAGCCAGAGGTGAGAGCTTGGGACAAGTGTACATGGCTGGGATGCTCAAGGCCCTGGAATGCTTATGGCCTTGGAATGCTCACAGCCTTGTAAGTGCAAGTGGTTTGTAGACTCCCAGAAATATATTATATCCTTACAAAGTCCATTGTGGACATCTCCGTCCAGTCCCCAGCTTTTCTTTGTACAATTTTGATAATCTTGTTTACTCCAACTATTATCCTTGTCTCAGGCTACTGCAATGTTAAATGCTTGCAAACAACCCCAGGGAAAAAATCTGTTCGGGTTGAGCTCCAGGTCAGGCCAAATAAAGACAGCTTTGCAAGTGTGTTGTCCAGGGAATTGACAAAGTATTTTCTGGAAACCGGCTTTGGGAAGCTGCACGCCAATTCTGTCCCCTCTAGTGGCTTTTAGGAGGCAGGTTTTCACTGTGATTATGGGACTGCTGGCTTTAAAGTGACTGTGAAGCTTACTGTTCTTGCTGAATTCAGCCATTGATTTTCTTAAAAAGATTCTCCTTTTGTTAATTTTAAGAGCTCTGAAAATATTGATTTTGACAATTTTGCCAGTACCTTATTCTCTTTTTGAGAAGTTGATTTTCAGATATTCTTAGTGTGACATTGCCACTGATGTCCTGAAAGCCCAATTTAAAAAATAGGTGGAAAAAACAAGCACATATTCTACAAGAGGATATCCAACTTGACTTTTTAAATTTCCATTCTTTTAATATTTAACCTACCATGTACTGGAAAGATAAATTCTATGAGGTAGTTAATGATCATACATACTGCTCATGAATCATACAATGTGGCTTGTATCCTAGATTAAGAGGCACTTCAGAAAATGCATGATAAATTATTGCTCTTTAAAGTTCCTACTCTAGACTTATGTACCTTGGAACTATTGGGTGCCAGTCTCTTAATAGATAGGGAAACTGAGGCTCGACAAATGCAATACATTGTTCAAGTTCACAGTCACATTGTTAGTGACAGAAAGATACAAACTCATGTTACACAATGTGATGCTACTGTGTATATATTTGTATACTTACATTTATTGACAATTCTTAAAGGCATAAGATGGCATTGCAGACTGTAAAACAGAACTTAGATTTCTTTAAGTGCTTTCAATGTCATGTCCAATTTGCTTTATTGATCTTATAAAGAGGAAGAGATTCGTTTTGAAGGTTTTATCTCCTCAGAGGACAGAAATGGGGTAGAAAAAAAGAATTCTCTTACTCTAGGAAGAAATAACTGGACAGGAAGAAATGCAAATATGGAAAAAATGCCAAAGGCTGCCATTTTAAGATGCCATATGATTCCTCAGCGTTGTGTAGATCGAAGGGCTTCATTTTTCTATCCAAGCACTGGCTTCTTTAGACTAAGCTAAGATGTGCCTTCTAGCTCTAGACATGAGAATTAGTGAATGGTAAACTTGATTTCAAAGGAAAATATTAAAATATGCTTGCCTGCAAACATCTGCTTCTTGTCTGCCATCATTCTTTGGATTTCTGATATAGGCTGTGCTTAGAGTCACAAAGCTGAAGCAGAACTTGGCTCCCTCTCAGATCCCCTTCTGTCCATAACCTTGCTCTAAGTGGTATTCTGGCTGTGGTTTATTGAAGGCAGACCCCTTTGTCTCTAGAATAAATGAATGGTGTGTATTTCTTTAGAGACAAACATATATTTTGTTTTTGTCACAAGAGTCAGAGGAATATTAGGTGACTCTAGTTAATCATCTTTGTTCTGAATTTAGGGTGAAAATGAAATGATTTGCCTAAGATAAGTATATAAAGGGACATAAATTAGGAAAATGAAGCATGGAGGAATTCTTTTCCCACGTGTTTCCTCTCAATCCTATTTCATCGGAGCTGCTTCTATTGAGGGCACCAACTAGGACCAATGTATCAAGATATGCTGTGCTGTTTAGGTAGGTTACAAGAGAATTCTATCTTTACTGGTTTCTTAAAGGGAGTCAAATTAAATTTTGACATTTAGAAGTTTTGTAGTTGTGAGCCTCATGGAGTTGTTAAGAAAAAATATTTTCTGTAGAGTTTTGGTATCTATTTCTTATCCATAAACTTTTATTACAAAATTAGTTCTTAATTTCCAACACTGAGAGCATCAAGGATAATAATAATGTCCTAGCCTCAAACATAAGCACACATTTTTTATTTAATTACAAATTTTAACCTTTTATCTTTGAATCTTTGGCTTGAACTGCCAAAATGAAATAACTATTTTGAATCATTCTTTTTAAAAAATCATTCATTTATAGGAATGAAAAGTAAAAAAAAAAACAAAACTAATAGGAACAAAAGATTAGCTCCTGAGTGGTTTTTCTTTGGCAAAACAGCTAATAAATTATTAAGTTGAATAGCTAGAGTATGTTTAAAGTTATAAAAATTTATAGTAAAAGAATGTGCACAAACTAAAGTCTTAAATTATGACCAAATATGATGAAGATTTTGAGAGCAGAGCATCCTGATACTGTCTTTCCAGCTCTCACAAAATAATATATAACATACATAATAGAATATATTATAATAAGACAACCCAAGACATATAACATTATGTGATTCATGATGTATAACACCAATATATTACTCTCTGATATTGATAATCATTAATGTATTGTCATTTTTGTCTCCTCCCCAAATAAAGATTTGGATTTGTCATTTAGCTAAATATGGGAATTTTTTTTCATGGAATAACCTAAACCTTTGTCAATGTATATGTGTCCCTATGTTAATATGTTGAGTTCAGAAATATCAAAAATAGCTCATTTTGAAATATTTTGCTTTACACGTCCCATCACGAAATGTTTATGACATAGGAAAAGGATGTATGTGGATCTGTGGGGTACCATATTCACACAAAGCCATATACAAGAGAGAACATACTATTATACCGAACATTGACGGAGAGTGCATTGTGCTCCTGTGTGACAGGTAGCCTGGGCAACCATGTTTTTAAGGGGCAAATTGATGGCCACACTAAGCACTATTGCTAACATAAACTCTTGATTATGTGTTGTCAGATATTGTTCTAATGGCTTCATATGGATTTTCTCATCCTATACTTAGGACCATGTTATGACATAGAACTATTACCCCCACTTTGTAAATGAGAAAGCTGAGGTGTGTTTTGGGTGAGCAATGTATTCAGGATACTCAGAGTCAGGGCTTAACTGGGACCCTAATACAGTTCTGGTTCTTGAACCCAAGCCCTTCACCATTATGTATGCAACACTATCACCTCTCGGTGCTATCACCACACACACACACACACACACACACACACACACACACAATGTATACTCTCCTTGTGTGGCTAAATGTTGGTATATTTTCACTTTGCCTTAATTTTTTTTCTGTGGCACAAATTCTGTCATGGATTTCAGTGAATTGCTTTGGGATTCTATATTTTTAATTCCTTTCTTCCTTATCCCACATGACTTCTTATGGAGGACATTTGAAACTGTTAATCTTTCAGTTTTTTAAAAAGGCAATCAGGAGCTGCAACTTATTTAGGGATGGACTCAATTTATCCCCTTAAAGATTCTCACAGAAATAGAAAATATATGCAAACGTGATTTCATTTTTCTGATGACTTTTATTTATAGATTATATTACAGTGTGTAAATCTCAAATATAATCGCAGTATCATAGATGACAAACCCAATCTCAAATATGAGCATCCATCGATGTATAAAATTTGTAAAGAGTTCTATGTAAATAGTATTGTTATATTTGTGGCTAGTCATTTATTTTTGTGAAGCAATTCTCGTTTTCTTTAAGAACATAACATAATAAATACCAATATTTTTAAAATGTTGTGGTCTCTATACATAGGCCCTAAACCCAAGCTGATTACTTGGCCATTCTAATTAACATAGCTAGTCCTCATTTCATTACTTTCATTAACATTTCTCCAAAATGTATATTGAGAACTGCTTTATTTACATATGCATTTTATCTTAACTTTTTAAAATAAAGCTATCAAAGTTCTATAAAATCATGCTGAACATTTTGGGTTGAGATTTAACAATCAGCATTTTAGAATTGGCTCACAAGTCACTTACATCTTTTGCAAATGATGTAATGATCAAAAAGGTAAAATGAAATTCTCCCATGTTTATCCAAATTATATGTATACATTCCTGTTCAAATCTATTTGCTCCCATTTTATTCTAACCTAAAACTTAGAGTGTAAATGCCATTCTCCATTATTAGGTGAAATGAGCTCAGTAATTATGTAATTTAGGTGCTAGTAGGACAGTTCCTCCTGGGGGGTGGTAGCTCATAATCAGTACAAAACAGAACCCTACACGGAAAGAGAAGTCTAACTTTTCTTCAGGCTTACACTGCACTAAATGAGCTCTTGCATTCAAATATTGTTCTTGAGTCAATACATTTCTAAAAAGTCAAAAGGAGACATTTTTGGGAAAACATGTATATGTACAAAACTGAAGTATGTTTTATGTTTTTTAAAATTATAGTTCATCATGAAAGAGGAGAAACAACAACTTTGTATTTTTTCAAGTGCTAAGAAGAAACTCTGATGAGGAATCAGCTGCTAATATTTTTATTTTACTTAAATTAGGGAATATATAAGCATTAATAGTAAATCACACATAAGCCTGCCCGCCATATATTTTTTCATATTATAGTCAGTGAATGTGTAAAATGCAGTTATATTTATATATGTTTAAAACAACCAGGAAAACTTAATTAGAATTAAAGGTGATATTAATTTATTAATTTAATATATTAAAAATCTTACGAATGCAATATATTCTGTCCGGTTCCCTAATTAAATTATGTATTTTCAATAGGCTTAGCAAGTATCTGATGCAGTGTTTTACAGAGTTGAAGAAAACACTGCCTGGCACTTTTTATGTTAAATTAAAAAGTGGCTGCAATAACCAAAGATGAATGAACCTAGGTGTAAAGAATCTGTGGCCCTAGATCTAATTCCACATGTATTTTAGGACGATGTCTACAGGAGATAATCTCTTTCATTGATGTTGTAAAATACATCACAGTTTAAACTTTTTCTAGAGAGGAAGTTTTGTGGAAATATCTCTGTTTTTGCGTGATGTTCTGACACCTGTATTTCTTAGTCCCTCCTACTTTCTGTCTCCCATTCTCTGCCCATATCTCTCCATCTCTACAGGTATGTTTAAATCGCCATTATTTTTAACTAGCTAAAACAACAAAAAATGTGTTCAAGCATTTGTTATAGAAATACGATTGATGTTGTTTTTTAATTTAAAAAAGCAAATGAATGACATATCTTCTAGATGTTTGCTTTGAAAATTTCCAAAATATCTAAATGAAACTACTTTTTCCTTACATAAGTCAATTTTTGCCTGCACACGTATAGCTCGAGAGAAGAAAAATCTCATATTCCTGAAACAAAACCAATGGAAAACTGAACCATGGCCATTCTTTTTAAATCACTATTAATAAGAATATCTTAAAAACTAGATTTATGAAGCTTGGTAGGAGGACATCAACTAAAGCCAAATGAATATGTGCTTCATAATTATAAGCTCAGGATAATTTATTGATTGATGCATAATATGTCTCATGTTCATGAGATTTTAAGTAGAAAGTGACATACTCCTCATTTTTAGATGAAAGAATAGCAGTCTAAAAGGGTCACTTGTACAAATTAGGAAGGTAAATTAAGTGACAAGAAAGCAAGTTGGCAAGAATCCCAGCTGAAGGCTTTTTCATTCATACTAAAGGCAAGTCTGAGTTGAAAGTCTGTCATATATGATGACTTGAACACTTGCCATACACATTTAGGATGCTGTACAGGTGTCGCAGTAAATACTGTGCCCAGGTCGAGGTCTCTTCAGACAGACACAATGGTGTTAAATAGCTACCTGCATATCAGAAAGCACTTCACTGAAGGGAACTATTCCTTTGCTTAGTGCTAAAGGATGACTAAACAATACTGCATGAGAGAGCAGAAAAATGTGACAAAAGAGATTAAAAGTTGGTATCACAGCACAGTCTAGTGTTAGATAAATAATAGTAAATAAAGCTTTCATCAGTTGTTTCTTTTAAATTTACCTTCATTCTTTCTTTTGAGGGATGTCATACCTACTTAGAATAATTTTTCATGTTCTGTGGTTGTGTGAACTAAGAAAGATATAAAAAAAGACAGGCTATAAAGCACAATACTCTAAAGGTAAATCTTAATTTTGCTTGTTACATGAGTCAAGAGAAATAAAAAATATTTGTTGAAATGAATAACCTACATATGTTTTAAATCCCATAGCATTTTATAGGTACATATAAATTAGTTCTGATGCAATATAGAATAAATTTAAGCACCTCAAAATATAGAATGACCACTCTACATGGATAGAAGGGTTTTGCTCACTAACACCAACATATTTTAACTAAACGCTCATTACAAATGTCCATTCCTTTTATCAAGGCATTTCATGGCAAGGCCAAGGCAAAACACTTTTGTAGATAATCAAATGACAGACACATGTGTGTGTCTTTGTATTTGTAGGGGAGACATAAATGTTCACCAGCCTGTGAAAAGATGACGAGGCAGGTGTGAGCATTTTCTACATGGTGTTGTAATTTATTAAAAGCAAATAAAATTAAATTACCTTTGTTTGCTGTAATCATAATCCCTATAGAGTTACTCTTACAGTTCTTACAGAATCATGTCCCTGTGCATGAACAGCCATCTGCTACCACTGCCCACTTGTTTTAGGGGATCAGAGCTAGTGACTGCACTGACTTGGAGAATATTTCGATTAAAAGTTTTGGCATAGACCTTCTTAAAAGAGTCTTATTAACACAAATACATCACTGTCACAGGCTGTAAACAGTGTAGTAAATATGAAGCTCTATGTTTCGCTTTCCTTGCCATCCTTTCCTTTGTCTTCCTTTTCTGTTTTGTCTTTTTCATGTTTTTCTTTGTCTGGTTTTGTTACACTATCATATGAAGGTGGAGAGATGGTAGATGAGGTTGCATCTATTTTTTCTGGACTTGAGTTCTCATTCACGTTATCCAAAACCATGTGTTCTTTATGGGGCAAATCATCATCTCCCTCTCCATCTTTTATGTATATACTTGATATATTTTTGACATTTTGCCTTAAGCGGTGACGCCTGTAAGCACGCTGAATGACAGTAGCAGACACATCCTCTTGTTTTCGTTTTAGTGTAGTTGTGATGGGTTCATAGGACACCTTAGAAGGATTTGCTGACATGAACCTTTCTTCCATCTGTGAACGAAGAGAGTCCATCTCTCCACCTTCACCCAAAACACGTTTTGTAAATGCAAATAAGATGTCAAGACAATGAATCCGGTCACCATTGACCATGGGCAGATCCATGGCAATGAGCTGGACTTTGTTTGGTTTTGCTATCAGAAGAGGAGGATCCAGGGCAGCTGCAAAATCAGAGAGTTTTATATATTCTATAAACTGGGTGGCATCAGGATCAAACTTCTCCCAAACTTTGTAGAACATCTCAAAGTCATCCTCACTCAGAGGCTCAGTACTTTCTTCAGTAGCAACACCGAAGTTCTCTAGGATGACAGCAATGTACATGTTCACCACGACCAGGAATGAGATGATGATGTAACTGACAAAATAGAAAATCCCAACAGACGGGTTCCCACAGTCTCCTTTAACTGAGCTTCCAGGGTGATCTTTTTCAGGGTCACAGTCCGGAGGGCCACTGTTAAGAATAGGCGCTAGCAATCCGTCCCAGCCGGCAGAGGTGGTAATCTGGAACAGGCAGATCATGCTGTTGCCAAAGGTTTCAAAGTTGAACATGTCATCAATCCCAGCTTCCCTCTTAACGTAGGCAAAGTTGGACATTCCGAAGATGGCGTAGATGAACATGACCAGGAAGAGCAGGAGGCCGATGTTAAACAAGGCCGGAAGGGACATCATCAGAGCAAAGAGCAGCGTGCGGATGCCCTTTGCCCCTTTGATCAGCCGTAGGATTCGGCCAATCCTGGCAAGACGGATCACTCGGAACAGGGTAGGGGACACGAAATATTTTTCTATCAGCTCAGTCAGAAACATACCTGGTGAGGAAGGAAGGGATAAATAGGCAGTACTTAAATTTCCATGCTATACAAAATCTTGACTCTAAATAGTTTTACCTGCCAGCTTATCTCTTATAATTTCATTTTATTGAAAGACTTCATAACAACAGAAGTGACATTTTCCCCCTTCACTGTTTGTGGACATTGATTTTATCCCTCCAAAATAATTTTCTTAATTATAAGAATAATACCAACTCATGTAGAAAATTCAAGCAATACAGTAAAATGCTAAAAAGGAAATATAAATCTTCTGAAGTGTCGCTAACCATAACTATTGTTAATATTTAGTTGAGTAATGCTCCAGATAGTTTTCTATGTAAGCACACCCATACATACGGGCACACATGAATATAATCATGTTAAATAAGCACTTTTTGTAATCTATTTTAGCTGCTTTGTGTAATAAAAATATTTCCATCCTGATGATAACTAATAATTTCTTATTGTATTCTGTCAGAATAACCACAGAATTTATGTTGATTCCAATTTGCAATCTCCACAATTCCTCTTTTCTTAAAATTTATAATTATGAAATAAATGCAACCCTAAAATTCTGGGCAAGGAATGCACATATAATTTTTTAAAATGCAAATGAATACAAAAATGGTTATGGTAATGAAAAGGGAACAAAGCATAAAATCACATACTGTGATTCATAGACCTGACTGAGGTTGGTTGAAAAACGATTATATTTTATAGACTTCCTAAGTAAAAAGCCACAATAAATAAAGATGGCATTTCTTGAGACCCTAACTTTACTTTGAATTTGGGAAAAATTTTCACGAAGGCTCGCTGACATTTTGGCTATCCATATTACCTTTAATCAAAGAGCAGTGCTCATATGTGCTGAAACTGGATTTTATGCCTCGGGCTTCTAAGACATACCTATATCGGATGCAGTTGCTACAGTTGTGAAGGGTAATCTTGGAAATCAAATACTGGATCAAGTGGTATTCTGTGCTTCCAACAAATAGAAAACTTGAGGAATTCTGACACAAAGCATTTTATTTTTTGTATAGTTTTGTTTTTAACCTTCCTTCATTCTTTCATTTTACTGACTTACTCAAAAGTAAATTTATCTTCAAGAAAGAGGAAACTTCTCTGAGCGTGTGTAGAGTTTAGTTTCATTCAAAATGAAAATCTGATTAATAAATGGTCTTACCTACAATGGAGATAATCACAATGACAAAATCAAAAATGTTCCATCCTACGGTGAAGTAGTAGTGTCTGAGGGAGAACAGTTTCAACACACATTCTCCAGTGAAAAGGATAATAAAAACCACATTTATCCAGTATAAGACATTAGTCATGTATTCACTTTGATTCTCATGTTCTACCATCATGGTTATCATGTTGAGGCAGATAAGAACCATAATGGTGATATCAAAAGCTTGGTTTGTTACTAGGTCAAATATACATCCTTGGAATTTGTTCTGCAAATAAACAAGAATAACATGGGATGTACAGTAAACTTGGCAAGTAGTGTCCACTAATATTAGTAAAAAAAGTTAAGGTATCTGTCTTGAAAACCTGCACAGATTATTCCTGGTTTGTGCTTTCTACAAGAAATATAATTATACATCAAAGTAAATGAAACCTTTCATTGTTACCTCTAAGCTTATCAGACTAGTATGCAGTTAGACTTGTATACTAACATTGGCTTTTAAATTTGTCCACCATAGTATATTTAATCAAAAGTACAATTATTTTTCTATTCGATAGGCTATTGTAGCAGTAAGTTATGTAGCTAAAAGCAACAGCATATATAATTATTTATTATTTTTATAGAAAAATATAAAAATAGAAGGGCTGTTAAGAATTGCCCTGGCTGGTGTATTGACCATGGGCTGCGAACCAAAGGGTTGCTTGTTTGATTCCCCGTCATGGCACATGCCTGGGTTGCGGGCCAGGTCCCCAGTGGGGGCCACATGAGAGGCAACCACACATTGATGTTTTTCTCCCTTTCTCCCTCTCTTCCCCTCTCTCTAAAAATAAATAAATAAAATCTTAAAATAAATAATTGATACAGCGTTCAAAATGCATATATTAAGTTTTATAAGGGCTTTTGTTCAAAATATTAGACTTTTAAAAAAATTTTTTTCAAAATTAATTCAAAATATTCATGTTTAAGAAATAGTTATATATTAAGTGTGAATTAAAAATAATTTAAAAAATATATTATATATTAAACATATATTAAATTTCTTAGAATGTATATATGTTTTATATATACTTATATATGTGTATATATTTGTGTATATATATGTATTTATATATGTATATATATATTTTTTTTACCCCTGGCCGAGGTATTGGTTTTTGTGGTTTCTTAGATCCCAGCTTTTTCATTGCATTATAATATTTCTTCTGTTCTTCTGTCATAAAGATATCTTGACCTCCAAGGTAAAAAAAAAAAAGAAAGAAATCTAGTTAAAACCAGAATCATTGTTTAGATCTCTCCTCAGAGTATTAAGATAGGTTGATAATGTACTAATATAGAAATGAAATACATTTTATTATGTGCAATGCAGATATACATAAAACCCATTTAAAGGATTATATATGTGTAGGCACATGACTCTCCATACTGACTGTAAAGATGTATATATAAAGTATATACCTGACATATAATAATTATTGGCTCAATTTCTTTTGCTGAAGTAACCTGTGTTATGTTAAAATGTGTGTTGGTCTCTTATTTCATCTGCTATTTGTGTTGCCGGGTATTTTACTGCTAAATAATGAACATATTAGAAAGAGTTTAAGAAATAAAATTATTGAATATATTTTTATTGATTTGGCTAATATTTTGGACTCTTATGAAGAGTAGGAGCCAAAAAGAGTAATAAAAATAGTACTAGATTTATATTTATTTATATTTATTTAAAATTTATTTATTCCTTTAGCAGAGAAAAATATACAGTAAATATATGACATGTCTATTTGCATATTTCAAGAAACTTTTTAGCTATCTCTTTAATTCCACATAAAGGAATTTCAAATTAAACAATTTTGGGAGTGTCAACATAATGTATAATAGAGTTCAATGTACTGAGGAAATTACTACTAGTCCAAGGTCCCTGACCTAAGGGACTTTCAAACTGAATACACAAGCTTTAAGATTCAACAGTAAAAAACAAACAAACAAACAAACAAACAACCCCCCCAACAGCTTTATGAAATTTTTGCTACTTTTCATACTATAAAAGCCTAAATGTCATAACATGGGCCCAGAAGCTTTGCCTGTTTTTTAGCGTCTGCTAATTTCTTTAAATTACTTGTAATATTTATAGATACATGCATGTTCTACATTGATCTTTACTATCAGCTTTTTAGTTATGGAATACATTAGTATAACCCATATAACTAGGAACTTATTTGGGGGAATTTTATTCTGTTCCTTACTTGGAGTTCATGATGATCTGGTTATTACTTCTCTTTAGTTTTCCTGGATTAGGTAATATTTAGTTTCCTACTGTGTTGTACTTGTCACATGCCTGTATATTGTCAAATGCCTACAATAACCAGACTCCCCTCTTTGTCTTAGAGTGTTTTAATTCACCCTTCCTCTAATCGATATGTGGTCTTGATATAATTTTGGTATTTATCTGATCTATTGATAGGCATGAGAAAGAGCCTTCATATCAATGTCAAGAGAAGTCCAGATCTTTCATTGCTTACTGATGAGGGCTCAGTATCATAGCAAGTCAAGGGCTTCCCAGGGAAAGCTAAGAAAACACCAGGGAGAGAATTCTGAATCACATCAAAGTCAAAGTACAGAGTTTACCTTCCCTTGATGATACATAACCAGGCTGTTAACATAATGGAGGGTGGGACAAAACTAAGAGGAGAATACAGAATGTTCCAATAGTTGAAACAGAAATCTCAAGGGCATGCCTCTCTAGCAGCCTTCAACAAATCTTACTTTCCATTGCATGTATCATTTCTTCTGCTCTAATACAAACTCCTTGACCTCAGGAGCCATGTTTATGTTCCACTTCCTCAAGCACCAACCCAAGACATAGCACACAGACCAGTGGCTCTGCACAGAATGAAATCACTACTCGTAAAATGTGTTTTGATAAAAAAATCAGTGCATCGATTTTTCTTAATTATTCAATCCTCTATAGAAACATTGAAAAAAACCTGATTAGTTGTTATATTGCTTAAAAATAGTTATGACTTAGAAGATTATTTTCTCTGCAGAGATAAATGAGGTTAAACATATCTGCAACTGTATGTTGGCTAGTTATTTAAACAAATATATGAAGTTCTAATGAAAATAATTACTAATTGATATAAAATTAAATTTCACATATTTTGGGGAAAATAATTGTTCCTAATTTTCAGTGCAATGGAAGAAACTTAAAACACTTATCTTTTTTTTCTGTTGGTTGAAATTATCTATGATGACACCAATGAACAAGTTCAGAGTGAAGAAGGACCCAAAGATGATAAAAATTACAAAATAAATATACATGTAGAGGTTGTATTCATATATGGGTTGCTTGTCTACCTATAAAATCAACAAGAGTTAGCAGTATGATAGTAATAGTTGATAGTAATATTCATCATTTTCTTTCTCACATAGTTTTACAAAGTAATCCAAACAGTGTTATTCTAGGTGAACTTGGCTTTGTAGGAATCATAATGTTATTCAAGTTCAACATAATCAATCATAAAATTTTTTCAATATTAAATATTTATTACATGCTTCCTATATACATAAACATAATTTGAAAGTCATTGGTAGAAAAATTTGGTAACATAATGACCTAAAACATGTTTTTATTTTCAGAAAAAAAGTGAAGAGATGATACCATATTTATATATTTTTTTTTATTGGATTACAGAAATGTCTTCATTGGACTTAACTTTCTTAGTGAGGAACTTATTTCATGTAAACACTTCCATGGCACTTTAAAATATAAGAACTATGAATAAAATATGTCACTTTAATTTCACTAATTTCACTTTAATTTGGGGTAAATAATATTTACTGAACACATAATTATCTCCAGGCTGAGTGCTCTATTTGCATTTTCTTTTGGGATCCTCAGAACAATCCCATGAGGTAGGCATTGAATTATTTTTCTGCATACAGTCAATAAACAGGTTCAGAAAGGCAAAGTAATTCACTTAAATGCAGTTTCACACCTTGTATGATACAGCAGAGCATGAATTTGAGTCAAGGTCTTTCTCTGAATCTGCACACCTCATCACCATAGTATTAGGTGGAAGTTTTTCAGCTTATGTGTACATACCAAGGACACCTTGGAGCTACTGTTTGAAAATGGCTAAACTTTTTAAATTACAGATTTTAGTTTTATGTTGACCAATACTTACATTAACAGAATCAACAGCTGCATACATAATATCCATCCATCCCTTAAATGTTGCCTGTAAATATAACATTTATAGAATCTGAATATGAAGCTCATACTCTAAAGCAGCCACACTTTAGTCCATTTACTGTTACACTTATTAAGTAATATCAAATCACTAAGTTTCCCTATATTTCAAAATACCACTTTGAAAGGTACTACGTCAAGCAAAAAAAAAAAAGGGGGGGGGACACATTCTCTAGTCACATTCTAAATCTTAATCCTCATTAATTATTTCTAGGCTATTACAATGCCTGAAAATTTTGCATGCGAACTTTTTAAAAAGATTTTATTTATTTATTTATTTTTAGAGAGGGGGAGAATCATCAATATGTGGTTGTCTTTCACACACCCACTACTGGGGACCTGGTCCACAACCAGGCATGTGTCCTGAATGGGAATCAAACTGGCGACCCTTTGGTTTGCAGGCTGGTACTCAATCCACTGAGCCACACTAACCAGGGTACGCATGAACTTTTAATTTTTCCAGAGCTAGAGGAGAATTTTATGAAAAAGGCAAGGAACAACTTATCTCCATTTCTTAAGGATTCTCTGTGCTAGTGGGAAGTCCCTCTCATTCCCATGTAGTGTAAAACTGGAAGTCCAAAAAAAATGACTCTTCATTTTTGGAACAATATTGAGATAGTACAATGGTGAGGGGCCAAATGACACCAACAAGTTAATTATAAATTAATAACTCTTGAATGCCAAAATCCTATGATTTCTTACTCATTTTTATAATCAAACATTATAATCAATACCAAATTTCTTTTTAAAGTCACAAAGTACTTTACCTTTAATTTCTAGTTAACAGATTACTTAAAATAATGACTTCTCTCAGTGTCCACTAAAATAGCAAGCACTCATGAAAGGGGTCACTTACAACTTGAAGCAAGGAAAGGTAACCGAGTCCAACATTATCAAAGTTCACCTTCAGGTTTTTCCATCGCACATTTTTACTATCATTCATCAGTGCAACACACTCGGAATAATTTTGAACTTCACTTGTAGGAAACCGTAACCCACTTGTCATGTTAACACACTCATAGAATTTGCCCGCAAACAAATTCACTCCCATGATGCTAAATATTAGCCAGAATATAAGGCACACAAGTAGCACATTCATGATGGAAGGAATTGCACCTATGAGTGCGTTCACGACTACCTAGTGTTCAAAGAAAGAAAAGAACAATTAGGGTCTGTAAAAATGTTAAATGGGTGACATTAATGAAACACAAGGCAGAATTAAAGAAGTTAGAAAATCCCCCTTTAAATATTTAAAACATCAGGTCAAGCCATCAACATATGTTAATTGAACACCTACTATGTGCTCAGCAGTATGCTGAGCAAAACCAAATGAGGCAGGGACCCTGTGATCAACATTTGTACAAAAACACAGGGTGAACACACAGTGAAACTATGAACGACAATATGAAACAAAATAACAAAGATGCTATGAAAGCTTATATAAATGAAAAGGATACATAAAAAATAATAAACCAAAACCTGATATATGTAAGGTGAAGTCGTAAAATCTGCACACTCTAGAAAAAAAAAGAAATTTATCAATGTAAATAATAAAAAAACAAATAAAATGTAAATTTAAAGGTTCATAGTCCCAGAATTAGCAGTGCTAACATTCTCCCATGGAGAGAAAACACTGGTGAGTATAAGCTGGTTAAGATTAAGAACCACTTAGTCATATGACCCATTAGATTTAACTGATTCTGCTAGTTGTGTGATATGTGAATTCAGTTAAGACCTTGGGACCTCTGTATCCTTATCTGCAAAATGAGAGCAACCTTTTCAAATATATTATTCTAACTCCCAAAAGATACTTTATTCAGGTCTTTGGCTAAATAGAGATAGTGCTGGGCTCAGTTAAAACAAAAAGGTATGGTTTATCTTTAATACTTTATTTCTACTTTTAAGCATTTCAATTGCTAATGACCACCAGCACCTCTTGCTACTAGGAATGATCATGCATGGTGACTAGTGCAGCATTTATCATTCTCTACATTTTCTTAATTACCCAATACTTCAAACCTACCTGTCTTCTGACACTTAAGTTCTAGTCCTAATGTGAGTGCAAATGTGCAAAAGATCGATTTGTTAAGTAACTAATTTGTTAAGCTTTGGGCTCCTACATTTCTTGTAATATATTAAGCAAGCTCTTAAGACATTTCCAAATGGTGGAACATTAAGGGCCTCTGATTGCCTTTAAGATTGTCTAGAGCAGGGGTTGGCAAACATTTTCCCAAGCAGTTTTAGGCTTGGAGGGTTATAGGATCTCAGTTGCAACTGTTCATTTATGCCACTGTAGCAAGAGTACGCGTAAATGGGCATGGCTGAAATCCAATAGAACTTCCTTTACAACCGTGGTTTTGGTGTGTTGACCCTTTGTCCAGAACAGTAGTTATTGCCCTGTCACGTCATGAGGTCATGACATTCTATTAAAAAATATTATGGGTATGCTTTCTTTATGGAGAGATGATTCATACTTTCATGAGATAGTTAGTGTACATGATGACACTAAAAGGGTTAGGAAGAACAGGATTAGGGGATAAAGATCAAAGCCACCAACTCTTTGGCAAGCCACTTTTTCCATCTCATTTCTTGCTAACATCCCCACTATGCTTGTCATCTAGGCACACTGATCCTTCTAGACATTGCTCAAGTGTGCCTTACATGCTCACCTCTGCGCTCTCTACCATTAGCATCTCTGCCCGGAATGCCAAATGGCCTGTGCTTTGGGGCTCACTCTCTGTCATGGCTCCCATGTCACCTCCTTGTAAAGCCTTCCCAGACGTCCTCAGGCAATAACACCCATCTCAATGTTTCTGAGGTGCTCTGTGCTTACTATTTTATAGCGGATGTCACAGAGTAACTACTGTTCCCCTGTCCGTCTCTCCAAGACCATTGTCCTTACTCAGCCTTGGTGCACTGAGTTCTATTCACCATGGTACCTTTTCTGGCATGGCAGTTGACACATATTTGGTGTTTAAATGTTTGCTGAAAGAATATGAGCAGGGAAACAGGTATATATTGTTCCAATAAGAAGCCATTGCCTTGTGAAAATCAGTAAGCTCAAGAACCTCCTGACTCAAGGGAAGCTAACTACAAAATGCTTCAAATCATTATTTAATTTATTTTTCAAAATGACCCACAGTGTGAAGAAACATCTATCTCCTTTTTTCTTGGTTAATAAATGTAACTAAATAGTCATTTTTTGAAAGTCATACTTCCAAATATATTTATATTAAAATATTCTCTATTATAAACAGAGAACAAAGCAAACAGTAAAATAATCACTGGCTCAATCACTGAGGGAAGTAATTTTATAGGGGAATGTATATTATTTGTTCCTAGGAGTACAGTGTCTGCTTGAGTTCAGGGATCAGACTTAAGTTCTGGATAGACTATAACATTCTACTAATGCTCAAAACACAAAGGCAATGTCCATGAAGTCCAAAACCATCTTTCTGTATAAAATGGAACATGTAATTTTCCAATTCTTAAATGATAAAAAGTACTGGAGTTTTATAAATTTTTTGTATAATCGTGACCTCTCATATATGTGGACCCATCATACACTGACTTCATTAAGCAGTAGGGGTGACGGTCATAATTAAGTTAGCAGGAATAATAATGAAGACCTGTTAGATGAACAGATCTCTAATATTTACCAGAGGCTTCAGATTTCTGAGCCCTGTCCCAGAGTTTATGATTCAGTAGGTCTGGAGTGGGACCTGGGAGTTTGCATTTTTTAATCAGTTCTGAGATGGTGCTGGTCGGTAGGGCACACTTAGAAAAGCAGTGAGAAGCTAATCTGCATGTTAAATGGTTCAGAGACTATAGGTAGGGAGAAAGTCAGAGAAAAAAAGTAAAATGCAATATAATAAGCACTACGTGTGTCTGAACATAGAGAAAGGATGCCTTATTATGCCTGGTGGTAGACAAGGCAAATTTTAACTGAAGCTTAAAAGAATGGGTAGGTATTTATCTGCTATGTTGATGAATGAAGGCTGCGACAGGGCAGGGAGAGGCATTTTGGCCTAGAGAACAGACACATGAGAAAACAGGGATAAATCTGGAAAAGAAGAAATTTGAGGAGAGCAGCAATAGGCAAGGAGATAGACTAAGAGAAAATAAGGTCATTGTCTTCCATGTGTTTTAGGAAGGACCTGCAGGTTTAACACAGCCCTTACCACAGGCTGCTGGTAGTCATGTACCTCACCTTGTTTGTCTTTGCAAAATGAATCTCCTCTCCAGCACTATGCAGCCTAGTGCAAATTTTGAAAATGCTCAGAGCTTTAGTTTTCTCAGGTGTAGTTTGCTGATAATGCCAGTTTTATTGAAACATTTGTTTTAAGGACGAAATTAAAAGCAATGGCTGATGCTACTTCGCTTCCTTTATTTTTCTTATGTCCCCATACCCAGGGTTGTTCCTTAAAATATATTATTTGAGCACCTGATACAGGCAAGTTTTTGATGATTTGTATATGACAGGTGTTGGCACAAGTAACTGTCCTCTTCCCTTGAATTTCCTGACATAGAGAAGATTTTCATTTAAGAAGGGAAGAGTTATTTATTTGGATCTTTGCTTTACAATATTTGACTCACTCTGTTACACAATATGCACTGAAATACTGTGTGTGATGTGCACGCCCCCACACTTATATACACAATTAGTTCATTATATGTACATGTGTGTAAATAGAAACAGCCCATATTTCTACATTTCCATTTTTTTCTCTCTCATACTCCATTTAAAAATAAGCATATTATGTTAGGATGTTTAGTATTTCCTTACCCTCATTCCTTCAAATCTAGATAAAGCTCTTAGAGGTCTTAAAGCCCTGAGGGTCCGAAGGGACTTAATGGCACTAAGTTCTGAGTAGTGAAGAAGGTTTGCAACTAGAGTAACCAAGGAGACCTATAGAAAAAAAATATAATTGTCATTAATTATTTCAGCGACATGACAAAGAGGAACAGTCAGTTTCAAAGATCACTAAGAGCAACTCAGCAAGAACAGTGTGATTTTATACATCAAGTCATCTAGGCATTGCCTAAAGGACTGGGTAAGATGGATGCTTTTGTAAAAACATGGGTTTAAAGGAAGGTTAACCAATATAAAATGAAGTAACAGAAGGGAAGCACATTACTTCTTATATCTGAATAAAAATCACATGTACCTTTCACACTTCAGAAGTCAATGGTTACATACTTGCATATTAATTCTGAACATTTAGTTAGAGCAACTATCAAAATTTCTATTGAAATCAAACCTAGGGCAAAACAAAGGGTGGGATTCTAAAGCTAAGTCATAAGAGTATGTGGAATTAACTAACTCTAAGCTTCAGTATAAATTGTATTCAAAAGCAATTTGCAAAATCACAATTTCATGATAGGGCATTATACTGAATATAATAGGTGCAATTATTGAAAAAACTACAGTATAGTCTGTAACTGAGAATACATCTATTTATCCATCTGTGCATACATGTATGTATATTGATGAGTAATGCTCAAATAAATTTCAAATAATCAAAAAACCTGTAGAAATCACACAAGTCCATCTTTTGACTATTCAATCAGACCAGTGGTTCTGGAACTTCAATATGCACCAGAATCACCTGGAGGGCTCAACACAAGAGTTTTTCAGGGCTTAGCACCAGAGTTTCTGATGAGTACATATTGGGTGAGTCCTGAGAACTGCATCCACAAGAAGGTCCCACCTATGTGTGCCAATGATGTTGGTTCAAGGATCATACTTTGAGAACTGCACTAGATATGTTGCTCAATTTTTGAGAAATGAAAAATATTTCAGCTCCTCCCTCAAATCTGCATCCCTAAATTTGCATCTCCACCAGCAAGAATATTGTGTGCCACTTTCCCTGTGTCACACATAAAAACAGTTTACATTGGACATATATGTAATATATATTTACATATATAAATATTTGGTAACCATTTTTTAAAATATTAAATATTTCAAATTGAAGCTATGTACCTTCCTCAGTTCTGCAGTTACATATCCCTAAATATTGAGAATTACCACTTCATATTTTCAAATACAAAATAATTTGTTATTAAATACCATAAATCCTTCTTAATTTAAAATAAATTCAATTTCACTTGTAAACTTTTATTTCCTAAGCTGAGTGATGAAAATAATTATGTTTATAATAATATTTTAGGTTTTTATATCTTAAATCTTTTATAATAACTTTTAAAATATATATTTTATTGATTATGCCATTACAGTTGTCCTATCTCCCTCTCCTTCATTCCCCTCCACCCTGCACACCCCCTCCCACCCACATTCACCCACATTCCCCCTACTTTCGTTCAGGTCCATGTGTCATGTTCTTTAGCTTTAACATTTCCCACACTACTTTTGCCCTCCCCCGTCTATTTTCTCCCCACCATCTATGCTACTTATTCTCTGTACCTTCTCCCCCCTTCTCCTCCTCCCACTCTCGTGTTGCTAAACTTCCATGTGATTTCCATTTCTGTGGCTCTGCTCCTGTTTTAGGTGTCCGCTTAGTTTGTTTTTGTTTTAGGTGTGGTTGTTAATAACGGTGAGATTGCTATTCTTTCACTGTTCATATTTTTAACTCCTTTTTCTTAGATAAGTCTCTTTAACATTTCCCTTTAATATAGTAAGGGCTTGGTGATGATGAACTCCTTGAACTTGACCTTATCTGAGAAGCATTTTTTTTTAAATATTTTATTATTTATTTATCTTTAGAGGGGAAGGGGGGGAAGGAGAGAGGGAGAGAAACATCATCCCCCCTTCTAAAACTTTGCTGGATAGAGCAATCTTGGATGTAGGTCCTTGCATTTCATGACTTGGAATATTTCTTTCCAGCCCTTCCTTGCCTGGAAGGTCTCTTTTGAGAAATCAGCTGGCAGTCTGATGGGAACTCCTTTGTAGGTGACTGTCTCCTTGTCTCTTGCTGCTTCTAGAATTCTCTCCTTCATTTCAATCTTGAGTAATATAATTATGATGTGCCTTGGTGTGTTCCTCTTTGGGTCCACCTTCTTTGGGATTCTCTGAACTTCCTGGACTTCTGGAAGTCTATTTCCTTCGCCAGATTGGGAAAGTTCTCCTTTGTTATTTGTTCAAATAAGTTTTTCACTTGTTGTTCTTCCTCTTCTTCTTCTGGAACCCCTATAATTCATATGTTGGAACGTTTAAAGATGTCCTGGAGGTTCCTAAGCCTCTCCTCATTGTTTTGAATTCTTGTTTCTTCATTTTTTTCTGTTTGGTTGTTTTTTTCTTCCTTCTGGTCCACTCTATTGATTTGAGTCCCAGTTTTCTTTCTATCACTATTGGTTCCCTGTGCATTTTCCTTCATTTCACTTACTGTAGCCTTCATTTTTTCATCTAATTTGAGACTAAAATCAACCAGTTCTGAGCATCCTGATCACCAGTGTGTTGAACTGTGTATCTGATAGGTTGGCTATCTCTTGGTTGCTTAAAAGTATTGGTTCTGGGGCTTTGATTTGTTCTGTTTGAGCCATAACTTTTTGGTCAGGTTGTGCTTGTTACATATGCAGGGCAGAGCCTTAGGCATTCACCAGGGCAGATCAACCTAGTCACTGGGGTGTGATGCTTTATGTGGGGGCAGGGTCAGAGAGGGAACAATGGCGCTTGCTTTGCTCTCTGTTGGATTTCAGTCCCCTCTGCCACTGCCCACAAGCAAATTGGGCGCTTCTGGTGCTGATTTCCAGGTGGGTGGGCTTGTGTACATTCTAGGACCCTGTAGGTCTCTCCAACAAACTCTCCTATGAGGCTGCATGTCTCTCCTGATACCTTTTCAATTGGTGCTTTTAGGCTTTCTTTCCCATCACTGGAGCCCTGGGTTGTGCGGTCTGTCTTGCTGCCCATTTTTGCCTAGTTTATCTGCTTGTGAATGTGTGACCGAAGTCAGCCCCGCACCGCCTGTGCTCCCAGGTCTGACAGCCACTGCCATTCCCTGCTGGGACCCCTCTCTGCTAGCTGCAGATTCCACCCCTCTAACCGGTCTGGTTGAATGGTTGTCAGACTTCTGTACAGTTCAATTTTCTATCTGTTCTTGTTTCTAAATTTTTCTTGTCCTTAATTTTGGTTGTGCAAGGAGGCACAGTGCTTCCACTTATGCCTCCATCTTGGCCAGGAGCCTTTTATAATAACTTTTAAAGACCCAACATATTTATAAGTTAAGGGAAGAGAAATAACCTAAATTTCTTCTATTATTTCTTATTTTGGTTAGCCTTTCTTTAAAACTATTATATTAGAGAAGCATCTACCTTGCCATTTATTTGTATAGGTGGTAACAAAGTAAAAAAAAAAAATATATATATATATATATATATGGTGAGTCTAAAAACAATATAAACTTATTAATATAAGTTATCAAAAATTGGATTTTTTTCATACAGAAAGCACAAGAGAACATATGAGGTATAATGGATACCTTAGGAAAATTTTTTTCTGCACATCAACTATACAGAAAACAAAGAATGTTATTGCTAATAATATTTTATATATTGAGCTGTTAAAAAGGAAAGAGTTTATGGAGCTTTAGATAACAGTTGAGAAACTCAGCTTTTGAGTAGATATGATTAGTTTTGACTAAATTTTGTAATTTTTGCTATCTATAGCCATGTTTACTTATGATTTTGATATCTATGAGTAATGCTGTATTAATTTACCTTTTCTGAAAAGTTTGATAATGCAAACTTTGGTTAAATGTTAGAGCACTTGTCATTACTAAAAAAATTTGCATGTTGCCCTCTAAGTCAAGACATCGGATGGAAAAACAACTCTAAAAACCATTACTAGTTTTAGGATTTTCTTTCTCTAATCACAAAGGTCAGATTTTGAAAAATCAATAATTAGTAAAAGGTAGGAGGATATAATTTATTCTGAGAAAAATAATATTGTGAGATTGAGGTCATAAATTAAGAAAGCCTTTTAAAATAATACAAACTATCACATATAAATGCATTGTTGTATATTATTAAAATATAACATTAAAATATAAAACAAAATTAGTACACTAAATAAGAATGAATTGCAATAATGGGTGTTGTACCATTAATTTTTATTTAAAAGGTCTTGATTTCACAAGCTATTTTAGGATCTGTTTCCTGACTATTTCAAGAAGATGACTAAAAAAATTTTTGCTTTGTTAAAAATAAATTCTAAACTGAAGCATTGCTATATATTTTCTATGATACAGGTAACCAACAACTTTATAAGTTTATTATGTGAAATTATTAATGCCAACTTCTCTTCTCCGCTACTATTCTTAAATTGGTTTGAATGGTTAAGGGCTGTGACTAATTGTGGTTTTCCTTATCATTGTGACTGAGGCAAATATGAAATTCTATGCCTTTTCTTCTCCCTAACAGAGTTGTGTACTTGAGTACTACCATTTTTACATTATTTTCAACTAAAATATAAGGCAAGTGGATATACCTATCACTTTATTTTCTAATTTTATATGTCAGAAAAATCAATATTTTATTATTTTTATCTATGCCCCTGCCCTTTTCCATTCCTATCTCCCACCTTCCAGTTTTTCATTTTGTTCCTATTTCTAAAAGGAATGATATCCAAATCATGTGTGTGTGTATACATATATTTAAAAATCACATCTTCTCTGACTGCAGAAAACACAGGCAAGAATAAATTATGCCTTATAATGATACAGAAAAGAATTTATATTTGTTGAAAAGTGTCTCTTTTAATATTTCTCACAGATATATTTCTACTGGCAATATTAATATTTCTAGAAAACATAAACCTAAAACCTGAAAGTACAAAAGTTAACCAAAATTAAAATATAATATACAGCATTAGTGAGGGCTTTGCAGAAGTTTTAACCATGAGAAGAAATCCTCCTTTAAATTTCAAAGTACCTACATCAACAATTAAGAAGTCCAGCCAACACCAGGCATTGGTGAAATATGTTTTATAACCATAAGCTACCCATTTCAGAAGCATTTCCAGAATGAAGATATAAGTGAATATCTTGTCAGCATACTCCAGGATAGTCTTAATGACCTTTTTCTTTTCAATATATATGTCTTCAAAAGCCTGCAGAAATAATCAAATTTTGTTTCATTTACAACTGAAAGCTTGTGATTCATAACAAAAACAGGAAATAAAATTTTTATGAAAAAAATCACTGAAATATAATACTATTATGGGCCAGCTGACTTTCTTCTGGTTTATGGCTACTGCTTAACACCCAGTTCTAGTTAGCTCTATCTCATTTTGGATGTAGGCATACTATTACTCATTTCAGTCATCTATCTGGTGTGTGCTCTCCTTTCTGAGGAGCCACAACATAGGAAAAAGATACAGTGGCTTTGACTTTAGACCTTAGTTAAGTTATGGCTCTGTCATTTACTAGCTTTGAGACATAAAGTAATTTGTAAAATTCTACCCAGCTTCCTCACTGGTAAAATAAGCAAAATACTGTAATCTCACAGGATTGTTTGAAAATTAAAGGAGAATGCATATATAAAGATCTTGATATACAATAAAAATGTACTGAATTATAGCTATCACCTTTTATTTATTTAATACATGGGTAGATTTAAAATGTAGCTCAATTGGCAAGTTCCCTGAGTACAAACACCAGCTTCTTAGAATAGCTTTCCCTTTTCTTCCTCATGTGATTCATTTTAATTTCAGCTTTGAGAATGTCCTTCCCCAAAAAATGCTATCTTCATTTTTAGACATTGCAAATAAGGCATTACTCTAAGCTTTTCTTTAATTTTTTGTGATTTTCTTTCTGAGTCTGAGTCATGTATGTGACTCAGCATGAAATAAACTTCCTTAGTTATTAGGAATAAAAGAAAAGGTAGACAAGATTCTGTCAAGATTCCTACTTGTATTCTATCAGATAGTGAAGTAGCATTTTCTTACTCATCTTCTGTTTCTGTGAAAAGAGAATTGATAGGAGAGGCAATCTACGGGGGGTCCAGAACATCCTTGAACGTTCTTGATGGCTCTGCCAAGAATACAAGGCCCTGTCTACTCTTAATTCAGGCCATTCTTGGGGTTGTTTTTGAAACAGGCAACCTTGAGAGAGGAGATAGGATCACTAGCCAGGACAAAGAGCAAGATCCCTTACTGCTTGCTACAACAGGGTGGGTTCCCTATGCTCAGTGCTCCTCTCCTGTGATGCTAACCCACTCTTTAAATGTACATTTAGCTCTATGCTATGGTCCCATGGGTTTTGGAGACAAGGTTAACCAACATAAACATGTTGAAGTTCGTGCGGCTTTCTATGCCATGAGTAATAAGGCCCTTTGCCTCTGAGTTGAAAGTCATCTATCTTCCACCAGCATCCATGAATCACTAACAGGTTAACTTGATGTAAATAGAGTCAGATCAAATCCCAGGTCCATGAAGACTATCTATGAGGCAATTTATAAAATTCTTGAAAAGCCTGTTTTTAATGTAATGAAATTTCCAGCAGCATCTCTAGCTGGTACTGGGTTTCTAGTGGCTCATCACTCTTAGTGTCAGTGGGAAAGAAAAACAAATTAAGGAGAGACTCAGGGAGTTTGCAACTCCCAGGTTCCTTTAAAGTCTGAGAAGGTGGTTGGTAAATGTAAAAGAATGAGAAACTTGTCCCATTCTCACCCAGAACTGCAACTTATTTTCCCTTTTGGTAATATTCAAGATGCCTCATAAAAGCATCTTTGCCTATCTTTGGCACTTTGGCACAGTATCACTGGCCACCACTTTCAACTCTGCATTTACTTTCCCTTCCACGACACGTCCTACATTTTGGCAACTTTTAATTTCCTGTATATATGATGTGGTTTTTCACTTTCTTCTAATTGTACTACGTTCCCCTCAGAGCCCCTTACTTCACTGGAAAATTACTATTAATCTTTCCAGCTCTTGCAAAACATCTTCTACTTTTCTGCTATCCCAGCAGACAATCGTTCTTGCTACAGGTTTTACAAAGTGTTTTCTTAATTACAGACACATCCAAGCTCTACAATCATTTGTGCCTCTCTCTTCCCTGATTGCTAAGTTCCTTATCTTACCTGGATCTTATCCATCTTTGTATTCAGGTCAGCAAGAATAGTGTCTGGCATGCAGTAGTGTTGAGTAAACATTTACTGAGCAGCAGTAAAATTTCGTCCTTGCTACTAATCATAGCAATTGTTAGGTAAAAAAAAAACTTGCCAAGGAATTTTTATCTTCCAACTCATGTATTCAAAGTACTGACAATCAGTTTATTGTTTTAGGTGTCAGACCACTTACCAGAGCACCACTGCTGAGCAGGATCATGAGAACGATAAAGCTCTCAAACCAGCTGTGCTCAACTATCCTGTAGCACGTTATCCTGATGTTCCACCAGATTTTTCCTTTCCCCGAGTTTGTGTTAACTTGGCAGCAAGGGAATCTCCGTACGCAACCTGGCAAGAAAGTCACACATATAAAGTCTTGATATTCAGAATTAGAAACACTTAAAATATGAGGCCTGTTCACAAGGTATCCAGCCATGTAATATGAAAAATAAACACTTATATTTAAAAAGATACAAGATACAAGAAACATTGTACAAAGGACAATGATGCTTCAGACCCCTTCAAAGTAGGCATGTTGGGACCTCACACAGTTCTCCCAGTCACCATCAGCTGCCCTGTTATATTTTCCTGAATATCACTGGTGGTCTGAAATCTCTTCCCTTTCAAAGGTGGTTTTAGTTTTGAGAATAGCCAGATGTCCCAGGGCACCAAGTCTGGGCTGTAAGGAGGCTGAGTCACCTGGGTCATTTGATGTTTCACCAAGAAACTCTGAATGAGATGCAATGCATAAACAGGCGTGTTGTCGTGATGAAGCTGCCAGTCACTAGCTGTCCACAGCTGCAGCCCTCTGAATCATAGGAATAGATTCCTCAGAGGAATGTTGAAGCTTTACACAAAATTTGATGCAGATTTGTTGCTCTACTTGCTCAGCCATTTTGAATGTGATGGCCACACAGTGCACATGCTCACTTAACAGCATCTACTGGCCCTCACTGACTAGTACAGTGAAATTGTCATTGTTCACACATGTACATCCTAGTACACTCTCCTTGACTTCCAGGTTACATTGATGTCACACAAAGTGTTGTCATTATATTAATGTCTCATTATATTAACAATAGCTGGACTTTTTCTGGACAGACCTCATACATTATTTAATGTAAAGATTTCTCTATAATGTCCCTCAACCAAATAATTTCTAACACTTATACTTGCAGCTTCAAATAGATTCAAATTGGGTGCCACCTTCTCTCATCTCCTAACTCTCCATGGTGTTTTCTTAATATTTGTCAGCTATTTCTAACTTAGAATATCCTTGTGTTCTGTATTTCTTTGATTTCTCATCAATCTCTTCTATGGTGTTTAAACCACTTTTTTGTTCTTGAAGTCCTATTACAGTCCTGATACACAATCCTGATACACAGTGCACACTAAATTTGATGAATAAATAAATGAACTATAATCTGAGGACAAAAATGCATTTCAGGATCCTCTTTGCTGAAAGTTTCTTTAATGTAGATCTAGTCTGCAGTTGGGTGCAGCTTCAACTCCTCCGTAAAAACACCTTTTATGTTTCCTTTGAGAAACACCATTGGAAGTAATATTAAGAAAATTAGTAGAAGGTCCTAAAATCAAGATAAAAAATAGATCTTGATCAGAAGATGAAGATGAAACTGTTTCAAGCACTCTAAGTTAAAAACAAATCTGACATTGGAATCCTATGTGTAAAATACACTGCTGTGACAAAACTGAGACATTTTGTTTAAAATATTTTAGGTTTATTCATTTACTTCATCATCAGGCATCTATTAAGCATCACCTATATACTTAATTTTGCATAAGAGTTTCCTTGCCTTTGGGGAATTTATTTTTGGTTTTGGTTAGGCAGACAGATAAAGAAATAAATGGCTATAACCTGACAGACAACTAGAACGACAGGGGTTATTTTGGTAGCATGGAAGAAGTCTACCTACCCTGGCTTGTTGAGAAGGAGAGGTCAGAGGAGGCTTCCTAGAAGAGATGGAGCCTGAATTGAGTCAAAGTACTGGCCAAAGAGTGTTGTGTGGAATTCCAGGCCAAGGGGCAGAAAATGTGTTGCACATAGAAATTACAAGCAGTTCAGAATTATGATGAATACAAAGTGTACACAAGAAGCACAGGTGGGGTTAGAGTAATTGATCAGATTACAGAAAGCATATCCCCCACCTTAAGGAGTTGGGTCTATAGTCTATAAATATTAAGGAGATGGGTCTACATTCTAAAACATTAAGGAGCCAGGGAAGGGTTGTGAGCAGAGAATGACAAGGCAAAGTGCAATTTAACTGGATGTCTCCAACAGTTGTGTGGAGGGTAAAGTGGAAGGAAAAGGAAAAAAAAAAAGGAGGTGTGGAGGTAGGGAAAGACCCAGAGCCAGAAAACCATTTCGAATTCGGTTTGGTAAAGCAAGAATAAAAATAACAGACTTAATACATATTTGGCAGGTAGAACCATATTTGGTGACTGAGTGGATCTGATATGAGTAGGAGGAGGTGGCCAGGTTGACTACAGGAGCAGGAGCTGACTTGGCGGTAATGAGTCTGAGATGCCAGTGAAACCTCTAAATACAGATATTCTGCAGATGTTTAGAAGTGTACATTTGAATCTCAGAGAAAAAATCTGAACTAGAAAAGTATATGCAGGAATCATTAGCCTATTTGTGTTCTCTAAGATCAGGACAGTTTCTGAGGTCATTACAGAAACGTTATTTGGGGTGAAAAAGAGACAAGTCTGAAACATTCTGGAACCGCATTATTAAGGGGCAGAACTCGGTGGTATAGGAGAGCCAGCTCATACCAGCTCTTGATAACATGTTGTTAAATCATTAGCCCATTATTAAATGTAGCCATTATCAAAAATTAAGTTGCATAAATTTAAAATTATAACTTGCTTTAGAAAGGTAATAAATGCTCTTGGTACTATTTTTTGTCTTATTCAACAGTGGAAATTTGTTATACTCTTGGATTGCTGTGCTTCTCATCCTAGCTCCACATTTAGTGAAATCATATCAGTAGTTTTAAATCATGCAAGGGGAATCTTTACACTACAAAAGTCATCCAATGCTATAAGTCTGTGCTCCTTAATATTCTGGAGAAGATATAAAGTGATGAAATAAATGTTAATAAAACAGGTAGAACAGTAAAAATCTGTCATGTTTGTAACCATTATACTGAATAGAGTGAAAAATTTATGAAACACTCATTTATTATTCAAATTCTATCATCTGATTTAGCAAAGATTTGCTCCATTATTGACCAACGAGTCAAGTTCTCAAATACAGCTTCTTCGTTTTCACTTTCACCACCCTGATTAACATCATTGAAAATACCAACCAACATTCCATTTAAATCTGTGCTTGTTCATCAACTGCAATCACTGAGTTTCAATACATACTAAATTTGGCAAAATTTAACAAAAGCATTTTGTAAGAATGAGCTATATGTAATGTATAATAAAGGAGGCTGTTTATATTATTATTTGTAAATCGAGTGACACATAGCCTTTACATCAGTAAAATATATAATAAACTGATGTACCTATGCATACTTTCTTCTTTTGGAAAACTGATGACTGAACACTTACTTGCATACCACTGGGATAGGTGGAAAAGAAAACCTTGAAGGAGAAGGGGGCAGAGATGGAGGAGTGGGACAGATGTACCGGAGGCTGCAGTAAAAGAACTCAAAGAGTAAATTTCATGAAGGACCCTTGAACTACGCCATGACCAAGAGAGGTCTGGGAGAAAGAAATTTAAAAAATTAATAATTAAATTAAATAAATTAAAGTTGACTAAAAAGAAACAACTGGGATAACTTTGGAGAAACAGAAGAATTTTAAAAAAAGGAAGTACAATTAATCTGTCTCTTAAAATTTTTTACATAAGAAAAGATCTCATTTGGAATGAAGGCGGGAGGTGAAAGAGCACTTTTTAGACCCCAACTTCAGAAGTTCGTAAGCTAGGCAATTTAAAAAGCAATTTTTTTCTATAAAGCAATACATTTCATACAATTACTGAGCCTATCAAATAATAACTTCACATAATCACGAAGTGTCTGTGCTGAAACAACAAAACTAGAACTTTCCTAGGAACCACACGTTCCTGACAATGTCTCATGGCTTCTCTCACAATTCTGCAGTGAGTCTAGTTAGTTGACCCAGGTTGATATGAGGTGTATCCTCACACTTCAATTTCTAGCCTTACAGAAATGCAGCAAGCTATATTTCCCCCCTAAGATTCTGCTGTATTTGCTATCATGTATATTTTACATGTTCCTATTGTTTCTCTGGAAGATTCTAAGTTCCCAGAAGGCTAAACTGGAAATGTAAACTGTTTTGCCCTTTCTTCTGCTCACATACATAGTTTAATGTGCTATATACAGTTGACTAAAGAGACATAATCTTCCCCCTTGAAAAGAGTTCTAAAATCATCTAAGAATTAATCATGATGTGAAAAATCAGACATCTCTGAATTCTAGAATTTACAAAAAGATTGGATGAAAAACAAACAGGATGAATGGAAAATATGTACCTGATTTCACTTATCCAATGTTAATTACAGTTAACACGACCTCAGATCTGGAGGAATTTATCTTCATTGTATTTAAAATAATTATCTTATATCTCAAATATACTAATAAAGGAAATATTTTATAAATTGATGTGGAAAAATAGTAAAAGGGTAGGGCCAAAAATGGACTCCCAGATGTCTCCTTCAGGGCAAATGAAAACACCAGAAAGATTGAAAAAGCATAAGATAGAATGTGTTTTTATATTAATTCAATGTTTTAAACTTTAGAATTTATCTTAAAAATAAAGATCTCATGCAGAACAGAATCAATCTGCCTCAAGCATAACTACCAGAAGAGAAAGTTATCCCTTTGGTTTTAAGATTTTACTAACTGGGATTTATTTTTGTCTGTTTTAAAGTTGAAGAGAAATATTCTTCGTGATTGAGACTAGCAAAGGAACTACACATTCTAATTAAAAAAGTAAGTAAACTTTTTGTCTGGGATGAAGATTCATAAATATTGCCCTCAGGATTTATCACACCTCAGAGTGTTTCTCTCATTTTGAGGTGTGAGTGCTCGATTGCTTGTCTGACTTTTCTGCAAAGGTATATCCCAAGAGATTTCCAACCTAGCTGGTTAGCAACATTATCACACCTTCTTTTTTAAAGGGACTATTAATTAAATGTAAACATAACAGAGAACTTGTCAAACATTTAATAGATCCCTGAGGGTAAACAATCTTTCTTTTCGGTGGTTTCATTAATTTGCTCTTGTGATCCATAATACAAAGTTTATACTGGGTTTTATCGTGTCAGACCAGTGCCCTCAAATAATAACAAAACCATTGACCTCTTCCAAGACAGATTACCCATTAAGAAAAACTTAGTAGCACGATCAGTATAATTAATGTAAAATATTCATTAGTAAAATCAATCATTTTTTAAAAATTTCTGTAAAATGTCTTAATCCTCTAAAACCAGTGTTTTGTCCACATTTTCTTAATAATAAAAGACACAAGGGAGTTACTTATTGTGTTATTAAAGTTAGAAATAGTTATTAGTTATTTTATAAGAAGTTGATGAACATAAAACATTTTGGGGGAAAGTTGAATTGGCTTCTCCTACCAAATTAATGGAAAATACATTATTTTAAGGACAAAAGGTTATCCATCTCACACCCCGGTCCTGAATTTATAATTTGCTAATTGTATAATCCAATACAAGTATAATAGAAAACCAAGCAGAATCAGAGTCATGTCAAGTTCATAATTAAAGACTGCCAAGACATGTAGAATTATGGATAGTGAGGAACAGTGCAGGATCTAAGGAAGGAGGCTGAAGTCTTGAATTATCAAGATAACGGAACAGAACTAAAGAAGGTGAAGAGGATGAACAAGATGTGAAATAATGTAGGACAGCCATGAAGTTGAAAAGGATCAATGAATATGAGATAATGAATGACAAAATCAGTTTAGCATTCATTTTCATTGATTTAACTCTCACACTTCCTTTGATTTTTCTGCTACCTTTCAGGTGACAAAAATCTCAGGAGGTTGAATGCTGCTCTAAATGGGCCCTGGTTCTAACTCAGCTCCTATAAACCAGTCATGAACCGGTTAAGAGTCATTTCCAATGTAAGTAAACAAGTTCCCAATTTCCCATCCCGACAAGATTGGGAAATCCAATTGGGTGGATTGGGAAATCCACCACTAATATTGAATTCTTCATGTAGAAACTATTTATTTCCAGTTTCTGAGGACCCCAACTTTGAGCTATTTTTTGACCCTTCTCTTTCTTTCACAGCCTACATTCCATTCAATAGAAAATCCCTTCAGTTTTAACTTTAAAATGTTTTCAGAATCTAATACTCTCACCATCACCAATACTAACACACTAGTCTAAACTCTCAACATCTTTCACCTGGATTACTGCAGGAACATCGAAGAAGTTGCCCAACTTCTGTCCTTGCTATCCACTCATTTACTCATATGATGGCATTTTGTGGGACTTGGAAATGAGATGCTTCTAATGTCTTTCACGGCTCTTATGATCTGGCCTTTACTATGTCTCTGACCTCCAGCTTTCCATTCTCCTCATCTCTCAATCTATTTTATTCATACTAGCCCCTTGATTTTTCTCAAGATTGTGCATATTCCCACCTCAAGGAATGTGCCTTCATTACTCTGCCTAAAATACTCTTTCTTCATATATTTGCATGGCCCACTTCAGTTTTCTCCAGGTCTCTGATCAAATGGTACATTTTTAGGAAGACCTTCTCTGACCATTCTATTTATATGATAGTTGATTCTACCCCTCCTACTTTCTTTTTACTTCTCCAAAGCCCAGCAAGTCCAATGAGTATAAAGTCTCTAGGAGAAGACAGCTGCTTCAAGTGATGTGACTGAGAGATGTGTGCACCCTCAGTAAATTCCTTGTCTTTAAATAGACATGTGTATATACATTAGGCCACTGTCTGGTAGTGGTCCGTGGCCTGTTAGGAACCGGGCAGCTGGCAGGAGATGAATGACAGACTAGTGAGCAAAGCTTCCATTACTGCCTAAGCTCCACCTGAGCTTCACAGGAGCATGAACCCTACTGTGAACTGTACATGACAGTGATCTAGGTTGCTTGCTCCTTATGAGAATCTAATGCCTGATGATCCGAAATGGAGCTGAGGCAGTGGTGCTAGTGCTGGGGAGCTGCTGCAAACACAGATTCTCATTGGCAGAGAGGTTTGACTGCACAGAGACAGCAATAAATCAATTGCCTTGCAGACTCATATCAAAACCCTATCAGTGAATGGCAAGTGACGATTAAGCTTTATCTAGTGGCTTTCCATCCCTGGTCTGCTACTGGTCCATGGAAAAATTGTCTTCCATAAAATCAGTCCCTGGTGCCAAAAAGTTTGGGGACCACTGCAGTAGAGAATACAAATTTTAAATACATATAGATATACTCAAGTAACAGCTCCGTAGGTCACAATGTGGTATTTCCAGCACCCTCAAAGCACCCTCATGCCCTTTCCAAATCTGTACTCCATAAAGGTAGCTAGCTGCTAGTCTCATTTCTATCTCTGTAGATTTTGCCTATTCTCTTCCCCCCCAGCTTTATTGAGGTATAATTGACAATTAGAAGTTGTGTATGTTTAAAGTGTACACTTGAGGAATTAAGTATACATTGTAAAATAATCACCACAATCAAGCTAATTAACCTACCCATCACCTTACATAGTTACCAATTTCTTCTTTTTTCTGTGGTGAGAACATTTAAGCTCGACCCTCTTATCAAGTTTCGAGTATACAACACAGTATTGTGAACTAAATCACACTGCTGTACATTAGAATGCATTCATACTGTGTAAATGAAACTCCAGCTCTCATTAAATTTTCAGTGATCAAGGCCAGAGCTCATTTGAACATGCATAAAACATCTTATATATATTTGACTTGACTTAGAAATTATGAATACCCTGAAGATAATCACATAAGCATTCTCACTAGTGGTTTGTGGGATTCAAATAAACTTTGTAAAATGTGATCTTAGTAAGACTGCACCTGCAGTCTGAATTAGCTCAGCATTAATACTTGCTGTAGAGGATTTAAGTTTTTCTAAAACATTTTTTTCTGATCTGAAGCCATAATTTGGTTGACAAGCCCACTTCTTTCTAGTTATCCTAGAATTCTAAGTCAGAGCCATTCACAAAATGGGTAAAAACAATCTTGGTAACACCTGTACAAACTTAAGTTTACGTGGTGCTATTTTATTTATTAAGAGACAGGCAATGTATAATACAATTCTTAAAAGTCTTTAACATGAACACTTCTAAAAATAGCTCTTCGTGTTTTACTCATGGTACAGCAAAAACACAAAATTCCTATCAGTTGGGAGCTATGGTTTTCTTCTTCTTCCAAATGAGATGGGCTGGCTTGTATTCAAAGAAAACTCATCTATTCATAGCAGTTTGTAGATATCTCTATTGGGTAGTCATTTTGTTCACTGCATGAACGTAAAAGTAGACTTTTTGCAAAAGTCCTGGAGAATGAAAGCAAGTCAAAAATTTCTATAAAAATTACTCAGCCTGAGGTAAGCCCATGAATAGGTAGTGAGACATTAGTATTAATTCCATCATAGCTTCTACATAGGATTGTTAACAAAAGACTTTAAAAACAAAGAGGAAAGGAGAAGGAGGATAGGTGTGTTAATTGATTTACGTGTTATCTTATGTAATCTTCTTAACATCCCTACACTTGATTGTGGTTGTTCTAAACACTTTACAGATACCCCTCAGGTATCTGAGGGATAAGATTTTAAAATATGCTCCAGTTTTCATAGGGAGTTAGCAGTAAGCCAGTTAGAACTCATTTATCACGCTTCAAATTCTGTGCTCTTTATTATTGTATTGTACTGCCACCCTACTCTAAGTTTGTATTTTTACTTAGATGACACAGTACTTGCTTAGAAAATACTGCATACTTTTATAGGTCGAGTCTGAATGTACTACTTTGAATAAAGTCCCTGAAAAATTCCAGGAGTAGTAAGAAATTCAGTTAGGCAGAAAATGAAAAGAAGTACTCTTAGAAAAGGATGGATGGAGGCCAAAGGTAAAGGCTTTGCATGCCAAGTTAAAGACTTTGGGTTTTAATCCTGTAGACCAACGGTTCTCAAATTTTAGTGCACATCAGAATATGATGGGACTTGCATGCTATCCCCAGAGTTTTCAATCAAGTTACAGTTTCTGTGATCAACTTGTGGCTGAAAGAGAGATGAGGAATGACTCAAAGACTTAAGCTTGAGAGGAATGATAGATCCTGATGTCGCTAAATGAAATGAAGACAGAAGGATGTAGTAATTATATGGGGAGAACCACACAACTTTGTTTTAAATTTCTTAAATTTGAGATGTTTAAAGGCAACAGGTAATGGGAGTTGTAGGCAAATGAGAACTCAAGAGTGATGGCAGGTGGAAAAATAATGATATGGAAATGGCTGTTCAAGCTATAGACATGGATGAAAACTTAGGGCTAGAGAATAAGAAGATAACAAAGTATCAGCATGTGGGGGATGTCATTATGTAAGGGATGTGCATAAAAGCAGTCACTAAAAAATGAGGCAAGGAAGTCTGCACTCTCATAAATGTAAAAGATCACAGGTACAAGGTAGCCCCCAAAAGGAAGGGGAGGGAGAATGCTGAGACAGACTGTGACCAACAGCATCAGATGGTTAACTGCGAGTTAGCACATAGCTCTGATAAAAGGGACAGTAGTACCGTCTATCCCATTAAATTGTATTCTAGTGGTTAAATGGAGATGGGAACATGGATTAAGAATCTAAAATGAAAAGCATCAGCATCCTACAGTAAGTAGAGTGCTTTACAGTACAACACATTGTTATTGTAAATCATTGTCAGTAAAATATCATAAGGATGCAAATGGAAGCTCAGAACACTCCAACGACTTGCCCTTGGTCGCACAGCCATGACTGACTCAGCATGGAATGGAGTAGTCTGACTTTTTTACTAAACAACCCCCAGTAAGTATTAGGTTGAAGATAAAACCCAAAACATTAATAAATGAATGCTAACCAAGGTCTGGATTTTTCTCTTACCATCTGTAAAACAGGCCTCCGGCTCATCTGCATTTACAGTTTCAGCCTCCGCTTCTTCTTCTCCTGGCAGAGGGTTATCAACTGTGCTGCACTCAGAGGAGCTTGATGGGCTCGGTCCCTAAAAAGAAAATCACCACCCCCCAGGTGGTTCATTTAGAGTTCATTCAAATCTTGCATTTAAGCCATATTTATTAATCAGAGTCATGCAAACTGTAATGAAAAATATTAACAGTATGATGGCCATAAAAAACAAACACAGAGGTCAATAACCTCCCAATGCATCTGTGCTCGATCTATCTACACATCCTGTGAAAAATAAATTTCATTATTTTTCTTATGCTAACAAGTATTTAGACATGATTACCATAAGGTAATATTTTGATGTTACACTATAGCATTTGCAAAGTGCTGGCCAAATTTTTATTATGTTTTTTGTTTAATGGAAAATTTGTGTGTAACAATAATTACTACTTTAGGACAACCAAGACTGTAACAGCAATAACATGTAAGGACCAAATTGCCAACACCTGATAGTAATTGGAAGGTCAGATCTCACAGTTGGCAGAAAAAAACACGTTGATACTTAAAATTTAAAAAAATTAGTGCAAAATGAATCCAAACATATTTATTCTAATAACTCACATCAGAATATGTATCAGGATGATATAGATAGAAGTCTTTCATGGAGACCAAAACAAGTCAAATATTATATTGGAATCAAAACACTAAAGACCATAGTAATGACCTCATTCAACAGCACCCATTTTAGTATAAAATTTCAGAATACAGTACTGAAATTTTATAGTATAATACAGTAGGAAATATCATAAAGTATTATTTATAATGTCAGGAGGCAGTGGGTACTAAAGTGAGCACCACATGCAAACTTGGAAACAAAGACTTAACGGAATTAAACACGGCAGACGGACACATGAGAGGAACAAATTCATTGTCATTATGATCATACAATTGATCATAGCACAAGCAAGCTTTTTCCCACCCAGCACATTATGATCAAATATGATATTTATACACATACACATACACAGGAATTTTTAGAAAACAATACATACAGCAATCGTAGCAAGACTCTTGTCAGTTTTTCCTAATATTGTTTTATGAGAGGTAGAGCAGCAAATCAATGGAAGGATTCATTTTTCATTCTCATTTGCTAAATAACATGTGAATATTGAAAACTACTACTTATTACAACACACACTTCTCGTATTAAAATTATGGCTTTACTTTTTTCCAGAATTGTTAAACAGATTCTGAAAGGTGCTAAAAATGAGGAATTACTCATTTCAGTTAAATTAATCCTCCCATCTATTAATTTACATTAATATCATAGGCCCAGTGTAAAGTATCAATTTTTAGAAATTGACTTGGAAGCTAAAGTTGTTGTTTATGGGTACAACATTAAATTCTCAGTGCTATTAAGACTACACAGTATTCAACATTAGTGAAAAAGGCATTGATAAAGTATTGTGAATAACAAATGATGTAAGCAAACTTCTGTTTATAATGGCAGTAAAGAATTATGAATACTCAATTAACACTTCTAATCTATGTTGTCATAGAGGCATTATTTTTGCCAGGCCAAGGAGTTATAATATCAGTTATGAACTGAATGAGTATGAAATTTCATTTAAAAGCAGGTAATTGAAACTGATTAAATTAATATAAAATTACTTTAAAATAAAGGAAGTAGAAACGAATTATGACTGAATATTCTCTAACACTTTAAAGTTATAATATATACATTACTCCAGAAAACAAAAGGAAAACTTACAATCACTAATATGTCATATATGCCAATTACTACAAAAAACATTTTTATTAACTATACCTAAACACTTCAATTATTTGATGTCCTTAGTCTTGACCTCTCAGATACAAGTGAATTGTCACCAGGGAACTGAAAGAAAAAATACTATGATTCCATGGACACGTAACAAAGTCCTTCACCTCTGAGAAAGAATTATCAGCCTGGATTGATTTGGAGGCAAAGCTGTGGGAGGAATTGCTGATGGGAAGAACACAAAGCCCTTCCCTGCTATTCGCCAAAATTTTGACAACTAGGAAATAGTTATAATGTTTTATTTTCTCACCTGGTTCAACATTTTAAATAAAATGCTTATCTGCAGAATTCCAACAGCCTGAATCAATGAAAACATCTTCAAACTCAATGTTTTTTTTCCTCTGTTTAAAAGAGCATTAATAAAGAAGTCTTATGCCAAGTTAAATTATAAGCAAGTAAGAATAAAGATGATTTTATGATGTTTATCTTGTCATTGACCCCTTTCCCCCCATAGCTTTTATAGCAATTTTTTCAATTAAATTCAGAGTGTGGTTCAGATTTTATGTCAGTGTTATTCTTCACTGGAACAGAAATTAGCAAAATGTTTAACATGAACTACAAATAATTTGTATTACAAGAAAAATTATTGTGGCTCCTTGAAAATTTAAGTTTAAATTATTTTTAGAAATTCAATGTTTTTCTGAAAATGACTAAGCATTCACATTACTTTGATTTTCTCTCTATAGATATATACACGTATATTATATTTTATGTATAAATATATAGTTATGTGTATGTCCTAGCAATATACACAATTTATTTCTAATTATTCAGCCTTTAAATTCAATACTTAAAGCATAAGTTTCAAAAGCATCCAAAAAGGTTGACTTTAAATAGAAAGGCTAACACCTCCAATAAAAGTTTTCTCTGGAAAGGAAATTCATTTAATTCTCATAGCAGTCATTGTTAGATTAACTATCAAATATTTTTTATTCTTGTTTAGTGCACAGAGATTATTTTATATTATTAATTATATGGTATTTTCATTTCTATAAACTTAGTCATTGGTTATTTAGCTTCCTTTCTTAGAATTTTGGAAGTAGAAGAATGATTATACTATATTAAAAGCAGTGAAATAAATACTTTAGTATGAACATTTTTTCTTTGATATTATAAATAGACCATTTAAAAATTTTCATGTAGATATTACTTTAAATAAAAAGTGAAATATTCTTTTCATCTATTACCTCTTTGCTTGTAAGCCAAAAAATGTTTTTATCTTTCTCAGTCTCCATATAAATAAAAATAAGTGTAAACATAGGACTATAGACACAAACTCACTAGCATAAGGAATAGGAAGAATGCCATAGCATTCTGCCTTTCTGTTGAATAATAAGATGATGACTGTAGGTACTTTCTAAAACATTGTCATTCTTTACATGAAACTTATATACTTGTGTGGGAGACCCTTCTGCATGGGTGGGCCCAGGCCCCAGTGGCAAACATTTACTGCAAAGAAAATTCCTAAAATCCATGCTAAACCTTCCAAAGATCAGTGTGACCAGTTCAACCACTCTTGCCCTTTCCATTGCAAATATCCCTCTGCTGTGACGTGATTACCAGTATCCACTCCTTTGTTTTCTGTACAAGGTAATCACCTAAATCGAACTTGGGCACAGTTAATGAGGACCTTCACCTAACATGCCCAGTAAGACAGTGAAAGCTCATTGGAGGAAGGGTTGAGGCTTTTTGCTCCCCTTGAGAGAAAATCCATGCTGTCCCTTTTCCTCCACGGGACTTGGTAGTCTGTTTGAATGTCTCATTTCATCCATAATGACCCAGACACTGCAGGCTGGTGTCCCCATCATACTTGAATCAAAAATTTTAAATGTACAACAGTATATAGTAAAAAATATATACCCCCACCTTATTCTATTCCCTTGAAGTAACTACTATAAAGTATATACATATACATACATATATGTATACACATATATGTATACATACATATATGTATACACATATATGTATGTATATGTATACACATATATGTATATAAATGTATACACATACATACATATATGTGTGTATATAAACACATACATTTCTATATATACACACATACACAGAACTTGGGTAAATGTAGGTTTACTGTTGTATGTGAAACACAGAGTTTGTTCTTGTATTATAATTGATTGTATTTTTCTCCCATGAACAACTGTAAACCTACTTTTGCCCCACCCTGGGGCACATCTTTCCATATTCTGTGTGCATCCATAAAACAGAGAAGTAGTTTGAAAATGTTCCTAGTCTTCATTATTAAGTTAAGTAGCTATCTGAAAATATGATATTTTCTGAAAATATGATAAAAAACTTTATTATTTTTCATGATTCTCCATTTGACTGACTTTAAGGTGTATTTTCTACAATATTGATGTGAGTAGATTATAAAAATATAGGCATCATAGGAGAAATAGCCCTATCTTGGCCACTTAGAAATTTATTATTCAGATTTCCTGAGATAGGCAATCACACTGGAAGCCTGTTTTATGCTGATATGGATAGTGCTTACCATACCAGCATAAAATTAATGTCAGTTGGTCATTTCTTATTTTGAGTGATATGAAATAGGAGTGTTTAATAACCTGATAATCCAGTCCTCAGAAGCAGAAAACCATCAAACACATAACAGCACTGAAAAAAACAAAACTCAACAAACACCCTATTCAAAGAGGGCAGTTGGCATTGAATGCATCCCAAAGAAATCACATTTAAAGTACATACTATAAGACTGTTTACTTCACACAACAAAATATATTCTTTGAGGAGAGAGCCTAGAGTAGTTATTTCACCTGAGCATTAGACGAGGTACACAGAGGCCAGCCAGAAGGCTGAGAGAGCAAATCCAAAGAAAGGGATGGGCATAGGTGAGAAAAAAACTACTGTAGTGGCCTGCCCAGGAGGGGAGCTAGCGGATGGGTCAACAGGATCAGGGAGAGCAAGTAGCTAAGTAACTGAGGAGTAAGAACAAAGAAATTCGTATTAACTGCTATCAGCAGTTCCGCTTTCTTGCTTCTGTAAGCTGCTTCCTGCATTCGTGCCAGAAGTAGGGGTCCGAGTGACAGACTGCCCCCCTCACCCTATCTGAGCCATTACTCCCCACTGATTGGGGCCCAGAATTTGGAGACTGACTCCTCTGGGTCTGCACGCGTGAAAATAAACTTCCACTCTGTACACCTGAAAGCGGCTGAGTTGTTTTCTCTAACATTTTGGTTCCCTGACCAGGAAACATTCACGTGAGCAGGCCTTTTTTTTCTGCCTCCAGTGAAGGTATCCGGGAGTGACCCAGAGGGAGCCCGGTGGCCAAAGGGAAGTGCGTGCCCCAGTGATTTCAGGTCCCGGACACCCCGGGCTCCATGGAATTGATCCTCTAGACCCGTCTTCAACCCGGGCCTGCGGGGTGCGGACTGGAACTATCTGAACCTGAGAAGGCGCCAATTGGTAAGTGCTCCCGGGGACCAGAGCCCGAGATCAGACCCACCCCTTGGGGTGGAGGGAGAGACTGATCACCTCTCAGGCAGGCAATTAGCCAAAAGTTCTCTGGAGGCCAACTGGCCATCTGGAAGGGGAAACGCATCCCCACCTGGGCAGTCCCACTCGGGCGGGGCTGTATAAACTCTCTGATGTTGGTCTGTGTGTTTGTGGGAGTGACTGTGTTTGTGGCTCCATGGGTGAAAATCTATGGAGCAAGAGTGGGCCCCAACCTGCCGTTCCTCGGTCTGTCATATGGCATAACGGCTGGGAGTTTAACCCGGACTCTACACTGGCAGCCTTAGCTAAGACAGACCCAAGCTCCCCAAGAGTATAGTGGGAAGGCCAGGTGAACGAAATGAAACCCCCTTCCCTTTGTTTGTCTGCATTGTTCTGGGAGGATCACCATGGGCAGGGGACCTTCCACTGTGTTAGACTGCATGCTGCAAAACTCTGACTGATTCCGGGGCCAGGAACCGAGCATAGATGCCGTCAGTTAGAGGTCTTTTGCACCTCTGAGTGGCCAACATTTGGAGTAGGCTGGCCCCCTGAAGGAACACTGAACTTAGGTATAATTAGGACAGTCCACCTCATAGTAACAGGTAAGCCAGGACACCCTGATCAGTATGTTTATATAGACCACTGGCAGGAATTAGTGCAGGACATGCTGTCAGGGTGCAGGTCAGAAGCCAAAGACAGTGGGAAAGGCTGGCGGTAGGTGAAAAGTGACGCAATCCAGTGTTTTAGTTGCCCGGTCAAGAGGAACACGCCGCCCCCCCCCCCCCCCCCCCATTTTCAAAGGAGAGCCAGAGGAAGAGCCGCCTATTAGTCCGCCTCCCCTATATGCTCTGGAAACTCTCAGCCAGACCCAGGGAAGCAAAGACCCTCATCTGCGACCAAGATTCCGGCTCTGGCAGCAGAGTAGAGACCCTGTTCAAAGGGGTCGGCCTCTCTAAAATATGCCCCAGTATAACAGAGCAGTGAGGCAGCAGGCAGTCCCCCCCCACACACACTGAAGGGACAGGAGGTGGCTGAGGCCCACATGGCCCCCTGTACCTGGTCCTGCTAAACGGGTTGCCAAGGAAACAAGCAGGGCTGCCCCAGCCGATCCCCTGTGATTGAGCCAGGAGCGAGCTGTGAAGACCTCCTGGGCCTGTGCTGGCGGCCCTGGCAGTGGGTCCTTTAGGAAACCAGATACCTCCCGGGAGCAGGGAGCCACCAGATTGCCTAAGAGAGGAAAGAGACTGGCACATTGGAGCACAGAATGAGACCAGTGCACCTATACTGCAGAGAGAAGAGATACTAGAAAAGAGAGTGCCCCAAAAAGGAAAAAGAAAAAAGCCCACTGGGGGGCGACAAAGACCAGGGTTACAGGCGCCTACATTCCTCAGTTTAGCTGGCTTAGACCCAGACCAGACTGCCACAGGGCTTCAGAAACTCTCCCACTCCCCTCACAGAGGCCCTGGCCAGAGATCTAAAATCATTCACTGAGAAGGAGACTGGCCCAGTGTTACTGCGGTGTGTAGATGACCTCCTTTCAGCCACATCAACCTGAGACGGGTGCTGGAAGGGCTCTTGCCAGCTGGCCGGGGTTCGAGCTGCTGGCCAGGACAGGGTGCCAGATGTCCATGAAGAAGGGGCGCAGGTTGGGGCAGGGTGGACACACTGTGTGCTGATCCCAGAGCTCGGGAAAAGTAGAGCGCATGAACCAGACTCTCAAGGAACTCTAACAAAGTTCCACCAGGAGACTGGACTGCCTTAGACTGACTTGCTGCTGCTGGCACTACTTAGAGTCAGGAATGCCCCTAACCCTTCAGGCTGCACCCCGTATAAGGTAGCCTTTCGGAGACCTCCTCCCATCCTCAGAACAGACAATGGGGGACCCCAGAGAGCGGGAACCCTGGTGGTGACGCTGCTTTCTGGGGAGATGAGACCCACTACAGCTTCTCCTGCCCTACAGGTGGGAGAAGTCTCCACCATAGATTTTCAGCCTCTGCAAGTGGGCTCTGATCACCCGCCAAACCAGGGGTTGGCAGAGGCTTCCTTGACTCCCAAAAAACGGAGCCGCAAGCCCCCTACCTTCAGAGGTGGGCGGGACCTCTGCCCCGCCTCCACTGGTGACTGCAGCCTCAGTGAACCACCCCAGTGGGTGGAGGGTGGCTTTGTGGTGCCTCCACACCCACAGGTGGAAGGGGCCTTGGGGGCTTCCGGGGTTCCTGAAACCGGAGTCCTGGGACCTTCGCAGGTGGGCAGAACCAGAGTCGGAGTACTGCCATTTTAGGTAAAATGGATAAGCCATGTGAGCGTCCCACCTGGAGGACAGAGCAAGCATGGGCGCCACCATCTTAGAACTGGATAAGGCTTCTTTTCAGATTATGAGCTGTATGCTGCTGCTGTGTAGTTCTGATAGGAATAGAGCTGGTTTTAAAGGTCATAAACTGAGGTCCAAGAGTGACCATCTGATTTATAAGGTGTTTGCAAGGTCTAAGCTTCAGAAAGGTGCAAAATGTCCCTGTGAATCTAGGGACTTTTAGTAGAAGGTACCTATAGTGCTAGGGACTTTTAGCTGCCACATACTCAATTTAAGTACTGAGTTTAAGTATAGTCCTTTCCAATGTAGGAAAGGGACCAAGATTAAAAGAGAATGATGGTTAAATCTAGATGAGTAGAAACATGTACAAAGGATATGAAGTTTTAAACCTAGAGTAAAGGAAACCTCAACTACTTGTTTTCTGGTTTTGTAGGAAAAGAGCGAATTTCTCTGCCACTGGTTGTTTCTGATCAGAAACCCTGTGTACCTGAAGACCTAGAAAAGGTCACTGTAACCGGTTGGAGAGGACGCCTTTGCCACCCAGGACCCAGGAAGGGTCATTTGGGGCTGATAAGTGTTTTAGCCTGAGGCAAAGCAGCATGTCTCTGCCAGGAGACCGGGCCTAAAGAAGCATGTCTCTGCGAGGCACCGGTAGACGCATTGGTGCAAAAGAATGCCTCTACCTGTGTATTGTTCCCAAACTCTGAGTTTCGGATTTTGCTCTGTATCTGCTCTGAAAAGGAGGTTGAGGATTCCAGAAAAGGTTGAAACTTCATACTCTGTAAGAAAGTGAACAAGGGAAAGTATAAGATAGGTAAATAAAGAAAGTGTGTAGAGGGTTGTAGAAGTTTGCGAAAGCTTTGGGAAGGAATTATGTGGGGTTAGTAATAGAAGGTATAAGGCACGGAGATGCAATCTTAGTGGGTATCAGAAGGAAAAGGATTTTCCATCACGCTTTGCATTTTTCTCCCTACCTGATCCCTCCAGAATTTGGTATTCTGAAGTAGTAAGTGATGACATAAGGTTTCTTTGCATAAATCCAATAAGACCGGTCATTAATAGTAGCTTTGTTAACCAGGACTTTGGAATGTCATGCCCGAAGGAGGCATGTGTGGGTTCTGGTCATTACCAGAAAGCCCTGAGGAACTGGGATTGACTTGTGAAACTAGTGAAAGCCCATGAGAAAAGCCTGGTACTTTGGTTAGTTGTGTGGTTTGTGCCAGCCTTTCCAGGGAAGGAACGAAGGTTGCTTTCCTGAAAGATAGCTAAAAAGGAACCTGTAAGCACAACAGAGTCTCAAGGATTGAATGAAATGACTGGTACAGGCAAAGCCAGATGGCAGATGTGTGGCTGTACTTCTGTGCCCCAAGGGGTGGACTGAGAAGTCAATCTAACGGTTCCCTGTGTGAGTTCCAGCAAAGCAGACTTAAGGATCAAAAGTGATCCAGGCTGCTCTTGGTGTGTTTATGCAAACAAACAGTCAAAATCAAAAGCGGGACCCAAAGTAGTCCCTGTAATAACAGTAAGGGTGATCTTAAGGAGAAAAACTATAGTTCAAGGAAAATCACTATGCTCAGTATTGGACATCAGAATGGCACGGCTGTCTTGAAAGTTTGTTTTCATTAAAGAGTTGAAACCAGGTTTCAACAAGAAACCTGTTGAAACAAGGTTTGAAACAAGAGTTGAAACAAGGTTTATGATGTCACCAAAGATGTACAATTTACAGGTGCAAAGGACCTGTCAAATTGCCACTGTAAATGTCATTGCAGGAAGGACCTTGCAATGGAATATCTTCTCAAAAGACAGTCTCACAGGTGCAAAGACTGGTTTAGGGATTGTTATATGAATTAACCTGTATATTCTTCTCTTTTCATAGGGCCTATGCCCATGCATGAGCAGTTGCAATAGAGGCCTCACTTAAGGAGCCCATCTTTGTCATCGCCCCCTGAGACTCAACGGTTTGATTGAACTAAGGAGTTAAGTTAATAAAAGGGTTAGGGCAGTCTGTAGGCTTCACTTTAGAACTGATTTTCCCTTTCCTGTCTTGATAGCTTGGGCAGAAAGGGCTCAGAAATCTAAAAGGAGGGAAATCCTAATGTATTCCCCTCAGCCCGAGTGAAGTATAGTGGGTCACAAGAGTCTGGGATAGGTGTAGCATGCCTTGTACACCTTCCTCCAGATAAGCCGTTCTTTACTGAAGTCCCTGCCTTTGTCATTTAATAGTTACAATTTAATCGTGCTTCCAATTTCTTGCCTAATCTGTCACCTCCAGAACACAACCTGACCAGGATGCCAACGGTCCAGTAATGCCAGCCTTTGGATGCCAAGCCTGCAACTTCCTGGTGACAGCCAACTGACCAGGACCCTGTAACGTCCTCCCCCTTGCAGGAAGGACTCCCTCTGTGCTGCACCCCCTCCCCACTTTCAGGGTACCCCTGACCCAAGGGTAGGTAGGACGACAACCATGTCCAGCTGGAAGCAGTTACAAGAGATGAGACCTTCATCCATTGTCTTGTATATAATTCCAGAAGGGAAAGAAACCTCATTAATACTCTGAATCCAGAAAAAGGGGGGACCTGTACATTCCTAGGAGAGGAATATTGCTACTATGTAAATCAGTCAGGGATCGTAGCTAAGACAGTTAAAGAAATTAGAATATAAACTGCCACACTAAAGAAACAGAAAGTTAGAATTAGAGAAATTGAGGAATAAATCTTCAAGCCTGGCTCTAGTAGCTATTTCCCTTTCCAGGACCCCTAATTATTATCTTCTTAGGTTTAAGCTTCGGCCCCTGTATCCTGCGGATCATAGTCCAGAACTTAGAAGCAACAGTTACTCGCAGGGCAACTGCCAGGATCCTGTCCCTCCAGCAATACCGTTATCAGATATTACAACAGCCCCCTGACGTACAAGGATAACCATAAAGTGATGCTAGAGCAGTCAACAGCACTGTCAAGCATCAAAAGGGGGGAATGTAGTGGCCTGCCCAGGAGGGGAGATAGCTGGTGAATCAGTAAGATAAATGTAATGTTAATAACTTGCCCAGGAGGGGAGCTAGCCGGTGAGTCAACAGGATCAGGGAGAGCAAGTAACTAAGTAACTGAGGAGTAAGAACAAGGAAATTCATATTAACTCTTATCAGCAGTTCTGCTTTCTTGCTTTTGTGCCAGAAGTAACTGTCAGAGTGTCAGACTGCCCCTCACCTTATATAGACAATTGTTCCCCACTGATTGGGGCCCAGAATTTGGAGACTGACTCCTTTGGGTCCGTGCGTGTGAAAATAAACTTCCACTCCATACACCCAAAAGCAGCTGAGTTGTTTTCTGTAACACTTACCAAGCCCATTCATATGTCAATAAGCAAGAAAGACATTTTTTATTAAAATCAATATTGCCCATCTTTTAACTTTTTAAAAATATTTTTCATTTTATTGATTTTAGAGAGAGAGGGAGGGAAAGAGAGAAACATTGATTTGTTATTCCACTTATTTAGGCACTTAGTGGTTGATTCTTGTATGTGCCTTGACCAGGGATTGAACCCACAACCTTGGTGTATAAGGACAACACTCTAATCAACTGAGTTACCAGGCCAGGGTCCCATCTCTTAATTTTATAGCTTAATTTTACAATTGATAAGTGTAATGAGGGTTCTGAATCATTAAAGAATGAACAGTGAAACAGTGAACTTCAGAATAAAGGATCAAAGGGCCTTTAGAAGGAACTTCACAGAGATAGCTACTATGCTTTGTGTAAGAGTCCAGCATTTTATTTTTTTTAAAGATTTCATTCATTTATTTTTAGACAGAGGGGAAGGGAGGGAGAAAGAAAGGGAGGGAAATATCAGTGTGTAGTTGCCTTTCGTGTGTTCCCAACTGGGGACCTGGCCCACAACCCAGGCATGTGCCCTGACTGGGAATGAAGCTGGTATAACCTTTTTGTTCACAGGCTGGTGCTCAATCCACTGAGCTACGCCAGCCAGGGCAAATATTTTCTGACTTTACCATTGTAATATGGGATAACCTAAATCTCAAATATTCATTTAAAACCAAAATGTTTTTTTTGCCTTCTTTAGAAATGCATAGATCCTGTCATCTGTGGATTAGAAAGAGAAAGACTGCAACTGCTAGCATGAGCAAAGGGCTATCTGAAGTTGCTGTCCAGGAATTTTACAGCATGACAAGCCTGCTCATATGCAGAGTCTGGACATTTAGATAAAGACCTGAGTTTAGTATTCCCACTCTAAGTCCTTCTGATTTTTCCAGGGCCAACACTTAAAATAATAGCAGAGAGTTGGGCCCTAGAAAGTTAGTGATCTCTGCCCAACCACCTTATTCAGTAATAAGGTGCTTGCCACTCTACTTTCTATCCCATTTGCTTTGATCTGGCAAGGAGAACTGCCCTTCCTCCAGCTCATCGCACTGCAATCTCCAACCCCTCTTCTGGGATATGTAAGTAACGAACCTTCTGACCTAAAAAAAAGTCTTCCTTATTATCTTTTTAGCCAATTTAAAATTTGGAGATTACCAAAGTACAATGTAGAGAATATACTCAATAATTTGTAATAACTACATATGGTGCTAGACGTATGGGGAGATCACTTCTTAAATTATATGCTGTAAGCCTGAAACAAATATAAAATAATATTGAATTTCAGCTATAACTGACAAATAAAAATAAATAAAATATAAAAATTGGCAATTACCTATGATATTATCATTTGCATTTTTCATCTTGATTGTAACTTTTTGTTCCTATACATGATTTAGTCTTCTGAGCCCCTTAATTTTCCTCCAATTCTTTTCTGGACTCTCTGAAATTTCTCAAGCTTCTTTCAAAAATTTAAAAAGGATTGCCCCAGTAGATGACATTATTTTAAAAAGAAGTCCCAAGTTAAATAATGCTCCAGATATCCTTCAGCAATGAAAATGCAATACTATTGTACTTTCCTCTCTATTATTCAAAATTTGCATTTTACTTCCACTTAATTTGGCAGGAAATCATTCCTGCCAAATGATTTCCTGCCAAATTGACTACTTACAATAAACTCTTGGCTCTCATTAAATTTATGGGCAACTATGACTCCAGCACTTTTTCAAATTACAGGGCAAGAATCTAGAGTTTTTCCTTTCCTAGTGTTCTCGCTACCAGAGAAAGTGTGTAGGCTTTTTGGAAATAGCTGCTCATTCAGCAGAAAAGATAACAGTTCTATCACAAGGTTCATATGGTAGATACTGTTAGATGTTGGAGAAGTAATAAGGTCAAACCTCAGCCTCCACCAGGGAAATTCAAAATAAAGACAATGATTTCACCAAGAGTTTTTAGTTTTCCCAGAAGTTTATACCTAGGGCACTTTTGAGTCAATAACATGACAAATTAGGTGACTAAAAGATAAGATCTTGAATATAAAACCAAAGAAACAAACGCAGCAAAAGTTTGCTCACGTAAGAAAGTTGAACTGGTTACAGAATCTCACCCAGATTCTACAGTATTATGTTGAACTTCTTTCTAATGGACAGGAAAGAGGCAGCCACTAGTGAATGAGGTCTTGCAATTTAATGCAACTAACATCGGTATTCAATGACCCTGCGCACTAACACAACTGCTATTTTCAGAGAACAGATATTTAAGTAGGTAGAATACAGTGGATCAAATAAAAAATGTCTTAAAAACTTTAAAATTAAGCATTTAAACAGTCTCACTGAGGCCTGCTAGAAAATAACAAGTGGGTAAATCCAGATCGGATCAGAGACAAACATGACGGCAAAACATGAGGGGAAAGCTTGAACTCTAAGACTCATGCTCATTTAAACATTATTTGTAATTTAAAGAAAACAGAATGACAAAGCAAAGTACCTATATATTTGAATGATTAATGCTATCCTCTAAAACTACTCAAAATGAGGAAGAACAAGGAAAAATCAATTCCAATGAATGAAACAATTACCAATTTTTTAAAACACATGAATTTCTAATATCGAAAATCCAACACAAAATGAAAATTGGCACTGATAAAATAAATCATTCCTAACATTTACATCAGCAGCTTCTGCCAGAGAAAAGTAATATATTTCAAGTCATTCTTCACAACGGAAAATCCAGACAACAACCATTTGTTAACATGTACCTTATATTTTCTAACAGTAGTTTGATAAAAAGAAAATAGTAATAATAGTTGAGGAATTAAACATACTCATGTATTTCTAGAAAGAGTTTTCTCGGAAAATGTGTTTTACCTATACATAGATAATATCATATATGTATGCAACTTTATTTAGGTTCTATGAGGGGAGATTAAGTACATTCTGGAATAAAATTGTTTTCTAAGAGAATATTGCTTCTAAATTCCACCAATTTGAAGTAGAAAAATATGTATTTTACATAGGAGCAACTCTAAAATAACATCAAGTAAACTGAAACTGTAATATGTGTTTTTTTTAATTAGGAACTATCAGTATTATTATCCCTAGAGAGTACCAATTTTAGGAAAAAGTTTTGCTTTCATCACTACACAATGGAAAATAAATAATAGAAACATTCCAACAATGACAGAGAAATTCAAAATGTGAACTGGATTATAAAAAAGGGGCAAGGTTCTCATTAACATAGATTCCCCTCCACTCAGGGAACTATTCAAGTTTTGTCACCCAACAATATATACTAAAATTAAAACAAAATATTATATATGAGTGGTGTATTTTATTTTGTATTTGTTGAAATATTAGATAAGCAATTTATATTAATCTGTTTCTAATTTTAGAAAAAGTGTTTTATAGCTTATTGACAGAATTAGTGTTCACTTCATAATAAGAGTTAAGCCTCTTATCTTCTTGAAGCTACTCTGAATATATTCTTATAAAATATATACGAAACAGAAACTTATCCTCATTGAAGAGTAGTAGTATTGCTTGGGAACCAAATTAAGCTATTCAAGCACTTACAACTTTTTTGTTTGTAGGCAGGCATCAGTAAATTATTGATACATTTTATATATAATCAAATAATAACCAAATGTTAGTTAGTGAACTAATTAAAGAGATAGAACTCTATTTATCACCATGCCTAAAATCATTCCAAAGGTACTCAAAGTTTGGCCTGGAAGCTGGGTACTTTTGGCTCTGTCCCCAACTTTCTTCACATGTATTTAGAAAGCATCTCATTTGCATGATGAGACATTTTCTTATCTATAAATACAAGTCTAGCATTAGAATGGTCCTTTCCTGTTTTGAGATTTTATGTTTATGCCTAAAATATTTATCCCACAAAAGGTGTTTCTTCATAGAGTTTTAATTGACTGAATGTAAATGTGACGATTTTTTCTAGTTTTACAGAGCCGTAACTGACACACAACATTGTATAAATTTAAGGTGTACAACGTGATGATTTGATGCATATATTGTGAAACGTTTACCACAATTAGTTTAATCAATGCATCCTTCACCTCACATAATGACCGTTTTTTGCTGCTGTTGTTTTGGTGAGAATATCACAGCTGTCCTTTCACAGCAATAAGGTGACAATTTCATGTGACGTATATCTATACATATGTAGCTTAAATTAGCAGGGAAGTTGATAAAGCTTTCAGATTAAATGTTGTTTCAATGGCCTCTTTTACACTCTATGTTTTACAGCTTTTATAATCTGTCCAATGCAAATCTATAGATCATGCACTGGAAATCACCTAAGAACATGAAAGAAAGATCAAGAAAGTCATCAAGAGCATAACAACAGAGGATGGAATTGCCCCAGTGACATGCTGTGCTGTCAATTCATCTATGGAGCGACTGTACACGTATGCTTCTACTTTCTTGCAATGGGTCAAGCAGAACAGTTTTGTAGCTGAAGAGCATGCATGACACTGAAAACATATCATGTATGTATGATTTTTTCGGTAACCTGTGTAAAAGTGGCCACATATGTCTCTGCTTGGTTAAAAGCACAAAGCTGCATCCTTGATCAATCCAGTTTGTTTTTACCCCTGTGAGAAGTAGCAAGGTTAGGTACTGAGGTTTAGCAATGCAGCATGATAGAACAGTTTAGTCTACTGATTTAAAGGGTGTAAGGTCACACACCTGTAAATAGAAATTAGTTATGTTTCACGGTACATGCCATATGCTCAACACAAAGCAATATATTTGAAACACAGTAATAAGGTTAAATATCTTTCACCATAGATTTAAAAATAATGAACCAAACTGTCATATAATTATGCTATTGAGAAGAAGAATTTGAATACAGGAATGTGCTGAGATAATCTTTTAGATTTTGTTTGTTCTTCATAAAAACATTGAAAAATGAGACTCCACATTGGGGTGGGATGACGGTAAGAGTGTGTAGTTTTTAAAAGTACATTATAAAAGTAGCATTGTATTTACCTTTCATTGTTATACTTACTTAATTTTTATATTTCAAACAGCATTATAGGAACAATGTTTTAAAATTAATCAAAATCAAAAGATAAGAAACATTAGTTTAAATGTTAGACCAAAATTTCATTGTTCATAGACACATCAATGCATTCAATAAAGGGAAGAAATTTTAGAAATAGTTTGGAACCAATTTTCAAAACAGAAATTGTCTAAGTAAAATTCCACAGGAGGGTTTTGTTTCTGTAAGAATCTATACACGAGAGATAGGATTGAATGTCAGCTTTCCCCAAAGATATAATTGTAGCTAATCCCGAGATTTTACTAAATCAGATCCATTTCTGAAAAAAATATTTTGTTTTTTTAAAATGCAATAATGAGAATAAATCTAAACTGCCTTCTGCTTCTCTGAGGAAAAAACTTCGTAAAAGAATCTAAGGAAATTGATCTGATAACAATGCAATTAAAATCATTGTATAGTAAAAGGACAATATATTTCCATAACTGTGATGACTACAAATATCCATAAAATCAACTAAAGAAATGCATTTGCCAATGAGTAAGCACATTTAAGTTTGTCCAAAGATGATGTCTTTCAAAATGAGTACTGAACAGATGAAGGGGTGGATGGATAAATGAGTTAGTGAACCAGGCGAACAATATAAATAGTTGATCCTCTGTCTGAGGTTCCTTCTCTACCATATTCAGCCAGTGAGTTCATCTCCATCCTTTAGAGTCTGGCTCAAGGGCCACCTCCTTTCATGGGCCTTCAACCTGACATAACCCTGACTCAAAGTATCCTCAATGGACTTTATTATTCTGAACTGGAATGTGCCTTGTTCTGCTCTATGTTACATGATCAAGGTAGACTATAACCTAATAAACCAGCATTAAGGAGAATTAGAAGCTGAACGTGAATCAGCAAATGCACAATAATATCATTATAACAGAAAATATGATCCTGAATTGCAATATGACAGGGATATATTAAAAATAACTAAATTTCCATTCACTCTTTTGCCTTTCTATGATGGTTAAAGCTTCATGTTCAAATTTAGAAAGACCCCAGAAGCATCAGCAACTCATGAGCCTTTATCATGTTAATCATCTGTAAACACAGAGTAGCAACATCCACTTTCCAGGGTTGGTATAAGGATGTGTGTTCTTCTTTTGTGCCTGCCTATCAAGTATTGGGTTGGTCACTGGGCCTCTTACTCTCTATGGTCCCTGTAGCATAGGGGAGGCCATGCTGTACTGCCAGACCTCCTTTCCAGCACACCGCTCATTGCTCTGGCTGCCAGGAGTGTTGGCAGCTGAAGCGTCACAGCTGAGTTCCTCCCTGGGCATGGTGATGCCGAAAGGAGCTGCCTCACCCAAGTTTACACCCCCTCCCCTAGAAGAGGGGAGGGATAGCCTGCATGCAGTGACAAGCCGATTCTGGGAACATAGGCTAGACCTCCTGCTTCAATTTGGGACTATTCCACAGACTTATTGCAAAGCCAGAGATGCCTGTAGGACCAGCTGAGGCCTCTGCTGTGACTGCAGAGTTTTTCAACTTCCCCCCTTTTTTTCCCCTCACTTCTTACAGGTGTAAAGAGTTGTCCCTGAGAACAGTACCCAGCAAGTCTCTTATACAAAGATTTCACACTGAGTTGGTTTCACAGGGACCCTGACCTCAGGTTGGTTCCCTGTATAATCCCATGGTTAATATAAGCTAACATACAAAATTCCAACCTATCTACAACTCTGACTTTTCTTAAGACCTGTTTCCAAATACCTACTGTTCAGCATCTCTTAGCTATATTGCAAGTTGCTAACAATTAAGATGTCCCCAAATTAAAATGTTTCTCCCCTACCCTCAAAATTTTCTCTGTCGCCTGTATATTTTTAAGAGCACCAATAGCTACCCAGTTTTCTAAGCCGAAACCTTATAAGTCAATGTGTATCACCCCGAAAGATATGTTGAATTCCTAACTCTAGGTACCTTTGAGTAGGACCTTATTGGGAACTAGTGGTTTTGCAGATGTAGTCAAGTTAAGATGAGGTCATTGGCTGGGCCCAATCTGATATAATCAGTGTCTTCATAAGAAGAGAAGACACAGACACATCGGGAAAATGCCTTGTGACAACAGAGGCAGACATCAGAGTGATACACCTGCAAGACACGGAAGGCCTTGCAAGGGGTGAGGCCCACCACCAACATCTAGAAAACAACGAGGGAGGATCCTCCCTGGAGCCTTTAGAGAGAGCTTTGGCCCTGCTGCCCTCCATTCCAGCCTTCTAGCCTCTAGAACTCTCAGAGAGTAAGTTTCTGTTGAATCAAGCCACCAAGTTTGTGATACTTTGTATGGCACCCACAGGAAACTAATACACCCTTTGAAACAGCTCACAACTCATATTTCCAGACCTTAAGTAAGTCAGCCCTCATTTTTGAACTTGCATGTGCCGTAGAGTTTATCCCCACCTGCCACTGCCACAGTCTTTCTTAGCTGAAGCCTCGCCAGCTGCCCTTTGGAGAACTGCAGTAGCTTCCCCCTTCCCACCTTTCTCCCCTGCTGGGCTTTGTTACACCCCCAGTACAATTTCCTTTAAAATTACAAGTTTGCTAGCAACAACACAAGACCTTAAAACTTCCTCTTCCTCTTAAGTAAACATAGACATATTTCAATCTCCTGTCATGTGCATCGAGCCATCCACTGTCTGGCCCAACCTACTTCCCACTGGGCCATTCTCACCTGCACTTTAATGGGCCTCTTTTTTGCATCTGGATGCTTCCCCACGTGCTGGTTCCTCCTTTCCCTCCTGGAAAGGTTTCTGTCTCTTTCTCTCATTTCCTGTCTTCCATTCTCATTCTCTCTCCCTCTTCTTTGTGCTGCTGAATTCTTTGTTTACTGTGAAACACACTGCAGGTACCATCTCCTCTGTGAAGTATTGTTCCAGTCTGTTTTCAAGAGTAGTTACCCCATCCTCTATCCTGCCTCAATACTCTGTCAAGTGTTTTGCTTCTTTTTTATGTTTTTCGTTATAAATTTGCTCTCCTCTATGGCAGTTAAGACATTAGCAGAGACAAAGGAGATCTTTACATTTAGTGAAGAAACGAGCACCGCTGATGCTGTGTCTTTCGAGTGTCCAGCAGGCACATGGTAAGCAGGTGCTCAGTAAATGTGAGCAGAAAAATGACTAGAGATAGTTTATAGAAAAGGTTCTCAGATGTATTCCTTTTCAGTATTTTTCTCCCACAGTGGTCAAGTGAATGAAGGACTTATACAGACTTTGATTCTGTTTGGAAAATGAAGTTTTGCAGTGTTTTTGAGTGATGCTTTTGAAGATAGAAAGTTTGCTTATATAAAATTTAAAACTTTCTTTGAGCTCCTTTCTTCACGTACCTCAGCTAGCTCCATCACAACTTTGACACAGTACTTCAAAACACTAAAGAACCATTAAGTAAAGTATCTGCCTTTGTCTTGAGAAGGGATGAATGAGGATCGTTATGTGAGGAAATTTTTACCTGGGATGTTTTCCTCTCTGCTGAGTGCACAGGATGAACAAATTCACTTCAGCTTTGAGAAGTAGATATGATAAGGGACTCAAGAGTCGGGGAATTTTAGTTGAAGATAATAGTAAGCCTAGTAGTTAATGCATGTAAAAAGCTATTGTTTCAATAACTGCAGATATGACCCACACTGATTCCAGGAGACAACAAGCAATTGACTTTTGTGTTCCAGAAGAGACCATAAGCAGTCAAGGTGGTATCTGAGCCCTTGTGTTCCAGGGAATAATAGTTCGCTGCCCAAGACACAGATGAAGAAAATCACTCAGGATCTGCTTGGTATGGCTCAGTGGATTGAGTGCTGGCCTGCAAACCAAAGGTCACTGGTTTTATTCCCAGTGAGGGTGATACAGGGTGCAGCCAGGGCCCCCCCCCCAAAAAAAAAAGATTTGGAATGGTGTCCAGAATTCAAAGTGTATAAGAATATTAGAGAGACATATAAGATGTCCTCACACCTCCCCCCAGGGGGAAGAAACGAATGGAGCAAGGCCATTGAGAGCTGTTTTGCAGCTAACCTCTGGAATGGTTATTTAACATATCTATAACCTTTAACTGGTTTCGTAGATATGTTAAATAGGAGTGGCCAAGTTTGGAGCCAGGGAGAAGGTAGTGGACTGGGACTCAGGAGGATGAGACTAGGAGCTGCACTCCTGAGTGAGAAGGGCTTGAGGACTCAAGATGTAACGAGGGGCTGAGCTCCTGAGTGAAGGCCTGTGAGAGAGCTTGGAAAAGACTGGCTCCGAGACAAAATGGAGATCCCTGCAGCCAGGTGAAGAAGACAGCCACATGTTTTTGGTAGAGTGCGGACTCCTGCGGCTTTGGTAGAAGAAGCCCACGCGGCTTTGGGGTGCCCCCTTTGGCCGCGGGGCCTGAAAAAGCAAGAGAGACTTTGACTGGAACTGGGTACAAAGGACTCTTGCCAGTGGACCATGAGAGGGTACCACAGTACTTTGGATTAACTCGAGATCCTGCACAGTGACACAGCTGACGGGTGCCAGCAGCCTGCAATACAGACGTGTGCTCTTTTCCTGATTTACGGTACCCGGAGTTGGGACAGTGGGAGAAGGGAGCGCTGTGTGGGTGTAGGTGTATACCCTAAAGGACTTTGATATTTTAGTGATGGCATTAGGCCTGAATAGCATTAAATAAACATTTTGTTTCCTTTTCACAAATCTCTGGCATTAAGAGATGTCTTTCCAATTGGCGGCGGACAGAAGGGCCCAGTAGATTTTAGTATTCTGTTTTTGGGAGGGGCCCCTGTTGTATAGCAGTTTTGGGCATCCCTAGGTGGGCCAAATATTGTATTGCCCCTCCCTCGGACCTCTTGTTCGGTAACAAGGGCACATGACAGGGTTGCAAGCCAGGTCCCTGGTGCGGGGCCCATGAGAGGCAACCACACATGGATATTTCTCTCCTTCTTTTCTCCTTCCCTTTCTCCTCTGTCTAAAAATAAATAAATAAAAACTTTAAAAATTAGAAAAAAAGAAAAGAAAACCACCCAGGATACATGACACAGGACACAGATAAAGAAAATGACCAGTCAGCAGATGAAAGAATGTTAGGGAAATTGCCAGACTACAGCTTTTATCTGATTAATCACTTTCCTGAATTCCAAATTCCTTACCTATATTTTTTCCCCCCTTACAAAAAGGCCGGCTCGAAAGGAAATGTAAGACAGTCTATTGGAGTACATACCCGCTGTCTTCTCAGATCGCTGCCATCCGAATACAGTGCCCACAGAAATTCAGTCCCTGTCTCTGCTTATTGGGCCTGGTAGGGGACGGGCAGCGCTGGCTTTTCCGGTTTCAGATACATTTGTCAAAACAGCAGTAAAGAAGACATATGAGGGGTATAAGATTCAGAGCTAGTAAAGGAGCTTCTCTGAAAGCTGTAGGTGTCTATACTGTGTACTTTATAATCTTTGAAATCATATGAGGCTGTTATGTCTTAAAATAACGTAGAGAAATAAGCTGGATGGATTTAATGTTTTCCTCTAAAATTTGCATACACTTCCAAAATTAATGTTCTCATTTTGTAAAACGGCTCTATTTTTTTCATTGTTAAAGCAGAGAAGTAATCTGTAATAGCTGAAAGCAAAGGAAATGTCTCTTTAACATTCTAAGGATGAGCTCTCCATTTAAAAAAATTATTAATTTAGTTTCTTAGAGCTTTAAGTTTGTGACTTGGCACAATTTAAAAAAAAAGGAACACTGCTGAAGAATTTAGTTAAGCCAGAGGCCAATCACATTCAATGATTGCAGCTGGGTGAAAGAATTTTTTCCTAAGCACTGTTAGCACAAATGCCTGCAGCATAGGTCTTAATAAATATTTCATGCTTCCTTTAAGGCTCCAGATAATGAAAGGCTTCACTGCTAATGGTAAAATCTGTGCATGGTGTTGTTAATGTCTGGCCTCAGGAGGAGGCTGACGCAGAGGGGTGTGGCCTCAGTGTCTTTCTTCCAAAGTGCAGTGACTGGAATCTTGTTTGCCTGGGTTCAGTTCTGAGACAAACTTGAACATCAGTTCTATTGCCAATAATTTCCTCACAACTGGTTAAGATGTTTTACTCGATACATTATTTGAAGTCATTTCTTTGGTCATTCCCTGGTAAGGTATTTTATTATGAAATATGTTTACTTCATTGTGGAGAGTATATTTAACGGTCTGTCAGGACAAGGTAACCTGCCTTATCTGAGAGCCGATACTAGAAGATGGAAAAGTCTCCATAAAATATAATGGGAAAATAGGATACTAAGACTTAAAAGACAGAGGTGTCAAGGGTCAAAGATTTTTTTCCTTCTTGTTCAAAATGTAAATTCTTAAACGTGAAAGAGGGGGAGTACCACCAGGCCCTGAATAAAGATAATGATATCCCAGGAACCTGGATCAAACAAGCTGGGGTAAATTTAGGTTCATTTCCCATGCCAACTCAATCCATCACTGTGGCCACTGGGGACATTGCAGGTAAGGATGCTGAGGTTGCACACTGATTTAGGCAGGGGGAGGTTGAAGGATGTGGGTTATAAGAGAGAAAAGTAAATGGAATTAAGCATTGCTAAGAAAGTCACTTAAATAGAGTTGGGAGGCCTCTGAGGAAGTTAAGCCTATGCATATCTCTTGTGTTCATTCTCAGAACTGCTATTAAGTTGCTGTTTCTAAACTCAGCTCAAGGCCAAGCTCTAAACACCCTGGAACAGCATTTTCTGCCTGGACTTTACTTCCTTCCATACACACCCTGGTATAGCAACTGCTACCTGGTAGTTTTTGCCAACCTTGTTTGCTTATTGGAACTAACCAATCCCAGTTACCTTCTTACCATTCATTTGCATGGAGGACCTAAATGGGAACTGCATTTGTGGTTTTTTCCTTTATAAACCTTGCCTTTCTTTGTTCTCCTCAAAGTGTAATATGGATTTCTACCTGAATCTGTGCCTACAGGACTGTAATCCTTTTTGCTCAAATAAATGCTTTTTGTAAACCTCTTCTTCGGTTACCATGTCTGAGAAGAGGCTCCCCGCGTGTCTTTACACACTAAAGTGAACCACTGATCTACATAATGCTGCCCCTCTTAAATTTAACTAGTAGCAAGCAGCTCCTTACAGTGTGTATGTGATTATTCAATTTCATTCCCATAAAAATTGTTAATTGGGCACTTACTCTCCAAAAGGTACTTGTCTAATTATTCACATAAACTCTTTAATCTCATTATAATTTTAATTTTCATACATAAAAACTAAAAAAAGGAAGGATTTTTCTAAATTCCTCAAAATCATAAAATTAGTTAATATCAGAGCTAGGATTTTAGGGCAGGTATCCCATCTCCAGTAGCTGCATTCTTAACCATAACTTATGGCAGGACTTAATACAAATAACCTAAGTGTATTGAATTGGGCATTACTTTCTATTGGGGAATTAAGATTTGCCTGTTGGCCAAGGTTCATCAAGAACATATCATCACTATTCAAAGATATCTCAGGAATGAAAAAATAAGAAAGTTACAAAGAAGGGAATAAGCAATTTTAAAAAATCTGGGAAGTCAAGGGAGAGCTGAAGATCAGGGGGATTAGAGCAGGGAAGTTAGCAAGGAAGGCCAATAGAACCACTTTGGACAAAGAAAATCAGCATTTTTTAGTGGTTCAAATTGAAAACCAAGTAGTAACTAGGAACACTTAAATCTCAAGCAACTGGAGAGACTCTAGACATAGGTTTTCCTAGTGGATGGCACTTAATACCATCTCTAAGCTATCCTAGCAAATTTCTCATAAATCTTGAACTTTTATTATTTCTCATATCCAGCATATTTTCTAGTATGTTGACTGTACTCAAGATGACACACTCTGAGAAATGCCATGGAAATTTTCTCATAAAGAAGGGCATACTCTCAAAATCCATAATTTTATTTTTAATATTTTATTCATTTGTTTTTAGAGAGAGGAGAAGGAAGAAAGAAAGGAAGAGAAATATCAGTGTGTGGTTGAATCTCACACGCCCCCTACTGGGGACCTGGCCCTCAACCCAGGCATGATCCCTGACTGGGAATTGAACCAGCGAGCCTTTGGTTTGCAGGTTGGCACTCAATCTACTGAGCCACACCAACAATTTTAAATCTGAACTTCTTTTAGATGGTAATGATGACAAATTCAATAATAAACACAACACCTAACATTTGGGGGCCTTACCAACTCAACTACTGTGCTAAATAACTTTAAGAGATTAGTTTATGTATTCTTTATTGCAGGTTCCTGTATATAACCATGTAAACCATAGATATGAAATGGAAAAAAGTATATATTTTTCTCACTATAGCTATGTCATAAAGTGATAATCAAGAATATTAGAATATTATCATCAAATGGTTTTTAGCTAACAGTAGAAGGTCACATTCCATGCTTTTTTAGAAAGGGTTTATGGGGTAGGTGGCAGAATAACTTATTTTGTTCGGTAACTAATAGTTTATATACTAAATGATGTAATAAACCTCCACTGAATGCCACAGAGGATATGAATTCTTCAGAAGCATGGACTAGTACCCCAAAGGGACCACGTGGGTATTAACCCCAACAGGAATACATGTTTTACACTTGAAATGGACAAAGACAGGGGGAGGGAGATAGAAATAGGATGGATCTATGAAGCCCAAGATTGGGACTTATGTCAGGCTCTGCCTTTAACTAGCATTATAACTGTATATAAACTCACTTCCTCTTACCGAGCAGGCTTTCTCAGTTAGAAAATGAGGTGCTAAATGGTCGGATCTACAAGATTCTGTTTAAAATGTTACAATTCAGCATACTAAGAATAAGATTTTTATCAGCAACTAAGGAGATTTATGTAAGGTTAGCCATGAGCTTTGAGCAAAGGAAAACTGACCAGGTAGGAAATGATTCCCCCCAAATATCAAGATGTCTGTGTGTTCAGTGTACTGCCAAGTTACCAAAATACCTTACCCACTCGAATCCTGGCCCTTTCAGCAATGCTGTCAGCTAATTGGGGTTTTATAACTGGAGTCATTTTTAGAAAAAATGGGCTACTGAGTCAGTTTTTCATTTCTACATGAGACTAGACCCGGATAACTGCCCCTGAAAAGAATATGTAGAATCTGGTTTTCTATATTCAAAACCAAATAATAATAATAATAATAATAATAATAACCTCAACTTTTGAATTTTGGCAGTATTACTTATTCTATGCAAGGTTTTAAAAATAAAATACTTTATTCCTTATTTTGTCACCTTGCAAAGAATTTGTCTACTTAGAAACATATTTTTCCAATTTACTAATCATCTATTCACTCAGTATATATTGAGCAATTCCTATGCACCTACTACTGGTCACGAGGCTGGTATACACGCACACACAGCTGTGTATCTTTATTCTAAAGTCCACTGAAATGTATGGAGGCCAGGTTTAATATAGGGTTAAATAGATAAGGGTGTTTGGTAAATACTTGTCAAATAGTTGCAAAAGTGATGTCAAGAAAGGAAAAAAAATGAAGAGGTATTTTCAAAGACCCCATTAAATTCTGTCATAAAAATGGCTTATGATTATCATATTCCCTATTAATAAAAACATAGCTCAATAATACTTTGAATATATGCAATCAGGTATGGGAAAGGAGGATACAATACGATTTCTGTTCTCAATGAGTTTATAGTACTCTTTGATGCATACAATCATTTCTCAAAAAAAAATTAAAAATGTGAAACTAAATAACACATCCAGGAAGATGCATAATACTGCCTAAGGTTCAAAACGAGGAAAGTTCACATCTGCTAGGGGAGAAATCAGAAAGGACAGAATAGCCGCCCTTTTGAGCAGTCTGGATACTCTCTAAGCATGTGTTAATTCATTTAACCCTCACCCCACCCTATGATGTAAGGACTAATCAGTTTACAAATGAAAAAGCTGAACCTATGTCTTTAAAGACGTGTATAGCATTTTGAATGAAGGAGGAAATCCCAAGCCAATTCATTCAGATACTGAGTGTATGTAGCTTAGAAGGAAACCGGCTTGCACAGGTGTAGGAGCTCCAGGCAAACACTAGGGGACACAGTTGGTCAAGGCTGGTGGGGGCCATGAAGTGAAGGCTTCGTCAACAGTCTGTAATTCAGGAGACTTTGGGGACCAAGGATACTTTTTAAAGGAGTGACATGATTAGGATTGAACCTGAGTAAAATTAATCAGATAAGTAGATTAGAATAGATGGAAAATGGAGGCAGAGACACCAGCTAGGACTCTACTTGGAATGGTTTAGGCAAGAAGTAGTGAGTTCAAAGGTAAAGGTGATGAAAAGCAGTAGATTGAACAGACACTGTGGATAACTTACATGACTTTGTAACTGATAACAAACTGGGAATGAAGGAAGGGGAGACATAGATACCTGGTGCTTTCAAATATAGCTAATCAAGATTAAATCAATTATTAAGAGCTACTAAGTAAAACCTTACCAGAAAAACCATCAGAAAGCTGCCTTGGACACTCACACACACAAAAACTATGTATCTGTATGCAATATGAGTAAGAACTTATAAAACACAAATCTGAAAGTTCGATTCATTTCATACCAATAATGTGAAACGCATTGTGTATAAAACACTCTTACCGCTTTGCCGTATTCACTGTCTGAGTCACTGCTAAGTTCCTCAGCATTCATAATTTCCAGATCAGATTCCCCAGTTGCAATTGGCACGGTCACTGTGAGGCTGGGATTATGGATAAATGGCTGATAATCACTTTCTTCCATCAAGTATTTGTCCAGGTTTCTTCCCAAACCGCCAGGCCTATCCTTTTCCTTGTGGAAATTGTGATCCTTGCTCAATTCAGCAAGTGTGCGGTTAGAGATATAGTTTTCCTTCTTATTGTTTAGATCTTCTGCTTGTCTTATCTCTTTGGAAATCTTTGGCTTTTTGGAAAATGTTTTTAGAATAAATTCACGTAAGGTTTGTTTCACATAATTTATTCCCTTCTTTATTCTGGTCACTGCAATCTGGAGGTTGTTTGCATCAGTTTCTTCTTCACTGGCTGTAAGATTGTCTGAACTAAATGAGCTCAATAATAAAGCCAGGAATAGGTTGAGGACCTATAGCAGGGTGGAGATGGTTGTGAGAAAATAGGGAGACAAGAAATAAAGAAAATCAGCACCCTGTTCTGAAATAAAGGTCAAAACCCACACCAGCGATGAAGACCCCCACACTTCTTCACACATAGATAAGAACACATAGGAGTAGATGAGAGGCGAGACTCCTATCAGTCACTGCCTGTACTAGCTCCTGCAAACTCTGGAAGGTCAGCCATAGCCATGAGGGACCAGCAGGAGGAGCCAAGGGAACACTCCTTCGACATTAAGTCATTCTGAAATTCATTCCTGCAGCAGGAGGCCCTTGGTCAAATTCCCTTTTCTAGACCTAATCAGCCCTGCTAATGTTTACCTTTAACTAATATACATTACCAGAAGAACAAGAAGAGAAACAAGAAGAACAAGAACATTGCAACTAATGTCTATTGTGCTGAAGAAACTTAGGCCAAGTCACTTTTCCCAGAAGAGAAATGTTACTTGTTGCAACAAATGGAACATGTAATACTTGCAGACCTCCTGTAATAAAATATTCTAAGAATTGTGTCAGCTTGCAACTTAATGAGGCTTTTAAAGGAGAGAAAAGAGCCTGCCCATTGAACTCAATTCAAATGAGATAATGGCATTATGATCTGGTGGCCTCGGTGCCAATCATTTTGGCCCTGGAAGAGATTTAAAGGAGGTCAGGACAATATCCTTGAAGAAAATCCTGTCTCTGTGCAAACATATTTCTGTTGTTCCTCCCTGAGGTAGGGTTCAGGTAGACTCAGTACCATAAAATGTAAGGATTCTCACAGAGGGCTGAAAATACATAGAAAACAGAAAGGTAAGAGAATTATCCTTTCATATAAATCTATTTGCAGCCAAAATATCTACCTCATATTAATATAATAAAAATTATTAGGGAATACCTACCTACCTCCATCACGCCATTATTTATTTATTTATTTATTTTTGCGGTGAGAACATTTAACTTCTATTTTCTTAGCAATTTTCAAGTATATATAATACAGTATTATTAACTATAATCATATGCTATAAATTAGATCCCCAGAACTTATTCATCTTATAACTGGACCTTTGTACTCTCTTACCAACATCTCCTATTTCCACCACCTACCCTTAGTAACCACCATTACAGCCTCTGATTCTCTTTATTTGTTTTTTTTAAGGTTGCACACATTTCAATAATATGCTTCTATTGTGTGACATCTTCATTGAGAATGGATACTAACAATTATTTTAATTTTGTAAAAATCATAACAACATGTTAATATTCTATCCTAGTCTACTGGATATCACAAATGAAAATGAAGTTCATTTTGCATGATGTATTCATCTTCATATTAGGGAGGGAAATATAAAAACCTATTTTACTCAAAGTGCCATTCTGATTAATGTTCTTTACCAGTTTCCTTATGCAAACTTGAGCTTACTAAAATCTTATTTTTCTGAACTACCTTCTAAAACTTATGCTTTTTAAATCATTTCAATTAATTGGCAGTAAAATGACCTAAGGAATATATAAAAAAAGAAAAAAAAACATGAGAATTCTGTTTAGCATGTAGCTATAATATACAGAGGACTATATCAGGAACATAATGTTTGTTTCTTTCTTTTCAGATTCAATTCTTTATCATTAGTTATTCTTTAATCAAGAGTTGGTTATCAACTTTGTAAATTTTACTTCTGTTGTCTTTCATTGGCAAAATCTTATATAAACCATAACTATGGGTTATCTTGCAGGAAAATTAAGACAATATTACATTGTCTCTTCTGTTATTCCCTCTATTGAAATGATCAATGTTCTATTACAATTAATAGTTTTAGGCCTAACTAATCCTAAATTATAAAATAACTGGTCATATCCTCATGACAATTTTCTATGGATAATTTTAAATGTGTGAACATCTGATTACGTACCACCAGGTTTCCAATGACCATGACCATCATGTAAACAATAAGGCACATGGGCTGGCCAGCAACCTCCATGCAGTCCCACATGGTCTCTATCCACTCTCCACACAGCACGCGGAACACAATCAGGAAGGAGTGGAAGAAGTCATTCATGTGCCAACGTGGGAGCTCACAGTCGCTGTCAATCTTGCAGACACATTCTTTGTAGCTTTTACCAAAGAGCTGCATGCCGACCACGGCAAAAATGAAGACGATGATGGCCAACACCAAGGTGAGGTTTCCCAGGGCCCCCACGGAATTGCCGATGATCTTGATCAGCATGTTCAGTGTTGGCCAAGATTTTGCCAATTTGAAAACTCGGAGCTAAAAGTAAACAAAAAGCATAATATTAATTATTATGATAAATTTTAATGTTTTCAACTTTACTTTTATTTTAAGTTACAAAATACTGCCAATACCTAGCAAAAATGATTATTTGTATCTTTCATTTTCATCTATTTACAATATTTCTGTTATTTTGTTATACTTGCCACAATATAATCACCACATATATTTTTAAGGAAGTGTGTAATTTTAGTTCAGGATTTCTATAGAAGCCCCTTAACATGGTTTTGCATATAGAATTAATAATTTACCATTAATTCTATTTTCTGATGCTTTTATAAACTTTTTAATACAGACATAGGCATAAAGCCCAACATGTTAGAGAAAAAAGCTAAGGTCTTTACTTTTTTTGGTGTTTTTCTATTAGACAACAATGGTTTGGGGAACAATGATCTAATCTTTAATTATCAGATTCACAAAGAAATGAATATATTATAATGGTTTACATTCGGTAAACCATAACTTCTTACCAGGACATAAATTATTTTCCTACTGGGTAAAGAAATATTTTCTATTATGCTAGTATACACATGCATAATATGTACATGGAATATGTCTTCAAGATTCTAAAAGTAAACTCGCGTGGCTTTGAGCTTTTTAAGAGTGTTTGTTACTGAACAAACTTTATTTTATTAGATATCAGGATCTAATATTTTCTTTTGATTGAAACCTCTGAAAGTTTAAATAATAATAATCTAAAAGTGAAGAAACAGCTTTTAATCTATAGATTCTAATATAAGGTTTGTCTAGTTACCAGTCTGAATGATCGGAGAACTGATAATCCATCCACTTCTGATAGAAAAAGCTCCACTAAACTTAAAGTCACAATAACGCTGTCAAAAATATTCCATCCTACTTGGAAATACTTATATGGATCCATGGCAATTAGTTTTAAAACCATTTCAGCTGCAAAAATCCCAGTAAAGACCTAAGTGAGAAATATAATTTTTTCTGGTATTATTAGAAGGTAACAGAATCAACATAATGATGATAAATACTGTTTAGCTTTTACTGTACCTCAGACAGTGTGCCATATACTTTACAAATGTTTGTTATTATCTCGTTTAATCCTATTCACTAGGTATCATTATTCTTACAGCCCCAACATAAGCATTGCAGGGTTAAAAAGCTCTAACTCTCCTGCCAGCTCTCATTATTCTTAGACAGTACTTTAGAAGAGCACATAAAAATTCCAGATAAACAAAACATTTGACAAATAACACAGGCACTATTTGCAAATATATATATATATATATATATGGTCAACAAGTTATTCTGGAAGAAAATAAAAAGAAAACATGAATTCTGAGATTTTGAACCAGTTTTTTTTTTTTTTGGTCTGACTACTCAGAGCAATAAAAAACATGTCGACTCACTCTAAAGATTTATCAATAGAAGAGGAAAAAGTATTTAATTGACACAGTGGCAGCAAGAGCAAGACTTCCAAAGCTTTGACACAAAAGTGCATCACAAAACATTACTAATTCATGACTGTAGAATCAAAGAGCTCACTTAAAAAGGCAATAGTGAAAGACCTGTTTATGAATCATTCATAAGGCAGGTATAATTTGACCCAAAGAAACTGACCAAAGGAATTTCAAAGGGAAATGGTCAGGTCTAGAACTACGTGAGTCATCCTAAAATAATGCAGCATGGAGAAGAGCATTAGGGGGCACTCAAATTTGGAACAGTGGGAATAGATAAGGCACAGAGTGAATTCTGTGTTCACACTGAGGTAGTCAACTCAGTGAGATGGTATTGATTTTTATGATGTGAGCCTCCATCAACAATTAGAAACTAGATAATTCTGTGTTATTTTAAAGAGGAATAAAAGAAAGAAGAGTGATAACTCAGAGAGTAAAAGTGGTACAAACATTTTGACTAGAAAATTTGTAAGCATATTGGGAGAGAAGACCAACTTAGAAACACTCTTTGACTTTAAAGATCAATTGGTCTAGAACCAAGGCAAAAATGAAATGATCTGACACAGATATTCACAGAGGCATCCAGAGTGATTCATGTTTATGAAGAATGATAAGCTGGGACCCTTCGGCTATGAAGCAGAACCTTTGACTGCCTCATTCAGGTTATCAAACTGGCATTTTTTTGTTCACCATTAGGCATTAATTAAGCTAGAGTATGACCAACACTGCACACTGAAAAGATCATTTTGGCTTCATTTTACTAATCAGACCCTGTGTTTCCCTGAAGCCTGCAGATCGGTACTTACTGTATGCTGGGCTAATAAGTAGAAAATTTTTAATCATATCCCCCAAATGTGATAATGGTGTATTATTATCACTATATTACAAATAATTACTATTTTATAAATGAGGTAGTATTATTCTATTAATGAGAAAATGAAAGCTTACAGAGATTTACATATTTGTCCAAGGTCATATAACAAGTTCAAAATCAGGATTGAACCCAGTACTTGGGGATTCTGAAGGTTCAGACACTTCACCTATTAGGTCAAAACAAAGCATCCATAGTTTTTCTGAAGATATGTGGGGTATGTACTTTCAAGGAAGCTGCAATGTTATAAAATGGGTAAGAAAGCATCAAATTATCAAAGTATTAATCCCAAGAAACATGCTGACAGAAAAAAACCCTCTAACAACTCCATAAATGGTGACTCTTTATGAAAATATTGTTATATAGACCTTGATGCTACTGCAAAATTATTTTAAAATGGTATTTATCAGCAGGACTTAGACTCAGTACAATGATTCATATTGTGAATTCTGGATATGCATAACTACCTAGTCGTATACCCTTTCAACTTAAGACGAATGGCAACTGTGGCCACAAAAGGCAGAGCACACTTGTAGGGACTCACCAAATTTCCCACCGTGAGCACGTTTTTGAATTCGTCCGTCATCGGGTGATGCTCCATGGCCATAAACAGTGTGTTTAAGACTATGCAAATGGTTATAGCAAGATCTACAAAAGGATCCATTACAATTAAATTAATAAAATTTTTAAATTTTATCCAAAATGGAGAGCAGTTCCATTCCAGGAATGTGTGTGCAAATCTGTACCACCAAGGAGGACACTTTTGTCTGGACTCTTCAAGTTCTGGGAGAAAAAGGAAAAGAGAGCGAGAACATGAAATCAATCATTTGTGTGTTTTATTACTGATCAGTTACAATCAGAAATGAGTCTTCTGGTTTAGACTCTGCAAATTTAACTGTACTGTTTCCATGAAATCATAGCATTAGTACATAAATATCTTCTATCACATGTTCATTCGCTAGATCAAGCATAAATGAGGGGAAAGTAGTGAAATTAATGAGTGAAAGCAGATGTGGCATCTCTCAGAGAAACGTGTCTAATATGTGATGGTTAACAAGGCAACCTATGTTCTTTAAGGGAGAACTGTATCTTTTCCATGAATATACGTACTCCCCCATGTATCCTTCATCCCACAACAACAATAAAAAATTCTACTCTATCCCAAAAAGCTCACACCAGTTCACAGGTAAAAACAATCTCAGAACGAGGAGTCTAGAAATTATTTATTCAGTGATGCATACAATCGATATTTCATACCATTAACCTATTTGCTTCTCACCATAAATTTAGGAGGTGGGTAGAAACTTTGTTGGGTGAGCTGGTAGCCTTTGCACAAGGTAGGAACTACAGCATATTTTGCAGAGAGAGAATGGGGACCAGCACATATAAAAGTTGTCACCTTTGACTCTCTTCTCAATGCATGTTAAGGTCTAACCACTATTATATTCCCTAATCTGCTTTCCTGAATGCCTTTTCATCATCATTTTAACAGATGTCCTGCCACATGTTAATATTTTATGATTTTATAGAATGGATTCAGATGCAGCAACTTATTTGGAAGTGTGTATTAATTTCTCATATATTAGAGAGATGATAAATTCAGAGAGAGTAGGTAAAGTTTCTATGATTAAAAAGTGGGAGAACCACACAACCCTGGGTTCACCTAGGTTCTTCATTAATTACCATTAAGCTATTTATCTTTGAAAGGTCATATCATCATCTCATGCTTATCTTTAATTGTTGGGAACTGCTCTGCCACGTTTCAGGAGTTGTGACTACCCCCATGGATAAGGCTGAGTGAGTGACCTCTGGAATATGAGCCACTAAGGAGACAAAGTTTATCTCTGCTTCATCCCCCAGCCCCCAAAGCATGGTCAGATATCAGAGACGGGTAAGATCCCTCAAAGGAGGGGCAACCTAAGCCAGACACGATCGCGTGGGAGGCCATCACGAAAGGACTTGGGGGACTGCAACAAAGAGCGAGTGATGGACCCTCACCCCCCCCACACTATTCTGACATAGCCCAGTCCCCAGTGCTTCCTGGCTCTAATCCACTTAAGTCTAAAAACCTATGATGGCAGAGGTGGTGCAGCCCCTTGCTAGCTAAAGCAGAATCCGGGGTGATCTGGCATAAGAAAGAATTCCTAGCAATCCTGTCAAGCCTGCTTTGCTAAGATTGTTTTTAGTTAAATGATAAAGGCCCAAGCATAAAATAAGTTTGTTTTCCCAAAGTCTCATAGCCCTTTAACTAACAGACCCTGACTCGAAAGAAGCCCTAATAGTTCTTTGTATGCTGTCTACTGTTTACTGCCTGACAATGATGAATAAGCTATACACTGAACTCCTGTGCAAAAAACCCAATAAAAGCCTGTCTAGGCAAGGGTCAGCATGCTCTCCCCTTGAGAGAGTCGCCAGGCTGTTCTGAGGCGCTCCCCACTTGAGGGAGTAGCCGTGCTCTCCCTTTCCCTCCACAGGACTCGGTAATCCAAGTGAATTTGTCTCCTGTCTCATCCATGACGCCGCAGGCACTGTGAGCCATCATTTAATCACAAATAATTTTATCCATTTTAAGCACATAAAGATGATTCCATGAGTGTTCATTGGTTATCTTTATCATTGCATAAAATTCTTTGAATTCTTCCTGAGAACTTCATGTATTGATCAGAATTTATTTGGATTTTATTTAAAAATCTGTAAAGAGATTTTTTAAATAATTTATTTTTTAACCCTCACCCAAAGATATGTTTATTGATTTCAGAGATAGTGAGAGAGAAAGAAAAAGAGAGAAACATTGTTGTGAGAGCAGAACATCAATCGGTTGCCTCCTACACATGCCCCAACCAGGAATCAAAACCTAGGTATGTGCCCTGTCTAGGAATTGGACCTGCAAACTTTTGATACAAGGGACAACATTCCAATTAACTGAGCCACCCAGCCATGGCACTAAAGAGAATATTATTACATACCTTCTACGGTGTTTGTCAGTATGCTCGCTCTGCTCATTGCTCTTTGTCTGAGTTGGGGATCATTCAACATATCTTCAGAAAAGAGATAAGAACTGGAATGTCGCTTTTTGTGTATTTGATTGGTTGTACCCTAAAAATACAGTTAAAATTTAAAACAATACTTCTAATAAATTATAGGTATAAAATAAAATCTGGCATAAGTAGCTGTAATGAGTAATTAAAGGTACAGATGCAATTGTTGGGCTCAAGTCATGGTTCTGCTACTTACTGGCAACATCGTACAAGAGTTACTTGACCCTTCTCGGTTTCATTATTAGTAAAATGAGGATAATCATAGTACTTGACTTACATTCTTGCTATAAGGAGTATAACAAATTAATACATAGGAAATAAAAAACTAACTGAGCTGCTTTCGTTGTTATAATCACTATCATCCTCTCTCTTTCTGGGTCTCCAATGTATTCAGGTAGTTTTACTCTGTAAGAATCACATGAAAACAGCTAAACAAGTGTTCTGGGGTGTGTGCGTAAAGGGAGAGGATCTTAGAATTCTCAGAGGAATTTCTTTAATTGTTCTTTGTTGAGGTAACAGCACTAATGGAGGCAACTGTAATGATTGTTTCTTAGTGCCAAGGCAGAGCTCATAGTAAATGACTCAATTTGAAAAAGAAAAGTAAGACTGGTAGGAGCTGTAGCAAAGCAAAGAACATAAGCTCCATCTAAAAGAGACCACTGTTTAGTTCAAAGGATTGCTGCCATGCAGGAATATGAGCTCAGTTTTACCAGGTATATTCATTTTTATGTGAAATACCTTATTTCTAAATCTTGGCAACTCATTCAAAGTTAAAACACTATGCCAGTTCAGAGCAGGTCAACAATATACACACATGCTCACATAATACATATTTAAATACAAACAACTATACAACTTTACATTTATCATCCCTCCAGCCACTATCAATCTATATGCTAGTATGTGTTAAATACATACATGTATCTATATACCTACGTATACACCATTTACAAGTGTATATGAATGGTTTTAGGATTGTAAATTTATATAGTTGTTTATATATATATGTATGTGTGTGTATATATTAAAACACAGACACACAGGCATACATATGCCCATGTGTGTATGCCCGTACATAAGCATCTGCATGATCATGGACATATATATACCTATGGTGGCTTTTGTAGAGATTTCTCTATAACCATGTTTTCTCTGATACAGTCTCTACTTTCTGATTTCCAGAAGCAGAGATTTCTCTTTCTTCAAGACAAGACTATATTTAATCAACAATTAAACAATATCAATTGTTTAGTCAACAATTCAAATGAAGTGAAGATATTTCATATAAAAAATGAAATGATCTCCACATTTGATATAAATGATATAATCTTTTACAGATAATAAACATTGAAAAGCAAAACAACAAAGATCCGATTCCACAAATTTATCATGCTCATTCGATAAGGAAAATGCCTTGACAGAGGGCAGAAGCTGTATCATGCAAGGAAAGAGGTCAGGTGCTACCTAAAAGCACATGCATTCATTCAAATGGAAACGTGTGGCCACGGCTTTGATGGAACTTTCGTCTCACTTGGAATGCTACGTTATCTTCAAATTTGGACATATGGATAAGCATCATGAGTTCAAAGCTTGTCAGGCTAACTGAAGACCTTGCTGATACTTAGTGAAGGCAGCCTACCGTAGGGTCTTAAAGAGGTAATCTGGAAGCTCTAAAAACTAGAAAGAGCTCACTTTCAAACCTAATCAGGACTTTTAACCACTCAATGATTGAAATTGCTGAAACTAAATTCTTGAAATTGTTGCTTTGTTTCTTTTTGCGGGTATGTTTGCATTAATGTGTGTTCTGATGTTGTTTTGTGCATAGATTCCTGACCACTGAGTATTTTTTAAATTGAAAACAGTAAATTTCATTTGTGTATGGGGAAAAGCACAACCCTTCTAAATTATTTCCACGTTATGAAGCCGACCACACATTGGACTGAGAGCAAAATGGAGCAGCTTAGAGCTCAAGCTCTGACACGGAGGGCCGCTGCTCAAACTTCAGGACTACGATGTGTTAGCTTCATTTCTCTGTGCCTCAGTTTCCCCTTTGTATACCTCATAGGACTGTTGTGAATCCTAAGTACATGTTTGCTATTGTTCTTACTATTATTACTAACTCAAATAAGATCCCTTGCAACAAGGTATGATATATTCAAGCAGTAACTTGAAAAACATAGCAGAAGGTGGCAAATAATCCAAATTTCCTTACGAAAATGAGATTTATATCAGCTACTACAATCAGTATTATTATTGCATTTCCTATGCTGATATGTATCTTTTCTAAATTGCTTTATAAAGGGATGGCTTATGATCTTTGAGTATAATACAGATAGATAAGAAACTTTTTCAAAATGGGGTTTTATATTGAGTCATGCTTTATACCTTAAACTAATATTAAATATCAATGATACCTCAATTTTTTAAAATGAAGTTTTAAAAATCTGAATTATATGCATATAGAACATAGTAAAAGGATTAGGTTAATGAGTTAAAGGTATGTTTCTACAGAAAAAGTATGGCAAAATGCAGAGCCATTCAGAGGACCAAAGGAGGCCCCTCCAGCAAATAAGATCGCCTGATGCAAGAACAAGGGTCGAGCCATGCCTGAGCTATTTAAAACGTCCTTACGCTGTCATCAGAAGTTGCCTTATCTATTATCACCTCTGGAAGAAGCTGTCCATTGGGGAGCATGAGGGCTGAGGGTCCATCAACCAGGGAGACCACACCATTGCAGTCCACGGCGCTGTTCATCTTCCTGTTCACCGGCAGCATTGGGGGGGACCTACTGGCTGGGCTGATGTTGCTGCTGCTGCGCTCCCGGGGCCTGTGGGGCACGAACAATGAGCCCCTTCTGCTCTCATTGTCTCCGAAAATGCTGTGCTCATCGTCGGCAAATTCAGTCTCAGATCCGATATCTTTTCCTCGACCTATGAAACTGAAAAGGCTTGTTCTGCTGCTGCGCCTTTGAGGAAGCAAGGAGCCGCGAATACTGAGGGGCGACTGCAGGGTGAAAGAAAAGATGACATCTGTCTGCTGGAGCACTTAAAAACAGAAGTGCATTTCACATAATTATCGTGGAAATCACTGACCCGAGAGCAGGCGGCCCTATACTAGTTTAAAAGAAACACATTTCAAAACAAGTTAGTTTGTAAGAAGATGAATTCTTCCCAACAAGGACGGAAAGGCTGAGAGAATCCATCCTTTCAACACCAGCTAATTATTTGCTCCTGAACAGCTATTTGCTGTTCTGGCCTGGAATGACCTCACCACTCTTTCTGTGCCATTCATTTTGCTATAAAGGACATAACACTTCAAAAAATAATTTTGTATCGATACCTGTTATTTAGATTTTCATATATCAGTCCTAAAGTTCCATAAGTATTAAACTCTTAGTTTATTTATATGTTGTATGTTTCTTTGCATTCCATTGCTTAGAACTCTACCTTATATATTGAGAGCTCAGTGAAGGTGTTTTAAAAAAGACCTTTTAATACTACTGAGTTTACAAAGTCATAAAGTATCAGAACTTGGAAAAGAAGTTGTCCAAAATATTGGACATAAAGAACAAAGAACATAAAGAACATAAAGGGGGAAAATTCATAAAGAACAAAGAGGGGGAAAAGTCATGTTTGTACAACTCATGTCTAGGATAAACTGAAGTTTGGTGTCTATAAACCAAACTTACTGCACATTCTTTGCAAGTACCTAACTCAATAAATGTTGATGCTTACTATAGAGTCAAGGACAAAAGGGCAGGCATAGTCAGTAATGAAAAATGGCATAACAACATCATTGCCCTGAAACTAGCTTGGACTGCTCTTGTCATATTTTTGTTGATATTACATATATCCCAGTTCTGTTTGCCCAGCTTAATCATGAAGTCTTTGAAGGCAGGGACGCTATCTTTTATTTCTATGCATATCTGACAGGGTCCTACAGACTTAAGTCTTAGAAGCTGGGACATTTAAATGAAGACATGGGAGAGAAGAATGTAAGTGTGAGTGAGTCACTGAAAAGCTGACTGAGGGCAGTAGAGAGGACAAGGGAACATTTGGGGGGTGGGTGGCACCTCAGCTAATGAGTAAAGAATGGGAGGTACTGTGCTGGGAGGGAAACAAGAAAGAAAATCATCCCATTTATAGAAAACCATGTGTACTAAGTAACAAAGGCACAAAAGTTCAGGGCATGTGGGTGAACATGGAAAATCATGGTGGACTGAGTGCACTTGAAAGGCACAGAAAGGTAGGAAAGGAGGCTGGATAACAATAACATGTGGGGCTTGGTAACGTGGGTCTTTTTCTCTAGGCGGCAGTCATTCAACAGCATTTTTTCCTTCCTTGATTTGAGCAGAGGGGCAGCTTTGATTTAGAAAAAGTATTTGCATGAGTGTGCAATGGTTCATCACAAGGTTTGTGGGCAGAAAGACCTGAAATATGGAGGTTTCAGCAGAAAAAGGAAAAAAATGAAAATAGAAATTCCACACAAGCAGAAACAACAGACTATGGGACTAGATGTTAATATATGATGCAGTTGAATGTGAAGGCTATCATGTTAAATAAGTACTATTCAGGCAATTTATATCCTACAGTGGTGAAGAAGAGAGAAAATACTAGTCTAAGGTTAGTTTTTAACCAATATGGGCATCATTACAAAACACAGACTAAATAAAAATGTAGAAGTTAATCTATAGCGTAGATATTTTTTTATTTCTACAGTGGTTCTTGTGAATATTGTTTTGAAAATGTGTTCATTGGGGAAGATATAACAGTTCTCAAACTACAAGCTCCGTATAAACTAAAATAAAAAACTACATACATCCAAATTCTTTCTATAAACACCTAGCAATCAATAGGTCTGTACCTAAAAACATACCAATGACGTCACCTCCTCTCCTCTCCTGGTGCCCCTGCCCTCAGAGTGGAATATTCTGCTGTCTATTCCTAGCTCTGGTGACACGCATTTGGTAGGGTCAGTGGTACCTGATTAGGGGTAGACAATCGCTTTTCACGGGCTCGCCTGCGACCTTCAACACCAAGGTGGAAACTTTTTCTCCTGATACTCTCCTCTGATTCTGATTTGGACAATTTCTCATCGTCTCCCTTCTCTTCCCCACTGGAGAGCTTCTTTTGATTCTTTTTCTTTCTTCTGTTTCTCCTTTCTTTAGCACTTTTAGAACTCAGTTTGGATGTTTCCGAAGAACTCTCGGAGAGGCCCATAATCCGGCTTCTCCTGCTACTTGGATATTCGGCTGCTGCCATTGCTATTGCCTGTTGGATCCAGATGCCACACATATGGTGAGTCATTTCCGCAGTCTGGGAAATCTGACGACAGGGCACCTCTCTACCCTGAATTTAATTATATCGTGCATATAACATGGCCCTTGTATGGGAAGAAACGTCCTTTTCTTTACACTTTGACCAAATGGGTTACAAACTACTTTATTGCTTGGAATAAAGCTCCATTGTGCTTTGGAATGAAACTATTACATAGTATTACTATATTTATAGTAAAGAAATTTTAAGTAGTATATGTGAAAGTTTTACCAGGTAATTTTGAGACATAAAGCATAAACAATGTGATAAAATAATTAGCATATCTTGTCCAGGTGATTAACTTAATATCATCAAAATAATCAGAGCCTCTATAGTTTAGTAAAGAATAAGTTGTCTGAAAATTAAAATTAATTACTACAAAATAATATTTCCAAGCAATATAAGAGACTTTTAGGAGTTCCCTAGGAAATTACTGGGATAACTAATGCTGCCTATCTCTTTATTTTAAAAAATCCTGGTGAAAAATTAGAAAATCAAGATATTTTGAATAAAAAATAAAAATTATTAATAATCTTACATCTCCAAAATAATTGGTCTTACTATTTCTTCCAGTCTTTATATACATAGTTTTTAAATTGTTTCTATCTCATACTCAATTTTATATGCTACTACTTAACACATTGTTATTTCAACACTCTTTTCCTTTGGTAATATTCTTAATACACATAATTTTATTGTCCAAAAATACTCCAGGATACAAAAAGTATCACAATCCACTTAACCATCTGTTATTTTTGAAAATTTAAATACTTCTAGATGTTTAATATTATTAAAATACTGCAATGAACATCTTTCTGCATTAAAGTTTCTCTGCATTATAGATTGCCACTCTCTCTCTAATAGGTTAGATTCCTTGGAGAGATTTTACTCGGTCAAACCATCAAATGAGTTTTAAGACTCATGCAGAATATTTGGAATTTTGGTTCTTTTAGTATAAACCTTCTCAAACCTTTCCACTGAAGTACCCATTTAGAGAGAGAATTAAGGGGAAATCCTCAAAAATGTATGACAGACTAAAGTGGCTAAAACCAAAAGTATAATTTCTTAACATCTCACATTTTATTTTAAATAGTCCTACAACACTGACAAAAAAGTAATGCACATTTTGCTTTCTACCTCATAAAATATCTGTTAACTTTAACATTAAAACATTTTCCCCTAAACCTTTGTGTACAGTTGTTCTGGGGAAATCCATCATGTTTTAGGACTTTGCATAAAGCCACAGATACTGAGGAATCATAGGTAACGGGTTTAGGAGGAACAGCTTAGAACGTTCTCTGTGTCAGAGTGAGCTGAGTATGGAGAGAGTAGACTGGGTTGGATGTCACATCCAGAACTGGTTCCTTGGAACCACACCAGAATGAATATGTAGTTTATGCCAGGGAATCCATCAAGGACATTCATGCTGGGGAAGGCTGAGCATAGCCCACAGGCCTCCATTCTTCCCCTTTGCACTTGTATTTCTAGGAAGAATTTTAAGCCAAATAACAATACCTCAGCTTCTTCTTGTTCTTTTTTAAGTCGGTCTAACATCTGTTGAAATTCTAGCTCTTTCTGCTTAGCTTCTTCGATGTTTGCCTGGTTCTGTTCTTCATAGGCCATGGCCACCACAGCCAGGATCAAGTTTATTAGATAAAAGGAGCCCAGGAAAATCACCACAACAAAGAAGATCATGTAGGTTTTCCCAGCTGCACGCAGTGTCTAGGGGAAAATGGAAATTATTATTTTAATAACTGAAAGGTTTTATTGTAAATTATTTCAATTTGAATGGGGTAAATTGGGCAGTTCTGCATAATCTGATGATTTCAAAATATAAAGAGATAAAATCATGGCAAACAGTATTAAAATACATACTTTTCAGTATAAAGTATATAGCAATCCATTAAACTTGTACTAAAATTAGATATAATTCTTGATTATTATTAAGTAAAATAATCCCAAATTTTTCCCCAATCTAAAAATTATTCAAAAACTAGCTGCTTTGCTTATTTTCAAATTATGGAAACCAAATAATGTCTATAATCCTTTTTAGTGTTAAATTTCTACAGTATCTTTACCAAGAATTATTAGTGATGAACATATAGTGTGTGAACATAAAATTATGTTCACACAAGGTAGATAACCCTATCATATGAGCTTATTTATTTTAATCAATATATACGAAGAATTTAAAAATAACATAAATGGTAAAGATAATTAAAGTGGTACAGATATTAAATAAAAAATAAGTCTCTTCTATCTCTGATACCTAGTTACTCAAATTCTTGTTCTGTCAGTTACTGTTGTTAGTGACGTCTTGTCTTGGATAGATTCTTAGTTTATAGTGTAATTGTTAGCTCACCAGGCATAGTCATTTTAATTTCCATAGAAATTTCCATGTTACCCTCTCTGTTGTTTCCTAGGAATGTGTGAGAATGTCTTCCTCTACATATCTCAGACAGACAGTATTTCTCTTTGGATCTATTCTTTCTCTTTGTCATCCTGACAGGTAAAAAAAACTGTATGTCTCTGTCATTTTAATTTGCCGAAAAAGTGAGTGTCTTTTTACATACTTAAAAAGTCATGTGTATTTCTTCTTTTCTGTATATTTATATCATTTTCATATTTATCTATAATATTTTCAGAAATTAAATAAACAAAAAACAGGCAAAAAGAAGAATCTATGGTAAGTTGAGAAAAATGATTTGTTATACTTATAATACTGAATAATCATTTTTGATCTCCTTGATTTGGGGGAAAAGATAGAGCCCCCAGATCCAAGAGGATCACATCACAGTGGAAGGAGATGCCCGTGTGGATCATCAGTTATGGTCTAAGAGACGGATGCTATAAACTGAAGAATATTCAAAAAGCATGAAAGTCTCAAACAAGAAGCAATTGAATTGGAAGAGGAGAATTTGGAGAAGTGAACTGAGTCCTTAATTCTTGCATTCATTTACTAAGGTTGCCATAACAGAAAGCTGCAGACTGAGTGGCTTAAATAACAGAAATGTCTTTCTCGCGGTCTGAAGGCTGGCAGTTCAACACTGAAGTGTTGGCATGGATGGTTTCTCCTGAGGTCTCGCTTTGACTTGCAGATGGCCACCTTCTTGCTGAGCCCTCATGTGGCATTTTCTCTGTGTGTGTCTCTCTGCTGTCTCTCATGCTCTTGGCTTAATCTCCTTTTCTCATAAGAACATTAGTCACACTGAATTAGGATCCACCCTAACAGACTAATTTTAACTCAGTTACCTCTTTAAAGGCTCTAACTCCAAATACCATCACTCTAAGGTAATAGAATTTAGGAATTCAACATATAAATTTGGGGACATACAATGCAGCTTATAACAATTGTACATGGGAGTTAAAAAAATGAAGTGTGATGAGCATCGGACAGCCCAATTTTCAGGGCACTCCGAGCAGAAAGGTGTGTGCAAAGCAGAGTTTTTTTAAAAGAGGTGTGAGAGAACATTGCTGCATATTCCTTGCTATTTACTTAGGATACTATGAGATGCTACATTTACAAAGGGGAGAAGAGATTTAGAGATCAAATAAGTCCAGGAAAGATAAAAGAATAATTTATGACTCAAGAACTAACCATTCTAATAGTGCTGGAGGTTAAAAAAAATGTCTAACTTTAGTAATAAGACAATAGAGTTTTCTACATTCTAAATTGAATAAAGTATTCAATGTTAGGGAAGAAACATACTTCAGATTATTCAATGAATGCAACAAATAAAAACATTCATTTTTCTTGGCACTCACCTGTTGATAAAGGTTTTCCCAGTAATCCTGGGTCATTAGTCTAAACAAGGCTAAGAAGGCCCAGCCAAAATTGTCAAAGCTGGTGTAGCCATAGTCTGGGTTTCTGCCTCCTTTCTGGCATGTGTACCCTTCTGGACACTGACTACATAAGAAAAAGAACAACACAAGTCAGAGTGTCTCAGGATGCAAGTTGAATAGTTCTACAGAAAAGTGAGAAACTCAAGGTTCCTTTTCTAGGGGGACAATATTGAATACTGATGAAGACCACATTATTTGGAGTTAGAAAGAACTGGGTTTGAATCTCACCCCAATTATTTACTAGTTGGTAACTTTGTCAAATTAAATTTTTCCAAGGCCCAGTGTCCTCTGTCTGTAAAAACAAGATAGTAACACTTATCTCAAAAAGTTGAGATTATGTTTAAAGAAGATAATATATGCAAATTACCTAGCCTAGGTCCTGCCCATAGAAAGTATTTAATAAACAGTAGTTGCTATTAGTATCGTCATCACCATCAAAACTTAAAAACATGTACCAGATTTGGTCCATAAAGATTGATACAGACCTCTAAAAAACTGTGTCCTCCCCTCTCAAAATTATTCTTTTTTTTAAATTTAATTATTGTTCAGGTTCAAAACTATTCTTGATGTGAATTAGAATCAAGAATGATCAAAGCATAGTAATTGTGTAAGGTCTGTAGCCTTAAGAATTTTTCTTCCTAAAATTGGTGGATTGGTATCTATGATGCCATATAAACAGTGTCCAGAGATGTCTTAGGGAGCAGCAGCCTTATCTGTACTTTTATCTTCCCAGTGCACACACAGCCTGGTGAAAAAGCTGTCAGGCAAGAGGGGAGAAGGACAAAACTCGACAGCAGAAATGAAGTTGGTGTGTAGGAGAAACAGCAAGATGGATATCCGCATTAATAGGAAATTCTTAAAATATCTTTAACCAACCCCATGGGATCCTCATTTATTTTTATTTTTATTTTTTTAGAGTGGTGAAAATGTCATTGCATTGAGTCACCTGAGTCATACTTGATTTAAAAAATGAGTAGGATTTGAGGATGGAAAGAAAATTTGATTTTGTCACCCTTCTTTCCAGAAAGGAGAAAGGCTAGAAACTAAGCAATCGAACTTTGGTGGGGATTTCTGGAAGTAATTTTTTTTCTACTGTCTTTAGAGTTATATAACATGTACCTTGTTTTTATTTAAGCACTACCTCCAATTCTTACTTTTAATGGTGTATAGTAACTCTGAACATTATAAAGTCTGAACTCACTGTGGGACAGAAGAGGTCAAATAATGCCATATATATATATTACAGAATCAAAGGTTCTTACCAGCAAACTAATTGACTATGTTTCCCCCTTTTTTCAGTCTTTACACTAAAAACAAATACTACGTACCCTGCATCTGAGCTGGTACCACACAAGAGAGCATCTTTTGAATCCTCCAAGTAGTAAAAATACTCTGCATAGGAAGAAATTGAAAAATATAAGGTTATGTATGGAGTGTTAGCTTTAAGAGTGATACAGCAGGCAAATTAATTAATATAGACATTTACACACATTTAGGCAATACTACTTATTTATTGATTATATTCCCATACATTCTCCCTCAAATATTTATTGATATTCTCTATGGGCCAGGCAGTAAATATATTAATAAACATGATAACGAGATCCTTAGTTTTACAAAGCTTTCTTTATTCTAAGAGTAGAGTTTAGATAGAGAAAGATACAAGTATACAGCTGAACATACAAGTTATTTTAAGATGGTAATCAATGTCCTAAAAAAGTAAATGTCCTAAAACAATGAGATGAAATGTGGTCAGGGAAGGCCTTTCTAGAGAAATGACATTTGAACAGGGGCCTAAATGCTGCAAAGATGCCAGCCATTCAAAGGGCCCGGGGAAGAGAAAGTTTTGGCAAGATAAACACTGAGGGTAAAGGCCATGAGGCCAAAATGCTGTTGTTCTATGAGAGCAGATGACAGGCGAGGCTGGCTGCAGTGCAGTGGGTGGGGAGAACCCTGGTAGCAGAGGTAGGCAGCGGCCAGATTGTGTAAAGCTTTGCATGACATGGAAAGAAGATTGGATTTTAAATACGATTAGAAATAATAGAAGTGAAAAGTAGAGATACAAGATAATATTTAGCTTGTTTATTGACTTGAGGGAGAGGAAGAGAAAGAGAAATATCTGTTTGTTGTTCTACATATTTATGCATTCATTGGTTGGTTCTGATATGTGCCCTGACCAGGGATCAAACCTGCAACCTTGGTGTATCAGGATGACACTCTAACCAAATGAGCTACCTAGCCAGGGACAATATTTAGCATTTTAAACCTTCACTGTGGTTGCTTTGTACACCACGGACTACAGGAGAGCAAGTGTGGAGCAGGAATACCAGTTACGTAAATGACTGCAGTGAGAGGTCTCTTGGCCACAACTCAGAGAGTAACTGTGGAGACAAAGAGAAGGGGATGGAAATGGAGTGGACGGGGTTTGCTGATAGAGTGTGTTCAGGGCATGCAGAAGAGGATGTACCTGCTTAAACTGCCAGTTACTGAAATGAGGAAGCCTGAGATAAGAAATGGCCTAAAGAAAAGCCAGGAGCGCTGTTTTAGCTGTTCTTAGTCTCAGATGATTATTAGGTACTAAAATACATTTGTTAAGTAGGCAATTGGATCGATATGAAAGCCCTGAGGTCAGTAGATCAAGTATGAAGATATAACCATGAGAGTCATCATCAGGTATGTAGACTTGATGGAACCTGATGAATCATCCCAGAGAGGAAGTGTAGCTACGGAAGGCAGGGGTAAGGAAAGGAGGAGGGAAGGGAAGAGCCCCCTACTGACCCCTGACCACTCCAGGAGTGGTCGACTCAGCAAGGCAACAGTGTACATGAGCAACATGTTTTCTGAATTCTCCCATGGGGGACTATCCAACTCTTAGTAGTAAAAATAAAAAGGACTCAAAAATCCATTAAAAAAATAAGGGTCCAACTTCCTATTTGGCTCAAGTCAAAGGAATAAAGATATACTTATTAGGAGGCTTTTGGAGGAAAAGTGGAAAAAAGGTTTTGAAGTCAGATACACTTGGATTTGAATGTTGTTTCTACCCCTTCCTCTGTAAGTTAATTATCTTACCACTTGAAGATTTAGTTACTCTTGTCTGTAGAGCATGGATAGGAATACCTCCTTCGTGGAGCTGTGGTATGGTATACATAAGATATTGCAGGTAAAGCACTTTACACAGTGACCCACACATCCTATATAGCTGCCCAAAGAGCAGTAGCTGTTTTATTAATTTATTAAACAGTTTCAGATTAAGACTGGCTGACTTTCACATCATCACTTTGTTTTACACAGAATATACAAGTCTTAGAAGACACAGCTAAAACAATAAAGCCTCTTACTTTGAGGTAAAAATTTAGCTGAGAATGTCCATGAACAACTTTAAACAAACAAATCATGTGCCTTGGGGAGGGTGGGCATGGCAGAATAAGTAAGAATAGAGGAGGTTAAGATGCCCTGTTTAATACATAAACCTCCATATTGTTATTACAAAAGGATTACTTTAGAACGATCCATGAAAGTAACACTGGTTCATATTCACCAATCATGGATGGGCTGCTTTATAAGAATGGGCTGAGAGCTGCTAGTATTAACATGTACAGGGCTAATATACTCGATTTAGTACAAGAGTGATGGCAGGTAAAGCAATGAGGATAGCTCACTCTGGGCTTGCAGAACACTTGAAATAATTCCTAAATGGCTACACTTAAATGATGGGGCTAGAGAGCCTCAAGAGAATTCAGGTTAACATGCAAATGGAAAATGTAATGCAAAGAGAAAAGAAAACTTATATTCACAGTAAAACTACTGCAATAAGAAAATGAATTATTGTTACATGCTACATGCATGAAACTTGAAAACATGCTAAGTGAAAGAAGCCTGGCACAAAAGGCCACATACCATATGATTTCATTTATACAAAATATTCAAAATAGGTAAATCCAAAGAGACAGAAAATAGATTAATGTTAAAGGGTGGGGAGGAGGGAATAGGGAGTGATTTGTCAATATCTTTCGAGGAAGATAAAAAATACTCTAAAATTAGATAGTGATGGTAGTTGTGCAACTTTGTGAATACACTAAAGAATACTGAATAGTACACCTTAAAAGAGGGGATTTTATGGTATGGGAATTATTTGCTTATAAATCTATTAAATAAATGTAATGTAGCATAATAGTACACTATTTTATGCTTCTTATTAAGCCTAAAATTTCCTTCTAAACACCACCTCCTTGGAGAAGTTTTGCCATTTCACTGGTATCTCAGCCTCTGAGATTTATTTTCTTTGCATAGAATTTATTAAAATTTGCAATAATTTTTGTCTGTGTGTTCCCCTTTTTAAAAATAAAAAGAAAGCAAAATATGCTAAATCCCTCATCAAAAGCTGGTAATAAAATATTTACAGTACATGTTTACCTTGAAAACCTTCAGTTTTGTTGTTTTAGCTTTTTTCTTTATTTTCAGTGGGAATCTGCCATTCCCACTCGAATATAAGCTCTGTGAAAAGAGGCTGAGGCTATCATTTCTATCACCACAGTTCGAAGGGAACACTTCATATGTCCATGCCAACAGATGAAACTCTGAACAAATCTAACACTAAGACCAAGTTGCTATAGCACAAAAGCCAGACAGGAAACAAAGTCAAACTTGACACGGTCATCTCCTCTTTCAAGCTATATTTCAGAAAAAAATCAAGAATAATGTATGGGATTGAGGGAAAGGAATATGGAATAAAATTTCACTGTTAGGTAAGCTGTCACTCACTTATGTATAAAGGCAATGTGAAGATATATTTGCAAAATTCAAGGACTCTTTCTATTTTTTTTTGAACAAAAAATTGCTAAGACCATTCCAGAAGCTTAAAAAAATCATTCAAATTTCAAACTCAGTAACAGAACCAAGAATCAGAATAAAAGGACTGGTAGTGATCCTAGTAAAAAAAAAGTTAAGTTTAAGTAAAAGCTATAAATTGATTCACAAAAGAGAATGGAAATGTCAATAACTACCCATTAAATATATTATTTTTATGGCATATAAATTGAGGAATAAAATTCTTTGGAAATTGGAAATAAAATTTAAAATCATATTAAAAAAATCAGAAACTGAAAAGAGATAAAAAGAAAGCAAAATATGCTAAATTCCTCATCAAAAGCTGGTAGTAAAATATTTACATTACATGTTTTACTTGAAAACCTTCAGTTTTGTTGTTACAGCTTTTTTTCTTTATTTACAGTGTTTACGTGTATCAGCTAGTTTTATTTGCTTTTATCTTCCCCAGTGAGTGGATCTCCCTCTGTCGCAGGCACATACATTTGAAAAGTTCCTTGATTTACACCTCGACGCTGGATCTAATTATCTCTTAAGGTTTGTGGGTTCACGTAGGCAACGTCATACGGACACACTGCAGGTGTTAGACAGAAAGCACAATCTCGCTTGATCTCATTCTCACTCAGACTTATCAACGGCTTCGGTGAGAGAAACCATTAGGGGGTAATCGTCTAGAAAACACGCAGTTCAGGCTTTCCATTTCATGCTCTAAAACACTTGCAAATTAAGCAGACTTCTGAGACCATGTGTACAGTCATCTCACATGGTACCTACAGCATTAATTCTGATAAATTAAGCTTTGAAGTGATGCACTGGCTAAATTGAGGGAGCAGTGAGAAAGAACTGCACAACTTGTCATTGCTTATAATACAACGATAGTGCTAATAACCCTGAGTAAACTGTTCTGCTGTATACAACTCTTTAGAAATACTACCAAGACAGACATTTTAACATGTGATAAAAATTAATATTGCCATTATATTATGATTAATATAAGTGTATCCTGTTATATCATAGTTAAGTATGATATACATGTAAAAATATAATTATACTGTTGTATAATAAATTATACTATAAAATAAACATAAGTATGAGTTATACAATAAAACTATGATACATAAGATATATGATACATCTTATGATGGAATGTGATCATTAATATTATTAATTCACAGTTAAATTAATTTTTCTGGAACAAAATTTATTCTTTTTTTTCTTACAGAAATTGAGGATTACAAAAGTATCTTATATTTCTAATACCAGGACTGCTAGAAAGCTTTGAACCAGGGAGATTTATAAAAAATATAATATGATCAAAATTGACACTCTAGCACTTTCTACATATTTAAATAATTTTGAAATAATTTAAATGAAAGCAACATTTTATTGCTAAAGGAGACCAGTGCTTTTAGCCTTCTTTCAACCTATTAACTGTAGGACTAGTCGTACCTGTATAGTTGTCTTTGTCAAGGGTATCCAACATGTTCAATGTTTCATTACTTAAAAGTGAAGTCCGCAGACATTTGTGTTTCAGGTTGCCCATGAACAGCTGCAGCCCAATCAGCGCGAACACACTCAGACAGAACACAGTCAGAATCATGACGTCGGAGAGCTTCTTCACCGACTGGATCAGGGCCCCCACGATGGTCTTTAGGCCTGGATGCAGGGGATTAAAAAAATATTAATAAAGAAATAAAGTCTCTGAACGCCTGAATGTAAAACAAACACAAACACAAGCTTTCCTAGAAATGCATGCATTATGTCAAATCTATGACCTTAAACAACCTAATTAAAAAAAGCCCACTAGGTCAAAAGGGTGGATTTGTTGTTTTACATATATTTTGTTTCTATATAGTATTGCAAATGATTCAAAAATTGTAAAATATTTCCAAGGAATAACCAAATTGTCAAAGTGAATAATTTAGTTGCCCAAATCATATCCACACTCACTTGTAAAAAGTGATTTGTAAAAGTGCCAATTCAGCAAATCCTTGCCAAACAAACCATTTCTCTCTACACTAACACAGAGAAGAGGATGAATTGCAACACAGAGTGACAACTGACAAATTTGCAGTCAAGAAATGGTTTGTTGAAAAAAGATAAGAAAATGTGTCATGCAATACCTTCATGCTGATTTTTGTCTCTTTTTTCTTAACTCTATGAAAATGATGAAAACAAATTGAAATTTTCATTCCTGAATAGGTCAAATGGAAAATGAACTATTAGACAGGAGGGAAAATTTCAAGTTGAGATGTGAGCCAGAAGGCCATCTTTATTCTCTAAGGCCCATGCAACTGATTAAACTCAAAGGCTGACTTTTAATAAGGAGTCTGAAAAACACAAGAAATTGGATTTCATTGAATTTGCACAAGAGAAAGTTTTTACTGTCTTTCCTCCATGTGATCAAAGTCAGCCCCGGTGTTTAATCCCACTCTCACCTGGAATGACTGAAATTGTTTTCAGGGCTCGGAGAACTCTGAATGTTCTCAACGCTGAGACATTGCCCAGGTCCACAAACTCTGTCACATATCTGCAATGGGGAGTTCACACACAAACACAATGACAACACACACACAAACAAACAAAGAACAACTCCCAAGTAGTTGGAGTTATGAGTGGCCTAATGCTTCACACCAATCACTTCTTACCTGGAATTACAGAAATAGTTTTCAAAGCTCTCAAGACTCTGAAAGTTCGAAGAGCTGAAACATTGCCTAGGTTTACAAATTCTGTTAAATACCTGTAGAATTAAATCAGAGTTATTCAGAATTTAGGTAGAGTCTATGATACTTACCTGTGCCTTTACTCAAGGTTATTTCCTATGTTTGGAATGTCTTATTTAAAGGTACAGTTCTGCAAACCTTTTCTTTTCCTGTCATAACTGATTTAACTTAATTAGATTTTATTTGATTCATTTGATGTGAGCAAAATACAATATATTATTAAAATAATTACATACACTTAAGTGCCTAAATAAACAATTAAATGCTCCATTTATTAGATGTCAACATTATGGTACTATGGATACTTAATAGTCTTATACAACATCAGAGGCAAGCCTTGAAAACTGTATGCTAATTGAACGATGCCAGACATAAAATGCCACATGACTATGATTCCATTCATGTGAAAGCTTAGAGTAGACAAATCCATAGAGATCAAACCTAGGTGAGTGGTTTACGGAAGACGGGGGGAGGAGAGAATGGAAGAGACCACTTTGTTGGGGAGATGGAATGTTCTAGAGTTAGGGAGTGATGATGGTTCTACAACTTTGTGAACATACTAAAAAAACACTGAATTTTATACTTTTAAAGAGTAAATTTTATGGTCTGTATACTTTATTTCAATAAAAAAGCGGCTCCCTTGAGAAGAGGCAGCCCTGTTTGACGCAATGTTGTCTCATCAGTGGTGGCAGGAACAACTGCAGACCTATGTGACAGTGGAAGGAGGGCGCCTGATGGACAGGGAGGTGGGACAGGGGTGAGGGGATGGGAGACTGGGAATCTAGAGACCCTTCAGGACTGCCTAAGTCCCTCCAATGAACCTGAACTCATTTTACAATTCCAAATGAGGGAGCAAAAAATACTGTAGTAGGTTTGAAATTTCAAAAAATAAAACAAATATTTCTGACAAATTTTGGAAGAGAGTAGCAATGAGTAAATTAAAATTGTATGTTAATGTAATATTTTTCCTTTGAAAATAAACTGTGGGCTTCATGCGAAACACATATACAATGCATTAATGTTGGGTTTAGTGTAGTGAGAGCCCTTTGACTCCTCTACTTTAATATACTAATTATTAGCACTTGAATAGCACCGATTAATAAAAAGAGTACCATAGTTACAACTAAGGACTTGATTTCTTCCTGTGATTCCTATAGGTTTTGTTAGTTTTTAAATAATAACTGGAAAAAAAGAACTAATTAGCATCACACAGACTGCCCAGCCAGGTGCTGGGTATGGAGGGAGAGGGTCAATTTTAATGATGTCAATATACTTTTGAGTGAAAAAAATGAACTTTCTGAAAAATTTAGTATTTGCCAACAAACAATTAGCTTTAAACATAACCATTATACATGCAAAAAATGAGACCCCAAACCTTTGTTCTTACTGAATTGTCTGTGATTTTCATGAGTTTGCCATTGAAAAAAATGAATGTGGTACTTACGCAAAAACAATGACAATAAAGTCCAGCCAGTTCCATGGGTCACGAAGGAAAGTGAATTGTCCTACACAGAAGCCTCTTGCAAGTATTTTTATAAGTGATTCAAAAGTGTATATTCCAGTAAAAGTGTACCTAGACAGAAGAGTCCATTGGGGTGTTAGATATGAAAACACTATCATAATCTTTATATTTTAATTTCTTTCTGATCAAACAAAGAAAGTCATCTCCTGCAGTATAGCTATTGGTTTGTGTACCTACTCTTAACTGTTAGAAAAAAACAGTCAAGGTCTTTCCAGGAAACCTTCAAATGCCCATATCAGAACTCTTTTAGAAAGTAGAGGTATGGAAAATTACTAAGAATATAGGTTTAGACCTGCCTAGAAAATTCCTGTGTTGCTCCTATGAGAAGTACACCCAAGGATAAAAATGTGTGACATGTCTAATAATAGGCAGGGTGTCTCATAAGTTCATTCCTCTAGAAAATGCTATATTATCTAATCACCCTATCTAATTATTCTGTTATATGGCTCACAGACTAATACTGTAGAGGGAAAAATAATTGAAAGAAAAGCAACTATATCACACATGAAGATAAATACCACAATTTTTATAGATGGAATAACTTTCTGGTAGGAAAAGGAAAGGATAAGAGTGATAATACTAAGACCGTATTGAAATGTACTTAGGCCCACTTACTCTACATTCTTGGTCCATTCTGGAGGGTTACTCAAGGTCATAAAAATGCAGTTCGTCAGAATAGTGCACATAATAAGCATGCCAAATAAAGTAGCCTAGAATCAAGGAATATGATGAAAGACCATGGTGGGAACCTTGAATATTGAATAACGACACTTGTCGAAATCTTTTTCTTAGAGAATAAATAATTGTAAATAAGTTTATACACTTTAATGTTAATCTTTTGGAACATGGGAGTAATAGGTAAAAGTAATTTATCCTAGAACGTTAAAACTGCCATTCTCCCAATCTACTCAGAGATTTACACCAAGTTCCACTGACATGAAACTCTAACACCAGTCTTTCCAGGTGCGAAATGACGAAGAATCTATTTTTAAATAAAACAGCAAAAACTCCACTCTAAAGGACCGACGCAACTAAGCATTTCTGAAAGGATATGAATGCACTAAAATCTTAATAGATATTCTTCTCAGAGGACTAAAAGGAGAGAGCAGGTACAAAGCTGGCGTGGCATTGAAGCGGAAGATCGCTTTCCCTCTGTTCAGTACTATGAACGTCTGCAGGATCAAAGAGAAAACAGGAAGAAATTGAGAATCCAAACGTTCAGTCTAGCACATTAATCTCGGCAGTTGACCTCTCCTTGTGGTAGTGTCCTATTAATGAAACACTGCCATTGGACTCAAGCAATATGGTCCCAACACCACTGATGCAGCTATAGATATCAGGCTGGCCTATGAACTCCGAGTCTATTACTTCTCAGCAAATTAAGAAGTGAACTATTTATGAGCATGTGTTGCTTAGTGCTCCCAAATAGAGTGTCTTCTTTTTTTTACATCCCTTCAACACCCACATTGGTGACAATAACTTGTGGCCATGGAATTAGTTTAAAAAATAATTTCCTTCTTTTATTACACTGCATTGCAAGCAAACCAAATAGAAACTATGTACCCCTGACTTTTTACCATAATGCCTTAAGACTTTTTTTTTCTTTGACACCTTAAGACTTTTAATACTTGTTGGCTATTGTCATGGTTAGTAGCAAGTGCTCCAAAATACAAATTCCTTCAAGAAATTTTTTAACACATTTAAGAAATATTAGAGTTGGAAGAATCTTAGTATCCAGATCAATTTTCCTATTTTAGATGTAATACTAATAAAAGCTAAAATAAAAGGACATATATTAAAGGACTTGCTTGCTGCTATCCATGGTAATTTTTAAAAATGATACAAATTGTACCAAATAGTCTTAATATATATAACCATGACACAATGAGCGCCATCCTCCCTGGATTTGGTGTTTAGTTAAAACATTTAAAACCCAAACAAGTAAACAGCAACAATAGCAAACCATTAACACAATCTAATGCTTGTACATTGAAAAATCACAAAGATCACTTTCCTGCACAGGCAGGCAATTTACTTGTGTTAACTAGAACACACTAATTTTGATTTGTTGTTGTTGTTTAATCTGAATTTTATGTAAGTTTATGAGTGATCATCATTTTTCCAAATTAGGGGTATAAGTTTGAATCTCTTGCTCTTTAATCATATGTGGCACTCTTCTCAAGAAAATGAATCTGTTCAAAAGAACAGATTTCCTGTTCAGATGCCCTTTGATAGTCCTGGTCCCTTTCACTATATTACCTATGTCTAAACATAACAACATAAAGTTCACTTTTACATCAAAAAATTAGTTTTAAAATTAATACCTAGTATTGAGTAAAACTATTGTTTTCTCAAATCTCCATATACTGTGCTTGTTAAAATTTACTCACAATTGAATTCTCTACAATTTTCTACAGTAGTGAGGTTAGCAACAATGACATAAGAGGTGATGACAAGAGTTTAAACATAAATGAGGCAGGAGCTGTGCAGTCACGGGACTTCCTAGGACACAGTAATTCTAATAGAAGACAAGCCGTGACAGGAATCAGACAGAGGAATAAAAGTGGAGGAGTGTGAGAGTGAAGCAGGAACAGGGTCACATGTCTGTCAGAATCGTCAGGGAGACATCAGCAACAACCGGCTACCTGAGCTCAGGTGAAAATCACAACATTACTACCTAGCCTTGGCAAGAGAAAGTCACCTTGTACTTGAAATTTAAAACAAACGTTTGTCAATCTTTAGACTTTTAATATCCAATTTTTGTTTACATTAAAAACTTCTTTAGGAATGTCTGGGTTTATACACACCCAGGAGTTAACTATAGGTAGGCAAAGGAGGTATGCCTATGAAATTTTAGAGATCATTTTGAGTTATTTTAGAAAATTGTAAAATTTTATTAGCAGACGAGGAGATGTCAAAGTCTGAATAAGTTCTTTAAACTTTGCTTGTTTACTGAAGAATTTATTGAACATAAAGTTGGAGTGCTTAAGGAGTGATGGCTTTAGAGTTGGACAGATACGATTCTTACCATCATAGCTGCCCTTCAGCAGAGTGTGGGCTAGCAATTAGTGTTTGTGACGTGTTTAGGTTTCTGGTACATTTAAACTCTCAGTGACTGGTGGGAGCAGATGCTGCTATGATAGGCAACATAAAAGGCACCAAGGATATGAAGATAATAAGACAATGTACCTGTCTTCTTAATTCCCACAGTAGAGGCTGATTGGTAATTTATTCTTTCTTAAAGACACAAACTTTCACATATCATAAAGGTACTACATAACACTATTAAAAAGCACTTATATATGATCACATAAAAATGAAGCCCTAACTTCTATTATTAAAGTGTTCTTTCTTTGAACAAATCATTAATAATTATACTCAAATATAAATTAAAATCTGAACCCAGAAAAAAATAGGGATCATTAAGATTTTTAATCCAAACAATGGTTATAATGTAGCAGAAATAAAGTTTTGCCAATTAGTGTGAATAATGAAAAATACTGAGAAAGCAATACGTCAAGGTAAAGAATTCAACCCTAAAGCTGTAAGCAGAACTCAAATTACTTATATCAAGAATGTTTGAGGAGCTAGGACAAGGTACAAAATATTGATAATTTAAAGCTGCAAACGGAGCACTGGCTGGTGTGGCTCAGTGGATTGAGTGCCCGCCTGTGAACCAAAGCATTGCCAGTTCAATTCCCAGTCAAGGCATATGCCTGGGTTGCAGGCCGGGTGCCCAGTTGGGGCACTTGAGAGCCAACATGTGGTTCCACACGTTGTGCGTGATTGATGTTTCTCTCCCTCTCTTTCTCTTTCCCTTCCCCTCTCTAAAAACAAATAAATGTAATCTTTTTTATAAAATCTTCCAACTAAAAGAAAAGGACTCAATTATTCCTTTGCATATTTTTTCAGATATTAACAATAGTGGACCACAAAAACAGATGATTTTGTTTGACCTGATTCTACCCAAAGTATTAAGAATTGAGTTAGGCTTTTGATGTGGTTGGTGTAGTATATTTTGAAAGGAGCTGGGGCCAAGGTGAGGGGTTGGAGTCTCATACCAAAGTCTCATTATCAAATTGGCTTATCACAATAGCTAAAATTACTCTTAGTTAATAAGTCTATTATCCTCCATTCAAATGAAATCATTTTCTCTTTACCTCTCAAGTCACTTTAAGCTAATATTAGTGATAGTTTATATGCCAGAAAGATTTCTTTCCTCCTTAAAAGGTAGCTGGTTAAGCAATATCCAGGCCTACTTTGGTAATGGGAAAATGCTATAATATCCATGGGAAGCCAGGAATTTTTTCAGAATGAAGTAATAAGTCAAATTAATACTTTTATTTTGACTGCTACATGATTTACTCATTAATTATTTCATTCATTTTTTTAAAGTTGCTAGCATTGTGGTTGCTATACAGCTGAAACTGAACTAAGAAGTGTTGCACAATAAATAGAACTTCCCAGGAGAGAGTAAAACCAACTTGAATTAGAAAAATTGGGAGGTGGGTAAATGCAGACAACTGTAATTGACCAACAATAAAACAATTTTAAAAATTGAATGCAAAATTTACTAGTGCATAATATTTTACAAGCTACTTAATTCCCCCAAGTTTTTTACCTCATATAAAAGTTGGGTATTGATTCCTACCTACCCCAGGTTGTAATGAATACATATGCTAATTTGTCTAAAATGTCTAGTACACACAGAGACCCTCAGTATATATTAGCATTCTTACTTTCCATGTCAGAATACTGGCTGGGTAATTAGAACGCTGTGCAATATATCAAGGGCTTCGAGGGTGTTCTGCCTTCTACTACTGTGCCGCCAGCTTGTTTAGATGCTGGTTTTGATGTGAAGTAAAATTCACACTAGGTATTGTGTCATAGCAACTACCACTGAGACGGATGTGTTTGCACCCTCAAAGTGAAAGTAATCACATTTTATATTTCTCAAGACATTTCAAATGCTATTTTATTTGCTAGATGCCATATTAAGGAATATCCCTTTTTATTTGTTTATTTTAAAAATCTCAATGGTTTTTATTTTTTTAAGCTAAATATATATTTTTAAATTTTATTTAGTTACTTTTCAAGTACAGTTTTTTTGTCTATTTCTCCCATCCCAGCCTCCCCCGCCCTGTGCTCCCCACCTCCCTCCCATTTCCACCCCCTTAGTTCTCATCCCTGTGTCCTTCCTATTTGTTCTCCAAATCCCTCCCCCTTTTTCCTTTTAACTTCCCTTCCCTCTCCCCTCTGGTCACTGTCCCCTTGTTCTCTATTTCAGTGTCTTTGTTTGTTTTTTTTTTGCTTTCTTGTTTGTTTTATTGTTTAGCTTCCTGTTAAAGGTGAGATCATATGGTATTTGTCTTTCAACACCTGGTTTTTAAATGGACTTCACCCTGCCTTTCTGGACCTCTCGGAGACCCGTCTGCAGGCACGGCGCTGCCTGGAGAGCAGCGCTGGCTCCTCTTTGCCATCTTCAACCTGGCTGTGTCTGCTCCTGTTGTCACAAATTATTGTAATCCCCTTCTCATTTTCTCAAAATAATAAGCTCTTAGCATTTGCTCAAAACTTTTTCCCATTTCCTTAGTGCAATCAAAACCTTCACTCTGCTACTCTCAACACGGACTCTCAAAGGGCAATTTCCACTCCTGTCGTAGGAAAAATATCGACAGCATTTAGCATGCATTTCCTCTGACGTGCCTGCATTTACTTTAACATATCAGACTCTTAGATCCATCCTCCTTTCACTACTCAGGTCTCACTCAGACAATAAGGCTTCTCTCCACTATTCTGATGCAACTACAATCTGACCTGTAGCTTGTACCTTGTCTGGTAACATCAACAACTAGGTACCTTATTCCAAACCACTGTATTTTTCTCCCTGACTGAGAAACATTTTTCTTTATTTTCAAACATATTTTATACTCTGAGTAAAAGGTTTTCAACTGATTTGGTACGTCACATGAATTTTTCTTGAAGAATGAAAATTTCTCAACATCCTATACTGCCAGCTAATTCCTCTTCTTATTTGCTATCCGCCACTGTCTGGCTTTGATTTCCATCACCTAACACAAACTGCTTACAAAATGTTACCAACTCATCCTCCTTGTTCATTCCAATAGCCTTTCTCTGTCTCAATTTCCTGGGTAATTTTATGAGATACCCTTTTTCCTTCTTCTTTAAATAATGGAAATTTTCTGATTTATGCCCTACCTCTCTGACCAGCTCAGACTCCCCTCTCTCCGACATCATAAATGAAGCAGCTGTCCAAACTTCATCATTAGTTGAGCAATATTATATATTCTCATAGAGTCAGCTGTCACCTCCATAGAAGTGCACTATGGAAAAGTCCTGACAATTATTTTGTTCCTACCGGTGGGCATTATAGCATATCCAAAAACACAGGACATTATACTAAACACTTTTAAAAGATTAAGGAAGTCAAATGGTAAGATAGAACCAGTTTTGATGAAAAATGAGAAAAAGTATATATTCTGAATATCCTACATATGTTTACATGAGTATTTTTGTCCTGCTGTAGTTTTTCCCTAAATTCCACTTCAGTTTACAATGACCTTCTATACAGAAAGAAGCAGAAACCGCAGCTCTGCGGCTGCAGAGAACTCACTTTTTTGTCTGCGTAGTAGGGGTCCAGGTCCTCCAGGGGCTCCGACACCATCCCTGGGGGGATGTCCCCATAGATGAAGGGCAGCTGTTTGCCAGCTTCCAAGTCACTGCTTGGCTTTGGGCCATTTTCATCATCATCTTTCTTTTCTTCTTTGGGCTCCTTTGTTTTTCCTTCCTCAATACGTTGTTCAATGAGGGCAAGAGACTGTTTTGTGAAGTAGACAAAGCTCTGAGGTCCTGGAGGAGGCAACATTGCCATGTTTTCATCCTGTATATTTTATTGCTCCTTCAGCTCCTTCATAAGAGGCCTACATGGAAATGAAGAAATGAAGCCTAAGTGTCTGCCAATCAAGGATGGTGCATTAAAATAATAATAATTATCATTATTAATAATAAACAGCATTTTGGTTTTAACTGCAAAAAGTAATGTTCACAGAATTGCTAGCATTTAAGTGATGACTCTGTGCAATGTTTATTTTCCATGCCTTCTAACCATCTTTATTTTAAAATTTGAACTTAGCACTTCATTGCTTTTAAGGTAAAACAAATACATCTTTAAAATTTTTAATTTCCTTTCCTTTTCACCTGTATTCACTTTTAGTGTAATTCAACTCAACTCTCCTCATTGAAAAGACTTTATGCCAAAACTCTGGACACCACCATTCTCCAGGCTCTCCTCTCGCCTCTCTGACCAGCTGATCCTCTCTGTCTCACAGCTGGGACATGCTCTCACCCTCCAAGTTTCTCGCGGGGAAACTCACTTCTGTGAAATGGGGTCATGGAAGATTATTTTACTCTATTTACACGTTTATCTTTTATAACAGATACGTTTTCCTTCACAAATCAAAAAATATATTTGCTTTGAATTAAAACTAATTTGGGAAAATGTTTTGAAAAGCACAAAGAAGATAAATTTGGGAAATGTTTGTGACTTGATTTAAAAAGTAAACACACCACTCTGATATGCATTCACACCATGACTTCCCTGATCAACCTATATATGAAGAAAATATTACAAAAACTACAGGAAAGAAAAAGAAAAAGTAGAAAATACAAGCTTCGACGTATTATTTTGGAATTTTCCAAATAAAGAACATAAAAATAAGTCATGTAAAAAAATAATAGACTCATTATTTCAATGAGTCAAGATACCTTCATAACTCCTGCATTAGAAAAAAATTAATTCATTCTCTCTCTCCTTTTTGATTTTTTTTGCATTAGGATTGCATGAGAATTGGGACACATTAACTTCCAGCAAGTCCACCCACTGTGAAGAGCTTGAAAGACTGTACATTAACTGGTATTATCACACACAGAGGGAAGCCATTAAGAGAAGCCATAGTCTGATCTTTTCTTTTCCAAAGCTAAGTCTAAAAATTAGGTGAATCAGAGTAGCAACAACATGGGTTGTATAGATTAAAAAAAAGTTTTGAGAAGCAGAAATAAATTATTCTTTTCCCGGTCTCCTCTGTTCCCATGTCAAACAAAATAAATTTCACTTATATTTGGAAAAAATACATAATTTTCCCTTTAATTATTTGGGCACAGTATATCAATATAAACCCTTTATCAGAAATCTATGTATTTTTAAAAATTGGTAAGCCAATTTAAAAACAACACAGATAATGATTTTGTAATGTGATGATGTGCTTTAAAATGTATAAAGCTGACTTGGCTTTTCTGAAAAAAAAAAAAAAAAAGAAAGGTTCTTTTTATCATTTATCACACAATTGAGTCTGCCTCCTGCCTTGGGATACATCATCACATTTCTTTTAAAATATGTTAACCCATCTTCATTTTAAATGTTATTATCAAATACTTAACATGGGCATGTTAACATGCAATTAAAACTGTGAGACTAAAGAGAAAGCACAGTTTTTTCTTTCTTTAAGAAACTTAGATTCTAAAAAGGGGATGCCAACCACACCAAATCATACAGCAAAGATAAACCTGCTTTCAACATAGTAAAGGAGGGTAGAAATAATTAGCCTAAATAACGCCAACCTTAACATATCCTCTAAGTTAAGTACAAAGTTTCCTCATTTGTGATAAATTCCTGGGTTGTTTTATAGTCTCTCCAGTGGTGGAGACCTAAAAGCGTCTTATAAGTGGTTAGATACACAGCAACATTTCACAGGAGAGAACATGTTGAATACCATCCAAGACATATTGGAAATAACAACACACGTCTAGCTACAGACTTAGAATTACGGATTTTTATAATTATGAACAAAGAAAAACAACTCAGTCTACCTGCTGGCCACCTGCAATTGATATAATTGCTTGTGAACAGAATTTCAATCATTAATTGACTCTGTGTTTTCCTGGTTTGCCCCGGGTTTTAGAGTATTATACTAAGATTATTTACTCCATTATTTCTATTTACTCAACACCATTAAGAACAGACATATATATTTTGATTGAAATTAAAGCTGAGAGGGTATTTTAAAGAATGTAGTAAAAATACAAGGGGCATTTGCATGCGTACATGCAAAGGTAGAATGATGCAGAAAGACTGCATCATGACTCAGCAATTTCACTATGAGGCGTGTACTCAAGAGAACACAAAATCTTGTACTTGAATGTTCATACAAGCATTATCTATCCATAACAGCCAAGAGTGGAAACAAACCAAATGTTCATCAACTGATGAATGAATAAACAAAATGTGGTATATCCACATAATGGAATATTATTTGACAATAAAAAGAAAGGAAGTATGGATACAAGTTTCATGAATGAACCCAGAAAACCCCACAAGAGAAACCAGACCCAAAGGCCACATACTTTATGATTCCATTTGTTTGAAATGTCTGGAATAGGCATATCCTCAGAGACAAAAAGTAGATTATTATTTACCAGAGGTCGAGTGGTGGGGGTGATGGGTAGTAACTGTTAATGATTGTGAAGTTATTCGTAAAGGGAATGGGCTTTCTTTTGAGGCTGATAAAAGTGTTCTAAAATTAGGTAGTGGTAGTGGTTGTACAACTCTGTAAATATTCTAGAAACCAATGAATGTACACTTTAAAGGGTGATTTCTATGTTATAGAAGCTACATCTCAATAAAACATAAAAACAGGTTAAAAAAATGGACTCATAAAATTGGTGAAAATTGCCAGAGGAAATGTTTTTATTAAAGTGGAAACAAAGTGTGTATGTAACTCGGCACCAACCACCTTAAATCTCTACAAGCTTAGTATAAATATGAGATTGCTTTGCCCTAATATTAATTCAGGAGAAGCTAAAGTTTAATTGTAGCACTTCAAGGCTCAGCTTGTTATAGTTTATAAAACTTTGGTTACAAACCAGGGGACTTGAATCCAGAAGTTGGTAGCCTTTTAGAAAATGCACTACATTGACCTCAGAAATAAGGCTGTAACTGCAGTTGCCACATGGCCTTAAGAAACTCCTCAACACTTTGAAAATCATCAAGTTGAAGGGAAGAGGTTCCTGGCCTCAGCAGACTTTCAGTGCACACATGCATAGTCTCTTGGAGAAACGATAGCTGGGGAATGGGTACTTCTGCATGTCCTACATTCCAGTGGACAGTGTCACTTCTTTCAAGAATTATTAGATAGAAATTCAGATAAGTAGATGTTGTGAACTCAAATATCCAAACACCAATTCCACTCTTCTATATTCCTATTCTTGTTCTCCCTCCTTTTCTTCCCCTCACTCCCTACTCATGCAAACTTCAATGTACAGTTTCTGAATCACTAACGTTGGGACGGACAGTGGGGGAGGCAGTGATGGATGTCAGTGGTCCCGTGCATGGGAGATACTTTCCTGATCAGGCTAAAAACTGAAGGAAGACCCTAGACATCTGCTTCACATTAGGGTCTCTGCAAAAGTAAACTGAAGAGATCCTGATTGTATTTCATCATCATTGCTCTAGTTTGGACGATGGGAATAAACAACGCATATAAACTTTTGTAGTGTGATTTTGCAATATCTACCAAAAGCCTTAAATATGTTGATTCATTTATATTGCCAAATAACTTCCCTTCTAGGAACTTATTCAAAAGCAATAACATCAGATGTCTTCAAATATTTATGAGATGTTTATTACAATGTTTTTATAATATGAAAAAATTATAATCAATCCAAAAGTCAATAGTCAGGGTTTCATTACATTAAAAAATGAATATATAATAAAAAAACTGAGCAACTGAGCTGCCTTTAAACAGTGCTTTCAAAAACTACTTAATGAATTTAAAAGAGTTGAATAGATAATTAATAGAATGCATTTTACATGCAGGCAAACATACATGTACATTCATCTTAATTTTTAAATGTATATAAAGTAAATCTGAAATTAAGTATACAATATGTTTAATGAAACTTATACCTATCTAGGACCGTAGATTATTTTTACTATTCTTAAATATTTTTTATTATTTTTCAAAATTTTACAAGGAAAATATCATGCTTTTTTATTCAGCAAATGTATTTGAAAATCACTTAAATTTATTTGACCTTAATTAATATATTTAATAAAATCAATATTTTTACCTTTAATTTGCAATTTTGAAAACATGTATTATTATATATCTACTTCTTATTAGTTATTATGATAGCATCTTCTTTGTGAAATCACAATATTGCACAGACACATAAAGTAATTCAGTGTTCTCATGATTATTTTGCCCACCTAATTTCTTCATATTAGAAGGTACTTAGACAACTAGTGCCTAATGTTGTAACTCCAAACTGCAGCTCCGAATTAATTTATTAATGTCAGAGTGTCAACTCTACTGTGGTTCACCTAGGATATGTGTGTATTAAGTCCATATAATTTTCTAAAATGAATTATGCTTTTTAAATGATTATTATCAACATACTTTGTCTTACATGTGAAATCTATCATTTAAAAAGTGGAATTAAATTAGTTATTCTCTTAAAAATATTTTTCATTGAATTCCTTTAACAGGAATTTTTGTTTGACAACTTTCAACATTTTTTGTAAAAAGGCTAATATTTGAATTTTGTGTTTCTTTAATCATGATTAAAGAGATTAAGAAATAATATTTTATAATGTCAAGAAGCAGGAGAATAATTAATGTTACTAATCTATAATAATCTTAAGCTCTGTTTTACACTTCCTCACTGAGTCTGTTACCTATAACTAACAAAAAATCTATTTATATAAAATTTAAATTGGTTCAATAAACTATTTTGAAAGTCTGCCAAAATCTGTATCAAATTAGGTTAGCTCTAATTTACTTAAGACAGTGGAAAAATATAAAATAAAGTAAAATAGAATGTTTTATTAAAGCTAACTATTGGCAAATGAAGATTTTCTTGAAAAATGTCACTTCTCTGGACACAGATAATGATATTTTCCTGTAGGTAAAATTTTGGTTGGGGTACCATCCATTTTTAAAACATTCTGAAGACACAATGGAATCCATACATGAGCATTTTTAAAAAATTTAAATAATTTATAGCTAACATCAACAGTGATAACTCATGTTAATAATATATATTCCCTCAATATGATATGAGAATAGTACTTGGACATACAGAGTCCCCCCCAAAATTCATAACTTAGATCTAATCAAGAGGAAAACATCAGAAAAATCCAAAGTCAGGACCATTCTACAACATACCAGACCAGTACCTCTTCAAATAGTGACCATCCTCAAACACAAGAAAAGTGTGAGAAATTGCCACAGCCTAGAGCTGCCTGAGGAGACATAATGATAAAATGTAATATGGTAATTTGGATGGAAGCTAGAAAGAGAAAAAGGACAGTAGGGGAAAACTAAGAAAATCTGAATAAAAGCAGTTAATATTGTATCAGTATAGTTTCATTAATTGTGGCAAATGTTGGTATAAATAATGTAAATTGTTAACAATAATGGAAACCAAGTATTAAGTACATGGGAACTCTCTGTCTTATCTGTATAGTTTGGATTTATTCCAAAAATCTAAAACTATTCTAAGATAAAAAGTTTATTTAAAAGAAACAAAGATGTAGAATTATACCAATGTTACATAAAACTGATAATGTCATAATTGGCCATAGAGACTTAGGTTGACTTCTGGTCTCTCTATTCTGTTCCATTGGTCTATGTGTCTGTTCTTATGCCAGTACCAGACTATTGTGATTACCGTGGCCTCATAAAATAGTTTGATATCAGGTATTGTGATCCCTCCTACTTTGTTCTTCTTTTTCAAAATTGCTGTGGCTATTCAGGGTCATTTATGGTTCCATATAAATTTTTGGAATGTTTGTTTTATATTTGTAAAACATTTCATTTGTGTTTTAATAGGGATTGAGTTGAATCTATAAATTGCTTTGGGTAGTATGGGCATTTTGATGATGTTAATTCTTCTAATCCATGAACATGGTATATGGTTCTATTTATTTACATCTTCCTTAATTTCTTTCTTCAGTATTATGCAGTTTTCTGACTATAGGTCTTTTACCTCCTTGGTTAGCACCATTCTACAAAATAAAGTACCTAGGTTTACTCCTAGATAAACCTAAAAGTACATTATTTTTCTTGTTGCTATAGCAAATGGGATTTTCCCCCCTGACTTTTGTTTCTGATATTTTATTGTTGGTGTACAAAAATGCCTTCAATTTCTGAATATTGACTTTTTATCCCACTGTTTTGCCAAATTAGGTAGAGTAATTTTTTGGTGGAGTCTATCTATAGTGATTTCTATGTACACCATAATGTCATCTGTAAAAAATGACAGTTTTACTTCCTCCTTTCAACTTGGATGTCTTTTACTTCTTTTTCTTGTCTGATCACTTTGGTTAGAATTTCCAATGCTATGTTGAATAGAAGTGGTAAAAGCAGAAACCCTTGTCTTTTTCCTGATCTTAGTGGGAAAGTTTTTGCCCAATTGAGTATGGTGTTGGCTGTAGGTTTCTCACATATGGCCTTTATTACAGTGAGGCATGTTCTCTCTACTATCTCTTTGCTGAGTGTTTTTATCATGAACGGGTGCTGTACTTTATCAAATGCTTTTTCTGCATCTACTGATATGATCATGTGATTTTTGTATTCCCTTTTGTTTATGTGACGTATTACATTTATTGATTTGCAAATATTTTACCATCCTTGCATCCTTGGTGTGAATCACACTTGATTATGGTGTACGATCTTTTTAATGTATATCTGGATGTAGTTTGCCAATACTTTATTGAGGATTTTAGTGTCTATGTTAATCAGTGATATTGGCCTGTAGATTTCTTTCTTTGTTGTGCCTTTATCTGGTTTTGGAATCAGGGTGATGTTGGCTTCATAAAAAGAGTTTGAAAAAGTAGACAGGAGCATAAAATGGAGTAAAAATAGCCTCTTCAACAAATGGTGTTTGGAGATCTGGACACCTACATGCAAAAAAATGAAACTTGACCACCAACTTACATCATACACAAAAATAAACTCGAGCTGGATAAAAGACTTAAATATAAGTTGTGACACTATAAAAGTCCTAGAGGAGAACATAGGCAGGAAAATCTGAGATATCCCATGCAGCAATATTTTCATTTATATGTCTCCTAGAACAAGGAACATAAAGAAAAGGATAAACAAATGGTACTTCATCAAATTAAAAAGCTTCTACATGGCTAAAGAAAACATCAGCAAAATGAAAAGGGAACCACTATATAGAAAAATATATTTGCCAACGATGCCTTGGACAAGGGTTTGATCTCCAAAATACATAAAGAATTCATGCAATTCTACTCCAGGAAGACAAACAATCCAATTAAAAAATGGGCAAAGAACTTGAACAGACACTTCTCCAAGGAGGACATACAGAGGGTACAAAGACATATGAAAAGATGCTCAGCATCACTAGCCTTCAGAGAGATGCAAATTAAAACCACAATGAGATACCACTTCACATCAGTCAGAATGGCCATCATAACCAAATCAACAAACAAAAAGTGCTGATGAGGTTGTGGAGAAAAGGGAACCCTAGTGCACTGTTGGTAGGAATGCAGACTGATGCAGCCATATGGAAAACAGTATGGAATTTCCTCAGCAAACTAAAAATGGAACTGCCTCTTGACACAGGAATTCCATTGCTGCAATTATACCCTAAGAACCCTGAAACACCAATCCAAAACAACCTAGGCACCGCAATGTTCAGAGCACCACAATTTACAATAGCCAAGTGTTGGAAGCAACCTAAGTGCCCATTAGTAAATGAGTGGATAAAAAAACTGTAGTACATTTACATGATGGAATACTATGCAGCAGGAAAAAAGGAGGAACTCCTAGCCTTTGCGACAACATGGATGGAACTGGAGAGCATTGTGCTAAGTGAAATAAGCCAGGTGGTGAAAGACAAATACCGTATGATCTCACCTATAGGTGGAACCTAAACAATAAGATAAACAATTAAGCAAAATATAACTAGGGACATGGAAATAAAGAACAAACTGACAGTAACCAGAGGGGAATGGGGAAAGAAATAATGGGGGAAAGAAAGAAAAATGTTGTTAAGGAACATGTATAAAGGACCCAAGGACAAACACAAAGGGGCTAGGAGGAGGACTGAATGTGGGATGGGTGGGTGGGGGAGAGTACGGGAGGGAAAAATGTGGACAACTGTAACTGAACAATAATAAAAAAAAGAACAATGTCTCAGTAAATTTGACTTTAGCAAGAAAATACATTGCCATCATCTATAATGTAACTAACTACCTGACAATAGACCTACATATTTGAACTTTTAATTCAAATGAATCATAATTAATATACAAAGTAATATTTTACAAAGTACAAATTAGCATCAGTTTGATCAATAAGAGATACATTAGAAATGCTGATCAAATTTTTTAAGTCATTAGTTGGGAGGATAATTTTCTATAAATGTGCCCTCTTGGGTAAGGAATGAGCTCACAACTTACAAACATAGAACAAGACTAGAGTCACAGTGTCTAAATCCTAATTATACAGGGTCTGACAGAAGTAACACCTGCTTGAGTGTGGTTGATAGGATATATAAATGTCTTGCACAACAGGGACAGCAGTTTGAACATTTCACCTAAAATGTCATATGGCGTGCTTGAGTGTGATATTATTATGTTACAGAATTGCATTCTCGTGATTTTGTAATTAAAGAAGGGTGGCATTATTTGTGCTGGACCCTGTACTTGAGAGTCATTATGACTAAATAAGCTAAAAAATACATCTGTAAGGCATTCTGGGTGTGTTTTATTTTAGAATAAAGATAATTTAAATCAGGACTTCCACCAAGATGGAGGCATAAATGGAAACACTGTACCTTCTCGCACAACCAAGTTTAAATCCAACAAAGTTTTAATAACAAAATACGCAGCTAAAACACAGAAGATTGAACTATACGGAAGTCCGACAACAGTGAACCATTCAGCCAGAGGAGTAAGAGGGATGAAGCCAGCAGTGGAGCAAGGTCAGGCAGGAAAGATCCACGGGACCAAACCAGGCACGCTGGCAGCCATGGGTGGATCCCAGGTGTGGAGTATCAGCGGGCAGACCCACTAAGGGCACAAGGGGTCAGGCTGACCACAGTCACACATTCGTGCACAGATAAACCAGCAAAGGAGTGAGCAGTGAGACAGACCATGCAGGCCCCAGCAGCAGGAAACAGCAGGGGGGAACATCAGTGCCCCACTTTGACCCCGCCCCCACATACCAGTGACCTGGGTGGCCCCACCCTGGTGAACGCCTAAGGCTCCACTCCTCATATGTAATGGGTGAGAACAGACCAAACGTGGCTCAAGAAGAACTCAAAGTCCCAGAGCCCATAACTCTATAAGTGACGAAGAAATAGCTAAACTTTCAGATGCACAGTTCAAAACACTGCTGATCAGGATGCTCACAGAACTAGTTGATTTTAGTCACAAATTAGAGGAACAAATGAAGGCTAAACTAATTTAAATTAAGGGAAATGCACAGGAAACCAATAGTGATGGAAGGGAAACTGGGACTCAAATCAAGGGAGTGGACCAGAAGGAAGGAAAAAATGACCAAACAGAAAAGAATGAAGAAATAAGAATTCAAAAAAATGAGGAGAGGCTTAGAAACCTCCAGGACATCTTTAAACCTTCCAACATCTGAATTATAGGGGTACCAGAAGGGGAAGAGAAACAGCCACCAGTGGAAAACTTATTTGAACAAATAATAAAGGAGAATTTCCCCAATCTGGCCAAGGAAATAGACTTCCAAGAAATCCAGGAAGCTCAGAGAGTCCCAAAGAAGTTGGACCCAAGAAGGAACACACCAAGGCACATCATCATTACATTAGCCAAGATTAAAATGAAGGAGAGAATCCTAGAAGCAGCAAGAGATAAGGGGACAGTCACCTACAAAGGAGTCCCCATCAGACTGTCAGAGGATTTCTCAAAAGAGACCTTACAGGCAAGAAGGGGCTGGAAAGAAGTATTTCAAGTCATGAAATCCAAAGACCTATATCCAAGATTGATCTATCCGTCAAAGCTTTTATTTAGAATGGAAGGACAGATAAAGTGCTTCTCAGATAAGATCAAACTCAAGGAGTTCATCATCACTAAGCCCTTATTATATGAAATATTAAAGGAACTTATCTAAGAAAATGAATATAAAAATATGAACAGTGAAAGGACAGCAAACTCACAGTTATTAAGAACCACACCTAAAACAAAAGCAAACTAAGAGGACAGCTAGATCAGGAGCAGAACCATAGAAATGAAGATCACATGGAGGGTTAGCAACAGGGGAGTGGGGGGAGGAGAAGGGGGGAGAAGGTACAGAAAATAAGTAGCATAGATGGTGGGTAGAAAATAGATAGGGGGAGGGCAAGAATAGTAGGGTAAATAGAGTTTAAAGAACTTGAGACATGTGGTCATAAACTAAAGCGGGGGATGGTGAAGGAGGGGGTGTGCAGGGTGAAGGGGAATGAAGGGGGGAATAGAACAACTGTAATGGCATAATCAATAAAATATATTTTAAAAAGAGAATTTAAATCACTTGATAGTGTTAAACATACTAGATAGTTTTAAGTTGTTAAATTAAGGCTTCATTAAATATGTGTCAATATTGCTGTTACAATATGAAAAGCCCTCTTGGCTTCTGTGTTACTCTCAGAACTGTGGAGTAATACTGAGATGAAAGAAACCTATTTGACTCAGCAATTCTCACTTTGCTGACATCTGAACATCTGATAATACCATCAGGACAAGGCCACAGACAGCTCCACTCCGGCCATCAGGGATAAGCTTAATCATTGCTTAAAACTAGAAAGACCTTTTTGGCCACCATGGCATTTTAAAATCTTCTCCTATGGTCAGTGGCATCCCCTTCCCCATTTTTCTATTAACAAAACCCAAAGCCCCCTGATAAAAGAGAAAGACATCAGTTAAGAGGAGAGATGCAACCTTTAGTCCCAGTATGAAAAGTTATGGTATAAGCTTTCTTCCATGAGAACTGAAAACCTTTACATGAATCTCGAAGCTCTGCTCTACATCTCGGGATCAGAGAAGCATTGGAGTCCATTCCACTTGGAGCCCCTGTAAGTGAGAGCACTATCAGGATCATACAACTCCTCTATGTCAACAGCAAGGGAGACAAAGCTGAGACATTCAAAGACAAGAAGTGTGCTTTATCATCCAGTAGCTCTATTATTTAGATATGAAAGTGAAATCTGCTCAAAGACTGAATATGGCAAGTATAGGGAAAAATAATTATTAAAGCAGATTTGAGCCCAGTCTTATCTGCTTTCTGAATTGTTATGAAAAGGACTCGCATTAGTTTTTCATTTTAGTGATCTTTGAACACCTGAGAACATCAGTGGAGGAGAGCAAGAAAGATCCACCCTGAATGTAAGGAATACACTTGCAAATTTGGTTCCACCCTTTGGCAGAATGAACAAAGCATTTATGTCACAACCAAGATTTTTTTGTTAATAAATGTTTCATTGCATTGGACATAAAGACAGCAGACATAAACTGGGGCTGCTTGGGCAAGTTTAGATAATATGCTCATCTGACTTTTGAGAGGTCCTGGGAGAAATTACCAAATAGGATCTAAGATCCTGGCACTGTCTTGTAACACCTTCCTTTGTGTGAGAATGTAAGAGACTAACTAGTTGTCTTGACCATTATTCTTTATCAAGATATGCCACAGTTACCGTGTGCTTTTCTGGGAGACAGATATTATGGCTGCACAGCAGTACCAAAATAATCATGAGCAGAGCTTAAATCTTAAACTCTTAAGATTCAGTGAAACTCTTTAAACTCTTGAGATTTAAACTATTGCTTCTGTTTGGAAATTCCGCACCTTGTTTAAATGGTACTCCAGCGAGTCTTAGAGCCTAGAGCTCAGATAACTGGACATCCCCAAGTCAGTTATCCAAAACCTGCTTCACATTGTGTTTAATGAGCAACAGTCTGTGAAATGTCCTGACCACTCTTTTCATTTGTTTTCCTGAAATCTGTCTTATTCTGATCAAAACAAAATATGTATTTTTAGCTATAATTATGGCAGACACTTTCTGAGAATCATTGGTTTATTATTTTTAAAGATGATACAAATTTTCAAACTGCCAATCGCTCTACCACTGATGCTTTATCTTCCCCTTTGCCCGTTCAGCAAAAGCAATGGTCATCATCCATGACATTTACATCTTTAGGTGATGGCCATATTATTTGTTTTGTTACCTGAAACTAAACCGTTAACCAAAACTTTTACACTTAAGTAGGCAGTAAGAAGGCTGAATGAAGACAACCGTTATAAATCTATATAAGTCCTCTTTTTCTTTTTCAATACAGCATCTCAATTTGCTTTTAACTTTACCTAGTTTCTTAAAATGGCATCAGAAGTAAACAGTGAAGCATCATTTATAAGTTAATTGCCTAGCTCCCTTGTGGATTTATCTCATCCCTCTTACTAGAAAGCTAATTTGAGTCAAGAAAACTCCCCAGTCCCTGAGCCCCGACAACTCCAAGTGGGTCTTCATGTCTCATCAGTACTAAGAAGTCTTCCCTGTTGGGTTAGGTACACACATATGTGTCACATTTAAACTATAGTCCATAAATGTATAGCTTCACTTAACTGACTGTTAGATTATGAAATTGTAGAGAGCAGGGTACCCTTGGCCTGTAATGTTGAAACTAAGTCGACCTGTTGTTTGATTTCACAGCTAGTTTTTGTTCCCTGAAAATCCAGAATATTATAGGAAGTAAAAATATCCCCCTGGAGTAAGGGAGTTCAGTGGTTTTATTCCAGTGCTGGTTGCATAGTTTGTATAATTTGGAAGAATTAATTAGACTGTATGTTCAGGATACATTTTTCTATCAGAGTATTGTATTTCTTGAAAGGTTAAAAAAGGTAAAGAAGACAGACAGTGTATCAAAATATACATTAAAAGAAGTTTTTAGGCAGAAGGAAAAAAATCTAAGGGCAGAAAAACAGAAATGCAGAAAGAACTGAGGAACATCAGAGTGGGTGTGTATCCGTGTACATATCAGGGAAAATGGACTTCGCCATGCAAAGTGAACAAAACTATACAAAGCAATGATGACCATGTCTTATGTAGAATAAAATGTCTGAATAAATTCCAATTTGTATCTCTTCTTAAATCCTTCAATCCTAGTATGTACGAATTAGATTTCCTTTCATCTTATTTGATTTCCAATTATTTCAGTCTAAAACATTTGAGTAGTTTTATTATTAAGATAATTATTCTCAGTTTTTTAAAAAGTAGATGAAATTTTTCTCTGTTATGTAGAAAACAGTGGCCAAGAAATCCCTTGTAGAGGTGTCCAGCTGTGGCCGAGGGCCGTTTGCAGCCCAGGATGGCTATGAATGTGGACCAACACAAAATCATAAACTTACTTTAAAAAATTGTAAGTTTTTTTTTGTTTTAATTAATGTTTGTGTATTTAGTGTGTGGCCCAAGAAAACTCTTCTTCCACTGTGGCCCAGAGATGCCAAAATGTTGGGCACCCCTGCTATAGTATACTGTTGTATAAAAATTATTATTTTACAAAGTATCCTTGTTGAAAGACCCCATAATGCCTTGTAAATAATTAGAGAATAAATCTTAAATAACCAGTCATCAGTTAAATTATTTGAAATATTATTATGTGTATGAAAACTTATTTTTTAAACAGCATTATAATAATCTGGTATAAGAACTAACAAAATATGCTTTGGGAATTTTCCTCTGTTAAGCTACAGAAGTTTAAAGCAAGAAGAACTAAGTATTATCAATCCCTTATTCTTCAAATTCCTAAGACAAAACGAAAGTAACCTTGATTTAAGATGACTGCCCTATGGATTATACAAATAATGATTGTTACATGTGTGAAATTATGCATTTCTTGTATTCCTTTCATATGTTCATTCCATGTTATTTACTCTTCAACCACTTTTTTAAAGTGACTACTAAGTGCTAGCCACATTGCCAGATACTGGGCACACAAACACAAACTAGGCAGCCTTGGCCCTGCCCTTTGGGACCTACAGTCTATTGGGGAATATGGGCAAGTAAACATTTGCAATTCACCTGTCATATGAAAGCAATGAGAACACACCACATGGGAAAGGCTCCTGACCTGGACTCAGGAAGGGAGGTTTTGGTCAGGCAGGGAAGTTGAGTAGGAGCTCCTTGTTCTTTACCTGGACTTATATCCAGAAAAAGTCCTCTCCCTCATCAGATTACTGATTAAGTGCCTGCTATGTCCCAGGATCTGTCTTCATCATTCTTTAGGTTTCACTCCAGTCTAATTATCTCTACTACACTGAGCTTTTTCAAACAATGAAAACTCATTATTGGCTTTGTCCTTCCATGGAATTCGACATGTGTAACTTCATCAACTCTTTCCATTCTGTTTCTAGATTTATCTAAACTCAGGCTATTCAATTTTAAATTAAAAGTTGGTACAAAGCATGTAAGATGGAATAATAATAATTTAGCTATATTGTGGATAATATAAACCAAAGTTCCTATATTTTATAGATTTTTTTAAAAAATCTCAAGTTCAGAGAATTAAAACCTTTGGGACCATGGTCCATTGTTGTCATTGGCCATGCAACTTCTCTTTATAATTTTCTTTTCTTCATCAACTCCACATTCCACTCCTGACCACTCCACCCTCTTTCTGTTCCTACCCTTAGGCAACTATCCAAATGTATTCACTGTGCATCTTTGTGTTATTATATTTTCTTGAACATTGAATGTCTTGGATGTATATAGCTTTAGTTTACATAAATTGCATTATATTCTTTATTCCGTTTCCTTTTCTTTTTTCTTTACTTAGATTCATCCATGCTACTATGTGGGGGTGACTTTCCTCACAAGTCCCCCCATGTGCCATGGATGAGAGTAAACATAACTGAGACATGATGTGATCTGCTTGGGGAGGAGAGGTGGCCAGTTTCCCAGAGGAAAAAGGCCTTCAGCAGTGGCCAGTTTTTCAGGGGAAAAAAGCCTTGAGCCCCCTCCTCCAGGAGCTTTTTATTGGGTTGTAATACACAGGAATACAGGGCACCAAGGATCAAATAGTAGATAACATTTCAAACAAAATCTGAGGGCTTAGTCTGAGTCAGTGTCTGTCAGGAAGGGAATTTTGCAGAAACTTTTAGGGTTTCCTGCTCAAACCCTTAATATATGAATGAAAGCACTCTTAGCAGAGCAGATTTCACAGGTTTTTCAGGAATTCTTTGTGATGCCAGATTCCACCCCCTCCCCTCCACCAGGATCCGCTCTGGCCAGGCAAGGAGCTGCACGCCACCCCATCAGGTATTCAGACTTAAGGGGATTAGAGCCAGGAAGCACTTCTCCCAGAGAACATGGGGACTCAGGCTATGTCACATAGCCAGGGGGCACAGGTCTATTGCTCGCTCTTTGTTGCAGCCCCCCCCCCCCGAGTCCTTTCATGAAGGCCTCCCAAGTAATCATGTCTGGCTCAGGTTGCTCCCTGCTGTGAGGAGACTTACCCGTCAACAACATAGACCAAGCTTTGGGGGCAGGGAGAGGAAACTGAGGCAGCATTTGCTACCAGAGACAAGCTTTGTCTCCTGTGGCTCGAATTCTGGAGGTCCTTAGCCACAGGGGGCAGCGTAACAATTCCTAGAACCAGGCAGAGCGGTCCACAACATCACTATAAGTACATCTAAAGTGCTTTTCTAACTTCTGAATAATACTTCAATATACATTATCAGACATTTTACCTATTTTCTCTCTTAGTTGGAACACCTGGGTGCCTCCTAGCCCCCACAGCCCAGAGGCAGATCCAGGTTTTGCAGGCCTGTAGCTTATACATTTGTGTGGCGGAGTAGACAAAAATGCAAAATACAAATACAAATTAGATGCAAAAGTATTTATTTATAAATGTGACCTTAAAAGTGAAATTGATTGCCCATTTTAAGAAAACTAACCAATACCATAAACATTAGAAATTCCAAAACTTAATTGGGGAACTTCCTAACACTTTTTAATATTTTTCCTCCGTTTTTGCCTTCATTCTCTTTGATTCCCTCTTCACAAGGCAATGATTTTGAAACAAAGGGAACAGAAGGAATTTAGTCTTTCCTGTAGCATGAGTGATTTGGGGGGTGTGTGTGTAGTGTTTTTGTTACTGATGATTCAGGAAATCATCTCAAATATGTTTTCTTCTTTTAATTCTTTTTTGTTTTCTTGGAGCACCAATAAGGAATATGAGTAACCACTTAGTGTCAGATATCAGGTTAGATCTGGGAATTCAATGATAAGACAAAATGACCTGACCTCAATTTTAATTGCTTCTTTTTACTATAAACTATTTGTAGTGCATTATCCCTTGTTCTCCTCTCTTTGTAATATACAGGGTCTGGTACAATAATGTCCCTTTTTATTATAAAATCTTTTATTATAAAATCATAAGCATGTAATTCTGTAACATAACAATATCACACTCAAGCACCCCATATGACATCTTGGGTGAAATGTTCAAGTTAAAACCCTAAATTATTACACCCATATTATTACCTTACCAACCACACTCAGGCAGCCATTACTTCTGACAGACCCTGTACTACTTCATAGTTCTCTTAACAAATTAAAGAATAGGAGTAGTTGGGTCCAAACCACTTAGGAATTCTCTGAACTATAGAATTACAATCTCACTAGTTAGAAAGCTACCACAAATTATCTGTTAGTTGGTTGGGGAGAGGCTAACCATTGCCATTCGATGGCACTTTAATTCAAAGGTAAGATGACACTCTTTGAAAGTTATAAATGCTTTCTTTTGCTTCAAGTATGTAAGACGTATACATTTTAACTCTTCAGTCACTCCACATCTAATTGCAAAAACCTACCAATCTTATTTACTTCATTTTTTTAAACCCAAAAGCAAATTACAGATATGTGTATGTATATTTGCATACATCTCTATACACATGTATATTAATTTATATATTAATTATTATGCTTATCCACCACCCAAGATTGTTTATTTGGAATGAATGAGGATTTCCCATTCTGAACAGGGGTGATGGAACTCACAAGACCTACCACTTACTGTGGGAATTAAAGGTGAACTATCCTTCCTTTCCACACTTCTTAGAGTATTAAGAAATTATCTTACTCAGTATCTGACGTTTTACCATTGGTTGGTTCCCTCATGAAGTAAAGACTTCATAACTCACAAAGGGATAAAAAAACAATCCCATAATTGAACAATTAATATCATAATTAATATTTTTCCCAAAGAAAAAAATAAAGTACAGCAGAGTATCAGTTTTACTTATAAGACAATCCCATGAATCCAGAGGTAATATATTTTTAAAGGTTTCATTTATTTATCTTAGAGAGAAGGGGAGGAAGGGAGAAAAAAAGGGAGAGAAACATGGATGTGAAAGAAACATCAGTGGGTTGCCTCTCACATATAACCCCACTGGGATCAAACAAACTCGCAACCCAGGCATGTGCCCTGACCAGGAATTGAACTTGCAACCTTTTGCTTTGTGTGACAATGTCCAACCAACTGAGCCACACTGGTCAGGGCCAGAGGTAATATTTTAATAAGATTCCAGCAATTATAATGTATCCATCATATTTTGCCATGTATAATGTGTGCCCATATTTTTGTGCGCATTATACACAGGATTATTATACCCATGTGTAATGTGTATCCTTATTTTTCCCTCAGATATTTGGGCAGAAAAGTGCACATGATATACCACATAATATGGTAGACTTTGGTCCAAATGGTTTGTATATAAATGGCTATTTTAAAACAATTCTTCCTATTAAAGTTTTCTAAGACCAATAGTGTGGAAATCAATTTTTTTGGCCTAGAAATAAAAAAAATTGAATATTTAAGAAGACTACATTAATTACTATCTATCTATTGAGGCTCAACAATTATTACCCATCTTGATTTAATATGCAAATCTCAGACTGCAGTTATCAGACTCACTGTTCTGAAAGGAACAGGATGCAGCAAAGCTAGCATTAAAATTTAACCATCAATTGAATTTTAGGATTCAGGAAATACTTTCAAATGCACCCCACTCTAACAGTGCACACACCATATTACTAAGGGCTATAAACACATTTCTCCTTTCCATGACAAAATTTAGAATAGATAATAAAAAACCCTATGTCATATGTATTCCAGGCATATTTTATCCTGATTTGCATTGGCTTTATTTGTGGGTTTATTGTTTTGGGGCACAGCATTTTTAAGGCTGTGACAGTGACAATTCTGTATTGGGAACAAATATTATTTGCTGAGATTTTAATTTTCAACCATTATAAATGCAGTGAGAAAGTTGGTTAAGATTCTACAGAAGTTGTTTTCACAGTTTTAGACCATGGCCCACAGTGCAAACTACATTTTACATGCAGTGTGAGTATACATATTCGCTTACATCTAAACAAACTTTCACAAACATTATTTATTCTTACTAAATAATACTCACTGATGTTCTTCCAGTCTACTCCCATTACATTTGTCAGTGTGTTAAATCTACACCCTACAACTCACCAATCCCACTCAAAAATATTCTTCTAGAGTAATTGGAACTTAGAGGAGAATTGCCAGATCTTTCAATTCTCAAACTAGAAACTGAAATGTTACCTAGAAGGTTACTTCGTTCAAGGCAACGAAGTAGAGCCAGAACTAGGGAAAAAAATAACATTAGATGAGGGATGCCTGTGTTTTTAAAAATTGAAAAATACAGAAGTATATGGCATAGAGGATATACCTATCAAAAAGTTCTTGGCATCAGAATGACTTAAGTTTTTAACGGATGACTCATTTGGCTTTTTTCAACAGGCCTGAGTTTAGAAATTCAATCTGCAGTAGTTTATCTGCTGAACTGCCCTTGTAATTAAATAAAAACAATCCTCAGGAACTTAATTGAAGAAAGCCTACCCGTCAGTAACACCTAGAAGCTACGCTGCTTCTGACACACTCTTCTTTGAAAATACGATTTAAAACGACAGGCGGGTTGCTCTTAACTTCCTTAAAGGCACAAACAAGTAATTGGAAACTTTCTCATATCTAACGTGCCACAGAAAAGTTTCATTTGGTAGGTAATAATGTTTTAATAAAAGCAACAAAAGTTGGGAATTTCTAAATTTGAAGAGTTTATTGTAATAAAATGTGAATAAATATGCAAAATAAGGTTAATTAAAGAAATACTTTGGGAAGGAAGAAAATATATTTTCTCAGCATTTTATTGAACTAGAACAAATCAATAGGTCCATGTATTTTTATAGGCCCTCTGCCCCTATAAGTATTATAAATTTATAAAAGTAGTAGAGAAGCTTCTTAAATGTATTACTTTTTATCCCACTATTTTATATTAAGTCTAATATTTAAATAAAGATATTTACATAACATTTAAAAAAAAGAAACACATTAACAACAATAAATTTGATTCTCTTGCATCTAAGTGTCTGGTCAGTAAGTATTTAATGAATTGCAAATTCACCATGGCAAAGAAGAAAATTAATGTTAGTATAAAAATCCCCTTAAGATGTGTCAGATTTTTTTATTTTAATAACCTCTACATAATAAAATGGTAAGTGAAGGAAATGAGAACCTTAAATCAGAATATAAGTAGATATAACATTTCTTATGATATCTCTTTGAATACAGTCTACTGTCTACAGTGGCAGCATGTTCTAGTTGGAAAATGACAAGGTCTGTTGTCACGAAAGGATAGGTCCTAACGCTGGCTTTAGCAGTTTTGTGAGGAGGAGGTGACTTGCTATCTTACTTCCCCAGGATCTTTACATCTCATTTCACTGGTAAGGACTCACTTGGCTAATGTCTTGGGGAAGAGGGCATGAGATGGTGCTGTTGAGAAACTGATTAGATTTACACGTATTCTATAGCATTACTGCTTATGAGGGGAGGGGAGGAGTGGGGAGGGACAAAAAAGAAAAGAAAACAAAGAAAAAAGAAAAGGGAAACCTGAAAACAAAATCTCCAAATAATAGAGACTAAAAAGAATGTACTTTAAAGTATTTTATAATTTATACTGACTGCATTTGACATGGAGTTTCCTCTGAGCTATATAATTTTAACATTAATATATGTTATATAAAGGAAACATACATGTGTACTTTTACCAAATATTGTTTACACATCAATTCTACCACTTCTCACTCAGTTTTACTTTCCCTCTTTCAATTAATACTATTGATTCTTGGTTTTCTACTTTATTTTGTCAGATTTCTAATGTTTTAGGCTCAGTACTCTAACCCCATCACAAAGTTTATTTGTTGATGTACAAATGTATACCAAGAAATAGTATCATGTATTCCCGCTACCATCTTCTTGATATAGATTTGTACATCGAAAAATAAATTTTATGATACAGGCTCTTACAAAATTAAAAATGAGGCACCAGTTCAGCCAATATGCCTAAACACAAATGCGGGTCTCCGTTTTAATACTCTTATACAGAGACACGAATAAGATGGGCACAGATGATGCTTATCTGTGAATAAATTGCTAGTTACAGTTGCTGGGGGAAAAATGAAAGATCCAATTACAAAATCTGAAAGTGTTCTATAATTAGTGCCTATTGGGTTACTTTTACTTATGATACAATACAGGGGAAAGGAAAAATGGAAGAAGGATTATTGTTTCATTTCTTTATTGTATTTCTAATTGCTTTTTACTACCAGCTGATATTTTGAGGAAGTCAAGCCATAATCATCAATAATACTAACTGTCATTTCATTCAGGAAATATGAAGTAAGTATAGGTCTTAACTTTAAGAATACTAGGAGATTCTGGTTTCACTTATATTGTCTTGTAAGCATACTTGCAGAATAATGTGGTCAATAGACAGGAAATGCCTCAGACTTATATGTCTGTGTGTGTGGCATAAATATCTATCAAAATAATAATTAATTGAGTAATGACTGTGTATACTTTCCAAAAATCTTTTCATGATGATTCTATACTGTTTTTGAAATTTGGGAAATTATAATATCTTACAAATAGAAAAAAGAAAAAAAGAAAAGTATATGAACACCTATGAATAGAATATAGTACCAATAATACAGGGTATTTACTTTCAAATAACTTAGAATTATTGTGTTATTTCAAGATTGTGTAGAAAACACAAATGATTTAAATCAGTGGTAGGACCAATCGATTCGATCAGTGCCATACACAGGCCAATCATGACCCCTACGACATGCCAACTGTCAATTTCTGCAGTTAATTTTCATGTTTTTCCTTAAGATGATGATAATTATAAGATTCTTTCCATCTTTTCATTAAGAAAATACCCCAGGCTCATTTTTAGTAGCAAAATAATAATAATTAATAATTATATACAAAATTGACCACCTCCAACTACATGAATTTATAATATTTCTAGAATTTTAAATATCTACATGTACAACTGTAAAACATTTTATGAATAAAATATATAAAATTTGAAGATTAAATATAAAAATTCACAAAAAAACAAATAAATGCTGCCAGCATCTTTCTTAGGTGTGCATATTCCACTTGGAGATCACAGATGATGTGTCTACATGTCACTCATAACCTCTGGGACGGGCTCAGCTCGGGTCTCACACCCACCCTCAAGCCTCCCCTGGCGAGCCCTGGCAAACATGCCCCCATCCAGTCCTTCCTTCACGTTGTAAAAATACTGTCAGCACAATGAGTACACTAGATTTTAAAATGAGCCTTCTTTAACACCAAATTAATTGTAACATCTTCTGTATAACATTTTCCTAGGTGTTACAAATTAACTGCATAATTTAGTGCAAGTGAAGAAAAGTCTTATTCATATGAAACAATTATAAGACTGATTTTTCTTGGGGTGAAAAAGAGCATATAAAAATTCTGTCATATCCTCTGCTAGTTTTACAAGAGAAAATTATATATTTTGGATAACTCATTTAGAAGTGTAACAGATGTTCTATTTTGAAAGAAAATCAGAAGCAAAGTTTTTACCTATGGAACTTGTAAGCTTCTGGAAGATTTTATATACTGGAAATGTCTGTGTTTCATAGAAGAAGTTCCCAAATGATGCAAAATATATGACAGATGCCTTTCTGGGGGAAAAATCCTTTCTTTTTCAAGAATCATCCGATACATTCCAAAATCAAGCAAGAGGGAGCCTTTGGTTTGAAGGAACAAAGCATAACATTGGGTATTAACAACCAGACAAAGCTGAGTCTGAGTTCCAGCTCTATTATTTGTGGCTGTGGATGATGCACAAGTGTGCTTTGCTTCTCTAAGTCTTGGTTTCTTCATCTAAGAACTGTACACCCTCATTATGTTATTTGTCTGCATTACAATAGATAATGCATATAAAACCATCTACTTTATACCAGTACTTTATAATATAAAGTGCTGAACTGAAAAACAAATAAATATTGAATCTCGAAATGCTAAGAATCAATCCCATGTTTGTGTGAGATAACTAGTTACAGTCAGGTAGGATTGTGTGAAAAGGTGTTTTCCCATGGAGAAGTGTGCTATATTCCTACAGGGATCCAATCCATTACATTGGCTTCAGTAGCATCATATTCCAGCCAAGCAGCCTAAATGAGCACAAATAGCTAATTGAAAAATTATTAACCACATCACATTACTTTTAATAAATAAAGCATCATGGAAACCCTATTTTGATATATTTTTAAATTTATGTATCTTTTTAGTATCTATTATTTTTCTTTTATTCATATTTAATTACTGTTATCCCCATTTCCCCCCCATTACTATTTCATTTGAATCTGACAGCATTGCACTGCTGAAAAGATACCATGAACCACCACCTAGGAGTTAACACAAACGTGAAACATGAGAAACCACAAGGTAAAGCCTTTTGGTGAGAAAGCATCTGGTCATATTAAGGATTTGCATTTTTTTTACATTGGTTTTGAAAGGGGTCCTCCTAGTCACCTGTCATACAAATTGTCCAATCTTTTGAAAGCACTGGACTTGATCAAAAGAAACCAGAGGAGGAATTATAAGAAGACATACTTGAGCTGTATAAACCATTGTCATGCTAGCCATCCTTCAATGTGTGTTAGATCTTGTGTAAAGGAAAAGAAAACTTCCTGGTGCTTGGATTATTTTCTCCACTGCCTTTCATGTGTGTTTTATGGGAAACCACTTAAATCCTTTGTGCAAACAGAAAAGAATAATCACCATAACAAACCAAGATGGAAATTTCCACCACTGATGTCACAGCTGTGCTTTCAGATGAGCAAATCCAAAATATGTGAGAGGAGAAAGTCACTAAACATAAAATTCCCAGCCTCTGATGTTAAGCAGGAGTGCAAATCAAAAAGCAGTTGAGTCATGACCTTTGTTATCTTGGCAAGCATCTTTTTCTCAAGGCTCCGACAGGGAGCTTTGACCAGCGTTCAGACCTCATAACACTGATAAATTAGATTCAAGCTGATTGTACTGCAAGTACACCCCAATCACCCCCGGAAGTTAAATATCACGGCTGCCATGCGCAATGTGCATCAAAGGGCCTAAATAGACTTCAGTTATCATCTGTATGGAGGAAGAATAGCAAGCAAATCCCTGCTCTATCATGCCTGTCTTGATTTACTAGTATCCAAAGTTTGCTCATAAGTCTCTATTCTCAGGCCATCTTTAGGATATTTTACAGCAAAATTGGTACTGACATGTGATGTGCATAGCTTAGAAAACTGGCCTGTGATAAGGGAATTCTAACAAAGCAGTAAAGGCCAGCAGGAGGGAATACAATTTCTGAGAGGAGGTGGAGCTCAGGTGTGCTACAGAAGAATAATGTGCACATATATGTGTAATATGGCTGTTATAAATGTGTGTGTGCATGTATAAATATATAACAGCTATATTAAAGCACTCTGTATTATGTTAGAAGTAAAGTTTTTCAGCAAGACTGTGTTATTATCATTTCCACTCATGGAGACTTACATGTGTCATTTGATACTGGTAGGGAGGGGGCAGAGGCAGGGTTTAAACTCAATTGTCTGTTTGGAAAACTTTCACCGGGAGAGGTCAGCTTGCTCTTGAAAAAGCAGCGGGTGGAAAGTAGGGAAATGGGGATTACTGACTGACATAAAGACATGTCACAAGCAAACATAAAAGAAATAGATGTTTCAAATCAATAAAGGAATAAAAAAGGCATTTTGCCAGAAGGTCTTGTTGAAAGTGAAGGCATTCTTTGTTTTTCTTCTTTCTGAGCTCCCAGAGCCCTATTTTCATGATTAAGAATGAGGGTGATAGTCTTGGCTGTGGGTTCCCCTCCTATAACCTCCTCCCAAAACAAAACTAACAGCATTTAGCCTGTATCTTTTCATCCCCATCCCAAACAAACATCTTTCTAATTGTAGAAGTTATAACCTGTTATTTTAAAAAAGACTGCTTAAACATAGGCATTATAAATTACTGAAAGGCAATTGGATCTAGCATCCTCCCTGAATCTCAGGTGTGACCTGTACGTAAATCAGCCACCATGGAATGCATGATGAAGTTCCAAGTCATTAGGTCTGCTAACTGGGACCGATAGGCTGAGGAGGCTTTGTCATCCACCTGGAAACCACCAAGATGGAGGAGAATTTCTGTACTGAAATATCGGTAAGGAGTGTCTCACACTCTTGCTCTGAGCCTCCTGCTTAACCCGTGCTGCTGTGGGAGGTGACTCATCTGGCCACTTGTAAACGAAGAAGGAAAGAAGGGTCAGTGAGGCCCTAACACTTGCCTCCTCTTTCCTGCCTTAGTCACTTTCTCAAATGCCATGGGCTTGCGCAAGGGATAGGATAATGGAACAAATCATTACGAAAATCTGCTCATTATTTAAGTCTAACTTGAATTCTAAAAATCTAATACCAAAGACCATGAACTTTTTGCCATAAACATTTTTCTTTTTCTTTTCCCCAATGAATCTACCATGACTTAGCATTTTTCATAGATTGTTTTAGTCTTGCCTCAAAAATGCTGAACACCTTTGATTTATCTAAGAAAATGAGGATGTACTGAAGTTCTTAGTATCTTAAAACAATTCAGTATTGTACAATACAAACCATATTAAAGATGTTAAAGTATGCACTGCTTAAGCCATATCGAGGACAGAGAGATGAGCCTCTAGGGACATTTCTTCTAACAAATGGGAGGTGCTCTGCCCAAGCTGGAAAAAAACATATCACCTGTTTGTGAAAGATACAGTTCAGCCGCTACCTTGACAACAAAACCCGGAGCACATTAGAGACCTAAGGCACTGCAGAGATACCTGCTATTGTTTAACATGAAAATGAATTGGTAACTTACTAAACATGAGGCAGGTGCAGAAAAACTGATCATTGTTCTTTCTAGAGTGTGGATTCAGATGGGAATGGAGCTCATTGTAAAGGGCATATAATATGATATCTAATAGTAGGTAGAAAAGCCAGGAAAGAGAAAAATTCAGAAAGAAATAAAAATATAGAAAAACAAACATCTGCACAGTAGTTTTGGAACAAGCATGCAAATCATTTGAGCCTCGGACTGAACAGAATTCAGTTTGCTTGAAGATACATAGTTTACATATATTTTGTATTTCAAATAAAACATAAAATGAGGAATTGTGACTGGGACTGAATCACCTATGTGTGTGCCACATTTTTCTACCTCATTGTTGATACCTGCCTGATCTGCATTTTTAAATGTTTTCATGTTCTGTGGTGATCTAAAATAAGCATGGTATTTAGAGAACATGAACAAGAAGTATTAGTATTGCAAGTCAGTTTCAAATCTTCGGGCACTGGTCCAGCAATCTCTCCCTTCATCTGTCTAGCCACTGCCTTCTCCCCCTTCTTATTCTCCTCTGGGATCCGATATTTTTTTAGTATTTTGTTGTTTTCATTTCTACTTAACTCCTGGATCAAAACATAAAATATTTTATTCATGTCAACTAAGAATACAGATTAAAATAATTTCACAACATCATCCCAGAAGGTTCATGACTCACTGCTCTTAGAAAGACTTGACACCAGGGGGTGTTTTTTCATGCAAGCAGTCACACTGGGAGATCAGCATGCCTAGTGAGTGAGGTTCCTCCTGCAAAAATTGTTGGCTTTTTCAGGCTTAGTAAAGTGCTATTTAAGTGGACTCCTGGCTGAGGCGAAAAGCCTTGAGTTCTGTGCTATTTAGAATGCTTCTCAACTAAGTATTTCATAATTAACCAATTAATGCACAAAACACACCTTGTGGCACCGTTAGCACTATTCCATCCTTGTTCCTAAGTTCCATAAACACATTAGGCTTTATGTGACGTAATGAATAAATGACAACACTGGAAACGAATCCCGGAATCAGTGTCTGAAGGACCTGAATTGCCTGCTAGACTATCCACCCCTAACTCCAGCCTTCCAAAGCATTAGGAATTCATGCTCCAGAATTTAAGGGGACTGGTAGACTCCAATGTAGAGCTTATACAATGGGGTCTCGAGAAGACAGAGAAGACTATTTGAGACTATCATTGGGTAGGGTTGCCAGATAAAGTACATGTTACCCAGATGAATCTGAGTTTCAGATAAACCAAGGACTGACATGGAATTGGCAACTTCTCATGAGCTTATTCCAGAAGGACGAAGCCTTCTTCCTACAGCAAGATGGCTGGGTACTCAGATTAGGTGCGTATTCAAGGAGAACACGTGGGAGTGACACTGCCCACTTCCAGGCTGAAAACCTGTGATTCTCAGAGAGCCTGCCACACAACAATTAACTCGTGAGCCACTGAAAGCTAACTAATATATCACCTTTGCACACATGCAATTTTTTGTTATCATATAGATCGTTTCCTACAAACTAAGGATGGAAAAACTTTCCAAGGTAAAATTGTGGAAAACAACTATTTTCCAGAATAGATATGTCCTTCAGGTTCAGCAAACTCACATCTAATTTTTCATTTACTCTTTTTTAAAAGATTTTATAATTTTTATTTTTAGAGAGAGGGGAAGGAAGGGAGAAAGAGAGGGAGAGAATCATCAATGTGTGGTTGCTTCTCCCATGCCTCCCACTGGGGACCCAGCCCGCAAACCAGGCACGTGCCCTGACTGGGAATCGGACAGTGACCCTTTGGTTTGCAGGCAGGCACTCGATCCACTGAGCCACACCAGCCAGGGCTAATTTTTCATCTACTCTTGTATTACCCTGATCACTTAAATGAAACTACTAATTAGTAGCCAGTGCTAGAAATGACACATACCATCCACTAACTGGGGACTCAGTATAGTTAACAAGTTATATGAGTATTGCACTTGACCACAAAGATTATCAGACAGGCAAGTGAAAATGTCCCTCCAGACACTTCCTATTCATCCTTGCCTGGGCCCATGCCACCTGCTCTTTATATTTAACATGTCCCACTTGGGATCCTGAAACTAGGCACCCCTACATGTGCCTCAGGGGCAGAAAACCCAGTAGAAACAGAGCTCCCTCCCTTCACCTCTGCTGACCCTGAGGGTTTAGAGATTTAAGGATGTGGAAAGAAATTCTGCTTTGGGGAACAGGATGAGAGTGTTATAGAGGTGTGCTCAGGAATTCAATAATGAAATATTTCAAATAACAATTACTTTCTAGCATTTCTTTAATTACGCTTCTCATTACCCTGGACACATCAAATTGAGCTCTAAGAAACTTGTGTATAAAATAAGGAGGTAGACTCTAATTTTTGAGGGGACTTTCAACTTAGCCATCTATGATTCCATGATTGTAAACACATTTGTGGTCAGTCGTCTTGCAGTTGCCTCCTGAAGGTAACCAGGGAAAAAGTGAACAGTTACTCATGGCTATTAACGTATGATGGGCAGCATGTTATTAACCAAAAGATGGTTAACAGTGGGAAACAAGTTTCTAGAACTATAGTCAAGGTGAGTGCTATTGCTTGACATTTCTTTATGACTAGATTTTCTTTAAACATCATTTTAATTTTAAAAAGCTTATTTAGAAAGCTAAAAGAAACTTTCATGAACACATATTTTTTTCTAATTAGATATTTACGATATGCTTACCTAAGTGAAAATAATCTAATTTGAAGACAAAAAAAGGCTTCTATTGAAAGTTAAAAAAATAACTTGCCATATAAAATGCCTAAAACATGAAGAACAATAATACAAAACAAAAAAAATGTATATGGGAGGGTGAGCAAGCCAGAAATATTTTCTTTACTATGTTTTTATTTACCACACAATTACTTTAGAGTGCAAACACACACACACACACACACACACAAATCCTTCTGAACTGCATAAATCTCATCATAAAAAAATTTCTTTCTATGACCGAGCTGAGGAATTTAGAGATGATACACATCAAAGGTAAAAACATGTTTCATTTTCAGGCAGGAGACATTGGTCACATGATGATATTCTATTGTGATATCTTCATGGCTTCCTTGCCAAAGGACTGATGTATATTTAATCAATTTACCTAATGGATGTGAGTTCTTAAGTAATAGTTACCCATTAGGAAAGCTCTTGCTCTGGGTTCAGCTGAGCACTCGGATCACATTTCCTGACTCCGTGGTTTCAGATGCAAAGTTAGTGAAGAAGGCGCTCGCTGACCCATCTATCTTTGCTAGGGACAGGTGACTACAACATGACTGTTGAAGTCATTAGGCTGGGGGGCTGGGTAGAAAAATCACACGGATTTAGGGTGTCTACTCCTTTTGGATCTGGTGCGCATATGATTCATTTTAATTACCAGAAGACAATTTTTTAATCTTTTTAAGAGTATTTTTCCATTTTCACCAATACTGATGCACACCAAAACTACAAATACTTCATTTGAAACATGTATCTGATTAAGGACAAATCACTAAATGTCTGGATATCTAACAAGCTGATAAATTTCAAGATTGTTTTGGAAACACAGGCACAGATACTGTCTGGTATTGAACTAATCATAACATAATTTTTGCCTTTAAACAATGCAGTTTATTTAATAGTTTGTAGGTAAAAAAACAAGGTCAAGTTACAGAGGAAACATTTTATTAACATTAAATCCAAGATACAATCCTTTGCAGAAAGTACAGCAAATTTTATGTTTTATGCTTTATACATGTTTCATTGGTAGAAAATTTGGAAATTGTGGAAAAGTATAAAGCATAAAATACAATTAACCTATTCAGAAAACACTACTGATGTCTTGAGCCATTTACTTTTTCTTTCTATGAATATACATAAAGCAAAACACTTTCCAAAAAGGCTGTACTAATTTATGTCCCCTCCAGCAATGTAGAGCATGCATTTTCCACACCAAAACAACTCTAATTAGATTTTAAATGCCTCCCAAATTGATGGGGAAAAGTTTCCTCTTAAATGTACAATACGTGGAACATTTCTGTTTCTTATTTGATAAATCTGCTTATTCTCTTGGGCCTTTTGCTAATCAGGTACTCATCATTTTCCTTCTTTGATAAGGAGTCTTTTTATACTAAGGGTATGGATCCCTTTTCACAAAAGTTTCCATTTGTTTATTTAGTTGTCAGTTTGCCATCTTTCCATTTTTACCTTTGGTAAAACTGGTTTTTAAAAATAAAAAAGAAACACACAATTCCTGAGTAAGAGAACTAGGCAGCTATTTTATAATTAAAATGTCCACACTTTTGTGCATATATATATATATTTTTTTTCCTTAAGACTTTTCACTGTCTGCTATTCTCTATTTCAGTGTCTTTGGTTATATTTTGCTCGCTTGTTTGTTTTGTTGTTTAGCTTCCCATTAAAGGTGAGATCACGGTGGACAGTGACCAGAGGGGAGGGGGGAATTTCAGGGGAAAAGGAGAAGGATTTACAGGAACTAGTATAAAGGACACATGGACAACAACTAAGGGGGGTGGAAATGGGAGGGAACTGGGAAGCACTGGGAGGTGGGCTGGGATGGGATTAAAACACAGAAAACTGTTCTTGAACAACAATTAAATAAATTTTTAAAAAAAAGAAAAAAAAACAGGAAATGTAAGATATATTTCAAATAAAAAGTGGAAGAATTAGGACAGAAAAAAAGAGCAGACTTTTATTTTCAAGATATATTTCTCAGAGTCACAGACCTGGAAATGAGATATTCAGCACAGTTCCTGGAGTCTTGTCTGATGCTGAGAGCGTTTGCCCATTTTACCTCAAATGCAACGGTCCAACTGAAACTTTGCCTCTGCTAATTTTCTCAGTGTTTAGGTCATGCACCTCCTTGGATCTTCAGTACAGCCATTTTTTTTGCATTGCAAATTCTGAATAATGCACTTTCTTTAATTCTCAATAAGGCTAATAATAATATACTATAGTTTTATACACATTATGATTTGCAAAACATGTCACCATCATTCATCATTCCTTCACATTCATTATTCAATTCATTCCAGATGTATTTTGAGGACCCTTTACTTGATTATCACCTAAGCTTCAGAGATGTTAGCAATTCCAAGAACAGGACACTTGTAAGTTAAATAACAGGGCCAAAGCTGGATGTTTATGACTCTTGTTTCTTTATTTTCCTAAGAGATATTTTTAATATTTATTTTTAAAGAATAAATATAGCCACAAAACTCAAAAGTATGTATAATGAAAATTATTTCTGCCTCTCTCCCTTGTTTCTGAGCCACCTGAATCCCTATCCTGGACGTGACTACTGGTACTACTCCTCTGGGTACTCATCCACATGTTTTCATAAACGCATGCAAACCATTAATTTTTTTCTTTGCATGAATAAAACCATATATACACACTGCTTTACATTTTTGCACTTGTCACTTAAACATAAACCTGGAAATATTTCCTCATGAGTATGTGCAGAATCACCATTTATTTTACAACAGCTTCATAATTCCTATTAAACACATGTACCAAAATTGTTTAGCTATTCTCCCACTGTAATACATTTAAGCTGTTTCTCAAAGATATAATAATTATCTTCCATAGCTTTATCTATACATATAATGATTATCTATACATAGCTTTACAGTATGAAATTATATATGTGAGAGAAATGCCCGAGTCTGAAGTTTGCTGGGTCATAATTGCATCTGCATTTTTATTTGATATATTTTATTTTTTTTAATTGTCATTCAAATTGTCTCCATTTTTCTTCTACCACTTTCTCCCACCCTACCCACCCCAATCTCCCACCCTCAATGCTACCCACCTTTGGCTTTGTGTATGGGTTCTTTATACATGTTCCTTGACAGCCCTTCCCCTTCTTTCCCCTGTTATTCCCCTCCCCCTTCCTCTGGTTACTATCAGTTTGTTCTTTATTTCAGTGTCTGTGGTTCTATTTTGCTTGCTTGTTTGTTTTGTTGATTAGGTTCTGCCTATAGGTGAGATCATATGGCATTTGTCTTTCACCACCTGGCTTATTTCACTTAGCATAATGCTCTCCAATTCGATTCACACTGTCACAAAAGGTAGGAGCTCCTTTTTTTCTACTGCATAAGATTCTATTGTGTAAATGTACCACAGTTTTTTGATCCACTCACTTACTGATGGGCATTTAGAGTGCCTCCAGAACTTCACTTAGCTACTGTAAATGGCTCTGCTATGAACACTGAGGTGCATAGGTTCTTTTGAATTGGTGTTTCAGGATTCTTAGGATATAATCCCAGCAAAAGAATTGCAGGATCAAAAGGCAGTTTTATTTTTAGTTTTCTGAGGAAATTTCCTACTGTTTTCCACAGTGATTGCCCCAGTCTGCATTCCCACCAAGGGTGCACTAGGGTTCCTTTTTCTCCACAACCTTGCCAGCACTTATTATTTGTTGATTTGGTTATGATGGCCATTCTGACCTGTGTGAAGTGGTATCTCATTGTGTTTTTAATTTGCATCTCTCTGATGGCTAGTGATGCCGAGCATCTTTTCATAAGTCTCTGGAATCTCTGTATGTCCTCTTTAGAGAAGTGTCTGTTCAGGTCCTTTGCCCATTTTTTAATTGGATTGTTTGTCTTCCTGGAGAACGGTCATGGGAGTTCTTTATATATTTGGGAGACAAATCCCTTGTCTAAGGAAAAATTGGCAAATGTATTTTCTCATACAGTTGGTTCCCTTTTCATTTTGCTGATGTTTTCTTTTTTGGTTTACAGGTGGGTGCTCAATCCACTGAGCCACACTGGCTAGGGAGCTGATGTTTTCTTCAGCCATATAGAAGCTTTTTAATTTGATGAAGTATACCATTTGTCTATTCTTTCCTTCATGTCCCTTGTTCTAGGGGACATATAAGTGAAAATATTGCTGCATGGAATATTTAACATTTTCCTGCCTATGTCCTCCTCTAGGGCTTTAATGGTATCATGACTTACATTTAAGTCTTTTACCCAACTTGAGTTTATTTTTGTTCATGGTGTAAGTTGATGGTTGAGTTTTATTTATTTATTTTGCATGTAGCTGTCCAGATCTCCCAACACCATTTATTGAAGAGGCTATTTTTACTATATTTTATGCTTCTGCCCCCTTTGTTAAATATTTTTTTAAAGATTTTATTTATTTATCTTTTACAGGGAAAGGGAAGGAGAGAGGGAGAGAAACATCAATGTATGGTTGCTTTTCGTGCGTCCCCTGCTGGGAATTGGCCTGCAGGGAACTGGCCTGCAACCCAGGCATGTGCCCTGACTGGGAATCGAACCGCGATTGTCTGGTTCGCAGGCCCGTGCTCAATCCACTGAGCTACACCAGCCAGGGCCCCTTTGTTAAATATTAATTGACCGTAGAGACTTTGGTTTATTTCTGGGCTCTCTGTTCTGTTCCATTGTTCTGTGTGTCTGTTCTTATACTAGTACCAGACTGTTTTGATTACTGTGGCCTTGTAATACAGTTTGATACCAGGTATTGTGGTCCCTCCTACTTTGTTCTTCTTAAAAATTTTGCAGCTATTTAGATCATTTATGGTTCCATATAAATTTTTTGAAATGTTTGTTCTATATTTGTAAAACATTTCATTTGTGTTTTAATAGGGATTGAGTGGAATCTATAAATTGCTTTTGGGTAACACGGGCCTTTTGGTGATGTTAATTCTTTCAATCCATGAACATATATACCTTTCCATTTACTTGTTTCTTCCTTAATTTCTTTCTTCAGTGTTGTGTAGTTTTCTGAGTATAGGTCTTTTACCTGTTTTGTTAGGTTTATTCCTAGGTACTTTATTTTACTTGTTGCTATAGCAAATGGGATTTTTTCCTGATTTCTGTTTCTGATATTGTGGGTATACAAAAATGCCTTCAATTTCTGAATATTGACTTTGTATCCTACAGTTTTGCCAATTTTACTTATTAGGTAAAGTAGGTTTTTGGTGGATCTTAGGGTTTTCTATGCACACCTTCATGTCATCTGCAAAGAATGACGGATTCACTTCCTTCTTTCCAATTTGGATGCCTTTTATTTCTTTTTCTTGTCTGATCATTGTGCCCAGGACTCCAATACTATGTTGAGTATTGAAAATAATATTGCCAAATTTCCTTTTGTGGAGGTTCTACCAATTCACACTCCAACAAACATGTCAGAAATTTTTTCCATATGTCTTTTCAACACAGTGTTTTACAATTTTTTTCAGCTTTGCCAGTTTCAGAAGAGGGAATTGACAGCTTTTCATTTTCATTTTCTTTTATGAGTGAGGTTAACTATATTTTCAAATCTTAGAAATCATTTGTGAAAAACCTTTGTTCATTTTTATAATAGGCTTAGGTCTTTCTTATTAATATAGAAACTTTTTTATTTAGTTATTTTTCAAGTACAGTTTTCTGTCTATTTCTCCCATCCCAGCCCACTCTGCCCTGTGCTCCCCACCTCCCTCCCATTTCCACCCCCTTAGTTATTGTCCCTGTGTCCTTTATACTTGTTCCTCTAAGTCCCTCCCATTTTCCCCTTAAATTTCCTCCCCTCTCCCCTCTGTATAGGAACTTTTAATATAATAATGACATTAGTCCTTTTCTGTGGCATAAGATGCCTATATTTTTACTGTGTTGCTTTTTATTTCCTTTGGTTTTATGATAATTTTGCACTTTAAAGCATTTATTTTTTTATTACTTGAATTCACCAACCTTACTCTAATGGCTATGGTGTTTTATATCACCTTAGAAAAAATTTCTACTTCAAGATATGAAAAACTCTATATGCTTCATTATAGTATCATTTCTTCTTATTTGCAGTTTGTATATTTTGTTTTAAATGTATTCATCTGAAATGTGTATTGGATTAGATTGTGAGGTAGCAATATGAATTTGTCTTTATCCACATGACTATTCACTTGTCCCAATGATATCTATTAACTAGTATCTCTTCCCACCTATTTGGAATACCACCTTTATAATTCTCACGTGCACTTATGTCTACTTCTGGACACTATATTTTCTTCCACTATGCTATGTATTGTACCAATAGCATATCATTTTAAATACTCCAGTTAAAAATGATTTATTATCTTATCTAGTTAATCCTATCAGATATTACTTTTTCTTGTGTATATTGCCCTAGCTAACTAAACCCAGGTATGTAATTTCAAATGGGAAAAATTCTTCTTAAATTTCCATTGGGATTGCAGTAAATTTATAACTTAAAAAGAACTGTCACCTTTATATGGCTCCTTTTCTTAATACTTTTTCTTTAGATCACAGAAACAAAGAAAAATGGGCTGAGCTAGTTACCTGCTTCAGAACTCTAATGTTAAGTGTATCATCTATAAGTTAAATATAATATCAATAAGTAATCAATTATTTTAATTAAGTACTTTCCTGATTGTTGAAATATTAACTTTTCATCTTTTATACCTAGTACCATCTTAATCATATTAATAAATCCTTTAAATGATTATTATTTCTTAGAGATATATAATATGGTTGGTGATAAACACTAATCTAATTTCTCCAAAAGAGTAATTTAATATTCTATATTCTAAAATCACTCAAAGAGTTTTATAACATTTTACGGTATTTGAATAATTGGTATGCAAAAAAATAATAAATCCTAAGGTTGTATTTTATAACTTTACATTAGGAATGGCAGATGAATAGTTAGTGATTTATTTCTGGATTATCTGATAATAAAAAATATCAAAACATTGTTGTCTAAGTCTTTCATAACACCCTCAATGATTACCTATATTACACTTTTAAAAACAAGTGTCGCTATACATGGCTTTATAAAATATAGAACTCCAATTTACAAAAAAATAATAAAGTTCAAAATCTCAAGAAGTGTATTACTTTGGGGAAAAGTAAGGTTATTGTCAATGATTGTTGGCATATTTGAATATTTTAATAGAAAAATTCATGAATTCTTATGTGTACATGATATATGAGAGAAAAAAGAAGAATATTTTTTACTTCACATTAATTTTCTATTGTCAGAATTAACCCTTACCATAGAGCACAAACTCATCACAGACTTTAAGATAACTTCTAGAGTGACTAAAGTATGGACTAAAGAGAAAGGAGATTTCTTAACTTGTTTTGTTAAAATAAATTAAAAAATTTAAATAGTAGAAGATTTACTAAACATGTAATGACACAAGGTAGTCTTTCTTTTTCATTCATGCACTCATTTGCTCACACACCACAGTATTTTTTAGTACCCATGCCATGCAAAACATTGTGCTAGAGTCAGAGGGGATCACCCTGGTAGCAGGTAGAATTCTTGCTACATTAATCACATCATCTAATTCCTAGAATCAGAATATAAAGAGTTTTTTAACCTTTTAATTAGTTAGCAAGGAATCAGAATTCTTATGCTATAAAGGGTATGACAAAACACAAATATTTTTAATAACAAGATTGGTCAAAAGGATGAATGACCTCCATCAGACACTAGGAAAATATGAATATATAATATTCTTTATACATCAGGAATCCCCTTAGGTTGCTAATATACTCTTCGAACAATTGAAGAATGTTAATCCTGGCATACAAAAAATGAGATATGGTTATTGAAGGGGAAGGTAAATACTCATTTGAGACATTTGATCTAAAAACCAGACCTCCGGGAGTGATGCAAGAGGGGAAGTTGGAAACTGTTAGACTCTGTAATGTCTACAGTAATAGAAAAAATCCTAAGAGATAAGATTATAATAAGAAAACATTGGCTGTATCCAGAGACACATGAAAAGATGCTCAATATCGCTAGCTATCAGAGAGATGCAAATTAAAACCACAATGAGATACCACTTTACACAGGTTAGAATGGCCATCATAAACAAAGCAACAAACAACCAGTGTTGAAGAGGTTGTGGAGAAGAGGGGACCTTAATCCATTGTTGGTGGGATTGCAGACTGGTACAACCACTATGGAAAACAGTATGGAATTTTCTCAGAAAACTAAAAATGGACCTGCCTTTTGGCCCAGCAATCCCACTGCTGGGGTTATATCCTAAGAACCCTAAAACACCAATCTGAAAGAACCTACGCACCCCAATGTTCATAGCAGCACAATTTACAATAGCCAAGAGCTGGAAGCAATCTAGGTGCCTGTCAGTAAAAATATACACAATGGAATTCTACGCAGCAGAAAGAAAGAAGGAGCTCTTACTCTTTGCAACAGCATGGATGGAACTGGAAAGCATTATGCTGAGTTAAATAAACCAGGCGGTGAAAGACAAATACCATATGATCTCATCTTTAACAGGAAGCTAGCAACAAAACAAACAAGCAAACAAAATAAAAACAAAGACACTGAAATAGAGAACAGGGGGACAGTGACCAGAGGGGAGAGGGGAGGGAATTTCAGGGGAAAAAGGGGAAGGATTTACAGGAACTAGTATAAAGGACACATGAACAACTAAGGGGGGTAGAAATGGGAGGGAGGTGGGGAACATGGGGGGGGTGGGATGGGAGTAAAAGAGAGAAAAACTGTACTTGAACAATAATTAAATAAAAAAAATTTTAAAGACAAAAAAAAGAGAAAACATTGGGAAAAAATGGTAGGACCTTGGATTTAACAATGAGTTCTTAGATATGGCTCCAAAGCACAGGCCAAGAGCAAATAGATAAATTGTATTTTATCAAAGTTACAAACTTCTGTGACACTATTAGAAAATGAAAAGGCAACTCAGAGAACTCACAAATGATTTGTAAATCATATTTGATAAGGGATTAATATCCACAATATATAAAGGACTCCTGCAACTCAAGAACAACAACAAAAACAAACCTACTAAAGATGCACAAAGGACTGGAATAGACATTTTTTCAAAGAAGATATATGAATGGTCAATAAGCTCATGAACATATATTCAATCTCTCTAATCATTAGGGAAAGATAAATCAAGATGACAACAAGATGATGCTTCATTCCCGATCGGATGGCTAATATAAAAAAGAGAAAAAAATGTAAGTGAGGGTATTGGAAACTGGAATCATTGTGCATTTCTGGTGGGAATACAAAATAGTGTAGCTGCTATAGAAAATGATAGAACAGTTCTTCAAAAAAATTAAACATAGAGTTATTATATGATCCAGCAATTCTAGTTATGGGTATATACCGAAAAGAATTAGAACCAGGGGGATGGGATCCAGTGAAGAAAATAAAGCACACCGTATCCCCTTCAGTTTGTCTCATGCCCACCATTGTTGAACTGGCTCATCATACAGACCTCTAGGCAGACTTATCAACCTTTTCTAAACTAACCAAACGCCCTTATCTTCTATTAATGTCTACCTTGCTCTCTGCATTTCAGCCACACAGATTTCCTTGCTATTCCATAAACACATCAGATATGTCACAGGGCTGCTGCAATTGAAGCTCTTGGTGACTGGAATGATTTTTCTGTTGCATAGCCAGATCCCTTACTTCCTGACCTCCTTTTGGTCTCTGCTCAAATATCACCTCTTAAAAGGCCTTTCTTTGTTGCTTTTAGTTTTATATCCCATATTTGAGTGAAATCATATGGTTCTTGACTTTCTCTATGACTTATTTTGCTGAGCATGATATTCTCAAGATCCATTCCTGTTGTTTAAAAAGGCTGCATTTCATCTCTTCTTACGGCTCAGTAGTGTTCCATTGTGCAGGTGTACCACATCTTCATTATTCAGTCATCTACCTAGGGACACTTTGCTTATTTTTAGGTCTTGGCCACCATGAACAATGCTGAAATGAACATGGGGGAGCATATGTCTTTGCAAATAAGTGTTTTCAAATTTGGGGGGTACCATAGATACAGAAGAGGTGTTGCTGTGTCATAAAGTAACTCTATTCTTAATTTTTTTGAGGAACCTCCAAAACTGAAAGCAGTACATGAACAAAGACAAATAAACAAACAAAAATATATAGACACTGACAACAGTATCATGACAAAAAGACTGTTAACTGTGGGTGATGAGCACACAATGCAAAATACAGGTGACGTATTGTAGAACTGTACATACTAAACCTATATAATTTTATTAAGCAATGTAACACCAATAAGTTTAATAAAAATAAAAATTTAAAAAGGTAAAAAATTAAACAATTTTAACTACTCTTATTAAAAATGCCTCTTTTCCTCAATTCTCCATGTCCTGTTGTATGTTTCTGGACAACATACATTACAATACAAGGACAGATAGTAGTAAATGTTTGCTTATTGACTCATTATCTTTCCCCAAACTTACATAAAGTTCCACACTTTGCTCCCTGCTGTATCTACAGTGTCTACAGTAGTGCCTGAGTAGCTTCTCAATAAATATTTGCTGAAGGAAGGGAGTGAATAAAGGAGGAGGGAAGGAAAGAAGAAATTATGGTTAAATTTCATAAAACAGATGGATGCTGAGAACAGTGCTGCTAACAGTCCTGGGAGCTGCCCTGGAGCAACTCAGCATCCCTTTCCCACTGCTCTTGGGGTCTCTGCCAGGTTCTTCCTCCCCACAAACCTCAATGGCATTGATACCACTTGGATTCCAATATCCGACCTACACATTTTGGAAGCCAACCAGTTAGGCCTTAATGATTGATGACCAGGTCAAGACAAATCAGTTGGAAATTTTCAGTTCTCACTTTTTTTTTAAACTATCTGACTGCAGTCCACCTATTAAGCAAATAGTCTTAACAGATAACTCCCAGGAAAGGGCTTGGACTTCAGCCTTTGTAATACTCAACTCAAGTACATGCTAAAATATTTTGGCTCTTTTATGCAAAGAAGACTAAATGTTATCTAGAATTAACGAACCCAAACTGTGGCAGAAAATAAGCAGGAGTGCTGTTCATTCCTAAGTGAGAAATAAGATATATGACTGTTTCATCAGGACCTAGTAATGAAAGCAAGCTAGGTTTGAGAAGCATAAATTACTAACTTTTTGTTGATTTAGCCCCTCTACATTCTTAGAAAGTTTTAGTGAAAAGGAACTATTTTTAACAAGTTGAGCATATATAGTTGGGCAATGATTGATTCCTTTATTCGGCAGCAATGGAGTAAGAATGACTGCATGCAAGACACCATGAAGGGATGTCAACGTGAATGAGCTATCGTCTCTTCCCTCAAAACCTTAATGGTCTAGTACAGCCATTTTTCAACCTTTTTTTGTGTCATGGCACATATAAACCAATTACCAAAATTCTGCAGCACACCAGAAAAATGTACTTTATTCCAAACTGACAAAAAAGGTATAATTTTGATTCATTTCCACTGGACAGCAATTGTTGTGTTGGCTGTCATCATTTTTTTATTTGACAATCAAAGGGAAAGAGGTCAGTGCCTCTGACTCAATAGTCAGGTATCACATGTTTTAAAAATTCTAGTGGCACACAAGTGTGCCGCAGCACACTGACTGCAGATCACTGGTCTAGTAGACAAGCTGTCAATCCATGAACATTAGAACATACTGAGAAATAGCATAGAACTCAGGGTTCCAATTTCTTATGGTCTTTTCATATATATTTTACATAATAGATATTAAAAGAAAATCATTTGTATTAGAAAATTATTGTAAGTATAATGTAAATTAACTTTCAAAACTGTTTAAAACCCTTGAGTAAACTCCTTGAATCATTGATATTAAAGAAATACTTTAATTGACATAAATAGTTGACTTTTTGCCATGATGATTTAGGTTATATTTGAGTGTATCAATCTGTGGTACTAAAAATATTTGTACTCCTCTAATTAAGACTTTCTATACTCTTAATTTCTAGGACATGAACATATTTAAGGTGAATATTTAAACAACCATAGAAATGAAGATCATGTGGAGGATTAGCAACAGGGGAGTGGGAGAAGGAGAAGGGGGGAGAAGGTACAGAAAATAAGTGGCATAGACAGTAGATAGAAAATAGATAGGGGGAGGATAAGAATAGTAGGGGAAATACAGAATCTAAAGAACTTGAGACACGCGTTCATGAACTAAAGGGGGGGAATGATGGGGAAGGGGTGTGCAGGGTGGAGGGGAATGGAGGGGGGAATAGAACAAATGTAATGGCATAATCAATAAAAAAATGTAAAAAAAACACAACCTTTCATCTTTCTCTTTCTTGTTCTTATATTTTAACTACAGAGTTTGCTATATTTAATTACAAATGTAGACTATTTCAGCTCCATTATGGGTAAAAGGCTTTTGTGGAATCCTTGGAAAAATAATCATTAGGTATATCTGTGTGGGATGTGTACAAGTATTGATGTTGTTGGAGTAAGGTTTTCTTTCCTTTAAAAAGAATGCATGTTACTCAGGTCTAGTAATCACTATGAGTCTGTGGGAATGTAACTTGTGAGCATTAGTGTTCTCACTTCAAAGGGTGGTTGTGGGATTTAAAAGAAACAATTGAGGGGCGCCCTGCTAGCTCAGTCAGTAGAGCATGAGACTTTTAAAAGAAACGATTGAGGACAATGGTGAGAAACTGACTGTGGGAGTGAGTGGGGACAGGGCAGGGGAGAGCATTGGGGAAAAGGGCAGGGCGACTGTAACTGAACAACAATAAAAACAAAACAAACAAAAAAAGACTGCCAAAAAAATAGAAAAGCATTTGCAAATCCCTTAATGTATTGCTTGGTGGAAATAATACCACCATAGTGGAAGCTGTTTAATTAATGATCTCATCAGTAATATTAACAAGATGTTATTATCCATAATATTAACAAGATGTACACTGTGTTGTCCGTATTTTCCTTCATGGCAGCACACCTGTTATATATTCATTTTTTGTCTTCCTGATATTTCCCTGGCCCACCTCCTGCAATACATAGTTGAGTAGTCTTTGTAACTGAGGAAGAATCGTGGATTGATAAAGAAAACAAATAAAAATAATTTAATTATTACCCTTAATTTGATTATTGCTTTATAAGATTCTGATTTTTGTAAATGTGTTACCAATGAAACAAAGCAAATGAATGCACATACTGGCAAATATTTCCCTCAAGCTCAGACATCTTATTTGCTGACTTAAAAATTCAGAATTATATTCTTGATGACTGAATTACTACAGTAAGCTGGATTTCATACTAACTGAAAAATTGCGTGATATGCTCTTTTAAGAAAATTTCCTATAAAAGTAGATATTAGTTGTAAGACATACTAATAGACCAACTGGGAAGTCATCTCTACTCTACTGTTCTCCATTGATAAAAATTCTGATAGATCAGGTTCAAAATGCAAAAATAATACATATGGATAGATAAATTCTTGATTTTTAAACACCTCTCCCATTTTTAGATACTTCATATAAACTATTTGTAATAGCCTATAACTGACAACTTTAGCAACAGAGTGTAATAAAAAGTTCAAAATGGAATGGTGCTACATCAGAGATGTATAATCGTCCTTAAAAATAGGGAGGCTGCATTATTAGTGTCCATTGAAATAGGATGAAAAGTAAAAGTAGCAACAATGAAGTCTAAATGCTGTACCATTTGTATTTACCTGAGTTACCAATTGTTTACCTACCATTACTGAAAACTCATTTATCATGTAAGACATTAAAATGGCTTTTTTAGTGTGTATATGTATATTTAATTTAATTTACACAGATACCCTCAGAAATAGACACTATGTATTTCACAATGAAATTAGATTTGAGAGGTTAAAGTACTTGACTAAGACCACTGTACAATATGAATATAAATTTATTCCTCAGTGCTTTTAACACTTTACGAAAATATTTACAAACATTCTGAAATACAGTATGTTCAGAATATGAATTTTCAAAAGAGCTTCTCTGCATAAACATTCTACAAACATTCATCTGTGAAAGTCTGTTGGGTGATCTCACAGGACAGTAAGAACCTCCTTACCCGCTGACCCCTGAGGATCCCTTGTCCTTTCATCCTACCTGAACAACCATGAGCCAGGTTTATCCAGGCTACAAAGAATATATATGTTAAGGGGAGAAAAATCATCACTTAAACTTTGTTATTTTATTCCATGATAAGATCATTTATAAAGATTGTTGCATACTCAGTGGATTGAGCGTGGGCCTGCGAACCAAACAATCGCGGTTTGATTCCCAGTCAGGGCACATGCCCAGGTTGCAGGCTGGTTCCCTGCAGGCCAGTTCCCAGCAAGGGACACACAAAAGGCAACCATACATTGATGTTTCTCTCCCTCTCTCCTTCCCTTCCCCTCTAAAGATAAATAAATAAAATCTTAAAAAAAAAATGGATCTGCCTTTTGACCCAGCAACCCCGTGTCTGGGAATATATTCAAAGGAGCCCCCAAACACTAATTCAAAAGAACATAAGCACCCCTATGTTCATTGCAGCATTATTTACAATCATGATTACATTATATTCTAAGATACACAGTTTATGAGAACTAATATAGTTGAAAGACACTACATATAGTGAAATCACCCCTATTTTTTCTAAATAATCAGACACAGGGAGTCAACTTTGGCATATAGTCCATAGAAAATTTCACTAAAATTCTCTACAGAAATGTCTTTGTGCTTATATTTTAATTCAGCTGTCTAATCTTATTAATCTTCCATAGAGGCTCAATTTTCCAATTTTCCATGTGAATAGTTTGACCTAATACTTGACAAAATTTGTGTTATTGGCATATCCCTCAAATGTTCAGAAGACAAAATGTAAAAGGGAAGGAGAAAGGGAAAGAAAAATAAGCATTCATTTCAGGGCAGAGATGGTAGGTTAATGACATTGTAAATGTACTTAATCCCTCTAAATTTCCAAGTGAACAATCATAGGTGAAGTTAGAGTTTCATCTTATTTTGACAAGTGATTCAGAAAGCTTCATAAAAAATCCAAGAAGACACTTGAAAGAAATTTATGATCCCTAATGGCAGTCTCTCAGGCACTTGACACAACAAAAGGGAGTAATAAAATGAATAGCGTTGAAATGACAATTAAAGCAATGGTATAGTTGAGTAATAATATATGGCATACTTGGCTCTGTTATATCACTTTAAAAATCCAAAAATATTCCACTTCCCATATAAAAAGAGCAATAACAGTATGTTGTTACTAAAAATGCAATAGTTATTTGAAATAGAGAACTCTTTTCTCAGTGAGGTAAAAAGATATCAAATTCAATTCTATATGTAATGTCACCTCAAATTTGTCTGAGGCAGGTTGTTCAAAGACACCATTCAAGGCACTCTGGTCTACTGTTTTTCTTTATTACAATCTGCCACTTTTCCTCACCACCCAACTTTCATTCCTGCAAACTTCGCTCTACCGTTAGCTGCCAAGAGCTGAGTCTTTCCCTGTTGTCCAAGGCCACTTCCTTCCAGCTATACAAGGAATGAGGAGCAAGGTAAATCTTTAATGAGGAAATTTCATTTCATAAGATGGCAAGACACCAAAACTATTCCTTCATATTCCACAAAAAAGGTCTATGCACGTTCTGTGAATGCTCTCCCCTAAATCCTCCGACGAGAATTATTTTTATAAAATTTTAGAACATCCTTTATTATGACCTTGCCATCTTAAGTGGTAATCTGACTTCATATAGATCTGAAAAAGGAAGCTGCATTACCCATGTATCAGAAGAAATTAGCTAATCTAATGACACGTACAAAGAGGGCCATCTTCAGTTAGTATCCAGATGCACTCTCCAAGGCATTACAACAACCACAACTGCCACCTTAGTAACAAATGTAACAAAATCCCTGGTGACAATTCATAAAATAGTTTAGTCCTTCAAAAGAGACACAATTAGCAAGCTCTTTATGCATACAGAAAGAAACCCCAAAACAAAAATGATGTCTTGAACCAATGCTGGTCACCTATTGGCAAGCAAAATCTCCATCCAAATGTTAATAGCAAAACTACCTGTTTGGTTTATGTTTAAGTATAGTCTCAAAAAAAAATAACAAGGGTACTATTGCCACATTCTGTGTGTGTGTGTGTGTGTGTGTGTGTGTGTGTGTGTGTATGATGCTATCATTAACCAGCATGTATTCTGAAGCCTCTGCTCTGGCACCCAATATTAGTGATGAATCTTCATGGATTAGCCCACAGTCTCTCTCTGAGCCTTTGTTTGTGGACAGTTCGGGTTTGTGAGATAGTTTGCCCTTTGAGCCTGGACTGAGCATCAACTTAGGTCACATGAACAGTGGATCTAAGGCCTCACCTGACTTGACCATATTTACATCAGCTGAGCCTGCTCAAGTACTCATATTATTATAAAATAATATTTGAAATTTAGCAATTACCGAGTGACCCTAAATTCTTGGTAAAAGATACAGATTTAAACCTAATACAGTCACTGTTATATATTAGGATTCATTCATACTCAAGTCTCATTGGCTTATGTATTTCAAATTTCCTATGAAATATATTTTAATCCAGTTGTGGTCACCACTTTCCTAAAGATGCATTAAAACCTACTTACCTTTGAACATATTATTACTAAACAACTGCTTAAAGACTGGAATACATCTCTAGATATTTTAACTTTATGTTTTCAAAATCATAGTACAGGGTTGTAAGTGTACCAGATGTTCAACAGAAAAAGAAATCAGCCCTGGCTGGGGTGACTCAGTAGATTGAGTGACCTGTAAACGATGGGGTCACTGGTTTGATTTCCCAGTCAGGGCACATGCCTGGGTTGCTGGCCAGGTCCCCAGTAGGGGGTGCACAAGAGGCAACCACACATTGATGTTTTACTCCCTCTCTTTTTCCCTTCCCTCCTCTCTAAAAAAATTTTTAAAAATAAACTAAATCATAAAATGCATATGTTTACTTGATTGACGTGCTCTGTGATGTGATAAGTCATATCTTTGTACTTTACAATTCATATAAACATCTAGAAACACTCACTCACACACACTACTTCATGCCAGGCACTGTACTAGAAGCTGAATCAACAATGAAGATGTGCTCTATGGAGCATGTAATATATAAACCCACCAAAATACTGTATGTTATATAATGAGCAAAATGAAGGAAATATACAAGATACCAAGACAGAGACTGAGAGATGACCACCTACGTTTGACAAGGTGATCAAGAACGATCAGAGGCCTTTGAGTTGAGGTTCAAAGTTTGCGAAGGAGCTCACCATTCAGAGTGGAAGAAATAGTCCAGGCACTGGGAACAGCACCTGAAAACACCTTAGGAAGTGAAATTTCACTGTGTGTTCCAGGTACTAAAAGACCAGTGTGGCTGGAGCATATAGATGAGGGCAAATGAGGTTTTAGAGAAGGGCCAGATCAGAGAGTGGGGAGTAGGAAGGATCTAACAGGAAAAATTTGCTGTTGACCAGTTTCTGTTTTTCTGCATTATTCACATTTTTCTAGGCAGCCATGAACCAATGAATGTTTTTAAGAAGAGGCATCATTGCTTATTATAAAGAGTTACCTGCAGCAGAAAAAAACTACGGAATTAGAGTAAACTATGAAGACTGTAGCTGGAACCCAGGTAAATTCTGATAATGGTATAACCTAATTTGGTGGCACTACACATACACATAACAGGGTGGAAGAGATATATATCTGAGGAGTATAACTGAAGAGAAGTGCCCCTGAACAATAAGATTCATAGAGCTAAATGTGGCCTGGTTAGGGATGAAACACCATCATGAGGAAGGGAGAACAACTGACACTTGGTGGATAGTGGACGCATTTATTCAAATGGTAGAGGAGAGGGTAGGAATGAATCTGAGAAGAGAGCTTTAGGAAGTTATGAGTATTAGGACATTTAGAATGACCCATTTGCATTAATGAACATTAAGCTCCTTTATGAGGTTAGAAAAATGCCATAGAAATCCTCCCAGCACTTCACACATTTTTCTATACACCTAATAGGAACAGATAATGGGTAAATATTAGTTTTCATTATTCATGCAAAATGTAAGGTTGTATTTTTTGTCTTTGTTACAGAGAAAGTGGGGTGATCATATTTAAAAAGGTGACTAGGACCCGTCTTATTCCATCTCTGAACTGTTGCCTTTTCTTTGTTATCAAAACTCATCTCATCCACAAGTAGCAAAAACACAAGCACTACCTACCACAGGAGGGCTCCCATGATTCTCTCTGGGTCCTAGGAGACGCAAGGAGGCACCAAAATGCTCTTGGCAGAGTGCCAGATCTGACTCATCTTTCCTCTGTAGAAGCATCAGGTACCCAGTGAGCCCTGCCCTGCACCATAAAAATCATGGTGACTGTGTACCTAGCTTCTATAAACATATGTCACTGTTTCTTATGACTGCACAGTAGTTCGCTCCCAGAAGGGGACCTCTAGCAGACAGGTATTTTGAACCCTTACAAACTACAAAAATGACCTTAAGCAAAGCTATTATCATATAGATAATAGCTTTGAGGGCACATTCTCTATTATATTAAATGCCACATTTTGCCTAGCATCTTGTTGTGAATAAACATGCACCATTCTAACAATCATAATAATTCTACATATAGGGATCTGATTAGATTAGCTTTTAAATAATAATTTTTAAATCCCAACAAAGTAAGTTCTATTTTAAAATTTTAAAAGTAATGGAAAAAAGAATTAAAAGATTCCTTAATAAAATGGACTACTTAATACTTGGATTTGGTTTACATATTTATATTCATAGGTTTTGTTTATGTTAAAGCAAAAATGTGAAAGTATATTTTAAAATATCAGAAGAAGGAAAGAAAAATGTCTCCCTCCTGCCCACAGGGAAGGAGGAGAAATAGAAAAGAATATTGTGTTTCTAAAAGGAACTTGGCTTCTCAATACTGACATTCTGCAACTGAAAATCCATCTTTTAAAATCTAATGTTGATTTGGTCTTTATCTTATTGGAGTAAGCTTTTTAGAAACTCCCCTAAGCTTCTTTCCCATAAAAATTGATCCTACCTTCAAAGGAGATATATATTACTGGGAATGCTTCAACTGTAATAAAAAAAAAAAACCCACTAAAATAATCAATGAATTTTTTGCTATAATCTCGAAGTTGGCATTAAATTTTCTGGTTTAGTAACTTTGCCTTGATCTTTTAACTATCTTTAATACAAGTAACAGAAGTATTTTTTTTCTAAAAGTAAATGACAGTTTCAGTTGAAGTTGATCAAAAGTTAAAATGATTCGAATCTTATCTGAATTTCACTACAAAAGTCTTTAATCCGAAAAACAAACTACGTGGAGAAATGGGGCGAAGCTGTCAACTATTTGTGGTCTTGTGCTCCGAAGCGGCGCTTCTTCGCTGTCCCCACAAGTAGTAACAACCAGCTGCTGGTTCTGCACGCCCACATTTGCCAATGGGAAACACACGTTTCTGCCCCTAAAAAAATACCATCTGTCCCTGGCACTGAAAATAAACCTAACATCGACAGATAACAGATAGTAAGTCATCAGGTACAGACAGCTGCCTTTCCCTTCCCATATTTTCAGAACCTGGCAGCAAACTCACAAGGTGAGTAGCTCCGGCCCTGCTGGAGGAAACAGTTGCCACTCCAGCTCCCTGGCCCCCACCCCACCCAGCTTCCCCCCTCTCAGCAGTCCGGGTCGTGTACCGGGGTGGTCAAAGACCAAAGATGCGATTAAGGACACAGGTGGGTGTGGCGGTTGAGGGAGGGACTGGTTGTTTCCCCGTCCGCAGCACCAAAGGAGCCAGAGAAAAGGCACTTACTTGAAACCTTGCCCACCGGTCATGCCCACCCAGCGCTCCGTAGAAGGACGCGGGCTTTGGAGACCCTTCCTTACTCCTGGCCTTTTCCCCGCGTTCTCTCCGCTGCTGCTGCTGCTGCTTCCTCTTTCTTTAGGCTCCTGTTGCTCAGCAGATGCCCGCCACTGCCAGCTTCTGGCACCCAAGCTAGCCTGGCCCCAGCCAGCCACGCCGAGGAATTGGACACCCGACACCCGCGGAAGCGCTGGCGAGGGCTGGCGGGGAAACTGGGCCCCTCCTTCCCGGGCGCGCCCTGGCCCGCTGCAGCCCCGCCCCACCGAGTGCCAAGCAGCTCCTTCTCCATCCACTCCTCGAAACCCGCCCTGACCCCACCCACTGTCCCTCCTCCCCTCCGCTGGTGCTGGCCAGGCAGGGGTGGGACCCAGCTTGGGGCGTGGTGGTGGCGATGCTGCAGCGTCTGCACTGTGTGACAAGTAGAAGATAGAGAGGTCGCGACCTCCCATTTACAGAGACCCTAATGGGGTGGTGTGTGTGAGTGTGTGTGTGTGTGTGCACACGCGAGCACGCGCTCCTGAGAATGTGTGCCTAGCATCCATCCATAACTGTAGCCCTTCCCTTACCTCACCCCCACTCCATTACCCCTTCCTCCCTTGCTGCTCAGCAGAATCTGCTAGCATTTCCGAGAAGTCACTTAGTGTGGCTTGGTGGAGAGCCGTAGGAGAACTCCCGGCAGAGGAGGTGGGGACCAATGGCAAAGGCCCAAACGATGCCTTCTGGCCACTGGGCTCCGAGGATTGGAGACTGGGATTCGGGTCCTTCTCCAGGGGCTTTGCCCATGGAGAACGGGCGGTGGCGCGCAAGACGTATCTAAGCTACAATTTTTCTTTTCTTCTTTTTTTAATCGATCGATCGGGTTGCAGAGTCTTCCAGGCAGCGAAAGAACACATTTTCTTTTAAGGTGGAGTGAGGAGTTAGAGGTTGTTGTGGGTGAGAGGGAGACGTGGGGGAGAGGCTGCTGTCTTAGACCAGGGATCCGCTAGAAATCTTTTTAAATCCGTGTGTATATGCGTTTTCTACAGCAGTCTGTTATAAGGAAGATTAATGAAACCAGCACTGAATTATCTTTCTCAAAGAGATGATTAAATTTCCATCAAGGGAAAAAGTCAGAGGATTACTTTGGGGCCACGTGGGTTTCTGGGTCCAGGCCTTAAAAGAGGGGCAGATCCCTTTGCAATATAAATCTGAATGATGGGCATTTGCAGCACCAGTGTTGTTTGCTTCAACACCTTGTATTATGGACATGATATCAGTGGTAAACACACCAGGATTTATCCTTCCTTGCTGCTTACTGAGCTTCTGAGGCTTCCCTTGAGCTTTTCACCCTTACTTTCTTGACTTGTAAGATGTGCTGCTGAAGAAAGGAAACTTTCAGTTTCTGAGGATCTCCACTGAAGGGTGAACTTGGCCATCTGGGGATAATTCACAATGTCTAGTCACCTTCTCTTCCTTGACTGGTTGCAGACATAAGAGTTCAACTGTACTAGGTGACAGCCTTTTTTGATTAGATGCAATCAATGCCACTTTCTTTTCTTGGCACCTTCGGGTTTGCCTTCAACTAAATTGTCACCAAGAAATAAAATGAGCTCAAGCAACCCTTTCTCTCAGAGCTCTCTGCCATTTGATCTCCCTTCTGTCAGGGAAAAATCCATGACCCAATCATTAGAACTCACAGGGTTTCAAAACTGTGTTATATTTTTTCTTGAGAGGATAAATGAGAACATAAAGACTCTAGCCAATTAAGACAACTAAAAATGGCTCTAAAATTATAACATTAATATGATTAATACAGATTTGATGAGAAAATTCCAAAATACTCAAAGTTAATCACCTTTGATAGTTAATGCCATATAACAGCACCCAGAAAACATCACTGGGGATAGTGATGGGATATTGGGCTGGGTGATAACACTGGTCAAAGTTTTAATATATATTAAGTATTATTTTAAAACTTTATTTTTTAAACTTATTTTACCTGTACAACAACTCTTACAGGTAGGTAATATTATCATCCCATTTTTGCAGGTAAAAGAAACTAAACTATGAAGGAGTCAACAGCCTTCCCAAGGCCACACAGCTAATATATGAAAGAGCCTATAAGCTCACTGTATTTTAAGTAGTCAGGCTCTGGAGCCTGTGTGCTTAATGAAGTATCTTCAGAGGGAAGCGGCTATTCCATGGCCAATGGAGACAATGTACATATTTAGAAAATACTAGCCAGGCTACATTATAATTGTGAATTGAAAATAAAATTTGTTAAGTGTAGAAGAAAACAATAAAGGAAACAGAACTCTCAACAATGTATTTATTCACAAATAAGCCTACTGACTGAAATCAAGCCTGTCAGATGAGGTAAATCTCATTGGAGTGTTGAGGAAAGGGTACGGACACTGTTTCCTGACCTGCCAGGTCTTTCTGTGGACATATACCCTAATCTGAGCATTTGTTTCCTCCTTTTAAATTGGAAGGTGTGTGCAAATTAATTTTAAGGTCTCCTCTTTTAGATTTCTTTTATGTGAATGTGTGCAGTTTTCTAAGTAAAATCTAAATTGAATATTATTTCATCGAAACATATTTTCGATCTGGAAATTGTTATTTGTAAGCACCATGCATTTGTATTTTCTCTACAAAGGCCACTTTTCGAAGAGAAAACAATCAAATGAAACGATTAGGTGGAAGCTATAGTCTCGTGTGAAGCTTTCTTTACTTCACCGGTTTATGACTGTTTCCTTCAGAGGCGCCCCCGTGCAGACACTAGCACAGTGCAGACGGTGGACACTCTGGACATGCTATTAATTTGCGTACATGCAGTTCACAGTTTCCTCCTTCCTCATTCAATTTTGATAAATGCTGCCTCTACTGCCACCTGGTGTTCAAAATAAGTCAAAAGTCTTAGAAAGTCATCAAAAAACCTTTCATATTAAAAAAAAATTTAGGGCCGTTTTCAGTCCACAACAAAATTGAGTGGGAGGTACAGAGATTTGTCATTATTCCCCTTTCTCCACACATGGGCAGCCCCTCGCATAATTTACGTCACTCGCCGGAATGGCACCGTTTGTTTTTTTACTCGAGGATGAACCTACATTGACACGTCATAATCATCCAAAATCCATAGCTTGTCCTAGAGTTAACTCTTGGTGTTATACATTGTATGGGTTTACGTAAATGTATAATAATACATATTCATCATTATAATATCATACAGAGTACTTTTCACTGTCCTAAACACTTTCTGTGCTCTGTTTATTCATCACTTCCTTTTCTCTATACACCCCTGACAGCCGTTAATCTTCTTATTGTCTCCACAGATGTCATATTCCTTTTCCAGACATCATATTGTTGGAAGCAGAAGGTATGTAGCCTTTTCAGATTGGCTTCTTTCACTTAGTAATATAATATACCTTTAAATTTCCTGCATATCTTTTAATGGCTTGATAGCTCATTTTGTTTAGCGCTAAAAAATATTCCATTGTCTGTTTATATGACATTTTATTTATCTATTCACGTATTCATTCCCTGAAGGACATCTCAGTTGCTTCCAAGTTTTAGCAATTATAAATAAAGCTTCTATAAATATCTATGCTCAGGTTTTCACATGGACATAAATTTTCAGCTTCTTTGGGTAAATACCAAAGTATACAGTTGCTGGATCATATGCAAAGAGTATGTTTAGTTTTGTAAGAAGTGACAACTAGCAATGAATGAGAATTTCTGTTGTTCCACATTCTCACCAGCATTTGGCGCTGTCAGTGTTCCAGACCTTGGCAATTGTAATAGGTGTGTAGAGGTATCGCATTGTTTCAGTTTGCATTTTCCTAATGACATATGATGTGACGCATTTTTTAATGTATTTATTTGCTGTCTGTATATCTTCTTCTCTATATCTAACATATCTATTAAGGTTTGGGGCTCATTTTTAATAGGATTTTTGTTTTATTATTTTTGAGTTTTAAGAGTTCTTTGTATATTTTGCATAGCAGCCCTTTATCAGAAATACCTTTTGCAAATATATTCTCCCCATGTATGACTCTTCTTCTAATTCTCTGGAGATACTGTCTTTCACAGAGCAGAGTTTTTAATTTTAATGAAGTCCATTTATCAATTCTTTCTTTCGTGGATTGTGTCTTTGGCATTATATCTAAAACATCATCACCATATCTAAGGTCGTCTAAGTTTCCTCTTATGTTACATTCTAGGAGTCTTATTGTTTCGCATTTTATATTTAGGGAGTAATCCATTTTGTGTTAATTTTTGTGAAGAGAGTAAGGTCTATAACTAGACTCATTTATTTTATTTTTTGCATGTGGATATCATTTTGCAAGTGGTCTTGTTCCAGCACCATTTGTTGAAATTACCATCTTTGCTCCATTATATTGATCAGAGAATTAATTACATACTGTGCTTTAGTAGCTCTGGTGAAAAAGGGGATATTATCTGAACATTCAGCCATCCATGTGTACTTCTGATTTATGGACACTCCCCCTGAATATATATTTGAACAAGACCATCAGTGAAGTATAAACTGAAATCCAATTGGTACAATTGCTTTTCCTGTTCTCTTAGGCCATCAACTCACATTAAGGGATGTTATAAACATCAGCCTTATGGGAATTAGAGAAGGAAGAGGATGGCGACAGAAGGCAGCAATGATGGCTCCTGGCTAATTGCAGCTTTTAATGATCTACCCTACAGGTTTTGGAAGTCTCCCACATTATACGTAGTTGAAAACTGATCTGTATCATCAAGCTGGATTGGCAGGAACTTCATATTTCTCAGGAATTGAGAATGTGATGACTCTGTTTTGATAAATTCATGTGATTATTTCTTTCAGCATTCTTTTCATCAATCACTGCGCTTTCTATCCCTTTTCCAGTGTTTTAACTTTGTAGTATCACTGGTAATAAGCTGTAAAAAAATGCAATCTTATCTTCTTTCTTTTCTACATTTAAGTTCAAAATCCCTATGCTTAAACAAGGCTGAACAACTATGCTTAGGGTCAATATTAAAGAAAATCTTTCCATTAAAAAAAAGATGAAATAAATCTTATCAAAGGGTGAAGCAGACTGTAGTATTTAAAAATTAGGCTTCTAAGGCAGGTGAATCTCATTAATTGTGTTAGTATGAGAAAGTTATTTAAGCACTTTATTTTATTTTTTTTTAAGATTTTATTTATCTTTAGAGGGGAAGGGAGGGAGAGAAGGAGAGAAATATCAATGTATGGTTGTCTCTCATGCGTTCCCTGCTGGGAACTAGCCTGCAACCCAGGCATGTGCCCTGACTGGGAATCGAACCAAGATCCTTTGTTTCACAGACACCTGCTCAATCCACTGAGCTACACCAGCCAGGGATATTTAAACACTTTAGAAGCTAGTTCTCTCGTCTGGGAACAATACCTGCCCTTCTGAGTCTGTTGAGGATTCCACAAGAACACATATGCATGTGAAATTTTTAACACGAGGCTTGGCACATGAAACACGTAGTTAATGCTCAATGACAAATCCATAAATAAACAGAGCACTAGATAGCTATGGTTTTTGTGTGTTCATGACATGCCAGCCATTGGCACACGGTCACATTAAATCATTTCAGTCCGTGAGAGAAGCACTTTTATCACTCCTTTTGTAACAAATAAAGACACTGGGGCCTATCTTAAATGTATAACTTTTTTTTAATTTATTTATCTTTAGAGGGGAAGGGAACGAGAGAAGGAGAGAAATATCAATGTATGGTTGCCTTTCATGCATCCCCTGCTGGGAACTGGCCTACAGGGAACCAGCCTGCAACCCAGGCATGTGCCCTGACTGGGAATCGAACCGTGATCGTGTGGGTCGAAGGCCCGCACTCAGTCCACTGAGAATGTATAACTTTTAACACAAATAATAAATGATGCCACACTATCTCTTCTCAGTGGAAAAAAATCTACAACCAAAGGAGGAAGAAGAAAAGGAGGAAGGGAAAGAGGAAGGGAGAGCTGGAAAGAGAGAGAAAAGAGAAACTGTTGGGCCTTTGACCGTACAGCTCTCTCTTGTTGGATGGACATTCCCATTCTTTGTTCAGCTAACTCTGGTCTCCCATTGTATTTCTCAGGCTGAAGCCATTTCTCGACTCCTATTGAGGGTTCAGGTTTTCCCTGCCTTATGCTTTGAACTTTCATCACACTTGACACAATTGTAATTAATTGGCTAATTTTTTTTAGTCTTGCCTGCTAAACCAAAGCTCTGTGAAAAGAGTAGATCTATAATACTTCATTTACTATTGCACCTTAATGCTAAAGGATGCCTGATAAAGAAAAGCTCATTTATGAAATCATAAAGGATAAACGGAAGTCAATAAGTGCATTTTGGTCTGATGTTGGTGAGATATTCCATCAAGCAACATGTACCAATATGGAAATGAAAAATAAAACAGCACAGTTAAACACTTACAACTTATAAATGCCAATTATGGGGCCCCTTGTCTCTTTTAATTCATTATCTACCCTCTCCTCCTGACTCACCACAGTCAAGCTCCTGAGTCTTCTTTCAGGGTTTAGAGTCCACTGAAATTGTTCCAAGCTGTATTCTTTCCCTAGGGACGTTGTGACTGTGTGTCACAAACTGGTTGCCTTAAAACAACAGAAATGTATGCTCTCATAGCTCTGGAGGCCAGCAGTCTGAAATCACAGTGTTAGGCAGGATTGATTCTTTCTAGAGGCTCTTGAGGGAGAATGGACCTGCTCCATGACTTTCCTCTTGGCTTCTGGTGGTTTGCCGATGTTTCTTGGCATTCCTTGGCTTGTAAATGCATCACTTAGTCTCTGTTTTCACGTAGTGTTCTGTCTCACGTGGTGCGCCTGTGTGGTGTTCAAATTGCCCTCTTCTTATAAGAGCACTTCATCTGATTAGCTCAGCCTAATCCATTATGTCCTCATCTCAAATTGATTGCATCTGCAAAGGCATCGTTCTCAATAAGCTCACATGTGCAGGTACTCGGAGTTATGATTTGAACATTTCTTTTTGCAGGACACGATGCAACCCACAACACCAGCCTAGCGTCTTAAAACTGCTGCTTCCTCTACTTGGAATGATTTCCCTTCAGATCTTAGCGTGGCTAACTCGTTGTTTGTTAAGTCCCAGCCCCAAAATCACCTTTGCATTTCAGAAGTGACACCACACCAAAATGTTCCTTTTCCCTGACCCCCAATTTCCTGTATCACATGTGTTTCCAGTCAGTCTCTGTTATACTCCGTAGCTTGATTTTCTTCATATAGTTTTCACTAACAGGAAGTATCTTGTACACATGTTTGGTTTTTTGGTCTGGGTCCCTCTGTAGAATGTGATCTCTGTAAAGAGCAGGAACCTTGTTGTTACAGAACAAGAGGTCCGAGGAGGGGGCAATATCTGGCCCACCTAGGGATGCCAAAAACTGCCACAGAACAGGGGCCCTTCCCAAGGACAGAATACTAATATCTACTGGGCTCTTCTGTCTGCCGCCAATTGGAAAGACATCTCTCAATGCCAGAGATTTGTGAAAAGGAAATGAAATGTTTATTTAATGCTATTTAGGCTTAATGCCTCCACTAAAATATCAAAGTCCTTTAGGGTATACACCTACACCCACACAGCTCTCGCTTCTCCCACTGTCCCAACTCCGGGTACCGTAAATCAGGAAAAGAGCACACGTCTGTGTTTCAGGCCACTAGCACCGTCAGCTGTGTCACCGTGAAGGCAGGACCTCTCTGTAGTTAATCTAAAAGTCATGTGGTACCCTCTCATGGTCCACTGGCAAGAGTTCTTTGTACCCAGTTCCAGTCAAAGTCTCTCCTGCTTTCCAGGCCACGAGGCCAAAGGGGGCACCCCAAACCACAGGGCCCTCTCCTCACCTGGGCAGTTATCTCCTCATGTCCCGGAGCCAATCTAGTCCAAGCTCTCACACAGGTGCTATCACTCAGGGGCGCAGCCCCTAGTTACACCCTGGGTAGAAGCCACTCCCTTCTCCCTGGCTCAAAAACTTGGCCACAGCTATTTAACATATCTATGAAGCCAGTTAAAGGTTATAGATATGTTAAATAATCATTCCAGAGGTTAGCTGCAAAACTGTTGCTATGCAAAACAGCTCTCAATGGCCCTGCTCTATTAGTCTCTTCCCCCTGAGGGCAGGGGGTGAGGACATCTTATGTGTCTCCAATAGTCCTATACACTTTGAATTATGGACACCATTCCAAATCCTTTTTTGGGCCACCCCCTTGGCTGCACCCTGTATCACTGTCTCTTTCGATTACCATTGTAGCCCTAAGATCTAGAATCATGTCTGAAATGGAATGAGCATGCAAAGCCTTTCTCGATGAAAGTTGGTCTATATATTCTGTCAGTTATTTATGGTCATAATAATAACGCATAACACATAGTCAGAAATATCACTGGCATCCAACATTCAGTATTTATTGCTGCAGTCAGGAGTTTACTAGATGTTGGATAGGTGGCTCTGCTGGTCTGGGCTGGGCTTACTCACACACCTGCAGGTTATTGGCTGGATGCGCCTAATGTAGACTGGCCTCTCCTGGGGCAGTTTGGACAGCTTAGTTCTAATAGATAGATGGCACCTTGCTCCCAGTGGGCTAGCCTAGCCACGTATTCCTGTTTACAGGCACAAGTCAGGAAGCAGAGACACGCACGATCTCTTTCAGCCTCGGCTCGGAACTGGTGTGCAGAGTTTTTTGTCCCATTCTCATGGCCAAGGCAAGTCACATGGCCAACCTTGGATCTGAGGGTGGAGAAAGGAATTTATCTTCCTTCTTAGAGAGGTGAACTGTCTCAGTACATAGCGAAGGGTGTAGATACAGGAAAGAGTGAAGAATTTGTGCCATAAATACAATCTACCACATACATATTTTTTTACTGTTGCCTTAATGCCATTATAGAACAAGATGAGGTATCAATAAATATATGAGTATATACAAATATGAATTTTTCTTAATTTATGAAAACCAAATAAAGAGGCACTTCACTCCTTTTCACTTAAAAATACTAAAGTGTAATAAGAGTGTGACCATGTAGGCTTAAATCTTCTATTATGTGCTATCCTAAAAACCATTTGTAAAGTGGTGATAATAATAATAATACCCATCCTATGGATTTATTTGTAAGGGGATAATACAAATAAAATGCTTAGTATAGTACTTATGTTAAACATTCACTAAATGATAGCCACTATTATTAGCTATTGGCATTCATTATCACTTAGGGCAGGAGTAGACTTTATAGCATTATGCATGAAATGACTTTTACAAATGCTTCATTACTTTAACCACTACAGTGTTTGATGTAGATTTATTTAGAACATTTTTCTTAAATTGCATGTGGCTAATTTGGTTAATAAAATATACCCCAAAGCATCGGCTGCCCCCAATATGTCATTATTTATACTGCAGAGTGAATAAAGGAAAACCATGATCAGAATGAAGAATAAGACTAGTATTTACTGCAATAAAGTGAGCTATCCTGTAATTTATTAAAAATATATAAATGATTAATCTATGGTAATCTCCTGATTGGTACTATTTTATTAAATAATTCTACTGGAGTCCAACTTAGGACCTATTTTGCTCTCTGAAAACTCTACATCAAAGTCACTCCTTTATTTGGATATATTTGGTGGCTCAGGCAAAGAGTATTGACTACTTCTGAAGAAAAAGTATTCCTGAAATTATAACGTAAAGTAGTGGGGGTGTGTAAGAAGGCACTACTCAGAACATTGTTTTCCAATACCTTGGCTGAAGTTACTCTTTTCCATTATGGGATTAGGTTACATAAATAAGTAAAAAGGAAATAAAAGAGGGAGGGAGGGGGAAAGAAACAGAGAGAGTGGGAGGACTTGAGGGAAGCTGCAAAGGAAAGAAGAAAATCATGAAGTAAGAAAGTAGAAGAAGAAGGAGGGAGGAAACGAGAAAAAAATTATTGCGATTTTTTTATGTTTGGAAATGTGATTGTCTTATTCTTTGTTTACAATTGTCTTTGCTATGCTTTCACAATTTCTCTTCCATGTAAATTTTAGGATTAGCTTTCCTAGTTGCAACAATATTAAAAAAATTAATTGGAATTAATTATATACTTCTGATATGGAGGCTTTCTTTCCATCTTCACACTTTTCTATTTAGAACTTTTTAAAAGAAAAACTTAATATTTCTTGAAAATTTCTTCATAATTTTCTTTCTCATTTTTAAAATTAGGAATTTTAATTTTGTAAGTGTTCATATTCTCTTAAAAATTGCATATCATTTATTTGTGTGCAGGTTAGATGAAGCTCATGAAGAGTGTTCTTCAAGTTTTCTAAATCCTTACTAAGTTTTTATTAGAAGTATGTTGAAATATTTCTTTATATGAACATATAACTTTTGCATTATAATTCAGTTGCTTTTTGCACCATCTATTTTAATAAACCTTATTGGGTTTATGTTTTTCCTTTGATCAATTAATAGTGTTCCTCTTTTTCTCTATCAATGCATTTCATTATTGGGTTGACCAAGAAGTTCATTTAGTTTTTTCCATACAATGGCTCTAGTAGTGCTTAGTTGTCCTTAATGTTATTTGGAACAATTTCGCTAGATTGTAGTATGACAGCTGTCCTATCAGCATGTATTTAAAAAGGTTTATCAAAATTGGTGAATTTTTGTGCAGCCATTTTAATATCGAAGATGGAAGATGATATTCAACATTTTATGCTTTATTATTTCAAGAAAGGCAAAAACACAACTAAAATGCAAAAATAAAGATCTGTGCAGTGTACGGAGAAGGTGCTGTGACTGATCGAATGTGTCAAAAGTGGTTTTCCAGGTTTCTTGGTACTACTGACATTTTGGCCAAATAATTCTCTGTTATGGGGCTGTTTTATGCTTTGGAAGATATTTAGCAGTACCCCTGGCCTCTACCCGCAAGAAACCTATAGAGGAAGGTAGACGACATACTCAGCGTATCCAAATCAATAAAGTGATTAGTGAAACTGAAAAATGTGTCTTTATCTTATGGAAACATCTCAATGTACTTTTTGGCCAGCCCAATGTACATTTAATACTATCTAACGTTAATATTGCTTAACCTCTTTTTTATTAGCATTTATGTTTCTATTTCTCTATTTTTAGTCTTACTGTATGGTTTCTTCTTACATGCATATCCTCCTCTAAGGAATACATATTTAGTTTGTTTTTTATTTGTACAGTCTTAAAACTGTATTTTAAAGAACAAATTTTATGAAGTTACTTTTTTTCTTATGTGTATTTTTGTGATTTTTATTTTTTTACTTTTTTTTAAAAAGTATGTTTTTACTTTAAAAAAATTGTGTTTTGAGCTAAATACATAACAGATTACATCTAACCCTTGAACAACACAGGCTTTAACTGCCCAGGTCCACTTGTACTTGAATATTTTTTCAATAAAAAACATTTGACCTACTGTATCTATGAGTTTTGCACCAGGGCACTGAACCAACTTCAGAATGAAAACAGTATTTTCACATTCCCAACCACAGCTTCCCAACCTTGAAATCCCAACACAGACCAAAAATATTGTTAAAAATTTTGATGGAGTTGATACAGGGTGCAGCCAGGGGGGCCCCCAAAAAAAGATTTGGAATGGTGTCCAGAATTCAAAGTGTATAGGAATAATGGAGAGACATATAAGATGTCCTCACCTCTTCCCCCCCCACAGGTGTGAGTTGGGGGGAAAGGACACATGGAGCAGGAACATACAGGGCTGTTTTGTACAGCCACAGCCTTGCAGCTAATCCATGGCATTGTCTTTTAACATATCTATAGCCTTTGGCGGTCCCTTGAATATGTTAAATGGCTGTGGCCAGGCTTGGAGCTAGGGGGATGAAGTCACTTCCCCCAAGATGTAACTGGGGGCAGGTCCCCCAAGTTACAGCGCCTGCATAGGGGCTTGGAGAAGATTGGCTCGAGGGCATGGGATGATGACTGCCCAGACTAAACGATGGCAGCCCAGTAAACTTGTATTAATACAGAAATACTGGCAGGTGTAACTGGTCTTGGGAGGAGTCGGAAATAGGGGTACAGAGGAAGATGGGTGCTAGGATTTAAAAGCCAGACACAGCAGCCATTGGGGGAGAGAGCCACGGGGTTTCAGCAGAGTGAGGACCCCCCCTCTTGGTGAGGTGAAAGAGGGAGCCACGTGGTTTTGGCAGGGTGCGGACCCCTTCTTTCCCCAGTGAAAGGGAAAAACCACGCAGCTTTGCCAGAATGGAGATCCCTGCAGCCAGGTGAAGAAGAAAGCCACATGCTTTTGGTAGAGTGCGGACTCCTGCAGCTTTGGTAGAAGAGGCCCACGCGGCTTTGGGGTGCCCCCTTTGGCCGCGGGGCCTGAAAAAGCAAGAGAGACTTTGACTGGAACTGGGTACAAAGGACTCTTGCCAGTGGACCATGAGAGGGTACCACAGTACTTTGGATTAACTCGAGATCCTGCACAGTGACACAGCTGACGGGTGCCAGCAGCCTGCAATACAGACGTGTGCTCTTTTCCTGATTTACAGTACCCAGAGTTGGGACAGTGGGAGAAGGGAGCGCTGTGTGGGTGTAGGTGTATACCCTAAAGGACTTTGATATTTTAGTGGTGGCATTAGGCCTGAATAGCATTAAATAAACATTTTGTTTCCTTTTCATAAATCTCTGGCATTAAGAGATGTCTTTCCAATTGGCGGCGGACAGAAGGGCCCAGTAGATTTTAGTATTTTGTTTTTGGGAGGGGCCCCTATTGTATAGCAGTTTTGGGCATCCCTAGGTGGGCCAAATATTGTATTGCCCCTCCCTGGGACCTCTTGTTCGGTAACAGAGTCGGGGAATATATTTGCCTAATTTCAGTCCTTTAAAATTTGTTGAGATGTGTTTTATGACTCAGCTAATTGTGCCTCAGTGGGTAATTTATTTGTGTTTGAAAATAATTTGTATTTCACTGTTGTTGGCAGAGTGTTCTAAAATGTCAAGAAATTCAGGTTGGCTGTTCACATTTTCTACATTATTTCTGATTACCTCACTACTTCAATACTGAAGGAAGAGTGCTGGAATCTCAGAGTGCACTTATTCGCCTGTTCGCCTAGTGATCGCCTGTCCTTCCTTTTATTTTCCTTAGTTTTCCTCATGTACTTTAAGTCTCTGCTACTATATGTATACATATTTAGGGCAGATATTTCTTTTTGATAACTCAGGTATTGTTTTCTTTTAGAAAACATACAAGTTTATATCTGGTAACTTTTAAAAAAATATACTTAATTTTTATTTTAATACAGCCAATCTAGCTTTTATTGAATTTGGGTTTGTGTGGTATATTTTATCCCATCTTTGTATTTTAATGTATTTGTACGTCGTATTTAAAGTGAGTTTGATATTTCTTAATCCTATTTGACACCTTTGTCTTTTGGAGTATTTTGATCATTTACATTTTCCACAGTTATTTATATATAGTTTAATTCAAATCTTGCTATGTTCCTTTTTGATTTCTATTTGTCCTGGGTTTTTGTTTTTGCTTTTTGAGTTTTTCTCCTTTTTAAAGATTACTTTAGTACTCTTTTAGATTCTGTTATCCCCTTTATTGGCTTATTAACTTTCTCTTTGTTTAGATTTTTAATGGTTATTCTATAATTTAGGGTATGTTTCTTGATCTTATCACAGTCTGGCTTCAAGTAATATTGTACCACTTCACATATGCTGTATAAAACTTATTTTCACATACTTTTAATTTCTCAGTCTTGTTCTTTGTGCTATGTTGTTATGATTTTTCTTATGTATATATTGCAAACACATTATAAATGACACACATTGTTATTATTTTTGCTCTATACAGTCAATTTAAAAGATATTAAAATTATAAAATGTCTTTTTTATATTTACTCACATGTTTACAATTTCTAGTGTTCTTTTTTTTAAAGATTTTATTTATTTATCTTTAGAGGGAAAGGGAAGGAGAGAAGGAGAGAAATATCAATGTATGGTTGCCTCTCGTGAGTCCCCTGTGGGAACCGGCCTGCAACCCAGGCATGTGCCCTGGCTGGGAATCAAACCACGATCGTGTGGTTCATAGGCCCGCACTCAATCCACTGAGCTACACCAGCCTGGACAATTTCTAGTGTTCTTAATTCCATTGTTTAAATTCACACTTCGATCTGATATCATTTCCTTTCCATCTGAAGAGTTTTCTTTACCTTTCGTGTAGTGCTGACTACTAGTGACAAATTTGTTACATTTTAGTCTGCCTCAAAAAGTATTTCTTTATTTTCAGTTTGGAAAGATATGTATATACATATACATATATATGTATATACGTATATATGTGTACACATACATATACATATATGATTGCTAGATATTTGCCCATAGGCCATTAAGGTTCTGTTTGCTTTTTTCTAGTTTTATTTCTCTGTGTTAAATTTAGATAGCTTTTATTTCTATACCTCAAGTTCACCGCTCTCTTCTTCTCCAGTTTCTAAACTTCAATTAAACTCATGCAGTTTTTCATTTCAGATGATGTTGTTTTAATCATTGGGATTTCCATTTTGATTTTTAAAATATTTTAATCATCTTATTAACTCGTGTGTTTTTATATCCTGCTCATAGTTACACTGTTTAGAATAGCCATTTTAATATTGTAGTCTGCTTATTTCATACTTAATATCATAACTGAACCTGTTTCTTTTTCCTTGTGCTTAGGAGCCGTATTTTCTGCTTCTTACCTTGTCTGATAGTTTTGATTGGATACTAGACATTGTGGATTTTACTTTACTGAGTACTTAAGTGACTTTTAGATTAGCTTAGTCTTTCTGAGGCTTGCATTAAAGTGTATTTAAGTTGGGTCTGGAGCATCCATTCAATATTAAGGCGGGGTTTTGAAACTTAGTTGTTTCAGGACCCCTTCTGACAGGCATCACAACTGTGCATTGTCTGTTTTCCAATGTCTAAAAATAAGTGTATTACATTTTACATTTTGGTCAACTTCTCTAGTTTTTTTACAGTGAGATGGCAATTCCCACTGCAGTTAATCTTTCATAAATGAAAGCAGAAGTTCTTGAATTTAATTTTAAATAACTTCACATTAATTCCTCTTTCCCAATGATTGAACCTCACACTAATGACAGTTTATACTTTTATTTTTTCTCTTCCACATTAGCATATTTAATCTTTATGCATTAAACCAACAAAGATAAGCAGAAATAACCTAGATACGAAGAATATAACCAAACAGAATAATAATATACGTAAAGCTTTCTACAGACAATCAGTGACACAGACTCTCTAGAGCACCTAGATAAATAACTCTGTAATCTGAGAGAGAAAAGTTAATCAAACACAGTTAATATTACATAGAATTTATTGATAACCTAATACCCACTAACGTAAAACAATGTAACCCAAAACAAAACATGCAGAAATCATTGTAATGCTGTCTTTCCAATGCCTATAAATGCTTACTATAATAATAATAATAATTCATGGTATATTTGAGATTGTATACCACATTTCAATCTTGTTAAAGAAAATGTGTGTAAAAAAAGGCAAGAAGCTTGTGTTGGTAGCATGGGACCTCGCCATGGGGGACATCTACCCTACAACCGCAATTCCATTGAGCCAATTGTGTTGCTAATTCTTGCTAGCAGAGGTGAGTGAACAAAGGCTGTTTTTACATCATAGGTTTACCAAATAATATGTGATTAGGGGATGGGGGAAGTGCCTACTTTTTTTTTAAATAATAAAAAGGTAATGTGATCACATCGAAGATTAATGAGGCCTGTTCCAGGAAGATGCGTGGAGCCTCCTGACAGTTCCTGTCACTGGTGTTAAGAAAACAGACTAGAGCGGATTCACATCTAACAAGCTGTGCCGTTGCTAGTGCATCAGAAGTCAACACTGCCCTACAAGCACTTACCCAGTTACAAGGCGGCCTCATGATAAGCTGCTTTTGGTTTTTACATGCTCTGCCCTGGAAGGATTGCTTTGGATTCTCAAACTTGCGGCTTCAAAATAGTTCATATTTCTGTTAAGCCTCACAATTCTGGTTATTGCTGCCCTGTGTGTGGGGTTTTCGGTAGAAAATAATGCAGGTCAGTGCAAGCTAATGCACATGCAATCGATACCCTGCAACGCTCTGAATCACACTTTCTTCCTGTACAGATCAATTGGTAATGAAGGTATCCAATTAACTTTTCACTGAGTGTGTTTGGGAATAGCGTTTAAGTGAAGAGATCTTCCTATGGCCACCTGTTTATAGCTGCATTATTCATGAGACCTTGCCGCGTGCATCAAACGCTGCTGCAGCAGAGGTTCCGGCAGACCTGGCAGGGTTTCGCTTGGGTTGCCCTGCGGTAGAATCTTTGTGTGCGTTGGGACGGTGCAGTGTTTTCTTCTGCAGAAAGAATTATGAGAACAAAACCATTATTTCATTTAAAGCTCAGGAGAACAGCAGACATTCTAGAGATGATTCTTAGTGACTTTTGTGATGTAAAAAAATGTAATTCAATCAACACGTCTCCTTTCATCAAACTGGAGCTTATATTACAAAGACCTGCGTGTTCTAAGTCAGGGCTTTGCCTTGATCTGAAGTTTCACTCATTTGAAAGAACAAATACATTTCTTCACTGGACTATGAAACATGATTGATAGAGCAATTAAAAAGGGATGCTTATTCAGCAAGGATAGCTCTTTCACAGACTGAACCGCTCGTGGCGGACCCGATCAATAAAAAGGCGCTCCTGCTTCAGCTTGCTCCGTGCTGTGGGCACAACGGTAGTTACCTTCCAATTTAGCTGTTCAAGAGTCTTGGAGAGACCTGTACTAGGAGTGAAAATACATTTACTTCCACCAGTAATTTGAGTGGTAGCATATACTATCTTTAATTATTTTTATGTCATTTTGTTTATAATCTGTTGCCCCACCTAAATGATAATTGCTTGAGGTCAGGGAGTCTGTATTTTACTGTTTTTGTACCTATTGTGTAACTTGGTAACAGAACTGACTAGCTTATTGGCATATATGGGAGTGTTTACGCTGTAAGAATTTTAACACAAGAGATGCTAATTTGCATATTTTAAGTGTTTTGATATCAGTTCACATTTTTGCATCCTGTATTTTATTTTATGTATTTTATCTTTTCTCTCTACCTCCCCTATTTTCCAAATATCAGGTAGAGAACTGATTTTATGTTTTAAAATTTAAGCATATTATGTGTTAATAAGAAAAGAGAAATACCTTCCAAGTGCCTAAGGATTTTGTTTTTTGAAATCCTAGATTCTTCTGAAAACTTAACAGGTTTTAAGCCAGTTTCAAGATATTAACACAATTTCATGAAAAAGCAAAGGGGGGAGATGATTTTTTTCTCCTTCAGAAAAAAAAATCCCCCTTCTTTTTAGATACAAAGAGAAGAGAGTATTTCATGCCAGTGCCATGTGTGGGAGATGAGAACAACTGAAAACATTCAGTTAATAAAACCCCACTCAATGTGTCACTTCTCCCCGAACTTTCTTTCTTGGCCCTTTAATATCCAAGTTTTCTTTTTTAATTCCTGTGTCCTCAGAGACATATATTCTCTCTCTCCCAGCAAGCAGTTCAGCTGTAGTTCCAGCCGTGTAACCCAGTCAGCAAAATACAAATGTCCCAGCAGCCCAGTGTGTTCTCAGCACTAAGCAACTGATCTCTGTCCCTCCCCCCTTCCTTCTTCCCGCCTTCCCCCTCTCATATTCCCTCTTGATTTAACAGAGAAATGGCATTAAGCTTACTCCAGGGAAAATTATTACAGGAGGTGATTTTGAGGTTTTTTTTTCATCTGGAAAAACTATAAACGGCTGAAAGTTTAGTTGGTATATGGATTACAGACAGGGTCTTATTGTAGAAAAAATAAGTCACATTCCACGGGATGAACTTAGTGCATGCTTGTAAAAAGACATGGGCAAGGAAACCAAGAAATTCTGTTTCTAGGCCTGAAAGGTGGGGAGAATGTGTGTGTGATCAGCACAGTTTTCTAGAGACTAGTTATAGCTAGAAGAAAGGGCCCTTTACACAAGTTGTGGCCATAGGTAAAAAGTAGAAACTAAACCCGTAGATAAGGAGTGGGGACTAAACCTGGGAGGGAGAAAGTGCTTACTCTGGTGCTTCTCAAGGCCAAACCCAACCAAGAGCCAGAGGATGAGAGACTGTACTGAAGCAACTTTGTGAGTGAGCCTGTAGGAGCACAGAGCGAGGAGAAGAACGAAGAGTGGTTCGGCCAGGGCAAAGGGCAGCTGTCTAGTACTGCTGACAATTCATGGTTATAAATACATTAACTTTTGACAAATTTCATTTATTCCTACATCGGTGCCATCTAACAGAATTTTCCTAGAGGATAAAATATAATAAGTTTGCGCTGTCTAATATGGTAGTCTCTAGACAGATATTAACTGAGTTCTTGGAATGTGGTAGTGGGATTTAGAAAATGAATGTTTCGTTTTATTTGCTAATTAAATTAATTAGGTACATGTAGCTAGTGGCAACCATATTGGCAGTGCAGATGGAGATAATTGTTTCTTAAACTCCAGGGTGCAGTAGAAGCGCCTGGAGGGCTTTTTAAAACACAAGTTTCTGGGCCCCACCCCACAGTTGCTGATTCCGGGTGGGGTCACTGAATTCACATATCTGAGAAGTTCTCAGGCCATCTTTACCGCTAGTCTGCGGAACACAGCTTGAGAATAGAACTCTAGATCAGCATTTATCTATGCAAAAAGAGATTATAATCTTTGATGGTCTAATTCAGTTTTTATTGCTGTTTATATTCTTTGTGTTAAATAGTGATGCTTTATTAATTAGGATGATTTTAAGCATCCTGATTAGTGACATCATAATTTTATGCTACTTTTAGTATTTAGTGCTAACATTATAGCATGTTTAGTAATTTTTAGTATTTATACTAATACTACTATATTTACATAATTGTCTGATTAAGTTTTTTCTTTAGCAATTTTAATAGTCATTTAAAAAAATCTATCATGAGACTTTTGGTCCAGAAAATGTGTCGTAAAATATATTTTCCTTGCTCTATTCTGCTAAATAGAACCAGAAATGGCACAAAAGATAATTAGAAAAGGATCTTGAGCAGATAAGCTCGTTTGAGACCCATGACTGCAGACAAACGACAGTGAAGGGCATCTTGCATCCCAACGCCCAACAACAGTAGGCTAGTACATTTGATCTAGAAATAGAAGTCAGTCCAGGTAGGCTCATTCTTCCTCTGAATTTAAATAAAGTGCCCAGGGAACATTACATAAGCCTGCAATACCAAGAAGGGGAAATTGTTGAGAGCCCTACCAAAAATAAGGGGCCTGAGGAAGAATTCTCCTTATCTTCTCAGTTTGAGATGTCCCTTTTCTGGTGAAGCAGATGGGTAGAACTGGAAAGAGAGATCCAGCTGCAGGCGGGCTGGTGCAGATACCCTCTCTGATCCAGAAGCTTTACTGAGACTCTCTTTCCCTGTCCAGAGATACAAGAATGGCTGGGTGGTGCCAGAAGGGAGGATGCAGCCACAAGTACCCCCGTCCAGAGAACCTGTTTGTCCTCATGAGTTATCAGGAGAGAAGTTGAGAGATTTCCCCCACACCTAGGGAAACCCTGTTGCCTGGCCTTTGGAACCTCTTCCAGTCCCTCAAGCAACACCAGAAGGGACCACTGGGAAGTCATACCACATCAGATAAACCCATATAATACCACAAAGCCTCTGAAAATTAACCTGACAAGGTAAACACAGACCACAAAAATTGACCAAGACCTGTGTGCTAAACCTAAATAGTGAGACTACTTGTTAAAATGAATGATTTAAATAGGATCCAGTATCTCCTACCATAATAGACAAAATTCCAGAGGGAAGAAAATCACCCAGCATAATGCAAACTAAGAAAATCACACCTTGAAGGGGACGAGACAATCTGTTGACATTAATACTAAGGCAAAACAGGTGTTGGAATTAGCTGAGAAGTATTTTAAAGTACCCATTATAACATTGCTTCAATAATCAATTACAAATTCTCTTAAAACTAATTTAAAACAAAGGACATTTTAAACAAATAGATTTTATTAAAAAGCATAGAGTTATGAAGCAAGAGCGTTATGCTAAGTGAAATAAGCCAGGTGGTGAAAGACAAATGCCATATGACCTCACCTTTAAATGGAACCCAATCAGCAAAACAAACAAGCAAGCAAAATAGAACCAGAGACATTGAAATTAAAGACAATCTGACAGTAACCAAAGGGAAGGTGGGAGGGAATAATAAAAGGAAAGGGTTTTCAGGAGCAACTACAAAAAACACATGGACAAAACCAAGGGATGGAGAGTGGTGGGGGGTGCAGTAAATGCAGACAACTGTACTTGAACCACAATAAATAATTTCAGGCCCTGGCTGGTGTAGCTCAGTGGATTGAGTGAGGGGCTGTGAAGCAAAGGATCATGGTTCGATTCCCAGTCAGGGCACATGCCTGGGTTGCAGGCCAGTTCCCAGTGGGGGACACAGGATAGGCAGCCACACATTGATATTTCTCTCCTTCCCTTCCCCTCTCTCTGAAAATAAATAAATAAAATATTTAAAAAGAATAATAATTTTAAAAATACATAAAAGCATATCATAAAATGCAAAAGAATACAATAATGGAAGTAAATTTCTGTAGGTTTGCTCACTAGTAAAGTGGAGGTGACAGAGAGGAATATCAGTGAACCTGACTGTAGAACAATAAAATTCACCCAAATCAACAAGAGAGAAAAAAATAGTCTGTAAAAAAAATGAACACAGCCTCCGGGAGCTGTGAGACAACAATAGAAGAGTCATCATTTCCGTCACCAAACTCCCAGAAGGAAAGAACAGAAGAGTGGGTTGCAAGTTGTTTGAAAAAGTACTGGCTGAAAAAGTCCTAAATTTGGTAAAAGACACCCACCTACAGTTCTAAGAAACTGGCTGAAGCTAAACAGAATAAACACAAAGAAATGCAGCCAGAGATATAGGACAATGAAACACTGAAAACTAAATAAAGCCAGAGAAAAGTCTTGAAAGCAGCTAGAGGGAGATCAAGTGTCCCTCCCATGGAACACCAATGCGATTGGCCATGGATTTCTTATCTGAAGTCACGGAATCCAGAGAGAAGGGACTGAGTACTTTCCAAGTATTTTTCAAGTGCTAAAAGAAAAGAACTGTCAAGCGCAAAATCTATATCCTGTAAATTTATCCTTTAGGAGTAAAAAAGAAATAAAAAAATATTCTCAGAGGAAGAAGAACTAAAAGAATATGTTAGTGGCATACATGGTTTTTAAAAATTAACCCAATATATCAAAAATGTTATTATTTTAACATGTAATAAATATTAAAATATTACAAAGAAATAAAATTTCTTAAACACTGGCTAAACATTTTCCCAACAGAAAGTAACTGATAAAAGAAAAAAATAATGGAGGATTGGGAAGGAAGAAGGAAGAAGGGAGAGAACATAAAGAGTACATAAAAAATCTTTCTTTTCCTTATGAGTTTTAAAACCATATTTAATGATTGGAACAAAAATTATAGGACAATCTGATTCCTATGATATTGCTATTTAAAAATGGAGAAGAAATTGGGACCGAAATGGGGCTTCCACACGTCACTGAAGGTGGTAAAATGTTGACATGAGTAGACTGCATAATTCATACAGATATAGAGGCACATAAATTGTTAGGCTTGTAGTAGTGCTCAGAACAATCACTACCAAAAATACACAGAGAGACACTTAAAAACACATAAATAAATCATGATGAAACCCTAAATTGTGTTCAGACATTGTGTAGAGAGGCAAGAGAGCAGAAACAGAAATACGAGACCAGAGGAAACAAATAGAAAGCAAATAATAAATGGCAAGCTTAAGTGCTAACATATAAAAATTACCTCAAATGTAAATGGTCTAAGTACACCAATAAAATGTGGATTAAAAAGTGTAGCATCACTGCCTTTTGATCTAGTGATTCCAGTTATTCCACAGCTGGGTTTATGCCCAAAGAATTCTAAAGCACCAATTCAAAAGAACCTATGCACCCCAGTGTTTATAGCAGTGTTATTTGTGATAGGCAAGTGCTGGAAGCAGCCTAAGTGCCCATCAGTAAATGAGTGGATCCGAAAACTGTGGTGCATTTACACAATGGAATGCGATTGTGTTAGAAATGCAGCAGTTACGTGTATGCTATGCAGCAGTTAGAAAAAAACTCCACTTCATGACAGCATCATTTAATGCATTGAGGACCCGGCCTGAATAGAACCAAAATGTGGAGGAAGGGTGAATTCTCTCTATGTCCTTCAGCTGGGACATTCATCTTCTCTTTTCCTTGAACATTGGAGCTCCTGGTTCTTGGGCCTTCAGATTCAGATTCTGGATTTACACCAATACCTTCCCCACTTTATAAGCCTTTGGCCTTGGACTGGGAGTTATACCATTGGTTCCCCTGGTTCTCAGGATTTTGGATTTAGACTGAATTACACCACTGGCTTTTCTCATTCTCCAGCTTGCCCATGGCATATTTCAGCATATCTCAGCTTCTCTAATTATGCAAACCAGTTCTTATAATGATACATATATACATATATTTATGACCCTATATATATGATCTCCTATTAGTTTATCTCTGGAGAACCTTAATACCTTTTTAAGGCTAAAGAAAATATTATTTATCTGTAAAGTACTTTGACTAGTTATCTAGGAGCTGCTCAATAGATTTTTATGAAAGAAAATACAGGAGGGAGAAAAGAAAGGAAGAATGGTGATGAAATTGTGCATGAATGGGGACTCTGAACTTATGGGCCATTTGAATATATTACTTTCGTGTGATCTACACTAGAATCCAGGAATAAGGGTGTTGCCACCTGGATTATTAAATAGATCAACAATTTAGCTGGAATCAAGAGAAAATCCTTTGAGCTAATGTGTTGCTTTGAAGTCAAGGAAGATAAAAAATTCACTCACAGATGAGATGAGTTCATGCATGACTCTCACAGTTTTAGGTTTCCTAACAAAAAGCTAAAAATCTCCAACTGTGGAGCTCTTTATTGACTCTAGAGTTGTAAATGCAGACCTGGAATTTATAGAAAGAAACAATTAGGGGAGGAGTGGGTTCAACAACCAAACAGAAAAATAATGCATGTCTGGGAGGGGACTCATGGTGCCCAGAGTAATTCTGCTCTAATTTTCTATTCAGTCTCTTCAGTGGAAGGTTTATCCCATCTCTGTTTCCTCTCTCTTATTGTTGAGGCTGAGTAACTACAAACTGGGACCTTAGGTTTCCTCTCTGTGATGCACTCTTCTTAAAAATGTCTGTGTTGAATAGAGTTACCTTCTTTTCTAGTTGATAAGATCTCTCGTTCTTTAGAGGCCTGCATTAGTAACTTCCTCTGTAACTTCCAATCAGAACCCATCATTCTTACCTGTATATATACTACAATTTGCATCAATGGAATAAAATTACCATACATTATAATCAGCTGTATAGTTATATCCCCCACCCCCAGTTGTAAGTTCTTTTGTCAGATTTGTCTATGCATACATGTATGTATGTATGTATGTATGTATATCTATCCAGACTGAGTTTACCTGTAGTATCTATAAATAGTATTAAATAAATCTTGAATTAAACTTTTGTAGTTATATTCTCTGTGCCCTTTCTTTTCCCAGGGGTTATATCTATTTTTAAAATTTCCTCCACAAAGGGGATGCAGAGATAGGGATAGAGATATACAGAAATAAAGAGATACTCCTTATCTCTGTACAGCAATTTTATTAATCTTAAACTTCCTCTGTCTCTCTATTCAGGTCATTTATTACTAGACAGCTATTGTACAGAGTGGTTAAATATTAAGGCTCTGAAAGCAGACCTAGTTTAGAGTAGTGACCTGTCATTTACAAGTTCTCTGCCAATTAAAAGCCCTTATAGCCCTTCTAAACCTAATGTGTTTTCATTCCTAAAATGAGACTTCTCATTGCTTCATGAGTGGTATGAATGCTGAGCCCATGCCCAATGAACACTTAGCACAAGGCAAGCCATAACAGTCTTCTCAATGCATGGTAGCTATTTTCAATATCTTTAAAACCATTTGAAGTACATTATATTTATTAGAAGGCCAGACACAATTTTAACAGTAGCAGATATTGAGAAATAGTAGCATATTAATAAGTTTATTTTCAGCATTATCTTCATTAGCAGTAAACATATCCAGTAAACATTATTAATACTGAAGTATATCTAGTAAGAATTATTATGATATCAATAAAAATAATACTTTTTACATTTTGTCAATGTGCAGGGGGTCTCTGGTAGATTCACTAACATTAATTTTACAAAATTAAGTGAATTCAAAGGAAGCACACATTTTCCCAGTTTTAAATTTTAAGCCCGAATAAATAAGGTTTAACATAAGGGTCATTAAGAAAAAAAGCTTTTATTATAGAAAGTTGCCAATCTGACTTATCAAAGAAAAACAAAGCTTAATGTGGTAAACAGATTGCATTTATTATTCTCTACAGTATTTAAAAATTAGAATATATTGTACCACTTTGTTAAAAATAATTCTTCACACAATTTTGGTAGGTTAGTGGCAAACACAGTTTACAAATAAAAGCCATAGTTTTCAAACTAAAATCAGTTTGTGGTCTTTACAGAATTTACAGAAGCACGTTAAGATTCAGTTTGAGTATCTGAAGCAGTTTCCACATGAAAGTGTTTCCAGGGGATAGAAAGCTGATAAGCTCAGACAAAGCACCAGCTGTCACTACGTCACCAGGCTAACACCGACTCCTCCTGGTCCCCATCACATACATGATGAAGAATGGGAGGAGAAAGAAACAAAACCCCGAAATTACAGTTGCTTAGAGCATCCCCCAAAGGCATCTTGGTAAGGTTAATACATTTCTGAGGAGAAAAAATAGTTAGATTATGATGGTTAAGGCTCAAGATCATGCGTTCATAATAAAACACAATTGCTATTATTTAAATGGCATTGAATGTCATACAACATATTCAAAGTTTGTCATTTAAGTTAACAGTATACATAGTTTCTCAGTGAATCTTTTAAGACTTTGTAGGTACATTGAAAACAATCTTTATATAAAAAGAATCAATTTCAGAATCTCAAACTATATATGAGGTCTGTCCAGAAAGTATTCAGCCATGTAAATATAAAAAAATAGACAAATTTATTGAAGAGAATACAAGAAACATTGTACATAGGACAATGACACCTCAGTCCCCTTCAAAGTAGGCACCTTAGGATCTCACACAGTCCTCCCAATCTCCATCAGCTGCCTGGCCGTATTTTTCTGAGTTGCCTCAACAGTCTGAAATCTCTTCCCTTTCAAAGGTAATGATTTTAGTTTTTGGAAAAGCCAGAAAGCACAGAGCACCAAATCTGGGTTGTAGGGAATCTGAGTTATCTGGGTGATTTAATGTTTTGCCAAAAAACCGCATGAGATGTGATGATAAGTAGTCACACTGTTGTGATAAAGAGGCAAGTCATGGTTGCCCATAGCTGCAGCCTCCCGAATCATCCAAATAGTTTTCACAGGGGAATATTCAAGCTTAATGCAAAATTTGATGCAGATTCATTGCTCTACTTGCTCAGTCATTTTGAATGTGATGGCCACACAGTACACATGCTCATTCAAGGGTACCTACCTACTACCCCCACTGACTAGTACAGTGAAGTTGCCACTGTTCACACATGTGCATTCCAGTCCACTCTCCTTGGCTGCCAGATTATATAAATGGTGCACAAACTCTTCCTAATATATTAACAATGGTTGGACTTTTTGTAGACAGACCTTGTAGATATGACTGCATTTTTATGAATGTGTCTAAAAACACCTTTGTGCCAATCTTTTATAAATAACTTCAATGGTGAAAATTAATGTTTAGGATTTTAAAGTTTTTCAGACATAAAACATTTTGGAGAGTAAGTATATATATAAGGAAATAAATATAAGAACTCAGAAAGACAAACGAGTAACTGAAAACTAACTTGTACAAATTAATGTTATAAGACCCCACCAACATACTCACACTTTGATCTCCAAATTCAGAGTTCTCACAGCTTCAGTGATCATTTCCTTTCTCTATTTATAAAGAACCATAAAGTACAGCACAAAGTAGTTCAAATTGGCCACAGTTTACCAACTAATGATGAAGACGCTGAAAATCCCTAGACACGATGGTAGCTTTTGACTCTTCTAATTCCTATTATGATATACATTTGCCAGATCTTATATACTCAATGTTACTTTATGGATAAATGGTAAAAATGCATCATTGTATGATAAGGTAAGACTTAAGACTACTAACATATTTTCTACTATATCATTTTAGTAAATATACTTTTTAAACATGTGAATAAAGAAAGTATATGTCATAACCATTTTCCTTTTTGTTCTTGTTCTATGAACACATGCTACTGAAGAGCGACTTAGCTGAAACTAGCCAGAGATGGGAAGCCAGGAATTCAAGAGCCATGAAACAACATTAATTCCCCATACCCAAAACAGAAGGAATAAAACAGAAACGGGGCTCTGATCAATCTTTTTCAGATGTGGTTTGATTCAGCCCAAGGTCTCTGTGGCTGATCTCAAAGGCACTTTCTAAAAACAGCCCTTCCTCTTCCCCCAATTGGCATCTGTGTAGGAAAGTTTATGATTTAATGGCCTGCAGCATTATACTGCTTTTTAAACACCATTCAACGTTAAGAAACATGGGGACTTGGATCCCATCAAGTTAAAGTAGACATAAAATATACAAGAAAGACTCCTTTGCTACTAATTTATACCCTCACCTCCCCATCCTCCAGAAGAATCACACACTGAAAATCCTATAGAGAAAACAAGCATTGGATTATCAAATGGCATTGTAACCCACTTTAACTCACTGCAGTGATTTAAAGGGATGTCTGATTACACCGAATGTAGAGGGGTAAAAAAGTGAGTTCAACATGGAGTCTTGTGAAAGCTTAACTTCCATGAGTTGTAAACAACTGATTACTAAAGTGAAATCTTTACTGTCTCTAATCTTTGCTTTTATTTCTGACTTAAACTTAACATTTTTAAGAGATGTAAAGAAAGTGAAAATGTGGTTAGTGGAATTAGATAGGACTTTGAATAGTTGACTTTTGCTAAGCTTTATCAGAACAGGCATCTTCTTTGGTAGCTTTATCTTCCCTGTCGTCATCTATCATATGAATGTCTGATGTATTTTTGTCATTTTGCCTCAAACGGTAACTTTTATAAGCACGCTGAATGATGGTTGCCGAGACCGCCTCTTGTTTTCGTTTCAGAGTAGTTGTAATTGGCTCATATGTGATCTTAAAAGGGCTGGCTAACATAAACCCAGACTCTATCTCTGAAAGCATTTTCTCCATGCTCACATCTCTACCCATAACTCTCTTTGTAAAAGCAAGTAAGATATCAAGGCAATGGATTCTGTCCCCAGCAGCCATTGGAAGATCCATGGCAACAAGCTGGCCCCTGTTTGGCTTTGCCATGAAAAGAGGAGGTTCCAGAGCAGCTGCAAAATCTGGAAGCTTGCTAGAATCTATATACTGGGTTCTGTCCGGATCAAACCTTGTCCATACCTGAAAGAATTTCCTAAAATCATCTTCGCTCAGTGTCCTGGCTTTTTTTTTAGAAGCAATATTTAAAAACTCCATAACGAAAACAATGTACATGTTTACAATGATCATCCATGATATGAGGATATAACTGACAAAATAAATAATTCCAACAGAGGGATTACCGCAATCTCCTTTAACCTGAGTCCCAGGGTTAATTTTTTCAGGATCACAGTCAGACCATTTACTGTTGAAAATGGCATTGAGCATCCCATCCCAACCAGCAAATATTGTGACTTGGAAAAGACAGAGCATACTGCTGCCAAAGGTTTCAAAGTTGGACACATCGTTAATCCCAGCTTCCTTTTTAACATAGGCAAAGTTGTACATTCCAAAGATGGCGTAGATGAACATGACCAAGAAGATGAGAAGACTGATGTTCAACAATGCCGGGAGGGAGAGGATCAAAGGAAGCAGCAGATCATGGAACACCTTAGGTCCTTTCCCAGGACGCAGGATGTGGATGATCCGAGAGAGAAGTATGAGTTTCATGAAGGAAGAAGGTACAAGGTAGTATCCTGCTAGAGGCAGAAATAGTTCTGGTGTGGGGAAAGATAAAGCAGACAGTAAAATTAGTCAGATTCGGTGGTATTTAGAGGAATGTAAGTTATTTTACATTTATTTCTTTTTATATGTTAAGATCATTTTATATCATCATCCTTCTCATATAGCATTCAGCAAATATTTTAAGTTTGGGTTGGTCAAATACTGTGTATCAATACCCAGAGATTCTGGCAAAATTTGGAAGAGAATTGTTTTACCATCATCCTGTCAGTATTATGTATCAGGTACTATTGGAATCACAGATGGCATGAATCTGTGATATGACAGTAGTCATTTTTTTCTGATTGTAGTTAGAGCAAGAAATTTAGTTCAATGCAACTTTTATTCGATACTTAATAAAGGTGTTGTGCAACTATGCAAAGATGGATGATGTGAATTCTGTCCTCAAACAAAGCCTTTCTAATTTATAGAGGTAGACATTTAAACTAATTATAATGCGAGGCAGAAAAACATGGTTGATAAATATTATTACAAAAAATGTTTGCGAAATTGAATTTATTGGGGTGACACTGGTTAACAAAATTATACAGGTTTCAGGTGCACAATTCTACAATACATCATTTGTACTTCAATGACTCACAGATTTTAATTTAATTTACTTATTTCATTAATAATATTTGGGCCCTTAAGAACTTTCTTTTTTTTTAATATATTTTATTGATTATGCCATTACAGTTGTTCTATTTCCCCCTTCATTCCCCTCCACCCTGCACACCCCCTCCTCCACCATTCTTCCCTTTAGTTTATGTCCATGTGTCACAAGTTCTTTAGATTCTATATTTCCCATACTATTCTTGCCCTTCTCCCTGTCTATTTTCTAGCTACTGTCTATGCTACTTATTCTCTGTACATTCTTCCCCCTTCCCCTCCTCCCACTCTCCTGTTGCTAACTCTCCATATGATCTCCATTTCTATGTTTCCACTCCCGCTCTAGCTGTCATTCTAGTTTGCTTTTGTTTTAGGTGTGGTTCTTAGTAACTGTGAGTTTGCTATCCTTTCACTGTTCATCTTTTTTATCTTCTTTTTCTTAGATAAGTCCCTTTAACATTTCATATAATAAGGGATTGGTGATGATGAATTTCTTGAATTTGACCTTATCTGAGAAGCACTTTATCTTCCCTTCCATTCTAAATGAAAGCTTTTCTGGATAGAGCAATCTTGGATGTAGGTCTTTGGATTTCATGACTTGGAATACTTCTTGGAATACTTCCAGCCCCTTCTGGCCTGTAAGGTCTCTTTTGAGAAATCTGCTGACAGTCTGATGGGAACTCCTTTGTAGGTGACTGTCCCCTTATGTCTTGCTGCTTCTAGGATTCTCTCCTTCATTTTAATCTTGGTGCACGTAATTATGATGTGTCTTGGTGTGTTCCTTCTTGGGCCCAACTTCTTTGGGACTCTCTGAGCTTCCTGGATTTCCTGGAAGTCTATTTCATTTGCCAGATTGAGGAAATTCTCCTTTATTATTTTTGTTCAAATAAATTTTCAATATCTTGCTTTTCCTCTTCTCCTGCTAGCACTCCTATAATTCGGATGTTGGAATGTTTAAAGATGTCCTAGAGCTTCCTAAGCCTCTCCTCATTTTTTTTGAATTGTTTCTTCATTCTTTTCTGTTTGGTCATTTTTTTTTTCCTTCTGGTCCACTCCATTGATCTGAGTCCCAGTTTCCTTTCCATCACTATTGGTTTGCTGTGCATTTCCCTTCATTTCAATTAGTTTAGCCTTTATTTGTTCCTCTAATTTGTGACTAAAATCAACCAGTTCTGTGAGCATCCTGATCATCAGTGTTTTGAACTGTGCATGTGATAGGTTGGCTATCTCTTGGTCACTTAGAAGTATTGGCTTTGGGGCTTTGAGCCGTTCTTCTTGAGCCATAATGTTTTGGTCTGTTTGCACCTGTTATGTATGAGGGGCGGAGCCTTAGGTATTCACCAGGGTGGGGCAACCCAAGTCGCTGGGTTGTGATGCTGATGGGGGTCAGGGTCAGAGAGGGGCAATGGCATTTGTTTTGCTCTCCCTCAGATTTCAGTCCCCTCTGTAGCTTCCTGCAAGCGAATTGGTCCCTTCTGGTGCCGGCTCCCTGGGTGTGTGGGCTTGTGCACCCTCCAGGACCCTGTGGGTCTCTCCAACAAACTCTCTGTGAGCCCGGGAGCTTCTCCTGGCACCTCGACCCTGAAGGTTTTTCCAATCAGTACTTTTAGGCTTTATTTCCCTGTGCTGGGGCCCTGGAAGGACTCGGGGGGCTGCAACAAAGAGCAATGGACTCTATCAGCCCCCCCCCCCTGCTTTGACATAGCCCGAGTCCCCATGTTCTCTGGGAGAAGCGCTTCTTGGCTCTAATCCCCTTAAGCCTGAATACCTGTTGGGGAGAGGTGCAGCTCATGGCCTTGCTAGAGCATGTCCTGAGGAAAAATCTGGCATCACAAAGACTTCCTGATAAACCTGTGAAATCTGCTCTGCTAAAAGTGCTTTCATTCATATGATAAGGGTCCAAGAGGAAACGAGTATGTCTCCCAAAGTTTCTGCAGCTCTCTTCCTGACAGACACTGACTCAGACTCTGAAGCCCTCAGATCTCTTTGAAATGTTATCTACTGTTTGATCCTCACAACCCTGTATTCCTGTGTATTACAACACAACAAAAGGCTATGGAGAAAGGCGCTTGAGGCCTTTTTCTCCTCGGAGAAACTGGTCGCTGCTGGCCTTTGTCTCCCCAGAGAAATTGGCCATCCCTCCTCCCCAAGCAGACCACATCATATCTCTGTCATATTCATTTTCATCCGCGGCACCGTGGTGACTCGCAGAGAAGTCGCCCCCACAGATGGCCACCTTCTGAACCCAGGCAGGCGACCTGCCTTCTGAGCTCTCAGATTCAAACGGCTTTCTCTCAAACTGCAGTTTCCTCTCTCTAGGCCTCTATTTCAGCCTCTCACTCCAGTCTCATAAGGCTCTTTAATTCCACATTTCCCTGGTACCTTCCTGTTGCCCGCACCTGCCTTTATGTACTTTCAGTCAAGCTTCTTGTACTTGCCTGTTAATACTTCCTCTGCTTTGACTACTAGGTGAATGAGTGAATTTTCCAGAAGCACACCTGGGCTGACAGTTTATCCACACTTATTACTGCTGCCTACACCGAACAGTACATGACAATAAACATCAATTGACATTCCTATTTTCAAGGAGCTCACATTCCAGTATGTGTCTTACAGGAGGCAGACAACAAAGAAATTTTTCTCTGCTAAAACACTTTTCTCCTAGGGTATTTCTTTGCTACTTCTTACTCCAATAAGTAACTGTTTAGATTTTTCGCTTCATCTGTGGAGTTCTCTGCCTTCAAGTTACTGATTAGGTGTCCTCACTAAATGTGCTGCTATAATAGCCCTTACATAATCTTATCCATTCCTTGATAGCATGGTAAAATGAACTGTTAATTTTCTGTATCTCTTAACAAACTATAATAAAATATGGCCATAAAGGAATTATGCCTAACTTTTTGACCAATGAATTCTTTGCATATAGTATAATATCTACACACAAATAGGGTAAGCAAATATATTGGTTAAATAAAAGACTGAGATCTCCAGAATAAAACTAATGACCCATTTATTAAAAGCCTTATACTCTACTGTTGTGAATGTTGTAAATAGAGATTAGAGCAAAGGAAGAATCCTGAGCTTCAAAGGTCTTATCATGAGAAGATAAAAATATACTTAGTGTCATCCTGGGAAACTAATGTAGGTTAATACACTGAAACGGTAATTATTTACCTGGTGGTCTATGAAGTAAAGCCTGTATATTAATTCAGACAGGACTTTTTAGTACCTCCTATCTGTCAGGCATGTGTACACGTATGAATGCAAACATTTAAAGCATTTCTGTTGGAAATAACAAGGGTCCCTATCTGTTTTGCTGATTGAGAGGCTAGGTCTCAGGAGACGTTTACTGTAAGAACTCTCCTGAATTGACATTTCTACAAATGAAAATCTGACTACACAAAATCTTACCTGTAATGGAGAAGACAACCACCATAAAATCAAAAATGTTCCATCCGATAGCAAAATAGTTACAATGGAAAGAGATTAGCTTCAGCACACACTCTGCAGCGTACAGCACAACAAAAGTGAAGTTAATCCAGTAGAGGGCAGCGTCCATTTGTTCACTCTGTTCATCACTTTGTATCATAATGGTTATTGCTTGGAAGCAGATAAGAACCATAATGATGATATTAAAAACTTGACTTGTTACCAAGTCAAAAATGAATCTCCGGAACTTGTTCTGTGGGTAAAGAAAAAGGTGTAGTAGTCCTATTAATAGGATACCTAACCACACACACAGGCTTTAGATTTACAATCTTACTCCCAGCATAAATAGGAGAATAAATCAAGGCCTAAGTTTTTTACCAAACTAGAACTACAGCATACAGTCAAAACAAACAGAAAGGCCATCAAAAGTTTTGTCAAAAAACATATTTTTAAAATTTCTTTCAAAAGCATTTGTTGATGATACGTTTAAAACACATGCTATTTAAAAGATGGATATAGAAAAAAAAACTTTTTTTAAAGCTTCAAAAGAAATAGACATGCTTTCTTACTCCTGGGCGAGGTATTGTTTTTAGAGAATCCTCACACATCAGCTTCTTCAGTGCATGGTATTGTTTTTTCTGCTTTCCTGTTATAAAGATATTTGAATCTCCTTGGTAAAGAAATGAAAGAAATGCGTATTAATCACATTTAATTCAAATTTCACTTTACATTAAAATGCATTTTGGAAAGCGTGGCAATGATTGATTTAGTTCATGTGGCAATGAACTAAATCATGAACACATCTGACCTTCTGCAGAGAAATCCATATAAAACATATATAGAACATATACTGGGGGCGATTGATAGGCAATTGTCTTTTGGTGCACTTCCGTGTGGGCAGTCAACCCTATTTTAACTTTTCCGTCTGCTGAGGCTATTTCTTGCAGGCGGAGACAAAGGAGAAACGGGGTATCTGGAAAGGTTCAGCATATTTGACCACCGACCTCTTTAATCCCATCTGATTAGTGAGGACTGAATGGTTTGTTTACAAGATCTTCCACTTGGCTAAACCTGATGATAAGGCTAAAGTTGTAACCTCAAAATTAAACTATTCTTTTCTTTGATTTGTTAGAAGGCTTGCCTGTGCCCATTAAGTCCCCATGGTTAGAAGAAGCAGACTTTGATGACTTTTGAGGCCTTTGCAATTTGTAGAAGCCCTGAAGAGAATATTTGTGTGGAGATGCCACCAATGGGCTGCCCCATTCTGCCTCTGCATTCACTCCTATTCACCTCAAACACTCTCATTCAGGCGACCCAATCAGAACTTATGACTCTCTCTACTTCTAGCATAAAGAGCTACTCTAACTGAGAAAATATGTGTGCTGGTTATGACTCCGAAGGCTTTGAAAATTTCAGAGAAGAAAAAAGTGTGATTTGTTTTTCTCAGACTTCACATATTTGTGCAAATGCACAATGATTTTTATTTTTTAGTATGTCATTATTCATGAACATACAGAAATATAAAATTTTTACCTTTTAAACTTGTCTGTGCATATTTGAATATAGAAAACAATGTACAGAATAAATATTTTAGCAATATTTGTCAATATACAGGAACATCATTTGTTTTTCAGCTAAGTACCAAATAAAAAAATGACATTAAGTTGAACCTAAAACCAATGATTTGGACCAGGACATTTTTGTCAAGGTGTTTGATTTTCTCAGGCATTGAATGAAACAAAGACTATTTATACTTATCTTTATTTTATGCTTGTTGAAATTAGCAATAATAACACCAACCAGCATAGTCAGAGGAAGAAATAATCCAATGATAACAAAGTTAATGAAATAAATATACATGTAGATGTTGTCTTCAAAGTTGGGCTGCATATTTACCTAAGAATTAAGTTAAAAAATAAGCACAATCAGGAATAACATTGAGGACTGATAGGGCAGTGAAAATACTCTATATGACATTGTAACGATGGGTCCATGTGATCACACATTTGTCTAAACCCACAGACAGCACCACACTGAGTGAACCCCAAGGTAAATTATGAATTTTGAGTAATCATTAGTGTCAATATAGATTTACTCTTGGTAAAAAACACACCATTCTAGTGAGTGCTGTTAATAATGGGGAGGGTATGCATGGGTGGAGGAAGGGGATATATAGGAAATACCTGTACCTCTCTCTTAATTATGTTGTAAACCTGAAACTGCACTAAAAAATAAATTCTTTTAAAATAAAAATAAATAAAAAGTGAAAAATAAGGAAAATATTGATACTGACTTTTTAAAACAAAAGATTTATAAAACAATTTCTGAAAGGAAATCCAACAGTGCTACTTGAGACAATGTTTCCTCTTTGCTCATTGGGTTTCAAAGTTTATTATATTGCTTTAATGATTGTTATGAAGTCTGATAATCCTTGAAATGGTCCTACTGGGGCTCATCTAATTTTATATAATCCTAAAAGGATTTCATTGCCCATGAAATACTCAATATAAACTCTATTTAATTTTTGCCTAGCATAAACATTTACTTTTACACTGTTAATTATTGTTATTGCTAGTGCTTTGTCTTGAATTACAAAAATGAGTTTGCTTGAACTTTAACAATGGCTTTAAAATTATATTATACTTACTTGAGTAGAATCAACAGCTGAATTCATAATATCGATCCACCCATTAAATGTTGCCTATAAAAATGGAATGTATTTAATGCTTATGGAAATCTTATGCTTCATAGCAGATAAAAAGTAAAACTCAGTCTGGTACTGATATAGTAAAACATTTGATTAGTAAGACTGACCACACTTCAATATATTGTATAACTAAGATCTTTACCATTTTCATCATTACATTTATGTTGTCTGTTAATGACTATTTAAAACTACTTAGTGTAGATGTAGTCAATAAGAAACTTATTTTAAAATAGTATAAAAGGAAAGAAATATAGGCAGAGAGAGAAATAGTGACTAAATACATGCTGCCTGAGTATTATAGTTTTTTGTAACTTCTCTCTATGTGCTTTTCTTTGGGGAAGCTGAGTCAGGAATGGTTCACCTCCTCACACCTACCAGATGTCGAGTAAGTGAGTAGCCATTTCTCAAAGCACTAAGCAGAAATAAAACAGCTGGACCCAAAATTGTGACCTTATTACATGATCAGTGACAGAAACAGGTTTGGCTAGAAGCTGCCATTTTCTCAGTCCTGCCTTCACCTCCACTGCCTTCTCCAAAAAGACCAGAAACTCTTCTGCTTTTGTTTTTCTAAATGAACTGACAAGTATCTGCTAGGTAGCTTAATATTCATAACATGTACCTGCTAACAAATAATAGCTGAAATAATTTATAATCAGTTCTATTAATCTTCCACTCTGTCCTTATGTTTACCCACAATATAAATGAACATATAATAGATCATAAAATCAAGAACATACTTACTACTTGAAGTAATGAAAGGAAAGCATTTCCAACATTATCAAAATTCAGTTTTGCATTCTCCCATGGCATGGATTCATTAAATAAAAGACTTTCACATTGATTCTTACTACTGACTTCATGTATAGGAAACCTTTCTTCTCTTGTTGGGTCAATGCATTCATAAAACTTGCCAGCAAATAAATGTACTCCCATGATGCTAAAGGCCAGCCAGACCATAAGGCAGACCAGGACCGCATTCCAAGTGGGTAAAGTTGTTTTGATCAAAGCTCTCACAACCACCTGGCATATAAAAAGCAAACATGTAAACTTTAGGTAAGACATGTGAAAATATTTTGTTTAAATTGGAAATACTAGTTAATGTGATGTCATATTGAAATAACAAAACAAGGCCATCTCTAGAGATTTAATAGGCCACATGCTGGTATTTGAATAACCTAAGTAACAAATTTCAATTTAAAATACACATTTAAAAATCCAGATATTCTCAAAATGTTTTAGTAAAAAAATCACTAAAAGAACAACAGAGCTGATTAGTATAAACACTAGCATAATGAAATATTTCACTGATTGAACATGTTTATCAACTATTGTGCATGAAATGGACAAGACAAGTGAACCTGTGTGTATGTGTAAGATTATCTAGACAGAATGTAAACTGAGAGCAAAACAGACATAATTTGGGAGGATTCTGCCCTTCAGGAAGAATATCCTACAAGGAGAGAGTAGAGCAGTGGCAGGGGAAATAAGAGAAGACCAAGAGATCGTAGATGAGTGAAGTCAAGAACTATTTTAAGAAACATAGAATAGAGAGCTAGACCTCGAAAAATCACAAAGCACCTCATGAACCACTCTGTCACTGGTGAGACACTGCAGACTGGAAAGATGGGAAGTGAATTCACCACCTAAACTTGAATGACAGCAATAGTGTATAATCACCATCTCCATTTCCTTAACTCTCTTCACTGGTTAATATTGCAATGAAAAATTCATTCTCATCACCCCACTAATGCAGTTATGCAAATGTAAACCAGTTGTTACATTTAACAGACTATTTTCAGTCTTTGCCATTTCTTTACCTTCCACTTAGCATTCACACTTTTGACTCCCTTCCCCTCAATCACTTGATTTACTATTTTTTTCTGAGGCACCATTGATTTTCTCCTATATGAGTCTAACCTTCCCTACCCTCAGCCATTACTGGATACATATACTTTTGCCTGTACTTACTTGTTATGTTCCTTAATTCTCTGGCCTTGAATTAATATTCTGACTTTTAATTGTGTTTTCAATAAGATTTTCTTATTTCTAAAAGTAAATTACATCCAGACAATTTACTGGTAGGGGCATTCTTTCCCCCTGCCTCCCCTCATGTATCTAAATTTATTAGGGGAAAAAACCCTACTATTATTCCATAATATTTTTACGATGACAAATAATTTATTTTAGTTACATTCATTATTATTTCTCTGTGTGTATGCTTCTCAGCTTCATGGGGGTATAATAGAGAAGTGAAAATTGCATACATTTAAGGTATACGAAATTATGATTAGACATATATATACATTATGAAATGATTACCATACTCAAGCTAATTAACACATCCATCACCTCACATAGTTCTTTTTTTTTTGGTGATTGTGAAAGAGCTTAAGACATACTCTCTTGGAAAATGTCAGGTATACAGTATGATATTACCAACCACACACAGTTGCCACGCCACACAGGACATTCCAGAGCTTATTCCTTGTATAGATGAAAGTTTGTGCCATTGACCAACATCTCCCCATCCGTAACCCCCACCCACCACATTTTGACTTAATAGGTCATGTGTAGTTTATAGCCCCAAAATAGTCTATGGAATTTTTCTATTATGAAACAGTATTTATGCTGCAAATTTGGTTGTCTTGTCATTTTAACCTCACTCTTATAGACCTCTCCACCCACACTTCACTTTTCAGCTTATTTTCTTCCTTATTTTGTTTTAAAAGCAAACCCAGGGGGACAATGCAACTTTATGGACCTCCATAACATTCTTAATAAAATATTTCCTAAGTTATAATATGTTATAATTATAAGCTAATCAGGATTAAATTTATTATAATGAGTCAATCAGATTCATATGAATTACAAAAATATTATTATAAATCATGTTCTTGCATATATATTAAACGTAATTAACATAGTTAATAAAATAATAAACCCAGTTATATGCATATATATTTACATATGAATATACATATATGATATAAAGGTGGTAGGATTAAAATGTCTGTAATACATTTTTGATAAAATTCACATTTTACGTTTTTTTATATTTCTGTGTTGAATTAATAATCTCTCAAACTTTTAGATAAAAAAACAAGTGGAAAAATTCAAGTGTTATGCTTTCCTAATGAATGGCAGTTAAAATGTAAGGTATAATGTATGGACTATAAAATAATACAGCTTAAATAATTTTCATATTGGATCCTATCTACATTGAACATGTGGTTTTCTGTAATATTAAATTGAAAGGATATTACTAAATAATATATGTAAATAGAAATGCAAAAACCCCAAAGTATAATTATGAAATAAAAGGTAAAATTATACTTTTCCTGCCATTTCTATATGCAGTTGATCTTGGTATATCTACATAATTGTACTATTTGTGGTGGCCAAAGACTGTTTTTTCTATTAGGCTGAGCCACAGTATATTTCCTTTTTAGGCTCAAAAGATTGAACATCGGCCATTTTATGTGGTTCAACTTATTAGTTTCTCTCCCATTGCTCAGAAAAGGTTTTGGTATGAGAGTGATGGAAAGACAACTGGTAAGAACTCACAATTCGTGATGTGTGACTTTTAAAAAGCAAATTTATTTTTAATTTTATTTAGTAAATAACTACTTAGCATATACAATGTTCTTGCAATTTTAAAAGTTAGCCACCTGATTGAAGTTTCAACTGTTGACAGTTAAATTTTTAATTTCAGATTATTTCACTAATATGCATACATATCTATATGGATTAGAATAGTTTCACTTTTGAAAATATTTTCTCTCTCTTACGGACATGCACAACGGTGTGGTGATGGCTGGGAAGAGGGGGTTGAAGGGAACTAAATGGTCATGGAAAAATACAACAAAGATAAAAAAATATTTTCTCTGAACTATTGCTGTTGTTTTTGCTTATTTTTATTACTTTTCATATCTTATAAAGAATGAAGACCTAAAATCCTAATAAGCATCAGCATAGTTAGTATTCCTTTTTTATCTTTAGCACAATATAAGGGTTTTGTATCAGTATTGTCAAAGACATAAATGAGAAAATCACAAAAGTTTACATCTGTAAAAATTTGGTAATCCTACCTTAAAATTATAGATTAGTTTACAAACCTTCCCTTACCTTCATTCTTTCAAATTGAGATAGAACTCTAAGTGCCCGAAGGAATTTAATGGAAGTAAGTGGTTTTAGTTCTTCCCGAGATTTGCCTATTAAGCTAAGACAAAACACCTAAAGAAAAATTTAAAAAATAATAGAATTTAATTTTAACTTTAACCAAAACAATCTATAAAATGAACTTTTTATTCATTACATAGAGATACATAGTCAAAGCCTACCAGGAAATATGCAAAAGCTTTAATATATATTTCAATATATCTTAACAATGACTTATATAGAAAGGCATAAGAAAATCATTTTGAGTTAAGATCACTTAAAAAAAGATACAATTTTCTGGAAATGAGAATACACATTATTGAAATAAACAAAATTTAGATATTTGACAGTCTAATTAATGATTAATAATTATATACATTTTAGTTTGAAATTAAATAAAATCAGCTTCATGATTCTTTTCAATATAGTAGTAGAATACAACATATTTATTAAAACAAAATTCAGAATATACTTACATATGAATCTATATATAAATAGTTAAGACAATATAGAGAATTAGATTTTAGAGGAGAGGTATCGAGAAGGATATGAATATTGTTATGTCCAAGTACAAAGTACAGGAAGATAGTAAGGTAATTTTTTAAAGTAAATATATGCATAAAAATGATTCAAGGTTCATAGATGTTAATGGAGATTGAGCAAGGTGGTAGAGTTATGATTAACTTTTATTGTACCTTCATATTTTCTATATTTACAAGGCAACATGATGAAAAAAAGTTATCCTCTATCAAAGAGAAGGTCTTGAAGTAGCCTTTGAAATAAGGGTATCATTTACCTAAGCATGGTGAACTATGGGCACAAGAACAAGGAAGGTGAGTTGCAGTCTGGTTTGGGTGTAGTAGAAGGTTACTTTGAAAAAGTTAATTTAGAAGACAGAGGTCAGATATTTTAAATTATTTGTAGACTGAGAGGTTTCAATTATTGCTGATAGAACTGGGAGTCATTTGTTTATTCAGCAAAATTACTGAATACCTACCATGTGACATAAATTATTCTAAAAATGGGGGATGAGGACAGAACCAATTTGAGGGTAAAAAATCTGCCTTAATGGGGCTTATCTTTCACTGGGGAAAGAAAGCAATAAGTGAAACCAATTAATAAATTATATACTATTAGTAGGTGCTTTGGAGATGAAGAAAGCAGAGAGAAGAAAAGGAAGTATTGGAGTGGTTGCATTACTTTTTCAACAAGGTAATGTGGAAAGACCTAACTTCAAAGTTTCATTTAAACAGACATAAAAGAGGTAAGCCAGCAAAACTTCCAGGTGGATGGAAGAGTAAGTGCAGAGGCACTAAATGGATGCAACCTTGGCGTATATGAGGCACTTCAAGAAGGCCAGCTGGTGGCACATAGACCAAGATGGGAAAAGGGAGAGTGGTGGGAGATAAGACTGGATTATGTAGAGACTTGTAGGACTTTTATTCTGAGTGAGACATAGCATTTATTGGAGGGTTTCAAGGAGAGAAGTGACTTGAGCTGACTTCCATTTTATGACAGGAAAATATACACGGTTGCTATGTAGAAAACAGAATGAAAATGTGCAGAGGTGGAAGCAAGAAGAGCACTTTGGAATATATTGCAGTGATCCAAATGAGCCTTTTTGGTTGCTTAGATCAGTGTGATACTGGTGCAAGTAATGAGGACTAGTCTCATTTTGAATATATAATGTTAAAGATTTTAAATGTTTCAGGATGCTGATGTTTTCAATATATTGTGCAATAAGTCTGTCTTGTTAGCAGTGGATACATACTTGACTGTTGGTAACTGCCCTGCCTGGTTTCAGAAGCTGTAACCCCCCATGGCTAAGGCTGAGTAAAAAGACCTTGGGACCATAAGCCATTAAGGGAACAAAGCTTATCTTCCTTGTAGGGACCCTGCCTCTGCCTCCTTTTACTTCACCCTGCTTGGTCCCCTACTGCATGAATGGTTAGCATGGGTAAGATTTCTCAAAGGAGGGATGAGCTAACACAGGCATGGTCATGAAGAGGCCATCAGGGAAGAACTTTGGGGGATATAGAAAAAGGGAGTGATGGAGCCTTGCCCCTTGGCTTTGACATGGCCTGAGTCCTCATTCTGCCTGCCCAAAGTCTCCTAATCTCTTGGCTGCCTTACTTCCCCTACTAACTTAAGCCTGAAACAATGCCAGGGGTAGGTGTGGCCCTGTGCTGGAAAGGGCAGGTTCCCTGGGCCCCCATCAGGCCTAAGAAAGAATGCACAAAATCCTGTGAAACCTGCTTTGCTAAGACCTTCAATTTAAATGATAAGGGACCAAGCAGGAAATGAGTTTGTTTCCCCAAAGTTTTATGGCCCTTTAGCTATCTGACCCTGACTCAGAATAAGCCCTCATAGTTCTTTGAATGTTATCTATAGTTTGATCATTACTGCCTGACAATGATTGATGAGCTTTACATATATGCCCTGTATTTCTACGCAAATTAAACCCAATAAAAGCAAGTTGAGGAACAGGCTCCTGGCCCTTCTCTTTTGAGAGATCAGCCACCTTTCCTCCCTAATCAGATCATGTCTTGGCAGACTTATTCTTATCAGTGGTGGCCTGGGAGGCCCTGTGGGTGAAGCCCTCCCACACTTGACTATTAGAATAATCCAAGAAAGAAATAAGTGCAGAATTTTCCATTTTAGAATGAAAAGACAAGGATAAATATTAAACATTACAAATGAAGAAACATGGGATGTTGGTGATTAGAAGTGTACAAAGAGAGAAAAAAAGGAAGATACAAGAAAATGGAATCATAAAAAAGTAAGAGTAAACAAGAATCAACAAATCAAATAGGTTAAATTATTTTTTAAATACGTACAATAACAACCATGAAGTCTAGCCTGTACCAGCCATTAGTGAAATAGGCTTTAAAACCATATGCCATCCACTTTAGAAGCATTTCCAGAATGAAGATGTAAGTGAAGATCATGTCAGCATATTCTAATAAGGTTTTAATAGTCTTTCTTTGATCGATATATATATCTTCAAAAGCCTATAGGGAAAAAATTAAGGATTAGTGTATGTGTAATTTCTAAAAAGCCTTTTGGCAAGGAGGGGAGTGAAATACCATCTCTAGTAAGCAGATAGTGAGCAAAGTCCCAGGTTATAGTCCCAAGGGCTGGTAAACTTTGCTTGGATTTATTCACATAATCCCTAAGTATCATTTTTCTGATTCTATGCCTTAACAGACATTATTTGACCCTTACAACCACTTCTTATAAAAAGACTGAACTTAGCCTCATAATGGTTGTAAATAATGATCCATATCAGTTAAATATAATTTAAGAGGCAGAAATTTCAGTCACATCTGACGTGGCTCTTATCTCTAATTCTTTGTAGCCAACTCACAGATATACAACACTTGCTAATAACAGAGTAGAGATTTTTTAATGTTTTCAGATATCCATACAGTTATGTAAGAAAATGTCACAAAGATTGTTTTACTACAGAAATAATCAAAGTACACCAGTGGAAAGATATACATGTGAAATAAATCTATAGTAGTTTCTCCAAAGATTCTCATCTGGCAACCATTAAAATGTTCTCTGCATTTATGTGTTACTGTTCTGCTTGTTTTCTATTTCCATTTCTTTTGTTTTTTAGACTTAGAGGTTTATATGTGTTTATTGTCATTTTATTATGCATATTTTTTATCTTCTTTTTTTTCCTAAAGAAGATCCTTTAATATTTCATGTAATACTAGTTTGGTGGTGATAAACTCCTTTAGTTATTCTGTCTTTTTTTTTTTCCTTGTCTGGGAAGCTCTTTATATGTCCTTTAATTTTAAATGATAGTTATACTGAGTAGAGTTATCTTGTTTGTCGGGTCCTTGCTTTTCATCACTTTGAATATTCTTTGCCACTCTTTTCCAGCTTTCAAAGTCTCCATTAAGAAACAGCTGACAGTCTTATGGCAGCTCCCTTATAGGTAACTGCCTTTTTCCTTCCTGATTTTAACATTCTTTCTTCATTTTTAACCTTTGGCATTTTAATTATGATGTGTCTTGGTGTGAGCCTCTTTAGGTTCATCTTGTTTGGGACTCTCTGTGCTTCCTGGACTTGTGTGTTTACTTCCTTCACGAGGTTAAGAAAATTTTCTGTCATTATTTTTTTCAGAATAGTTTTCAATTTGCTTCTCTGTCTCTTCTCCTTTATATACTCCATGATGCAACTGTTGGTACACTTTAAGTTGTCCCAGAGGTTTCTTATACTATCCTCATTTTCTTATTTTTTTTCCTTTTTGCTGTTTTGATTAGGCATTTTCTATCTCTCATTAGGTATTTTCTATCTCTATTAGGTATTTTTTATCTCTCATATCTCTGATTTGATCCTCTGCTTCATCTACTCCATTCTCAATTCCTTGCAATATATTCTTCGTTTCAGTTAATGTAGTCTTAATTTGTGACTGGTTCGTTTTTGTTTTCTAGTTCCAGTTTTGTTTCCTATTCTTTGTTGAAGTTCTCACTAAATTCATCTACTGTTCTTCTAAGTTCACTGAGTATACTTTTCAGCAGTGTTTTGAACTCTACATCCAGTAAATTGCTTGTCTCCATTCTGTTTAGTTCTTTTTCCTAATTTTTGTTCTATTCTTTCATTTGGGACATGTTTTTTTGTCTCCTCATTTTGGCAGCCTCCCTGTGTTTGTTTCTATGTGTTAGAGCTGCTATGTGACCCCAGACTTGGTAGAGTGGCTGTATGTAGTAGGTGTCCTGTAAGTTCCAGTGGAATAGGCTTCCCATTTACTTGATCTGGGCACTCCAGCTGTGCTTCCCATGAGGCTGAATGCACCCTCCTATTGTAGTTGGGCCTTGATTGCTGTTGGTACATCACTAGGAAGGATTTATTTCCAGGGCCATCAGATGGAAGGATTACCTTCAACCAGTGTGCAGGATCAACTGCATAGCAGCTGACCCCACAGAGCAGGATTTACTTCATTGAGGCATTGGTACCTGGTGAGTCTACCCTTTGAGTATGTTGTTTGTAGAAGTGGTTAGGTGGTGTTTCAATGTGGTCTGAAGTTGTCCACCAGGTGTATTGGCTCTGGATCCTCCAGGGAGGTTCAGACCAAGGTCAGTACCACTTATGTTCTGCCTTGGACCATCTGGAATAAACTACAAAGCAATGTGCAGGTGGCTGCTACTTGTGCTGGGCTTGGAGGTACCCAAAGAGGTCAACTGTGAACCACGGCCAGCTGATGCTAGTGCTGGATTTGGGGGCCAGTTAGTGAGAAGTACAGGGTTCATGGAGGCCAGCAGCTTATTTGGAAAGCAGCTGGAAAGCAGCTTATTTGGAAAAATGTTCTAATGAACATTTTTTAGGAAAGTCTGAAGCATGAACCAAGACAAGTCTTTCATATGAAAAAGGCACTGGAAACAGCTTGGATGAACCCAAAATTTGGGTGGGGTGGAGTCCAGGGAATCACCAGGGCAGGGCAAACAGTGATAGCCAGGTTGATGGAGACTCTGTGGAGGGAGTGCTCTGAAGAGGAGCAATGGCCAATGCCAGCACTTGTATCTGGGAGAAAGTTGCCCCTCCAACTCATGTCCTGATGCATGGGAATTCAGTTCCTCCCCGTATGTCCCTGGCACCTTTCAAGCTGCCATCCCAGTGCTGGAGCTCAGAGAAAGTGAATGAAAAATTCGTGCATAGGACCTTAAAGAGGATGGGTCCTTTAAGAGGAGCACCTTGGACTCCAGGAGCCTCTGTTCCACTCAGCCACAGTCCCTACTGTTTTTACAGTCAGAAGTTACAAGGACATCTGATACTAGAACTCTTGCTAATACTGGAACCCTGGGCTGGGGGACTCGCTACACAGCTGGGACTCCTGGCTCTCAAGGCTGATCTCTGCAGCTGAGATACCCCTCCTGATTTTTATCTGCCACATGTGGATATGGGATCAGCCTATTCCATGTGTCCTCCTACCAATCTCAGTGTGGCTTCTTCTTTATATCCTTAGTGGCAGGACTTCTCGTTCAGCTGAACGATGGTTTTTCTATAGTTTAGTTGTAATTTTGATGTGGTTGAAGAAGGATGTAGCACATTTACCTATGCTGTCTTCTTGACCAAAGGCCTAAACTTTGCCTTTTATATAAAACTTTATTAAAGTAAGAAGAATTAAGTATCTTTTTAACATTCTATTTTCCCACTGTCATTCATATTTTTTAAATAATGCATGTCTTTCAAAACTAAAATCACAGACTATGAACTCCAGTGCTACAATAAGCATTCTGGGGGAAACTAATTTGGTATGGAGACTGTACAAATTAACAGACTTCTAACATACTTTTACCATAAAAATCTCACCTACTTTCACTTACCAGAGCACCTGTGCTGAGCAAAGTGACAAGGCCAATGAAACACTTAAAAAAACTGTTTTCTACTATCTTGCAGCAGGTTTTCCTTATGTTTGGCCAAACTTTTCCCCTCTTGGATTCTCTACTGATTTGACCTGTTGAAGATCTTTGTTCATAGCCTGTCAAGAATAAAACTGTTAAGAAGAAAAATCTTGGAAATTCATGAAAAAAAAAAACCCTAAGTTTCTATCATACGCTCTCAATTATTTATTTACAGAATCTAATACAGGTGGTCTCTGACTTAAAAACATTTGATTTTTACCCTTGCTGCACTGAACACACATAAAAATACATACATACAACATCTTCTGAATATCACATTTTGGTAGAATGCCTGGAAGTTTTATTCTCTTAAAATTCACATGGCGAAACAAACATTCCCATTTAGATTCACAAACATGTATGAAATATTAAATGGTATACTATCAGTTAAGTCAGTTAAGTTAACTTCAGTTATTAGATAGCATGGAAACAGGAATCTTGTTTGAGATTCTTTAAGGAGCGGCCCTGGGTTGTGGAGTACTTTGTGCGAAGGGTATATGTGCATGGGATTCGGACTCCACCTTTTAGTCAAGAGTTAGCATAAGGCAACTAAGGATAATGGGATGGTTAGCCTGTAAGAAAATGAGGAAATGAAGGTGGGTTGAGTTATTTTAGAATTTTACTTAATGTCAATTTATACATCTTTGGTAAAAAAAAATAGGAAATAACTTCTTTATTTGTTTTGGATGATAATAAGGCCTACAACTCAAGCTACTGAGAGAAGATTCTTATTTTGACTATAAGAATTTGAGCATTTAACAGTTTTCATTTTGAAGATTTCCAGTGATTTCAAATGTCTAGACCTTGTAGTCATCTGCTAATCTTTCTAGGAAATTAATTTTAATTATAAGTTATCAAGAGATGTATCTTACATGTCTAGTGAGTCAACCAACTGGAGTCTTATATATTTGTTAATATCCATGTGGTGTGCAAAAATATATCACGATTACATGATTTGTTTTTCTATGAAAATTATAAGATGTTTTCATATGAGTATTTAAAAATTTACTCCATTCCAAGATGCATAATACTACATATACACATAACCTTTTTAAATAATAAGGTACATTTTATCATTATCTTTAGTGTACAATAGTAGGAAATGAGTCAGAGAGAGGGAAGTAAAAGTAAAAGACTGGGATTTGAACCCAAGCTGTCTGATTCCAGAGCCCACACTACTATATTAGACACCCTCGGAAATAGGCTCTTTTCCTTTTTTTCCAAATGTTGACTTTTTCTTGACATTTATTTTAATTTTCTATCAGAATTCATGTGGACACTTGTGCGTGTGTGTGCACACACACTGTGTGTGTTCCTCAACCAAATTAATCAGTTCTCTAAAATTAAAAGTATATCCAATAGTACTACTTAGTTTAAATGAAATTTAGTCTGATTCCAATATAATAATCAAGGAAAGTTTTCTCTTACTGTTTTTACGATGCTTTGGCTTTTCATGTTCATAGATCATTTCTTCTTCAGAGATCGCGATGTCGACTGTACTGCACTCAGATGAGCTGGATGGCTTTACTTTCTGAAAAGTAAGGTCCCACCAAAAATGTGAATAAAGTTTCATTTACTCATTGTAGTTAAAGTTTACTTCATTTTTAGAAATAAGAAAAATTATGCACACAAAGACTATTCTTGGGCCAAGTGCATGACTGATGTTAAAGTGCATACATATCTTAATGAGCTGATGGTTTTAAAAATTATTTTTAAAAATTAATTTAAGATAAAATAATTTCAGATTAAGTGTAACATTTAGTTGATACCACTGTCCTCCCAAAAAATGTATAGGCTATTTCCAGTTTTCAAAAGTGTTTGAGTTCCAAGCTTTCCTGAAGTTATTCATAAGGTCTTGGCATGGCTATTTCAAGTAATGATTAACATCAGAATAAATTACTCCTTTAAAGATGGGTAGACAAGTATACTTAGTGTTTATTGTAAATTCCATTCTAAACATTCTTATGTATGTCCTCATAGGACAAGATGGATGTGATGTTACCTTGAAGTGCAATGAAGAAATGGTGTGAGAAATAAGGTCAAGAATAGACAGGAGGAAGTGGTCCCAACCCTATGGGAAGAAGTTAGTTGCAAAGATTGTCTGTTCTTGACTGAAGTTCAAGACTGGCTAGAGTAAGGTAGTCAGAACTTTGTACATGTGGTAACAATGCAAATGACATGCTTGGCCTTGACTTGAAATGATTTTCTTAAAATACTTTATTTTGCTTTACTTAAAGTGAATATGGAGTATACCATCCTTTAAAATTACAAAAATCATAAAGTTAATAGCATAAAAATTATTTTCTAATTTCAAAAATTAAGTATTTAAAACATTTAAAAACAAAACAGTTATGTCTTAAAAATTAAGGAAAGCCTTACTTAGGTAGGTTATATAAAAAGGAAATAAATATTTTGTCCTAATTCTTTGTCTTATGCACAAGAAGTGTCAATGAAATATAATTAGGAACTTTGCTTAATCCCTAATGGTAATTGTCAGTAATATATTATAGTGCTCAATTAAAAAAATATATCCATGTAGTATTCTTTTTTCATTGACTGGCTTATTTCACTTAGCATAATATTCTCCAGGCCCGTCCATGCTGTTGCAAAGGGTAAGAGTTTCTTCTTTTTTACTGATACATACCGACATATACCACATGATCTTATTTATATGTGGAGTCTGACAAACACAATAAACTAGTGAATAAAATAGAAACATAAGCATAGACACATGTAACAGACTGACAGCTGCCAGAGGGGAGGAGGGGGACTAGATGACAGATGGTGACAGGATTCATCAAAGAACATGTGTGCATGATCCCTGGACATGGACAATGATCTAGGGACTGATGGAGGGAGCAGAAAGGGTGGAGCTGGATGGAGGTGGAAAAAGAGAAAAGAAGCAGGAACAACTATAATAGCACAAACAATAAAAAGTAAGTAATTAAATAAAGTACAAAAGCAGAATATTACTATTAAGTAAGTCAATTATTTTATTACTTCATTTATCTTAAATTCCATTGATTGCTTATGAACTAAAGGCTACAGCAATGCACTGTTTTAGAAGTGGACAATAAATAAATAAATATTATATAATGTTTGGGCATTCAATAATTGAAAATTTTATATCTTATATTTATGTCTTTTTAGAGGTCTCAAACCAATTGCATATAAAATTGTTGATTGTATTTTTTCCTGAATCTGTACTTATTTATATATTATTTTAAATTTATAAATAAATCAAGAATCAAAATTATAAATAATTTATTGTAGTAGGTGATTAATGGCATGAGAATATGACCATGATTTGTTGCTACCTTGTGAAAGTTATAAAACCCAATGCAAAGTTTGATGTTATTTTTATAAAATTTATATAGTTAAATATTTATAATAAAAAAAGGCTGAAAGTTTAAATACCAAAGATATAACAATATATAACTCTGGCTCTGGCTGGTGTGGCTCGGTGGATTGAGTGCTGGCCTACAACCCAAAAAGTCGCTGGTTTGATTCCCAGTCAGAACACATGCCTGGGTTCTGGGGCCAGATCCCCAGTTGGGGGTGTGTGTGAGAGACAACCAACTGATGGTTGCCTCTCTGTCCTTTTTTCCTTTTCTTTCCCTCTCTCTAGAAATGAATAAATAAAATCTTTAAAAATAGTATATATCCCAAATTATCAAATCACATGTGATATTTATAGTTTATTCTTTGGCTTTTGGTAGATTAAGATCCTAAATATTCATGACCTATATAATCTGGAAAGTGTCTAATTAAGTATATAACTAAACATACAAATAAGTGAACAAATCTATGAGTAGTTAAGCAATCAACAAGACTAAATAATTATACAGAAGTAAATTACAACTTCTGCAACAATATTTACAATCATATTTAATTCCTTCTTTCCTTTACAATTTATATCCCAGACTTTGTAATAAGATTTCAAAAGGGGTTTCCCAGAACATCTTGACATGATATGCCGTGACAAATAGCAATTTTACCTAAAGATGGACGGTAGTCAAGGTCTTAAGTGAAGATACAGAACTGTGCTGGAGAGAAATTTTTCCTGTTGTCTCATAATGATATCAACTAGAGGAAAATAAAACTGAGAATGGGTATGCTAAGGAGTGAAAGTTTCTCTAAAACAAAGATAACTTCACTAAGAGCTAGAAAGACTTTGAAAAATTAAAACTTGACTTCTACTATAAGACCAGTTTCAAAAATTATTGCCCAGAGCAGCTGTTAAGCCAGATAAGGTTTGGAAAACAAGATGGTGCCAGAGAATTTGGGGACCTAGAAGGAGACATTCTTTGATCTTTCCTCCCCAGTGTCTATAAGTGATGTGAGATGAGTCCCTAGTGAGTTCCAATGCAAGAAGCCTCCAGCATGTTGTGATCCATGTAGATGTAGTTTTCTGTTAAACTACATCTCCTACTAAGACAGTAAGCTGCTTGCAAATGAAGACACTAAAGCTGTATGCAGTAGGGTGTATGCATGTGAACAGCAATGTCTACCCTTCATTGAATGCGTCTTCCTCTTTTTTCCAGAAGTTTATAAAGCAGATCAAACTGTTGGTTTCTCTATATTTATTTAGCCCAATTCAATTTTAATTCATATGTTATATGTTGCTGAATAAACTGGCAAGAATCTTAAAATTTTAGCAAGCAAAAAAGTATCTTAGCTGGATTAAGGTACTGGACTACTGCTGTAGCCCAATTTCACATTTTAAGGATGCCAGAGAGTTTAATGATTTCTCCAGTAATACATATTGATTTTGAAAACTTAGTTTTCATCAGTATGCTTTTTATCATCTCACATTGTCTGCTTATTAATTTATAGAATTTTATATTTATATTATCTAATGTTTATGAAGTACTTATTATATAGGGCATTTATGCACTACTCAACTATTATTCTTAATTTTTCTACCTTCCCTTAGAAATAGATGCAGTTTTATCCTCATCTGTAAACCGAAGTTTAGAAAGTTTAAGAAACTTAATCAGGAGCAAGGAATACTATTGCTAGGACTGAGTAAATAATCTAATTCTAGAGCTTCACTGTTCATTCACTTTCTTATCAACAATGCCATACATCAGTAACAAGCCATCAGAATATTGACCATCTTACCTCTTTGCTGCTGCCATAGCCCGACTTGTTCTGAATCTCCTTATTATCCAGGTTTTCTATGTCAGATTCTCCTGAAGCCATTGGTATAGTTTCAGAGACAGTAGGGCTGGAGATAAGTGATTGATTTGCATTTTCAGTCATTGTGTTTTTCTCCCTGCTACTGCTTCTTTCCTTGTCCTTGAGGAAATCTTGGGTGTTGCTCAAGTCAGAAAGGGTGTGGTCAGAAATATTCTCTTTAACATATGTATCATTTACACTGTCCACTGTGTCCTTGGGAACATTTTGTCTTTTACATAATATTTTAGAAAGCATATAGTGTATTCCTTTCTTAATCCTTGCCATTGCACGCTGGAGATTTTTTGCTTCATCGTTCTCTTCCATTGTGGTAGCATTGTATGAGCTAAAGGAGGTCACCAATGCCAGAAACACGTAAAGAATCTAAATAAACAAGTAAATGAGGTACATGAGGTTACACATATCTCATTTTTGTTTCTTTTTAAACAATAAAAAATCCTCTAAAGAGGCTGAACCGAGATTTGAAAACAGCATATGAACTACCATGCTACTCGGTTCTTACTCATCCACAGCGGGTTGGGGCTGTGCTAGAGGTTTGCATAGCTGGAACTCATCTTAACGTCACAACATTCTATGAAATATTTGTTTCTATTTTATAGAGGAAAAAGGCAAGGTTTACAGATGTCAAATATCAAATATCACACAGGTGGTCTTTGACTCAAGTCTGTCTTATTCCAAAGCTTGTTTTCTTTCACAGGTCCAAGCTGCCTCTCCCAAGGTGAGAAAATGAATTGCTGCTCCAGGTGGCTGATTTCACTTCAGCCCCATCCCAGGAAAAGGGCTAGTGACATCTTCATGAGTTCTGCAAACCTGTAAGGAATCTCACCGAGAGAGAGCTATTCCTGGTTCTGGGGCCCACATCTAAGTTGTATTAAATTATATGAGCACAGGATTGGATAGGTTAATCAATTATTTGTGGTAATAAATTTGGTCAAATAAGAAAGAGATAAATGATAGAATATTACTAACACTTGTAAGTTATTCAAACTCAGGGAGAGTGTATATTTTGATCTTTACTATATCACTGAGAAATATGATCAAAGCATGTTCAGTTTCCAGAGAATAAGATTTTTATCCTGTTTATAATTGTAGGGTATACATTCTAGTGTTAAGAATTAATTATTCTCTTAGACTTAAAGTAATAATTTGAGCATGTTTCCTACTATAGAAGTTTCCTCTCCTCTTTTCAGATATTTGAGTTTAAGATTATTAATTTTATGCCTTACATATTACTTTTAGAGGGCAATGTTCAAATGACATATATATACACACACACATATATATACATACACATACACATACACATACGTCCTTATTTAACATCATCCACAGATCCTTGGAAACTACGACTTTAAGGGAAACGTGTTGTTTCCCTTAACAAAGCCAATTTCACCACGGGCTAATTGGTATAATAAGAGCTAAGTTCCTACAGCATATTTCTGGTCACAAAACATCACCAAACTTCTAAATTAAGACACCCCAAATTTCTAATATTAAACAATCAAATGAATGTGAGCTATACATACATTTAAGAAACATTAATAAAAATAAGACAATTATTTTCCAACTCGCTTGTTTTACTCCAGCGTCATAGGTGGGTGGCCTAAATGACATGAAGCAAAATGATGTTATTGGAGGAACTGCTGTATATGTAACTCACAGAAGTCTTTCTTGCCTGTGTTTCTGATTTCTTTACACATTAGGATCTGCTGTTTGAAATACTTATACTGACAATCTATGTGTACATAAGGTAAAATAAGTACATAAAAGTCTCCAACACTTGTTTGTGAAAACTTTTTCAGAATATTGGGTCTACGTGAAGAGATGAAGTTCTCAGATACTCTGGTAATTACTTTCTCGTGCACACACCTGAGAAAATATGAGCTGCTCACCATGTGGTGTTCAATCCTAATGGACCACTTTTACTTCTCTGTAACTGTATCTTCATATACATAGAAATAGATAAATTTTAGTATCGATTCTAAATGTGACAAATAAATATTTGTTGGAAAATTAATAAGACTCATATGGGAAAAAAGAATAAATAAATAAGAGTCATATGGGAAAAATAAGAATATTATTGCACATACTAATGTCATCAAATATATCATCTTAATCTTAAACATATTTTGGTGTAGCAATAAAATGTAGAGTACACAATGGTTTGAAATTGAAAATTTCTTACAGGTGAGATTATCTGAACAATTCATGTGTTTTCTATACCCTACAATGACAGAGTTTCAGAAGGCAAACTAAAAACAAAAAGAGAAACAAAAGCATAACTGGAAATACAATGATCAAATGCTAATACCCCAGGGATTCATATAGTTGTCCTCATTACAGTTCTTTCTTTGACAACAAGGTTTACTTACAGATTATGTGAGCAGGGGCTCCATGACCCTTATAGAACCTACACTATTAACACCTCTATTATTTTCAAAGGATACTAAGTTCTAGATATAAAAGAGAAAGACCAAATACAATTTAAGGTAGTTGGTTGTTTCTTTTCTCCTCTGTTTGGTTAAGTATTAGTCATGATGACAAGTAAGAAATGGGTGTTCAGTAAAAATGTCGTGACTATAAGCCTCATCTGACCAGGAGCCACATTTTCTCCTAAGTAGACTAGACTAGGGCACAACGTTAGGCACAATGTGAGTGACAAATAAATATTTGTTGGAATATTAATTAGAGTAAATAAAAGAATAGATTCTGTGCCAGAATTTGGATAAGTGAAAATTATGCTACAACAATTATATTTTTAAGAGTTTGTAATATAAGCTTTCTTATATTGTAAGTATACACACACACCTCCAAATGCATACCTCCCCACATACATGCATAAATACCTATATAATAGCAATGTTAAAAGGCTGAATATAAAGTTTGAAATACTCTGGAATTGTGGTACAAATAAAGAACGTTTAAACAATGTAAAATGCTTCTGCTCTGTTCAATGTGCTCTGAATTAAAAGTAGCCCGGTCTCTTAAAGGATTAAAAAGGAAAAAGAGGATGTGTAATGATTAAAGCTGGAGATTTGACTACCTTTAATTTTAGGATTAATAAAGAAGAAGAGAACACATAAATTATATTGTATACAGGGTTACTTTTTTCAGTCACAGTCCTATAACGAGATTCAAAACACATTTTTATTGCTTTTATGTTAGGAGGTAAAAGGTGAAATAATGTATATAAAATAAAACATTCAAAAGTCTCCCCTCAAATTTGCTCTCTCCTTTACCTATTGTGTGAGAATTGAGTAACTCTCAATTCTTCCACACTACATTATTAGTATGGAAGAGGAAGAAAATCAAGGTTTACTTAAGTAATTATTTTTCTGATTAGTGTTCAAAAATTTTAAATGTATTAAGACTCTTTTATTTCAATATTGTTCTGATTATATCTTAACTTATATTTAATTTGGAAATATATAAGTATGTATGGAATAACATACATATTATGATCAAATTTTTATTTATTTATTATTAAAAATATTATATTTATTTATTTTTAGAGAAAGGGGAAGGGAAGAAGAAAGAGTGGGAGAGAAACGTCAATGTGTGGTTGCCTCTCATGTGTCCCCTACTGGGGACCTGGCCCACAATCCATGCATGTGCCCTGACTGGGAATCGAACCTGTGACTCTTTGCTTCACAGGCCCATGCTCAATCCACTTAGCTACACCAGCCAGGAAATTTTTATTTTTAAAAGCAACTGAATTTGACTTCAGGTAGTAAACACACAATGCAATATACAGATAATATATTATAAAATTATACATTTGAAATTTATATAATTTTATTAACTGATGTCACCCCAGTAAATTTAATAAAAATAAATAAAAAGCAACTGGAATTTACATTGCTTTCTATTTCTTTTCATGTTTCTATTCCTCTTTGGTTTTTGTGACCTTAACCAGATACCACAATTTACTTGGTGACTATTTAAATTGCAGTCAATACATCCGGAAGGTACATAACTGAACCTTCTAAATAATGTTAAATAATTAACAAAATTCTGCAGATATGGGAGATGTGATTTTCTAGAGGCTAAAGAAAATAAAACAGACATTTATGAATATTTATAAAGTACTGATTTTATTTAAAGTATAATATCCTTAAGGCATATATTACTGTTTTGTTGATGCTCTTGTTAGATATTGTCAGGGTTTAAGAGGTTGTATAATATGCACAAAGTTGCTTAACTGGTAACTAATAGAACTAAAGTTTGAACCTGTGTTTGCCTAGATCTGAACTATGTACTTTTTTCTATAACTCAACACTGTTGAAAAGGCACTTTAGGTACCTGCTTTTGTATATGATGAGTTTTTTAAGGCTTCCACTTATGACTCTGAATCACTATTGGAATTTTACTGAGTAAATAAGATAAAATTAAATTAAAACATTCTACATACCTTCTTTTTACACTAAATCTGTAGTTTTGGTGTGGAATTACAATGCTTTAGTGCAATGAGTTAGAAGTATGTGGGAAAAAATCTACAAGTTCAAAAATTCTCTCCTTGCATTTTTACCTTGTATTTACTCAATTGTCATTATCATAATGCCCCATAGCTGAATGACTCTTGAGGGCTATAAAGCTTAAAAGATTTAAGAAGCCAAGCAATATAATGGCCCATCAATGAGCTGTGGAAGAAGTTGATGTAACTCTTTATCCTGAAATCCCTCTGCCCATAGACTTAAAGTTTCTGATCAGTAGGAATAAGAAAAATGAGAAACAGGGTAGAATCCAAAACCAAAGAAATACAGTTACATAATTACATCAGCATTTTTGTTTCTCTGGTTTTGACTGTGTGTGTGCGGGTGTGGTTGTTCACCTTGACATCCATCAGCTATAGTCGTTTCTTTGGGAATGGAAACGTACATTTCATTTGGGAAACCACCCTTATGCCATTATCTGGGTGTGTATTGACATCATCTCTACCTTTGAGAGGACTCTGAGTGGGATAACGTAGTAACATATGTTAACTTGATGTGATAGGCAGACACGAAGCTTTAGAGAAGCAGCCATCTTGCTAAAACAGAGGATACCAGCAAGTAAGAGGCATAGAAAAAGGCAGGTATGAAATGTTACACAAAACCCTGTTTCTAAAGATCCTGTTTGCCCATATGTGTCAATGAAGTGAAACTGATATTTTGAGTTACATATGCTGATACATATGCTCATTTTTGTTTCAGCCAGTTAGAATTCTGTTTATGTTGCTCAGAGTTGAAAATGTACTAACAGCTACAAAGGCAGAAGATATCGAAGTGTGTTTCCTCATTGGGCACTGTTCTGGACTTTGCTGATACAGACAACTGTCTTGATCCCACCTTTCAAGGAGAAGTTTAAGAAGAAAGATAGACAAGTACATCAACAACGAAGCATAGCAGTAATGTGACGAGTGTATGCCAAGGGCCAAGACCAGGGTGAACAGAAGCAACAAGGAAGGCTACCAGTACAATGTAGTCTGACCAGTGATTTATTTTCAGACTTTTGGGAAATGCACTTAATCTCTATCACTTATAAGTGAAAAGCGACTATTGAGTCCTGTTTTCTTTCCCTGTAAGAACAATTTTCTTTTTTTTAAATTAAATTTATTTATCTTTAGAAGGGAAGGGAAGGAGAGAAGAAGAGAAATATCAATGTATGGTTGCCTCTCCTGCTTCCCCTGCTGGGAACTGGCCTGCAACCCAGGCATGTGCCCTGACTGGGAATCGAACCACAATCCTTTGGTTCACAGGCCCACACTTAATTCACTGAGCTACACCAGCCAGGGCAGAACAATTTTCTTTTATAAGCCATTCCTTTTCTTAGGAGAAGTAACAGCTACTTACTCAATTCATATAGCACCACTTTAATTATGGGAAATTTAAAAGTGAAAGCTTTCTCTCTTAGTTAATGCATAACAGTTTTATAGACCAGTGGATCTCAAACTTTGCTGCACAATGTAATTAAACAGGGATTCTCAAAAAATTCTGATGACCAGGCTACATCCACGTATGAATAAAATTAGACTATTTGGGAATGGGTTCAAGATATTAGTATATTTTTATTAATACCCTAATGTGCCTCCAAGTTTCACAATCAGTGTTATGTCTAAGTGCTTCTTAACATTTAAAGTGCACACAAATCACCTGGGGATATTTTTAAACTGGATTCCACTCCCATGGCTCTGGGACGTGGTCTGAGAGTCTGCATTGACAGCTCTCCCCCACATCGTGCTAAGGCTGCTTTGAGTAGCAGGGTTAGAAATCAGCGCTGTCCAATAGAAGTAAGATGCACATCGCATATGCAAATTTTTAGTAGCCACATTCAAAGCATAAACAAAAAGAGGCAGCATTATTCTGCTAACATTTTATTTCACTAAATTTATAAAAATATTTTAAAAATTGTAATTCAATATAAAATTATTAATGAACTAATTTACCTTTTGTGGGGGGTAAGACCTCAAATTCAGCAGATGGTTTTTTTACTTGGGGCACATGTGACATTAGACCACTCATATTCCAACTGATCAATAGCCGCATGTGGTTAGGTGCTATCATATTGAACAGCACAGATACAGACCACTGGATCCCACAAATGTACATCAGGAAAACACTAGACTGTACTACATCAGTTTGTCCAGGAAAATTAAAAAACATGGATTACTTACCAGTAAGTTTCCAATTAAAATGACCATCATGTAAAAAGGAATACAACTGAATTGGCCTGCTACGTTAAAGCAGTCCCACAAAGTCTCTATCCACTCTCCACAGAGAATCCGGAACACGTTCAGGAAGGAGTGGAAGAAATCAATCATGTGCCAGCGTGGGGGCTGACAGTCTTCGTCTAAGTTGTAGACATACTGCCAGTAACTGAAACCGAACAGCTTCATGCCGACCACAGCAGAAAAGAACACGAATGTGAACAACAGCAGGATCAAGTCTTTCAAGGCCACCAGTGAGTTATTAAGAGTCAGCATCAGAATCTTAAATGTCAGCCAGTATTTCCCCAACTTAAAGATTCGCAACTTGTAGAGCAATGTAAAAAACAAGAATAAGAAACAAAATTTTTAAAACTTGGTTACTATTTATTGCAATACACATTTAAAAAATTTTATCAGCATTGTATACATTCACATATATAGTCTTCAAGGTAATATTTGGTTTTGAGTATTGTTAAAACTAACTACTGAAAATTCATTTTATGTACAATTTTTAGTACATCATAGATATTCTGTAACGTTTTACATGAAATTCATATATGACGTATGTCCTCTTCTATTGATCTGCAATGCCCATTCAACAGTATACTATTTAAATTGCTCTAGCTTATGTTTTAATACCTGGTAGGACAACTATCCATTCTCTGTTTTGCTTTTCACAATATATCAGATATTTTTCCACATTCCAACATACAGATAATATTGAAAAAAAACTTGTCACTTTTCACTGAATTCCACTGAAGGTTCTATTGTGCATTTCCCTTTTAAAGTAACACATTAAAGACCAAACAAAACATTCTAGTTTTAGTCTGAATATTTCCCTCCTATTCATTAAATTTTTTATTTCTATGGATATAGCAGATTACCTCAATATTTTAGCCATGATATAAAATGAATTTAGTCATCTAAAACTCATACATCATTTTTATATGTGTTATATCTTCCCTAACTTTCTGGACCTTACATTTATCCATGTAAAACTTAATTATCTTATATTCCATCCATTAGTAGCCTTTCAGATATTTTCATCCTGTCTTTGATTGAATTTTCTGTATCTCCCACTCTTGTTTCATCCATATATGGTGGTAACTACATCTCGTATATATTTCTCTCACTCATTAGAAAGTTTATGTATGAGGATTGTAGACAGGTTGTTCTTGATTTCTGCTGCATTTCTTCACCTTGTTATCAGACTCTGACAATATATTACTTATCAAAAGTTTAAGATGTTCATAAAAATCATTCTCACAATAATATTTCCTTGTCTAGTTTTCTGATTCTTAACAACTACCCTTCACAGCAGACATATACTGATTCTGACTTAATATTTTTTTATAAAAAGATTCTGCTGGCCTCATTGGTATTATAAAAAGTTCTCCACCATACACTTAGAAATACCTGATTCCAGTTTCTTAGTTACAAATTAAGACTCAGCTTCTGGGGCTCTTCATTACCATCCTCCTCAAAATGGGCCCAATATCTGGCCCCGATCCCTAGAACTCACATCTCAAATGCTACATATATGGCTTATTTCCTTTAATGCTTTGCTTAAATAATAGCATTGGAGACTCCTTCCTTACTCTTTCCTGAGGCAGTACTAACTCATGTTCCAATGACATTATTGTTATTCTTCTCATTTCACATCTGAGGAAACTGAGATAAATTTTCATAAAACAAAATTTAGGTCTTAGATTCTATTCTACTTACCACCTGGAATAAATGAAAGGAAGGCAATCCATAAACTCTCGTCACAAAAAGCTCTGCTAAACCATGGAACACGATTAGGCTGTCATAAATGTTCCAGCCTACTTGGAAATACCTATATGGATGCATAGCAATTATTTTAAAAATCATTTCTGTTGTGAAAATTCCAATAAAAACCTAAACAAAAACAAAACGCATGGATGAGAATGTGATTTCAATAGCTTAATCAGAAGCTTCCTGCACAAAAACTGTAACTTTTCAATGTTACTATGTTGCTCTTTGTTCCTCTGTTAATATCTGATTAGTTTTGGAGTCTGTACTACAATAGACTCATAATATGTTATTTAAGAATCTGATATCAAGCATTATATACAAAATCTTCAATTATTTTTAAAAGCTAGTCTGGAAGAAAACTTAAAAAAATTCGAGGGTAAAAGCTTTTCATTTTTGATAGTTCGTTTTGGTTATGGAATATTTAAGATATTTAATTTTTCAACTTGTAAAGGAATAAGAGAAGTACATGTATGACCCCTGCAAAAAAAACAACAACAGAAAAAACCTATGAAAACTGTCTTTTGAAGACTATATTGGCAATAATAACTAAATTATGGTTTTGGTATCAAGTAAATGTATAATTCAAAAATGGTAGCAGTTTGGCTGTTTGTATGAGTACCAAGCAACTAAATAATAACAACACTAATAAAAGGAAAAAAATCAAGCACTATATATTTGCTTAAATGTGACTTGTTTTTAAATTCATAAAAACGTTTTGCCTCTTGCATTGTACAGGATGAAAAGAATAGGTGAATCTCAACAATACCTTGCTACAAATAAGCTCCAATCTAAGGCAAAGACAGGTGGTGAAAGTGGACAGGGTCAAGTACAGTTGTAGTCAGGATTCAGAATCAGGTGTCAGTGAAGAACTTGTATCTGTTGTTTGACTCAGGCCCTACTCTGATCTGTCGGGCTATGTTACCCAGAGAGGGTATACTTGGGAAGAGAGAGGAAAGAAATAATTTCCACTTAACCAGACTACCAAGCAGCTGGAGAGAAATCCCAAATTTAAATGGCAGAATTTTAAACTCTAGTATAAATCTATTCAGTGATAAGATTTATAAAGCAAGGTTTGGAGTGGTGCAGTGGGGAAGCATAACACAATACTCCACCTAGTGATTGTGTAATGTATTCGTAATACATTAGAATTATAAAATAAAATAATGGGATGATGATGACTTAAAAAATTGAAATTGCAAGTGAAAATAATGTAGAGTAAAAGCCTTACCAGGTTTCCAATGCTGAGTACATTGATGGTTTCTTCACTCATTGGGTAACATTCCAAGGCCAAAAAAAATATGTTTAGAATTATGCATACAGTTAGAAAAAGATCGGTAAATGGGTGTGTCACAATCACATGGGCAAACTCTTTCAGTTTTAACCAACAGGGAGAACAATTCCAGATCAGAATCATTTTAGCAAATTTATACCAACACAAGGGACATCTCTTCCGAGATTTTTTACGTTCTGAAATAAAAGAGAAGTCAAGCTTAAGAGAGTTGTTTATTTAAGTTTAACTAATAGAAAATTTTCATTTTGCACACAAAAAGAGATTTGAAACTAAACTTCAGATATGGAACTAGCAGATAAATATTTTATACTAATAAAAATCAGAGTAAAGCAAACACCCTCTATTTTGTTCATGCTCGCTGAACTGGACAAATGAAAATGAGACAAACTGTATACTAGGAGCAAAACATAGGAACGCCTGCCAAAAAATCACCCAAATATGGAATATATAGTTGAGAGTATCACAATTTATGGTTTCTAGATCTATATGTTTTACAAAATAATGCCTTTCAATATTGGCCATGATAATAAGTTTCTTGTTAAATGTTACAAAAGCAGAGTCAATATAAAAGGACCTGAGCATATTAATGTTTTATATAGATTCACATTCCAAGCTCTATTTTTAGTTACAAATTGCTACTTCTATGTCATTTTCAATGTTAAAAAATTTCCTTGGAACTATTTGGTAATCCTTTCCAACACTTTAAAACACTATGTTTATGGAATTTGTATAAATTGTTCATCCTAATATTCTAGGTTATTCCTTAAATTTTAGCATACAATAAAATTCTGAAGCAATTATACAATTTCTTTAAAGGTCAATCTTATGAATAGTACCTTTCATAGTGTCTAATTATTTTTTACTTTACCTTCTTTATGAGTGACAGTAGCATCATCCAACATATCTAAAGAAGTGATCATAGATGTTGGTGATCTTTTCTTCATTTCCATTTCTGTGGTTTCAATCTAAAAAAAATTTGATGAGTCTAATAGTGGCTGTTTCTCTCTGTAGATCCAAGACTATAATTACAATAAGTTTTATAACCTTCCCCCAAATGCTGATTTTTTACTTCAGAAGCTTTTTTAGTTTAACTTCTGGAAAATGTGTAAAACTTGCAACTCAACAACATAATTTTATAATATGAGGTGAATTATAAAAAGAGTAAATAATAGAATGGTGTTACCCATATTTGACAATTTGATGTATAATTTAGGATTATTGTAATACATAAAATTGGCTAACATGCTATTGAATAACAGTATTATTCTAACACCTGATTTCTTTTCCTTGAAAACACATCAAACCTCCTCTTAGAATCAATCTGAAATTCCAGCTAAATTGTACAGAAATCATCCTGAATAACCAACTGAAGACTAGCTGGGGAGAAGCCTTATAACAAAGGACTAATGTAAGTAATCACATCACCATATCAAGCCTGGTAGGAAATGTGGAGTCACAAGAGGGCTGGCTGAGCTCTCACAAGTGGCAGCTGAAATTTCTGAGGGATATTTCAGTGGTCAGGGGTTCCCTCTGAGACGTGTAGTATTTAAACACTAAGCTGGGCCCTCCGGCCTACAGCAAAGGACCTGACCCAGAAAGGAACCCAGATAACATGCAGCTGTGAAAAGCAGCAAGGTTTCTGTCTGCCAAGTTGGAGGGGCAGAGAGCCTCTTAAAGGGCCAGTGCACAAAATTTGCAGCCCTTTACCCACCCTGGGCTCCAATGGGCAGAAAGAGAACAGAGTAGACTAGAGATGATTGAGGATAGTCTGGGGATGGTGGCTCTGGGGAGAGAACTGAAGGAACAACTGCCAATATCCTTGTATTGAGTCATTCCACATACTGCAGAAACCACTCTTCTCAGGCAGAGTACTACTATCAAACTAGCATCAGCCTGGAGGGGAAGCAATAGCCCTGCCCACATGAATTGCTCTGCCACAACCTGTGGTGCTTAAAATGGGCTGCTGATTACAGCTTGAGACTATGCCATTGATTAGTTTAACAATTAAAGCATAAAGGGCAACCAATGAATGCATAAACAAGGTGTTTCTCTCTCGATCTCCCTCCCTTCTACCTTGCCACCCTCTCTTCTTCTCTTGAAACAAACAACACCCCCTTCCCCCAAAAAAAGTTAAGGGAAAAAATACAAAGAAGCAGCCAAAATGGGAAGACGAAGAAACAGACCCCAGATGAAAGAACAAGCAAACTCTTCAGAAGAACTAGATGAAACAGAGGGGAGCAATTTATCAGATGGAGACTTTAGAGTAAAGATTATAAAGATATTCAACAGCATGAAAAAATACATAGAAACCATAATAAAGGACCAGTCAGAAGTAAAGAATACAATATCTGAATTAAATAATATATTGGAAAGAATAAACAATAGGTTTAAACAGTAGTAGATGAAGCAGAGGTTCAAATCAATGATTTAGAACACAAGGTAGAGAAAAACACCCAAGCAGGGAAGCAAAAGGAAAAAAAAAGTTTTGAAAAATGAAGAGAGCTTAAGAAATACTTTGGGCAACACAAAGCATAACAACATTCACATGATGGGAATACCAGAAGGAACAGATAGAGAGCAAGCAGTCAAGAACCTATTTGAAGAAATAATGGCCAAAAACTTCCCCAATCCAGTGAAGAAAAAAGACACATGAGTCCAGGAAGCTCAGAGTGTTTCAAAAAAGTTGGACCCAAAGAGGCATACGCTGAGACACATCAAAATTAAAATGACAAGCCTTAAAGACAATGGGAGAATCCTAAAAACAACAAGGGGAAAGCAGGTAGTTACATACAAGGGAGCACCAACTAAACTGAATCATATTAACCATCTTATCTGACCACAATGCTATTAAACAAGAAATCAGTCAGAAGAAAAAAACTGACAAACACAGAAAGATGTAGAAGCCCAATAGCATGTTATTAAACAACGGATGGGTTAACAATGAGATCAAGGGAGAAATCAAAAGACACCTTTAAATGAATAAAAATGAGGATATAATATTCCAAAATCCCGTGGGATACTGGAAGAACAATCCTAAGAATGAAATTCATAGCATTGCAGGCCTATCTCAAAAAAAACAAAAAAAAGCTCAAATAAATTATCTAACTTCACACTTAAAGGAATAGGAAAAAGAACAACAAACAAAGCTCAAAGTGAGTAGAAGAAAGGAAATAAATAAATAAAGGTCATAGCAGACATAAGTAAAATAGAGTCTAAAAAAACCCCAATATAAAAGATCAATGAATCCAAGAGAGGATTCTTTGAAAAGATAAATAAGTTTGACAAAGCTTTAACCAGACTCTTTGAGACAAAAACAGAAAGGACCCAAATAAATATAATCAGAAATAAAAGATGAGAAATAATAATTGGCACCAAAGAAATACAAAGGATTGTAAGAAAGTATTATGAACAACAATATGCCAACAAACTGGACAACCTGGATGAAATGAACAAATTCGTACACACGTACAATCTTCCTAAACTAAATTGGGAAGAGTCAGAGATTCAGAATGGACAGATTACACCTAGTGCAATGGAAGCAGTCATCAAAAACTTCCAACAAACAAAAGCCCTGGAGCAGATGGTTTCACAGGTGAATTTTACCAAACATTCTGAGTAGAATTAACACCTCTTCTTGTCAAACTATTTCATAAAATTCAAGAGGAGGGAATGTTCCTAAGCATATCTTACAAGGCCAGGATTATCCTAATTCCGAAACCAGATAACAACACTACAAAGAAAGAAAATTAGAGGCCAATATCCCTGATGAACATAGATGCTAAAATCCTCAACAAAATATTCACAAACTGAATAAAGCAATGCATCAAAACTATCATACACCATGATCAAATGGGATTCATTCCAGCAATGCAAGGTTGGTACAACATTCACAAATCAACAAATGTGATCGGCCACATAAACAAAGTGAAAAATAAAAACCATATGATCATGTCAATAGATGCAGAAAAAGCTTTTTATAATATCCAGAACTGATTTATGATAAAAACTCTCAACAAAGTGGGAATAGATGGAATATACCTAAATATAATAAAGGCCACATATGACAAACTCAGTGCCCACATCATACTCAATGGGCAAAAAGTACAACTGTTCCCCATAAGATTGGGAACAAGACAGGGATGTGCACTTTTACCTATCTTATTCAACAGAGTACTCAAAGTCCTAGCCATAGCAATCAGACAAGAAGAAGAAAGAAAAGGCCTCCAGATTGGAAAGGAAGTAGTAAAATTGTCTTTATTCCCAGATGACATGATACTATACATAGATGACCCCAAAGATTCTACCAAGAAACTACTAGAACTGATCAGAGAATTCAGCAAAGTAGCAGGATATAAAATTAATATTCAGAAATTAGTTGCATTTTTATATGCCAATAACAGACTAACAGAAAAGAAAGTTAAAAAAACAATCCCATACACCAATTGCTTCAAAAAGTTAAAATGCCTAAAAATAAACCTTGGTTTTAAACCAATGAGGTAAAAAACCTATACTTGGAAAATTTTAAGACACTGAAGAAAGATATATAAGAAGATACAAATAAGTGGAAGCACATACTGTGTTCATGGATAGGAAGAATTAATGTCATTAAAATGTCCACATTACCCAAAGCAATTTATAGATTCAATGCAATTCCTATCATGATTCCAATAATGTATTTCACAGAAATAGAACAAATGTTTCAAAAATTTGTCCGGAACCACAAAAGGACCCACATAGCAACAGTGATCCCAAGAAAGCAGAACAAAATTGGAGAAACATACTACCTAATATCAAATTATACTAGGTGATAGTAATCAAAACAATATGGTACTGGCATGAAAAACAGGTACACAGATTGATAGAACAGACTAGAGAGCCCAGAATTAAACCAGCGCCTTTATAGTCATTAACATTCAATAGAGGAAGCAAGCAGATACAATGGGCTAAAGATAGTTTATGCAGTAATTGGTGTTAGGAAAATTGGACAGATATGTGCAGAGAAATAAAGCTAGACCACCTTCTCACACACAAGAATAAATCAAAGTAGATCAAAGACTTAGATGTTAGACTTGAAACCATAAAAATCCTAGAACAAAACATAGGCAGCAAAATCTCAGACATTGCTCATAGCAATATTTTACTGAATATATCTCCCCAAGGAAGGGAAACAAAAGTAATAATAAACAAATGGGACTACCTCAAACTAACAAGTTTTTGCGCAACAAAGGAAGTCATCAACAAAATAAAGAGACAACACAGAATGGGAGAACATATTCATCGATACATCTGATAAGAAATTAATATCCAAAATTTATAAAGTACTTACAAAAGTCAACACCAAAAAACCAAACAACCCAATTTTTAAAAAGGGCAAAGGTCTTGAATAGACACTTATCCAAAGAGGACATACAGATGACCAATAGACATATGAAAAGATGCTCAATGCCACTAATCCTCAGAGAAATGCAAATTAAACCCATAATGAGATAGCATCCCACATCTGTCAGAATGACCATCATCAGTAAATCAAGAAGCAAGTGCTGGTGAGGATGTAGAGAAAGGGGAACCCTTCTGCACTGTTGGTGGGAATGCAGATTGGTGCAGCCACTGTGGAAAGCAGGATGGAAATACCTCGAAAAATTAAAAATGGATCTGCTCTTCCCATGGACCTAGTATCCCACTTCAGGGATTATATCTGAAGGAACCCAAAACATTAATTCAAAAGAACATAAGCATCCCTATGGTAATTGCAACATTATTTACAATCACCGAGATATGGAAGCAGCTCAAGTGTCCACTAGTAGATGAGCCGATAAAACAACTATGGGACATTTACACAGCGGGATACTAGTTGGCCATAAAAAAGAAGAAAGCTTTACTGTTTTTTAGGTAACAATATGCTGAGTAAAATAATCCAGTTAGAGAAAAAGAAATACCGTATGATTTCACTCATATGTGGAACCTAATGAAAAAAGTCAACTAACAAGGAAAATGGGGACAGACTTACAGATACTACTAGTATTGGTAGTATTAGTAGTATTTGTTTTTGTGTGTCTGGCAGAACAAGCTTTTTAAGAAAACATAATCCCAACACCATTATCACAATCAGCAAAATTAATTCCTTAATATTATCCAATATTCAGACCATGCTGTTTCCTTTTATTGCTCAGAAACATTCTACTGTATTTGACTTTTTCCAGTAAAAATACAAATAAGAGCTACATATTGTATTTAGTTGGCAGGTCTATTGATCATCTTGTGGTTTAAACTTATTTTTTCCTATGTGACTCACTTGTTGAAGATCTGGGTCTTTTATACTGTAGAATTTTTACATTTTTTATTTGCTAGTTGTGTCCATTTAGCATTAATTTAATGTGTTCTTCTCTCTACTATGGTCTCTAGAAAAAGACAGATCTAGAGGCTTCTAAGACTTAGCTCAGATTTTACAAAAGAATGTATAGTATGTGGTATGTCATGTTTCCTATTTCATAACACTGGGAAACACATCTCTGGTGGTCCTAGAGTTATAATTTTGTGCATCCGATAATTTTATAGTCTATTTCCTTACTAGATCATTAGCTTCATGAAAATAGACACTATATTTGTGTTTATTAAATTTTTAAAAATCTTCAGTGCTCTTTATGTTTTATTTAACTTGGACAGGTGAGTTATAGAAACATCAGTTTGGTGGGCAAATAATTTGAAAATATTTATAATTCTGCAGTTGTATGTATCTGATTCTCTTCCTGAGTTTTTTCCAGTAACTAGCAATTTTTAGAAAAGTTTCACATGCGAACTGTGTAATTAATGGTATAATATTGTTCCAGCATTGGAACAATGAAGCAAAGGGTTTTTTTCCTCTGTGTTGGGAAATCAAATACCAATAAATATAGATCAAACTTTGCAACTAGAACTCAATGAGGATTGCATTTAAGAATTCATGAAGGCACTCATGTCTCGTATAGAGCTGATGCTCAATAAACATTATATTATTATCATCATTATCATTAATATTATTTTTTACTTCCACTAAAAAGGAATATAGTCAAAGACTTAACATTTAAATTTTTAAAAATATTTTATTTATTTCTTTTTAGAAAGAGGGGAAGGGAAGGAGTAAGAGTGGGAGAGAAACATCAATGTATGGTTGCCTCTCATGTGTCCCTCACTGGGGACCTGGCACACAACCCAGGCATGTGCCCTTCCTGGGAATCAAACCAGCGACCCTTTGCTTCACAGGCCCATGCCCAATCCACTGAGCTACATCAGCCAGGGAACGACTTAACATTTTATATCGATGAATTATTCTCTGTATGTACTGCTGGGCCTTTTTATGTTTTCTTTCTTGTGTTCCCTATAATTAGCCATTGACATTATTTTGGTTGCTCTGTACATTCTAAGAAGTACCAAGTGCTTAACATTAATTATTTCATTTGAATCCTACAAGAACCTATGAGACAGATACTATTACATATTGTAGATGGAAAAGCTGAAGTTTAGAAAAATTAAAAGAATTGGCAAATATCATACATTCATTAAGTGACTATGATGGACTGATATCCATTTTTACCTGACTGCAAACCTGTACTTTTAAAAGCCAAAATGATTTATTGGTTTTCTATAATGCCAGAATATGAAACACCTAAATACTCTTCCCATAATGTCAGCACTGGAATTAGAATCTGACTAGCCTTCATTCAGATGAATCACCTAAAGTGTCCTCAGTGTGCTCCATTTTAAGTTCTCTCTCCAGTGTTTTCTTATGAATACATTTAAAAAAAGAAAAGAGAAGAAATCGTATAAAAATGTTTCTCCCTCTTACTTCCTGGAAAACCTTTGCATGACAAAATGTTCTAGTACTCTTCCAAGAAAAGAAATCCTTTACAATTGATACATTTTATTTAAAATCAGAATGGCTCTGTGTGATCCACAGCAGCCAAATGAATGGGGATATTGGGCAATTAGGAAATGATCCAAGTTCTTAAGCAGAGTTAACAGGGCACATATCCTGGGATAAGAGAAGCATTGTGCTCTCGGATACATTTGTGTGTAGCCCTTGACATTTGAAATGTCACTTCAAAACAAATTACACATTCAACATATCATTCAGGCCATAATCATTCAATCTCAAGGACCCCAAACTCATTTCTACAAACAGAAAGCTTTTGTAATATTTTCTCTGAGACTTTCTCATGGGTGATATAATGGCTATATTCAATAGCTTCTTTTTATACATGTTTACCTCATATGGTCTATAACTGCTCCTTGTCTCAATGGTATGCATGTTATTGACCACAGAGTCACAAGTATCTATCAATAAATTGTCATTTGGAATGATACAACCTCATGTTGTTCAGGCCCCACATTTTGGAAGAATGCCTTTCTTAGAGCTTCTTTATTGATAATGACTTAATAAAAAGGTTTACATATGTAGGCCAGTTAATACTTTCCGCCTTTTGATTCAGAAGGAAACTCTGGTACCTATAAACCTCTTAGCCAGCTTTACTATCTATTCCACTTAGTGCCAGAGTGTTTATTGAGCCTTTACTTTTCCCCATATCTTCTATATGAGAGGATTCCTGGTGTAGCACCTTTGCATCATTTGTCAGCTCCTTCAATCTGTCCCTTTTCCATCTAATAGAAAGTGCAGTTTGGAAGTTTTTTCCCCCCAGTGTAAACAATCTTTATTAGTAGGTATCAAGAGCGCACAGTAGTTACAAGTCCAGATGTGTCCAAAGAAGGCAGGACACAGCTCCCTTCCCTCAACTGAGGGCCTGCAACCAAACCAGTGGAGAAGCAGCACTTGACCACGGCCACTTTAGAACCAGTACCCCTTAAACGAGATCTCAGCGGAAAAGGTGCAATACCCCTGGGGGCATGAGCTGTGCACCATCATAGGTCATTTGGCTTCTGCTCACCACATAGCTCAACAACTCAGGTAGGGTGTTAGCAGACTGGGCTGAAACTATTCCTCTCCAAACCAAGGAAGAGGTGGGAGGCTCCTGTGGAATATAAACAAGCTACTTCTGATTGTTTTTCAGGCTCTTGTTCTCCCTTTTAGCAAACTCGACAGCACAATATAGATTTTAAGAGAGAATTTCCTACAACTTCTTTAGTGCTGCTTCTGTCAATTCTTTTAGATTCATAAACCAAATCTTTTGTTAGGGAGCAAAAATCTGAAGATGTATTCAAACACAACACTAAAATAACTGAAAATTGGAGTAAACCCTGGTTAAGTTTTACTGAGCATGGATTTAATGATTCCATGAATAAATAAGCCCTTATATCTTGACACACTGTGCTTCCTCTTGAAGGAGCTAGAAAGCCAATAAAGCAGTTTCTTTTCTCTCTTTACAACTTCAATACTGTACCTTTACCCATGTTTTTAGGACTTCATGATTTCTAAATTATGGAAGGCATTATTACTTTGAGTTGAACAGCAAAATTTTCCAAAGTTAATTCTGAAGTGCTGTCTGAAGCAAGTTTGAATTCATAAACTATACCTGCATTATGAGAAGTCAAGTTAAAAAAATATAATATATCCATACTTTATCAGCAGTAGTAACACATGTTTTGGAATATATATACACATGTATATATAAAATATATATGAAAACTTTCACACACACACACACATATATATATGAAATCTTTAAAGCTGTTGGTATTCTTACCATAGTGTATTAAGGCACGATTGTTATGTAGCAAAAGCAAATGCTCTTACCAACATTTGATCTTCTGTCATGTACCATACACAGATAATGATCATCCAACAACATACTCCAAGACCTTAGAAGATAACTCAAACTCTGTGATTCTAAGAAACATTTAAAAAAAATCATACCTCAGCTGCTTTGTCTTCTTCTCGAAGGTCTTTTAAAGTGTGCTGAAATTTTGGGTCAGTCTTCTTAGCTTTTTCAGCAGTTGTCTGCTTTTCTTCTTCATAAAACATAACTACTATCCCAAAGAACAAGCTTGCCATATAAAAGGCAAACCAAAAACTTATTGCAATAAAAAATACCATGTAGACCTTTCCAGAAGCATAAAGGATCTAAGGAGAGATGGAAAATAGACAAAAAATAAAAATGCTATTTGCCTTCTTATAATCTCCTGTTTTAAAATAAAAAATAAAATTTTTATGAGAATAATTTAGTTATAAGTGGAATGTAATTACAAAATGGTTTAACTATTGGCTCTATGTAGACAAATAAGCAAATAGCTCTTCAACTTTGGACATATCTATGGTATAAAATATATGGCACAAACCAAAGAAAGAATTAAGTAATTTAATTAATACACGGTGAGCATGTGACTCTTATGTCTCCATTGATAGATAGAGTGAAAGAAAAAAGTTGTCTTCTCAATAAAGAACGATGGATGATCTATATATGGAAGATTATTTCCTTTGTAGTAGAATCTTTAAATATATGAAATTTCATAAAGTTATAGGATTAATGTTTAAAGATTACTGTCTTCTAATAATTACTTTATGGGAATATCTCAACAAGATGCATGCAATACCAGGCATTCAAAATGGTGGGAAACGGAAATATTTCTGTTATCTGCTTTGGTAAAGAACTTTTGGATGAATCCCAATGGAAAGTCATACGATTTATAGATAGAAGAATACAAAATTTTAGATTTCCAAACTTAGCTTTACTAGCTTTTATTTCATAATAATTACCTAGAATCAGAAAATTTATAAAATTTAGAAAATTATAAGGAGATATTACAAATCAAAAATATAGTCCACTGATCTATCCTCCTCACTAGTTATAAATATATAAAGAAAAAAGGGAATAGTTTATTTTTTTCTTCTTACACCAAAGTATTCAGTCTCTGTAGAGACCATCAAAAATTGCCAGTGCCAACTATATTTCAAGTCGTCACGGCAGGGTATTGGGAAAAGTTTTCAATTAGCAATAATTGCACCTCAGATAAACCTCATTGGCTACGATACTGCCACTGAGCAAAGCTGGAATAGTTTAATTTTTAAGCATCCATTTGTATCAACAAATAAGAATTATTTACAGAAAATATTGTGATGCTATAAAGAGTTAAGAATGTTTACAGACTAACAGGAAGTTTTAACATTCAATTAGAGATAATTTCTTATTAATCTATAGTATACTGTGTTTAAAAATATTTTTTATATTGGACTTCCGCCAAGATGGAGGTTTAGGTGGATATGCCGTGCCTCCTCACACAACCAAGTTTAGGGACAACTAAATATTAGCATCAGAAAACACAACCAGAACACGGAAAACTGAACTTTTCGGAAGTCCGCTAACAACAAATTCTTCAGCCCGACCGGTAAGGGGCGAAACCGGCGTCGGGTGAGGAGTTACAAAGGAGGGCTCGGTCAACCCGGGCGCAGAATCCAGTCGCACGGGTTCCAAACCCAGGATTGGACCTAGTGAGCGACCGAGCAACCCACCGGGTGAGCGACTGCAGAGGAGACAGTGGGGAGGCGGTGGCAGCGAGTTGACTGTGGTTGCCTGGTTGCACGCGGGTGAGGGAGTGAGCGGTTGGACTGGCGGCGGTGGCGGCGCCGCCATTTCCCCGCTCTGACCACGCCCCCACATACAGCGTCACAACCCAGCGACCTGGGACTCCAAGGTGCCGCTTCTCCCACTTAAAGGGCCAGAACAGACCAAAAATGTCGCAGGGAGAACTCAAAGCCCCAGAGATAAATCTAAGTGACGAAGAAATAGCAAAACTCTCAGACCCACAGTTTAAAACACTGGTCATCAGCTTCCTCATAGATCTGGTGGATTATAGCCACAAATTAGAGAAACATATGAAGGCTAAATTAAGGGAAATGAATGGAATTCCACAGGAAACCCATAGAGATGAAAAGGAAACTGGGATTCAAATCAATGGAGTGGACCAGAAGAAACCAAATAATGACCAAACAGAAAAGAGTCAAGGAGCAAGAATTCAAAGAAATGAGGAGAGTCTTAGGAACCTCCAGGACATCTTTAAACGCTCCAATATCCAAATTATAGGGGTACCAGAAGGGGGAAAGACACAACCACCAGTGGAAAAACTATTTGAAGAAATAATAAAAGAAAATTTCCCAATCTGGCAAAGGAAATAGACTTCCAAGAAATCCAAGAAGCCCAGAGAGTACCAAAAAAGTTGGACTCAAGAAGAAACACACCGAGGCATATCTATAATTACATTAGCCAAAATTAAAATGAAGGAAAGAATCCTGGAAGCAGCAAGAGCTAAGGGGACAATCACCTACAAAGGAGTCCCCATCAGGCTGTCAGCAGATTTCTCAAAAGAGACCTTACAGGCAAGAAGGGGCTGGAAAGAAATATTCCAAGTCATGAAATCTAAAAACCTACAACCAAGATTGCTCTACCCAGCAAAACTTTCATTTAGAACGGAAGGACAGATAAGGTGCTTCTCAGATAAGACCAAATTCAAGGAGTTCATCATCACCAAGCCCTTATTATATGAAATGTTAAAGGGACTTATCTAAGAAAAAGAAGTTAAAGAAACATGAACAGTGAAAGGACAACAAACTCACAGTTATTAACAACCACCTAAAACGAAAGCAAACTAAAAGGACAGCTAGATCAGGAGTGGAAACATAGAAATGAAGATCTCAAGGAGGGTTAGCAACAGGGGAGTGGGAGGAGGAGATGGGGGGAGAAGGTACAGAAAACAAGTAGCATAGACAGTAGATAGAAAATAGATGGGGGGCAAGAATAGTATGGGAAATATAGAACCTAAAGGGCTTGAGACACATGGACATAAACTAAAGGGGGGTAATGGTGGGGTTGGGGGGGCAGGGTGGAGGGGAAGGAAGGGGGGGAATAGAACAACTGTAACAGCATAATCAATTCAAAAAAATAAATAAATTAAAAAAAATATTTTGTATTAAACCCTATTATCCCAGTAGGATTTGTTTAAATATTTTTCCTACTGAAGTAGCTGTCACTTATACTGTTCAGAAGTCAGTAATAGATTTTATGGAGTATATTGCAGGCCACGCACAATAATAAATACTTTGTGCTCATTATCTCATTAATTCTGTGCAGCACATTTCTGTGGTACTTACTATTATTTCCAAAGTGTAGTTGAGAGATGAAAATTAGATAGGCAAAATGAGTGATCAAAGACCTCACAACTACAGGAGATGCCTGAGTCTAAAACTTGCTCTTTTCACTATATGAAGCTGGTGAATGAGAACAGTATATACTCTAATTAAGATGAAAATGTACAAATTCTAGTTCTATTTTATTTTAGCATAAAATTGTAGCTAATTTAGCCCCAACTCATGGTTTTCTTATGAACATCAAATAAAACCATGAATGCAAAGATCCCAGGCCATGGAAAATATGCAATAAATATTAACTACTGTTAAACATACCTCTATTCAATGAGCCAGGTGATATTTTGTTTTGTTCATTTCTGTACCCATGATATATCAAAGAGTACATGGATCAAATAAAAATATTTGTTGAATTAATGGAGAATAATATTCTCCAAAACATGAGCTGTGTTGTCTGAGGGAATAATTGCTGATTTTCCCTGGCCATAGTTAACTTAGTTTAGGTCAATACTCAGAGAACAAATCCAGTCCAAATAAAAGAAAACCTGTGTACACTGATCAATAAAACTCAGAGTGTAATGATGATGCAGGAACTGCACAGACGCCATTACCAGGGCATCCCCAGACTGATCTCTCATTCCAATGATAGTGGAAAAGAATTTACTTTAAACCACTGCTAACAAGAAATTAGCTAATCCATTTCGAGGGTTATAAAAAAGGCAAGGCATTTATGAATACATTAAATGACCTATTCCAAAATACTTGATGTTCTTTTTGTTTATTAAAATTTCATTAAGCATTCCTGTGTGTTCGATATTGAGGACACTAAAACTAAAAGAAGACAGAATACTTCTTCATAGGTGGTATATCTCCTAGTGAAAGAAAGAACTGAATGAACAATTAAAATAACCACTATCAGAGGCAAATATAAGGTCCAGTGGACTTCTGCTACAGGATATGATATGAGCTATGGAAAAGCTCAAGAAACAAATCTGGCTTTGGGTTATGAATTTGAGGCATGAGACTTGAAGACAGATAAAAACTTGAATTTAGGCAGAGTACAACATAGATTTTTAAAAAGGAATTATGGGGAAAGCTTATATAGGGAACAGCAAATCTTTTTTACACAAATAGAGCAGAAAGTATGTATTGAGACATTGTTAGGAAATAAATCTGGAGAAGTATGCAGAGACTAGATCTTAAAGGCCGCTGTGTACCGTGCATACAGACTTTGAACTTCATCCTATGGGAATCTGGAAACTATGAAAGGATTGTTAGCAGGAGGATAACAAATGATTATTTTAGAAATAAGAAGTTCCTAGTGTTGTGGAGGAGGAATTGAAATTTGTCAAAACATTTGGGAAATAACAATATGCATACTAATATTATAAAATTAAAAATATAGTTTGCATAAAAAATAATGTCACTTAGAATATTGTCATGTACTACATCTCTGTTTTGTTTACTTGATTTTTATTTAATAATACATCACAAACCTTTGTGCCAAAACATTACATTATCCTATCTTTATTAATGGCCCATAGGCGCGCACACACACACACACACACACACACACACACCATTATTTATTTATCCAATCATAAAACCTGTGGGGGTGTTTTTTTTAAGGATTGTTCCTCAACTATAAATACTTTTGAACTTTAAAGTAATTATTTTATCAACTATCCTTTTATATTAAAAGGATCCTTTTATATAGTATGCTGCTAAAATAGCATTGCATACTATGGTGAAACATCTCTTAAAAGAAAAAACGAATCTTTGTTTTAATAGATTCCGAGAAACTATGGCACACAAATAATCAGTTATGAAGACAGACTTTCAGAACTTAGATTTCAAGTTTTATAACAAGAAGCCTTCTGTTACAAGTGAAGCATGATTGAATATAGAGAAAAATGGGAATAGAAGAATTGAGAAAAATAGCACATTCTAGGTATTCAATAAATAATTGTATAATTATTCATTGGTAATCTCATAGGTTCAAATTTATGATTAAAGAATTGGTACCTAGGGCAGTGTTGGAAAAAAAGAAGAATTGGTACCTAGAAATGTTCGAAACTTAATTAACTATCACAGAACAGGACAGTGGTCCCTGGCACATACCTGTATGTAACTTTAGGGAGGTTATCCAACCACTCTGATCTTAGTATCTTCATATAAAAGGCATACACACACACACACACACACACACACACACACACACACACATACTGACCTTGTGGGATTGTTTTAAAGATTAAATGAGATATCATGCATAAAAGAACAGACTTCGGCACAGTGTTAGGATATAGGCTTTCTTCCCTTCTGTCTTCAAATTCTTCTCCACATATATACATGATAAACTATGTTACATTTGACCATTATTGTAGAAGGGAGCAGCATGAAGCATGGTACCGTTCTTATGTGCATAGCAGATTCTCTCTGCTCTTACCTGATGATACAGTGCTTCAGGATAATCCTGTGTCATTAACCGGAATAGGGCTAAGAAGGCCCAGCCGAAATTGTCAAAATTTGTGTAGCCATTATCAGGATTTTTGCCAGCTTTTACACACATGTATCCTTCCGGACACCAACTAAAAAAGACAAAGAAAAGAAACTGCTTATTCTTAGGCGACTTTCAGATTATGGCCAAACCTTAAATATAGAAAACCTTTCCATAAATAATAAATGGCTCTCATTTCCACAGCAATCAGTCTTCTCCCAAACATCCCAGTGAAAAAGCTGCAAATGAGCCCTGGCCAGTGCGGCTCTGTTGGTTAGGCACTGGCCCGCAAACCGAAAGGTCAGGGGTTGGGGCAAATGCCTAAGTTTCCAGTTCAGTCCAGGTCGTTTCGCACACAAAAGGCAACTGATCAATGTTTTTCTCTCACATCAGTATTTCTCCCCATCTCTTTTTCCCACCCTTCCCCCCTCTCTAAAAAAAAGAGGGTGGAGAGTAAGCTGGAAATGAGTTAGATTTTGCATTGATACAAGTAAAGTGTTAAGCTAAAAGGAAAAAGGGCTAACAAATAGTTTTTGTCAAGCCTTTGTTAAAGGTTTATTACCCAACATTAAAATGAAAGTGTAACTGATGAAATGTAACACTGATAAAAATAAAACTGCATCACAGCTGAATGATCAAATATTATTTCAGTTCTTTTTATGGAGTCTTCATACTTTTATCTAGTGGGAGCTTGAGTGTTGTGGTCGATTATTGCAGTGGTGCCCAATAAATCATGCTTCCCTCTCTCCATGTGCCTGCCTAGTTCCCTCCCACATTATTTTGGCTTTGGCCATGAACATATTTCGGACAATTGATAATGGTTAATAAACATGATACAAACAGAAATTTATAAAGTAATCGTGCGTTGAGGCTTGCTAAATTTTTGACCCACATAATCTGAACAAATGAATTATCTTCTTTTTAAAGATTTAATTTATTTTTAGAGAGAGGAGAAGGAAGGGAGAAAGAGAGGGAGAGAAACATTAATGTGTAGTTGCCTCTCACACGCCCCCTACTGGGGACCTGGCCTGCAACCCAGGCATGTGCCCGGACTGGGAATCAAACCACCCAGCCTTGAGGTTTGCAGGCCAGTGCTCAATCCACTGAGCCACATCAGCCAGAGCTGAACAAATAAATTTTCATTCTTATCTTAAGGCACTGATTTTTTCTTCTTTTGGCACTGACTTTTGGGATCATTTACCCTGCAGCAAAGTATGATGACTACAGGTAAAATATTGTGTGACTTGTTCTTCTGGCCTTGAAATATATCATTGTGGTCCTGACTATCCATGACCAGGTATCTTCAATATAAGCTTGGAATGTTCACAAAAAAGGGTTAGCTGCAGCTGCATAGAACAGACACAATGGGATGAGATCACAACTTGGGCTTGAGAATATAGTACAAGCCCATCAGTAGCTGGGGAAAAGAAGTTGAGCAAGCAACAAAATGTCTACATCAGCTGAATACTAGACTTGTCTGGGAAAAGCCCAGCCATTGTTAACATAACAAGAATGGTTTACATGACATTGACATTGATGTAACCTGGCAGCCAAGGACAGTGGACTGGAATGCTCATGGGTGAACAAGTACAACTTCACTGTACTAGTCAGCGAAGACAGTAGATTTCATTGAGTGAGCATGTGTACTGTGTGGCCATCACATTCAAAATGACTGAGCAAGTAGAGCAACGAATCTGCATCAGATTTTTCATTAAGCTTGAACACTCCTGCACAGAAACTATCTGGACAATTTGGAAGGCCACAGTTAGGGAAAAACCATTATTGGCAGCTTCATCACCACAATGTGCCTGCTCATGCATCACATCTCATGCAGAGATTTTTGGCAAAACATCAAATTATCCAGGTGACTCAGTCCCTTTACTGCCCAAATTTGGTTCCCTGAAACTTCTGGCTTTTCCCAAAACTAAAATCATCTTTGAAAGGGAAAAAATTTCAGGCTGTCAAGGAGATTCAGAAAAATATGACAGGGCAGCTGGTGGTAATTGGGAGAACTGTGTGAGGTCCCAAGGTGCCTACTTTGAAGGGGACTGAGGTGTCATTGTCCTATGTACAATGTTTCTTGTATCTGATATCATCTTTAATAAATGGCTAGGTACCTTTTGGACAAATCTATAACCAAACTATGTAACTGACCCCTGACTGGTGTGGCTCAGACATTAGGCATTGTCCGGAATCCCAATGGTTGCTGGTTCAATTCCCGGTCAGGGTACATGCCTGCCTGGCTTGGGGGAAGCTCCCTGGTTGTGGGTGTGAGAGAGGCAACCATTCGATGTTTCTCTTGCACATTGATTTCTCCCTCTCTTTCTCCCTCTCTTCCCCACTTTCTAAAAAGTAAATAAAATCTTTAAAAAATAAATAAACTATATAACTCATACACCTCTCTCCATCATGTGCTGTTGTGAATCGAGGCTCTACAGCCAAAGAGAGTTGAGCCTACAGATAGGCGTCGAGTCATCCCAGTTGAGAAAAGTAACCTAAGGAGCTGCACAGGTCTCGGCACTGCCGAGAAGCACTCCACTTCTACTGTATCTCCTCACTCGAAACTATAGGGCAAGAAGCCATGAATGTTGGGTCCTCACTGAGCAATTTCTTATAAACACTGTCTTTAAGAACAATAAACTTTTTATTCATGTAAAATTTAGTCATAAAAGACAGCCAAGCCATAAAATAAGCAAAATAACAGCGTATATTTAATATTTCTTTCTTTAAAGGCTTCTGGCTAAAGAAAAGATTATGTGTCTTTTTTGGTAATTCCTACTAGCTCTGAGGCACCCTGAAAACAAACAAACAAACAAACAAACAAACAAACAAACAAACAGAAAATAAGGTCATGTTTAAGTCCCCACTTTGCTGTTTACTAACTTCTTGACCTTGAATAAGTCACTTAACTAGTTTGTTTATTGCTTTTTTTTGTAAAATTAGTTTAATAGTATTCAAAACCATTCAGCTTTCAACATGGTTTTGATGTTAAGATTTGCTAATGTAATCAAATGGGAACCATAATGAAAATGAGTCAATAAATACTACTGATTGATGATTCTGATTCGATAGAAGAAAACATTAACATCACTCACCTGGCATCTGTTCTGTTGCCACAAAGGAGTGCATCTCTTTCTCCTTCCAAATAATAAAAGTTTTCTGTTTCTAAAAATAGGAAAGAAATGATATTCTATATTTAATCTTGAATGAAGAGCCTATCTGAAAACCATTTAAACCTCTACAGTGAGAAGAAATAAGCAGATAGCCTGGCTTTTTTCTTTGATCTAGGAAAGTGTCTTAGCATCTCATGCACAGGCAAAAACGCCTCTGGCCATCCATCTACCTCACCGACCTGACAGTGATAGCACCCAGAAGAGATAGAGGAGGATTCCTTTCAAAATTGGAGTTCAGGAAAATGAATATAATCTGTTAGGTATGACAGACTCCTGATGGAAAAATTCCCAAGACTAATATGTTTGAAAGCAAGGACCTTTTATTTCCAGAATTCATTCCTGAAGCTTTTTCCTGAGCAAAAGGCCATATTTTTCTGTCTTTATGTTTAATTTCCACTCTCTTCCCTTTGAAGCTTATTTCTCTACATTGAGCATCCAATGCCGATTTAATACTTGGTGTCACCTAATTTCGACTACAACTTAAGTTTACTTGAATCATAGCCCATAGAATTTATCTAGATACCCTTGCCAGGCAATTAAAATGTAAAATGTGTATTTATAAATATAGTTACCAGGGTTGGAAACATGCATGCTTGGGAGCATTGGTTTTTAAGTTCTAAATTCAAATCACAGAGATCAAACCCATGAAAGCAGGACTAAGTGTGTGTGTGTGTGTGTGTGTATACATACAAACAGATATATGTACACAAAATTGTAGGTAACCTATATATACAAAATTGAATTATTCCAATCTCAAATAATGTCACATTTGTCACCTAAAATAATTTTTAAATATTTAAAATAATAATAACTAGAAACCATTGATGAAACCCTTTGAATGACAGCTAAAAACTAAATAAAATTTGACATTAATAAAACCGAAGTAGTCCCAGATACTTTTCTAAGTACAAGCATTATAACATGACAATTAGGTTAACAATATAATACTTTCAGCAATTCCTAACAAGTATTTCAGAAAATGGACTGACAACTTTTTAAATGATAATCTTTAAAAAGTGATTTCTTTGTAACAAACTTTAACACAGATGAAAAGAACCTCTTTTCTTAACACTAACTAGTGAAACAGCAAAATTGTTTATTTTCAAGTAAATAACATTTTTTTTACAATGTCAAATAATTTTTGACATATGAGGCAAGTGATTCTTACCTCGAATGTAACATGGGTTTCTGGTTCTGTTGTGCATGGTTTCAGTTGCATTTTCGTGGGGCCATCGGAAACATTTATGCTTCAGTTTGCCCATGAAGAGCCCCATCCCAATCACAGAAAATATGCTCAGAAAAAACAGAGTAAGGATAATGGCACCGGTAAGTTTCTTCAAGCAAAGGAGCAGGATCCCTACATAAGACTTCAGGCCTAGAAAGAGACAGGTTTGTTCTCAATAAAATAAGATGTCTTAGTAAAGCAGCACTAGCCAAGTTCTCCCATGGAAAATACATACTACATTGAAATCAGTAGCTTTGTGTTTCATAATCTAACTTATCATTATTTGGATCTAATAAATAAGATGAATAAAAACCCAAACTTTCAGGTTTTTGTAATATTGCTAATTTATGCCACCTAACAGAGTAATTCAGACACAATATATTTTAAAATTAGTTATTCAATTGTTTCTCTTTACTACATCAAGAACAGGCTCTCTTGGCTATTGCTTTTTATACCAGTCACCATGGTTTGTAAGTGTTGTAAAGTATAAAGTTAATCAAAATGGGTTGCAAATGTTGAAACAAAAAAATAGCTTGCAATAGTAGTATTCTTTCACCAATTTTTAGAAATTTAATTTTTGGAGCTGATTAAATAAAATGAAAAATTTTAATGATTATAAATTAGAATAACACAACTGTGATACAGGCAGGCTGTATTTATATCAGAATATTTACTACTTGAAAATTCAACCTTAAATTTAAGGTTGGCTTTTTATCTAAGAACATTTGTTTTTCTATTTAAATAATACATGCTTAATTCTGAAAATGTAAAAAACAAGAAGAAACAAAAACCAAATGAACGTAATTGTGCTTCATAGATGAAACTACAATTTTCTTTCCTTCCTTCCTTCCTTCCTTCCTTCCTTCTTTTCTCCCTTCCTCCCTTCCTTTGTTCACCTCCCTCCTCTCCTTTTCTCTTGGTCTCTTATTCATTGGTCTGTTTGCATTTAGGAGCCTAATCACTGCTCAGCTCAACAATGAATGAGAATATAATAGCTCTGTGATGCTGAGCAAGTTACTCAACATTTTTAAGTCTACGTTTATTATCTTTAAAGGGGAAATAATAATACACATTTCATATTTTATTGTTAGGATTGAACATTTATTTTTTTAATTACCTCAGATGATTGGAGACAATAAAGTTACTCCTATGGTTAAAGAAATGTGATATCTAAATGAAATATATTAATATTTCAATTGCTAGACTATTAAAATATATTTGATTGCCTAGAAATTATAGCATTAGGTTTTTCACTATATGCAAGTCTTTTAAGTGTTTATATAAGAAATAAAATGTCTGTGTCAGCACATATATATGGCCACACTTAAGTGTTGACACATATGTTTAAATTGCTTTTGAGAGATGTTAAAATCAGTGTTTAAACTAAAGGCTATATATATGTCTTCAGCCAAGCCTTCATTAAAAATAAAACATTAAAAATTATTTCCAATTTGTTAGAAGAAAAATGGGATCACTTTACTTTAATGCAATCTCGGTGATTACCATAATGAACTTTTAAAACATGTGTATTTGCACTATTCCTTATTTTTTTGGTAACTGTACTGACTTCTCCATATATTATTTTACTGATTTTTTCATATTGTTCTGTTGGAATTATTTTTAAGAATTTCTCTTAAATAAGAATATATGCATGTGTATAATATGTAAACATGATGTGCATATGTATACATACATATACACATATATAACACATGTATATGTGTGTATATATAATATATATACCAGATTTTTGTGAGCTTTAATTTATTGGTGACATTTTGTTTGAAGGTAAAAAAGTCACCATCCAATTTTACAGAGTAAAATTTATTAATAATTTTCATTGCTATGTACCATTCATTGTTATCTACCAAATTCTGAATCAATTTTGATTTTGATTTCCTGGTATAATTTTTCCCTTCATTTTACTTTTAAACTTTTGTTTTAGTTTAGATATATGTGGTAAAGTTCAATTTATTTCTGATTTAATATTAAAGTTTCTACATCTCGACAAAAATTTAGCTCAATTATTTTTATTTTCATAATTGGCTTTATTTTGGATTGGACTTCAAGTACAAAGCATGCATAAATTTGGCCTGCTTCCTGGAGACCCAGTGGACAAAAATTCCACAGGCATATAACAGGCACATGCTTATAGATCTTCCTTTTGGTATTGTCACACCTGCTTCTCAGTTTATTAATTCAGCTATTCCATAATACTCTGACTCTTAGCAGTCAGAGAAAAGAAAAAGAAAACAAACTCCAAAAGACAAAACTTGGAGTGGAATTGTTTCTATCTGATTCTTTTTATTCATTCTGAATAACAAGTTGGAAGCTATTGGTGGGCTTCTTTAAGATTGTTCAGGAATGGGAGCTATAGTCTTGAGCATCCTTCACTGATGTGGGCACAGCCTTACTTAGCAGGACCTCCTTGAACTTGGCGGCATGTGGAATGCACCCTATCCTAGCACTCAAAACAAAGGGAGATTTATTTTATGTTACTCTATTCATTTCATCTGGTTTTTAGATGTCATAAGGAAAAGAAGACGGTAGGTTAGATATCTGTGTGGACTACTATATCTCTCTGTAGTCTAAAGATAATTTTATAACTTCATATATAAGATGTAAGAATAAATAATGAAGACAGAAAAAATAATATTTTTGATTGAACTCTACATTTTATTTTAGTTAATGAACCCACCTCAATAAAATAACAGTCAAATGTGATATTTTTTCTTGCCTTTCCTGTAGTGACTGAAATAAATTTTAAGATCATTTAATTCATTGATTTCAAAGTTAAAACTGTATTCAAATTAATATTTCCCCAAACAATAACAGGAATACAAATGAATATATGGGAGTAGAGAAAACAAAATGAAGAAAAGGAACTGAATGCCATTTCTTACCTTGGTTTAAAGGAATGATTTTCAAAATTCTCAAATTTCTCGTAATTCTAAATATTGGATTGAAGTTTAGAGGTGAATATATTGTTATATGCCTGTGGAATTAAGTGAAGAGTTATTCAGAAGTCCTCTTGAGATTGTGTTACTTATCTTTGACTTGTTATATTCTTTGAAACTTATGTTTAAAGCCATATATCCAAACATTTCCCTTGCTTTCATCATTCCATTTTTCAAATAGTTTTATCATTGATTACAAGACAAAGAGTGCTACAATGTGTGAAGTAGCCAGGTAAATATTAATCCACAACCATACTATGAGAGATTACGAAATTCTGATACTGTCAGTACTCTTAATTCCATATTTGTATCATGTTCATAAACATTTTGTTATCTGACTAGTAAAAAGATAATTAAAAACAAAAAAAAACCAAAATCTTTTAAAACAATGAGTTACAACTTAAGGATTTAAACCATTAGGCTGATTTTGATGATGGCGATGATGATGATGATGGTGATGTTGGTGATGACAATGGTATTGATGACGATAGAAGGCTGGTACACAATGGCTAGGAGCACAGACTCTATAGCCAGACTGCCTGTGTAGAAAGCCAGGCTCCAATCTTTACTAGATGTGTGACAGGAAACATTTAATTTTTCTTGCCTCAGTTTCCTCAGAAGTGGGGATAATAACACTTCCTTCATCAGCAGCTTTTTTGTGGAGATTAAGTAAGTCATATATGTAAAGTGCATAGAAGAGCAACTGAACATGCCAAGGGATGGACATCTAAGTGTTAGCTGTGTCAGTTAAATGTGTGCTAACAGCAACAGCAGGAATCATGATGGTGATAGTAGGAGTAGTAGTGATAATAATTGCAGTGATTTTAGCCACTATTTTTTGAATGCATACAACATGGCAGACACTAATTATTCTTTTTTCCCAGCCCAGCCCCTCCCACCTGCCCTAATTATTCACTTTTATAAAGATTTAAAAATTTTTTGATCCAAAAGTCTATAAATATGATATTATTTTACATTTCTTTAACAGGGATTTAACACCAGTGACCATTTACTCAGCCACAAAGAACATTAAACAAATGCATTGAAAAAAATAAATACATATAAAAATCATTAAAATGTAATGTGACACTTTAGGAAATGTAGAAAATGTGTGTTTTTAAATATCTTATTCTAATATCTAACATATTTAGTGGTCTTAAGAAATGCAGCTAAGTAAAATATAGATTTGAGAAGAAACCAAATATGCTGGGATACTTTCCTGTCTCCAGGAAATTTTCTTCTCACTAAAAATAACTTCGAAAGCAAAAACTCAACCTCTATCACCTTTACTTCATATAGAAAATGTAGATAATATTTATTGCTTTTATATGTATTACATAATTAAGACCTCATTCAGCTGGAGCTATCTGGGAGAACTCACTATAACTATAATTTACAACATATTTTATTTGCAACTATTTTTCTGGCAGAAAATTTTGTGAACCTCAATTTTTTAGTGAAAGCATTTGCTTATCAAGGCAGTAAGATGTTTGCAACTTAAATAGGTACTCACTCAAATAAAGTTACACTGAAGTCAAGCCAGTTCCACGGGTCCCCAAAGAAATAAAATGGTCCAGTCCAGGTGCCTCTGGCAATGAGTTTTACAAGGATTTCGAGAGTGTAAATTCCAAGCAAAGTGATCCTGCAGAAAAAAATTTTATGTATACATTAAAAGTAATACATTGTCATTTCTTAAATACATTGTCTATGATAACTACCTGGAAACTGATCCATGAGCAAACTAATCAACCAACCAGACAATAATCAAAAAAGCATGTGCCTTTGAACCATAGGATAGAGCTTTACACAGGGCTTTGAGAGTGGCTGAAGGCTCATGGTATTAACCATAAAATTTGACTATCAGTTTTTCAACAACTCCTAGCTCAGGGTTATAGTATAGTGTATATATATGTGTGTGTGTGTAAATGATGAAAATATCAAATATCAAATGTATTTCACACTGGGAGTCACAAAATAGATAACTGAATTATAAAAGAGTTTAAAGAACTAATTTTACTTTGTGTGTATATAAGGATGTTTATGGAAAATCAGAATTTATTAACTTTCCAAAGTCAACTAGTTTTAAGAACAGAATTAAACTTGAAAGGTAGTATCAATAAAGCTTTCCTCCCTGGCAAATTTAATGAGTCTTTCCATCATTGCAGACTAATGTAAGTCAAACTACTCACATTCCCCAGAAAAGAGAAAATAAGTACATAGAATAGAAAGAAAAATTACTTTCTTAAAGAATGAAAAGAAAGTTATTTGCATTTGAAGCAAATCAGGTGTGGTTTGCAATAGTAAAGAAAACCTGAGGCATTGATACATTAAACATTTGTAATTGCCTTTAAAATGAAACTTCATTTGTATGATTGTATGATGCAGGAGGCATAAACCTATAGCCAAAAAACTCAAACATTAATATAACCTAACAGGTTGGGAAATAATGAAAGGGCAGAAAAACATTCAAACTAATTAACCAACATATATGTAAATTTGTTTCAATTTGGAAAATTTATTAATAATGGTATGTGGATAAATATTACATTAGGTACAATGAATGTATTATGTATGAAATATAAAAATTAAATCTGCAATATTATGGTATTGTAAATGATTAAATATATAGTATTATAATATTTAACGTATTATATTATAATTCTGTTATGTTATTGTTTTATTTTATTTTATTTTTAAAAGATTTTATTTATTAATTTCAGAGTGGAAGGGAAGGAGAGAGGGAGAGAAATATCAATGTATGGTTGCCTCTTGTGCACCCCCTGCTGGGAACTGACCTGCAACCCAGGCATGTGCCCTGGCTGGGAATCAAACCATGATCCTCTGGTTCATAGGCCCATACTCAAGCCACTGAGCTACACCAGCCAGGGCTATATTTTTATTTTATTATAATATTTAGCATATAGTATACAATAATGCCATATGTTAAATATAAAATATAATCATATGAGATTATGTGAATAAAATTGTATAACTTACTGTAATTTTGGCCCCCAGTATGGAAAATCAGTCATGGTCATAAATATGCAGTCACTCAGGACGCTAATCAAAATGAACAGTCGAAAAAAGGTAGGTTACAGTCAAGGAATAAAAGATAATAAATAATATTGGAAACCTGTTTCTAAAATCTGTTTATATGTGTACACATACATGAGATAAAATCATTTCTTAAATTATAAAAAATATATTATTCACATTGAAAAACAATGAATATTAAGGTTTGTTAATATTTACTACTGTTGTGTGTATGAAAACACATTTAAATGTATTTTTAAATATGGAATACTTAGTACAGTTATAATCCAGACTTCAGTATGACACATGAGATAACAATTCAGAAGAGAAAGATGGCAGTGATATTTGAATAGAATAGTTGCATTTGATCCTTGTACATTCTAAAGCCAATGGAAAAGGATATGGATGTACCAAAATCTTAATACTTATTCTTCTAATTGAATTGAAAGGAGACAATGTACACCAGGTGGCATTAAATCTGAAAATTATTCTCTTTTTGTTTAACACCATGAAAGTCTGCAAAGAGAAAAAAACATCAAGTGAAATTAGAACTATGAACTATAATCAAACCAATCATGCAACATATTGACAATGGCTATTTCAGTCATGAATGCTAAGTTACATTTTGCTTATATTTTGATATTCTTTTACAGATAAAATAAATGGAAAGTTCTTTTAAAAACTCTTTTTAGTGATTTTTTAGGTTTATCCAAGACTTTTTTTTTGCTAGTGCTCGACCTGAGAAAGCTATCACCACACACCAATCCTCAAATTTTCCTGTCTAACTAAAATAAATAGGAAGAAAGATATATATATTAATAGTTTTTGGAGATATAGTTTTATATACCAGAACTCAATGAATGTAAATAAAAGTTAATTTTACTTCAAAGCAAATAAGGTATGGAATTACAATAGTAAAATGACTCAAAGGCACTATAATATTACATTAATCATTAGTAATTATTCATAGTATAAAACCCCACTTGTTTGTTATCATTGTCATAATATACACTTAAATCTTGAAAAAAATAGTATGTTGGGATATAAAAGCATTAAAACCAAAAATAATGAGAGACAAAAATACCCTAAAAATGAATCATATATGAGGAGGAGCCCCTAAAATACATAATTATCTTTTGCAGAGCAGGTCCCTATAGTACAAGTTTCCCCCACTAGGTTAGTGTTCTAGGAATCCATCAGTATCAATGTACCATCTGGTGTTGTTGTGAGAGGTCGTGTTGGGCTTCAGTTAATTTTTTTTTGAAGACTCTTTTAACACATTTGCCTATTTCATGACGGGTGGTTTACTAGTGCACCTGCCCACACCACGCTTTCTTCAGCAGTTTTTAACCAAAAATGGCATGACCCCCATTCTCCATCCTCTCTCGCCCCAAGCAACTTTTTTTTTGTTTCCTTGGATAAAAGAAGTCTTCAAAGGGAAATGTTTTGATGATGTGAAAGAGGCGAGACAAAAACATAAAACAAAAAATGGCAGAAGCACTAACAAGCATAAAAATTAACAAGTTCAAAAACTGTTCCAGGCAGTGGAAAGAATGTCTTGATAGGTGCATTGCATCAAATGGAGAGTACTTTGAAGGTGACTGAAGTTAAACATGTAAGAATAAATACATGATTTTTACAAATAAATTTAGTTTTTTGGGGTCCCCCTCTAGTATATGTATATATGTATATATGTGTCTACAATATAAATGTGGGCAAAAGTAGGTTTACAGTTTTTTATATCGAGCATAACATAATAATTATAAATAACAATACAAAAATAAACTGTTTTACATGATCATAACTGTAAACCTACTTTTGCCCCACCTGTATACTCTAACATTATATATTCACATTATATAATATAAAACTATACCGACGTGTATATGGTGACTATATATTGATATTTATATTTGTGTATATATGCAAATATATTAGTGGATACAAATGTGTTCACCAATTACTTATGAATACATGTTCTAAATGGAACCTTTTCCCAACATAACAGTCCATGGATATTTGGCCTGGATTGTAGATATTTTTCCTCTTTGCATTTTAAATGCAACAAGAAAATTAAAAAGGGACCCCCAAAAAATCAGACTAGTTAAAATGTGCTTTCTGTGTAATTTGCAGAACAATTTCAAACTCCACAGAAGGTGGATGTGCAACCAAGCAGCTGATATGTCACTGTGAAGCAATGAGCTATTCAAGGTATGAAATTATCCAGTTAATGATGAGGTGCTAAATTGTTTATTTAATTTTAGACTCATTAACTTATATGTCATCTTAAACAGAGTAAACTGAATATAACTCAAAATTTTAATAATTATGCCACCATTAATAACTACTTTTTATGCTAAGCTATGCTACAGTTTTGGGCTTGTTTTATTCTTCAAACTCCTTGTTATTTTCCTTCAGTAGGAGGCCTGATATGCTTATCACTTCTGCATGTACTACACAGCTCTCAGAACTCTGTAATATTAGAGTTACCTCTAAGGCTACTGTGTTATATTAATTTTTATGATTTAAGCATAGCAAAAACTGAAAACAGAAGTAATTGAGATGAGGATTTACCAAGATTTCACAGGTGTTTAATTAATAATGTTGTATAATGTCCATGGACATTATTACCGCAGCTACTGGAGTCCTTTTTATCATATACACTGTAAAATGCCAATATTCTTCTACCAGGCAAAGATTCAAGACTGTGGTTGTATAATATGATCACTTTGCCTTCCATCCAGAGTCTTGGTTCAATTTCATTTCACTACTTGTTACTATCTGTGAATGTTCTATTTACAAGAATATCAGATTGCACTTGTCTACACTGGAGCTAATCCTCCTCTCTAGATCTTTTCTACAGTTACTGCATTTTTATCAGTGGGACAACTATTTTTTCAGGCTGAAAACCTTGGCATTATCAGTCAGTCTTCAAACCCTGCTGATTCTTCTTGGGATTTTTTACTCTCTCTCTTCCCTGAGACACTCCAGTAGTCCAGACCTTTGAACATCAGGCCTGGATTCCCCTTTCCCTCCTATTTCATTTTTCTGACCCTATCTTCTCCATGCAGTAGTCATTTAGAAATCTTCATATTAGTCTTATTTAAATTTTGTATTTATCATATCAGTCTTTTGGCCATCACATTAAATCCATGCTGAAATCTCCCTCATTTCATCTATTTCCTACAACATGCAACACAGCTGTGAGGGTTCCATTCTATCATTCCCCATTCCTTCTCTATTCCAGAATTAATCTCTGTGGTTGCTTGTTCATAGATCTTCCCTTTGCCTTGTTAAGACATGAAATGTTCTCTAAACTATAATTCACATTCTATATCTTTAATGAAGATTCTTCAGCTGTCAGTCCACACAGATCCCTGATTTTTAAAACATAATTATTCTTATTTTTTATCATTTTGTGCTTGTCATTAGATTGTCCAAATATTTAATAGGTTCCTCAAGTTATTCTGGAGATAAAAGGGTGTGAATATGTAAATGAATAAAAATGATAAATAAAATGCAAGTTAGCTTTATTTTCCTAACTACTGAGCGAGTTCATCAAGTTGAGCTTGTGAATTTGTGTACATATTTTACAAATTTTATACTACAGTTATTTTAAAATTGATAAACTTTAGTAGCCAATCATCGTACTCCCATAAAACAAATAATTATATTAACGGTATAACGGTATGTATAACGGTATAACCTATTGCAAAGTAAAGTAACCTCAAACTAACCAACCAAGCAAACAATAACTTTTGATAAAAATTTGAAATATGTATGAGATTTTTTATGTAGTTTTGTATAACTTAAAATTAGTTGTTGATTTATTCTTCATTCTCCCTTTAGGCCCACCTCCCCCCCCACCCCGCAATCACCACACCATTGTCCAGGTCCACAACTTGTGTTTCCTTTTTGCTCAGTCCCTCCACCCTCTGAGCTTCCCCTCATCCTCTTTTCTCATCCTATCTCAATTATGTTTTTGGAATTCCTGCAAAATAAAATAATGAAAATGGAGTCATGACAAGTCAAATTAAACCTTACATTTTGATTATGATAGTACGCGTCCACATCCTCCAGGGGCTCTGACACCATTTCTCGAGGAAGAGTTCCGTAAACGAACGGAAGCTCTTTCCCAACTTCCAAGTCAACGTCTGGCTTTACATCTTCTTCTTGTTCCTCCTTGTATTTTTTAGCAATACGCTGTTCCATACATTCAAGAGACTCTCTGGTGAAGGGCACGAGGCCCTTCGGTTCTGGGGAAGCCATTTTTAATTTTTTACCTGCAACAAACGTATTTTCTTTAGTTCTGTATGAAATTTGTGTATACTGTATAAAAAATTTAAATCACAAAAGTTTAGAATATAAATAAAAGATAATAGTGAACTAGATACATGTATTCAAAGAAAGTTCCTCAGTTTTGTAGAAATCTGAGTTGTTAAGCTAAGTTCTTTTATACTTCACAATAGACTTAATTTGTAATTTCATGAGCAACTCATTCTGTTTTCATTTAACTATCCATTCAATCCTTTTCTGTTTACTGAAATCTTCCTTGTAATAAAAGAATTCTAAAGTTATTAGAGATTTGGCAGGTGGAGGAATCCAGTCTTAGCTGCATTTAACCATTGACTGGACTTTTCTTCCCTGAAGTCAGTCTTTATTGACTCTAGGCCCCTTTCTTCTTTCTTTTTTTTAAATGAAATTTATTGGGGTGACATTGATTAATAAAATTATGTAGGGTTCAAGTGTACAATTCTTCAACACATCATCTGTATATTGCATTGTGTGAAGTCAAATCTCCTTCCATGACCATACACTCAACCTCCTCCACCCTTCGCTACCTCACCACCCACTTTCCCTCTGGTAACCACCATACTGTTAGCTATGTTTATGAGTTTTTTCAGTTTGTTTGTTTTGGTTGTATCTACACAAAAATTGTGAAAATATTTACTTGCAAAGATATATGCACCTTTACATTCCTGGCAGCATTATCTACTCTTCTCTTTATACGGCTCTGTTTACTCCTCTTGACCCAGTTCTTCCTTCAATTTTAACTCTAATATCCCGTAAAGTTATGCTCTTCCCCTCTGTGGTGTCTTTCCTTTTGGTGATTGCATAGGAAAACACGGGGTTTCGATTACTGCACATGGATACTTACTGAGTACACTTCTTAAAACACTGTTTTTCCTGCATCATTGATGGCAATCCCACCAATCACAACAATTTAACAAGTGAAATTTATTGTTTTTCCCCGTGACTAAAATCAATTTTTAACCTTCTAGCCATTGTAAAAACAAAAGCACAAACACAAAGTAATCATATTGAAAACTACTCGTGAAATGTTTTGTCATTAATGCCTCTGGAGAAAATAATGTTCTTTCAATTATTTTTCATTATGTATTTAAATATGACCCAATGTTTATATATCTACATAAAGGCATGTCATCTTTGTAATTCTATATCTGGGTTGTGGTAGTAGTTTTTACAGGTTTCTCTCAATTCTAGTCTTTATTTTAAATCATCCTACAGGCCACTCAAATTTGTGTTCGTTAAATATAATTTTATGCATCAATTCCCCATTCATAAACATTCTTTGGTCTCACATAAAAATATATTCTTTTGCTGATTTTCTCCAACCTAATTCTTGTCAAAACTTACTCAAGTGATCCCATTCAGTGAAAACTGATTACCACTTATATATTTCCCTTCAATCCTCTTTGTAATTTTATTATTGAAGTTACCCCTCTTTGTGATTTAATCTTTGCATTGAAGGATAAGAAATTTTGTACTTGATATTGTGGCTTTTGTATATTTCTCCTCTAACAGTGCCGTTCTTGGTTGAGTTCCTTCTATACGGTTTCCCTAAAACAGAAATCGCACACATAGGCACACATATATTCTGCACCATACTTTTACACTGTTCAGTGAAACTGAATTGTTTAATAGTTCAGTCCATTACTTATCTATTAATGGAAAGTAAGAAAAGATGTTAGTTAATCTTAATGAAGTACCAGTTATTATAAAATTCAGACTCCTACTCATAGCTTAAATAAATGGTGTTTGGCAGACATTTCAAATATACAAATGGCAATCTCACACACATCCAAGTGGACGACACACAGTCCTTTTCTGTGTCCTGGGAAATAAAAATGAAAATCCAGTGCTGGGATGACTCCTTATACCTTTCATGAGATCACAGTTTTCTGGGCTTTTCTTCTTTTTCTTTTCATTCTTTCTAAACAAAGGCTTCCTTTGCTTACTTCTAAGACTGCACATTAAACAATGGCATCCCAGCTTCAACTTTGATTTTCAGTTTAAATTCCCACCATATGCCTGTAACCTCTACCTCAAAAACTGTAAATAAAAAGGTATTCTTAATTGGTCTGACCCAGCCTATTGATTTATTTCCCTTGGTTCAGTCACTGATGCCCAGAGAGGGGACATTTTTACAATAGCAATAGCTTCTTATGCCTACTTCCCTCAAGTAATGTCACAAGAACAGGGTGTGAAGCAATTTTAAGGAGAGGAATATGGGATAGGAATATTGACACATATCTCCTTGGAAGTATCTTTCCAGATTAGTAGTATAAAACCTAAAAATTTACATTTTTTCAAATACCTTGCTCAGTATTATGCACAAAACTAACACATTAAACATTGGTCAAAAATCATATATATATATATATATACCATATGTATAAATATAAACACATCTACAACAACATCTCACTTATCAAACTTTATTGAGAGGAGAAAAGTTATGTTTTTGTAGCAGAGAAAATGGCCAAGGGATTTTACTTAAGAGTAATTGTGATGTAAATCAATATTGACTTGTATCTGCCAAGAAAGCTATATAACCTTTATGTGTATTGAAGGAAGATGGAAGCCCCTTTCTATTTTGCTGTAATCCAAGACCATAGCTAAAAGGCATGTCATTAAACTGGAGGGTCTTCAAATAGAATCCAAATATTGATTTGACTCAAATCACAGTATCTATAGACCACATAAAAGAATGGAGGATATATTAATTGAAGTACAAAAGACTCAAATAAAACACTATTTTTGTCCAAGTGAGTCATATTTCCTCACATGTAAACTTTGGAATCCCTCATGTGTTGCACGAGGTCATACTGGTCAAACAGACCATACACAGAAAGCCTGCCCCACAGTGCTGGTCAGTGCTAATGCTCTCTCCTAACTCAGTCGGCAATCCACAAGATTTCTTTAGTGAGAATTTTGATGTTGAATGAAACTACTCTGGGTTGTTGATTGCGTAAATGAACTGATAGCGAGTTCTTATCAAATGGACCTTTCTTGTATCTGACTTCTAGGTGGCTAAGAAAAGATTGTAAATTATTAATCATTAAGTCATAATTTGGTAAAAAGCATTTCTGTGGGTAATTTATAAAATATGGTGCAGGCACTATGCTTTCCAGCGAGTGATCTTAATATAGTGCACTAAAGCCTGAAAAATATGTCGAGATTAATAGTTAATTTGTCCATTGGACTTCCTTTCTAAAAAATCGAAAGCTAAAGTAAGCTTTTGGCAAGAATCGTATCAAATTCAACCGAGGCTTGGACTCTAACTAAAGTTCTAGTTGAACTAATATTTTATATTGTTGATTAAAGTGCAAACCATGAATCTTGGATAACAGTTGGAATTAGCACAACTAGGATCAACATGGGGAAAAGAGGTGCATTATTATAGGAAAAATTCTCCTTAAAACAGTTTTCAAGCATTTGAAAAGGAGCCAATGTTTGTCATAATTAAGGCAACTATAATTTTGGTAACACTTACTATGTTACTACCATTTGCGAAGCACTGGACTAGATGTTTCTATTTTCTCATATTCTCACACATCATCCTTGTGATCAACATTTATAGATGAGGAAGCAGACTGATGAGTTTCATGACTTCTCCATCATACTGTAGCCAGTTGAGTGGTAAAGATATATGCTCACCCAGGTGTGTCTAAATCTAAATTTGGGTGACATTAAACTACACCAGAAAACTCACAAGCTATACATTTTTAGGCAAATGCAAACAATCGATACCTCAGTGTGGCTACCAGAGATATTCAGAAACTAATGAACTTAATGGGATAATTTAGACACCAATTTGCATCACTGAGTAGCTGACAGATTCATCAGGTGAGATTGTCTAGAAAACTTATTCATGTAAATATTGTCAAAGTCAAATATTTTGTAAAATTAAAAGGGAGCAAGAATATTGGCATTAATTTGGAGCAGAACAGGTGCCGCCTAGTATGAAGATCCTCTACATAGATTTAGGATTTGCTATTGTGCGAATTACAGTGGAAGATCACCAGCAACAGAATTGGAAAGGACCAGATAATGCACTTAATGACTTTTCCAGGGTCTCACAGGATCTAAGAAGTGAACACATGACCTTGGCAAGCCAATCAAATGTATCAGGTCAAGGTTACCAGTTTGAATATAATGACACATAATAAGACAGGCAGTGGAGAATCCATTTTTGCAAGACAGACAGAAGCTTCAGTAGCAAATTTCAGCAATTTGGGGAACATACCAGTAATACAGTAGCAGTGCCTGGTGCTATATTTTTGGTAACTTGAACTGAAATATTACTAATGCTCACTGGACTGCTTCTGCCATATGACATCAGCTGTGATCTTGGCTTCGACTTAGTTCTTCCTCTCTCTCCCTCTCCCCGTACTTTCGTCCATAGACAGCCAGATTTAGGATGATTGAGAGTTGAGTTTAAATATATCAATGGTTTCATTTCTCACAGGATGATTTATTACTGTCATTAAGCATATTTTAAAGCATTGACGAAATATACAATCTACATGAAAACTTAGTTTATTTCCAATCAGAGTGATAAAATAAAGCCTACTCAGTAACTAAGATGAAGAAATTAGTGGAAAACGCTTGTCTTCCCCAGTGTTTTCACCATTAGTGTGTTCTCTTTTGTCTGTCATTTTAACTTTAAATTTAGATCCCATTTTCCATAAAGCCTTTGGAGCACGAAGAGTGCAAATGGATTGGGTTTTACTTTTCCTTTACAGCTATATAGACATTTAGAAGTCTGAGCATTCTCTGACTTATAGTTATGCTGATAGTGTGGGTTTTGTGTAGTTTTAACTGTTTTTTTGTACTGCATTGTTTGTGAAGCATACGTGGGGAAGGTCAGCATTGGACAATTCCCATTATTCTTGGCTCCATACACTTCTAACAGCCATACACATTTTGGATGGCAGAATAATTTAAATGCAAAGCAAAATTTAAAATTTAAAAGCACAAACTATAAAACTCACAAACAAGCATAAATAAATGGCTTTATAATGATTTTAAATGGAAGTCCTAGTTTAATAAAGCAAAGCGATGGCTCGGACGTGAGGAAGTAAGTACTCTAATATAAACTGTTTTGGTAGTATAAGCTGGTGCATCTTTTCCAGAACGAAACCTGGCACTAGTTCTTGCAATTAAAAATTATACACCTTACCCTAGCAATTTGAGCAGTAAGAACTTACCCAATGGGTACTCCTTAAACCAATTAATGTGTACAATGTTCAGAGTTGTATTTTTTGTTCAAGTTATTCAGGTGATATTGGTTAATAAAATTATATAGGTTTCCATGATACCTCATCTGTATACTGCATTGTGTGTTTACCACCAAAAGTCAAATCTTCTGTTACCATACATTTGACCCCCTTTACCCTTTACTACCCTTCCTACACAGAGTTGTATTTGAACAGCTAAGAATAGAAAGTCAACATGTTTTGCAGGTACCGCCACTAAACAAGTAGCGGTACCCTTTATAAGGGTATAGGATATACCCTTATACCCTTATAAAGGAATACCCTTATACCCTTATAAGGGTATCCTATACCCTTATAAAGGAATAGTGCTAGTTTTTGTGCTTCTGTAACCACATGGATTTTGTTAAAGTATATGTGTGTAGAGTTATTTTAAAAATAGAATCAGGTGTTAACTAAAAATGATGTAGTTCTTCTTAATATCTTTACCTTAATGAAATAACCTAATAGTTGATTCCTAACCATATACATTGGTCACAGGCTTTGACAGTGACATCTGTGAGATCTTGATTGTATTACTGTCATGCCACATGGAGAATATGGAATCTGGGGGAAGTGCCAGTTTAGAAATTAGGGGAGGAAGGGATAATGCTTTATATTTTGGGTGTTCAATGCACATTTGAAATATGCAAAAGTAAAAATTCAGATATGAATTGAAAATACAGACTTGGAGTTTAATAAAGAGAATTAAACTGTATATGTGCATGCATAGGTTTTACATACCAATATAAGTATACATGTATATATGAGTATATGTGTATGCCACATAGTATATAGTTATATAACTACATGGATAGATAAATAGGTAAAATCAATGTAGTACAAAAGATCATGTGTATTTGCAAAATGTGTGAAATTCCTTACAGAGGGATTGTAAGGACAATCTACTGAAAATCTACCTGTTATTTCACAGTTTAGAAAGCAGGTGGTTATATATCACTGCTAATAAATGCTTTAAGTCACATGGGTCAAATATTAATAAGAATTACCACAGTTAAAATATTAAGAGCACTTTGAAAAAAGGACATTATATATTAAGAAGCAATGATGATAATGACTACTGGCTTCTCATAACCATAAAAGAAATACCAGAAGAGAGAGTAACAATATCTTAAAAAAATGAAGCTAGCACTCCACATATAGCAAAAGTATACTTCAAGAATGAAGACAAAATAAAGATATTCTCAGATGTTTCAGATGCAATTTTAGATCTTCAAGAAGGAATAAAGTGAAAGAGAAATGAAGAATATGCAGGAAAATATAAACCATAATTAACAAAAAGTAGAAGCAGCCCATCAAGAAAATAGACAGAAAAATAAAAACTGATATATTTATACAATAGAATACAACTCAGCAATAAAAAACGCATGCCCTACAGATACACATAAAATGACTGAGTTCAAAACATTATGCTAAATAAAAAAAACCTTATGCCAAAGGTTACAGATGGCATGATCTACTTTATGGGAAGTGGTGAAACACACAAATATAATGTCCAGGAGGGATGATAGAATTTCCTGGGGTCATGGTAACGTTCAACCTGTTAAAGGTTTGGAGCACACAGGTGTGCACATTTGTAAAAACCGACAGAACGATACCCATAAGGTTTATGCATTTTACTTTTACCTTTTAAAAAGCCCATAAACAGATATTGAATTCTAATAAATTAAATGCATTATGAAGTGTCTATGGGTGAGGACTACTTGTGTTTGCAACTTCTTTTAAAAGACAACAAAATATAAGAATTAATGAAGTGTTTGAGGAAGCATACATATTTATGTGATAAATATTATAAAGTGACAACTAAAGATTCTAGGTATTGAGTGGGTATTTCTTGTCCAATTTTGTTTGCTTTTCCATATGTTTGAAATATTTTAAAATAAATATTTGAAAAAATTAGCTTTATAACCAAATGGATTCAAATCTATACTTTAGAACTTTTTAACTATGACTTTGAGTAAGGCACTTAACCTCTCTATGCTTCTGTTTCCTAAACTATAAAAATGGGAACAATAAAAGTACTTACCTCATAGAGTAGTGTGAGCATGGAATGAATAAATATGAGTCACCTGCCAGGTAATACACACTCAATAAATACTAGCTGTTACTATTTTAAAGCATTGTACTTTAATGTTTAAGCATCTTTTAAATTAAAATCACTGCCATATTCCCTGGAATTTATAAAGACAATATGCTGAATATAATTTAACTTCTTACTCATAAATTAATGTAATAATAATATTTAATAAGCAACTGCAATACTGTGATTTAAATAATTTTTAAAAGAATTCTACTTATGACATTTTTATTCTGCTTTATTATTTGTATCTCTTGTAGCACTAGACTATCAGATTTTTTTCTTGCTGCTTTTGAGTTGCTTGTTTCTGTTGGCTTCTTCTAACATTCCTCTCTAATTTGCTAGGGGTAAACACTATAGCAATCACCCATGGGTGAGAGCTCAAAATCTCCAATGGAAAAGAAATGAACCATACAATAAAAGTTTTAATCCTTCATCAACCTTCTCCCTCCTCCCTAACCTTACGTCCCTTACTTTCTTGTCCCGAGATAGAGCTAGAAGGGTTGACACACAGGGCAGAGCATATGTCATTTTAGATCCAAGTCTTGTTTAAAAGAAGCTGAGAGCATTTATTTTTATTATAAATATAATACAACACATCACAATTATTATCCCACAACTTGAAGTCTCAAGTAGAAACTTTTCTAGTAGGAGGCGTTAATGACAGGCAACTAGTTGGACAGACCTAACATCTAATAGCAAATAGCCATGGACCGCTGTGAGCATACAATCTCTAGTCTCCAAAACTGGCTTGGATTTCATTTTATTTATGTATAATTAATGTATATGCTTAGATTCTTCTTGAATTTGCATCTTTTTAGTCTAGTATAGCTAGCAGGTTTTTTTTTTTAATTTCAACTCTTTTTCTTGCCCATGAGATTGTTTTGCTCTTTCCTGACTAAAATGACTTTTGATTTATAGCTCTTGTTTTCACATTGTCTGCAATTATTTTCTTCCCAGAGTTCAGACAGTCTTGGCTAAGCTCTCAATATGTGAGCCTGACCTAGGATTGACCCATTCTGGATGGATTTTCAGTGCCTTTTGGTGGCTTCAAATTTCCCAATTGCTCAACTCTAACCTTCCTTAGTTCTCTTGTTTTGACCCCTCTCAGAAGTTTCGGAACATATTATTGAAATATGCTCTCTTACAGAATGAAGTACTACACAACTGAGTCTCTCAAAAAATATATGTACCTATATGTGTATATATACACACACATATACATGATCATCTGTATTCATTAAAACTATATATTCTAACATTTTAATATCAGATATATATTTTAAAGTGAGCTCTAATTTTCCTTAAAGATTGTTTTTGCCACTTGATATGCTATGTAGGGCAACAATGGTATTTGTTTTTGACATCATTTATTTGGCAATCATTTGAGGAATATATATTTGACTTATCAAGTGCCAACCACTATGCCAGACAGCAGTGGCATAAAATATAATCACTGAATTTAAGGAAAATGGGAGACAGACTCGTAAACAAATAAGAACCAAGTCATCTTGGTCATCTCTGAAATTATTAAGCTTTAAAAGCAACATTGACTGAAATTAAAAGCATCTCCAACACAGGTGGACCTGGATTCTACATAGTGTTTGCCAAATTTTCTAACAATCTGATGACAATTAATATCTCTTATCTTGAAGTGGGGAGCAGTCTAGGATAATATGCTTCAGAATGCGACAGTCAATATACACAAAGGATTAGAAGTCTATAACCAGCGTCAGATAACAAAGTTTCCCTGTCTGCATCTGAGCGCAAATTTGTTGAGAGCAGTGAACAGAAGAAAAACTTAGCGGCAGCTGAAACACCAGGAATGGGTGTAGATCACTGGGAATAGGATCCCAGTGAGGGTCTCCTGACTTACTCACAAATGCCACTGTGAGTGATAAAGACGACAGAAAGTGAGGCTCCTAGGAACACAAAAGTAAAGTTGATTCTACCTTAAATATTCCCACTTGAATCTTCTAAGACAAGTCTTAGAAGTGACTTTTCCCAGTAAGTCTGGGAAAGTCTTCCAAACCAACATTCTAAACTGTCCAATGACTCCAATTTCTCCAGATGTTCTTCGAACAGATGTTCTTCAGACAGATGTCCTTTGTAAAATTGGCCTCTGGGATTTATGAATTACCCCTTGTTACTCCAACAAAATGAACAAGTTGTAGAGGAGCCAGGGTCTTCCTAGAACTGTATTTCTGGTGAGCCCAATCTGCCAGATCCTTAACCAAAAATTCCTGGCCAGTGGTTACATTGGGGCTCAACAAGTAAAAGAAAAGTACCATTTGTCACTTCCCAGTGGAATGCATAGGGGTTTTGTCATGCAACCAGATTCTAAAACTTGCTTTCAACCCTGAAATCCATGATGCAACTGGTTCCCCTGAGATGCAAGACCTGATCTCAACTTCTGTTTAATAAAAGTCCATGACTGGAACTCTCCCTACAGCTCTTGGGGACTATGCACAACCAACTGACTATGAGCAGCCTTTCACCTGCAGTGAGACTCTTAGATTTTCCTGAACCCTCATTGTTGCCCAGGTTCTGATCAATGGAACAAATCATGCCCTAAATCTGAAAGAATTTGAACCAGTTGCCACATAAGATAAACCATAAACCTCTAGCACCTAGTCTGGCTGTGGGTTAGCTTGAGATATGTACAAGACCTTCAACAATGTGTCAGGTTCTGGATGGCTGTCAGGATGTCACAGGGTCCAATCTACAGTTCATGAATCCTGGGGTCTCTCAAAGGACAAAGGTAAAAGGATGGTGACATTTGGTCAAAACCTTGGTAGAGCTGTAGGAAAAGGAAATTCTCTCAGTGCAGCTGATTTGAATTATATCAGCTCCTGACTACCTATTAGAAATCTCCTGGTGCTAATATTAAAAATCTAGGAACTGGAGAGCATTATGCTAAGTGAAATAAGCCAGGTGGTCAGGGAGAGATACCATATGATCTCACCTTTAACTGGAACATAATCAATAAAAGAAAAAAGCAAGCAAAATATAATCAGAGACACTGAAATTAAGAACAATCTGACAGTAACCAGAGGGGAGGCAGGAGGGAATAATGAGGGGAAGGGTTTTCAGGAACTACTATAAAGGACAGAAGGACAAAACCAAGGGGGAGGGTGGAAGCAAGGGAGGGAGGTGAGTTTGGCCAGAGTTGGGGGGATGGGGAGTGATGGCGGGAAAATGCAGACAACTGTAATTGAACAACAATAAAATAATTTTAAAAATCTAGGAGCAACCAGCCCAACCCAGACAGGCAATTTCAGATTATGTTGGGCTGAGCCCCTTGAGATGAGTCTAATGCAACCTGTCAGACACAAAGATGCCTTTGGATGATAGCCAGGCATCATCCAACCACCTTTATGGAGTGAGCAGAGACAGCCATCGTCACATTTTCTTTTGTTTTTTTTTTTATCTGATATTCAAAGTATGAGAGATGAAGCACATACTGGAATGGCTGAGGCACATACCTGCTTTAGAACATTACTTCTCCAGAAGATCCACATTCTTTTCACCTCTTTGAGCACCTTCTCCCCCTTAGTTCTAGACTTTCCTCCTTCTCTGGGTGCCTGTTTAGCAATGACCTTACTGGACACTAGCAATCTGCTACACAGATCCTGTTTGAAGAACAGCTCCAAAGCTGTTTTATTTCTTTGAAATCAAAGAAGTGCAGTTGGGACAGTCACGTTATCCTGCTGCTCTCAGTTCCTTCCGAGGAAACATATATCTCTTTCCTTCCACTCTTTTCTCTCATTTCCGACACATCCAATTTCATATTAAGTACAGTGATTAGAGGTCACGGGTTCTGGGGGCAGTTTGGGTTCAACAGTTTGTTGTTGAAAACTAATTATTAATGGCATCCTCTTTCCTTTTCAAAACATCCTCAATTGGAAGATGAATGACATGGCCACCCAATCAGTGAGGCCACCCAGTGACTGGCCTCTGTGCAGCTTTGTTTTCAGGGAGGAGGCTGTGTGGATAACATTTTCTATCAGCCACCGCAGCTGCATCTTCTGAGAGATAATGAAGGACACCAAAGAAAGGTAACGTCAGAAGTCAATGTTTTTCCTTTGTCCTCCCACTCCCTACTTCTCCTGTTTCTCAGTTTGATTCCCAGAGAATAGCCCGCCAGTAATGCAGTCTGGCTAGGAAGACAGATTCTGCACATGTAGGAAGTGACTACCCAGGGCAGCCATAGCCTCCTCACTCATTTTCGTCCCCTTAGTTAATGAAACTACAACATCTATCAGGGGTGCCCAAACTTTTAGCATCTCTGGGCCACACTGGAAGAAGCACAATTGTCTTGGACCATACATTAAATACATTACAACATGTAGTGAAAAAAATTCTCATAATGTTTTAAGTAAATTTAAGATTTTGTGTTGGGCTGCATGCACAATTTTCCTGGGCTGTGTGTGGCTTGTGGGCCACAGGTTGAACACCTCTGATTATTCTAAATAATCAAACTCTCCACTTTCCAGGAAGCTGGAATTGACCCTAGGGATGAGAAAAAGATGCTGGAGTAACTTCACCAAAAGAAATTATAAAATGTTCTACTGTATACCACATAGTATATATTCATGTATTCTCCTAATTTACTTACCAAAAAGATTTAAGGTAGCTTACAAGGGTGTAGGCCACAGAGCAAGATAATTTAAATTAAGAAAAGTGAAGAAAAAATAGTTAACTTGGGACTAGAATGTACTACATGTATAAGTGAAGGAGACAGTTAATGTGCTCATTAAATGGAATCTATATCGTTGAGAATGTAGAAATCACACCTACTTTAGTGAAGAGACCAATTTTGATTGACATTTTTGTTCATTTAGAGCTACTTGACTGCACTTCATAGATATTTTATGGCTTATGTTTCATCTTTCCCACATTTTGCGAAGACTCACAACTAAATCTCTGATGCAGAGTCTCTTCCGTCAGAACTCTCTATTGTCTTTTTTTCTCTCTCCAGAGCTTAGAACTCAAATGATATTAGATGTATTGCTTTTTTTTTTCTTATGGAGGACATGATAATATTATCATTGTCTTTTGGGATGCAGGAGAATATGAGCAGAGGTGATTGAAACTCACGAGATTCTGAAAGACATGGATAAGATTAAAATAATCAATAACTTCAGTAGTAAAGCTTTAGAGACATAACTGAGACTGTTCTCAGTGGATATGACCATTGACTGGCTGGAATATGAAAACAATGGGTACCTTCACACAGTTCAGGTGAAAGAGTAATTAAGTCCATTTTAATCTGAACGACTTTGTTTGTCAATAGTTACATGTACTCTTGGGTGCCCAAATGAAACTGCCCTTTGAATATTCTTGCTGAAGTTCAATAAGTCATGTTGACAAAGATGTTAGTCACAACAGGCTTTTAATTTCAAAGACTGGAAACAATCAAAGTGTCCACTTTAAGGAGCTAATCTCATAAATTCCAGTAGGCTGCTATCATGAGACACTATTCAGTAATCATGAAGAAGAGCTATGTCTGTGCTCATATGGAAAGATTCCAAAAATAAATTACTTAGTGAAAAATGTAACATTGTGAATGGCTTGCCATGTTTACCTTTGAGTGAAATGTCTTATAAGGATTATATACATGGTATTATATATGCTACCACATGTGTAATATTTCCCTCTGGAAGAAACTAAACTGCTCTATCTATAGCAGTTTAAAAAAAAAAGGTATTAGGAAATTCTGTTGCTCTCTGGTTAATATTTCTCTACTATTTGAATGTAATTTACCGCGTATGTATTACTAAAATCTGGAAATGGAATGCTTACACACAAGTCTGGCAAATAAGGGGCAGATTGACTAAAATGGCATCAGTCCACCTGGAATTTTGTAGCTGCATGCTCCCCTTGACTTCAGCCTGCTTAGTGTTCTGCTTTTGGGTTATTTTTTTCCACTTGAGTTGCTTACTTCCTGTTTAATTTTGATTATTTGACTCCCACTCTTTAATCCTTTCTGGCATACACTTCATCTTGCCTGCCTTAGTTGACATTTTTTTCCTTTGTCCCTGGATCTGGATTTTGACTGCAGCTGTTTCTGCTCCCAGGTCAGCCTATTTGGGCTTCAGCGTTTCCACTTAAGTCTGGTCTCAACTTCCTCACTTTGACAATTTCAGCCAACACATTCCTAGAACATGTCATCTGGCAGTGGAAAATTATAAGTAACTCTCAAAAACATAAGTATGCACTGCCATTTTGTCTTGTTTTACATTTCCTAAGAATTTTAATCCATTCTTTAGGATTCAAAAACTAGGAAAATAGCCATGTAAATAAATGAGCACCTACAAAAGTCCAAAGGGACAGGTCCCATCTCTCCCCAAATAAAAATATCTCCTTTGAGGATGGAACTCCCCTAAAAATCTGATGAACTTGGACTCCAGGGATGGTTCATTCAATAACCAGGAGCTGAGGTCTCTACAAATGTCTTCTTTCTGAGGAGGAGTTCATATCACACACACATTCAAATGGTACAGCTCGTACAAGGGGAAGAAATCTGGGTAAGTGTCATATGACAGTTTTAGCACCCAGTCTCAAGTTCACTAACGAGAATGAGCTCCAGGGAAGCTCAGTGGGAGCTCCAGTGCCTTGAGAGGATACAGGACAGTGAGTCTCTGTGGTAGACAGAGTCCTACCAGGGTAAGCCATTATGACTGGTGAGGCGGTGGAGGCAGGGATGGACTTCCGGGAACATGAAGAAAGCTGCCTTGGCTTTCAGTGTGTCCCCTTACGCTTCTCTATGGCAACCTCATGGTTCACTAGCAGGGTCCCTTGTTTCTATAAATATGACAACAATTTCCAAGCTGTGCCCGTCCAGCCCACCAAAAGGCCACAATATCTCCAGAACTAACTGTTCTGTGACCCTGGTCAGTCAGACCCTTGAGAAGAAATATCTGGCTAGAAGCCATTTCATAGCTCAAGAGGGAAGAATGTATTGTCGCCCTGCTAGAGTAATACAAAAAAGAGCCTATTATGCATGCACTTCTACACTAAGCAGCAGTCCTGAGACTTTTTAACCTATGGGTTTAGGTGCCACTGGATCTGTGGAATACAGATACAGATTAAAAAAAAATCCACAACAACTATATTCACTGGAGCCCTAAAGGCCAGAGCTGGCTATTTACCTTGGCTTCTGATCTCTCCCAAAGAGTTTGGCTGCTCTTCCAGGACCTATTCCCACTCCCCCAAACTACTCTAGCTTTTCAAATGTAGAACCAAACACGGATACCCATCCAATTCTGGAATTTCAGAGAAACAAGAGAGGAGCCTTGAAACATATTAGGCCAAAACTAGATATGGACCAAAGCCAAAGTTATGGCCTATAATTAAGCACTTAGTTCATGTCACTTCCAGAAGAACTCAGAGAATAAGAGGCTGGTGGGCTGGGAGCCTCACTCTGGTATCTAAAGCAGAAATGAAGGAATATTCCATTCAATGCCACATATTTACCCAGGGACTACCCCCTGCCATAAATCAACATCCTCTTATGTTCTAGTTTAAAGCCAAATGCCCTGACCTATTTTCAGACTTTAAAAAACAGAATTTCCCTGGGCAGGGAGGGCCCTAGCTTCATCAAGCTCTTGTTTGATGCTAAGACAGTCAGTTTGGCAGCTGGCTGCCACCATAGAGCTGGTTACCCTCAGCCAGCAACAGGCCAGGGCAATTGGGTCAGAAATACTTTGCATACAACAGGGATATCTGTTAGCCAGACAAATGAGCACCCCATCAGCATGGAATATGACCAGAATAAGCCTGGCATATAAATAGCAACGATTGAACAAATACATGGAAATCATAATGCCAGCTGGGCCAAGATACGGACCAGCTAAAAAATAGCTGTAGAAGCCCTCAGGCAAAAATTTTCTCTTCAGCCTTAAAGATTCCCTCTGTTAGTGTTGTAGAGATGAGACTTGCTTACCTGGCCTTGATTAGACCACACTAATAGAAGAGAAGGAGAAAAACTCAGGGAAAAATGAGATGTCTGTATAAGTTAGTGTCATAGGATGGTGGGTGACTACGTGTTGCTGATGGCTAGTCAGGGTGGGTAGGGTTCTCATATGTCCTCCCGCGACTGACCAGTGTTGATATTGGTTAGTGAAAATAATGGGACCAAACTCCCAGAAATCAAGAACGTCCCTTTTATGTTAATGTCCCCACCATAAGCTTTCAAGTGAGAGTCTATTCTGGTAGGGACAGGATTATAGATCAGACTTTGAGTGCTCCCTTTATGGTACGGATTCTGTCATAGTGAGATCTAGGGCTGGGAGGTAGTAGGGTACATCTCTCTCCCTCGGTAAGAATTGAGCAAAAACTGTTGTTTTCATTTCCTGTGTGCTTTAGACCTCTATTTATCCTCCCCAATCAAATGTTATGAATATATATACCAACTACCTTCCCAGAACTTCTCCCACAGGGGGCCCTGAGACAGATGTCCAGTTCCTAGGTGCCTGGCTCTACTGTCCACTCCCCGGGGGAGCCTGGTATGCAGTGGCAGGTCCTGGGGCCTGCCACATTACCTGGGATCTATTGAACCCCTTTTCTGAGCTTGTACCCAATTTTAGGATTTTCCCCTATTGTTTTAAATGCATTGACAGGAAAGAAGGGGCTCAGAGCACCTCTCCCCTGAGTGCAGGGTTTTAATGAATCCCGGCCATTAAGAGTTGGGTATTTATGCCTAAACTTTGATTTTTCTATATTAATTAATGGACCAAAATACATTCAGCTGTATCCTATACACTTGATGGTTTCATCCCAAGGATCTAAGACCACATACCTAAACCAAAATTTAAAGCAAACAAAAGAAAGTGGGTAAAGCATATTTTGAGGGCATTCAAAGGTGTTTAATATGAACTGTTAGCTAAAGCAGGCAATTTTGCAATAGTTTATACTTGAAATTGTACAGATGGTAAAAGAGATCATGACCTGCATTTGGATTTCACTTCTACTGCATTCCAGTGAGTCCTGTCAGAGCCTCTTTCATCCAGACATTGAACTAGACTTGAATTTGTAAGAGCTAGAGCAGCAGAATGGATAAAAACGTGGAACAGTTCTCTGTGCAGGCAACAGTTACAAGTGACATTACCTCCACAAAACCCTTCATATAATCTCTGTAATTTAGTCCTTACCGAACATGTAAGTTTTTGATGTGTGATTTGCAAATAAGAAAAATAAAGCTTAATCAAAAGTGAAATAATTTGCTTCATTGTCACAAAAGTGGAAATCCAGTTTTATTATTCTCAATCTCAAAGTCTTCTTCAGTGGCCTTCCAACTCATTATTGATTAGCTAAGTAGTAATTACTGGCTAATTACTGCTTATGGGCCATATCTTCTTGACTCGTAATTTTAATTAGGGTTCATGTAGTGGGTATGATACTCAGGATTCTCTTCTCTTTATTACATGACCCAGATTCCTCCTATTTTTATCATAAACTACTCTCCCTCACAATAGTCAGGGATAAAAAATAACCACAAAAAGCACCACCCAAATGCCTTCCCATTTCAAGAGATTTTTCTGACCAATATCCAAACTTGCCTCTATCATTCCCATTAAGAAAGGGAGCCCATCACTGTGCCATTCCACCTGTCCCCATCATTTGTCCTGCTTTGACCCATCTCCTAAGTACTGGAGGCACCGTGCAACCAGAGCCACAAGGAATAATCATCACCTCTGAAAGGAAGAAAACCTCCAGGACATAGAACTTTCACAGAACTAAACAATGAGGGAAACGAAACAAACAAACAAACAAACAAAAAAACCCTAAACTTGTTGATGCAAACACCACCACTTCCCATCACATTTGTGCCTTCAATTTTATACTGTCAATGCTTACCTGAAAAGCACCAATCTTGAAGTCACTAAGTTACTTAAAACAAGACACAAGTATATTCCCTTAAGAGAAGTAGATATACTCCATCTTGCATAAGGTTTATTCCTTCTCCTCTATTATTGTGTCATGTGATCTAAAACCCATTGACATAAAGGGTTTCTAGAGATTTGACACTACCAGAGCATCCTGGTTTCAGAAGCTTACCTGGTGGGATGAGAAAACTGACCACACATACAGTGCAGGGCAAACACCCAGAGGCCACTGCTGCTCTGGGAAGTAGCTCTCTTAATTCCTGTCCAGAGTCTTAATCTCCAGCTGGGAACCTAGGGGTGTGCACAGGGTGGGGCAGGTGGGGGTTGGGTGGGAAAGACAGGCAGCAGTCGGCGCCTGTCACCATCCTGGGACTGGGCACGCAGAGCAAGAAAAAGGCACTTACTTGCTACCATGTGTCGGGTCTCCACCAGCACCTGGGCTCCTTGGAGCCCTCAGAGCTGGGCTCCTTGGAACCCTTTTCTCCTCCTGGCCTTCTCTTTCTGCTCTCTGGTTTCCTGGGCTCTGGTTGCTTAGGAGGTATTGCTAGGCTGGCATCTGCCCTCAGCAGCTGTCAGCCAAGTTATGATGGCTCGCCGAATTGTCAGCTAGAAACGGAGTCACTGGGGCAGCTGCCCAGCCACTGACCAGAAATCCCCTCCAGCCAGATGCGCAGTGGAGCCGCGCCCGCAGCCAGGAAGCTGTTTTTTGTGTCCCTCCCCACTCCTCCCTCCCCTCTTCCAGCCTCACCACCCTCGCCCCCGCCCTCGGCTCCGGGCCAGTGCGCGACTCCGTCCACAGGGGCGTGGGCGGGGTGGTGTTGACAGAAAGCCCGGCAGCATCTGAAGTCGCAGGAGACAGGGCAGCTGCGGTGTCTTGCGGGGCCAGAGGAGCGGGATCAGTGAAGGGGTGAAACAAGGGAAAGAAGTGGGCTTGAAGAAAGGGAGAGGCGGATCTGAGCAGGGAGGCAGTGAAGGTGGAGGGCGGAGGAGGGGAGGGATGTGAACTGGAGGGAGAGCAAAGGAGGAAGGCAGCGAACAGGTTCTTCACCTCCAGCTGCTTTCTCTCTCCCCTCGCCCAGCTGCCTCGGAGCCCGCAGCGTTCAGATCTGGGCATGGCTGTGGTGGGAGTGAGTCTGTGTGTGTAGGTATGCTTAGGTGTGCGGCCGTTTAGGAAGGAATGGGTTGGAGCAATGAGCTCCTCACTCTAGATTGCTTTCCACCTCTGGCGACTTGAAACAAAGGATAGAAGAAATAGTAAGCACTTGGGAAATTTTTGGAAAACTGGTGGACCATCAGTAATTCGACGGTGAAGGGAAGAGCCGTTGAACCTCCTTTCCCAAAGAGAGTTGGAAAATTTTGCCACACCGTAGAACATGCACTTTATACTCCCAATTTGTTTGAAAAGGGTGACGTGTCCTTAAAAAAGAGTCCTGCAACACACCAAGAAAAGATAACAAAAATGAAGAAAAGGGAAAAGAAATAATGTATATTTACATAAGTGATTCAAATTTTATATCGCAAATTATAGAACAGAAGAGTAAAGTGAATTCAGGCACGACTGGTTCTGTGCAAACCATCTAAGGGACAGCAGGTTTCCTCTGTGGTTCACAGGAAGGGTCTCTTGCATGCATTTTGTTTGTTTAAATTATAAATTTGTTAGAAAGATTTTCAAACACATACAAAAATACAAAGGAAGTATAATAAACTCTTAGGTACCCAGCCTCAACTAGTGTGAACACATAGACAATCTTCTTTTACCTGTACCCTCCTTCCCACCTTGAGTTACCTTAAAGGTAGTTCTGCTGTCCTATCATGTTATCCAAACATGCATCAGCATACATCTCTGAATTATCGGGACTTTTAAAAAACACAATCCAAGACCACAATCATACTGGAAAATGAACAATCATTATTTTGTAGTGTCACACGTGCACTTGATTTCTTTTTAATAGACAATATATGAATGAGCAGCCTCTCTTCCCCACCCCGTGGGGTGACAATACAAGTGAGTTTTCGTGAAGCAAGCTCACTGACGCATCCCTTCTCACTCAGTGGGATCCCAGGCACCTTTTAGCGTACTCAAAACCAGAGAAGTCTGCGCCTGTGCTGCCTGTCACTATGAGAACACATACGCGGAGACAAGGATTGAAACTTTATGGGCGCTTTATTCAGATGTTGATGATTGGAGAAGGTGGTGGGTTATGTGCCTTAAAATCCATCTTAATATTTCATCTCCAGCCAACCTTTCTATAAGAAGAAGAAAGTGTAGGGAAGGGGTTTGGAAGAAAGGATAATTGGATAGGAGTTGCAGCCCAGTGGTAATTTTACTAGTACTTTTTGGTTTTAATTAGGTTGGCCAAAAAGTTCATTTAATTTTTTAATTTAATCTTTATTGTATGTTTTTTCTATTACTATTTAGTCCCCTTATACCCTGACCCCTCTTTGCAATCACCACATCCTTGTTCCTTTCTATGAGTCCTTTTTCCTTTTTTTTTTTCTAGTGGTTGACTTGTATTTTTTTTACTTTGTGGTAATTTTTTAATTTATTTTTTTATTGATTATGCTGTTACAGTTGTTCTATTCCCCCCTTCATTCCCTTCCACCCTACCCCCGTCCCCACCATAACCCCCCCTTTAGTTTATGACCATGTGTCTCAAGTTCTTTAGATTCTATATTTCCCATGCTATTCTTACCCTCCCCCCCATCTATTTTCTATCTACTGTCTATGCTATTTATTCTCTGTACCTTCTCTCCCCTTCTCCTCCTCCCACTCCCCTGTTGCTAACTCTCCTTGAGATCTTCATTTCTATGTTTCCACTCCTGATCTAGCTGTCCTTTTAGTTTGCTTTTGTTTTAGGTGTGGTTGTTAATAACTGTGAGTTTGCTGTCCTTTCACTGTTCATGTTTTTTTAACTTCTTTTTCTTAGATAAATCCCTTTAACATTTCATATAATAAAGGCTTGGTGATGATGAACTCCTTGAATTTGATCTTATCTGAGAAGCACTTTATCTGTCCTTCCATTCTAAATGAAAGTTTTGCTGGATAGAGCAATCTTGGTTGTAGGTCTTTGGATTTCATGACTTGGAATACCTCTTTCCAGCCCCTTCTGGCCTGTAAGGTCTCTTTTGAGAAATCCGCTGACAGTCTGATGGGGACTCCTTTGTAGGTGACTGTCCCCTTAGCTCTTGCTGCTTCTAGGATTCTCTCCTTCATTTAATCTTGGCTAATGTAATTATGATGTGCCTTGGTGTGTTCCTTCTTGGGTCCAACTTCTTTGGGACTCTCTGAGCTTCCTGGATTTCCTGGAAGTCTATTTCCTTTGCCAGATTGGGGAAATTCTCCTTTATTATTTGTTCAAATAAGTTTTCCACTGGTGGCTGTTCCTTTCCCCCTTCTGGTACCCCTATAATTCGGATGTTGGAGCATTTAAAGATGTCCTGGAGGTTCCTAAGACTCTCCTCATTTTTTTGAATTCTTGCTTCTTCACTCTTTTCTGTTTGGCCATTATTTGCTTCCTTCTGGTCCACTCCATTGATTTGAGTCCCAGTTTCCTTTTCCTTGCTATTGGTTTCCTGTGCAATTCCATTCATTTCAATTAGTTTCGCCTTCATATGTTTCTCTAATTTGTGGCTATAATCAACCAGTTCTGTGAGGATCCTGATCACCAGTGTTTTAAACTGTGCATCTGAGAGTTTTGCTACTTCTTCATCGCTTAGATTTATAGGCTCTGGGGCTTTGAGATCTTCTTGAGTCATTTTTGGTCTGTTCCCGCCCGTTAAGTCTGAGGAGCAGAGCCTTGGACTCCCAGGTCTCTGGGTTGTGACTCTGTATGTGGAGGCGGGGTTAGAGCGGGGAAATGGTGGCCCCCTCTGCTGTTTCTCACAGCTGGGTGATGAGCAGAGCCTTAGGTTGTTCACCAGGGCAGCCACTTAGGTCGCTGGATTATGACGCTGTATGTGGAGGCGGGGTTAGAGCGGGGAAATGGCGGTGCCCTCCACTGCCCCTTGCCGCTGGGGCTGCTGGCTCTCTTCCAATCGCCCACTCCCTCGCTTGTCTATCTGCGCACAAATGCGCGACCACAGTCAACCCGCAGCCCTGCTCCCTTGCTGTTTCCCCCCAATTGCTTGCCGAGTTGCCCACCAGGTCCAACCCTGCGCCTGGATTCCGCGCACCTGAGTCCGTCTGACCGAGTTTTCCTGCGCTACCCCACTCTGCCAGCTGCTGCTTTCGCCCCTCTAACAGGTCAGGCTGAAGAATTTGTTGTTATCAGACTTCCAAAAAGTTCAATTTTCTGTGTTCTGACTATGTTTTCTGTTGCTAATATTCAGTTGTCTCTAAACTTGGTTGTGTGAGGAAGTACGGCGTCTCCACCTATGCCGCCATCTTGGAAGAAGTCTCTCCTTTTTTCTTTTTGCTCAATCCCTCCACTACCCAACCTGCCCCCCACTACTTTATCTGTTGATCAACAAGTATCTCTCTGCATACCTCCCTAGAACACAGTGGCTCAGATACCATCTCCATCTCTTGCAGACCCTCTGGAGCACAAGGGTGAATTGCTTGCTGACCTTCTGAAGTCATGTAGCCATGCATTCCAGTTCCGAGAACCACAGCTTTCCATATACATTAATCACTTACGCCCACCAACTACGACTGAAGCGAAAACCTTTAACTCCTGAGTTCCCCTGTCACATTCAAATATAATATAAACTTAAACTTAAAAATATCAAATTTTTGATAGCTTAAATAAGATATCTGACATAAATAAAAAGAGGTAGAGTAGTCTCTTTTATCTGTAGTTTCTCTTTTTGTGGTTTTAGTTATCTTAGGTCCACTACAGTCTGAAAATATTACATGGAAAATTCCAGAAATGAACACTTTGTAAGTTTTAAATTGTGTGCCATTCAGAGTAGCATGAGGAAATTGCAAGAGTCCCACTCTGTCCTGCCAGACATGAGTCCTCCCCTTGTCCAGTGTATCCACACTGTGCACACTCCTCGGCCATAAGTCACTTAGTAGCCATCTTGCTTTTCAGATAGATCATTATGATATTTCAGGGCTTGCGTTCAAGACACACTGTTTTACTTAATAATGGCCCCAAAGCACAAGAGTAGTTATGCTGGCAATTTGGATACTCCAAAGAAAATTGAATGTTCTCTACTTAATAAGAAAAGAAAAATATCATATGCTAAGTTTGCAAAGATCTCTGGTGAAAACAAATTTTCTACCTGTAAAATTGTGTATAAGGAAGAAGAGATGTGTGCCAGTTTTGCTGCTGCACCTCAAACTGCAAAAGTTGTGGCCACGGTGTGCGATAAATGCTTAATGAAAATAACAAAGGCATTAAATTCATGGGTGGAGGACATGAACAGGAATTTGTTCTGACTGAGGGCAACTCGTTATGCCAGAAAACACTGAGCCTACAAAAACTGCAGCAACAAATACCCTGAAACAAGTGACACCGAAACATCAAAGTAAGGGATGGTTACACAACGTTGGTGTTTTATCATCTCACTTCATCACACAAAGGAGGATGAGTATGCTACAATAAAATATCTTGAGTGTGTGTGTATGAGGGGGGAGACCACATTCACATAACTTCGTTACAGTATATTAATTATTCAATTCTATTACTACTTTTATCAACTAGATTACTTGTTACTCTCCTAATGTGCCTAATTTATAAATTAAAGTTCATCATGAGTATATATGTATAGAAAAAAAGTATAGTATATATAGAGTTCTGTACTATCTGTGGTTTTAGGTATCCACAGGGGGTCTTGGAATGTATGCCAGTGCATAAGGGCAGATTACTTTACTGCTTCATATAATGTGTAACAAACAGGCAACTAATCTAAAGATATTTGCACAGCAATAATAGAAACAGGAGACAAGTAAGAGGGAAACCAATGATATTGGATGTGTCTTCTGAGCTGGATACCCCTTTTTTGTTGTTGTTCTGGGAAAAGTTATTTTACTAGCACTGTTAGATAATGTTACTAGGCTGGATCTGATTGATTTTAGCAATTATTGTGCTACTAATAATGACTTGATGAAATTTGTTTGCTCAGTAAGGGGTATCGTAAGAAGAATGTGGTGTGTGGTGGGAGGAGTCAGTTGCTATTTGTTTTCCACACTTCTGCCTTAAGACCCTTAAAATCCCTTGTTCTGTGCTGTGTTTGCTAAGTATATATTCAGAAGATGGAAGCTCTAGACCCACGTGTCCTACTTTGTCAAGAGAAATATGCTCTATCACACTACACTTGAACCAGATAAGCCACTGGAGGCATTACTTTCTCTGCAGTCTGCTTGGGTGGGAGCTGTTTATACTATGGTTAAAGATGTCAGTCTTTGAAGTGTAGATGAGCTTGGTGTTCATTCTCACTCCATATCATATCTACAGTTGGTGAATTCTTGTGTAAAAAAGTGACAAACAGCCCAGACAGGCATGTCTCAGTGTGTTGGCCATCGTCCAGCAATTTCACTGGTTCTTTTCCTGGTCAGGGCAACCGATGCCTGGGCTGTAAGCAAATCCCTGGTTGGGGTTGAGTAGGTGGGGGGTCAGCCACTCGATGTTTCTCTTCCACATTGATGTTTTTCTCCCTCTCTGTCTGAAAATGAATAAATAAAATCTTTAAAAAATAATGAACAAACAATTCTCCCAAAATACAAACAAATCAAAACTTTTCCTTTGAAGATCCTGTATCATTCTCTTCTTCTTCTACTATAGCAAACATATTCTTACTTTATGGGCATTCTCATAGTGGATTTATTTTCTGGTTGACAATTTTCCCCTTCATCTGAACTCTTACTAGGATCATGAACAAATTTCTCATCCATTTGGATGCCAATAACCATTTGGATGAAACATCTCAGAGCCTAGCATCTGATTTCCTCCCTGATGGATAATATTTTTCTCCACTTTGCCTCACCTATTAATTCCTACACTCACACTTTGATCCTAAAGAGTAAGTGCTTATGCATGCTAAATACCAGTAGCTTATTTGTTTATTTTCTGCCTTATTCCACTTGAATACATTATGAATGACAACAGTTACTTGTTTGTCCCTGTTATAAGGAAGTGTTTAGAACAAAGGTTATAATATGGTAGGTACCCAGTAAATTTGCTAAATGAATGAATACCAAGAGTGCTCCCATTCCATTATGTGCTTCCAGAAGAATGTGCTGGTTCACCATTGGAATAGACCATACAGTACATATAATATGAAGAACTTGAGAATTGTTTGTTGATCTGCTTTCATTCTGCTTAATGCCTGATACTTAAACACTTAACGCTTCTGTAATGCATAGGTGTGAAAATTTCCCTGGCTTCAGAATCTTTAACTTCTTATTTTATTTTACTTTTGTCTGAGTTGTTTAGGTAGGAAAAGATAAAACTGTAGTAGCAGCATCTGCAAACAAGCCTTTTATTCTGTAATCCAGGGTACTTTAAGATTTGCTGGAATTATCACAATAAGCATATTTTCATATTGTTTATACCATGAAAATATTATAGTAAGTCTATTGACCTCATGCAAAGGAAGAAATTTTCAATAAGAATTTATCTATTAATTTTCATAATAATTTTTTTAACCTCACCCAAGGGCATTTTATTCATTGCTTTTAAACAGAGAGTAACATTGATGTGAGAAACACTGGTTGCCTTTCAGTCCTCATAAAACCTGCAACCTTTTGGTTTACAGGACATGGCTCCAACCAACTGAGCCACACTGGACAGGGAAGAATCTCTTGTATTTTACATGAGGGGTCTTTATTTTCCTCCACATCTGCATGATATCTGGCATGAGGAAATAAAACCTTAATTTACTGACAAGTGTGTAAGCAAGGCGGTAGTGAGGGAAAGTAATCTTGGGGATACTTTTGTTAGTCTAGGTTTATTATTCATCTGCTTTAATTTCTAAGTTGTGTTCAGAAAATAGTCCAAAACCACTAAATGCATTTTCAAAATCTATTAAATCTGGGTAAGTTGACATATTTTTATGCTTTTAGACTTAGACATAAATAGATAATAGTGAGGATAGTTAATATATTTTTCCAACTGCCAAAATATTAAATTGCTTTCAGAGGTGACTGGCCTTCAGAGGTGGCCAGAAAACTCCCTTACTCCTGTGGCTTTCCAATGTTCCCAGCACCATTTGTTGAAGAAGCTTTATTTTCCCCGATGTATATTTTTGGCTCCTTTGTTGAAAATTACAACATAATAGACCTTGAGAATATTATGCTAAGTGAAATAAGTTAGAAAAAATTAAGAACCACATGATTTCACTCATATGTGGGATATAAAACTGAAAGCAACAAATAAATAAGGAAAACAAGCAAACAAAAACTCATAGATACAAACAACAGTGTAGTGGTTACCAGAGGGAAGGGGAGTGGGGGTCAAATATATGGTGACCAAAGATAATTTGACTTTGGGTTGTGGGCACACAAAGCAATATACAGATTATATATCATAGAAATACAGACTTGAAACCTATATGATCTTACTAACTAATGTCACACCAATAAATTTCATTTAAATGAAAAATTAGAGATAAACAATTAAAGAGAAAATAATGCAAGAAGCAAAATGGCTTGCAATACTATGGAAGAAGCTGACTCACACCGAACTGATAGTTGATTCTTTGCTTTGTATCACATGCTAAAGGAAAAAAATTTACTTCATCATTTCTAAACATTTCAGAAGGTTATATTTAGATGACTAATTATGTATCTTAGCTGATGTTTGTTGTTCAAACTAAGGCACTCTTGACAGAATATGAACCCTGCAGCATTTCATTCCAAGTTCATTCAAGATTTGTTCTCTTTATTAGCTGTAATGTTGGGGGTAGTGTAGGGGTGGCAGTTCTTAAAGACAATTATAGTGTTTCTGCAAGTGATGCAATTATTTCTGGGAGGGAGTTGTCAGTAGAAGGGAGGTTACTAGATGGAGTTTGTGCACAGGCTTCAGGGAATATGGGAACGGAGTTTGGGAGGATGCAAAGGTGAATTTCTCAGGCTATGGTCGTATACTCAATATTCACTTAATAAGACAAATCCAGTTTAAGATTTGGTGTTTTTTCTGGAGATTCCTCTCATTTCCAGTGAGCTGAAAAAGATGAGCTGGCCTCTCTTTGTAGAGTCATATCTTGAATAGTTTTTTTTGTGGAATCTATCACTCCAAGTCTGTCTTTAACTCTGGAGGAATATAAAAGCAATCAAGGGGAAAGGTGGGACAATGTTTTAATTTTCATGTTGGTTTTAATAACTTCCTGGGAAATTTTAACTTTCAACTTATTGAAAGTTATTTTATGTTCTGTTATTAACTTTCAACTTATATCCATTTATTGTATGTTCTGTTAAACATAAACATTATTTAAAACTGTAAATATTCCTGAAAGACCTATATATCAAAAGCCCTCCTGTCTTCTTCACTTTCCTTCTCAATAGTCAACTGTTTAAATCATTTTGGCTCTTTCATCTGTAATCTACCAAATTTACAAACAATATATAGATACTGCTCTCTTTCGACTCATCAACTTACATATTATATATTGCCTTTCTGCTGTGGAAAAAGCACTATCCCTCTCTTTAACCTCCTTTCCACAAGCATCTGCCAGTGTGTTTCAGAGACACTGATTAAACCCACATCAATTGCTTTCATAATATGATTATGGTGAGAAAGAAAACTACTGCAATTATATTTCCTTGAATATGTGGTTTTGTTTTTCCTAGAGTTAATACTTGAATAACTTTTTGAATTTCTTGTGTTTTCATCCATCAACTACACTTTTCTCACACTTTAAAATTTTCTGTAAATTGCCCATGTACCTCCACCTCCAGTCTGGACTGGATGCTCTCGGGACCCGCTGCACAGCTCTCATTCCAGCACTTTCATTCTCAGCTCTAGGAAACACCTGTTTGCACTTTTCATGTGTTGAAATCCTGTTAATTGGATGCCAGAAACATTTTTATATGTTCTTTTCTTGGATAAATCATATTTCCTAATAATTCTTAAGTATGAATGCATAGGAGTTGAAAAACAGCATGGAAAATAATTTTTTGAGAATTTGCATATCTGAAAATTATATGTTTCTCTTACATTGACAGATGGCTTGGCTGTGTATAAAATACTAGATTGGAGGTAATTTTTTTCTAGAAATTTGAACATACCACTCCATTGCCTTCTGAATTCCAATGTTGCTGTTGCTAAATCCTATACCATTATAGCTCAATCCCTTGTTGTTGTAGTTTTAAACTTACACACTTTAAAGCCCTGGCCGGTGTAGCTCAGTGGATTGAGCTCAGGCCTGCAAACCAGACAATCACCGTTGATTCCCAGTCAGTGCACATGCCTGGGTTGCAGGTGGGTTCCCTGCAGGCCACTCTCCAGCAGGGGATGTATGAAAGGCAATCATACATTGATGTTTCTCTTCCTCTCTTCTTCCCTTCCCCTCTAAAGATAAATAAATAAAATATTCTTAAAAAAAACTTACATCCTTTATTAGAGTTTCACTACTTTTTCTACCAATGTCATTTTGTTGGTTCAGGATCTAATACAAATGTCCACATTTTATTTATGTCATGTCTCCTTAGTGTCCTATAATCTATGACAGTTCCTTGGTCTTTCTTTGCCCTTAATGACTGACACCTTTGAAGAATATTAATACACTGTCTTGTAGACTAGCCCTCAATTTGAGTTTGTACTATGTGTTCTAGTTAAGTTTATGCACATTTGTCAAAATACCAAAGAAGTATTGTTGTCCTTTCAGAGAATTATATCAGAAGGAACATGAGGTCTGCATGTCTTATTATTGATGATATTAACTATTATTATTTTATTATATTGGCCTCTACCAGGATACTCCACTGTAAAGTTGCTGGTTTCCCCTTTGTAATTATTAAATATTTTGTGACTGAATTCTTTGAGACTATAAGAATATCCTGTTTCTCACCCTACTTTTATCCCAAATAAAAGATTTTATTTTTAGATCAGTTTTAAATTTACAAAAATAAGAGAGAGAGAGAGATGCTAACATAGAGAGAAAGAGTTCCCATACTCGGCGCGGCCATCCACTGCCTGTCCCAATGCACACCCATGGTTTCCCCTATTATATCATCTTCTATCAGTGCAGTACGATTGTTACAATCCATGAATGAATACTGATACATAATTATTAACTAAGGTACATAATTAGTTCTGATTTCTTTAATTTTTAACCTGATGACCTTTTTTTCTGTTCCAGTATCCCATCCAGCTGACCGTGTTTACTTATAGTTGAGGTATTCTTAGGCTCCATCTGGATATACATTTCTTAGGCTTTTCCTTGTTTTCCTGGTCTTAGCAGCTTTGAGGGGCACTGGTCAGATATACTGTAGATTTCTCCTCTATTCAAATTTGTCTGATGTTTTTCACTTTTGGGGGGAATTTGGGCGTTAGGAGGAAGGTCAAAGAGGTAAAGTACCATTTTCATCATGTTTCCTCAAGAGTGCATACTATCTATCGACAGGATTTATAAATGTGGATGTTGACCTTGATCACCAGGCTGAGGTAATAATGTTTGTCAGATTTCCACACAGTACGATTTTTCTTTTTCCCATATTGTACATTTGGGAAGTAAGTCTCTATGTGCAGCCCATACTGAAGGAAGAATTATGATCCCTTTCCTTCAGTGTGGAGTTTCTACATCAATTATTTACAATTCTTCTGCATGAAATATTTGTCTCCTCTCCCATATTTATTAATTTATTAAATCATTTATTTATATCAGTAGGGACTCATGGATATTTTATACTTTGCGTTATAATCCAACTCTACTTTACTTATTTTGTAGTTCAAATTGTTCCAGCTTTGGTCATTAGTAGCTTTTTCAGTTGGCTTCTGTGTCCCTTTGCTTTAATATACCTCCATTAATGTGAAGATTTTTAAAGCACTACATTACTTTCTGGAACTACTAAGATCCTCCAGACTCACCTTGTCAATATCTTACCCCCATCTCTCATATGAGTCCTGGTCGATTTTAACTGGAGAATGATGTTAGACCCAGAATTTGGGAAATAGTTATCTTCCCTAATCCCTTTTCTTAACTCATTTTTTTTTGTCTGGGGACTTTAATATCTATTACTTCATGAGAATTCTTTTTGGTTGAGGCAATATTTTCATTTAAACTGATTGACCATCTGTAGGCTAATTCACTGGGGAGACTTGGGTCCTTCAACCCTGAGAAATTTTCTTGTATTATTATTTGAGGATTTAATCTCTCTATTTTCCATTCTCTCTTTCTGGAATTCCTGTCAGCTGAAGGTTAAAGCTTTGGAATTTATTTTCTATTCTTATCTTTAATATCCTGTCATCTCTCTTTCTGTACATTCTTTGTGATTTTCACAATATTTCCTCCAAACTCTTCTTTTCCTTCGACTCTTCCCACTCCCTCCTCCTCCTCCATCTCCCTTCTTCTTTCTCCTCTTCTTCCATGTAGTTTCTTCACAAGATTCCAAGAACTATTTCATGTAGTGTCTCTTTAAAATAGAGCATCCTATCCTTGTCCCATAGACATATCACTCATTTCCAATATTAATTATGTTATCTTCGATTTTTTTATGTGCTTTGCTCTGTCTCTGCCTCCATTAAATTACATCTTTCGATCAGTTCGTTTCACTTCTCTCTGCCATGCTGAAAGCATTCCTTAAATGTCCAGTGATCATTGTTTAGTGATCGCTGAGTAGCCAGTTGGATACTCCACACATTTGTGCATGTGTTTGATGGTTGGTGAAGTAAATTTTGTGGACTAGAAGGCTTCATTCTAGGATGATCCAGTAATCAGTTAATTTTTTTTATTGAAGATATCAAAAAAATCAGCATCAATGTGTCAATCCTGTGAGATAAATCAGGTTTTCAATAGGAAGATACTAGAATCTCCCTTCTGAAATGTAAAATGTGACTACCAGAATTATGGGTGCTGATTAAGGAAAAGAACCTAGAGTAAAGAAGGGTCTCATCACTTAGAATATAAACTTTTATTAAGGTTTCTCTTTCCAGCCCAGCATAGTTCTTCATTCTTCGGTTCTGAGAATAATGCCTAGAGAACATACTTTTCAAAATAAAGTGACGAAGAGAGTAGTTAGCAGGATGGGTAGTTACATATGGCTTGGCAGAAATTGCTAGACATCCCTCAATATTTATTCTTAGCACTTTCTACATTAGTAGGAATATCAACTTTTGGCTCAGTAAATGGGCACCAGAGTAAGTATAACATTCCCCAGTTTCCTTGCAACCAGTTGTGACTATGGGTTTAAGTTCTGGCCAATGTGATATAAAATCAAGAATATATAAAATAAAACTTCTTGATTATAACCTTTATGGGAGTGGGCATGAATTCCATTTCCTCTGTTCCCTTTCCCACTACCTGGAATACAAATGTGTTGATGAGCCACCCTTGACCATGCAAATGAGGATATAGTACACTAGAGACGGAATATCAGCAGGATTGAAAGCCTGGTACCAAGATATTTGCCAGCTCTAGACTGCTGATACGTGCATTATTGTTTTTGAGAGAAACAAATTTTTGCATGTTAAAGCCAAAATTATTCTAGATGTTTGTTACAGCAGTTAAATCTGACTTTTGCACACTGAATGCATTTATTCCACTATTTCATATATTTGTACACAGATTATAATGGGATGTCCAGATGAATGATAGCATGTTGTACTTTTTAAATAATCATTGTTTTGATTTTTTACTTGATACTATTTGGGGGTTCTGCTAAGCCTGGTTAGAAATTACTTCAGAGATGCTTGTTGGATATTAATTTGCAAAATGGAATGTATTTGTACAGGAACGTTTTGAACACAAACTATAGATGTACAAGGTATGTCCAGAAAGAATCCAGCCACGTACGATGAAAAATAGAGACATTTATCGAAGAAGATACAAGATACAAGAAACATTGTACATTGGACAATGACACCTTCAGGCCCCTTCAAAGTAGGCACCTTGGGACCTCACACAGTTCTCTGAATCACCATCAATGGCTTGGTCATATTTTCCTCAATCTCATCAGTGGTTTGAAATCTCTTTCCTTTCAAAAGAGATTTAATTTGGGAAAAAGCCAGAAGTCACAGGGCACCAAGTCTGGGCTATAGGGGGAACTGAGTCACCGAGTGATTTGATGTTTCACAAAAAAACTGCAGGAGACATGGTGCATGAGTGGGTGTGCTGTTGTGATGAAACTGCCAATCACCAGTTTCCCACAGCTGCAGCCTTCTGATTCATCCAAATAGTTTCCACAGAGGAATGTTCAAGCTTAATACAAAATTTGATGCAGATTTGTTGCTCTACTCACTCAGTCATTTTGAATGTGATAGCCACACAGTGCACGTGCTCATTCGGTGGAATCTACCACCCTCACTGACCAGTACAGTGAAGCTGTCATTATTCACGCATGTGCATTCCAGTCCACTTGCCTTGGCTGCCAGGTTACATTGGTGTCACACAAAACTTTCTCTGTATATTAATAATGGCTGGACTTTCTCCAAACAGATCTTGTATATGTGATTTTTATAATCTGATTCTTGGGACTAAAGCAAACTACGAAATAAATATAAGCACAAAACAGTCGACCTTATACTATGAGTGTGTGCTTTTCCCAAATGAGATGTTTGACATATTTTTATCTTTTCTTCTCCAATATTTAATTTGGCTTTTTGCTGATATTCTTGGTGACTGCCTTTCTTGGCTTCAGGTAGAACTGTGCTTTGTGTCAAGATGTATGGTGACATTTTAACTAGACCTATTGCGGGGATCATTTCACAATGTATACAAATATTGAATTATTATGTTGCATGCCTGAAACTAATATAACATTGTATGTTAATCATTTCACTCTTAAAAAAGAAAAATACAGTGACACGGGAATTTCGAATAGGCCATACTTGGAATGACAGCTGTCATGTCCACTCAGAGGCCACTATCCATGCCTGACTGCCAGGGAATAGGCAAACAAAGACCTCTTAGTGGCACAGTATTGTACAGAGTGCATTATAAACAGAATATGCCATTTTACTACATAACCGGGGGGTGCGGAAAAGGAGAGGGGTTTGCTAAAGAGATGGCTGGACTGTGTGATGCAAAATTGTTGTCTCTTTCTAAAGACTCCCCAAAGACTGACTGCTTAGGTTTGGAGCATTTCACGATGGAAAAAGGGGAGTGTCCAGAAGGAAACTGGGAGGAGAGAACAAGGAAAGACAGAAAAGCTCATCAGTATTGAAACAGCAGCATTATGCTGGAATCTTTTCATAAATTAAACTTGCAGTTTAAATTGTACATTGTGTGAGTAAAACCATCATACAACACAGACAAATATGGGGTGGTTCACCACTGCCCCTAAAATGTAAGAATCATTTGTATTTATTTGGTATATAAGACTATCCAGATATGGCTACAGGTATTTCTCTACTTGCCTTTAAAATCACTTTTAAATGTCTGTTTCTGAGGACAAAAAGAGAAAATAATAATGGCCTCTCTGTCTTTCACAGAGAACATCATAAAATGATATAATATTTTGTGGCGGACTCTGGCCAGCAGAGTCTGCCCATTGGGGCTTACAGCGAGAATGAACGCACAGGTGACAACAATCCTGTGGAGAAAATGGGAACAGGCACAGCTACTCTCTCAAGGGGAGAGTGTGGATGGATGCCTCAGCCACCCTCTCAAGCGGGGAGTGCCCCGACCCTTGCCTAGACAGGCTTTTATTGTTTTCCTCTGGTCTTACATCAGAGAAAAATTTATTATCTATTACATAGAATATTATTGTCTACATTTTAGTACAATCAAGGAAATGAAAATAACATACAGAGGGGAATGGCGATGAGCTGATTAGCTCTGCCTTTGGGAAACTTTATACAAACTTTGCATATTATCTGAAGATAGACAATACACATTTGTTATTTTAGACCAGGGTGATGGAGTTTTAGCAAGAGCAAGCCATAACAATCTGTACGCATTTTCTAGGCCTGATTCCCACAGGAAAACTTGGTTTAAAGGTCTGGCTCCTGCCCACCATTTCACTTCTGTAGGTTTTCCATACAGAGCTGAGTCACACATTTGCCAGACCAAAACAAACCAGTCCCCTATAATATTTATATAAAATATTACCCCATCAAGACAACAGAAAATCCAATACCCTACCCTTGTCAGAGGTACCTGACATATTCTACATTATATATTACTTTTAAGGGAATTTTTCCTCAATTTAATTAAGTTTAGTGGGATGACATTGGTTAATAAGATTATGTAGGTTTCAAGTGTACATTTCTATGACACAGAATATTCATCTTGCATTGTATGCCCACTAGTCAAAGTCAGATCATCTTCCATCACCATGTATTTGATTCTATTTACCCTTTACTATGTCCTATCCCTGCCCTTCACTCGTGTTGTTGCAAATGGCAATATTTCATCTTTTTTATGGTCAAGTAGTATTCCACTATAAAAACAAGGGGGGACCTCTCAAAAAACAGGATTTATTTATAAAAAATTATGTATTTATCCTTACATGTTTGAACTCCAATTGCCTTCAGAATACTCTACATTTGATGCAATACACTTATCGAGAATTTTTTCCACTGCTCAAAATCTTTGAACTTTTCAATTTTGATGCTTTTTAGTGCTTCTGCCATTTTTTGTTTCAACTCTTCCACATTGACATAACATTTCTCTTTGAGAACTTCTCTCACAGAGCAGGGAAAAAAGTCACTCAGGGTGAATAGGAAGGGTGGGGCACAGGGGTCATGCCATTTTTAGTCAAAAACTGCTGAATACTCAGTGCAGGTGTGCTTGTAAACCACCCATCATGAAATGGCCAAAACATTGAAGAGTCTAAAAAAATGTCACTGAAACTGAACACAGCCTCTCACAACAATGCCGGTTGGTACACTGATACAGATGGGTTCCTAGAACACTCATCTAGTAGGGGAAGCCTGTATGTAATGCAAGGGGCTTGCCCTCCAGAAGATAATTCTGGTTTTTTGTGGGTCCCCCCTTGTATGCACATCTACTGTGTCCAGGCATCTATAGAATGGCAGTTCAGTGTCTCCATGTCTTACCACCATGAATAACGCTGCAGTGAATGTAGGCATGCGTATGTCTTTGTGAATAAATATTTTCTTTTATTTTTAAAATTTTTAGGGAATCTTTTGCTGTTCCTCCTATCAGACAGATCCTTCAGCTATGGGCTTTTATATTATGTATTATAATTAAGTTATTATGTCACTATTTGCTTAATTTATATTTTCTTCCCAAAATGTAAGATCTAAGGAGTCAGAGAACTTATTGTTCTTACCACTATTCCTCAGTATGAGCTCTGGAGATTTAAAAATTGCTGCATGTTTTATCTGCAAAACAAGGTAATAACATAACTATGTCTAAAGTCTTTGGGGTAATTAAATGATGCAATGAATTTAAGGCTCTTTAATGTAATCATTAATTAATAAGTATTGTATTGTTATTGAACTTTCAACTATAGATTATTAAGGATCAATCAGAACAATGATAGAACAATAACTCAATTTCCAAACATCTACTCTAGAGTAAAATACAGACAGGTTAAAGGAAATAACATCACATTGCAATTAGGTAGGCTACCTAGGTATTGTGACTACTTAATGTAACATGCAATGAGAATTTTGGACAAGCTGAAAGAAAGGGGGAAAATAAATTATGTTTGATGAAAAGGAAAGAAAAGTAAGATTTCAAAATGTACTAAATCTATTAAAATATTAAAGTTATACTGCACTGGGTCTTTCTCTGCATAGTTCTAGTCTTGGTACAAGTAAACATGCATAAGTATACTAAAACACAACATTGAGCATATCAGCTTATATTAAGTGCTTAATTAGGATGTATTGATAAGTTCATTTATAATCTGTGCCTTTTGGTATTTTTCAGAAAAGGTAATGTATTGTTCAAGAGAAACAATTTTCTACATAGAGGTCATATTTGGTGAAAATATTTGGGGAAAGGCCGGGTGGAACCATGAAGAAGTGTGAAACTCTTGGAAAAGTGTTGCAGAACTTCTCAACTCAATTATTCAAGACTAGTTCTCTCTGCTTACCCAATCTTTCTTCCATATGATCATCGAAATTGAGGCTTTCATAAAATTTATTCTCCCCTATCTACCTGATTTATTTTCTTACCTGCTTTCTCTGGAACCTTGCGCAGCTGGCTTTTATTACCTTCAAATTCTCCTGTCTAACTATCCTATGAAAGGTATGCTACCCACTATCTACAGAAGACACAAGTGTACAAACCTAAAAAGTTTCACACTTAGTTTCATAAGATTCATGAACTTACAGAAGCTCATTTATTAATCTTAGGGTAGAGAGAGAAGTGAAACAAACTGGTCTTCCAAGTGCTATGGTCCTCTCTTTTCTGTCATCTTCTTAGAAGAACGGCTTATACTTGATGTCTGCTTCCTCCTCTTTGATTCTGCCGTTCTACTCTGGAACATGGCTTTAGGCTCTTGCTCTCTCACTGAAATGTACTTGCCAGGGTCACCAATAAGAGCATCTTCTATTAATAAATAACTCTCCGGAGGGCACACAGACATTGGTTGATATCTCCAAAGGATACCAGATTAGTTTATCTTCCTTTCAGTTCACATTTTCACAAAAATGTTGCAAAGTTTACACTACAAAAATTAAAATTGAATATGTTTTGATGCTGCTTAATTGATAGGCTTTATAATTCAGTAACTTCATGTGTTGCAGTTATTTTCCCTCTCTGGGAGGTCATGACGTTATGTTAGGACACTGGGACACTGGGAAGTGGGGAGGCACTGCATAATGTGATGGGAAAGATTCCCAAAATGCTAGAATCAGTGGGCCCCTCAGTATCCATCTGCCTGTCAACTCTGTTGTATTATTATTTCCTTCCTGAAACTATCTTCTCTTTTGTGTTTGCTGACACCATACATTTCTAATTCCACTTCTCTGGCACAACATCTCAAGAGATCTGGTTTTATTCCAGCTCTTTCTCTAGTGTGATCCAAAAGAACCTTCTGTCGTGATGGAAAAGTTCCATCTCTGCTTGTCATTAGCCATGTGTAGCTATTGAGCATTTGATATATAACTAGTGAAATTGAGGAACAGCATCGTAAACTTCTAATTTGTTATAACTGTTTTAAATTGAAATAGTGACATGTAGTCAGTGGCTACAGTACTGGACAGTGCAATGCTAGAGAACAGTATGATATTGGAGAATTTCTTCATCTACAGAAGTAAAGGGGTCAGAACAATTGTTTTTATTTACTTTCTTTACCTTTTAGCTCTGCCTTCACATGGATAAAAAAGACTTCCTGGAAACATAAGTCACAAAGATTTTATTTTTTATGATTTCAAGCAGTTTGAATACTGGAGAAGAGAATTAGCACGCAGTTTATTTAGAGAGTACTTGCACAAGAAAAAAGAAAGCTACTCAAGAAGTTATAGTTTTTAGGAGAGTAAATCTGAAAAACTCTTATAATGAAAAAAATTATAACTATGTGTGAAGATGGGTGTTAATATTATGGTGTATGTATATATATATATATACACACACATGTACATCATACTGCACATGTGAAGTGAATATGATATTATATGTCAGTATATCAAAACTTAAGGAGTGAGCAGTCCAGGGATTTCTGGCCAGGATGGAAGCATAGGTAGACACACTGTGCCTCTTCTCACAACCAAAAGAAGGACAACAATGATTTAAAAACAAAAAACAATCAGAACTGACAGAAAATCAAACTGTACGGAATACCAACAATGAAGGAGTTAAAGAAGACACATTCATCCAGACCCGTAGGAGGTCTGGCAGCAGAGATGAGAGGACTCAGGGCAAGGCCACAGCTGGTAGACCCAGTGAGGTGGCGGATTGTGAAGGGGTTCAGCATGCAAGGCTGTAGCTGGATGGCAAGGTGATGGCTGGCGGGCAGGGTGGTCCCACATTCACGTGCAGATAAACCAGGTGAAACTGGGGAGCGGCACTGACCACACAACCCAGGGCCCCAGTGTGGAGAAATAAAGCCTCAAACCCCTGATTAAAAATACCAGTGGAGATTGAGGTGCTGGGAGAAACTCCCAGTCTCACAGGAGAGTTTGTTGGAAAGACCCACAGGGTCCTAGAAGGTACACAAGTCCACCCACCTGGGAATCAGCACCAGAAGGGCCCAAATTGCTTGGGGGAAGTGGCTGAAGTGACTGAAATCTGGCAGAGAGCCAAGCAAGCACCATTGTTCTCTCTAAGACCCCTCCCCCACATACAGTGTCACGACCCAGCAACTGCCTTGCCCCTCACTGGTAAACACCTAAGGCTCCACCCCTCACTACATAACAGGCAGGACAAGACAAAAACAATGGCCCAAATGAAAGAACAGATCAAAGCTCCAGAACAAATACAACTAAGCAACGAAGAGATAGCCAACCTATCAGATGCACAGTTCAAAACACTGGTAATCAGGATGCTCACAGAATTGGTTGAATTTGTTCTCAAATTAGATGAAAATATGAAGGCTATGCTAAGTGAAATAGAGAAAAACCTACAGGGAACCAATACTGATGGGAAGAAAACTGGAACTCAAATCAACTGTGTGAACCAGAAGGAAGAAAGAAACATCTAACCAGGAAAGAATGAAGAAACAAGAATTCAGAAAAGTGAGGAGAGGCTTAGGAACCTCCAGGACATCTTTAAACATTCCAACATCTGAATTATAGGGGAATTAGGAGGAGAAGAGGAAGAGCAACAAGTGGAAAATTTATTTGAACAAATAATAAGGGAGAACTTCCCCAATCTGGCAAAGGACATAGACTTCCTGGAAATCCAGGAAGCTCAGAGAGCTTTCAAAGATTCAAAGAGGAACACACCAAGGCACATCATAATTACATTAGCCAAGATTAAAATGAAGCAGAGAATTCTCAAAAGAGACCTTACAGGCAAGAAGGGGCTGGAAAGAAGTATTCCAAGTCATGAAAGGCAAGGACCTACATCTAAGATTGCTCTATCCAGCAAAACTTTCATTTGGAATGGAAGGGCAGATAAAGTGCTTCTCAGAAAAGGTCAAGTTAAAGAAGTTCATCATCACCAAGCCCTTATTATATGAAATGTTAAAGGAATTTATCTAAGAAAAAGAAGATAAAAAATATGTACAGTAAAATGATGGCAAACTCACAATTACTAACAACCATGCCTAAAACAAAAACAGAAACAAACTAAACAAACACCTAGAACAGGAAGAGAACCACAGAAATGGAGATCACATGGAGGGTTATCAATATGGGAGTGGGGGCTGGGAGAGGGAGAAAAGGTACGGGCAATAAGTAACATAGATAATAGGTAGAAAATAGACAAGGGAAGAGGAAGAATAGTATAGGAAATGTAGAAGCCAAAAAACTTATATGTATGACACATGGACATGAACTAAAGGGAAGGGGGATGTGGGGGGTGCAGGGTGGAGGTAATTGAAGGGGGGAATGGGACAACTGTAATAACATAATCAATAAAATATATTTAAAAAGCTTAAGGGGTGGGCATGGCAGGGGAGAGGAATGTGGAAAAAATTGGGTCAACTGTAATTGAACTGCAACAACAAAAAAAGGTGAATGGAGCAGCCAAAGAACATATATATGCATGACCCATGGACTTGGACAACTGTGTGGAGACTGCCTGAGGGGGTGGGGGCGGCTGGGTAAAAGGGGGCAAAGGGGGGAAATTGGGACAAGTGTGATAGCATAAATAATTAAACAATAACTTCAATTGAAAATAAAGAATAAAAAGGAAGCAACTATAATTTACTATTATAAGAGGCATGTATATTAGCTGCTTTGATTTTAATGAAATTAGGAAGCATTGACTTGTGTGAGGTAACACTGGGAGGACAATGCATTTAATAATCATTCTATTTTAAATACCTAGGAACTGTGTGCATATTTTTTCAAGAATACCCTCAACATACATGGTGGGGCAAAAGTAGGTTTACAGTTGTTCCTATGGAAAAATAATATAATAATTAATAAACACTAATACAAGAATAAAGTCTATTTTGCGTACTCCAACTGTAAACTTACTTTTGCCCCACCCTGTATTTTTAAAGAGTCTGTACTCACAGTAGGCATTGAGTAAATGTGACTGATTGAAAAATGTTTCAAATTGAGTTTTTCCTTTAGATATGATATATGTTATTTTATTTTTAGGCACTGTAGAGCAAGGGTTCCCCAACCTCTGGGCCACAGACCAGGACAGATTTGGGCCTGTCAGGAACCGGGCGGCAGCGCAGGAAGTGAGCTTGAATGTAATGCGCCTGGATCATCCTGAAACCATCCCCCCGCCCACCCCTGGTCCATGGAAATACTGTCTTCCACAGAACCAGTCCCTGGTTCCGAAGAAGTTGGGGACGGGGACCCCTGCTATAGACAACCTTGTATTTCACAGGCCGTATTTTGATGGTGTTACAGTATATTTTAAATAAGAAAATCCCCTACTGCCCTCTGGTGTTCAAATTAAGTCATGTTCTACACAATCTACCTCCACCCCTCATCCTCGTCATTTTAGTCAGCTCTTTCTCATTAGAGGTGGGGTACTGTTCAAAATTTTGATCCCTGTAGATCTATTTTCATCCTAGTTGTGACTTTGGTGAGACTGTTATCCCTGATACTTTGTAGTTGATTCAGTTGGTATATCTGACATAATTCCTGTCCAAAATCTAACTTTCACTGTTTGCTCTTTAACTCATTCTCCTTCCTTCCTTGCTCACTTCCTGCTCTCTACCTCTCATTTATTACATATACACATACACATACACATATCCATATATATGTTTGTGTGTGTGTGTTTATGAACATTTCCAAAGATGCACAGTCATTTAACTTGCCTTTCCCTCCTCCTGTTCAAATTAACCGTAAGGGACATCAGAAATCAGATATTGTTAGACATTTAGAGTTGCAGTGATGTCTAGGTAACATCCAGCTCAACTTTCTCATTTTAGAATTTAAGATGTCCTTCATAAGCAACATTTAAGATAACAGAGCATCAGTGACAGTGTCAGATGTCCTGCTCGCCACTCAGAGTTTGAGTTTCTCAATTCCCTGGAGGCAAGCAGAAAGGGTCAGATCACATAAAAACATTTGTAGGATACCTACTTTGTACCAGATTTGTGTTAGGTACAAGGCAGACCTCTCCTTTCCCTAATGAAAATTATAGTCTAATAGAAGCTACAGATAAATAAATAGGATTTACACTGTGATGTCATAAGTGCATTAAAAGAACAAATACAAGGTATTGTGGAGGACTCAGAAAAACACTTCTGATCTAGATAGCAGAGATCAAAAACTTCTCATCAGGAGTGATGGTTAAGCTTTGACCAAGGTGACAATTTCAACACCCCTATAACAGTCAGTTCATTTGTAGCTGCAAGAAATTTGGTCATGAAGTATAACAGCAAGGGGCTTGCATTTCTAGAGACCATAGTTGTTTAGAAACGGAGTAATGTATAAAGGAAACAGTAACTCCAAATTTAGAACCCATTCTCTTCCACATTAAATACTTGAGCCTCCCTAATTCATGCATAGGAAAAGCTAAGGAAAGAAGACAGACACAAGTTGGCAGAGAAGACAGTAGAAGGCTTTAAAATTACTTCGGTAAAAAACAACAGTACTAAAGTGCTTCAGAGAATGAATCACATTTGGAATTCTGGATAGACCACAGGTAATTTATATGAAAAAAGTTTTCAAACTTTATTTTAATAAGATAATTTATTTCAAGAGCTCAGAATGCAAGGAAATTTTTGCTACTTTTTTTGGGGGGGGGCGGGTGGCTGTGAAAAAAGGTACCATTTTATTGGGAGCCAGGAAAAAAGAACAGCATTTTGGGGGTCAGAATTAGTTATAAGTTCCAGATATCGTTTTTAAAAAACACTTGTTTTAGAAAATTATATTTCATATTTTAATGACAATTGAAAATTTTCTTTAGACAACTACAACTACAGATTTTAAATTTTACACAAATACTATAATTGTAACTAGAAGAACCTTCTGCATATAATCGATTGTAATTGCTTTTTGTCTTCAGCCATTAAGAATAAAAGTCAGTATTTGTAACAGCACAAAAATCAGTCTTGCTGCAATGGTAATGATTTTCAATAATCCAAGAGCAGAGAAGAAAACTGCAAGTGCATTTAGAGAGCGAAGATAATGTAAAAGAAAATATTACTGCCGAGGCAGTTCTCTGAGCCTTGGGGACTTTGAGTCTAAGGAGATTGTGATTCTCTCAGAATTCACAATTGTATCTGAGACACGATGGCTTCATTTTGCTTAAAATCAGTCGTCTTAAAAATATTATTTATAGTTTGAAATGTTATTCATAGCATCATCTACAATACATATTTCAGCTCCAACTCAAACTTATGGTAGTATTTATTTCATAGAGGATTAATTATTTATTGAAGTCAGAGGCATCATGGAGTATTTGAATAATTCTGTGTATTCTATCTTCAATAGTTTGTTTGCTTGACAGTAGCGTACATCCTCTCCTTAATAGGATTCCTCACCCCTCACTCATTCCTCCCATAAGATCTAGTTATTCTTCACCTATTTTGAAAATTCAACTAGTCCTGAATTGCTTAACTGGGTCCTAGTTATCTGGGCACAACTCAGCCTGTTATCCTCTGACATTTAATACAGCTGAACAATATGCTTCTGCTTAAGTAACTCTAGGCTTTCCCATGTGTGGAGAAGTAACTAGACCATAATAAACAGATCCCTGACTCCAGAAAAAGGCAGAATATAATTTTTAATTAAAAAAAATCTCCAATTATGCAGGTTTGAAATCTAGTTATAATAGTCATTCAGAGAATTCTTAAAGGGGATGTGAATTCATTAGAAGGCAACATGCAAGGAGCAAAGGCATTGAAAATACGGAGGTTTGCCTTGACAATGCGCATTTCACCCAGCACTCACTGCACACGTATTATGCGTCAACCTAAGGGCTCAAAACAGAAGTCAAATTATCAACCCAGCATAAATAGTGACTCCCAGTAGACTTATTTCAGGGTCCATGTTCTTAACCCCTAGTGCAAAAACACCTTTTTTTCCAGTTTTTTAAAAGAATTTAAAAAAATTATTTTAACTTTTTTCCAAGTTATTTATTTATTTATTTAATTGTTGTTCAAATACAGTTTTCTGTCTTTTACTCTCACCCCAGTCCACTCCCCCAGGGCTCCCCACCCCTCCCATTTGCACCCCCATTAGTTTTTGTCCATGTGTCCTTTATACTTGTTTCTGTGAATCCTTCCCTTTCCCCCTGAAATACCCTCCCCTCTCCCCTCTGGTCACTGTCAGCCTGTTCTCTATTTCAGTGTATTTGGCTGTATTTTGCTTGCTTGTTTGTTTTGTTGTTTAGGTTCCTGTTAAAGGTGAGATCATATGGTTTTTGTCTTTCACTACTTATTTCACTTGGCATAATGCTTTCCAGGTCCGCCCATGCTTCTGCAAAGGGTAGGAGCTTCTTCCTTCTTTCTTTCTGCTGCATAGAATTCCATTGGGTAAATGTACCATAGTTTTTTTATTCATTCATTTACCGATGGGCACCTAGGTTGCTTTCAGCACTTGGCTATTATAAATTGTGCTGCTATGAACATTGGTGTGCATAGGTTGTTTTGGATTGGTGTTTCAGGGTTCTTAGGATATAATCCTAGTAGTGGAATAGCTGGGTCAAAAGGCTGTTCCATTTTTAGTTACTTGTCTGTTCAGGCTTTCTGCTTCTTCTTCATTGAGTTTCAGAAGATTATATTTTTCTAGAAATTTGTCCATTTCACCTAGGTTTTCAAATTTCTTTGCATACAGTTCTTCATAGTAATTTCTTACAATCCTTTGTATTTCTGTGGTGTCAGTTGCAATCTCTCCTCTTTCATTTCTGATTGTGTTTACTTGGGTCCTCTCTCTTCTTTTCTTGATGAGCCTGCTTAAAGGCTTGTCTATTTTGTTTATCTTTTCAAAAAACCAGCTCCTGGATTCATTGATCCTTAGAATTGTGCTTTTAGTCTCTATGCCATTTAATTCTGCTCTGATCTTGGTTATTTCCTTCCTTCTACTTGCTCTGGGCTGTCTTTGTTGTTGTTCCTCGAGTTCTCATGGGTGTAAGGTTAGGTTGTTTGTTTGAAATGTTTCTATCTTCTTTAGGTAGGCCTATATTGCTATGAACTTCTCTCTCAGGACTGCCTTCGCTGTGTCCCATAAGTTTTGGGTTGTTGTGAGTTCATTTTTGTTTGCTTCCAGAAATTTTTTTATTTCTTCCCTAATTTCACTCTTGACCCATTCATTGTTTAATAGGATGCTATTCAATCTCCATAATTTTGAATGTTTTGTTTTTTTTCCCTTGGGGTTGGTTTCTAGTTTCAGTCCCTTGTGGTTGGAGAAAATGCTTGGTATAATTTCAATTTTCTTGAATTTGTTGAGGCTTGTTTTGTGTCCTATCATGTGGTCTATCTTTGCAAATATTCCATGTGCATTTGAAAAGAATGTGTATTTTGCTTCTTTGGCATGAAGGGCTCTATATATATCGGTTAAGTCCATTTCATGTAGGGCGTTGTTCAATGCCACAATATCTTTGTTGATATTTTGTTTAGATCTGTCCATTTTTGACAGTGGGGTGTTAAAATCCCCTACTATAATTGTGCTGCTGTCAATATCTTTCTTGAAGTCCTCTAAGATTTTCTTGATATATTTGGGTGCTCCTATATTGGGTGCATATGTATTTACAACGTTAATGTCTTCTTGGTGGATTCTTCCCTTGAGTATTATGAAGTGACTTCCTGGGTCTCTATGGCTCTTTTTTGAAGTCTATTTTGTCTGATATGAGAATTGCTACCCTGACTTTTTTTTCCTGTTTGTTTGCTTGGAAAATTTGTTTCCAGCCCTTCACTTTCAGTCTGTGTAGGTCTTTTGTTTTGAGCTAGGTCTCTTGTAGGCAGCATATGTGTGGGTCATGCTTTCTTATCCATTCAGCTATTCTATGTCTTTTGATTAGAGCATTTAATCCATTTATGTTTAAGGTTATTATTGATAGGTACTTATTCATTGCCATTTTTGTACCTGACATACTTTTTTGTACCATTTGGTACTTTTGTACCAGTCACTCTAGCATCTCTTGCAGAGCTTTTGGTGGAGGTGTATTCTTTTAGACTTCTTTTGTCTGGGAAGCTCCTTATTTGGTCTTTTTTAAAATATATTTTATTGATTATGCCATTACAGTTGTCCTATTCCCCCTTCATTCCCCTCCACCCTTTGAACCATTGCTTTGAACTCAATATGTGATAGTTGAGTTGCCTCTATTTCATTTAGCATTCTCTCTGAGGCTCCCTTTTTTCCTTTCATTTGGGGATTGTTTCTTTGTCTTCTCATTGTTTGTGAGACTCTTCTTGTTAGCCTCAGCTTCTTAAATTGATGTGTTCTGGCTCCCTGGGTTTATGGTGTGAACTTCTGTGGTAGAATACCTGTGAGATTCAGGGGTGCTGTCTCCTTGACCTTCCCACCTCACTGGTCTTGGGCTGTCCTTTAAGTCAGCTCTGTGTTTGTCCTTGGGTTTTGATTGTTGTTGGGTCTTTTTTGGTGGGTCCTTCCCACCAGCTAGTTAACTGAGGGTCACTCTGTTCACCACCTCTTGTATTTTGTTGTGCTGGTGACACGTAGACCAATGGAACAGAACAGAGCCCAGAAATAAACCCAAGTCTCTATGATTGATTAATATTTCACAAAGGGGGCAGCAACATAAAGTGGAGTGAAAATAGCCTCTTTAACAAATAGGGTTGGGAGATCTGGACAGCTTCATATAAAAAAATGAAACTCAATCACCAACTTATACTATACACAAAAATAAATTCAAAGTGAATAAAATACTTAAATATAAGTTTGTTCACCATAAATTCTTAACCTTTAGAGTTTAAGCCAACTCATAGTCCCCAGACTTCAGTTTGCATAAAAATAGCTTGAAGAACATTTTGCAAATCTCGTAGCTATGGAGTGGGGTTCAGGGATCTACATTTTAACTGTAGCCCCTGTCTTACAGGTAGACACACTAAAGTATTGTGCTCTATTGGTTTGGTAATAATCATGGATGTAATAATAGGATCGTTTCTGCACATGGGAGCATCCGGTATTTGTTTTCTACCAATTGGAGGAGCCAGTTTCCTGTCTCATCCCCCTGTGCACCGCTGCCCACCCAGCACAGCCAGACTCCCTCCTGAGTCTGCTCTGCTTCCTCAGGAAGAACAGCACTGGCTTCCCCTAAATATTCACTTTTCCTAATGTAACAGCATTGGCCAAGCATTGGCATCTTAGAATATAATGCCAAGGGGTGGAAGAACATAATACTACCCACCGGCCCATTGGGACTGTCGAGCGGGAAGTGTTGAAAAGCAACTCTTTCCAAGCTTTACTAAGAGCCACCAGTTAAATTTAAATTCATTTTCTAAACACAATTAAATGGAGATGCTAAAAGGAATGGAGGATGGGAGTAGCCATCTCTTATGGTATAGACATAATTTTCAGTTTTATTGTAACTTGGATATAAAAGAGAAGTGTTAACTTGTAAAGTTCATTAACACATTGGCCATTTTTGTTCCTTCTAACCACCCAGTTCACTGTTTTCTAAATGTACTTCTGAATTTATTTTACTGTGAATACTGTTGTTACCCATCTGAAAGGGATTCCGTTTTTGTTATCACACCCAATTTTATAATGTCTCAGAAGTGCATTGTGTACTTAAGAAATGTTAAGTCAATAAAATCAATAAACACATCCTCAGGTAAGTATTAAAAATATATAAATAAGAAACAAAAGTGTATTTGGGCATCTCTTCATGTGTCTCTTGCAACAACATGGATGGAACTAGAAAGCATTATGCTGAGTGAAATAGGCCAGGTGTTGAAAGACAAATACCATATGATCTCACCTTTAACAGGAAGCTAAACAACAAAACAAACAAGCAAGCAGAAAAAAAAAACAAAGACACTGAAATAGAGAACAAGGGGATAGTGACCAGAGGGGAGAGGGAAGGGAATTTAAAAGGAAAAAAGGGGAGGGATTTGGAGGAACAAATAGGAAGGGCACAGGGAAGAGAACTAAGGGGGGTGGAAATGGGAGGGAGGTGGAGAGCAAGGGGCGGGGGAGGCTGGGATGGGAGAAATAGACAAAAGCTGTACTTGAAAAATAACTAAATAAAAATTTTAAAAAATGTATTTGGGAAAATTATTGGTTTTGGTAAAGCTTGCTATTAGCCCAGGTCTTATTAATATATTCTGAATTTCAATGTATAATTTATATATTTTAAAATTTTTTATTTACTTATTTTTTAAACAGGGGAAGGGAAAGAGAAAGAGAAGGCAAGAAGCATCAGTGTGTGATTGCCTCTTGCACACCCTCTATTGGGGACCTGGCCTACAACCCAGGTGTGTGCCCTGACTGGGAATCGAGCCAGTGACTCTGGTGTATAGAATGGTGTTCAATACACTGATCTATACCAGCTAGGGCTGATTTATACTTTTTGAATGATAAATTACTTTGGTATATTAACCTAGTATGGTGTGCTAGGATATGTGATATGTATCCCAGGTCCTAAAAAAATGTAGTATTACGGATTTTGTAAAACAGTTTGAGAGTCAGTCTAACAGTGTTCTTGAGTATGACATTGAAAACCAGCAAATAATTGTGTTCATTAAAAAGTCACCAATAAAACTGTGGAATATATTTCTAAAGTTTAACAGGAAAACACCTGGCACCCTTATTGTCACTATAGATATTCTTGAACTCATCTTGGTTCCTAGGCCAATTCTTTGGTCCCAGTTGTTGATCTGTTAATTTTATGTGGACCCTGCCTCAACTGTTGCAGAACAACCTAACACAAAATTTGGGGGTGCTTGCCCCTCCCACCCCTTCTGACTGGAAGAAAGTTTCACATAGTGGGCAGAGGAATTGGGCTTCTTGATGGACTGAAACTATCAGGTGAGAAGCCTAGAAATGAAGGCTAGTCACTTTTCCATAGAGGAAACTTTGGCCAGTGAGGAATAGGATTCCAGAGTGAACCGAAAGAAATGACCTGTCAACATCCTCCTGGTTCGGATTATTTGAGATGCACTTTTTCATACTTTGATGAGTGTATTCAGCAAGACAAAGGAAAAAACCATTCCTGTTTTAAAGCTGTGGCTGCCTCAGTAATGCACTCTACTTATCTGTTCTCTCTTCCCTTGTAAAAATCAGAACCTGAAGCAAAAGCCATTTGCTTGCGCCTTATTGGCGATTGCAGCCCCTCAGACCTCAGCTTTAAAAGAGGGCAATCACCAGTAAAAATCAGGCGCATAAGCTTTTTCTTCAGATTCTGTTTTCTATGTAATTCTATCTAAGGCAATACGGCAGGCTGTGTAGTATTTAATAATGTAATTTCAGTCCTAATGCAAGTTTCAGTGAGTGTAAGGGTTTGTTCAGCTCCCACTAGAGGGAGCATGCAAAGCTATACACACACACTTTACCAGAGAAGTTTGAATTAGGGAATTCGAAGACCGTCCAGTAGGGGGAGCTGCATACCTGACAGTTTGTTCAAGTCAGCCTGAGTATTGGTGGAAGAAGAGATCGGATTATGGTTGATACGCACGTCAGTGTAAGACTAGGAAGACTTCTGAAAAGCAAAGGAAAGAAAAATATGATAATATAAAAAGGGACGTTGGGAAAAGCAGGAAACACAAGAGGCAAATGGTTCAGAATTCAGCTGACGGCAGTAACCCTGGCTCGGAAAAGGACTCTAGAATAAACTGCTTTAATGTCATGCCAGCTGGTCACGGTGGATTTTCCTTTTATATGTGTATGTTTACTGATGTATGTGTATGTTTACTAATGTATGTGTATGTGTATTTTTTATTTTCAGAAAAAGTTTATGCATTTGTTTAAAAACGTTCACGGGTGAAACTATCTGGATCTGGCATTTTCTTTGGGGTAATGGTTTGAATGTCTTACTCAATTTCTTAAAATGTATAAAACTATTTGTTTTCATTTCTTCCCATACCAAACACAGAACATTTGTCAATTCCACCCATCTAAATGTTTAAATTATTGGAATAAAATTATTCATTATACTTTCTTCTTATCTTTTTACACCTAGAGGATATGTAGTGATGTGCACTTTTAATTCTTCATTTGGTAATTTTCTTTTTTTTCTCGATTAGTCTTTTTTTCTTTTTGGTCTTTTAAAGGAACTGAATTTGTTTTTATTGAGTCCTCTGTTGTTTGTGTGTTTTCTGTTTCATTGCTTGTGTGTTTTATCTTTATTATTTATTTTGTTCTTTTATTTTGTCTTGATTTGCTGATATTTTTCCAGCTTCTTTAGATGATTCTCTCATTAGTAATGTTTAGGCTTTCTTCTTTTTCCATAGTGTGCATTTAAGGCTGTAACTGTCAGTTAGCATTGCTTTAGTGACATCCTATAAATTTCTGTTTATGTTATTTTATTTTATTTTATTTAACTCAAAATATTATCTTATTTCCATGACAATTTTGTCCAATGGGCTACTTAGATGTGTGATTTTTAATTGCTAAGCAGGGATTTCTTTTTAGTTGTTGTTGCTGTTTACTACTAGTTTAATTCCATTGTGGTCAGATAAATATTCTGTATGATTTTTAAACCCTGGGCTTTCTGGCCAAAAACATGATCTATTTTGTTAAATGATCCATGTGCCCTTGGGCGGAAGTGTATTCTGTTGCTCGTGGGCAGAATGCTCTCTGTGTCCGTCGGCCATTTTTGTTAATGGCGGTGTTTAATTATTTTATATGCTCCCTGGTTTTTTATTGCCTTTGGATGGAGCAGCTTACTTTGTTTTTTTCTCATTTTACCCTTTGGTTATTCTTCCCTTTCTTCCTAATACATTTATGATGAATTAATCAAATGCATTTTTAAAATATTTCCATTTTCCCTTATATAACCTTAACTATAGATTGTGTTATTATTTGGGGAGAAGGAGAAGGGGTGAGTTTCCTAGAGACTGCACAATGGGTCCTTAATTTATTGACTCTACCTGAAATTAATATTTTACTTTTTCAGGTAGTACAAATGAGTATATGAATTATGGTATATTCAAATTACTGCTATATATACCAATTTACATGAATCTCTATATCATAATATTCAACTAAAGAAAATATACATGAACATTTACATGCTTTAGGATTCTATTTCTATAAAGGACTGCAAGCAACAAATCTAATTTATGGTGATAAAAGTCAGGATGGTGGTTTCTTTTGGGGAAGGTAGAGAGAGGGAGCACAAAAATGATTTCTCAGGTGCTGTTTTATACATTTTGATCTGTATATTGGTTGTTTGGTTGACTACATCCGATGTAAATTAACTGAGATGTACACTTACATATGTGCTTTTCTATAGGTATATGCATACACACACGTATATATATGTATATATATATGTATATATATACACACACACATATATATCAGTGGTCTTTAATAGATATGAAACAAAAATTTACTTTATGAACACCTCCTCTGGGTTACCTTCTGTAAGTTGTCCTGACGGGGGGAACCACGCCCTTTGAGCTCAGAGCACTCTGCTCCAGTGCCTTTTTTGAGCACGCATTTAGATAGATTGAAGTGTTCCAGTTTACTCAGCAGAGTCGCATTTAAATCATTCATTTTTCAAAGAAGATTCTATGAAAGTCAAGGGCATAAGTCCCTAATAATCATAGTCATCTGTCTTGTAATAAGCCTTGATTTCAGGGGTAAAATGTAAGTCATATGCTTTTCAGCTCCACCCTAGGCTTGCTGTGGACAGCCTAGAAACAGGGACTGGCTGAACAGCCCGCCAGGACCTTGCCTGCTTTCTACAAGAAAGCGAGGCTTACCTGCATGCCATCCAGCTGCTGAAATCTTTCTGCTTTTTTCTTAGTCCTAAAATCCTGCCTAAATTCTCTTCTCTTTTCCTCCTTATTCTTTATTAACTTTACCAAGTAATCAAGATGTGTGCTAGGTATATGATTAAGACAGGTTTCTTCCTAAAGAAAGATTCCTCCACATCATGGTTCAATTTCTTGACTTACAAATCAGAGTAGAAGTGTCTTCTCTTTAAACTCATAAGCAGATTCTTCCTTCCCTTGTTGTATAAAGAGTTATAAATTCTGCATATGAACCCAATTTACCGGACTACCTTTAGAGTAATGAGGGTGTCCTCTGCTAAAAGTTTGTCTACCGGTGCCTGACCCTGGAGCCCTTCATGCAATCAGCTGGATTTTTGTGTATCATCTTTCTTCTGTCACAAGAGCTTATTGTTCTTTTAACCAAAATTCCTTTTCTCATCTTCTTTGTACAGAATTACCTATACATTTGTTCCAATCTCTTGTAGAAAGCAGCAGTTACTATCTTCAAATTCTCCAGCAGCAGCCAAGTCATCAGCACCAGCTGGCAGGGCAGCAAAAGGGCTTTACATCCATCCAGCCATGTCTAATACTGTCTACTTCTTTCTGGGCAAGAAAAGCTTCTACTGATTTAGAATTTGGATTTTGTTGTAGGTTGGTTGAAGATACTGTTTTGTTTGCAATTTCACAGAGAAATTTCCCTGGCTTTCTCTATGCAATGAAAACAAACAAACAAACAAAAAATTTGTGCAGAATATTTTATGTCTTCTACTTGATAAACACCTTTTCCCCCCCAAATCACAACTTCAGTCTGGTCAAGTTGCATGCCTTTCAATAGTAAATTTTAGTATCATATGTTCATAGTTAATCAGTATTCTCAGCTCATCTCTAGGGTGATCATTTTAACTCTAGATAAACTCTGCATTTATTTTGAGGAAAAATTTGCCCAAGAGTCAGCAATAAGTTCAACACCAATTTCTAGTCCTTGCCAGTCTTCCCAGGGATACAGCTGCTATCTATCCAAAAAGATCCTCAAGCCAGAAACCTAGGAGTCATACGTGGCACTTTCTTCTCCCCGATACTCACATCTACTCCATCATTATTAATGGAACCTGTTGATTCTCTCTTAAACAGTTTTCAAAGCCGTAAACTCACCCCCATTTACACTACCACTGCCCTGATCCTAGCTGCCATCAGCCCTCACCAGCCTCCTACTGCTCTACCCAGATATTCTTGGACTAGTTTCCTATTCCAAGCAGTCTCAGAAGAAAAGTTTTTTCACAATATAAAACACACTTCTCCTAAAGACAAAAAACACAATCACTAATAAGACACACATGGCCCTGCGTGGTCTGGCCTCTTTCTGCTCCTCGTACTGCTTTCGCTCCAGGTACCACCTCACTGAAAGGAGCCCTGCCGCACTCTCCTCGTTTCCTCGAATGGGCTGTGCTCCAGCCCCTCATCACCTTCGGATCCCAGGGAAAGTTCGATGACCATTCGGAGCAGGCCAAACTCCCCTACTTTTACAATTATAGCAGTTGCAACATTAATAATTTAGCATATGCACAGATGAGAGTATTCAATCATTGTCTGTCCTTCTCCCTGAACAAAACTAAATGCAGACAGAGAAACCTAGTTTTTTAAATCTTCATTATTGTCGCAGCTTCTAGAACACCATATGACATGTGGTTTTTGCTTACCAGCTTTCCCTTCTACACAGTATTAGGATGAGTATGGCGTTCTTGGTTAGAAGATAATTATTATAGTCCTGACTGGTGTGACTCAGTTGTTTGGGCGCCATCCTTCAAAGCAAAAGATCACCATCCAATGCCCTTGTGCTTTGAACCCAGTCAGAGCACATGCCTGGGTTCTGGGTTCGGTCCCCAGTCAGGCCATGTATGAGAAGCAACCAGTTGATGTTTTTCTCCTGCACTAATGTTTCTCTCCCTCTCTATCTCCTTCCCTTCTTCTCTCCCTAAAAATTAAATAAATAAAATCTTCAAAAATAAAAAGAAGGTAATCCATATAGAAATAAGTGAGAACCATAATGGTTAACATATGTTAAGAGCACTATTTTCAGCACTTTTCATGGATTGGTTTATTTAAATTTCAAAACAACCCATTGGGTAAAGGCTAAAACCATTCTCATTTTATGAAGAAAATGTAAGGCCCAAAGAAGTCAGTCATCTGTCAAGATCATGAGTATGACGAATGGTTGAGCTCCTCTCTGAACCTAGAAAGTCTGAATCCACTGTCTATGACCTTCATCACTAAGCAGCACCCTGATGCCTCCGAAAGCAACAAAATCATTCTCAGCAGTGGAAAGCCCAGAAAAGGCTGTGAAAACATATGCGTTTTTTTTTTTTAAGATTTTATTTTTTTATTTATCTTTAGAGGGGAAGGGAAGGAGAGAGGGAGAGAAGTATCAATGTATGGTTGCCTCTCGCATGTCCCCTGCTGGGAACTGGCCTGCAACCCAGGCATGTGCCCTGACTGGGAATCAAACCACTATACTCTGGTTCGCAGCCCGCGCTCAATCCACCGAGCTACACCAGCCAGGGCAACATATGCATTTTTGTAATTTTTGTGCTTGTCAGCCCCTACCCCACACAGCATTTGCACAAACTTTAGAAAATGACCTATAAAACATCAGCAGAGTGAGCTAACTAATGAAATAGTTGATTGAACAATGACTCACTCTGTGAAGAGGTATGATTTAAGCAGCTGAAGCAACACAGTGATTGATAAATGGCATAGTGTTAAGGATAATAATCTATAAGATAGGTTGCAGGTGAGAGCCTTGAAAAAACACTAATAACTAGACACTTACAGTCATTTACATATGAAGTGGGGCTTGGACTGGAATATAATTAAGAAGCTGATGAGATAAATACCTTTTACAAAATGTCTTAAATGTGAAGTACTTTTTCTATTTTTTCCCCTCCGCCTTCCATTTACTTATCTGTCCTACAGATAAGGCAAATAATGGGAAGGGAAAGGAAATTTATAAATTCTTTAAATATCTCATGACCCATATTAAAAAATAACCCTCCAAAAAAAAAAGGCCGACTTCTGTCTTAATGGAACTTAATACTCACTTAATATCTGAGAATAATTATATTAACCTCTTTTTTGTATTTTTGGTGGTAAACTGTTTCCAAAAAGATCTTTTTTTAATTTCCATTGCTTTTGCTTTTTTTCTCATTAAATTTAAACTCAAACTTCAAAAGCTATTAATAGACAGAATAAAGTCCTCCCTTACCTCCCACCAAAGATGTCCACGTTCCAATGCTCAGAATCTGTCAGTATGTTTGTTACCTTACCAGGCAAAGTGACTTTTATACGTGATTAAGCTCTTGTGAAGGGGAGAGTATCTTGGATATCTGAGTGGGTCCAATGTAATCATCATGGTCCTTATAAGAGAGAGGTGCAGGTATCAGAGTCAGAGATAGTTTTAATGGTGCTATGCTGTTATCTTTGAAGGTGGAGGAAGGGCCAGGAGCCAAAGATTGGAGGAGGCCTTAGAAACTGGAAAAGGCAAGGAAATATTCAGAAAGAATGCAGAGCCACTGAGGCCTTGGTTTTAGGATTTCTGACCTCCATTCTGTTGGATAACGAATTTGCATTGTTTGAAGCCACCACCTGTGTGGTAATGGGCTATGACAATAACAGGAATCTAATGCCTTGATGGCATGCCCATGACTTAATTTTTTTTTAAGGTTAGAAAAGGAGCAAAGAACTAGTATTGATTCACCTCAGAGAATCAATTATTTTGCTGTTGCTTGAGGACACAGACAATTAAAGCAATTCTTGGAACATTCTGAAGTTAAAGATGTCTTGTTTTTTTTTGTTTTTCAGAAATGCTTTAAGTGGTTTCAATATATCTCAGTTTTTCAAGACTGGATAACCCTGGAGAAGTAAGTGATTGATAATGGAGGAAGGAGAAAGAGGCAACGTTGATGTAAGTACACGTAGACTTATTGATTTAAATATGTGCTTAATTTATCAAATACTGATTTTTTTGTTCCAATGTTTAAGGTGAACAGAGGAAAACAAATAGTACCTTCTTAGCATTAATCATACATTGCATATATCAGTTTCATATAAAGCATTCTGGAATTATATTGTTTAAACTTTGCTAGTAAATTAGAAGCAATATTTACTTTCTTCTGTGTTAATTACTCCCTCTATCCATATCCTAAACTACAATTTATGTTTTAAATTGTATATTTTTCACTCTAGTACAGTCTTTTATTGACTTACTCATAATCTAAATACTAAATTTCTCCTTTGTATCCAACTAATAGATGGTTTATCTTTTCCTGTATTTTGCACATCTGATTTATCTATCTACCTTCCCAAGACTGATCAAATATATATTTAAATGATAGTAGAAAGGACTCATGTTTTAGTATAATCTTATATTCAAATCCTACAGATTTGGGGGAAAACCCTGTATTCTTTATGTGTTATTACTGATGCTGTGTAGATAAACTGTGAATAATTCCAAAGTCTCTTCTGACTGTGTTTGTTAATTGATGTGTGATTAGTAAATTTAGTCCTCAAAGTAATTTAAGAACAAACCTTTTACCTGCCAGACATCCCTCTCACCTCTGTTACACTTACGTAGGGGAGAATTTTCACAACCTAAACAAAGTTTTGCTTTCCTGGTAGCTGCATAATGAAAAATGACAGGTCATGATCTCACTAGATGATGTCAAGAGTGTCTGTTATTTCTGCCCGATTAAATTCTAACGTGATTCTGATGGATATCCTGAGCCATAGGGTAGGCAAGACCTCTATACTCTATAATCTAAAATAAGGGGCCAGTTTGAACTGTTGATTTAAAATGCAGACAAATGAGTTTTTTCCCCCTCATCTGCAATTCAAGGGTCAGCCATCCTTTTTTTTTTTTTTTTTTTTTCAGTTAAAGAATGTATCTTTGGACCTGAATTAAATACCTCTTACATAAACATTCTAACTCGATGAACACAGAATTGGTAAATATCCTTCCTTTTATGTACTTGATCTTGTATCAGTCATCACTTTTTGGTTGAACTGTTCAACAAGTCAAGCGGTTCCTCTCAGTAGTGACTACCACTGACCTTGGTCATTCATTCTACATTTCTTTGCAATTTCACATTTGCAAAGAAAATGTGAAATTGCAAAAAAAATGCGTTTCTTTTGGTTCAGTTCTAGCCCATATCGAGGTCAGACTATTAATCTGTTAGTCTGGTATAAACTTCATTATCAGCTATCCTTTAAAAAGCTCTCTTAAAGAGTTGCCAAATGGAAGGAAACTCAGCAGGTTTTAGAGCTACTCTGCCTTTGGGTGCACTCTAGGCAGATGGTAACATTAGAGAAACAATCTGGCTTGTATGGTAATTTGTTCTCAAATTACCTGCTTGTTCTCAAGTAGCCTTAGGCTTGTATGGTAATTTCTATGGTTCCTCTAGTCAGAGAGGTTTGAGTAAGTCTAAGGAATCACCCTTTTCATCTTTGAGAATGTAACCAGTGGGAGTCAGACAAAGAGCCAGGAAGTATTAAAGCAGGCTCATAATTTTCCTGGTGAAGGCTTCATTCTGAGCCTAGAAATGAGACCCCTAAATCTCTGACCTGTCCATCATGTTGCAGGTGGACAGGCTCTTCCTAAAAGAAGGCCTGCTTCTTCAGCCTACTCCATGGAATTTACAAAAGCAAGCATTTACTGTGCCTGGTCAGGGTTCTCTCTAAGGGGACAAAAGAAAGTGCGGTCCATGCTACCTAAATTATGCTGGGGGCCAAACATTTTTGATTACGTAATTCAGGAAACAGAAGACCCTTAATTGGAATGTTCACTTCTACAATGAGGACAAAATGCTGGATCAAGGTGGGAAGGAGAAAGGGACAAACTATTCCTGGGAAATAGAGTGGAAGTGCCTTCATTTAAAAAAAAAAAAAAAAAAAAGAGGACTTGGAGAAATAATTCCCTGTACCAGGAAAAATACCCTCATGTGCCAGGTATATGACACCCTGACTTCCAAGTATTTCTTTGTAGCAGCTTAGGAGTTGGACTCAAACAACATGATTTTAAATCCTAAACGGTCACCTTTCTAATAGAACACTGGATAAATTAAATATCTTAAGTGTATAAACCTCAGTTTCTGCATCTGGAAAAGAGCAGTGATACCAATAGCTACTCCACAGGGTTGTGAATATTAAATGAGAAATTACATGTAAAACACTATAGAAGGTGTGTGATCTGTAGAAAAGGCCCTGCCAAAATGATAGCTACATAGCAACTGTAATTATTATTACTTTATTATTATCATTATCATTATGCTTAAGTGAATATCTTTGTTTTGAACTGAACTCGCTTATATATTCACATAGAGATCAATGATCCCTGTTCATTTGTTGAAATCAGTATTTAATTCTAACCCAGAATCTGCAAATGTAGCCCGCAAGCCAAATTCATCCCCAAATTCTTTTTTTTCTTGTAACTAAATTTGTACTGGATCGCAGACACGCTTATTCATTCACATATTGTTTATGGCTGCTTTTGAGCAACGATGGCAGAGGTGAGCAGCCGGGAGACACCAGACACCATCTAGCTCACACGGCTTAAGGCTTAAGATACTTACTTCAGGGCCCTGTACAGAAGAAGTTTAGCAATCATTCCTAACATCTGCACAGGAATATGTGCAGCATCAAAATGGGCCCAACTTAGGTAGAAAGAAACACTTAGGGAAATTCAAGATTGGGTTGAGCATCAATGCCCTTTAAACAAAGATAATGAGTAAAAATGTTTGGCCTTATGAGGCAGTCAGACTTAGGAAACTTTGGTGGGACGACTTTGAAATAATATTGTGTTTGGTCCTTCTAACAAGCTACTAATAGTCATGGTTTTGTTTTATTGAATTATTTCTTTAAAAAACAAATGTAGTGGGGTGGCATTTGTTAATAAAATTATATGTGTCAAGTGTACAGTTCTATGATACATCATCTGTATACTGCACTGTGTTTCCATCACCCAAAGTCAAGTATTCTGTCACCACGCATCTGACCCCTTTTACCTTTTACAACCCCCCACCCCCTTCTTCCTATTAATCACTGTACTATTGTCTATGTCAATGAGGGTTTAGTTGTTTGGTTTTCCTGTTTGTTCATTTGTTGCTTTTAGTTTTATATCACACATATGAGTGAAATCATATGAATTTTTTTCTGTCTGACATTTCACTTAGCATAATATTCTCAAGATCCACCCATATTGGGCAAATAATTTTCAACAAAGAAGCCAAAAAAAAGCAATGAAAAAAGAAAACCTCTTCAATAAATGGTGATGGCAAACTTTTAAAGTCACATGCACAGAATGAAACTAGACTCTTGTCTGTGCCCATATAAAAACATTAACACAAAATGGATCAAAGCCACAATATGGGACCTGAAACAATAAAACTATGCTATTGTTTCTTAATAAAATGCTTTAAAGCATATTAGTCCTTTTCATCTGTACTAATTCTCTTTCCTCATTACTTTGGGATTGTTATTCTATTCTAATAGCTTAAGGTAAATACCAACTCTTTTATTTTTAATCCTCATTAATAATGGAGTATTATAATGGTACATTTTTTCTTAATTCTGCTTTTTCAGTATCCTCTTGGTTCTAAGTATTCTCCTATTATTTATTTTAGTTTATAATTTTATTCCTCTGTTTTTTTGATTAAAGAGTTAATTTCCAAATGATTATTATAGGGAACGGTTCTGTTGGGTATGGAGAATGTAGTCCAGCCCTATAGGAAAACTGACAGGCATGAGTGGCACACAGGAGATAGACCACGGAGAGGTTTTCCCATGGGGAATCAGGCCTGCATTATTTCTAGGCTGATATGAGGCTTGCTTTTGCTAAAACTCATTTACCCTGAATTGGGGCAGAAAATGTTTCCTGCATATCTTTAAAGTAACTTCCTAAAATCTGTGCTAAACCTCCCAAGGAGTGTAACCAGTTCAACCACTTTCCCCCCTTGATCTGCAACATCCTTCTCTTTGAAGTAATTAGTAATATTCTTTCCTTTGTTATCTGCAAAAGGTAATCACCTACAGCAAACCTGTACATACTATATGAGGACCATCCTTAATGTAATGTACCCAGAAAAGCAATAAAAGCCTGTCTAGGCAGGGGTCGGGGCCCTCTCGTACAGAGAGGTTGGCTGTGCCATCCCTTTTTCTCCACAGAACTTCCGTAGTCTGAGTGAATTTGTTTGTCTCAGCCACAACACACAGATCCTGCAGACCAGAGTCCGCATCAGATTATGATACATTTTAGATGATTTTTTCTTGTTTTATTACAAGTATGTGATATATAACCACTTTACTTATAACCTGTATGTCTTTACCTATTTCTCTTTTTTGTTGTTGTTTGTTTACTATTTCAATCCAATTCCAAATGGGTGTATTGAGAGATCTTCTATTTGCACTAAAAGGGGGAAAAGAAACATTGATATTACCTCATTAATGCGTATATAAAATTGTCTTTAGATGTGTATGAACTTTCTTATTCTCAGGTGTTATTGCCATAGTGATTTCTATCACAATCCTATTCTTATTTTGACCAAATAAGGGGTTCTATATTCTTACACCTACCTAATTTTAAAGCTGGTATATGAATGAGTACTTCCACTGCTGGGCCCTTCATATATTTGGCAAATTCCTTACACCTAAAAATGGCTGCACGGCTGTTTTTCAGGAGAGTAACTAAGAAACATAGTTACCTCCCTTGACTGTATCTGCTTTGAGTCAGAGCCCAGCTTTATGCTCACTGCCTAATCTGAGTCTTGTCCAGCACAGGTTAGTTTTCATTTTCAACATGCAATCCCACTATAGGACGATAGGTGGGGCTAAAATCTCACTTAATGTTTCTTATGAAAAACACTGACGTGGGTTTTCTGCCAAATCAACTCTATTGATTTTTTTTTCTGTGCCATATTATTGATTCTCACATACAGACCACAATCTAGAGTGATTTTTTTCACAATAGACTTCAAAATTTCTTAAAAAGTTAGAAAAGAGAAATAAATACCAGGCATTTCAGTGTGTTGGTAGCATTATAGTGTGTTCTGTATAAACCAAAAGGGAGCTGGGGAAAGACTATATGGCTACAGAGAAAGCAATGTTAAAATAAATGCAAAGCAATAAAAATTTTCATAAGTCATGGAAAGCACCAGCCCAACAGCTTGTTTCTTAATGTTTTACAGAAGACGGAATGTACACTAGAACAAATGTAATCAAAACGGACAGAAGAAATCTGACACTACAAAATCTATTGCATACAATCAAACATGGGAGAAGAAAAAACCCTTTAAAATTAAATTTATGTAGGTAAACACAGAAGGTCCAAGAGTGTTGACAAGTACAACAGGTTTTATGTTGGTTGAGTTTTTTTTCTTTTTTTTTTTTCCTAAACTGCTTCTTTAAGGTAAACTAATCCAATTGTTCTCTGAGAAAAGAAGTTAGGAGCTATAGTTACAATATGTTGTAAAAAATACTAGGCCCTAGTATTGTAATCTAGTAATTCATATATTTTGAATTGAAGTTTTGGTTGGTTTAGATATTCAGTTTTAAAAGATGGGCAGTGGGGTGTGAACGGCCCAATAAAACTATCAGTGAGCATAACCAGAAAGTGACTGAACACACATTTCAAGTATAACTAACTTATGCATCGTGGTGGACTGGCCAGCAGAGTTCACCTGCTGTGGTTGTTGACGAGAATAAGTGCACAGGCGACAACAATCCTGTGAAGAAAAAGGGAACAGCACGGCTACTCTCTCAAGGGGAAGGTGCCTATGGCCTCGGTCACTCCCTCAAGAGGGGAGCTCCCCGACCCTTGCCTAGACAGGCTTTTATTGTTTTCCTGGGGTTTTACATCAGAGAAAGATTTATTATCATATAGAATATGATTGTCTACATTCTAGGTACAATCAAGAAAATGAAAATAACATGCAGAGGGGGATGTCAATGAGCTGATTGGCTCTGTACTTGGGAAAATTCACACAGGCTTTGGAAATTACCTTGAAGACAGACAATACACATTCATTGTTTTAGACCAGGGTGATGGAGTTTTAGCAAGAGCAAGCCATAACAATCTATGCATTTTCTAAGCCTGATTCTCATGGGAAAACTTGGTTTGGAGGTTTAGCTCCTGCCTACCACTTCGCTTCTGTAGGTTTTCCATACAGAGCTGAGTCACATTTGCCAGACTAAAACAAACTGGTCCCCTGTAATGCATCTAAGACTTAAGGACAAAGCCCTCAGTCACCTAGAATATTCACTCCAGAAATATGGAGGCTATACCTAAGTGAGCTAGAATTACTGCTCACTTACTCTATACATGGCAATTGGTAGCACTGAATATTTATATCAGAAATCTTAGAATTGGCTTTGTATAATACTAAATTTCACATATTTTTCTGCAGTCCGCTTATTTCTCCCATGATTCCTCCTTCCAGAAAACTTGACACTCTCGTTTGGTGGCCTCAGGAATCTTTTCGAAATTATTTCTCAAGAAAAGGAAATTTTCTAAATCACTCTTTTGAGAAGTTCTCTTTTTCAGGATTTATCGAGGTTTTTAAGAAAGTTTTCAAAAATCTTTACAGAACGAGCTAGACTTGTCTTTCTTTATACTCTATTCCATGTTTGATATCGAATGCAGCCCTGTTTTCCTCTTCATTACTGGAAAGGGCATGCAATCCATGGCAGATGGAGCTTATAGGTAGAATTGTAGGTGGATCAAATGGGTCCACTTTCTGTACATCAATAGGCTCGGAAGGGCATGCAGCCTTCTACAAATGCTGCAATCACTGGAGTTGAACCGTGATGCTTTCGGAAGTTGTGCTGAAGTTCATTGTGAATTTTTCCAGAAACAAGGGCTAAAATCTTATCCTTACTTTCTTTATTTTCAAGAATATCTTGATCAATCAAGGCAGATTCTTTAAAGTACTTTTTAATTATACTAATAGATTTTTCTGTCAAAAGGTGAATTTTTCACTTAGGCAAACTTTCTTTTTACCTCTTAACCACCCTCTACAATGCTCAACTACCCCAGAGTGGACCGCAGAGGACAGTTTTCTAATTGGCCACTGACCCAACGATGAACACTCTCTTTCCAGAACATACCCAGGGATGCTTAAAACCAAATCCCTTCTTCAGTGCTCAGTGAATAATGTGAATGGCCACTGTCATGAGGGTCCAGCCCTTACAACATAAGTCTGCAGATCTGCGATGCCTCCTCAAGTAGCCATGCTCCTGCCGTGTCAGCGTGAAACACCAGTCGTTTTTCCTGATCCTGGGAAGCTCCCAGCTTCACTGTGTGGTTGTTGATTGGGTCTGCGGGAATATAGCATGACTATACCAGTCTTGTATCTCTCTCTCTTTTTTCGCATCTCCTTTTCCAGATCACTCTGGCTATAGAAAGACTGGTAACATGTAAATATCATCTTTCAATGTGGATGAATTTCATGGCGTTTAATGTAATTCTTCAGCACTCTGCCATAAATTGAGCTAGTGTTAGTATTGCGTGTAGGGAGAGAGTACAGTTCTGAGGCATCAAACATCTCAGTACTGCACTGAACTCAACCCAAGCAGGATTACCCCAGGAATTTGTGGGAACAGCGGATCGGTTTCGCTTCTGTACAGGCGCATCATAGACGTGGCCACAGAGGCCCCTGGGAATTGTAGTTCTCATTTAGGGGTTGGCCTGGGCGGGAAGCACTTCCGGTAGTCTCCTCCCACCACCTCCCTCACTATTTCCAAGGCTCAGGTGGACAGAATGAGGCCCTGCCAATTCCAGGAAAATCTTCTGAAGGTGGGGACCCTTAAGCATATTGAGAATCAACATTAAGATGAAGAGTTACATAAAGCAAGGTAGGTGGGGATGTTACCAAACAGCAGGTGGGGTCTTGCTTCCCACCCCTACCCTCTAGGCAAAATTCCGGAGGCAAAGGTTTGGTGCTAAGGAAAGGAGTGTTCATTCAAAAGCTTCACAATTTTGGAATAAGAACTTTCCACCTGCATTACTCACTTAAGCCTATAAAAGCTGAACATTTTACTCTTTAGTTACAGCTTTAATCACTTTAACCTATCAATTAAGGCTAAACTCTAACACCTGACTTCTCCTATCAGTCATTAATTTTAATTATCTTATTTCTAGGGGGCTAGTTTACAAAGTAAAGCAACATAAGATATAAAAGATATACAATTTTAGAATGTCAGGCTTCTGCCTCGGAGCTCATCCCCTCTGGAACATCCAAAGATGAATAACCCTGCCACACTTTGCCAGGCCAGCCTGATTCTAGGCTGCACCTGGAGTTACTTCCCATCCAAAATACCATACGCTGGAACATGCAAGCAGCTGCAGCTTGATCATCCAGGTATCCTGGAGGAAGAGAGCCCGAGAAAGCCCAGGAGACTGTGAGTCAGAGAGCCCTTCTTTTATTTCAAATCTTGTGACACATAATTCCATGTGCTCTGAAGACAATCAGGTTCTCAGCCAATCCTGTGCTGGACTGTTTACGATTGCCTCAGCAAAATCCTCCTAGCACCTCTCCGTACTCTTCCCCAGTGGCCTGATCGGATCTCTCTGTGTCAGAAGAGGCTGGAAGTTTCCCCGCACTCTTGCCAGTCTCCAGGAGTTCACCAACTTGGAAGTTCCAGAGTGATGTTTCGTACACTGCAAGCTCCTTGTGGCAATGACCTCTAATTTCCTGAGGAATAGAAGGAGGTTGGGACAGAGGGGCAAGTATCGAGCTCATTCACCTGCACTCTGTAGATGTAACTGCCAGGAGTCCGAGCTCCATCGAGTATGAATTATAGGTAGGCTCCAGAATTTGCTTACTAGTCTTCAGATCTTCATGGTCAAAAAGGTTTAGAAATTTGCCAAGATAAGATATGATATGTTTCTGGGTAAAACTTTATTTGATTATTTCAGAACTCGTACTCTAAATTTCAAAACAGTGAGAAATAGAAATCAGTCAATTGGTACTTGACTCTTCCACTTATTGCCTACCTAGCACCATGCAAAAAGTTAGCATTATTTACATTTTTTTGGAGAGGATCTGGTTTAAGAACATTTTTTCTTATCCTAAAACCAAAACTATATTATCTTTAAGAATTTAAGTTTTTTTAAAAATAAATAGTCCATATTAATTTGGAATGCATTTGTTAAAGTCTAGTGAAAAAAAAAAACATGTTACTGGGGCAGAAGGCCATGGAAGGGCTTGGGGCACACAGGAAGACAGAATCTATTAAAGTAGCTATCCAGGGATACTGATCAATTAAAAAAAAAATAATGAAGGGCACTCTAACTGGTGTGACTCAGTTAGTTGGAGTGTTGTCTTATAACCAAAATGTTGCAGATTCACATAGCGGCCTGGGCACATACCTGGGCTGTGGGTTCAATCCCTGGTCTGGGTGCATATGGGAGATAACTAATGAATTTTCTCTCTCTCCTCAGTGTTTCTCTCTCTCCTTCCCTCACTCTCTAAAAGCAATGGAAAAATGTCCTTGGGCGAGAATGGAAAAAAAGTTGGGCAGAGAACCTGAACTGACAGCTTTCCCAAGAAGACACACAAATGACCAGCAGATATATGAAAAGATGTTCAACTTCACTACTATTAGGGAAATGGAACTCAAAACTACAGTGGGATACCACCTCACACCTGTTGGAGTGACCATTATCAACAAGACAGGTAGGTGCTGGAAAGCTTTTGGAGAAAAAAGACTTCTCATTTATTGCTGGTGGGGATGTAAACGGGTACAGCCACTAGGCAAACAGTGTGGAAGTTTTTCAAAGTACTAAGAATAGAGTTACCATACCACCCAACAAACCCCTTCTGGGTTTCATTGAAAAAAAATTGAAAACATTTGCAAACACATATGCATCCCACTAGGTTCACTGTAAATACTGCCATTTGTGACAACATGGATGGGACTTGAGAATATCATGCTAAGCAAAAGAAGCCATAAAAAAGTTAAGAACCATATGATTTCACTCACATGTGGGATATAAAACTGAAAGCAACAAATAAACATACAAGAAAAAGAAAAACTCACAGACGATAGTATGGTGGTTACTAGAGGGGAGGGAGGTAATGTGTGAAGGGGGTAAAGTGTAAGATGACTTGACTTTGAGTGGTGGGCACACAATGTGCAATGAAGATCATGTACTATAGAAATGTACACTTGAAACCTATATGATCTTAATAACCAGTGTCACCCCAATAAATTTAATAAACAGAAAAACAATAGTGTATGTTTGCAGCATAATAGCTTCATTGTCTTGTCCAGTAAATCTAAGAAGCCAAGTAGCCTTTCTCTATTTCATCCGGTCTTGATCCCGTTCAATTCAAACGGACAATGTTCTGCTTATATAACCCCATAATCTCTTTATCAATTTATAGTCTAGCTACACTTTTGGTGTTCTCTTCTGAATAAGCCTTCTCACTTTTTTTTTTCCTGTTTTTGCAATATAGAGAAGCTGAGAATTTTTCAAATCTTTAAGGTCTTGTTCATTTTTGCTTAGCAATTCTATCTTCAACTCATCTTTTTCTTCTCACCTTTTATACTTAGTATTTGGGAAGAACCAACTGCTCCTGAAACATTTTGCCTAGAAATTTCTTCTCCTAAATATCTACACAAACACAATTCAGCTATGTTCTTTGCCACTTTATAACAAGAATTGCCTTTTCCCCAATTTCTAATAATACAGTTCTCATTTCCATCTGAGATCCTCAAATGGTTTTTAACATCCATTTGTTTACCAATACTCTGTTTTTTTATGATTATGTATGTATTCTCTAGAAAGAAGAATGCTTTCTCTCTAGCTCTCTTTTTTCTTTTCGAATTTTACTAGAATCACCCTTAATATCCATATTCTAGTATGTACCTCAGAACTTCACCAGTCTCTACCCATTGCTCAGTTCCAAAGTTACTTGCATATTTTTAGTTACTTTGTATAGCAGCACCCAACTTCTTGGTACCAAAACCTTTATTAATCAGCTGAGATTATAAAACTAAATACCTAGATTGAGTGGCCTAATAGGAATTTATTTCTCACAGTTTTGGAGGCTTGAAAGTCTGTATCAAGGTGATGGCCACTTGGTTCCCTGTTGAAGATTCTCTTTTTGGTTTGCAGACAGACACCCACTTGCTGCTTGCTGTGTCTTTTTATAGCAGAGATAGTGGGAGGAAAAAACTCTCTGGGGTCGCTTCTTATAGGAGTACTAATCCCCACATGAAGTTCCCAGCCTTATATACGTTATATGTCACATGATATTGTATAAGGTATCTTACACGTATATATTTATGTATATAAATATGATATATATATGAATATATCTTGTACTTAATATATATTTAAATCCAGCAGTATTAAAAATGAACATGCTATAAAGCTGAAACCAACTTAGCAAGAATGCATAGTCTTTATTTTAAAAAGTCACGTTAAGTTTATTAAACAAATTCAAATTAATAAAAAGATATATCATATTCATGGTGAAATGGTGTAGCTTAGTAAACATGTCAGGTATTACAATTTTTTTTTTAAATAATTAAAGACTGCAGGATTTTATCTGTATAAAGTTCTTTTTTTTCTTTCTTTTCCTTATTCCATTTTTTTATTAATTTTTTAATTGATTATGTTGTTACAGTTGTTCTATTCCCCCCTTCATTCCCCTCCACCCTACCCCCATCCCCACCATTACCCCCCATCCCCACCATTACCCCCCCTTTAGTTTATGAACACGTGCCTCAAGTTCTTTAGATTCTATATTTCCCATACTATTCTTGCCACCCCATCTATTTTCTATCTACTGTCTATGCTACTTATTTTCTGTACCTTCTTCCCCCTTCTCCCCCTCCCACTCCCCTGTTGCTAACCCTCCTTGAGATCTTCATTTCTATGTTTCCACTCCTGATCTAGCTGTCCTTTTAGTTTGCTTTTGTTTTAGGTGTGGTTGTTAATAACTGTGAGTTTGTTGTCCTTTCACTGTTCATGTATTTTTTAACTTCTTTTTCTTCTATAAGTCCCTTTAACATTTCATATAATAAGGGCTTGGTGATGATGAACTCCTTGAATTTGATCTTATCTGAGAAGCACTCTATCTGTCCTTCCATTCTAAATGAAAGTTTTGCTGGATAGAGCAATCTTGGTTGTAGGTCTTTGGATTTCATGACTTGGAATACCTCTTTCCAGCTCCTTCTTGCCTGTAAGGTCTCTTTTGAGAAATCTGCTGACAGTCTGATGGGGACTCCTTTGTAAGTGACTGTCCCCTTAGCTCTTGCTGCTTCTAGGATTCTCTCCTTCATTTTAATTTTGGCTAATGTAATATGATGTGCCTTGGTGTGTTTCTTCTTGGGTCCAACTTCTTTGGGACTCTCTGAGCTTCCTGGATTTCCTGGAAGTCTATTTCCTTTGCCAGATTGGGGAAGTTCTCCTTTATTATTTGTTCAAATAAGTTTTCCACTGGTGGCTGTTCCTTTTCCCCTTCTGGTACCCCTATAATTCGGATGTTGGAGCATTTAAAGATGTCCTGGAGGTTCCTAAGACTCTCCTCATTTCTTTGAATTCTTGCTTCTTCACTCTTTTCTGTTTGGCCATTATTTGCTTTCTTCTGGTCCACTCCATTGATTTGAGTCCCAGTTTCCTTTTCATTGCTGTTGGTTTCCTGTGCAATTCCATTCATTTCAATTAGTTTCGCCTTCATATATTTGTCTAATTTGTGGCTATAATCAACCAGTTCTGTGAGGATCCTGATCACCAGTGTTTTAAACTGTGCATCTGAGAGTTTTGCTATTTCTTCATCTCTTAGATTTATAGGCTCTGGGGCTTTGAGATCTTCTTGAGCCATTTTTGGTCTGTTCGTGCTCTTTGAGTGTGAGGAGCGGAGCCTTGGACTCCCAGGTCACTGGGTTGTGACGCTGTATGTGGGGGCGTGGTCAGAGCGGGGAAATGGCGACCCACTCTGCTGTTTCTCACAGCTGGGTGAGGAGCAGAGGCTTAGGTAGTTCACCTGGGCAGGGCCACTCAGAGTCCCTGGGTTATGATGCTGTATGTGGAGGTGGGGTCAGAGCAGGGAAATGGCTGTGCCCTCCCTGCCACTTGCCACGGGGACCGGCTGGGTCCCGGTCCAATCGCCCACTCCTTCGCTTGTCTATCCGCGCACCAATGCGCGACCACAGTCAACCCACAGCCCTGCTCCCTCACTGTTTCCCCGCAGTTGCCTGGTTGGTCCAACCCTGTGCCTGGATTCTGGGGCCCGAGTATGTCTGACCGAGTTTTTCTGTGCAACCCCGCTCCACCAGCTGCTGGTTTCGCCCCTTACCGGTCAGGCTGAAGAATTTGTTGTTAACAGACTTCCGAAAGGTTCAATTTTCTGTGTTCTGGCTGCGTTTTCTGTTGCTAATATTTAGTTGTCTCTAAACTTGGTTGTGTGAGAAGGCACGGCTTATCTACCTATGCCTCCATCTTGCCGGAAGTCACAATTTTCTTCCAATTAGGTAAATCTAATGCATTTTCAAAAAAAATTCTGCTGGATTTGTGGTGTAATTAACAAACTCATTCAAAAATTTATGTTGACTGAAGACCTATAAATTGCTAGGTGTACTTTAAGAAGATAAATGAAAATACTGAACAGAAGTTAAGACACTCAGAAAAGTTATAGTTATAAAACTAATACTTTATGCAAAAAGAGACAAGTAGATGAATGAAACATAGTAGAAACTTTCAAAATAGATACTTGCACATATGGAAGTGTGCTATTCTATGAAATGGCACCAAAAATCAATGGCTGGAAGATATCAAGGGAAACAGATTCTCTAATTGGAGAAAAAATAAGCCTGAGCCTTCATTATTTCTGATACCAAGGCAGATTCCAATAATGTCATGGACAAACCATATGGAATTTGCACCATAAGCACCATAGTCTGCAAAGTTATTCCTAAAAGAAGATTAGGAGAATAGCTTTGTGGACCATAGGTAGAAAAAGACTTAGGTAAGAAGACCTCTAAAGCACAAATTTTACTATGAAGAAGCCAGTTGTTATGTTATCAATAAAAAGGTTTTATGTTCAATGAAGGATACAATTGATAAGTGGGTATGCAACTGGCTACATTTAAAACTAAAAGATTGCTATCTGTTTTATAGAAATAACTTTTATTAATCAAGAAAAAGACTAAAACTATAATAAAAAAAATGGGCAAATGAATGAGACAAACTACCATGAATAGACTTCTTCACAGCTAATTAGTACACAAGAAAACTCTCATACTCATTATCATGCAAATGCAAATGAAAACAGTGAGAGATCACTTTCCTCTTATCAGAAAGACTATAATTAAAAAGGAGAAAAATATCAAGTGGTAGTGAATGTGTATAGAGTGTTAACTTTCACTCACTTTCAGGGAAAAGTAATCTGGAAAGTAATTTTTTTCTAAATTAAATATTAATATGCCTGTGATCTTATGATTCTATATATACATCATATAGAATTTTTCAGAAATATTTATACATTTAAACATTTATACAGATGAGTACAATGATATTGATTATAATATTTTTGTGGTGACAGAGTTGGTGGCCACCTCAGTAACCATCACTAAGAGATGTAATGGATGTTTAAAGGTGGTGGATGTTTACCGTGGTTCACTATGAAATATTAAGAATGAATAAACATGTTCCCATGACACTGAAAGACCTATAATTAGACATTTGGATTAGTAAGGTAGAAAGCAGAATGAATAATCTACACAACATATTGGTAAATTGGAAATATCCACAAAACACATTATACATTTTATGAAATTATTTTTAAGGGCATACATGAAGTCCATTAGTTATGGAATAAGGGGGATAGGAATAGTGAATATGAAAGAAAGGCCAAAATAAGATAAATATAACTGGCAGAGATAGATGATAGCAATGTGCCTTTTAATTTAAAAGTGCGGAGACTGGATCCAAGATGGCAGAGGAGTAAGTGGAAGGTACACTACCCTCCTCCCAGGACCAATATGGAATTACCACTACCATATTCTGCTGTGCACAATGTACACCAATATATTTGGCTCAAACTTTCAGGAAATAAAATGTCTGTTTTAATTTAATTAATTATTTATTTATATTTAGGTACTTGTTTTTTTTTTTTTTTGTATTGTAAAGGAATTTTAGCATTTATTTCTGAACATATTATGGTACAAGAAATTTTAATGTGACAATTACAAAACATAAGAACAGATACAAGGTATTTCAGATAATACCCATGTATAAAGGGCATCCTTATTTTTCCCTAAAAATTTGGGGCAAAAAAGTGTGCATGACTGGCATCAGCCTGAGGGGATGAAATACCCCACACTCCCCCTACAGGAATTGCTCTGTCCCACCTGGTACTGTTTAAGCCAAGCTGCTGATTACAGCTTGAGTAGATCAATAACTGATCAGTTCAATGGTTGATTACTTTAACAGCTAAGGAAGAAAATACAAAGTAGCCAAAATGGGAAGGCAAGCAGACCCCAAGTGAAAAAACAAGTAAATTTTCCAGAAGAACCAGGTGAAATGGAAGCGAGCAATCTATCAGATAGAGACTTTAGAGTAATGATTCTAAAGATACTCAACAGCATGAAAAAGACATAGAAATCACAAAAAAGGACCAGTCAGAAATAAAGAGTGCAATACCTGAAATAAATAATATATTGGAAAGAATAAATAGTACATTAGACAAAGCAGAGGATAGAATCAGTGTTTTGAAAGACAAGGTAGAAAAAAAACACCCAGGCAGACCAACAAAAGGAAAAAAACATTTTTTTAATGAGGGGTGCTTAAGAAACACTTCAAACAATTTGAAATATAATAACATTCACATGATGGAAATGCCAGAAGGAGAAGAGATTGAGAATATATTTGAAGAAATAATAACTAAAAACTTCCCTAGTCTGGTGAAGAGAAAAGTCACACAAGTTCAGGAAGCTCAGAGAGTCCTAAACAAGTTGGACAAAAAGAGGCCAACTGTGACACAATATAATTGAAATGACAAGGCTTAAAGACAAGGAGAGAACCCTAAAAGTTGCAAAAGAAAAGCAGGTAATTACCTACAAGGGAGCACCAATTAGACTGGCATCTGATTTCTCAACAGAAACACTTCAGGCCAGAAGGGAATGGGATGACATATTCAAGGTAATAAATAGAAGGGACCAACATCCAAGGCTACTTTACCCAGCAAGGCTATCATTTAAAATCGAAGGAGAAATAAAGAGCTGTTCAGATAAGAAAAAGTTAAAGGAATTTGTTAACACCAAACAATTACTGCAACAAATGTTAAAGACTTGCTTTAAGAGGAAGGAGAAGAAAAAGAGAAAGAAAAAAAACCCAGTCTAACAATAAAATGACACTACAGACATACCTATTGGTAAAAACCCTAAATGTCAATGGCTTAAATGCTCTGACCAAAAGACAGAGGGTAGCTGAGTGGATAAGAAAACAAGACTCATGATATGCTATCACCATTAGACCCATCTGAAATATAAAGATACACATGGACTAAAAGTAAAAGGTTGGAAAAAGATATTTCATACAAATGGGAAGAAAAAAAAAAGATGGGTAGCAGCACTTATATCTGACAAAATAGACTTTAAAACCAAGGCTATAGTAAGATGCAAAGAAGGACATTATATGATGATAAGAGGAACAATCCAACAAGAGGATACATCCCTAGGAAACATTATACACTCAACATAAGAGCACCTAAAGATGTAAAGCAAATCTTGGTGGACATAAAGGGAGAGATAGACAGAAACACAGTCAGTGTTGGGGATTTTAACACACCAGTGATTTCAATGGATAGATCTTCCAGTCAGAAACTCAACAGGGAGACAGCAGCTTTAAATGACACACTGGATCAAATGGATTTAGTTGATATCTTCAGAACATTTCACCTCAAAACAGCAGAATATGCATACTTTTCAAGTGCACATGGAACATTTCCTAGGAAAAACTACTATTTGTGACAATGATTGAAATCAGAAAATGGGGGCTACTGTAATTGAACAACAATAACAATTTTTAAAACAAGAATATTGAAATTATATCAAGCATCTTCTCTGGCTACAATGCTATGAAACTAGAAATCAATCACAAGCAGAACACTGAAAAACATAGGAAGACAAGGAAGCTAAATAACGTGTTACTAAACAATGAATGGGTTAACAATGAGATTAAGGAAAAAATCAAAAGATACCTTGAAACAAATTAAAATGAAGATACAGCAACATGAACTGTGTGGGACCAGGGGAGAGCAATCCTAAGAGGGAAATTTATAGCATTGTGGGACTACCTCAAAAACAACAACAAACAGGAAAAAGCTCAAATGAATGATCTGACTTCACACTTTAAGGAACTTGAAAAAGAACAATAAACAAAGCCCAAGGTGAGACAGGGGTGTCAAACTCATTTTCACCAGGGCCACATCAGCCTCACGGTTGCCTTCAAAGGGCTGAATGCAATTTTAGGATGGTATAAATGTAACTACTCCTTAACAGTTAAGCAAGAGCTTGGTACTGCTGCCAGGCCAGACAAAACAAGGTGGAGGGCTGGATTTGGCCCTTGGGCCTTGTGTTTGCCACCTCTGGGGTAGATGGAAGGAAATAATAAAGAGCAGAAATACGAGAAATATAGTCTAAAAATACAAAAATCAATGAATACAAAAGCTAGTTTTTGAAAAGACAAACACTACCGACAAACCTTTAATCAGACTCATTAATAAAAAATGAGAAAGGACCCAAATAAATAAAAATAAGGAATTAAGGAGGAGAAATAACAACTGACACCAAAGAAAAGGATTGAAAGAAAATATTATGAACAATTATTTGCCAACAAACTGGACAAACTTGAAAAAATGGATAAATTCTTAGAAACACAAAATTTTCATAAACTAAATGAGGAAGAATCAGAGAATATGAATAGACAAATTACAACTAATGAAATTAAAGCAGTCATCAGAGATTTCCAACAAACAGAAGCCCTGGACCAGATGGCTTCACAGGTGAATTTTACCAAACATCCTAAGAACTAACACCTCTCCTTCTTGAACTATTTCATAAAATTCAGGAGAAGGGAAGGCTTCCAAACTCATTTCAGGAGGCCAGCATTATCCTCATTCTAAAACCAGATAAAGATACTACAAAGAAAGAAAATTACAGGCCAATATCCCTGAAGAACATAGATGCTTAAAATGCTCAACAAAATATCAGCATACACAGTACAGCAGTGCATCAAAAAGGTCATATACAATGATCAAGTGGGATTTATTCTAGGAGTGCATGGTTGGTGCAACATTTCCAAATCAATAAAAGTGATTCACAATATAAAATAAGGGTAAAAATCACATGATCATGTTAATAGATGCAGCAAATGCATTTGATAAAATCCAGCATTCATTTATGATTTAAATTCTCAGCAAAGTGGGAATAGAGAGAACATACCTAAACATAATAAAGGCCATGTATGATAAATCCACTGTCAGCATTATACTCAATGGGCAGAAATTACAAGTACCCCCTTAAGATTTGGAACAAGTCAGGGATGTCTACTTTCACCTCTTATTCAGAGAGTTATAACAGAATACTGGAAGTTCTAGCCATAGCAGTCAAACAAGGAGAAGAATAAAAGGCATCCAAATTGGAAAGGAAGAAGTAAAACTGTCTTTATTCCCAGATGACATGATATTGTACATAGATAACCCCAAAGATTCCACCAAGAAACTTCTAGAACTGATAAATGAATTCAGCAAATAGCAGAATACACAATTAATATTCAGAAGTCAGTTACATTTTTATATTCCAATAACAAACTAACAAAATGGGAAATTAAGAAAACAATCCCATTTCCAAATACTTCAAAAAGAATAAAATACCTAGAAATAAATCTAACCAAGGAGGTAAAAGACTTATACTGGGAAAATTATGAGATATTGAAGACAGAAATTGAAGAAGATAGAAATAAGTGGAAGCACATAGTATGTTCATGGATAGGAATAATTAACATCATTAAAATGTCCAAACTACCCAAAGCAGGCTATAGATTCAATGTAATTCTTATCAAGATTCCAATTATGTATTTCATAGAACTAGAACAAATATTTCAAAAATTTATATGGAACTACAAAAGGCCCCACACAGCAACAGTGGTCCTAAGAAAGAAGAACAAATTTGAAGGAATCATACCACCTAATATCAAACTATACCAGAAGGCCATAGTAATAAAAATAGCCTGGCACTGGCATAAAACAGATGCATACATCAATGGAACAGAATAAAGAGCACAGAAATAAACCCACACCTTTATAGTCAATTAATATTCAACAAAGGAAGCGAGCACATACAATGGGCTAAAGTTTATTCAATAAACAGTGTTGGAAAAATTGGACAGATACATGTAGCAAAATGAAACTAAACCACCTTCTTACACCACACACAAGAGTAAATTTAAAATGGATCAAAGACTTAAATATTACACCTGAAACCATAAAAATCCTAGAAGAAAACATAGGCAGCAAAATCTCAGATATTGCTTGTAGAATATTTTTATTGGATATTTCTCTCCAGGCAAGGAAAACAAAAGAAAAAAAATAAACAAATACGACTATATCAAAATAACAAATTTATACACAGAGAGGAAATCATCACCAAAATAAAAGATAGCCCACAGAATGGAAGAATATATTCACCAATACACATGAAAAGGGATTAATACCCAAAAGAACTTAGAAAACTCAATGACAACAAAAAAGAACAACCGAATTAAAAAATGGGCAAAGGACCTGAAAAGACACTCTCCAAAGAGGACTTAAAAATGGCCAATAGAGCCCTGGCTGGTGTGGCTCAATCTATTGAGTTCCAGCTTGCAAACCAAAGGTTCAACAATTCGGTTCATAGTTGAGGGCACATGCCTGGGTTGCTGGCCAGCTCCTTCGTAGGGGCACTCAATAGGCAACCACACATTGATGTTTCTCTCCCTCTCTTTCTCTCCCCCCCTAAAAGTAAATAAATAAAATCTTTAAAAATATGGCCAAAAGGCATAGGAAAAGATGTTCAACATCACTAATCATTAGACAAATGTAAATTAAAAGCACAATGAGATATCATCTCACACCTGTCAGAATGGCTATCATCAGTAAATCAACAAACAACAAGTGCTGGTGAGGATGTGGAGAAAGGGGAACCCTTTTTCACTGTTGGTGGGAATGCAGACTGGTGCAGCTATTGTGTAAAACAGTATGGAAATACCTCAGAAAATTAAAAATGGATCTGCCTTTTAACCCAGTGATCCCACTTCTGGGAATATATCCAAAGGATCTCAAAATACTAATTTGAAAGAACATAAACACCTCTGTGTTCATTGTAGTGTTATTTACAGTCACCTAGATATGGAAGCAGCCCAAATGTACCTCAATAAATGAGTGGATAAAACAACTATGGGAACTTTACACACTAGAATTATACTCAGCTGTTAAAAAAAGAAAATTTTACCCTTTGCAACTCTGTGGATGAGCCTGGAGAACATTCTGCTAAGTGAAATAAGCCAGTCAGAGAATGACAAATACCATATGATTTCATTCATACATGGAAGCTAATGAACAAATTTAACTAACAAGCAAAACAGAGACAAACTCACAGATGAAGAGCAGATGACAGCTATTGGGGGGTGGGGAAGTTAGGGGGTGGAGGGATTGAGCAAAGAGGAAACAGGGCTCATGGACATGGACAGCAGTGTGGTGATTGCTGGGGTAAAGAGGATATAAGGGGACCAAATGGTAATGGAAAAATACAATAAAGATTAAACTTTTAAAGAAGTGTGATTAACTCAATTATTTTAAACTGAACTCCAAAAAGGAAAAAGGGGGAGGAGGGAGAAAGGAATGAAAACATCCCTAATATCTAATGTTTGCTACTTGGAGTTTGGAATATTTTGTTTAATACTTTATTTTAAATCATTTTAGTTTTCAGGCCTGGAAGGGAGAAGAGAGTACCTCCCTGATTTCTAAATGTGAAACTTTTTTTAAAAAGAAAAACACTTGCTACTTTTTAAAAAAATTATCTTAGAGGGGAAGGGAAGGAGAGAGGGAGAGAAATATCAATATATGGCTGCCCCTCATGAGTCCCCTGCTGGGAACGGGCCTGCAGCCCTTCAGGCCCACACTCAATCCACTGAGCTACAGCAGCCAAGGGTCTGAAACTCTTTTGTTACTTATTCTTATACCAATTACTTACTGTTACTGTTGTTTTTTAGTGCACTATTATCATTATATCACTACTATACATTGAATAGTGATTACTTCTTGCTTATATAGCTTGCTATTCTGTGTATAGTTGCCATGTAAAAATTCCTGTCTTCCAATTGTACTTTAGTATTCTCAGCCTTATCTCTTTGAGCATTGTTTCTCCAATACTTCTTCAGTTGTCTTTCTCTTACATTCTTATTAGAGATAAATCTGATCCTCTCACCAAATGTGCCATTTGACATCTGTCTCTGAACTTCTTTTTTCGTGATTTTACTCTTTATTTTAATAGCTTTTCTAAATTTGCTGTACATGCTTACAATAAATAGCCCGTAACTTTAATCCTTTCTTTGACTATATCCCTTTTCAATTTAAGCAACCTCTGAATTTTTTAATTTCAGCGATTACATCTTTAACCCCTGGTATTTACAACTATTTGTTTTCCATATTCCCTTGCATTGCATTTCATGGTTTCCTTTCTCCTATGCCTTTCAGAATCTACAGTGTGTTTATTTTACATTATCTGAAATTTATTTTATACTACATCCATAAAAATAATCTTTTCAATTTTGATTTTGTTAGCTATTGTTTTGGCGTATTTCTTCTCACTACTCTGGAATTTGGGTTTGTGTGTTACTCCTCTGGAATTACGGGTGAAACCTAAGATGGACTCAGGGCCCAACAAACAGCTTGGTACTTAATTCCCCGTGGGAATATTTGTCTATTTCTTTTCACATCCTTTGTTACACCTCTTTATGTCAGTCATTGCCTTGGGTAGAGTTAAACTTTTCTTTGCAGCACTTCATGGGCCTGGTAGAAATAGCCTGAATTCGGGGTCCAGCCCTATGTGACCTTGTTATCTCTGCAGCCCCCTGTCTATTCTGCTTGCTGCCCAGTAGGTCTGAGGTTTCAGCTCTGCTTCCTTTTGTTCACAACCAGTTCTATTTCTGATGCCACAGATGTGGACCTTATTTGTGAGGACTGCTATTTCTTAAAAAAAAATTTCCTTTCCAGATTTTCTTTATAATTGATATTTATTTAATGTACAAACAGAGGCTGTCTCAAAGAGTGAGCTGGTATTTTGGTCTTCTTTGTCATTAAAAAACTAAAATAACTGAATATAAATACATACATATATACATACATGTAGGATTTAAGAGATTCTCTTAAAGTGGTTTAAAATAAATCATTTTCTTAAAAATGTCTTAAAATATGTAATTACATTCTAGTCTCCATCTAAAAACTTTCATCAGAATGAGGTTTCACAAATTATTTTTTTAATTCATTCAAGTTATTTTTAGTCTTCTGGTTTCTAGTCTAGATTTTTGAAGTTTCAAATGGCATAATTATAGCTTTTAGAAGTTGTCATTTTTTTGATGACATGCTAGTAAAACATAATTGCAAATAATATTGCTTAAGAGGCAGACATTTTAGAAGCTTAGTCCAACTTATTTTCATAGATTTATCTTGTAAAATATAATTTGGGCATTGACTGTGTTTTATCTGCATTAATTTGAGCCAATCTTATCATTGGAAAGTACAATTTCATCACTTTTTGGCAAAACCTAAAATTTTGAAAGCATATTAAAAATACTGCCCTTGCTCGTGTGGCTCAGTGAATTGAGTGCTGGCCTGTAAACCAAACAGTCACCAGTTCAGTTCCTCGTCAGGACACATGCCTGGGTTTTGGGCCAGGTCCCCAGTAGGGGGCATGTGAGAGGCAACCACACATTGCTTCTCTCCCTCTCTTTCAGCTTCCCTTCTCCTCTGTCTGGAAATAAATAAATAAAATCTTTTAAAAAAATGATGTGGTACTTATAAGTTTGCATGAATGATTAGATTACAGAGAGATAAATCTATGTTAATAATAATAAGGAAGATCTACTGAAATGTGTAGTAGCTACATGTAGTGTTTTTACAATGTTGTAAAAATACTCATTTCTGTGAATTATCTTTTTCAGATATTTGTCATAAAAGTATTCATTTATTGTGTCTGATATGTTTACAGACTACTAAGTACATATTTATTTTTCAGCAAATTTGCTAACTTTACCTTCGTAAAAATAATAATGTTGAAATTAAAGATGTTGAAAAGATATTATTTTATTCCCTTAAAGGCATAATCAAAATAAATTCCTACAATGAATTAAGTTGCATTTGAGAGATTTTTGTTCTATATTAATCTTTACTATTTAGTTAGTTCTGACTTCATTTGTTCTTTAATTCCATATTCATTCATTTAATTAACAAGTTAATTATTACAAATATTTAAGCTATCCTCAGTAGTCTAATCTCCCATTATTTGTAAAAACAGCTTAGTTATAACCTGTTTCTGGGCACAGAAACAAACTGACCAACTTTACATGAATTAAATAGGAAAAGAACACAGTCTCTGGAGTTGGAAAGGCCTGAATTTGTATTCTAGTTTCATCACTTAATGCCTCTATGACCTTAAGAAAGGTATTTAAGTCTCAGTTGCATCATCTGTGAAATTCTGGAAATAGCACATAACTCTCAAGTTTGTTGGAGGATAAAATGCGATAATGTAAAACCATCAGCCTAACACCTACCCCATATTAGGGACTCTCTCAGTGATGATTGTATCAGATATGAGAGTTCTAAATTTGACCTATTTGATTCCTTGGAACTAAAATATCCAAAGCAAACTAACATCTTTAAAAATAGATATATTTTAATCAATAACCATCTTTTGAGTGTTACTCAGAGGCTTGTATAGGCCTCGTTATTGTCGATACAAACATAAGCTTGAATTCCACTCTGGGAAGGAAGAACATTTGTATGCAAAAAAAATTTACAGAATTTCTAGTTAAAGGGCAAATGGAATTTAGTCATGGGAATAAGAACTAAGAGCTATAAAATAATTAGACACTATTATTCTTATTTCTTGCATGCTTTCTTTTTGAGTTTATATTTTCTCTCATCCCTGCTTCTTACGGGGCTCAGCTTCCTTAATCTTTTTTTTCCTGTGTGTGTGTATGTGCATCAGATTCCCTTAAGTTGCTCATGGCAGCACTTTACAACTACTTAAGACCTTTTTAGTTCACAGACTGGCCCTGGCTGGTGTAGCTCAGTGGATTGAGTGCAGGCCTGCGAACCAGACAATCATGGTTCGATTCCCAGTCAGGGCATATGCCTAGGTTGCAGACCAGTTCCCTGCAGGCCAGTTCCCAGCAGGGGACGCATGAAAGGCAACCATACATTGATGTTTCTCTCCCTCTCTCCTTCCCTTCCCCTCTAAAGATAAATAAATAAAATATTTAAAAAATATATATATATTTCACTGATTATGCTATTATAGTTGTCCCATTTTTCTCTCCTTTATTCCCCTCTGCCCTGTACCCCGCTCCTACCATCATCATTCCCCCACCTTAGTTCATGTCCATGGGTCATACATATAAGTTCTTTGGCTTCTCCATTTCTCATGCTATTCTTAACTTCCCTCTGTCTATTTTGTACCTACAATTTATGCTTCTTATTCTTTGTACCTTTGTCCCCATTCTGCCCCCTCCCCATCCCCACTGATAATCCTCCAAGTGGTCTCTATTTCTGTGAATCTGTTCCTGTTCTAGTTTTTTGCTTAGTTTTTTTTTTTTAGGTTCAGTTGTTGATTGTTGTGAGTTTGTTGTCATTATACTGTTCATATTTTTATCTTCTTTTTCTTTTATCTTCTTCCTTTAACATTTCCTATAATAAGGGCTTATTCAGGACAACTCCTTTAACTTGACCTTATCTGGGAAGCACTTTATTTGCTCTTCCATTCTAAATGATAGCTTTGCTAGATAGAATAGTTTTGGACATAGGTCCTTGCCTTTCATTACTTTGAATACTTCTTTCCAGCCCTTTCTTGCCTATAAGGTTGCTTTTGAGAAATCAGCTGATAGTCTAATGGGAACTCCTTTGTAGGTAATTGTCTCCTTTTCTCTTGATGCTTTTAAGATTCTCTCCTTATCTTTAATATTGGTTAATGTAATTAGGATGTGCATTGTGTATGTTTCCTAAGGTCCAACTTTTTTTGGTACTGTCTGAGCTTCCTGGACTTCCTGGAAGTCTATTTTCTTTGCCAGATTAGGGAAGTTCTCCTTCATGATGTTTTCAATTTCTTGCTCTTACTCTTCTCCTTCTGGCACCCCTATGATTCGGATGTGAGGAAACCAGGACTCAAATAAACAGTTTGGACCAGAAGGAAGAAATAAACATTCAGAACAGAATGAAGAAACAACAATTCAAAAAAAATGTGGAGAGATTGAATTTTCTAATCCCTCTACATAATGGCTCCACATTTCTTGGAGACAGATTACAATTGACCCAGTTTTGGTTGCCTATGCACCTAATGCAGTTGGCTGTGGCAGGTTGCAAGGTCATAGAGTTGGCTGCTTACTCTGAAGAAGCTGAGATGATGTAACGATCTGAAGATGTGGTCTGTGTAGGCTGGAATGGAATAATTTCTAGCCACTAATAAACATTCTTAAGAAAGGACTATATATTACTCAGAGAAAATAACTTAAAAAAGATACCATAGGCTGATTGAAATAAGGTCAGCTATGTCATATCTGACTTTATCTGAATTTTCCCACATCACAGTATCTTATTACAATGCAGTGACAAAAAGTGAAGTTATTTATGGGAGTTGATAAAACTGTTTCATGAAGCTAAGAATTCCCTAGCAAAGACTTTTAGTGTCTTGATAAAGTGTTATAACTCCAAAACCTTCTTAGACACCTTCATAAACCACATTTATTTGTGAGCTCATTTGTTTCAATCAGCTTGCCTATATGAACAAGGACATAAAACATTTGGCTTTACTCTATTCCACTGGTACAAATTGTTCCCCAAATCCCAGCCAAATGGAATCTATTGGTCTAAAAGATGAATAGGTGAGACTCTGTATGTATATATTTTTAAATATATGTTTACTCAAAATTAGTTGAGAAAGGATTTATGGTAGCACATTCAATAATGCATCAAAAAATATTACTTTACTATAAAAGTATTTCAAATAGCATGCCCTACTAAAAGAGGATAAAGAGCATCACTCTACATTACACACAAAAGATCAATAGTATTATCCGGAATTTAGATGTAGGAAAATAGAAGTTGTGGCACCAAGGACAAAGAGTAAGTCACACAGAAGTAGAAACATATAATTTGGATTCTTAGCACAAACTAATTCTATAGTGATGGTAGTGGAATTTAAAACAACTTAGACAGGGTAGCTTATTTAAATTTTAAAATACAGCATTTCTCAGACTGTGTGCCAACAAGGAGAATTAATAGTGCATGGTTTACATGGCTGAAAATCACTTATTTTTCTTGAATAAAATTACTTTCAGTAATTTTTAGATCAACTAATACTGAATGCCTAGGATATATAAGATTCCATACTAGGTTTTGAGGATAAAGAATTAATAAAAGTTACAATGGTTTCCTTTCATATTTAAAATGAGGAAATTGGATGAAGACATGAATATACATAATTACTAATTCACTGCTACTTTCAGAAATATAGAAGCATATATACATTATAAAAATAATATGAAGAAAGGCTGAAATTACCAGTATATAAAGCATAGTGTGGTCACTAATCATATAAATTCCAGACTTAGGAAGATTGGAGATTCACCATAAATCTTAATGTCACTTTCCTGCAGTAAAAAGAATTGGCAGCATATTTCTTTCCCATGGAGGCTCAAAACTTTAAGAAAAATGCTTGAGGTGTTGAATATTAAACCAGCAATCAATCAATAGATGAAAAAGTAGTGTTTTTTTTTAAAATATGGAAGGACATTCCCATGCATCTGAAATCAAACAGTAGACAGTTATCTACTTCATGCCTTGTACATGGAATAGGTCCTCTTTCAACATAAATCCACTTGGGACCCCTGTTTGTGATAGCTCTCAAACAATTTCCCTGTCTTTCTTGCCTTTATTTTTCATTCTGTAGCCCCATTTTATTCATGCCTATGACATTGCATGGTCTTCTTGTGACCTCCTGAGGTAGATGCATTTGAAAGCTGTCCCTCATTTGTCTGCTCAAATTCAGCATCCATGATGTTCCCTTTGTTAAGTGTTGATGACATAAGCTCTGCCTTAACTTTTCCAGTAGATTTATGTCTGTTGACATTATGATATATTGATTGAGACACATAATTTCTCATGCCTTGATTACTTGGCCCAGGTACTGTCTTCTTCTTGCAGCTCGTGATAAAACTTTGGAATTATTTTAGGGATATGTAATAATTCTGCTGTATTGCTCAAAATCTGATTTATATTTGGTTATTATATCAAGGTTATAACTGCAAACAATGGCTTTATTTATCTTTTATCCTCATTGTATCTGCAGATCCCATCAAGCCTATGTCCCTCTTTCTCCCATTGCCAGTGCAAAGCATCTTGCTATGTCTATGATTAGAAGCCTAACGTGGAACATGCTGCAAAAATGCTTCCAACAGAGTGCAAGTGAGTGGTTTGTAGGAGATGAAAGCCATAGGGTGGGCTCCTTAGTACCAGGCTCTCCTCTCATTGAAATGTTATTTTTATGCTTAGATATTTGACTCTAGTAAAGTCCATTAAGGATCCAAGTATTATTTAGAATAAAAATTTCTTAAGAATTATTTGATACAATATCATTATGATTATATGTGTTAATAATATTTACTGTCATTTCCACTGAGAGAAGATATGGAATGTAAGACCAAGACATGGATAGGAGGGAGACAGTATGAGAATGAAGTGGACAGAGGACTTTAGTTATACCATATACACTAATTACTAAGACTGGTCACTAGAAAATCTTTATTATAATCTTAAATATACCCCTGACTATAATTGGAAAACCATTAAATTTCTATATTTAAAATTTTTTCTTTTGAAAATAAAAGATGTTAAGTTTAATACTTGAAGGTGCCTTTGCTCACTATGTGAAAAGGTTTGTATGGGTATTAGAGCATCATTCTTTGCTCTACATGAAATTTTATGTGATATACAAACACTTTTATTGCTTAAAAAATTCCACTGAAATGATAGCAATTTATGAATTATAAAATAAAATAAGATACAGAACATCAAAATATTTCAAATACTTTTGAGGTGTGAGGGTTACTTGTATTTAAGTATCCTTTTAAATGTGGGATATTAGTAAGAAACATTGCAAAAATACAGAATCAACAAGTGGATACATTGCTGGCATTGAACATCCTCAGTTCTACTTCATATTCTTTCAATTCTCAGAGTTAGTCTCTGTTCACGTTTCAGTCACTTAGAGTTCTCAAATTCTGATTTCTCCCACTCTTGTACACAAAGATTTACAAACCATATGCAATAAGGTGTAAATACATGATAGAAGTTGAATTTCTTTCTCTTCTCAAGAACGTAAATCAACCAAGGTAAGCAATTAACTATTTCATGGAAAGACAATGCTATTCTTATATTCATTTTATGTTTATTCTTATATTTGAGAAAAGTTTATATTCAAATTGTCCAAACACAGTTTGCTTAAATTATATTTTATTTTTCATGTCATAGTTACAAAGACTTTTTGAAAATAGTACAAGTCATAAAATGCACAAAAATTGAAGTAAATTGCATTTCCCTTAACCTTTGTTATCTGACCCAAAAAATATTCGATAAATCAAATCTTTTTGATAAATCAAAATCTTTCCAACTATTGAATATCTTGCTTATTTGAATTTGCATGCTAAATAGGAGGAGGTGAACATTACTTCAAATCTAGGGAGTCAGAATAGATTCCACTGCTGAGCTTAGACTGTTGTCGGAGTGCTTGCATACCATGTTATGTCTGTGATATTCACAGGTGGTGTGGAAATCTGAGTCTTAGGAAATTATCATGCAGGAATGGTGCAAACCCTATCAAGAAAGAGAGAAAGTGATGAAGTTTAAGAGAGCAAAGGTTGCTGACCATTTTCAATACCTTCATTGTGGATTTATTGGTCTTAGTTTTTAGGTCTCGGAGAATTGATTTCATTGGTGTTCCCTGCTAACATTTTTCTTTCTATTTCTTTTGTATTATTTGCACACAACACCACAAGATAACAGTTTGAAAATAGGATGTGAAAAGCATAAAGAACTTAATTTGATTTATGTTTGATATTTATTGCCTTGAAAAAAGAGGCATTGGAAAAAAATTCAAGACCTTTGCTGTACAACAAATGGAGTGAGACTGAGAGTTGAGCTGTTAGAATATAAATTAATTGGTTAATATGTATTCTTGATGGTACATTATGATGCTAAGTTCATCTTTTTTTAAATAGATAATTTCTGCTTGAAAAATACACTTACAAATTAAAAATATAGTTAAAGCATCATTCTATATTTTTATAAGTACATTTTGTTACTAATATTTTAAAAAGTACTTTACTCATAAGAATTGATCTGCAGCCCTGACAAGCAATTGAGTTAAATTATCACTAAGGCAGAATTATCTTCCCACCCATTCATTATTGTAACACCCAATATTATTTTCTACTCTATATAAAGTATGGACTTCAAATTTAGCTTTGTAGGAGACTGAAATAACGGTATCTATGTTGGTTTGTATATGACCTTGTATATTTTGTTTGAAAATGTATAAATTTGCCATTATCCAATACTTAAAACCTCAGACATAATTCCTAAGAATTACAACTTAAAATGATGTATGCAAAGAGCAATGCAAGTGGATTTTAGTGGTTTTTTATTAGATTTAAACTAAAACTCTCTGGCCTTGCCTTAATTAGTGCTATATTATCTTTTTAAAACCTCACTGGAATTTATTCTATTTTAAAAAATAAAGATTCCCTGCTAAAATTTGAAATTGTTAAAAGTAGCAAAGTCCGTTTGGAAAAAAATTACTGCTGGATTGCTTCCTTACTTTAGAACTATTAATTTTAAATGGTTATGAAAACTAAAAAGTATCAAGTCTAATTTCTTTGCAAAAGTCTCACAAGTTGCTTGTTTCTGAGATTTAAATATAAATGATCCAACAGATATATTTTTTTACTTTTAAGTGATTATATACTGTAAATATGGGATAATTTAAAAATAAAATACAAACTCACAGGGGACTGTGGCTTCCAGCTTGGATGGAGTGGAGTAATAGAATTTACACTTTCACATGAAAACAAGAAATGTGTGTGTGTGTGTGTGTGTGTGTGTGTGTGTGTGTGTATTTTTCCAACTGTTGAATATAAGGCAACACAAAACAGTGATCCCTAAGCTATGAGAGAGGAAGGAAAATGAGGTAAATCTTATGATTGCCTTAACTTACTGCCTGTGGCTTTGCAGGGGGCTGCACTGGGAGGGGGAACCCAGGGACCCTAGTAAACTTCTGAGCTGGGGAGATGGAGCTTAGAGCCTAGGGAGGCCACAGTGTCCATGTGCCACAAAGAGTTCTGGAGAGACAAGAGCTGCACAGACATATTTCTCTGGAGATTTTCAGAGGGTCTCATTCAGGTATTCAGCTTAGCACAAACTACATGAGTACAGTCAAATAACCATCTAATATGAACAAAGGGACCAATCCAGAGAGCTTGTGCATGACCTGGAAAAATTGGTCTTCCCACAATCCAAAAGTGCCTCTGTGGCAGGGTACTGCTTCAATAGGAGGGAAAAAGTAACCCTAGATTAAGGCTGCTTTGGCTCCAGATAATAAATTTTAAAAGTATGCTTTGAAAAATTCAAAGAGTTTTTTAAGAGTTTTCCAGATTAAAAAAAAATCCCTCTAGAGTATATAGGGGATACAAATACATAGAGCACCCAAAAGGGTAAAATTCACAGTGTCTGGCTTGTAGTCAAAAATCACCAGGCATACCAAAGAGCAGGAAAATATTGACTCATAATGAACACACACACACACACATGAAAAATATACCCATAAATAACACAATAGAATTTATAACAAGCATATGAGAAAGGTTATTGTAACTATATTTCATATGTCCAGAAAGCTAGAAAAAAAATTTTTTGAGAAAGTTTAGAAGTAATATTGAGTATATGTAGAGGGTTCCTATAAAAACTTCTAGAAATGAAAACTAAAAATTTCTCAGATAAAAAGAACAGCAGAAACTACCTAAAATGAAAATCAGAAAAGAAATTACTTAAAAAATATGAACAAAGGAGTTAAGAACTGTGGGAAAATTTAAGTGGCCTAACATGTGTTACTGAATCTCAAAAGAAATGAAGGGACTAGAAATACATTTGAAGAAGTAATGGCCAAAATTGTTCTAAATTTGATGACAATTTTAACTAAACAAATCCAAAACTCAATAAAATCCAAGCAGGAGAATCTTAAGAAAACTATAGAAGGGCACATTAAAATTTTCATCCAGTGTTTGTTGAGATAGTTTAATGCCATGTGGGCCAAGAAAAAAAAATACTTTAAAGAAACCATTATTCTTCTATTAGGCAGTTTCTCATTTCAGTTCAGAAAACTTTCAAGAAGACTGTTGGGTAAGTGGGGTAGTTCAAGAATAAGGGGTAAATAAAGATTCCACATTTTGAGGCACAATGGTGTTGAATTTTTTTCCAAAGAACACTGTAGCCCTCATAATAAAAATACTTTTTGTGTCCTACTTCAGGAACTCTGACCTACAAATTATTTTCCCATTCTAGTCTCTCCTATCTTCCTCCAGCTCTGGTTTTATTCTAAATGATGAAATGGGAAAACTAATTCTGCAAGCACCTTGTGCATCTGTCAGTCTTCTAAGGCTGACAAGGTTTTTAGGAATATACAGGGAGCACAAGAGTAAGGAATTATGGAGAAAAAATTAATTATTTGAAATAAAATTTTGCTCAAGGAATTAAATGAAGGAGTCATGCATAGAGCTGGGTACTGACTTGAGGATTCTCAGCTTGGGCCAGAACATATGGTCAAATGCTTAGTTGGCAGATTTCTCTGACCTTTCTCTCATTTGTTCCTTTTTTCTCTGTTCTAAACCTGTCAACTCTTGGTACTCTTTTTGAAAGTGTGAGTAAATAGCAAAATTTATGTATAGTTTGATAAAAATATTTTATTTTGGTAATTGGGGTAGGATACCAATGCAGTGAAAAAGTACAGATGAGGGAAATATTTTTAGGGTAGTTAGTCAAAGTCTGAGTGAGGTATTACATTTGCCTCAGGAAATTGTGCTTAATAGAGAGCTTTTGTGAGTTAGAGCTAATTACCACAATTTACATTTTCATAGATAATAATCAAGGACAAAAGGGATACAATTACTGATATTTCCATTTTTTTTTTTCTGGAGAAAGGTATGAATTTTGGAAGATTAAATAAATTAATTAATTAATACAGAATTTTATTTTCAGAATCTTGGCCCAGGAGTCCAAGAATAATTTTCTTCTAGAAAAGAAAAAATATATTTTTTTCGAAAAATGAATAACTTGATCAAAAATGCCTTAAATCATAAAAAATATAGATATGATCATATGGTCATTTCCAAATGTTAATGCAATTCAAATTAATAATAAATAAAAAATAAAATTTAGTTGTTTCAAATCTAAGAGATTTCAACTGAGAAAAGAAGTATACGGGACTACAGCACAAGGCTTTTGATGTGCTCAGATTTTAAATGTGCATTTATAAATGATGTAGGTAACATTATAGAACCATAATAAAATAAAAATATCTCACAAGAATAGAGTGAACAGTTGTGAACCATAAAAATGATGTTATGAAATGATGAATACTTTTAAGGCTATATTCAGAACAAGAATAAGAAAAAAGTTCCAATTTGGAACAAATGATATAAAGTTGTCAAATACGATAAAGAAAAGGAGAGAGAGACACAGAGAAACAGAGAGAACACACATTTGCTTCCTTAGATTATTAAGATAATTACACAATTATTCAGATAATTACACTGAAATACTGAAAACCTTGGACATTGAAAGTGTGAATATAATATCACTATTGGGAATCTTTTAGATATAATATTCATTGGACTATATACTAGAAGAATGAATATTGGTGAATGTTTACATTGTTTTTAATAAAATAAGTAGACAATATTATGAGTTTACCCCTCGCAAGTATACGTAAATGTTATTAAAATGAATTATTTTTAAGTTATTTAGAAGGAAAAATAACTTCTTGCTTTAGTAAGGACATTTTTCTGAAATATTTTTCTTTAAATTTTTTTTATTTTATTAAGATCACTATAACATTCAGCCAAAATAGGATTTCTTGATCTCTGTTCCAGAAGACCAACTTTATCTAAATAAGAATGATTAAGTACAAGCTTACTATAAGCCAAGATATATGATTTAAAAGTAACATAACAAATTTTCAGCAATTCAAATGGAGAAGAAAACAATACCCATACATCTATTGTCTATAAGACAACTGCCTCAGATTGAAAGACACACACAAACTGAAAGTAAAGGGATGGAAAAGATATTTTATGCCAATATCTCTGATGAACATCGATGCAAGAATCCTTAATAAGATATGGGTAAACCAAATTCAACAATACATTTAAAAGATCATACATCATAATCAAGTAAAATTTTATCCCTGTGTTCATTGCAACATTATTTACAATAGCCAAGATATGGAAGCAACCTAAGTGTCCATCAATAGGTGAATGGATAAAGAAATAAGGAAATGTTTGCATTTGTGAGAGATGGAAGCATAAGTAGATATGCTTTGCTTCCTTGCACAACCAAAAGAAGAACAATGACAAATTTTAAAACAAAACCAACCAGAACTGCTAGAAAATTGAACTGTACGGAAGTCTTACAACCAAGGAGTTAAAGAAGAAACATTCACCCAGACTGGTAGGAGGAGCAGAGACAGGCAGCTGGGGTGAAGAGAACATGTAGCAAGGCAAGGCTGGAGGATTGGGAAGTCCCACATTTGTGTGTATAAACCAGGAGGAACAACTGGGGAGCATGACAGACTGTGCAACCCCAGGTTCCAACATAGGAAATAACCTCAAAACATCTGGCTGTAAAGACCAGTGGGGGTTGCAGAAGTGGGAGAAACTGCTAGTCTCACAGGAGAGGCTGTTGGAGGGGCCTACAGGGTCCTAGAATGTACACAAGCCCACCTACCTGGGAATCAGCACCAGAGGGTCTGATTTGCTTGTGGGTAGCAGGGGAAGTGACTGAAAGTGGGGTGAGAGCTGAGAAAGTGGCATCGTTCCCTCTCTGACCCATCTGCCACATACAGTACCACGATGCAACCAAGTGGGTTGCTTGCCCAGGTGAATACTTAAGACTTTGCCCCTTATGACACAACAGGTGTGCGAAGACAAAGAAACATAGCCCAAGTGAAAGAACAGATCAAAACTCCAGAAAAAGAACTAAGTGATGAGGAGATATCCAACCTATTAGATGCAGAGTTCAAAACACTGGTAATTGGCATTCTCACAAATGATTGAGTATAGATGCAAAATCGAAGAAGAAGTGATGACTATGCAAAGTGAAATAAAAAAAATATACAGGGAGCCAACAATGAAGGGAAGGAAACCACGACTCAAATAAATGATTTGGAGCAGAAGGAAGGAATAAACATTCAACCAGAACAGAATGGAGACACAAGAATTCAAAAAAAATAAGGAGAGGCTTAGGGACCTCTGGGACAACTTTAAGTACTCAACATCTGAATCATAGGGGTGCCAGAAGGAGAAGAGGAAGAGCAAGAAATTGAAAACTTACTTGAAAAAATAATGAAGGAAAACTTCCCCATTCTGGCGAAAGAAATAGACTTGGAGGTCTAGGAAGCTCAGAGAACGTCAAAGAAATTAGACCCCAAAAAGAACACACGAAGACACACAATAATTACATTACCCAAGATTAAAGATAAGGAGACCATCTTAAAAGCAACAAGAAAAAAAAATAGAGAAGTACCTACAAAGGAGTTCCCATAAAGCTATCAGCTGATTTCTCAAAAGAAACCTTGCAGCAAGAAGGGGCTGGAAAGAAGTATTCAAAGCCATAAAAGTCAGGAACCTACATCCAAGATTACTGTATCTAGTAAAGCTATCATTTAGAATAATGGAAGGGCAAATACAGTGCTTCCCAGATAAGGTCAAGTTAAAGGAGTTGTCTTGACCAAGCCCTTATTATAGGAAATGTTAAAGGAACTTATCTAAGAGAAAGAAGATCAAAAATATGAACAGTAAAATGACAACAAACTTCCAATAATCAACAACTGAACCTAAAAAAGATAAATAAATAAATAAATAAAAACTAAGCAAACAACTGGAACAGGAAAATAATCACAGAAATGGAGATCACATGGAGTTTTGTTAGCAGGGAAGAGAAAGGGGGAGAAACAGAGGAAATGTGCAGGGATTAAGAAGCATAATTGGTAGGTACAAAATAGAGAGGTTAAAAATAGTCTAGGAAATGGAGAAGCCAATGTACAACCCATGGACATGAACAAAGAGAAGATGCTGGTGTGTGGAGTGGGAGGGTTGCAGAGCAGAAGGGGATGGGGGGAGAAAAATGGGACAACTGTAATAGCATAATCAGTAAAATAAACTAAAAAAAATCTTACCACTTGGGACAACATGGATGGATTAGTGGGTATTATGCTAAATGAAATGAGTCAGATAGAGAAAGACAAATATCATATGATTTGACTTATAGGTGGAATTTAAAAAACTAAAATAAATAAACAAAACAGAAAAAAACTCAGACACAGATAACAAACTGATGGTTGCCATGTGGGAGTAGAGTTTGGAAAAAGGTAAAGAAATTGCGAAGTACAAATTGGAAGTTACAAATTAGTCACTGGGTTGTGTAAAGTACAGCATAGGAAATATGGTCAATAATGTTGTAATAACTATATATGATATTGGGGGAATACTAGACTTATCAGGAGGATCAGTTCCTAAGTTCTATGAGTGTCTAACCACTATCCTGTCACATAAAACTAATAATATATTGAATGTCAACTGCAACTGAAAAAAAATTTTAAAGAGGATTTTCAGCAATCCAACTGTAGCACCAATAAAGAACTGAAAATAAGAACAAAGATATAAAAAGAAAAACTTCATAGATACAATGTCATTAGAACCAGGTAACAAGGGATTTCATTTTTGATTGGGATATAAAAAGATATGGATAGCTTTCACTCCTGTGTTAGCACAAAGGAGAACCTAGAAAACAATAGACAAACCATACTTATCTATGGGATTCTTGGAGAGCAATTGATGGAATAAAGTTTTGATGAAGTGATTCCCACAGGGAGGATTGCTTGGTATGTGAGCAGTAAGTCCCAGAATAGTTCTGGAACAACTGATGGGCCTGGTTCAGCCAGACAGAAGAAGGTCTGCCAAAATATCACAAGAAATTGACTTACTGAGGAAAGGCCAGGAAAGTTAAATCTGGTGGCTGACTTTTGGTTATAAACAAAGCATGCCAAAAATTATAAAATGATACCTTTAAAGGGGCTGAAAATAGAAAAGCCCTAAAAACAAAAGCAAGAAGGTAACTATAAACCTAGATTTATAAACCTAGCATAAATATTGTTTCAGAGTAAAGGTTAGATGAAGACATTTTTAGATAAACAAAAGTAATAGGACTTGAGGCCAACAGTTCTGTGCTAGAAGGAAATGCTGGAGGAAATCCTTCAGTCTAAACAGAAAAAATAATACAGGTTGGAATGGTAAAGCTAGGAAGGATGGAAGATCACTATATATGGTAGATAAGTACATATAAAATAGTTTTTTTTCTGCCCTGGCTGGTGTAGTTCAGTGGATTGAGCTCGGGCCTGAGAACCAAAGGATCGCAGTTCAACTCCCAGTTAGGGCACATGCCTGGGTTGTGGGGTGAGTTCCTAGCAAAGGACCTCACAAGAGGCAACCGTACATTGATATTTCTCTCCCTCTCTCCTTCCCTTCCCCTCTAGAGATAAATAAATAAAATCCTTAAAAATAGTTTTTTTTTAATTTCTTCAAAATATAATTGTCTAAAGCACAAACAGTAACATTTTGTTGTGAGGTTTATAACATACATAGTAGTAAATTGCATCATAACTAGCAAAAATGATAGCAAGGGAGTAACAGGAAAAATTACTTTTATAGCCATCATATATTATACATAAATTGGTTTAATATTAATTCAAGAAAGACTGTGATAAATCAAGAACACTACTTTAGTTGTTAGAGAAAGCACTAAAACATTAAAACAAAGAGGCACACATATAAATAAGGGAGCAAAATGAAAATAATTGAAAATACTTGTTCTAAGTAGGCAGAAAAAGGATCAAAAGAACAAAGAACAGAGGAGAAAATAGAGAACAGATATCAAGAAAATCAGCAAAATCAGTCATATAATTACATTAAATTTAGGTGGATTAAACACTCCAATTAAAGAGTAAGATTTACAGAATAAACTAAAACAAAATAAAAACACTATTGTGATGTTCATGACAGCTGCATTTTATTTTATTATGTTTGCTTTGCTTTTTATTTTGAAATACTCTCTAATATCCAGAATGTATTAACATGGTAAAGAGAATTCCCAAATAACCCTTTATTCCCAAATAAAGTCAATCCAGATTGACTAACAGCCCACACTGCCAAACAAGAATTTCATGAAGACATTTAAATCCTCCTGAGTGATCAAGGCTCAGAGGGGTTCAAATGACCCTCCCAAGGCATTACAGCTAGTAAGCATTTGTGCTTCAATGTAAACTCAGGCAGTCTTAAGTATAGAAGACGTTGTAACTGAAAAAAACCCAGGTCTGGTTGGCTGGCTGCCGCTATGGAAGCCAATACTCGAGAGGTAGGTGCTAATGTAAAGGAAAGTGGTTTATTTTCAGGTGCCAGCAACCTGGAAGATGGAGGATTCATGTCTCAAAGCTCATCCTTCATCTCCATGGTGGCTGAGGTTTTTACAAGGAGGGAGGAAGGAACAAAAAAAGAGATCAAGGGTGGGGTTTGAAATGTTCTCCACATACAGACAAGCATGATCCATTCCAATAAGGACAGTGATGATCTGGTGTGCGTCATCCTCATTTAGTCATCCTGGTTTCTTGTCATCCTGGCTTCATGTCATCTTGACTCCACTGTTGAGGGTCAGCAAATCTCCCAGAGCTGGGATGCCTGAAGGTCGGAGTCTGTATCTTTTTTTTTTTTAATATTTTTTAATGATTATGCCATTACAGTTGTCCTATTCCCCCCCTTCATTCCCCTCCACCCTGCACACCCCTCCCTTCCCCCCTTTCGTTTATGTCCATGTATCACAAGTTCTTTAGATTCTATATTTTCCTACACTATTCTTGCCCTCCCCGCTATCTATTTTCTACCTATCATCTATCATCTATGCTACTTATTCTCTGTACCTTCTTCCCCCTTCTCTTCCTCCCACTCCCCTATTGCTAACCCTCCATGTGACCTCCATTTCTATGGTTCCGCTCCTGATCTAGCTGTCCTCTAGTTTGTTTTTGTTTTAGGTGTGGTTTTTAATAACTGTGAGTTTGCTGTTCTTTTACTGTTCATCTTTTTTATCTTCTTTTTCTTAGATAAGTTCCTTTAACATTTCATATAATAAGGGCTTGGTGGTGATGAACTTGAATTTGACCTTATCTGAGAAGCATTTTGTCTGCCCTTCCATTCTAAATGAAAGCTTTGCTGGATAAATCAATCTTGGATGTAGGTCTTTGGATTTCATGACTTGGAATACTTCCTCCCAGCCCCTTCTTGTCTGTGAGGTCTCTTGAGAAATCAGCTGACAGTCTGACCAAGATGGAGGCATAGGTAGACACACTGTACCTTCTCGCACAATCAAGTTTAAAAACAACAAAGTTTTATCAACAAAAACACAGCCAAACCACAGAAAATTGAACTATATGGAAGTCTGACAACAACAAACCCTTCAGCCAAACCAGTAAGAGGGGTAAAGCCAGCAGCAGAGTGGGGTCAGGCAGGAAAGATCCACTAGACCCACCCGGCCTTGTGACCCAGGCTCACTGGCAGCCACGGGCAGATCCCAGGTCTGGAGTAGCGAGTGAACCCACTGAGGGCTGACTGTGATCACACATACGCATGCAGATAAACCGGTGAAGGAGAGAGCAGTGAGATGGACGGCGCAGGCCCCAGCAGCAGGAAGCTGCAGAGGGGACCGCCATTGTCCCTCTCTGACCCTGCCCCCACATACAGCATCGCAACCCAGCGACCTGGGCGACCCCGCCCTGGTGAACATCTAAGGCTCCACTCCTCATTAGTAACAGGCACGAACAGATCAAAGCATGACTCAAGAACAACTTAGAGCCCCAGAGCCGATAAATCTAAGCAATGAAGAAATAGCTAAACTTTCAGATGCACAGTTCAAAACACTGGTGATCAGGATGCTCACAGAACTGGTTGATTTTAGTCACAAATTAGAGGAACATATGAAGGCGAAACTAATTGAAATGAAGGGAAATGCAGAGGAAACCAATAGTAATGGAAAGGAAACTGGGACTCAAATCAAAGGAATGGACCAGAAGGAGGAAAAAAAATGACCAAACAGAAAAGGACGAAGAAACAAGAATTCAAAAAAAATTAGGAGAGGCTTAGGAAGCTCCAGGACATCTTTAAACATTCCAACATCCAAATTATAGGGGTGCCAGAAGGGGAAGAGGAAGAAAGCCACAAGTGGAAAACCTATATGAACAAATAATAAAGGAGAACTTCCCCAATCTGGCAAAGGAAATAGACTTCCCGGAAATCCAGGAAGCTCAGAGATAGTCCCCAAGAAAGTTGGACCCAAGAAGGAACACATCAAGGCACATCATAATTATATTAGCCAAGGTTAAAATGAAGGAGAGAATCCTAGAAGCAGCAAGAGATAAGGGGGCAGTCGCCTACAAAGAAGGAGTCTATATCTTTTGAAGTTAGCTCCTAGGATTCTCATACAAACTTGCTGTTTATCTATAAGCTACATATTAAAGTCAGTGCTTATAGAAACAACGTCAAAAGAATGGTGGGGTGGTTGATACACAGTGGTACCTAGGTCTCCTCGTTAATTTGTTCTGAAAAATGCCTGATGGGTGCTGAAACCAACCAGTGCTGAAACCAACCAGTACCAACTAAGCGATGAGAGATGAAGCATTTTCTCTTGCAGGGTGGCGTCATGACTCATGCAGGTTCCAGCGAGTGTGACGAGTCCCAAGCAAAGAGTGCTGAAACATATTTTTCTCTTGAAAACATAAGTATAGGGTTTGATGAGTTCTGAAGCTGATGAGTACTAAGGTGTGACTGTAATTTCTGACTGTTATAATTTATCACTATCACAACATGTTCTTAAGTACTCTGTTTTATTACTATACATGTGTATAAAAGCAACTGGTAATACTGGTGTAAATAGTCAAGCAAAAGTCAGTCTGGTTTCATATTACCATTTTGTACCTCAGTGTAAAATAATTAGTTGTCCATAAAAGGTTGGTCAAAAGTCCATTGTGATACATTGTAGAGTACAGAAGTAGTAAGCTTATCACAGGTGTTGTTCAAAGTTACAGCTAAATGACAGCTTTTCATGGATAGAGTGTTGCATCCACCAACGCGAGAGACAAATTGTCAGAAACTTTCAGGATTCAGAAATGTTATTTTATTGGCCAAAGTTTTAACCTGCGCAGGGTGTCCGGAGACACGGTGCTCATAAGAGCTGCAAACGAAAGCCGCCCTAAGCGCTTACAGCTAAGTCTTTTTATAGACTCCAGCAAGCAAGCATTGTATAGAAGCAAATGTGGCTGTTAGCTACTGGCTACTTGGGTGACGCAAGCAAGCAAGCATGACCTAAGCTTTCTGGGTTTTGAGTAATGGAAAAATTTTAACCTAGACACTTGAACAGGTGGTCCTCTACTTGTTCAGCCCCATTGGTTTTGTAGTTCCGCCTTCTCCACTCTCTCTGTTCTTTCTTAACTTCCTTGTGGTTTCTGCTCTAAGTTCCTTGTTCCTCCAGGCCAAGTCTCTTTAAGGCAGTCCCTATTTTATTCCCTATTTTTCTGGTTTCAACATAGAGTATAGAGAGACTCTGCCTTGGATAAATGATCAAATTAAATGGCAGAAAATGCTCCTTGAAATTCTAAGAGTCTAGTATATTACCCACTGTTTTATTGGAATACTCACAATTACAGTTCCCCAATGTGCTCTTTCCCTCCAGTCCAAAAAGATACAGGTGTGTTATATCCTTTAGAAGTCATCTTGATTTATCAATAGATTTTCATTATATTCATAATTGCCTTAGGAATTTAGGTACTTTCCAGATATTAAGAAAAATCTTCATAATCTTAATAGAAAATAGGTCTTATGTTCCATTAAAACTTAAACTTTATTAAAAATTTCAAGCTTCATTAAACTTAGTTAAGCCTCATTAAATGAGGGTTAGTGTTGTTAGTTCTTTTAAACCAAGCTGAGGAAATCTAAAATTTTAAGAATTCTTATGTTTTTACACTCAAAAGACTAGATAAAACTAGTTAAACCTCTAAGGCAAACCAACCTAGCATCCTTGAACATCTTTTTTTCTTTATGGCTGATGGAAGACTTGGGTTGTTAAATCAAATAGGATTCAATGAAATAGTTTTTAATATTAATATTTGTTAAGTATCACTAATCTAATTAATCATCATAAAGACAATACACAAACTTCTATTTAACGTTTAAGAAAAAATTTTGGACAGATGTCATTACATTTATGACTCACATCAATTTTTTTTAGAATTATTAACTTGAGCTATTTCCCTATTTAGAAATGAAGAGACTGAATCAGTGAAATTTAAGCATTTCCTTTATCAATCCAAACGTCCAAAGACATAGAAACATTAAAAAGCCACTGTTTATTATTCAGGTGTTCTCTCTCTCTCTCTGAATAATGAATGAATGGATAAATATGCCAGATACGGAAATTCTATGTATGCAATTATTTGTTACTGAAAGGAGAATGCATACCAAAAGGCACTTGAAGGAACCACAGTTATGTTTGGGATCACCATCTGCTCTTTGGTGGGCCCTTAGATTATTTTTTTGTTTCAGTGCTGTATGAGTTGATACTTAAAATGTGTCTACACTCTTCAAAAAGTTAAATATTCTTAATGAATTCCTTTTACCTTATTTCCTTTTGATTAAAGAAATGTGTCAATCAGAATGTAAAAGGGAAATGAAATGTTTTTAAATGATAAAATGTAACATTTATTCATTCTCTCATAACATATTTTCATTTAAGCTTGGGATGCTACTGCTCCCATCAACTTTATCATTCAGTGATCGGATAATACCCCGGCCATGAGAAGTAGTTAATTTGAATTTATCACTTAATCACTTTATCACAAGCCCAGGGCAGTCTCCAGCAGGCTGCAGCAGCAATCTGATAACCATGCAGAAGAGGGGATGTCCTTAATCCACATCCCTACCCTTTAATTCACTCTAGTTTGCCAGATGCTTCATATAGCATCTTTGCCAATGATATTTCCATTGCTGTTGGGTGTGGTAGGGATTGTCATAAGGCCTGAATAGCAGGGGCCACTTGTGCTGCAGTCTGGGCCCGCTCGCTATGAGTCCTTCCTCCATCAAACCCATGCTAAACTGGCTGGTAAATGGGTCAGAGATTAGTCACCAATGGTATGTGTTTTCTTCAGTTATCCTAAGAATCAAAACATGCATTGGGCTTCTTTCCTCATAGGGTATGGTGTAAATTGCCTTTCACTCTAGAAGGAGCATCCAAACATACCCATTTTCTTAGGAACTGTACAGATGCATCAAACTCCTCAGCTTTTACGGGGTTCATTTTATATCCTCTTGCATTGAGCGTCTTACTAAGTTAGGCAGCTAGAGAGTTTGTCATAGTCCGCTATCAGGACAGTCAGCATAACATCATCAGTATAATGTGCCAGCTGGCTATTCTGAGGAATGACAGAGTCCAGGTCCCTCTAGATTACAGCATGACCAGGAGCAGAGGAGCTGACAGATTCCGGAAGTAAGGCAGTCAGAGTGTTTAGCTGTTTCTGAGGACGATTATCTTTATTGATTGGAAGTCTATAGAAAGTAACACAGGTGTATTGGGATATATTGATTATATCCACTAAAAATGCTTTTGTTTTCACCACAGTTGGTAAAAACTGATTACATTTGTAATGATGTGTAGTCATTTTTTTTGAGAGGCCTGTCTGGCTTTGTATTATATTAGCCCAAAAGGTAAGTTAATGGGCATGCAGTACTAATCATTGCCACCAAATTTTCATGTACTACTGGATAATAGCATTGATTTCTTCCAGTTTCTTGGGATAAAAGTATGGCTCTGAATTTACTATCTTGGTGCAGATGGGATTGAGTGGCTTCTACTTGACAAGCTTACCACAATCCTCACAGCACACGAACAAATCTAGGGATTCTTCTAGTTACCAAGTGTGTATTCTAGGACCAAGGAAAGAAGCACAAGATGTGGCTATTATTCTACCAGATGTCTTAGCCTATATCTTCATTTTTAAACTAACTTCCTAAGACACTTAATCTGACTAGGGAATCATAGTGGAGTTGGGGTCTCTAAGAATTAGATTCAGTTCAGAGACAACCTCCAATAATTCCTGGAAGTTCTGGGTTTTTCTCTTGCACCAGGCATCTTTACCTTGGTAATAATTCATATTAGCAAGGTTCTGCAATTCTTTTGGGTAAAGGCTTTATTTTCCCAGAGTAGGTCTTTTACTTCTCCACTGAGACTATGGTAGGGTAAAAATCTGTTGTTTGGGCCCCCGGGCGATGAGAGGCAGTGAGGTTGGGTCCCTATGAAAATCAGTCATCCTTGGAGCCAGTGCCCAAGGTGGAAGATTTTATGGACAGTAATGTTGATTCTCTCACAAATGGAATGGCTGCTTCTATAAGGACAGAAGGTTTACAATGATTAGGGATTCCGATCTCTTGATCTTACCTAAGTGATTAGGTTTTACCTTGATTTTACCAAAGTGACCCCTTTTTTACCCTATGCTTTACTATTAGTCATACAGAAGCTCCACATTTAAATGGCCCTCCAACTTTGTAACCTTTATGATCAGATTTAGTGGTATCTCTGTTGTGGCTGAACAAAACAAGGAAACTTTTAAAGATTTGATAGAGATTTTAAATTTCAGTTCTGAGCCACACATTCAAAAATTGGCACTTCTCATTTTCCCTGGGTACCACCTTGGGTTTCCAGAAGCAGCCATTCTACACCGCAGTCTTTGTAATCTCTATACAACACAAGCACTACTGGAATAGCCTCTCAATAGTAAAGTATCAGTATAAGCACACCAAATATATATAACATATCATATATATAAATATTGACATATTACTCAATTTATATTGTAGTTCAATCTTTCAAGAGAACTGCTTTCATAAATTAGAAGGACCATTTGGGGTCAAAACCAAAATCTATGTTAAATCAAGTGGTCAAATAACAGTTACATTTCTGTCACTAAGAGTGCTAACCCAAAGCTGAAACACTCCTCACTAATTCAGCCTGTTTAATTAGTCAATCAGAAGACCAACATTTAAAATAGGTATAACGGACATTAATCACATTCCTATTGTGTAAATCTGAGGAATTCGTGATGTCATAACTGCATAAAATGGATCTCATATAACCGGGCAAGGCACAGTGAGATGACATGCTGACCCATGCCCGATGTTACATGGTGATGGTCATCAGTATTTTCTCCAATTTGTCTGAAGTTTTAAGACCTATAAAGGTCTTCTGAAGACCCTACAGAATGCACAGGTAGGGGAGGAAGCAAGGGCTGAGGGAAATGGCAATCGTGTGCTCAGAGGAGTTTGTCTAGGCCTCAGGTGTATGATCTGCTCTGCTTCCCTGGGAAATACCTGAACACAAAGTCGGTTTTTCTCCCAGTATTTTGGGGCATGCATTCTATCCATTATTCCTAATAACTACCACTAGCTTGAGGACTCGTGTTCTGCTCTATTAATTTCTGTAATAGATTCAGCCACATTTCCCTGAATCCTGTTGAACAATGTCAGACACGCACATCTTCAGCACCTTCCTCGTGCCAACAGAACCCAGTCTGGTACAATGACCCGATTATTTTCATATGAACCAATGAAACTGTATCCACACGGCATAAGAAAAATTCCCTCGTGTTCCAGGAGTCATCTTCCACTCATTTATAAAAATCATCAACCTTAGTATCAATCTATTCCATTTTGCTATTCAGAATGTGAACAAACTATCAGTTAGGAATAGTGTCTGATAAAGGGAATATTATGTTCTAAGTTGTTTCATCTAAAATAAGAATAGGTCTATTCAAATAATGAAAAAGATTTTTCTTACATAGAAATGCTGTTTTATAGTACCCACTATCATGCTATATTCAGCCTTGAACTAGACAGTTTCTATAGAAATGAAACTTAGAAAACTCAATTTAACTAACAGCTAAGAATTATTTATAATTAGCATATTAATTATTCATATGTAAATGTTTCCAGGCTACAAGGAATATGTATACAATTTGTCACACAAGCAGGGCAATTTCTTCACAAGATAAATATGCTTAGCAAATTATTTTCTCATAAAGCAAAGGTGAAATTAAGCCGAACCCTTACTGAAATATCAAAAATGTGAATTAGGCACAAATTAGTTTTTCCTGTAGGCTTAAAAACAGTATCTAATAGCTTTACAATCATGTGATATTTAATATCCATATACTTGCATATAAATTACCCTTAAAGATATCTTTAATATTTATACGGAAAGACTGCTGAAAACGTAGTGAGTGTTAAAACTAGCAATGAAATGCATCTATTGTTTGAAAAACTATTCCTCCTGAGACTGCATCAATAACTTCCATATTAAATTTTCTTACTTTATGCTTCCCAACAATATTTTTCAAATACTCTAATGTCATTAGCATAGCGAGCCAACTGCAAATCAGACTGTTTATTCTGCTTCTAGTCACTAACGCTAAAACAAAAATTTTGGAGTTAAAATTTACCTGACAGCTTTGCAGATGATGCATGAGGTGGATTATTGGTATTCTTTCAGCGCAATGCTGGTGGCACACCTCCTTTAATTTTCCTTCATTATGGTTCTAATATTGAACCAAAGGCCATGCATGTCTGCATTGAAAAAAAAGTGTGTGAAAGAATAATCTCTTTGTATCATGAAAAGTGCAGTTGATATGCAACTTAAACTTCATGCCTCCCAATGTTTTGGGAGCTGAGACTGTCTAACCATCTGGGAGGAACCGGATGACTGTGGTACAACACCTAGTATCGGGGATTGAACTGTGTGCTCTCAAAAGGTATGCCAAAATTCCAACCCCTGGTACCTGTGAATTCGACCTTATTTGGAAATGGAACCATTGCAGCTGTAATCAAGCCAAGATAAGGTCACAGATTTAGGGTGGGCCTTAATCCTATATGACTGGTGATGTTATAAGAAGAGGAGGAAAAACACAGTCAGAAAACCCACAGGGGGAATGCCTCATGATGATGGAAGCAGAGCTGGAACGGTGCTTCAATGAGACAAGGGGTACAAAGAATTGCTGCCAGCACCAGGGCTGAAGAAGGCCTAGAACATCTTCTGTGGGGCCTTTAGGGAAAGCATGGTCCTACTGGCACATTCTAGCTCCCAGAACTGAGAGAAGACACATTTCTGTTGTTTTAAGCCACCAAGCTAGTCATCATTTGTTACAGCAACCCTAAGAAACTAAGGAACCTGAGTGTTTATGATAGGTGCTGCTTTTCATTAGGTAACAGAGGCCTTTATTAAAATGTGTTTTTTGACAGGAGGATGAATTGATTAGCAACTATTAATATATCTTTGTGGAAACAGTATCTGAAGAAATGAGACAAAGTCAGATGAATTTTTGATGAAGATAACAAAAATTACAAAATATGAAATCTGGCCAAAATGGAGTGATATGGCTGGAGCCTAATGATTGTATTCAGTATTTACTCACCAGGCACCATGGGAGTTTATTAACTGGAAAAAGAAAAAAGTGTGGGCCCTGTCTGGTGATGCTCAGTGGATTGAGAGTGGGCCTGAGAACCAAAGAATTGTGGTTCGATTCCCTGTCAGGGCACGTGCCTAGGTTGCAGGCCAGTTCCCAGCAGGGAATGCGCAAAAGGCAACCACACATTGATGTTTCTTTCCCTCTCTCCTTCCCTTCCCCTCTAAAGATAAATAAAATCTTTAAAAAATGTGGATTGGGTGGCGGTAAGGATGTTAGAAATACTGACATAATTTTACATTGTATTTAGGATCTGGGCAAAATATAAAAATTCTCCATGATGTTCACATTAAGACCAAGGTTAAGAGGAAATTGGGTGAAGATAAACAAATTATAGCATAGAACAGAAAGAGAGGTTTTTAAGCATTATAATATTCAGTATTTACTGGTGTTAGAATAAAATATAGGCTAGAGAACATTAATGGAATGTGATTAGTATCCAATAAATTGAACTAAATTATTACTTAAAATGTATTATAATGATAACATCATACAAATAATAAGGTGATAAAGAAAGAATATTCATGTGCTAAGAACAGACCTTTTTTTAAAATTTATTTTTAGAGAGGGGGGAAGGGAAGGAGAAAGAGAGGGAGAGAAGCATCAATGTGTGGTTGCCTCTCATGCGTCTCCCACTGGGGACCTGGCCCACAACCGAGGCATGTGCCCTGACTGGGAATCTAATCAGCAAACCTTTGCTTCACAGGCCCATGCTCAATCCACTGAGCTACACCAGCCAGGGCAGAACAGACCATTTTAAAACTGTAATTCCTCTGGAATAATTTATTTTATCTAATTCTCACATAAAGCTTCATTGAGATTCTATGGAAGCTTTAGTCATTTAAGTAAAAGCCCCAAATTTAGATTACTATAGGGAAAACCTATTCTAGAAATGAAATTTTATAATTTGAATAGGACAGAACTCATAACTATCATTTCAACCTATTTTGTGAAGCATTTTTTTTAGCTTGTCACTAACACTTATTTGTTAGTGACAAATAAAAACATTTATTCGTCAGTGACAAACAAAAAGATTTATTTGTTTTGTCCTTCAAATGATGAATAAGACCATGTGATAATCCAAACTATTGAGATTTTTCAAAATACAAGTTTAGCTGGCTTTGGAGTCAATTTTTTTTGATGGTTTCACAAACCAACCGTACAATTTTTTTAAGTTGGTCTATTTTATCTCTATAGAGTTTACTTTAATTCTTGGGGCCGTTTTTCTTCCATAAAGGCTTGGAATTCACAGTGCTAAGTATGTGCTAAAACTATGTGATTGACAAGCCAGCCACAAATAATACAGATAGTTGGGCTACTTAAATAAATGGAAGCCTGATAAAATCCAGAAGTTAGCTATATATAACTGTCAAAAAATTATTTTAAATTGAAACGGCCAAGAAAAACTGGTATTCTTTCAGTGCAGTGCTGGTCTTGACTATCTATTGACTATAGGCAGTTCTCAAGTCTGAAGGGATAAGAGGTTAACTTGTGGATAAATGTCTGGATTAGAAGCAAATAAGCAAATGGTGTCTGTCCAGAAGAGCAAGTAACACTAAAGATTACCCTTTGGAGACCTGTGACACAAAAACTTTCACTTCAGACACAGATATCTTATCCTAGTGTTTCTTTAATTCCTTATATGCTCCTAGCTTCTTAAAGGATATATGACTCAATCATACTTCTTACTAGTTTCCTTATTAATTAATTACTGAAGTATAATCTTTTATGTGTTCATTTTATTTACAGGGTCCAGTAGAAGTAACACCTGCTTTGGTGTGGTTAGTAGGGGAGTATTATGGGTGAAATAACTTACAGCTTTAATTTGAACATTTCACCCAAAATATCATATGGTATGCTTGAGTGCAATTGTTATGTTACAGAACTACATGCTTATTATTTTGTAATAAAATATTTTATAATAAAAAGGAGCATTTTTTGTGCTGGACCCTATAGTATGAAAATCATGTTTAATTTTGAAAATTATACTTTTTTTTAAAGACTATCCACTGAGATGCCCAAGTGGACTCATGACAGAGCCAAGTAAATGGTATTATAGGAGATGTGTATACCACATCTATTTAAATCCAAGCATATCTTTTCTTGGTTCCTCAAGTGATTCTCAAGTAGCAATTATTTTGAACTATTCTTGGTAACTTAGACAGTTATCTAGTTATTAATAAGAAAGGAAGCAAAGGGAATCAGATAAGAAACTAGGAAGCTAAATCAGATATTAAGACAGCATTCTATTAAGCTTACTAGGAAGTTATGGCATTTACAGACTCACTTACACTCCAGGGAAACTCAGGCTAGTATATCTAATATTCTAGGCAGACAGAAGTGCTGTCTAGGCGTGCTGTCCTGCCTGGTATCAGGTATCAGAATTATCAGAGGGAGGAGGAGGGAAAATTTCACTGCTGTGCACATGCACAGTAGAAACCAGATGAAGCAGCCGAACTTTTTGACGCGCGCAGTAGAAATCAAGATTTCACAGGGGGAGGTGTTTCTACTTTTGGATATGATCAGTAAGAACTAAAATGGGGGCATAAATGTGCAGAACCTAACCTAGGAAAAACTGGAGAGGTAATCAGATTGGATGGGTACATAAAAAGACGCCACTAATTATCAGAGAAATGCTAATTAAAACCACAATAAGGTATTACCTTATACCTGTCAGAATGACCATCATCACTAAGTCAAAACACTGCAATTGTTGGCAAAGATGTGGAGAAAAGGGAACCTTCATGCACTGTTGGTGGGAATGCAGACTGGTGCAGTCACTGGGGAGAGCAGTATGGGGTTTCCTAAAAAAATTAAAAAGGGAACTGCCTTATGACCCAGTGATTCCACTTCTGGGGATATATTTGAAGAAACCCGAAATGCTAATTCAAAAGAAGATGAGTTAACTCCTATGTTCATTGCAGTGTTATTTACAATAGCCAAAGTAGATGAGTGGGTAAAAAAAACATGATATATTTACTTAGTGGAATACTACCTGGCTGTATAAAAAGGAAATCTTGCCTTTTGCAATAGCATAGATGCACCTGCAGAGTATTATAATATGTGAAACAAGGCAGTCAGAGAAAGACAAATACCATATGGTCTCATTTATATGTGGAATCTAATAAACAAAACAAATTAACAAAATAGAAACTGACTCATAAAGATTATGTACAGACTGATAGCTGTCGGAAGATGGGGTGGTTGGGCACTGGGTAAAAAAGGTGAAGGGGTTAAAAAAAACAGACTAAAACAACAGTATGGTTATGGTCAGAGAGAAAGGAGATATGGGAAATAGAAGAGGCTAAAGAGGGGGGATAAGTGGTGATAGAAGGAAACTGGACTTTGGGTGGTGAACACACATGCGATATGCAGATGATGTGTTACAGAATTGTGCGTGTGAAACCCGCTTAATGTTATTAACCAGTGTCACTCCAATAAATTCAATTAAGTAAGATTTCAAGAAAGGAAGTTCTCAGGCTTTTGTGTGGTGCCTTGTGAGGTTGTTATTCTTAAAGCCATTGAAGCTGTCTTTCCACCGTGAGAAGATAAGCCTAAAGCTGACGATGGTTGGATGGATAGTTGGAGAGGACCTGGGTCCTGGATAGCATTGCCGCATCATTGATTTAAAGAACACTGTAACCCTTTGGCCTCTTTCCTTTGTGTAATATGTGATAATAAATCTCTTGGTTTAAGCAAGTTTGAAAGAAAAATTTAAAAAGAGTAAGATGCTGCGGTTATTGAAAGTTGTGTTATATATATTTATAACCTTTGCCGGTCTGCTGACATCCTTGTACATGACAGTTTTCACTTCCCTGACCCTCAGTTTTCTCTGTGAACAGAAGCTATTATTGTGGTTAAAAACTGTAATTAATATGGGTGGGTGAAATTATATTAGGAACAATAATGACAGAAATATAACTACCTGGTTTATTTTAAGAGTTTGAAACTTTTATTATCAGTTATGCTAAAATAAATATTAAATTAGTGATTTTTTTCTTTTGAACTTGTTTCAGAGTCTTACTAAGGGCTAGTAAAAGTTACTCTATCCTGGATACAACATTTGGAAAGAAAATCTCAAAATTTGTTTGTAATTGGAAAGAAAACTTCTCGGTTAAGAGAAATACAATTTAAATCAAAAAATAAACATTAATCTTGTTTAATGCTTTCTTCAAAATAAGTTTAAAGAATCACCTTGGAGGGTTGAAGTTCATGTGATAAAAGAAAATTTAATGAAGCCCTTTTCTGTAACTATAAGGCAAAAATGTACCAACTGAAAGAAGTTTTACCATTTTCTATGGTTTTTTTTACATTGTTTTTCAGAACCTTAGAAGTATTTTTATGTCAAAACCAGGACACTCTGCTCATAAATGCTCCAATGTGATATTACTTAAAATGAACATAATATATAAAATATTATTTATTAATTTATCTATTCAAAACCTAAAACCTAGCTGCTTCTACCCCAAAACAAAGAAAAAATAAAAGTAAACACATACACACACAAAAACAAACCCAGTTTATTTCTTATTTTGAATGATTTGTTGTCCAGATTTCCTCCCCATCTTCACTTATGATCTCTTTGCAACAAGGACTTCGTCTTATTCCCATTTCTGCATACGTGTCCCTTAGTATCAACTTTATTATTAATCTCCAGTACATAGAAGAATATTTTGCATTTTAATACTTCAATAAAGAGATATTTTATTTTAAAACTGACTAGATTGCTATAGTGCATAGATTTGATGTATGATGAAGTCAATAAAGAACTGTCTCAGCATAAACAATATATCAATAGTCTCATGACAGCAAGATAGATTAATTCAAATTAATACCAAAATAAACCATGATATATTGGTTTTTCAATAGTACTTCATCTTCTCACAAATAGGAATTGCATTATGCAGTGAAACTAATATTTAGAAATCTTTGAGTTCTCAAATTCCAGTGACTTATATAAACAAAGTTTATGACAACACCTGGAAGCAAAAATAGAATATTACCATTTTTGTGACAGAAGGACTTGTTTTGGAGACATCAGTGTAAGTGATAAAAAGCTATTAAAAATTTTCTTAAGCTGAAGTGATAAAATTTCAACTTTCAAGTTTTGAGATATGAAAGTCCAAAGTTCAATTTTCAGCAGAAATTAATTTTTCACATTCTGGCATCAAGAATACACACAGTCTTGATATCTATCTGTGATAAGAGGAAAAGCCACAAGAAAAGGCAAGCTGTAGAATAATTTAAAAGACCCATTCCCTGATCTCCCAAGTAGTTGAGAGAAAAAAAAATGAAGAGAGATACCTGTGTGAAAAACCTTGTCATTTTTAGAAAAATTACTTTCATTCTGCCATTTAGATACCTTCGGGAACAATTAATGTTACATTAAAACTGTTTTAAGTTATAAACTTGATATCAAGTTTATATTCATTTGACGTGTGCACCAGCTCTTGGTGCCCGCGGCTTCATGGATAAAACCTGAGACAAATTCACAGGGATTACCGAGTCCTGTGGAGGAAAAGGGGGTGCATGGCTACTCCCGCAAACAGGGAGCATCTCGGAGCAGCTTGACAACTCTCTCAAGGGGATAGCATGCTGACCCTTGCCCGGACCGGCTTTTATTGGTTTCAATTAGCACAGGAATACAGGTAAAGTTCATTAATCATTGTCAGGCAGTAAGGATCAAACAATAGATAGCATATAAAGAACTACCAGGGCTTCTTCTGAGTCAGGGTCTATCAGCTAAAAGGCTACAAAACTTTGGGAAACAAACTCATTCTCTGCTCTGGCCTTTATCATTTAACTAAGAGCATTCTTAGCAAAGCAGGCTTCACAGGATTTTACGTATCCTTTCTCAGGCCAGATCACCCAGGGAGCCTGCCATTCCCAGCACATGGCTGCACCGGCCCTCTGTCATTGTTCCAGGCTTAAGTCAGGAAGAGTCAGCAGATAGCCAAGGAATTTTCAAAGACATCTCAAGGACTCAGGGGAGTCAGGCTTTGTCAAAGCCCAGGGGTGAGGGTCTATCACCCCCTTTCTCCATAGACCCCAAGTACTTCCCTGGGGCCTCCATGTGATCATGCCTGTCTTAGGTGGTTCCCCCCTTGGGCAGTCTTACCCATCATTGGCTAGCTGATCAAGCATTAGGGGCCAGTTAAGAAAAAAGGAGTAGAGGAGGCACTCCTGCCAGGGAGATAAGCTTTGACTCCTTAGTGGCTTATGATCTGAAGGTTGCTCACTCAGCCTTAGCCATGGGGGGTTTACAGCTCCTGAAAACAGGCAGGGTGGTTTCCCACATTCATTGGCTAAAATAACTTAGTAAACTCAGTGACTCTCTTTCACCAGTAACTTTTTTGCCTCAGTCTCTTTCCATGTGTTGGTTTCATCATGAGATTGTTACTAAGACCAGGCAATTAATCCCAGACTTCAGATAAATTCATGACAATAAAGCAGATTGGACAAATGTTATTAAAAATTTCTAGAAGATAAAGGAATTATGATGTCACAGTTTCTCAGAAAATCTTTTCTCACATCCCATTGGACCAAGCTGTGTCATTTGTCCATTCTTAAACCAATTGCTGATGATGGAGGGTGGGATTACTATTAGTTCAGTCGGGTCCAATTTAGCAGCTAAAAGTGAGGTCAGTTTCTCCAGACACACATGGAATATATGAGAGTACATGGGAAAAAAACTGATGCCTATACAAAAAGGAAAAAAAAAAAGAAAGAAAAAGGATCTCTGCTACAGATGAGATGAAATGGAAGAGTTGATAATAAATGAATGATAATGTACACTATAATCATGCATTTCTATTCTTAACAACAATCTGTAAAGAAAACACACCTTCATATTCTTGGTGCAAACAGACCAGAGCATATTTTTTGACAACTAAACTTCACTGATAAAGTTTCAACTTATATCTAATACTAAATTGCTCTTGTCAGTATTTTTATTCCCATCACAGAATCAGATTGCTTTATAGATCACAAAGTTTTCTGCTATTCCAAACAAAAAGAAAAAGAATTGTTAAAAACATAATTAAGTTAGTCTGTAAAATAATCAATTGAAATTCTATTCCTTACTTATGCATTCTTCATATGTAATAAAGTTCAACCCCCCCCCATAATTAAATTTGTATCTATCAGGGTCTGTTCCTAACTTAGCTCTATTTAGCATTAAAGATTAAAGTTCTTCATCCTGCAGATTCCACTTATTTTCAGTTCCAAATTCATTAATAAATCAGAAGCCCATCTCTTTTAGAGAGTGAGATTTGGAGTATTAGTTGAATGTTTCATGTAAAGTGTATGCTGTAGTTGGACTCATATTTGGGGCCATAAAATCCAATCCCCCCAACTCCATCTCAGCACACCATACACTATGTCATTTGTTGTGAAGAGAACACAGGACTATGGCCATGTTTCCAGGTAAGGTAAAAACTGTGGTGGTTTGTAATGGATGTGTGATGTAATCTTGTCCCCTGGTCTTGTTTTGCCCAGCTGACAGACAATTAAGCATGTAGGTCAAGCTGCAGATTATTAGTTAAAAATGGAAAGATTTTAGAACAAGCTATCTGAGGGGGTGGGCTTTAAGTGCATGTTTTTCCTCTTTTTACAAAATTATGTTTTATAAAAATATATAAAATTAAATTTTTGAATTTAATTTCTTGATGGTGTATTCTGTGCTTCAACTAAAAAGGTTATGATAATTGATTAGTTGTTCAATCTGATTAGACTTAACCGTTTTCAGCAAAATTCATTAAGAAGTGCTCACCTGACCTCAGACACAATGTAACTGGAGTTCAGCTAGTGTTGGGGGAAGCTGTGGGAGTGGGTTACAGTACAGTCAGACAGTTTTATACCCACCACTCCTTCATAAGGGAGGTTCCTATTTACTCTGCAGCATTGGGGTCTGCAGAAACCCTGAGAAAAATTTGCCTATGCAGCAGAGGAACCCCAGGGGAAGAAATGTGATTGTCACTCTTCCAGCTACATGTCTTGGGAGCATTTTCAGGAAGTGGCATGAAACTCATACCTAATTTTACTCAAATGTGCCTTTCTTCTTTTTATTTTTCTACAGCAAAGATGTGTAGAAAACCTTAGGATAGGAGGTTGGCCAGTTTGAATGGGAGTAGTCTTCTTTTCATATATCTATTAAAGTCACCTAATAAAACACTAAAATAATAATAATGTTTGAGTATCCTTAGACAGTTTTAGGATCAAATTGTAACTAAACTCTTATTTTTATTTAACTTAAAAGTTCTAATTCTTTTATTAATTTAGCAAATACCACATACCTTTCTAAAAATGATGACTTAGAAATATAAAAGGCTTTATAATATTAAGGCAAGTTCTCTTTCAGAATATATATATATATATATATATATATATTGAGCAATACATATATATATATATTGAGCAGATAAATAGTAATAGCCTAATTTCTCCCTCTTGGAAAGGAAAAGCCATGGGTAGAAAGAACTATGTGGAACTGGATTAGAAGCAGAGACATCCACGTGAACTCATGTTTAACTTAATGAAGATGGACAGATACAGAAATAAGGACCAATTTGTGTGTACGAATTTCTTAGCTTTGTTCACAGGGCCTAGAAGCAGCGACAGCAGACTGGCAGTGATCACATCAAGCACTCAGATTGTGGTTCACTCTGACAGAGGGAATCAGGGTTCCATGGAGAAATGACCGATTCCAAAGATTCTAAAGGAAGAAAAATACAAGGTAAAAGTAGAACATACTGTAGTACCAGAAATTAAGGAAGTGCTCAAAAGAGGGGAAGGTGTATAGGGGCATGTCAAATGGATTCAGCAGCCAACTAGAAAGAATTCCTAATGAACAGAGTTGGAACAACTTGAGCAACAAAATAAATAACATGGTGTCAGATTATAATCCAAAGTATAAAATAAGTATTTATGAATGCATACTATATCCTTAAATAATTGAATAAATAAGGGGTGGAGAAAAGGCAAAACTTCATTTTTAAAAAATATTTTGTTTATTTACTTTTAGAGAGAGGGTCTATTTAGAGGGAGGGTTTATTTACTTCCTTTACCAGAAGGAGAAAGAATGGGAGAGAAGAAACATCAATGTGTGGTTGCCTTTCATGTGTCCCCTATTGGGGACCTGGCCTGCAATCCGGGCATGTGCCTTGACTGGGAATAGAACTAGTTATCTTTTGCTTCACAGGCCCATATTCAATCCACTGAGCTACACCAGCCGGACACAAAACTTCTTTGTGGAAGAATTTAGAAGAATTCATATAGCTACTTCTGCTCTAGGACATAGAGCTCATTCTCCTTCTCTTTGTGTCTCCCTGGTATTGGCTGCACTTAGTGACTTGCTTCCAGAGAGTAGAATATGAAGAGGGGGAAAGTAACTTTACTTTAGAGAAACATGAAAACTCTGTCTTTCCCAGGTACAAGGGTAATATCATCAGTGAGCAGTTATGTTGATGGTAGGTACATTTGATGAGAATGGCATTTCACACCTCTGGTCTTCCTTCCAAAAACTAGTATTCCAAGACTAACCATAAGAAAGCCTCAAACTCACTTTAGGAACAGTCTACAAAATACCTGTACTTAAAACTGTAAAGCACTTATAAAACAAGGAATATCTGAAAGTGGTCATAGTCCAAATGAAGTTAAGGAGATATGATGACTAAACTTAACCTGGCATGGTGGATGGGATCCTGGAACAACAACAACAAAAAAGGACATTAGAGGAAAAGCTTTTGAAATAAAGCATGGGATTTAGTTAATTAGCAATGTGTCAGTGTTGGTTTCTTAGTTGTGACCAATGTACCATGGTAATGTAAGAAATTAACAATAGAGGAAACTTGTGAGGGGTATATATGGAAGGCTACAATATCTTTACTTTTCTAGAAATCTAAAACTACTATAAAACAAAATAATTTACATATATACACTTTAAAATATTAAACCTGTATGAATTGAATTAGCAGACCCCAATCTGTCATTTCACCTCACAGTGCAGTGCCCTAAGATGAAATAGAAATTATACCATGTGTAAGAAAATTCCAAGAATTTAATCTATGTTGTCTTAAATTGGCATTCAGTTGACATGGGCCACAGTTTTATATGCCATAAAAAAATGAGGAGACAAAGGAGTCTATGCAGTACTTATATTATTCTCTTAAAACTTCTTTAAAAAGAAAAATTTCAAAGTATTAAGTTCATTGCATGGAGTCATAAGTTGAGGGTCTTTCAGATACTCTGATCAATAGATGTGAAGGATTCAAAGGATATAGTAATTCATTACAGACTCATATTTTAGCATTTTAATCTGCTACATAACAGATTGAATTCTTTCCCAATTCCTTAGTATTTTCATCCACTATGCTCTTCTTATATTCCTTATAACTTCCCTGATTTAGCTAGACTATCTTCCTAGAAAAGTCCTTGAGCAATTTCTGCAAGGTAAGTGTTTTCTGGAAAAGGGCTCTTAAAATAAATTTAATAAGATTTATTACATTTTTCTAATATTTCTGGATAAGAATACTTTAAGAGTGAGAAGTATTTAAAACAGAACATTCTAAGCCTTCAGAAGGTAGCTGATCCAATTAATGACCGATTAGACTCATATTTCACAAAGACATAGGAAGCACTTTTCCAAAGTCAAAGTCACAGGAAGATTTTTTTGTAAGAGCCTCAGTTTCTGCCATTAAAGGATTTAGGAGGCAGATTGCTTAGCACACAGGTTTTAGAGTCACAGCTAGGATTGAATCCATCTTCTTCATTTACTATCTCTTCAACCTTTGTGCAAATAGGCTTTTTTAAAACCTCTGGTTCTCCATATAAAATGTGGAAACATAGTTATTAGCATACCAGGTCAATGAATGAATTACATTAAATAATTCATGTGGCAGTCCAGTGCTTAGCAGGTATTTAAAAATTCAAAATATCATGCCTGCTATTCTTAAATGTGCATGATTCTTTTTCCCTCAACTACAACACTTGGCCTCTTACAATTCCATTATTCTACATATTAGCACATGGTGTTACACACAGACACTACTATTACGCCAGTCATTCATGGTCTAAGGGGGAAACTGGTGTGGGACATGAACTTTCAGGAACTTCTCTATGGCTGATGGCAAAGCTGTGTCAGTACCATGAGGATGTTCCCTGAAGATAACCACTGGAGCTAACCTTTAGAAGCAAACAGAAAAAAAATCAGGAGAGGAGGTGCTCAGAAATTCAATAGGGAATATGGACAGACCACCAACAGTGTCCTCTCAGTCCTGAAAATACATTACCTTCCCTCTTGTAACATAAAGTCTCCTGGAATACTTCTGTCTTCTGCCTCCTAGATTTCAACTCAAATGTCACTGTCCCAGAAAAATGTTTTCTAATACAGCTAGTCTAAGCCTTTTAAATATCATGACCTCAAATAATATTCACACATATTCCCACTGATTTTTAGTTTGTGATAATATACATTTATTATGTTTATTTGCCTAATCATTTTACCTCCCCCATATCATTCATTAGCATGACTGTGTCTACATTTGCTTACTGTTTTACCCTGCACATTGGCTTATAGTAAGATTCTTAATAAATATTCATGGAAGAAAGGACAAGTGAAGGCAGAGGAGAAATTTTGAGGCCAAGTGCTTAAGAAGTGGCCCTGGGAAACATTTAACTTTAATGGGAATTTCACAACCCCTTCTTGTGATTTGGAAACTTTGATCTCATTAATTAATGCAGTTGTTCATTAAGAGAAAATCGACTCCACATATGGTCATATTGGGTTGTTTTTTGCTGGTAAGCAGAGACTTGTTCAGGAAGTTAAGACAAGTCTGTCTCATTAAAGATAGTGCATGCTTCCTCAAATCCCAACCTAGCCAATGCATTTTTAGCTCAATCACTCAAGACTTCCATCCAGCAAGTCTTTACAGAATGCTGGCTTTGTAATGAGCAGTGGGAGTGGCTAGGAATGCTAAAATAAGAGAAAGACATATATCACTTTTTATGATATCCAGTCAGTTGGGAAAGATAGATATTAAATAAATGAGGACACATATTTGCTTCAGAATACTTGATAACTGTTTTAAAGGTAAATTATAGCCATAAATTATGATAATAAATAAAAAGTATTAACAATATGTAATACAAAATACATAAAAGTCTAGATGGATTAAATAGCTCAAGGATTTAAATATATTGTTTTGAGAAACTAAAGAAAAATTTGTAATACTGTGGAAAATAGGCTACTTTTGGAACATACTTCATACCAAGATACCATAAATAATCATTGTAAATTTGACCACAAGATTTTTTTTTCCTGGATGGCAAAACACCCTGAGTGCAAAATAAAACTATAAATGACAGAGAATTCCCTTTTGAGTAGAATTTGTAGTTCAGCTGACTGATCTTTTTTTAGTACAATCAGAAGAGATATGAAGACCATTCTAGTTGGTACTGTGAATGAGAAGCTAGAGAAGTCCTGTACGCGTGACCGGTTTTGCCCATGCAGTTTGGTGTGGGAGGTTTTGAAGCTACATGTAACAAAACCTAATGAAGTATACTCAGACACTGACGTGCAGAACTGAACATCCCACTGTCCTTGAGAAATGAGGTAGCAGAGACTTGACAGGCTCTAAATTGAAAGACCATGTTGGGGCAATATCAAGGACTAAGGGAGAAATGGAAGTAAACTAATCTAGAAATGCACCTTAGCTCCCACCTAACTCAGTCCCTAACTGAATGGATGAAATCAGCACCTCACCCTATTTGCCTGGCAGAGAAAAGAGGAGACACTTCATCTATAAATTAGGGGAGAAAAATAATGTAATCTCCAAGGTCTCTAGTTTTTCATGAAGAGTAGTTAGTGTAAAATAAAAATCATGCGTTGTACACACTGGGAGAAAATGTATGCTTAAAAATCCTGAGGAGAACCAGGCAACAGAGTCAGACCCTCAGATGGTATGTACATTGGACTCAGCAAGGCAAAGACATTAAAATAACTATTATAAATATGTTAATGAATAGAATAAAGTAAGCAAAATGAATTAAAAGATGCTTAAATTAACCAGAGAATTCAAATATATTTTAAAAATAGCATAGCCTTTCTGGCACTGAAAATTCAATATTTGGATTGAATGATCCAACACAGCAGATGTCAGGGTTAATGATCTGAAAACAAGTCAATAGAAAGTGTACAAACTAAATCAGAGAGAGGAAGTAAGAGAATGGGAATAAGACCAGTGCAGAAATGTGGGACACACTTAAATGTGAATGGAAAGCATTCTAGAATCTAATGGTTAAATATCAGTTAGGTTATTGTTTTGTTGTTGTACTGAGTCCCTGGAATGTTACCGTCAAAAGCATCGCTTAGACTATATTGTTTTTCTCTCCTATGTAATATAGGAAGGCTAGAGGGCTATGAGGTTGTCTAATTTTATTGCCCTTTCCCCAGATCAGGTAAAGCTCTGGCACAGTAATTTCCCTTAAGGAGTTTCTTGAAGATAAAACCCATGAAAATGGGGGGGGTTCTCTTAACACCAGGCTCCCAAGGGCTTTTAATTCGTAAGCCAGTTCGGAATTACCATTTAAATTGTTCTTGCAAATTGCTGGCTCCAGCAGGTAAACTGATCTCAGCTGTTGTTCTTTAGCTCCTCCTTTCTTTTTGTTTTTCAAGGCCGCAGTTTGTTCTGTGACCTCAGTTCTCTGATGGATCTAAGAAGAGTTGTTGAGGTTAGATTGTGCGGTGATGACGTCCAAGCTCTTTACCTGTCAGAACTGGAACTGTAAGTGTGATCACTTTTCATTAGCTGTGTTGCTTTGTGGTTTTCTTGACACAGTACATTCACAATATAAATGTATGTGAATGAAGCCTATTCTTAGAAATTCCTGAAATTGTTTTTTCACTCTAAGTTCTAGATGAAGCAGACAAGATTTTTTTGTCTCTTATTCTCGGCTGTAACATATTTTCTAGTGTTTTGTCTTTTAGTGTGTTTTTTACATTTTCTGTTGTTTTCAGAGTTCTCAATGCCAATGTCTTACAGGCTCTGCGGCAAGACCTTGTCTTTTCACTTACACTGTAAAAGTAACTGAGATCCGCAAAGCCCTCCACTAGCCGCAGCTTCTGAACTAATTTACCACTGTCGTTTTCTGACCCTGCTTTACTCTTGGCCCCTTATGTTGTTGCAAGTCCATATGAGAATTTAAAGGTCATTTGTTTCATTATTTTTAACCTGAAACATCCATTTCTTTGCATGCATGTTTTCACTTTCTTTTTACTTGTTGACTTGTTCTTAATATCTTGTCTAAAATCTCTTTTCTTTATGGATCACAACTATATTGTGGAAAGTTCAGATCATGCAATAGGCCAGGGGTATCAAACTCATTTTCACTGAAGGCCACAGCCTCACAGTTGCCTTCGAAGTGTGGATGGGAAAGATCTGGTTCTTCTTGCTGACACAGGTAAAGAATTACGTATCAGCAAGTCTAGTAGCATGTAATCAGTTTATTTGTGGCCCATTCCCATGGAAGAGAAGAGGACTGGGTAGAGGGGGGTAAAAGACAAAGTTTCAGGGCAAAGTGGGGTGACGTAAGCAAGAGCGGCTGAAGACCAGGGTGGCAAGCTCCTGGGCAGCCGAGGCTGGGTGGCCAGAGGCCCAGTGGCCTGAGAACCGAGGGCCTCCAGAGCCCCCAAGAGAGAGCAAATCCTTTGTTCTGAGGACTTATGTAGTTGGTGGGATAGGAGGACAAAAGTTGCATATTGATTAACGAGTAAATTGGGTGCCAGCTTTCCTGGGGAATGTGACAACCCAAACTGAGGTATGTGTGGGGATCTGTTAGCCCGAATCCTTATCTTGCTCCAAACTTCATTTGTTCATCTTGTAAAACATGTGACTGGAGGCAGTTAATTAAAATTGGGGCACTTTCCAAAATTATTTATGGGTTCTTTCTGTAAGAATCAGGGACTCCCTTGTAAAACAGTGACCAGAGGTAGGCAATTAACCAAAGTTGTTTTATGCGCTCTTTCTTTGGGCACCAGGGACCCTCTCCCACATTCAGGCCTTGGGATGAAAGCACAGATTCAAAGCTTTCTTTCCCAGATAGTGGAAATGCTACATAGAATTTCAAAAACTTAACCTTCCTTTCTGCTAACATAGTGTTTCTTGTGACATCGAAACACCTGGCAATATTATCAGACCAGGCTCAGGACTGCTGAGTTAGCAGGTGAGATTGTTTACTTCCTCCTCCCTGCCTCGGTTTACTATTTATTCTACCTAATTGATAAAAGGTGTTTCCTGGCAAATGGTGCTAAATGCTGGCCAGTAACAGTATTGCAGTCTCAGAGTTCTTCTATGCTGTCTCCTGCCTCAAAAGGGCCAGATGTAATTTAGGACCCTGTAATTGTAACCACTCCTTAACAGTTAAGGAGAGCTCAGTGCTGCTGCTGGGTAGAAACAAAGTGCTGGGCTGGATGAAACAAGGTGAGGACCGGATTAGGCCCATGGGAGTTGTGTTTGACCCCTGTGTGATACTCGGATCACTGAGATGTACCCGTTAGTCTTTAATGGAAGCAGTTATTCATTCTACAGGTACCAGGCATGTCTAATACAAGAATGAATGAGATATCACTACATAAATTCCATTTCGCCTATGAATTTTCTATCTAAAACAAGTGTTGGAGAGAAAATGTTTTTTGGTTTTTGTTTTATGTCTTTTCTCAGTTCTTTGGCTGGTCTAATAATTAAATCGACATAAGGCAGATTAACAGAAAAACAATTTAATTTTGTATGTGTGGGAGACTCAAAGACATCGCAAAGCAGGAAACGCTTATACCTTTTAAACAAAGAAACAATACCGTTATGAAGAATAGACAAAACTAAGAGTTTTGGCTTGGGGTTGTAAGTTAGTGAGGAAGTAACAACATTTATTTATATAGTCTCCTCAGCCCTAAGTTTCCCTATCTGGTTATAAGAATGTCCTTTACTCTCCTCGTACAGGGAGATACTTTTCATATCGAAGATTTATTTTCTTCTTCTGGGGGGACAAAGGAGAGGCAGAGTGTTCTCCTTGCACTGGCTGTGTCTCAGGTGCCTTTAAAGAATCAATATACCAAAATGGCATATTTTAGGGTGGGCTATTCTTCTCTCTTTTTGAAAAGAGACATTTAAAGACACATCTAGAAAAGTGAAGTGGCAGTGGTGCATGTATAGACGGTTAAGAGCACACAGCAAAGGAAGAATGATGCCTAAACATGCCATTTGGGGTGAACACTGTGGGGGTGGCTGAGAGGAATCTGAGTGAGGAAGCCAATAACTCAGGGAAACTTGAAGAATAACTAAAATTTTTCTGGATCTAAAAAGTTCTGTAGGACTTTCCAATAATCAGAAATAACATATGCATAGGTAACGAGGGGAAATAAATGAATTTCAGTGTGGCCGGCAAGCTGTGTCAGTGGGACAGTAGAGTATGGCAGTGATACATGAATCAGATCACATGATGGATTTTAAGTTAAAATGAATCTGGATTGTATTTTGAAGATGAAATAGAAAATGTTGAGTATTTTAAGCAAAGGAACAGGAGCATGCTGAGAAAGGTGTGTTAGGAAACCAGGATAATGGAGGTGTACGGCAGTGGTGCCTGAGGCCGGCAGGTGTGAAGTCTCCTACAGAGGTGGTTGGAACCAAACCGCTGGGTACAAAATCCAAGACTTCCTGTTTCCATGTCTGGGGCGGGGCCCAAGGGTGACATTTCTAACGTGTTCCTAGCTGGTAGTGATACCCCTGGCCTGAAGAGCACACTTTGAAAATCACTGATGTAGGGGATGAGCAGACTAAATGCAAGACAGGCACCATAACAGGACCAGTTAGTAAATGTTAAAGCACAAAATCCATCAATCAGGCATAACAAAGTAAAACAAGGTCAGCCACCGCACAACTGACTCAGTTTAGTGCTGTTTGAGTAAGGAGACATTTAAAATGTTTTGCAATAGCATGTATTCCTAAGTGATCACTGTGAGCCCCTCTTCTTCCCTCCCCTCCTTTTCCTTTCCTTCATTCTCTTCCCCATTACCATGCTCTGAAGGGAAGTACCTGGACAGCAGTCCAGGAAGAAGTAAGGTTAAAATATACAAAGAAATGGAAGAAATGAGAAACAGGGTTACTAAAATAATATTTACACTTCCATTTTAATGATTTTGTGTTTTATGGCACAATTGTTTTTACATTCTTGTGGATCATCATAATTTTAGGCATTAAGGCCTTTTTACATCTTCATCTGGCTTTGAGTAAATGATCTGGGGGGAAAAAAAAACAAAGAAAAAGTATTCAGAGAACTTGGGAGGAGAGAAAGCATGCCAGGTCATGGAACAGGGAAATGGAAAGGGTAGAAAATGAGAGCTGAAACAACAATAACACAATTAGATACAGTAATTTATCATTAGTTTAGTAGGTATGAATGACAATGAAGTTAAGGCATTTGTTCCTGAATATGTTTTCTCCCAGTAAGAGCTGGTAGCTTTGCAGTTGTAGTTAGGTTTTGATTTGTTTAGGCCTTTGGAGAGGCAAATGTACAAACTGGAAACTATTTCCAATTATAAAATCACTTACTTTAGTGATTATCCAGTGAATACTGTGCATGCTTTAACTTTAGGTTTTAGCAGAAGACAAAACTAAAGAAGGAAAAAAAAACTCTGGTGTTCCAAAGTCTGACTGTTACTTGGGTTTTTTCATTTATTTTTAAATTATTGCTCTTAAAAGGTGGTTTGATCTGAATCTTAGTAAGTTTTTTGGATGCAAAATATCTACTATATTTGATTCTAAGGGTACAAATAGGAAGTGCCCATTCATTTTTCGTTATGGGATGCACTTGATCATTACTTAGTGGTCTGCTCTTCAACTGGTACCCACCAGTGTGGGGTTTCTGTGGGATCGCCATCCTGCGCAGCGTTGGCACCGTGTTACAAAACATTACAAGACCAACTTTTTAAAGATTGTATGTAGGACTTGCTTAACTTTCTGGAATGAAGAAGTAAGGTACTACATTTCTTTTAACAAATACCAACAACACACAACTTTTTCTTGGTTACTCAGAACTCCTTATTGAGCTCTCAGTTTGATTGCCTTTTAATTTTGAAAATCTTATCATTGATTCTCGTTGACCTGTCTCTAGCCTTAAACTCTTTCTTGGATGTTCTTACCACCCCAGCTTTCCACAAGCGTATTCTCTTCTCACTCAATTCTACATAAATTGCTTTAGTCACTTCCCCACATGGTTTACACTGCAGTGTTTTTTTTCCTTTGTGTTCCCACAGCACCCTATGCATTTCATTGGTAAAGGGACTGTAAATTCTTCCAAGGTAAAGAAATGTTATCGTGTACTTATTTCTTTCTCTCTATTAACCTGAATGTACTTATGTCCTCAAACATTATTCCCTGTCTCGTTGATAAGGCTTTGTTTTTTCTTTTAGTATGTCTGTCTTTTACCATCCCACTGAAAAATAGGTGCTGCATATTCTAAAAAACTGTCTTGGTATTTTATTGAGTTCTTGTCTGATCTGTAAATCATGTATCCAAAATCAAATGGGCATCATTAAATAGGATGTGAAGTAACTGAAAAATTGCAGTTGGTAAGGTAGAAATCACAATTTTTTAGCACTCATACTAAAAATATAGCAATTTGTTTATTTGGTATAAAACAGTTATATATAAAACTAAACAATGAATGGAAGTGCAATGTTCTCATAATATCTGACTAAACACAAAATATTTAGAGGCATTTAAAAAAACATTGCTATATTAGGACATGAAATACAAATATATTTTTATACACCTTATTCTCTTTCCAAAAATTCTCATTAAAATAAATTAGCAGTGGCCCCTCCAACTGCTCTCCATTCTACAAGAAATGATTAAAGGTATTTTATGCTCAGTATAATCTCCTGTACTTAACCTTCTCAAAACTTCACAGTTTTGAGAGGATGGCATATTCTATTGTACTCATCACTAGCTGGTTAGTATAATACAATAAAAATAATAATTGAGCATGAATTTTCTTAAAGATCTTTTTATCTATAGCAAGGGCCATAGCTTCTGGGTTATACAGCTTGTCTTCTAGATTTATAATTCAATCTCCTATTTTTAGTTCTTGAATGATGTATAAAGGAGGCACATACTCTAAAGGGTCTTGCCTTTTCACAGCAGCATTTGCTGCTGCTGCTGCTGCTGCTATCATTGTCATTCATGTAGAAGGAAATAGCTGAAAAGACAGATTCATGGTCAAGCAAGAGTAACTGGGAATCTAAAAGTTGCTATAGTGAAATTTAATCAGAAAATGTAAAAATAATTCTTTTTGAAAATCAGTGAAATCTTTATCACCATTTACTGTAAAATGCATATAAACATACTACATAAACATGCTACTGATTTTTTTACCTTGGTATTTATTCTTTCCTTGACCATTACTGGCAATTATGAGAACAAGGAAAATTGTATAGCTGATCAGTTGAAAATTCTGGGCACTGAGGAAACTACAACCAACCACATTTCTCCTTCAAGCAAAGGGCATAGCACAAACCTGACATCCCCTGTTGGCTAGACTCTGGATAATGGTACACTACAGACCTACTGCTGTGAAGAACAGATGTTGGCAGATGTTGAACATTTTGTGAAATGAAGCAGGTTTAACAAATGTTATATATCTGAATTAAAATTGTGGGATTACTTGGCCCTTTTCCCAGAGTTTCTCAATGTTCTTTCAGAACAGATTAGTTTCAGTTAACTTGACCCTTCAGAAAAGAAAGTTAGCAAAATATTATGAGTGATTCCCAATCACAGGATCATGTTTATGTAGAAGGTAAATTATTTCTTGTGCTAAATAATTTTTGATATCTCAAAATTAGGTGTGGGGCATCATGAATAGATGGCATAGAATCTGTCTCATCTGTTAGAGTCACCAGATGGCTTTTACTTGTACATGATCATTCCTAGTAGCATTCACTTTCCATAAAGTGATTCAGAGGATTTTACTACTGATGCTTTCAATTTCATCTAATAAAAACAAATAATCAGAAAATTAAGGTATATTTTTTGAAGAAATAATTTTAGTGTGTTTCAGAATAGAATGTCCTTCTCTTTGAACTCATATGATTCCACTCCAGGAAGACAAACAACCTAATTAAAAAGTGGGCAAAGGAACTGAACAGACAGTTTTCCAAGGAGGACATACAGAGGGCCCAAAGACACATGAAAGGATGCTCAGCATCAGTAGCCATCAGAGAGATGCAAATAAAACACAATGAGATACCACTTCACACAGGTCAGAATGGCCACCATAAACAAATAAACAAGTGTTGGAAAGGATGTGGAGAAAAGGGAACTGTTGGTGGGATTGCAGACTGATGTAGCCACTGTGCAAAACAGTATGGAATTTCCTCAGAAAACTAAAAATGGAATTGCTTTTTGACCTGACAATTCCACTGTTGGGAGTATACCCTAAGAGCCCTGAAACACCAATTCAAAAGAACCTATGCATCCCAATGTTCATAGCAGCACAATTTACAATAGTCAAGTGTTGGAAGCAACAACCTAAGTGCCCATCAGTAAATGAATGGATCAAAAAACTATGGTACATTTATACAATGGAATACTACCCAGCAGAAAAAAAGAAGGACCTCCTACCCATTTTGACAGCATGGATAGAACTGAAGAGCATTATGCTAAGTGAAATAATCCAGGCAATGAAGACAAACACCATATAATCTCACCTATAAGTGGAACCTAATCAACAAAACAAATAAGTGAGCAAAATATAGCCAGAGACATTGAGATTAAGAACAAACTGACAAACTAGAGGTGAGGGGGGAGGGCAATAACAGGGTAAAGAAAGGGAAGTGTTGTCAAGGAACATGTATAAAGGACCCATGGACAAAGCCAAAGGGAGGGTGGGATAGAGGCTGAGAGGTGGGGATGAGTGACTTTGGGGGAAGTCGTGGGAGGAAAATGGAGACAAATGTACTTAAACAACAATAAAAAATTCAAATAAATAAATAAAATCTTTTTAAGAAAAGAGATGAAGGTCTCAGTCTGCTGATGAGCTTGGAGTGGTAAAAATTTCTACATTAACACACAAGAATAATTTAAAAATAGATAAAATACTAAAGAAATAAACTTTGTAAGAAATATATGTGACCATAAGCAGTAAAAACAAAGGAAAAGCTACAGTATTTTAGTAGGTAAGTTTGACACCTTATTCAGTATGTAATTTATATTTACTCTGGTCAAATCATCTGCAAGTAAAAAACAAAATAACAAGAACTTTGATATCTTCTGTAGTTATACTCACATGTTTTTTGCATTTTAGATTTCATTTCATAAAATTATATGTAGGTTTTAAAAAACAGTTAAGGATATACTTTCTGTTATTTCTTAGGAAGCATTGGGTTATGGGGTAATTACTAAACATAGTGTGTGTTTAAGATCTTTTAGTCACTGTACTTTTTTTTTACAGGAAGTCACATATTATAACTCAAAAGTCTCCATTTATTTTAAATACACTTCTGGGTGTGTAGCTATATTCACATCCATAGCTGCTAGCTATGTAATACATATATATACATATATATACATATGTAAAACAGTATGTATACCCACCCTTACATGAAATCTTAAAAGAATGGTGATCAGAGTCCCAGAATTTTAGTACTGTTTATGTCCTTAGAGTCCATGTTCTCTGTCTTTCTTATTTTACATAGGAGATGGCAAAACTAGCTTATAATCCATGGTACATACCTTGCCATTGATAATAACACTTACAATAAGCTACCTTTTATGGAGCACTAATTATGCGTGGTTACTTTGCATTTACTTTTCTGATTTTTCAGAAGAGGAAACTGAAAGGAACAAGAAAGTTGAGTAGTTGTCCAAGTTCACATAGCCATCTCATATTTGAGCTGGTATAGTTGAACCCAGGCTCATATGACCCAAATCAGCTCATTCTGCACCCCCAGAGGGACTCTTCTCACTGTGGTATCTTTATAATGAAAGCAAAAGAGTGGCCAGTCATTTCTCTACAGTAGATTTTTACCTTTTTATTTATTTATTTACTTACTTACTTACTTAGTGGTGTTATCTAAAGGAGAATTTGAAAGTAAGCAAAATGGGGTGGTAGGGAAACTTCTACTTTCATATTTCATATCTTTAGCTTTGTCACATTTTCTCCATCTTTCTTTTTCCCTAGACATTCTGGACCTGCCCCGGGGGTTTTGGGGACCTAGGCTCCTTGACCTTGTGGTACCATAATGGCAGCCCCTCTCAGCTAAAATGTTTCATACTTCCATTTTTTGTCTCCAAAAGCCTGTTCCCTTCTTAAACTTTACCTCTTCTATAACAGAAGACTGAGGATTGCACTCCATTTTCTAAGGTGACAGTTGACAAATGAATCCTGAGACCAGGGCTAATAACTGTTATAGCTTAAGGGCTGTGTCCTTTCCACAGGCATATGCATTTTAACAGGATAATTGCAGAGTTACTTGAAAACTGTTGTAACCCTTTAATGATTGGATATGTGAGAATAACAAAGATTTAAGGGAGAGATTTTGGGCAAGGGGACAAACACCAGACACCTTAAATTTCACTACACTCACAAGTAAAGCTAACTCTAGGGATTTTTTTTTAACGTTAAGAAAGTTGATGGCAAAGAAATCTAAAATACAATGTTCTTTCCATAGCAAATGATGGAAAAAATCATTAAAATTACAATACATTGGCCCTAACCAGTGTGGCTCAGTTGCTTGGAGCATCGTCTCATAAAGCAAATGGTTGTGGAATCCATTCCTGGATAGTGGGTTTGGTCCTGGTAGGGGCATGTGCAGGAGACAGCTGATTAGTGTCTCTTTGTCTCCCTTTCTCCTCTTCTGTCTAAAATCAGTAAGCATGTCCTCAGATGAGGATAAGAAAAGCATCACACTTAACAAACATAAGGTTAAACTTGTGATTTTAAAAGCTATAATCAATGAGAACGTTAACCTGTAAGTGTACCTGCCACATAAGCCTAAAGTTGAACATCAAAAGAACACCATTGTCCTTGGCATCAGTGAAGAAACATAGGAAGTGATTGGCTGGAACTTTTAATTTCAGGAAGTGGTTTTATGGAATGATAAGGGTGAAAGTTCTTTTTCTTTTGCTTGTAATAATTTATTTCATTGCATGAAAGTTGCATCATTGCTTTCTTTTTTTTAAAGATTTCATTCAATATTTATTCAACTTTCACTGAAAACATTATGTTCTAGTCTATAAAATATGGGTAAAATTGTGAAAATTCTAACGGATATATTCTTTTTTGTGTGTGGCAGAATTTTATTTTATTTTTTAAATTGTATTTAGTTATTTTTCAAGTTCAGTTTTTGTCTATTTCTCCCATCCCAGCCTCCTCCGCCCCGTGCTCCCCACCTCCCTCCCATTTCCACCCCCCTTAGTTCTTGTCCCTGTGTCCTTCCTATTTGTTCCTCCAAATCCCTCCCCTTTTTTTCCCTTAAATTCCCTTCCCTCTCCCCTCTGGTCACTATCCTCCTGTTCTCTATTTCAGTGTCTTTGTTTTTATTCTGCTTGCTTGTTTGTTTTGTTGTTTAGCTTCCTGTGAAAGGTGAGATCATATGGTATTTGTCTTTCAACACCTGGCTTATTTCACTCAGCATAATGCTTTCCAGTTCCATCCATGTTGTTGCAAAGGGTAGGAGCTCCTTCTTTCTCTCTGCCGCATAGAATCCATTGTGTATATGTAGCACAATTTTTTTGATCCATTCATTTACTGATGGGCACCTAGGTTGCTTCCAACTCTTGGCTATTGTAAGTTGTGCTGCTATGAACATTGTGGTGCATAGGTTCTTTGAAATGGATGTTTTAGGATTCTTAGGATATAATCCTAGCAGTGGAATTGCTGGGTCAAAAGGCAGGTTGGTTTTTATATTTCTGAGAAAATTCCATACTGCTTTCCATAATGGTTGTACCAGTCTGCAATCCCACCAACAGTGAACTAAGGACCCCTTTTCCCCACAACCTCTCCAACATTTGTTGTTTGTTGCTTTGTTTATGATAGCCATCCTGACCAGTATAAAGTGGTATCTCATTGTGGCTTTAATTTGCATCTCTCTGATAGCTAACAGTATTGAGCATCTCTTCATGTGTCTCTGGATGTTCTGTATGTCCTCCTTGGAGAAGTGTCTGTTCAAGTCCTTCTTACATTTTTTTAATTGGGTTATTTGTCTTCTTAGAGTAGAGTCATGTAAGTTCTTTGTATATTTTGGAGATCAAACTTTTGTCTGAGGTATCATTGGCAATTATGTTTTCCCATACAGTTGGATGTCTTTTTATTTTAATACTATTTTCTTTAGCCATGCAGAAGCTTTTTATTTTGATGAGATCCCATTTGTTTATTTTTTTCTTTATATTCCTTGCTCTAGGGGATATATCAGTAAAAATGTTGCTGCGTGAAATATCTGAGATTTTCTTGCCAATGTTCACCTCCAGGACTTTAATGGTGTCACGGCTTATATTTAAGTCTTTTATCCACCTTGAATTTATTTTGGTGTATGGTGTAAGTTGGTGCTCTAGTTTCATTTTTTTGTACATAGCTGTCCAGTTCTCCCAATACCATTTGTTGAAGAGGCTATCTTTACTCCATTTTATGTTACTGTCCCCTTTGTTGAATATTAATTGACTGTAGAGGGTTGGGTTTATTTCTGGGCTCTCTGTTCTGTTCCATTGGTCTATGTGCCTGTTTTTTATACCAGTACCAGGCTGTTTTGATTACAGTGACCTTGTAATACAGTTCGATATTTGGTATTTTGATCTCTCCTACTTTGTTCTTCTTCCTCAAAATAGCAGCTGCTATTGGTGGTCATTTATGGTTCCATATAAATTTTTGAAGTGTTTGTTCTATGTCTATGAAATACGCCATTGGTACTTTAATAGGTATTGCATTGAATCTCTATATTGCTTTGGGTAGTATGGACATTTTGACGATGTTAATTCTTCCTATCCATGAACAAGGTATATGTTTCCATTTGTTTGTGTTTCTCGATTTCTTTCTTCAGGGCTGTGTAGTTTTCTGCATACAGGTCTTTTACCTCCTTAGTTAGGTTTATTTCCAAGATATTTCATTTTTGTTTTTGCTATATCAAATGGGATTTTTCCTTGATTTCTGCTTCTGCTGATTCATTGTTGGTATAAAAAAATGCCTTTGATTTCCGGATATTGACTTTGTAACCCGCTGTTTTGCCAAATTCATTAATTAGTTTGAGCAGTTTCATCAAAATGGCAAAATTCCAAGACAAAGAGAGAATCTTAAAGGTAGCAAGGAAGAGAAAAGAAGTAATAGCATCATTGCTTTCTTTAACAACCTGTGGTTAGAGTATCATACATAATTAGTAATACAGATAAAAGTATTGTTACTATAAACCAACTGACTGATATTATTTATGCTGTAAATATTAACATCCACCTAGAACAAAAAAAGCAAGAATATTCTCTAAGAAAGTAATTCTCAATCACAGGTGTTCTACACAAGAAAAATTACACCGAACTTCCTGGGCAGGACTCCAGACACCAGTGTGTTTGAAGTCTCCCAGGGTGGTTTCAATGTCATGTCAGAATTGACAAACTCCAGCATAGGCTATGCAGATGACAGGATAAGTAGTGGGACTGACAAGTAGATCTTTTTCACAGTTTAGTAAATATTTCTGGTGCTTGCCAGTATTTTTAGATCTCTTCCTATTTCTAAACATATAGGAAGATTATCTGTTGAACTTAATCAAAACTGTCTGACTTGCTTCAGTGAGAAAAATAAGAGTGATAGCATCTAAAGTTAGGAATCTTCATATTCTTTTCCCTTGCTTAAATGAATCCTGTAGCATTGTGTTAAAAGAGAGGTGCCACAAGAATGCTTGGAATTCTGAATGGCCTCATGAATGTTAACTGTTTTTCTGCCTTTGCGTGAATGAAAAATAAAACTGCATAATATTAAACCACTGAGATTTTGGTTTGCAAATTACTGTGGTTATCACAGCCTTCTGACTGACACACACATTCACACTTATTCATAACCCTCTTCCTCCAAACTTCCACCATTATAACAGTGCACTGCTTGTCTCTAAGAGTCTACCAGTTTTTATAATGTAAGTTACATGAGGAAAGGAGCTTTTCTAATAGTTTTTTTTTGTTGTTTATTTGTTTCTTTGTTTCACTCATATAGCCCAAATATTTGGGCAGATTTTGATCTCATTAAATATTTTTGAGTGATTGAATGTGCTTTGTGTCTCATTGCCTTCATATTACTAAAATTTTTTCTCTTCCATTAACATTTGAAATTGATATATTTCTTTGACTCAAGTCATTGTACCTTCTCTCCCCTCCATTCATAGCCAAATGCTGATGTCATGCAGTCACTTTTCACAACCATCTAAAACCCCACCCACACCATTCTAGTAACCTTTTAAGAACTGTATCAGTAAAGACTTGCCTATCTTTACATACCATGGCCAGTTTGCACAGTCCTCACCTTACTCGGTTTTGACCAGCAGAAGCCAACACTAATGATCATTCTTTCAAGACATTCTCTTCCTTTGATTGCTGAAGCATTACTATCAACCTCAGTCTTTGGAGGAAACTTACCTGCTTCTTTTCTGGGTTTTTTCTTCTCTACAAATCCATTAAATGTTAGGATTTCTCAAGATTCAGCCCTCAGCTTTCTCCTTTTTTTCAGGCTATTCTCTCTATAGGGAATTTACCTAGAGGCAGTTACTCCAAAATCCATTTTTCCAGCTCATATCTCTCCATAGAGTTTAATGTTTTTTGAACTTTGAGCAACAGATTCTTATTATAAGCACTGGGCACATGGAATTATGACTAGCCAAAAGACATCTTATTATGGCACACAGAGTACAGTGGTAGAAACAGAAGCTCACTTCAGCAGTGAATATTACATTTACGATGCAATTACTTGTGATATCACTCCTCCTCCATTTGAGTGTCAGTGCCTCAAAAGCAGAGACCATGTCTTACTTTTTCATAATGTTTTCACTTTCTAACATAGTGCCCAGTAGGAACTCAGTAATAATTTGTTGAGTGAATGTGTGACTGAGTGCGTGCACAAATAGTTCATGTCCATATTTTATGTGAGAGACTACTTTAGCTTCATTGTTTACTCCCGTGAATAAATCTGTTGCACCCTTTTATAGCTGCTCTTCAAGGACACAGATACTTAAACTAAGAAATGGAAACAACTTCAAATCTTGCCTTATTTCCAACTAGATAAAAATATCAGCCACTTCAGATGTAAAAAAGATGTAAAGACAGGCATTAATACTAAATGTGAAAATTGTAGTAGTTCTGTGATCTTTTGTTTGAGAATTCTAAAGGGTTTTATGACTATCTTTAATTGTCTTGATTTCTCTAAGTGAAAACTCCGATTTGGAGATGATTGATGGAGATCAGACTGACATTTACGTGGGCCATCCAGAACACAGCACTTTTGTTAGTTCACCCTATAAACCATAGGTAAGATTCTGAATGCAGAAGTACTAATTATTTTTCAGTGCAACTGTATTTTTAGATTACAGTGGTTTTGCCGATATTGAAAGGAGCCCTTGAAGTCCTATGAAGCACCTCTGTGGCCACAAAGCCAGCTCCACCACACGTGTCTGTGCAGGCTGTGGACCACACGCGCCCGTGCGGGCTGTGGACCACAGGTGTCTGTGCAGGCTGTGGACCACACACAGGCCTTTGCCTGAGAGCTCAGGGATGCACTCAGGTTAGTTTACGAGACTGTAGGAAGGTGTTGGGTTTCCGTAGGTCACTAGATATTAATAACTAATCCAAAAGGGTCTTATCTTAGACTTTGACTGTAATATTGACTTAAAATTCTCTCTGAAGGTGATTACACCATCGTATATTCAGCATATCTAGGTTAGAGAAAGCCAGTAACAAGATTATCTATCTAACTACCTTGCTAACTCTCTATGTATCTGCACATATGTCTAAATACTTACATATCTCAGGGTATATATATATATCGAACGTATAGTAACTATATATAAAAAGGATCTATAACTATATATATATTGTATCCATTCTACCACATCCTGGTCTAAATTAATATCCATGAGTAGTTTAAAGAGTCCAGGACATTCCTGAACATGGTGGAAGGCTTTGTGGTACTTGGAAATGTGAACTGACACTTTAGCCACAGTTGCCCTCTATCCTGGGAAATCTTGATTCGGAGTCTGGGAAGTTTTTTCATTTCCTATGGGTTCCATACATGGAAATTAAACAAATCAAAAGCACATGACTGTTAATGGTAAGACATTTGCTGTTTTGTATCTCTTGTAAAAATAGTTATTTATATTGTATTTCAGGTGAAATATTTGTATCTGAATTAAATTTACACCATTTGTCAGTCTGGCTTATTTTGTCATTTAAAGTCTCCAGACACAGGCTTATTTGGTACTTAGGGAAAGTGAAAAACAATAAAGAAAAATAATCTTAAGAAAGCCAGTGAAAAATTGCTCTTAAAGTCATTTAGTCTTGTACCAAAACCAAAACCCAGAAAAGCAGCATTATTTATTCTTTATGTTATGCCATTTACTTTTTCAAGAGTAGGATATCAACTAGCAAAAGTCTATTCCCAACAGAAAAAAAAACAGACTAATAATCAACTTAAAATATTTATTTTGAAAAATTGCAACTATTTTCCTTAATGATTCTTGAAATGGCAACATTTTCAATGATAATTATAATTTTTCTTCTTTATTATTTTGAAAGGAAGTAACATTTTACAGAAAGTGCACCTTCATATACAGTTGTAAAAATGCAGGCTCACATTTACGTATATTATATGATATTTTGTCCATAAACCTTTCACCAAAGTTTCTTTTTAATTTTTCTTAAAAAGTTTTTATATAGTCAGAGAGTAATGCAACCATCACCACACCATGCTAAGGACATTTATATCACTTCAAAAAGAAATTCTATACCCATTAGGCGTCATTTTTTAATTTTACCACGAATCCTGCAGCCCTAAGTGACTACTAATCTACTTTCTGTATGTATAATTTTTTGTATCCTGGACATTTTATACAAATAGAACTTGCAGAATGTAGTCTTTGTGACTGCTTCTTTCATTTACCATCATGTTTTCAAGATTAATGCATTTTGTAGCATGTCAGTACTTTAATTGCTAAATAATATTCCATTGTATAGATATACTGCACTTTTATGTACATGCATCAATTGATGGGATTTTCAGTTGTTTGTACTTTTTGACAATTATGAATAATATTGCTTTGAACATTAATATACAAGTTTTTGTGTGATTACACACTTCCATTTTTCTTTGGTATGTACCTAGGATTGGAAATAAATGGTAATAAGGTAACTTCGTTTAAACTTTTTTAGTAACTGCTGGGATGTTTTCTAAAGAAGCTGCACTAGTTTACATTCCCACTAGCAGGGTGAGAGTTTCCACGTCTCCATGCCCTTTGAACACCAATCATTACCTATGTTTTTTTAAAAATATATTATATTGATTATGCCATTACAGTTGTCCTATTCCTCCCCTTATTCCCCTCCACCCTGCCCACCCCTCACCCTCCATCCCCCCCTTTAGTTCATGCCCATGTGTCACAAGTTCTTTAGATTCTCTATTTCCCACACTGCTCTTGCCCTCCCCCTGTCTATTTTCTACCTACTGTCTATGCTTATTCTCTATATGTTCTCCCCCCTTCTCCTTCTCTCACTCCCCTGTTGCTAACCCTCCATGTGATCTCCATTTCTATGGTTGCACTCCTGATCTAGCTGTCCTCTTAGTTTGCTTTTGTTTTAGGTGTGGTTCATAATAACTGTGAGTTTGCTGTCCTTTGACTGTTCACATTTTTTATCTTCTTTTTCTTAGATAAGCCCCTTTAACATTTCATATAATTAGAGCTCGGTGATAATGAACTCCTTGAACTTGACCTATGTTTTTTATTATGTACATACTGGAAGTCGTACAGTGGTAGCTCATGGTTTTAATATGGTTTCTCTGGTGGTTAAGGATGTCGAGCATTTTTTTCATGTGTTTATTGGTTATTTACATAACTTCTGATTTCTTACCATAATGTTTTGTAGGTTTCAAGACATCAGTTTTGCAGTTATTTTGTGACATTTATTCTTATTTTATTTTTGAGGCTATCATATTGTAAATACAGTTTTTTTTAAATTTTATTTTCAGATTGTTTATTGGTAGTACATAGAAATATAGTCAATTCTTGCCTGGGCTGGTGTAGCTCAGTGGATTGAGCGCGGGCCTGCGAACCAAAGGATTGCTGTTGGATTCCCAGTCAGGGCACATGCCTGGGTTGCAGGCCAGTTCACAGCAGGGGACGCATGAGAGGCAACCATACATTGATATTTCTCTCTCTCTCTCTTTTTCCCTTCTCTTCTAAAGATAAATTTTAAAAAATCTTAAAGAAATATAGTCAATTCTTATATATTGACCTTGTATTATGCAAGTTTTTGGACTCCTTTATTAATTCTAGGGTTTTTTAGTAGATTCTTCAGGATTTTCTATATATAAGATCATGTCATCTACAAAAAAAGTTTCATTTATTTATTTATTTATTTATAATATATATTCCTTTCATTTTATTTTATTTTTCCTAGTTGACCTGGCTAGAACTGTCCAAGCCTGGCTAGACCTGGCTTGACCTGAATAAAAATGGCAAAGCAGATGTCCTTTTGTCTTTCTGATTCTACGGGGAAAGCAATGAGTCTTTCACCATCGGGTATTGTTTCAATATATTGTTTTTATCCCATAGATGTCATATCAGGTTGGGTAAGTTGTTTTATTCCTACTTGATTGAATATTTTATTGTCATGGTCTGTTGGTTTTTTTGTCACATGCTTTTTCTGCATATATTGAAATGACCATGTGTTTTATATCCTTTATTCAATCTTCATTTTTTGCAAGGCTTCTTGCATTTTTTAATGTTTTCTTTATTCTAGTGATGAGATGTATTATGTTAATTGAATTTTGGATATTAATTTAACCTTCTATTCCTAGGACAAAAACAATTTTTCATTATGTATAATCCTTTTTATATGTTGTTGGGTTTAATTTGCCTGCATTTTGTTGAGAATTTTTGAGTTTCTATCAATAAAATATATTAATCTTAGAGTTTTCTTGTGATGGCTTTGCCTGGCTTTAGCATCAAGATAAAACTGGCTTCATAGAGTGAGTTAGGAAGTACTCCCTCCTCTTCTGTTTTTGCGAAACACGGCAATAATTTTTCTTTAAATGTTTGGATTATTCATCAGCTAAGTGATCTTAGCCTGAGCTTGTATTTGTGAAGTTTTTAAATTAATAAGTAAAACTTGGGTTGTTGCAGGTCCATTTAGATTTTTTGTTTGTAAACTTAGTTCTACAAGTTTACATTGGTCTGGGAATTTGTCCATTTCTTCTAGCTTATTTAATTTTTTGGCATAGACTTCTCCAGTGCAATCTCTTCATACACATTTTATTTTTTAAAATTTGTGTAGTTCCCACTCTTATTCTTGACCTTATTAATTTGAAATTTTTCACATTTTATTTGATCAGTCTAGCTAAAGCGTTGGGATTTTTTTGTTTTATTTTGATTTATTAGGGTGACATTAGTCAATAAAATCATGTGGGTTTCAAGTATACATTTCTATGATACACACATGATTTGTGCATTTCATTATGTGCCGACCACCCAAAGCCAAATCATCATCTGCCACCATATATTTTGCCCCTTTTACCCTTTACCACCCTCCCACCCCTTTCCCTCTGGTAACCACCACACTGTTGTTTGTGTCCATGAGTTGCAGTTTTATATCCCACATGTGAGTGAAGCCATATGGTGATTGATTTTTTCTGACTGACTTATTTTGCTTAGTGTAATTTTCTCAAGGTCCATCCATATTGTTGCAATGGCAGTATTTTACCTTTTCTTATTAAGTAGTATTCTACTACATAATAAGATAGTAGTAGTATTCTACTACATATATGTGTGTATGTGTGTGCATGCATGTGTGTATATATGTGTATGTATATATGTGTGTGCACACACACATATATTTTTGTTTTTTTTCTTTTTTCTTTTTCTTTCATTTTTTTCTATTTCTTTTCTTTTTTTTTTCTTCTAGAGATGTTCCCTGCATGGTTTGTTTCCTCAGTTATTGTCCAGAGGACCCTGAGGAGCTGTAGAAATGTTCAGGAGCAGACTCGAGGCCCTGCTTTCTCTCCAACGTTGTGTATAGGGACTGTACATCACAGGGCAGAGCCCTGTGCTCTTCTATGCCACCTGGACAGAGCCCGCGGAGAGTGACTTCCCGGGTATCCACGTTGGTCACACACATATATTCTTTATCCGGTCCTCTATGACAGGACACTTTGGTTGTCTCCATGTCTTGGCCGCCATGAATAATGCTGCAATGAACATAGGGTACATATATCTTTGTGAATAAATCTTTTTGAGTTTTTCAGAAAAAGACCCAGAAGATGGATTTCTGGGGCATATGGTAGCTCTATTTTTAATTTTTTAAGAAACTTCCATTTTGCTTTGCATAGTGGCTGTGCCAGTTTACATTCCTACCAACAGGGAATGAGGGTTCCTTTTACTCTGTAACCTCTCCACACTTATTATTACCTGTTTTGTTGATAGTAGCCATTCTAACAGGTGTGAGGTGGTATCTCATTGTAGTTTTGATTTGTATTTCCCTAATAGCTAGTGAAATTGAATTATCTTTTCATATATATCGAAGGTCATTTATATGTGTTCTTGCGGTTGGTGTCTGTTCAGGTCCTCTGCCCACTTTGTAACTGGGTTGTTTGTTTGGTGTTCAGTTGTATGAGTACTTTATGTACTTAGGATATCAACCTCTTGCAGAGCTGTTTACAAATATCTCTATTCAGTAGGTTGCCTTTTTGTTTCATTGTCAGTTTCCTCTGCTGTGCTGAAGCTTTTTAGTTTGATATAGTCCCATTCATTTATTTTTGCCATTATGGTCAAATTCATAACATGTTCTCTACAATCAAGGTTCATAAGTGTAGTACCTATGTTTTATTTTACATAAGTTATTGTTTCAGATCTTATATTTAGGTGTTTGATTCATTCTGAATTAACTTTTGTATTTAGGGACAAACTGTAATCTAGCTTCATTCTTTTGCATATGGCTTTTCAATTCCTTTAGCACCATTTATTGAAGAGCCCTTTTTTCTTTCATTGTGTGTTTTTGGATCTTTTGTCAAAAATTATTTGCCCATATACATGTGGTCTGCACTCTCAATTCTGTTTCATTGGTGTGTGTGTGTGCGTGTGTATGTGTGTGTGTGTGTTTCTGCCAATACCATGCTCTTTTGATTTTTGTAGCTCTGTAGTATAATTTGAAGTCAGGTAGTATGATGCCTCAAGCTTAGTTCTTTTTTTTTTTCAGGATTGCTTTGGCTAATCAGGCTCTTTTGTGGTTCCATACAAATCTGATGATTTTTTCTGGTCTATTTCTTTGGTCATTGGGATTTAGATGGGGATTACATTAAATCTGTATATTGCTTTAGGTACTACAGCTATTTTAACCATGTTGATTCTTCCAGTCTATGAACATGGAATATCTTCCCATTTCATTCTGTCTTTTTCAATCTCTTTTAATAATGCTTTGTAGTTTTCAGCTTCTGAATGTCTGGAAAAGTCTTTACTTTTTCATATCTAAAGGATAATTTTGGAGGATATATTATTTTTGGCTGGTAATTTACCTCTTTCAGTAATTTAAGTATCTGGTTCCACTTTCTTCTAGTTTGTACAGTTTATGCTGAGAGGTCCAATGATAACCTAATGGTCTTTTTTTTATAGGTTACTTTTTTTGTTTCCCTGACTGCCTTGAGAATCATTTCTGTCATTAATTTTTGATAGTTTTAATACAGTGTTCCCTGGATTCAACTAACTAGGTGTTCTGTTGCTTCTTGGATTCAAGGATCTAGCTCTTTCCATCAGTTTGGGAAGTTCCCATCAACTATTTGTTTTCAACAGTCTTCATTCCCTTCTCCCTCTCTTCTCCGTGTGGTATGCCTGTTATTCTCACATTGCTTTTTCTGATGTAGTCAGATAGTTGTTCTAGAGGTTTTTTAATGCTTAAGTTTCTCTCTTTTCCTCTGCATAATTTCTATATTTTTATCTTTGATAGCACTGTTTTTTCCTCCATCTATTCACTTCTAATTCCTATGCTTGCCAGTCCATTCTTGATCTATTTTACTGAGTTTTTCATCTCCAGAATTTCTGTTTGGTTCTTTTTAAAACTTTCAATGTCTTTGGTAAAGTATTTGTTTTGTTTGTTGATTTGTTTTTCTGAGCTCATTAAACTGCTCTCTGTATTTTCTTGCTTCTTATTGAGTTTTTATCAGAATTGCAATCTTGAATTCTCTATTATTTATTATCACATATTTCTATGTCTTAAAGTTTGTTTTCTGGAGATTTAAATTTTCTTTCTGGGCTGCTTCACTGCTTTGGTTATTCACAGTATTTGATAGATTCCTTCTCTGTCTAGGCATCTCTGTGTGAGTGGCACCTCCCTAGCACATTAATATAGAGGGGTCTTTCTATTATTTTCTAGTAGGTGGTGATGAATCACAAGTTTTTAAGTTCTCTTGCATTTCTCTGGCTTTTCAGATCTCTATGCAGTTGTGTTCCTGGGTGGGTGGTTTCCTCCCCTCTGATCTGGTCAACCTGATCCCAGGGGACCAACCATGCAGGGGAATGTAGTGAGTGATAGAGATCCAGATCCATTAAATCCCAGTGTTATTCCCTGTAGCCAGATGCCAACATCAGTGTAATAATGATCAATGAGTGTGGAGTGGGCTGGGGGGAACTGGCTGGCTTCTTTGTTGTTTTGCCCTCCCAATAATGGTGACCTCAGATCTCCTTGGGGTATTCCTCATTTCCCTGACCTCATGACCAGTCACAGAGTGCACCCTTTGTGGAGGGAAAAAATGATTCTATAGTACCAGTTCTCAAATTTGTAGATAATGTGCTCCTCAATCTAACACCAAGGGCAAAAGGAGGTGAGTTCTGGGAGGTTACAGGGTGGCTAGGCTCCATGGTTTTGCATCTCTGTCAGATGCCCACTGCCCAACAACTGCAGCACCACCTCTGCGCTCTGTCCTTGCCCAGGTCCCTGGGTTCAGCTCCAGCTTGTACAACCACTCTTGCAGGAATGCCCATTGAATCTCTGTTCCTCCCAGCTGAAGGGAGTGTCAACCACAGTCTGACTTCTCTCCTCACCAAGCTGAGCAACGCTGTGAGCTTCTGGATGTAGAATTGTGTCCCTGACTTGTCTCAGCTTTTCTCCCTTTTCTCCTCCCCAGCTCACTTCCACTTGCCCACCTTTAGATGTTTAATACACATTTTTTAAAGGCATGTTTGTACATCCAGTAGGGAAGGTTTATGGGGAAGTTGTTCAATTTGCTGAAACTGCAAGTGGAGAGACCAAGATAATTTCTCATTCCTCCATCCTCTAAAAATAGACTTTAAACTCTCTGATTAATATTTTAAATTGTATGTTTCTCTCTTGAATCTTATCACTTTTGCTTCATGTATTGTACTTGGGACTTCGTTGTTGGGTTTTCTATACTTATAATTGTAAGATTTTCCTGATAGATGGGCCTCTTTGTTTTTTATTATTACTGTTATTAATTCCAGTAACATTTTCTATTTTAAAGTCTATTTTGCCTGCTTTGAGTATAGCTACTACATTTTTCTTATGGTTGCTATTTATATGACAGCCTTTTCCATGCATTACTTTAAAACTCTACGTATCTTTGAATCTAATGTATATGTCTCCTGTAAACAACAGTGTCTCCTGTAAACAGATCATGACTTTTTATTCAATTTCACAGTCTTTGACTTTTGCTTAAATTGTTTAGCCCTTAATATGTATCATTATTTTTGTTATAATAGGATTGAAATCTGTCATTTTATCATTTGTTTTATATATGTCTCATGTCATTTTTATTTTCTTATTCCCCTTTTACTTCTTTTTGAAAAAGTGAGTATTTTTAGTATAACATTTAAATTATTTTAATGATTTTTACTATAATTTAAAAAGTCATTGCACAACAGCTTATCATAGATATTAACTTACAAAAAATCAATTTTACATTTACACTAACTTAATTCTAGTGAGACACAGAAATGCTCTTCCTGCATAGTTCTATTCCTCCTGCCCCTTGTTTTGCTGTTAGTTACATATTATACATCTATGTATTTTTACCTAATACATTGTTTTAATTACTACTTTGTATAATTTCATGTCTACTAAGAAAGTTGAGAAAATTAAGGAAAGCAAGTATGTATTTATAGTTTGTTGCATTATACCTCTTATTTACCATGTTGGGTTCTTCATTGTTCCTGTGGATTCACATTGCCATCTGCTGTCACTTACTCCGGCACAGCTCTCTTTCCATCTCCAGGCTCTGTTGTTATTGTAAAATTCTTTACATTTTCATGTGTTATAGCTCCAACAATGCAATTATAAACACATTGTTTTATATAGTTATTTTAAAAATAAATTAAGAGAATAAATATTCATTTATATTGACTTTTATAATTACATAATTACCTTGACTAGTGCTCTGTTTTTTAATATGGATTTAAATTATTGTCAGTGTCACTGGCTTTCAGTTTTGACATCTCACTTTATTACTTTAAGTTTTTTTTTGCTTTGTAGATGTCTTTTCCTTTATTTTGAAGATAGTTTTGTTGGCTATAAGATTCTTAGCTGACAGTTTTTCTTCTTTTAGTACTTTGCATGTGTTATCCATCGTCTTATGACTTGCACTGTTCCTGATTAAAAATTATCAGTTAATCATATTTGGTTTTCTTTATATGTGACAAGTGATTTTTCTCTTGTCTTATCAAAATTTTGTCTTGGTTTTTGGCCTTCAGCATGTTTTCTTTGATGTGACTAGGTGAGGTTCTTTCTATGTATCTATTGCTATAGTATAGGCATCTGACAGTTATCTTTTTTGATTGTAAAGATTCTGCCATTAAAGTTTTGATCTCTGAGGCATCCATTTCATTTAATTTTTTAAAGACATACATCTCAAACAGATGCCAATTCCACGACCAGGTTAAGACCCAGACTGCTCCACTCATACACAGTTCCCATTTTTAGAAAGCCTTGGGTGACCTAGATGAATCGCTGCTTGAGTGACCCTGTGTTTTGCTTTCTACACTTTAATTCCTGCTCTTACACTTTAAATTCACCCATAAGGAGCAAATCCACAAAGCCCTAGGCACTCCACTCTTGACTCCAATAAAGGCAGAAGCCTAATTCCACACACATTCTCTACTCATGCCCTAATGTGAGGCCCTGAATGTGTGTGTGTGTGTTTTAAAGTTCTCTCATGTTTGTTGCTGACATGCACATTGCAATTATAATAAGAAGCACAAGGGCTGGCCTAGCCCCAAATTGGCTCCTGTCAGGAACATAAATGTCTGTGAGGGCTTGTCACGTATAGTAGAGGCCCAGACATTCCTATCTGATAGCATGACTGTTGATAGGCTGAGACCAACATAAAAAAACTACTTGGAGTTCATTAAAATTCTTGGGTGTTTAAATTCATGTTTTTAATCAAATTGGGACATTTTCAGTCATTGTTTTTCTAATGGTTTTTCTGTTCCTTTCTCTTTATTTCTTTCTGCTACTTCTATTTTGTGTATTTCGGTGCATTTAACAGTGTCCTACATTTCTCTGAGGCTTTTTCACTTTTTTTTAAATCTTTTTTTCTTTCTGTTCTTCAGATTGTGTCATCTCTATTGATTTGTCTTCAAGTTCCTTGATTGTTTTTTTTCTTATGACAGTCCAAATATACTATTCATCCCTGATAGTGACTTTTTTCCTGTGGGTTACTATACTTTTCAACTTAAATATTTCCATTTGGTTGTTTATTCTCCATTCAGGGTGACATTGTCTTTATATCTTTCTTTTCTTTTTTAAGTCTGGTTTCTTTTAGTTCTTTAAACATATTTATAAGGGCTTCTTTGAAGAAGATGTCAAATAAATGTGACATCTAGGCCCTTTCACAGTTCCTATTGCCTGGTGGTTTTCCAGGGCAGGGGCCACACTTTCCTGTTTCTTTGTATATGTCCTATTTTTCCTGGGAAATGGATGTTTTATTAATATAGTGTAGTAATTTGGAAACTAATTCCTCTCTTCCATATTTGATATATTATGTCACTGTTAATTTATTTATTTAATGACTTGGTGTATTTATTTCCTATCATTTTGCAATAAATTTTCACAAACTTGGTGGATGAAAAAACACACATTTATTATTTTATTGCTTGGAGGTCAAAGTCCAAAATGATTTTCCATGGACTAAAATCAAAATGACAGCTTGGTTATTTTCATTTTGGGGACTCAGAAGGAGAATTGATTTCCCTGTCTTTTATAGCTCTAGATTTGGCCTACAGTTTTTGACATGTGGTTACCTTCTATTTTCATAGCCAGTGGTAGCTAGTCAAGTCCTTCTCATGCTGCTTTACTCCAGCACTAACATTACTGTCTTCCTCTTCCATATAATGAGGACCCTGTTATTACCCTGGACTCACCTGGATAATCTAGGAGAATCGTCCCTCCCCAGGGTCAGCTGATCAGAAACATTAATTCTTTCTGCACACCTAATGCCTTTTTGCAATGTAATGTGATGTATTTACAGTTTCCAACAATTAGGTTATGGCCATCTTTGGGGAGCTATTATTCTGCCTTCTATACTTGGCCAGAGTATGTTAATGAAGTACATTTCTTTCTCTACAGTATGAAATCCCTGAAGTTACCCCTCAGGGGGAGCAGCCTTGGGCTTGTGTACAATCACTCTAGATGACTTTATTTTGAATACTGAAAAACAGCTCTCCATAAATATCAAGAATCTTTTCCAATGTTTTACAGATATTTCTCAACAGAGCTCAAACTAAAAACTAGTTATTTTGAGTTTTCAGTTCAGTGTCTATTTTTCCTCATCAATTTGCCTTCCAAATATTTCCAGTGAAGATTATAATGATGGTAGCCACATAGACTCATCTTTCTCCATAAAGGAAATGGTGTTATTAACAGGACTCTGTCTATGTATGTGGGCACACACACTCATTAGAAAAGGGACTGTCACAGCTAAATCTGTTTGCAGCCTAAGTGATAAAATATTTGTTTTAATGGAAACTTATTCACTGTGTTGGGTACTATTGGTTGACAAGTGAACTTGGAAATAATTTACAAAAAGACAAATGTTAAATTTATAGCTGTTTGCTCTGATCAAAATGTATTCTGAATATATTCCCACGATGGTGATGTCATCTGGGTTAATTTGTTTTGAGGTAATAAACATAGTTTTTATAAGGGCAATTAGAAAATGAGCATCTCTAGAGAATTATGAGAAAAGAGATCAAATTGGAAGACACTAAGTACATTGTAGGCACTGATTTTGTATGTCCATAAAACCTAATGTGTAATGGCTATTGAATAGTTGGGGGGGGTTGTGATGATTAGATTTATAGGCACCTTTAGAAATGTTCATACTCTTTTTTTCAATTCATCTATAAAATGTTATATAGTTCATTATGAAAAATGGAAATTTGCCTGAGATATTTAATGAAAGGTTGTATTGTCTGAGTCTGCAGTAAGAGCTCTATATTCTTAATGTGACAGTTTTGTAAAAATTGTCTCTTAAATAGTTTTTGTTCAGTACTGAAGGAGAGAGAAGTTTTCAAGTATTGGACCACTTATCACAGACAAACCTCACAGCAACTGAATGAGTTCTTAAATTAAAGAAACAACATGTGTGTAGTTTCAGAAGCATATAGAGCTAGCATATAGTGAATAAATCAGGACTGTCAATAGCAAGATCTGATATATAAAGTGAAAGAAATAAAATAAGAGATAGTACCAAAGGAGGATGTGTTGGGAACTACTCTGCCTGGTTTCAGGAGTTGTAACTGCCCCCACGGATAAGGCTGAGTGAATGACCTTAGGACTGACTGTGAGCCACTAAAGGGACAAAGCTTATCTCCCTGGCAGCAGTGCTGCTTCTGCTTCATCCATCTCCTGCCCGCAGTGCTTGGTTGGTTAGTCAATGATGGGTATGTCCCCTTGGGGGGGCAACCTAAGCCAGACACAATCACTTGGGAGGCCCTCAAGGAAGGACTCGGGGGCTCCAGAAAAGAGAAGGTGATGGACCCTTGCCCCCGGCTATTCTGACATAGCCGGAGTCCCCATTTCCATCTGGGAGAAGTGCTTCCTGGCTCTAATTCACTTAAGCCTAAAAACCTATGATGGCGAGGGTAGTGCAGCCCTCTACCAGCTGGAGCGGGTTCCGAGGTGATCGGGAATAAGAAAGAATTCATAAAGTCCTGTGAAGCCTGCTTTGCTAGGAGTGCTTTCATTCATATGATAAGGGTCCGAGCAGGTAATGAGTATGTCTCCCAAAATTTTCGCAACCCCCTTAACTGACAGACACTGACTCAGACTAAGCTCTCAGAGTTCTTTGAAATGTTATCTGTTGTTTGATCCTTGCTGCCTGGTATTGATTGATGAGCTTTACCTGTATTCCTGTGTGTTCTGAACCTAATAAAGGCCATTGAGGAAAAGGTTCTTGGTCTTTCTCCTTTGAGAGATTGGCCACCTCTCCTGCCCAAGCAGATCATGGATTGGTAGTATTATTTTCATCCACAGCAGAGGGGGGGACTTGCAGGCAAAGTTGCCCCCACAAGGATATATGCATTTAGAGACAGAATTGTAAATCAGATGGAGAATCTAAAAGGAGCTATGAAAAAGTCAAATTATTTCAGATAAAAGATACTGCAAAAAATAACCACCCAGCATCACATGAATTTATGAGAAGGCAGAGAAAAGTCTTGTTGGTATTATATACACCTTAATTTAATTGTAAACTTTTTATTGTATTAATCATTAAAGCTGTTTATTAGCAATACTGGTGCCTAGTACTTAAAATGGTATTTTCATTACTGAAAGAGCTATTAATATAGAAGCTCACCATCATTTTGCTTTTTTAAAAAAATTACCATATTTTTCAGAGTATAAGATGCACTCCCCCCCCAATTTGGGAGTAAATAGGGGTATGTGTTATAATCCGAATGTAGCTCACCTGGCTCACTGGCGGTGGGGGGGCAGTGGCGGTAGAGCAGGGTCACAGGTTATTAAATACTTTTCCACATTTTTTGTTTCAAAAAATTTTTTCTATCTTCCTCCTCTAAAGCCCAGGTGGGTCTTATGGTGTAGTGCATTTTGTAGTCCTAAAAATATGGTACACAATATTGTTTTATTGCTTTTAGGTAGAGAAGAAGGGTTGGTAGTGGAGAGAGAGAGAGAAAGATTAATTAGTTGCTCTGAATATGTGCCCTGACTGGTGATTGAACCCACAACATAGGTATGTGCCCTAACTGGGAGTTGAATCTGTGACCTTTCAGTGCAGAGGATGATGTTCCAACCAACTGAGCCACACTGGCCAGGGCTGTCTTGATTTTTATGGAAAGGGTCAAATCCTTTCAAGTGGAATCTAAAGATATACTGAAATTCTCGTGGTTTCACCTTATATAAGTCTGAAACTAATATAAGATGATGTGTAAGCCTATCTACAGTTTTGCTGCCCTTTGACTAGAAAATAATATCTGTCTATCGATATACTGAATAGTTACTGTGAAGTGATACTGGGGGGAAAGACAGAGTGCACTTAATCATTACAACAAGGAAGCAAAGAAGCTTGCTTTCTTCTGTGGACCTTGAGCATAAGAAAAAAAAGGATATATATATGTGTGTGTGTGTAAATATATATGTGTAAATATATATAAACTATATTTGGTTATGAATGACTGCAGAAAAAAGATTATGTAATATCTATCTTATCTTATGCATGACCGATCCTACCACTCATATTACAAACTCACATATAGTTAGGATAATGGTAAGCATTGCTATCCAGTGTGAAGGCAAAAGGCAGTAAATTACCCCCATGGTTTCTACAAGTGGAACCTTGTACCTCAATGGTTTTTCCTTGCAGGAATCCAAGGAGGGTTCTGACTCTATCTGACATGTTTCTTTGAATTCCCATTATGCTGCACACCTCTCAAAGTTGAACAGGATTTGTTCATTCACCATGTGAGCAACAGGAACTGTAAGGTCATTTGTGCAGGAGCTGAGTAAATGGGGATGCTGACTGGGACTGCACCACTCACTTCCACAGACTGGTAAACTAATTAGGGTAACTGGTTTAACAGCTTATGCATAAGCAACCTTCAGAGAATATCTACGTGTATCATCTTATGGCTCCTTTAATATTAAAGGTAGAGGAGACCATGGAGATCGTTTAGACAAATCCATGTACATTTTACAATAGGTAAGACTTTAGAATAAAGATCAGGTACCAGAATTAACAATATATAAGTTTTATTATGTTAAATTATAGCTAATTCAAGGTTATTCTGGTGATAACATAGTTCTTGCTCATTTGTATATATTTGAACAACAAAAAGGGGGAAATTTTTTTAACATGGGAAAAAGTGGGTAGAGACTATCTAAAAGGAAGTAAATAGTATATGTTGTGGTAGGAAAATATTTGAGACCTGTAGATTTAGAACAACCTGCTGGGGAAATTGCTCAGTGAGAAAATAACAGCAGAACTTCAAAACTATCGTTTTTCTGCCACACCAATCTCTTTGTTTTGTACCTTTGGGATTCACAACATAAACCAGTGGGAGGAGGGAAGTATTTTAATCATCTTTCATTGTCTATCCCTCTGCTGAACGTCTAAAAAAATGCTATGGCAGCAGCAAAACCAAGATGTGGCAGAACAGCGAGCTGATTCAAAATGATTTCGAGCCAAGAGAACAGACAAAATAGCCTGTGGCTTCGCCATAAATGAGGCTGAGGGCAAAAAAGCCCCGCGTGATGTGCCATCAAGGCGGGGAAGTCTGGATGTGGCTTATTGAATACCAGAGAGAGCGAGCCACGCCCAGGAAAAGGACTACAGTTCAAAAACAACAGGACTGATGAAAAGACTATCCTTTTGGAATGCTGTAAATTTATATACCTGCCTCACACCATAACCCCCCACGGAATGAGGGAAAAAGAAAAAATAAATTAAAGATGCAATTGTCAAAAATAGGACTACAAAAGAATTATGAGGTGGAGCTAATACTTTTCATTTTGCTTAGACTCCTGTGTGAGTGGATTACTTCCTAATAGCAGCTATACATCAGATTTAATTAAAAATTCAAACAATTAAAAAGTAAAATGATGTGGAAATAATGGCTGGTATCTACATAAACAGCAGCATCTCACTTCCCATGTGGGACACTATTATATCTGCATTAAGTGTATAGTATTGGCTTTATGCATTTGTTGATCTTATTTATAAATATAGACTTTAAACCTTACCAAGAATAATAAGTTCAGATAATCTAGATTTAAATCACTATTTTATGAAGCTACTTTAAACAATATTAATTTATAATAAAAATGCCAAGGGTGTAACCATTCAGTACAGAACAGCCCCCAGAGAACACTTAGGAGCATTTTCAAGGAATGCAAAAGCAAAGGCTGTTGTTAACAGGGCGCTGTAATTACAAGATGCCTTGTAATGCAAGGGATCAGTAGACTAATTTTTTTAGAGGAGTAAGACTGTGACTTGGCATATGAAAGACAACTCCATCCCTCTTAAATAATAATCTTGCTTATAAAATTCAAGCAGCATTGTTAATATCAATGTTGCTGTTAAATGTCATCTTTTTTGCAGTTATAAATGTGGAATATGGAGGTGTACATAAGATAAAATTTTGTAACTATGAGTATATCACAAAAAGAATTGAATAATCATATAAATTTAACCATTCCTAATGAAGAAAAAAAGTATATTCATTTTCGCCAGCTCACTGTTAATGTAAAAGACCCAGCAAAAAAGGAGCGTGGAGAGAAAATTTTAAAAAAATATATTTTATTGATTATGCCATTACAGTTGTCCTATTCCCCCCTTCATTCCCCTCCACCCTGCACACCCCTCCCCTTCCCTTCCCCCCTTTCGTTTATGTCCATGTATCACAAGTTCTTTAGATTCTATATTTCCTATACTATTCTTGCCCTCCCCCTATCTATTTTCTACCTATCATCTATCACCTATGCTACTTATTCTTTGTACCTTCTCCCCCCTTCTCCTCCTCCCACTCCCCTGTTGCTAACCCTCCATGTGACCTCCATTTCTATGGTTCTGCTCCTGATCTAGCTGTCCTCTTAGTTTGTTTTTGTTTTAGGTGTGATTGTTAATAACTGTGAGTTAGTTGTCCTTCCACTGTTAATCTTTTTTATTTTCTTTTTCTTAGATGAGTCCCTTTAACATTTCATATAATAAGGGCTTGGTGATGATGAACTCCTTGAATTTGACCTTATCCAAGAAGTACTTTATCTGCCCTTCCATTCTAAATGAAAGCTTTGCTGGATAGATTAATCTTGGATGTAGATCTTTGGATTTCATGACTGGCAATACTTTTTTCCAGCCCCTTCTTGCCTGTAAGGTCTCTTTTGAGAAATCCACTGACAGTCTGATGGGAAGTCCTTTGTAGGTGACTGTCCCCTTATCTCTTGCTGCTTCTAGGATTCTCTCCTTCATTTTAATCTTGGCTAATATAATGATGATGTGCCTTGGTGTGTTCCTTCTTGGGTCCAACTTCTTTGGGACTCTCTGAGCTTCCTGGATTTCCTGGAAGTCTACTTCCTTTGCCAGATTGGGGAAGTTCTCCTTAATTATTTGTTCAAAAAAGTTTTCCACTTTCTGTTTCTCTTCCCCTTCTATTCGGGGAAGAATACCCTGATAATTCGGATGTTGGAAAGTTTAAAGATACCCTAGAGGTTCCTAAGCCTCTCCTCATTTTTTTGAATTCTTGTTTCTTCATTCTTTTCTGTTTGGTCATTTTTTTCTTCCTTCTGGTCCACTCCCTTGATTTGAGTCCCAGTTTCCTTTCCATCACTATTGGTCTCCTGTGCATTTCCCTTCATTTCAATTAGTTTAGCCTTCATTTGTTCCTCTAATTTGTGATTAAAATCAACCAGTTCTATGAGCATCCTGATCACCAGTGTTTTGAACTCTGCATCTGAAAGGTCAGCTATCTCTTGGTTGCTTAGATTTATTGGCTCTGGGGCTTTGAGCTGTTGTTCTAGAGCCATAATGTTTTGGTCTATTTGCACCTATTATGTATGAGGGGCGAAGCCTTAGGTGTTCACCAGGGTGGGGCAACCCAGGTTGCTGGGTTTTGATGCTGTATGTGGTGGCAGGATCAGAGAGGGGCAATGGCATTTGTTCTGCTTTCTCACAGATTTCTGTACCCTCTGCCACTTCCCACAAGCAAATTGGGCCCTTCTGGTGCTGGTTCCCAGGTGTGTGGGCTTGTGTACCCTCCAGGACCCTATGGGTCTCTCCAACAAACTCTCTGTGAGCCTGGGAGCTTCTACCAGCAACTCGATCCCAAAAGTCTCTCCAATTGGTGCTTTCAGGTTCTAATTCCCGTCGCTGTGGCCCTGGCCTGAGCAGTCTGTCTCACTGCTTGCTCCTTCGCTTGGTTTATCTGTACACAAATGTGTGACCTCAGTCAGCCAGCTGCCTTGAGCCCTCACTGGGTCCACCTGTTGCCCCCCCATGCCTGGGATCCGCCAACCACCACCTGTGCTCCTGAGCTCCTGGGTTGGTCCAGCTGATCTTTCCTGCCGGACCCCTCTCTACCACTGCCTCCACCCCTCTTACTGGTCTGGACAAACAGTTAGGTGTTGTCGGACTTCCATACAGTTCAATTTTCTGTATTTTGGCTGCATTTTTTGTTACTAAAACTTTGTTGTCTTTAAACTAAATTGTGCAAGGAGGCACAGTGTTTCCACCTATACCTCCATCTTGGTCAGAAGTCTGTGGAAAGAAATTAAGAATCTGTTTGAGTCGTATTAGAATTGAGATGTCTATCAGGTACCCACGCAGAGGTGTCTGTTGGAAGTTTTGTACAAATATGGAGCTCAGGAAGGTGTTTAGCACTGAAATAAAAAGTTGAGGCTCATATAGGAATTAGGATAGAAGGAGAAGATAATATATAAGTGTTTATTGAATGTAAGTACCCATTATTTCTGAAGGAAAAGTAGATAAATACCATACCCTGCTGGAAAGTCACTACTGCATATTTTTAAAAAGCTCTTGTTTTAAGTGCTTACTATGTGTCAGAAACATTTTCCTATATCTTACATTTGTTAAAATGATAATTAATTTTGTGAGTCTGATAAGTCTTGTTGTCAACACGGAGCACAACATGGCTAAGGCCAGGTAACACAGAGGATAAGAAATTAAACTTGCCAGCAGCCTAAAACAGTCTAAATGCTTCTGTCGAACTCCAGGGGAGTTCTCTGGCTCTGTCTTAAGAGTCAAGCTCCTGAGGTTAGTGACCCATTTTATTCACAGGTGGAGGGTCTGAGCTCATCTTTTCCAGTTTGAGACTGGTCGCCCTCACAAAGACCCCAAAAGGACTGGGTGGTACCTGCATCTGGGCTGACGTGGCATTGCCTCACTTTCCTTAGAGCACTGTTACATCACAAGGCTTTCCTGTTCAATTCCTTTACGTGTCTGAGAGGATTAAAAAAACAACTTTAAACAAACACAGCAATTTCATATTGAGTGGCCCTGTGTCTTTTTATCTATCATTTGAGAAGATGACTTTTGTCCTGCTTTGAATTGTCCTGATCATGAAAGGCAAAATCCTGGCCTTCATCCACCCCAGTTCTGACCCAGCTTGACACCTTTTAGGAAGCTGTTTACTAATGAAAAGCAGATGAAACATCTTTGCCTTATGTCAAAATGACCTGCATATAAATGAACCTAACAGGAATTGGTTAGAGATTACCTTGGTTACAAAATTTCTGCAGAAATTAAGTTGACATGTTAGAATACATTCAATTTAGTTTTGTTGTGGAAAATATAAGCAAAAGTTTACCATCAGATACACACACACACACACACACACACACACACACCCCCCCCCCCCCCCCCAGCTTTTCAACTTGACTACCACACAAACAAATGCCCAAAACTTTGTGCAGAGGTCTGGCTGATACTCTTTTTGCTGACAGTGGTAGCAATTTCCAAACATAAGTAATGCATATGAGATTCATGAAGTATGCTGATGAAAGTGAATAATGATTGTGTAAAGTTTAAATCTGACATTCAGTGAAAACCAGACAATCCTCAAAGTATAGGAAATATTTGTGAATTATTTATGTTTTTTTCTGAGACTTATACCTGTGAAAGCTCCTTGATTTCTCATTCATATCTGCTCATATCTTCCCAGCTACTCTCAAGCAAAATCATTTAAGAAGATAAGGGCATTGTGGTTGTCTTCCAGCAAAACAAAACTGAAATCCAAAAGCAAAAAAAAATGTATCATATTACACACTTCTAGGGTCATGACTGCTCTTTTGCTTAATATCTTTATAAACCAAGATGTGTAATTTATTCATTCATTTGTCCAACAATATAAAATACTGGTTGAGCATTTACTATCTGCTGGGGTGGTGGGGATAGAGCTGTGATAAAAGCAGAGAAAGTCTTTGTGGTTGAAGACAGATGGTGAGGTAAAGGATGAGCCATTCTAACATGGGGAGGAAAGGGTGCTGTCAGTGGACGTAATAGCCATCACAAAGACCTTGGGGCAAGCATTTACGGCATACTGAAAGATCAAAAGGAGGTCAGGGTGACCGGACAGGAGGAGGAAGGTGGAGCACTAGGCAGGGCCAGATAGTGTGTAGGAGTTGAGACCAAGTACATTGAATTCATACACTTGGTGTACGTAAAACTGTTAGGTTAATTATATTTTGCTACTTACTTAACATAGTGACTTTTTCTCAAAACACTAAATAAATGTGATATGGAACCTAATATTTTTATATCACAGTTTCAGGCAAACACACTCCCCAACTTGTTTGGCACATGGATTCTATTCAGAGAGAAACACAAAGGACAAATGTGAATTCTGCAACATTTTTGGAGGAGCCCACCTTGTCTGCATTTGTGTGACTCCGTGAAGCAAGTGGGGTGGAAGGGGAGCATCTTCCATGGTCTTCTATTTGCTTAATGCTCATGTTTTATCCATATTTTCAGAAGCTCCCCCTTTGTTTAGCCTTAATGTGACCTCCAAATTGTTCTTGGGTTATACCTTAATTTTTAAGTACAGTTTGAGTACAAAGTAACCATGAACCCCCCAAAAAGTTTTACAGGTTTTAATTTTCTTAATTGTTATTTTTTAAGATTTTACTTATTTATTTTTGGAGAAAGGGGAAGGGAGGGAGAAAGAGAGGGAAAGAAACATCAATGTGTGGTTGCCTCTTGCATGCCCTCTACCAGGGACCTGACCTGCAGCCCAGGCATGTTCCCTGACTGGGAATCAAACCGGTGACCCTTTGGTTCCCAGGCTAGCAGTCAATCAAGTAAGCCACACCTGCCAGGGCTTAAAGGTTTTTTAAAAGTTAAAAAAAAGTTTTAGCAGGAAGAATAGTTCATCTACAAAAGATATTTCCTTTGCAACCTCTTCCATCATCTACCATCCACTATGAAGACTGTATTCCTCCTTTGGCAAGCACCTCTTTAAAATGTATATTATATCAAGTTGCGCATATGCTATTTATTTATTTTCAGTTATTTGTTGTTTACATTAATTTTTCTCATTATTTAATAATATATTTTTTTCTAGCCTTGAAACTTGTTTGGGTATCTTGGGTTAAGATAGAATGCATCATAACAGTTTTCATTAAAATTACTCTATTTTACAAACTTATGTCAGCACTTTTCACTTCTAGCAGAATGTCGAGGGATAAAGGAAATTCATTAGGTGTGAAAGAGCTGTGCTCTGAGATGGGAGGCCCATGAGTAGCCCAAATAATTGGAAAATGGTCGTCTTTTTCAGGTTGACTTGCTCTCCCTAGAACTCTAGATACAGTGACAACTTTTAAATGCTAATTTCTTTTGCTGTTAATAACCAGTGGCAACAACAAAATAACAAAGGTTCTGCCTTTTGGGATACACCTTAATGCTTACCTAGCTAGACACAATTGCAAAAATAAATCTTAATTTTATATTTATATTTATCACAATCCACAGTAGAGGTAGAATACTAACCATTTGAGAATTTGTTTTTGGAGATTATATACATAATTTTTTAAAAATGGGCTTTTCCTGTGAATCTTCAAATAATGCTCCTTTTCTTTTTTATTGCAATATATTTTTGTAGATTCTTTGTTTTCTACTTTCTCAGCTTTTAATAGTACCCAAGTATTGAGGATAGATATTTCTTAATATTTAGGATGTGTGTAATGTTATTCTTTCTCACTGTTTTCCTTTCACACTTAAGTTTGGAAAACCCCAATGTGGTTCCTGGCAGATATTTATCTAAAACAGAGCTACTGGGTGGGGCTGGGGTTTTGTTCAGCTTTTATTGTCCTATCAATGGAGGCCTGCAATTTTTCTTTAGAGAATGTAGCTCCGCCAGGTGTGTGCTCCTTGTGGAGAGTTGGGGTGGGCTTGAAGATACAAGCTACTCTAATGACCCAGTAGTCTTATCGATCCTTCTGCACCAGGGATATTGTTCTTGCCCCTTAGCACTCTACATTCTACCAATCAAATTCTCCCCACTTGTCTTTTCCTGCCACAACTGAAATAGCATTCTTTCTCTTTTTCCTCTTCCCACCCTACATCTCTTACTTCTATCTTTATCTCTTTATTTCTACCTCTTTTTTATACCATTATGTCTTGCACTCCAAATCATGAAGAAACTATCTTTATGAGTTTAGCCATAGACAGAGCTTTTATACTAGGCTCTCTGGAGTCACTGGTGATCACATAGATAATTTAGTTTGTGACCCTGCCCTTATCAAGTTATACCACAGGAGCAGGATAAAATGGTACAAAGCATTACATCTGTGTGCACAAAATCACTTTCTGACTTTTGTTCAAAAAGAGAAAAATTATTGGCATAGTGAGAACTTAAGGATTTTCTATTTGGAATGATCTTACACACACGCACACACTCTCTCTCTCTCTCCCTACCAGGATTGCACTGCTCATAGACAACTTCTTGTTTGTTCCATTTTTCACAAAATAGCTAAATTGCTGAGGAAATCATAAACACTATTTACCCTCATTTATTTCCTACACTGTTATTTGCCGGAGGCATATTCTCTGACTGGAGGTAGAAATCATTACACTGTTAGGATTGGCCAAAGTGAGGAGTGTGATTCTTTCTGAGTCAGAGGATGATTCATTCTCATGTGGTTGGGTTGTGGATATGCATTTTAGATTTAAGTTACCATTGAATTCCGAAGAAGGTTAACGTATTAAGATGATTTAAATATTCCCTTTATTCATTGAGAAAATCAATGTTCTCTGGAAGCAAGGGTAGATTACATGCAATAATTAATGACTTTCCAAAATAATGAAGGTAAATTCCCCAGATGTCGTTATGTGGAATTTCTTCATTACTGTCTTATACTGCAATTGCTAGATAATTTTTCATTTGGGAAATATTTATAAGTAGTGTACTTAATATGCTAGTCATTTCCCAAAAGTCCCTTTAAGTCTGCTATCAGATGTACTCAGAAGTTCAGGTCAAAATTTACAAACTCAAAATGATTTGGGCACCAAGCAGATAACATAAATGAATGGAAAAGGCAGAGGGTAATATGATAGGGAGTAGAGGGAACCATGTCAAATAGAAATATGTGCCATGTCTACAACTGTCCAAGTTAAAATTTACATTTTTCAAAACATAATTGTGGCATAATGAATACATGTGTGAGCCACGTTGGTATTATGAGCTGCCAGATTGTAACATCTACCTATTTATTTTTTCCAAATAACTCACCTAGTAAGCAAAGAGAAAATAATTAGATAGAGCTCAGGGTAAGAGAGAATTTCTTAATCTTTGTTTAGTGTAGAAGGATCAGACTATGTGGGAAGAAAATATTGTGAATTGAAGGAGAAAAGAAGAATGCATTGCACAGGTGCCAGCACTGGAGGCCACCTGGAAAGACGAAGATTTCAACCTTAAGTAACATGGCGGGTTCACTTCCCTTGAACCTGAAGCCTAATTCTGAGAGTCAGTGAATTCCGTTCTCTCAAGCCTTTGCTCAAAACTAATCTTGATGAGGCCTCCTGGGACCAGTGCGTTTAATATTTCGAGAACAGTAGCACTCCTAATCCCCTTAACCTTGCTCTGCTTTTGCTTTTAGTACTTATAACACTGATCTATAACACTAATGCCCATTTTTCTTACTGGTATAAATCGGATGAGGACAGACATCGCTGTCATTTTTATCCTGTGATATATCCCAAGGTCCTAGGACAGAACATGAGATATGGTAGGCTCTCAATAAGTATTTTTTGAGTGAATAAAGATGTGAGAGAACACACATATGGAAAATTGCAGCTAGCAAATGAATGTACTGCTGACTGATTTCATATTCTTGTATAACAGGAAGAAGGGTCATCTCTTCAAAGATAAAGATTTGAAGGACTAGCAGGGTTTTTGAGTGGAATGATAAGGTTAATAACTTAAGAAACTAAAGCCACAAACAGAAAATTATCTGGTCTGCTCCATTGAAACCCCGTCTGAAGCTGGGCTCTTGAATGCTGTAGTGGTGAGCTTGCTTCTGTGGTTTTATCTGGCAGGGCCCTATGGCCTATGGCAAAGGAATCATTTACTTAAGTAGTGGATTGGAAGTGGTCCAAGACAGGGAACATTGATAAGATAACAAGCCAATGATTAAAGCATTAAACCACAATCAAGCATTACTCTGGGAGAAAATTAAGGGTTTATTAAGTATGCAGAGGTATCAAGGAAATCAGCAAGCAGGTATACTTGGAATAAGGTATGAGAATGTTGTGTTTAGGGTAGGTTTTTATTAAAGCAACTCCATGAGAACAGGGATGTTCACCTGTCTAAACTATTGCTATATATTCAGAAGTGTTTGGCACATAGTCCATCATTGATACATGCTTAGCAAGGTAAAAAAATGACTATGGTCACATAGTAGATTCCTATGGTAATGGAATGGGAAAGACTTTTGAATTGAGAGGAAGAAGAATATCAATGATCAAATGACTGAATGATTTACAACTGGCCTTGGAAGCCTCTGTGCAGACAGAACAGTTGGAGGCCTGGTGTTAAAGACCTTAAAGAAGAAAGCCCTATGCTAGGAAGTCAGCACATGGCAGGTTGGATGGAGGGTAGGTGTCCTGCACCTTGAAAAAAGAGGGTTTTTCTGTGTCTAAAAAGAACAATAGTCTTGAAGTGACAAATGGCTATTTGATCCATCATAATTTTTTCTACAATGTCTGAAATAAAGAAGAATGGCTGATAGAACAAAAGAAAGTTATAGCAGGAAAATGTCAAATTTTGATTAAGGCAAAGCAGTAGAAGCAACATTTTGTGAGCACTTGGATATATAGGAAGGTTGGTTTATATTGGAAGGGTTTCACTAGGGGAGGCATGGGAAAGATCTAGACAGAAGATTGGGGAGGGGATAAGGGATAAATGAATGGGCAGTGACATCTGATCAGTATCCCTGGAGAGGGATCGATATAAACTTATCCTAGGGTAATTAATACTCAGTGTTTGGAGAGAATTCGAAATGAATTTTACCGATGCTATAGCGTTTTTTTTGTTTGTAAGTAAAACAAGGGTATTATGCTCTGAGCATTACTGTAATATTTGTTTAGTGAACATTATGATAAGCATGCCACTGCATGTAATCTCATTTAATTCCTATCCTATGCGGTAACTAGGATCATTGTCCATAACTGGGTGCAGTGAGGGAGAGGAGCTTGCTGAAAGCTCCTCATAGCAAGTGGAAGAGTTGGGACTTCACTACAGGAAATTCAATTTTAGAGCCCTCATCCTTAAGCACAAATAAATCTGCCATACTTCAAATCCCGGAGTTTTCTTATTTTAATATAAAATATATGTTGCTTCCCAATTTACATTCCTGGTTTTCAGTGCAATGGAATCTGCATTCCAAGTGCATCTGGCTCTAGTTGCCTCACTCAGATACAACTTCCAGCCGCATGAACGTGAACTCTAAGGTAATGCTCGATTTTGATAACATGTGTGGAGACTACAAAATAGAGCGCTGTTTTTAAATAGAAACTCTAAATCATTTGAAGTTGTGGTGCCAATATATATATATATAAAAAGATTTCACTGAAACAGTAAACAAATTCTAATTTATTGGCTTATATTGGGAATGGGGAAAGGAAGCAAAGATAAGGAGAACTGACCTTTCTTTATATGTACACTATATATTTCAGGCACATGATTTATATGCGTAATATAATTAAATTCGCTAACAATCATGTGAGGTATGTATATAAACAAAGAATCCGAGTTTCAAAATGGTTAAGGTCATACAGCTGTCAAGTGGCAGAAATGAAATTTTTCAAATCAAGTGCAACACATTTCAAAACTTTCATTTTCTTCAACTATCCTATGCCTTTTGATAGAAATATGATCCAATTAGTGAATTTGGCTATGTGCACGCATCTTATAGAAAGTGTGCGAATGAAAGGACATTTGATTAAATATTGGAGTTCCAGATTGTTTTACTACACACTGTGCACCAAAATGACTAAAATTTGTTTTCCTCCCCCGAAAAAAGAAAAGATGCATTATGTGGGAAATTAATGATATAGTTCAGTGTATTCCATTTCACTTTATGTCATGGAGGTTTAATTACAATATAAATTTTGATTTTAAATGAAAAGAACAGCAGCAGCAATGATTAACCTTAATTGAGCCTTGACTGTGTGGCGAGGCACTGTGATGAGTACTTTACACATATACCTGACATTCATCATCACCAGTCTACTGGGCCCTTCCTATCCTGGGTTGCTACTATCTCTCCTGCCTTGATCAGCACTTACAATTGTCACTGGCTTCCCTAATGTTGATCCACATATCAGTGCTAGTGTAACTGCAATGGATACATTTCAGGCCTAAGAAAGTAAACACCTTAGAGAAGAGCCTAAAATATTCATTTTAAATAAGTTTCCATAACAAGTAAAAGCTTCCCTAACATGACAAGGTTCCTATCTTACTGATTTAATATTCAGCTCATTGCATTAATCAGTCTGTAGATTTACTCATTGCTCTAATGCTTAATCCCACATGAGTCAAGTCAAAACAATAAGCATGTTTAATAACTCTGGAATAATAGATTTTAATTTTGCAGAGAATTGGTCCAATTTCAGAAGTGAAGATGATGTCCAGGGTACCCAACTTTTGCACTTATGGAGAGCTATTTTTTCCCTATAGATAAAAGTATTAAAATTTGATATATTTGATTAACTGAGGAGCTATCTTACTTAGTGAAATATAAAATGCTTAGACATTAATACAGTGGATTATAGAAGAATCCCATTTCTCCAACAGCAGAATCCACTAGGGCTAAAGCCTGGAGCAAAAGTAGGTTTACAGCTGTGAGTATGTGAAACAAGAGTTTATTTTTGTGTTATGATTTATGAATTATTGTATTATGTTCCATACAAACTACTATAAACCCACGTTTCCCCCACTCTGCATTTACTAAGTATAAAAAATGAAGTATACACCAGTTAGGTTGCTGAAATGCCTGGTGACATTGATCTGATGTAACAATTAGACTCATTCCTTTGTGTCTTTGGAGTAATTTAGGATATCAATTTTTCCCAAATTATAGGTCCAGAAAGTGAGGATGTATATAAAGTGACATTATAATATTACAGTATAACTATTTTCCTGTAAGTCTGAGATTTACTGATATGCTTATTTGAAATTTATTTCTCAATATTGGCTACATGGTGAACTTCAGTGACAAATTTATTTATTTAATTATTGTTGAAGTACAGTTTTCTGTAACTTCAGTGATATTTAAGTACAGAGTTGGCCTTAATTAAAACATACCTACAAAGTGTAATTTGAAAGATACCCAATGATATGTCCTTTTTTCAAAATATCGGCACTGCATTTATGCATAAAATTAATTTATGTACTCTTAATCAAGGCCTTGAATGTCACTGGCAAAGGACACATGTTACTTGTGAAAGGTCAAGTACTGCTTCCACATTGGAATTCAAGTGTTACATTGATAACTTTTTAATCACTACTATCTGACTACTGCCTTACCCTATTTAACTCAGTGTACAGCATTCAAAGAATTGCACTGTGATATTTACAGATTAAGCAAACAAAAAATTCATGTCTCTATGCTTAGGAAATATATACATACATATATATATATGTGTGTGTGTGTGTGTGTGTGTATGTATGTATTCTCTTAAAAATATGCTTTATTTTCCAGAAAATATCTTTAAATTATTGCTTCATAGTTCCTTACATATTAATTTGAATTCAATAAACTGTTTTACAGTTTATAATAGTGAAGTGACTAGTATTTGGGACTAGATGCATTTAAATGATTCTCAGTTTTCCTCATAAAGAATTGGTAGGATTGTGTTCTCCATTGTGGGCAAAAATACTGAAGAGACCATAACTGGTGAAGGCTTACAGTGAATTCCTGACTTACACATTTTAATTTCATTTATAGAATACTGTCATGCCACGTTAAAGAAAGAGTTGACTGTAATCCTCTTATTATTTTCTGCATAGACTTTCTAAATGACAGTTTGGCTGCTTTTGTTTTCTAGTAATACTTGGTGTTGTCTGTAGATAAATGTTCCATGCTTGTTGAATGAAACTGACTATTTAGTAAATAAAACATAATCAGAATTTGTATGCATTTTCATATGAAGGGGAAGAGTTTATTGCATTATACAATTGCAAAGAATATTTTATGGATAAAGAGAAATACAGTCATTTTATGTGTCAGGGCTATGTTTAATTTTATATTCCTTTTTGGACTTATAAATGATTATATATATATGATCATCATAAGCTGTTGATCTAGTATCAGAATTGTCCATAGGCATTTTGTATTAAGGTAGGTGCCACATGATAGAGGAATAAGGTAAGATTTTACTAGACTCTTCCTTTGCATTTAGTTACCATTCTCATTTAAATGCTTCATTTTTTCCTTTTAAGAATTTATTCATAAAATTTCATCAACCAAATGACTAGGCTGAGTAGAAAAATAAGGAAAATGTTTTATGCATATATTTTATTCTTTCATTTAGATTGTATTCATTGAATATCTGCCTTGTGCCAGATACCGAGAACAGCACAATTAATTGGGCATGTGTCTGCACTCAGAAGATCTCAGCTTGGTGCAGAGAGGCAGACAAGACAACTGAAAATGACAATGCAGAGTGATAGGAACCATAACAAACACAGGTGCAATCTTGGCCTTCCTAATTACCTTTAGGGGTGGGATGGTAGTTCGGGATTGTGGTAAACATATTTGCAGGAAAGCTTCCAAGAGGCAGTGAAGCATTAGTAGTATTGAAGAATAAGCTTAAGGTGATTAGCAAGGCAGAACAAAGGGGTTCCAAATACTAAATTAAAACACATATGACCACAAAAAAAGCATAGTATGTTCAGAGAACTGAAATACTTCAGGATGGCTAAATTGAGATAATTAGGAGAACATGAATAGATACACAGCTGAAGGCGTGGTAGAGCTCAGACCATGAAGGCTTATAAATCATAACAAGGAGTTTAAACATATAAAAGGCTATGAGGAGCCATTGAAGAATTTTGAGCAGAAAGGGTAAGAGTTATATGTTGGAAGTCTTATTCTAGCATAAGAGAGTAGAATAGAAAGGAGGCCAGATTGGAGACAAAATCATTAGCCAGAAAGTTTCAATAAATGGTGAGATTCTGTTCTACAGCAGGGCAATGGGAGTGTTAAAGGCAAACAATATAGCAGAGATACTCAGTAGTTAACAGAACAGGACCTCATAACTAACTGACGTGGAAGCAAGAGGGGTAAGAAAGCTTTTGTAAGATGCGGCCCTATTTTTACATTGGATTTTTACTGGTAAGATAAAAATTATAGCAGGAAAGGTAGGTTTGTTGAAGACCAGAGGGGACAGAGCTCAACCATGTGCATGCTGCCCCTGAGCTGTTTTTGGGACAGTCTGGCCAGTGGCTATGGCTGTAGGGAGGGAAAAGCTTGATGAGTATGGACACAGACTGGATAATTGTTTAATATCCAAAAAGTATAAGGAACTCATACAACTTAAAACCCATCCCCCAAAAGCAAACCATACAACCCAATTTAAAAAATGATAACCCTGGCTAGGTGACTCAGTCGGTTTGAGCAGTGTCTGTACATACAAAAAATAATTGTAGTTTCCATCCCCAGTCAGGGCACATGCCTAGCTTTCGAGTTTGTTCCCCAGTTAGGGAGCATACACGAGACAACCAATTGATGTTTCTCTCTCACACTGATGTTCTCTCTCTGCCTTTCCCTCTCTCATTCTCTTACCCTCCTGACTCCCCTTCCTCTCTGTCTAAAATCAATGAACATATCCTTGGGTGAGAACTAAAAAAAAAGAAACTGGGCAGAGGAACCAAATACACACTTCTCCACAGAATACATACACATGGCCAGTAGACTTATGCTCAATATCACTAATAACCAGAGAAATTCCATTTAAAACCACAATTTAGATATCACCACATACCTGTCAGAATGGCTATCATCACTATATCTAGAAGCAAGTGTTGGTAAAGATGTAGAAAAAGAGAACCCTTGTAAACTGTTGATGTGATTGTAAATTGGGACAGCTGTAATGGATAACAGTATGGATGTTCCTAAAAATTAAAAATAGAACTATCATATAAACCAAATATTGCATTTCCCAAATATTCCCAAAAGAATTCAAAACAGGCTTCCAAAGAGATATTAGTTAACTCATGTTCATAGGAGCATTATTTATGGTAGCTAAAATGTGGAGGCAGACAAGTGCCCATCAATGAATGAATAAGCAAAATGTTGTATATACATACAATAGTATATTTATTACTCAACCTTAAAAATGAAGGAAATTCTAACATATGCCATAGCACAGATAAACATTGAGGATGTAATGCTAAGCAAAATTATCCAGTCACAGAAAGACAACTAATATGATCCCACATATATGAGATATTTAGGGTAGTCAAAAATCATAGAGACAGAAAGTAGAATGGTCATTTCCAGGGGTGAGAGAAGTGGATAATGAGGATAATTGTCTAATGTTTAGAGTTTGCTTTGCAAGATGAATAGTATGGACATGGGTGGTGGTGATGGTGGCACAACCTAATGAGTGTATTTAACACCACAGAACTGTACACTTAAAAATGGTAATGGTGTTGAACATAGACGCCAAAATCCTCAACAAAATATTGGCAAATCACATCCAACAATACATTAAAAAGATCATACACCATGACCAAGAGGGATTCATTCCAGGGATGCAAGGATGGTTCAATATTCACAAATCAGTAAATGTAATACATCACATAAACAAAAGCAAAGACAAAAATCACATGATCATATCAATAGATGCAGAAAAAGCTTTTGATAGGGTACAGCACCCATTTATGATAAAAAACACTCAGCAAAGTGGAAATAGAGGGAGCATTCCTCAATATAATAAAGGCCATATATGAGAGACCTACAGCCAACATCATACTCAATGGACAAAAACTAAAAGCTTTTCCACTAAGATCAGGAACAAGACAAGGTTGCCCACTTTCACCACTTCTATTCAATATAGTACTGTAAGTTTTAGCCACAGGGATTAGACAAGAAAAGGAAATAAAAGGCATCCAAATTGGAAAGAAAGAAACAAAACTGCCACTGTTTGCAGATGACATGATAGTGTACATGGAAAATCCTATAAACTCTACCCAAAAAATGCTCAACCTAATAAATGAATTTGGCAAAACAGTGGGATACAAAGTCAATATCCAGAAATCAAAGGCATTTTTGTATACTAAACGAAACAGCAGAAGCAGAAATTAAGAAAAAAAATCCCATTTGATATAGCAAAAAGAAAAATAAAATACCTAGGAATAAATCTAACCAAGGAGGTAAAAAACCTGTATACAGAAAACTACACAACACTGAAGAAAGAAATCAAGGAAGACACAAACAAATGGAAGAATTAGAAGAATCCATGTTCATGGATTAGAAGAATTAACATCATCAAAATGTCCATAGTACCCAAAGCAATTTACAGATTCAGTGTAGTACCTATTAAAGTACCAATGACATATTTCACATATATAGAACAAACACTTCAAAATTTATATGGAACCACAAACAACCCTGAATATCAGCTGCAATTCTGAGAAAGAAGGACAAAGTAGGAGGGATCACAATACCTGATACCAAACTGTGTTACAAGGCCACTGTAATCAAAACAGCCTGGTGTTGGCATAAAAACAGGCACATAGACCAGTGAAACAGAACAGAGAGCCCAGAAATAACCCCAAGTCTCTATGACAATTAATATTTGACAAAGGGAATAGTAATGTAAAATGGAGTAAAAATGGCCTCTTCAACAAATGGTGATGGGAGAACTGGACAGCTACGTGCAAAAAATGAAACTTGAGCACCAGCTTACACCAAAATAAATTCAAGGTGGATAAAAGACTTAAATATAAGCTGTGACACCATTAAAGTTGTAGAGGAGAACATTGGCAGGAAAATCTCAGATATTTCACACAGCAACTTTTTTAGTGATATGTCCCCTAAGCAAGAGACATAAAGGAAAGAATAAACAAATGCAATCTCATCAAAATAAAAAGCTTCTGCGTGGCTAAAGAAAACAGCATTAAGATAAAAAGAGAACCAACTGTATGGGAAAACATATTTGCCAACAATAACTCAGACAAGGATTATTCTCCAAAATATACAAAGAACTTACACAACTGCACTCTAAGAAGACAAGCAGCCCAATTAAAAAGTGGGCAAAGGACTTGAATAGATACTTCTCCAAGGAGAACATATAGAGGATCCAGAGACACATGAAAAGATGCTCAGTATCACTAGCTATCAGAGAGATGTAAATTAAAACCACAATGAGATATCACTTTACACCAGTCAGAATGGCCACCATAAACAAAGCAACAAACAACAAGTGTTGGGGAGGTTGTGGGAAAAAGGGGACCCTAGTTCACTGTTGGTGGGATTGCAGACTGGTACAAGCACTATGGAAAACAGTATGGAATTTTCTAAGAAAACTAAAAATGAATATGCCTTTTGACCCAGCAATTCCACTACTAGGATTATATCCTAAGAACCCTGAAACACCAATCCAAAACAACCTATGCACCCCAATGTTCATAGCAGCACAATTTACAATAGCCAAAAGCTGGAAGCAACCTGGCCATCAGTAAATGAATGGATCAAAAAATTGTGGTACATTTACACAGTGGAATTCTATGCAGCAGAAAGAAAGAAGGAGCTACTACCCTTTGCAACAGCATGGATGGAACTGGAAAGCATTATGCTGAGTGAAATAAGCCAGGTGGTGAAACACAAATACTGTGTGATCTCACCTTTAACAGGAACCTAAGCAACAAAACAAGCAAGCAAGCAAAATATAAATCAAAGACACTGAAATAAAGAACAGGCTGACAGGGACAAGAAGGGAGAGGGGAGGGAATTTCAGGGAAAAAAAAGGAAGGATTCTCAGGAGCAAGTATAAAGGACACATGGACAAAAACTAAGGGGGGTGGAATGGGAGGGAGGTGGGGGCACTTGGGGTGTGGGGTAGGATGGGAATAAAAGACAGAAAACTGTACTTGAAAAATAATTAAATAAATTAAAATATAAAATAAAATAAAAACTTTGAAAATGTGAAGGAAAAAATGGTAATTGTAAATTTGACAGAATTTCACAATTTAAAAAATTGGAACAAAATTTTAGAACTATATTAGTCTTTGAATTAATAGGTTAGTAACTGCCTTTTTCTCTCTCCACTTAAACCCAATAAATGCTTTATTATATTAACATTTCAAATTATAAAGTAGATTTCCTACTCTTCATAACACAAAATTAGTAAAAAGACTGTCTAAACACGATCCATTAGTGAAAAGAATAAAAGAAAAAAGCTTAAATTGAAAAGTGTATAAGGGTACATAAAAGTTGCAAAAGAGACATTTAGACAGTTGAATCAAGATTACTTGGTATTGAAAACCGAGTTGACAAGTAATCTTTTATTTCTGGGGATAATTATTCAATTTGATTTTGAATAAGCTTTACATCTTAGCCTTTGCTAAGGATGTAGTTCTGAAAGGTATACTTTGGAGCAAGGTAAAAATCACTAATTTCATCTTCCAAATATTATTTAAATCAAGCTTATCTGCTTAAAGAAAAACTTTTTTAAGGACTAAAAGATTTTATATATTGGAAAATTTATTGGAGACCACTTTAAATAAAAATGCTATTTTGATCCAAATCACCCTGCTTCTCTTATGCCATTAAGAATGGGTAAAAAGAAGGTTAAAGGCTTGCAAAGTTTTTCATTGCTTGTACTTGCCATTATTTTCCACAATTCACAAATTGATTTTCTGGCTTTATAGCTATGAGAGACAGTGGGCCTTTTTAATACTATAATTTTTCATAAGCTGATGAGTACAGGGATGATGAATGAGTGTTCATCCCAGAGCCTCCTCCAAATGGGCTCTTTAAAAGAATGTTGTTGTTTTGAAGTTATTTTTATTTCATTGTATTATGTATTGCTTTGCAGAGCCTCTGGAAATTACATTCTTTTCTTATCAGTTAGTATTAAGACCTACAGATTTCTTTTTGTTCCTTTCAGGGATGGAGGCTATTTTTAGCACATTGTGCTGAAGAATGAGACAGATGGGTACCTTGTGCTAGCCCACATGCAAAGATAAGGCAGACAGGTGGTATTAATATAAGGTTGTGGCTATAAATTATTGATTAGAAGGTGGTTCTAAAAATATGGATGAATAGAGGCAGAAATGATACCCTCAAAAAGAAGGCCAGCATAGAGAAATAAAAGGTAGTATTGGGTTGTTCATAGAGTTCATTTATTTTGTTCTGTACAATGGGTCTGGAAGTGCTTAGGTGTCTTTAACATCATATGAAACAATTTTGTTAGAGTGTATTGTGATAGCTGTCATATCAGCAGGCATTCAAAAAAACTAATCAAATTGGTGAATTTTTGTGCAGCCATTTTAATATTGAAGATGGAAGAAAATACTCAACCTTTTCAGCATATTATGCTTTATTATTTCAAGACAGGTAAAAATGCAACTGAAAACACACATAAAAAATATGTGCAGTGTATGAAGAAGGGGCTGTGACTGACCAAATGTGTTAAAGTAGTTTGCAAAGTCTCTTGGTACTTAGACATTTTGGCCCAATAATTCTTTGCTGTGAGGCTGTCTTGTGCATTTGAATATGGTTAGCAGCACCCTTGGCCTCTACCCACTAGAAGCCAATAGAGGAGATAGCTGACATACTCAAAATATCTAGATCAATACAGTTATTGGTGAAAATAAAAAAAAATGTGTCTTTTATAAAAAAATTAATGGGCTTTCTGGGCCAACCCAATAATACCTCAGCTTCCTTCTCTCTCTGTCTCTAGGGTGCAGCTTCCTGTCGGCACTTAATGCTCGTTACAAAAAGCAAGTTTTCAGACATGTTACAGAGTGCCCATGTGTGTCTTCAATGTTTCCCTCTCGATGGCTTCCTCCCTTTACTGAGAGTGAGCCCATTCAACTTACTCAGATATCCACATAGTTCTTAAATCTTTCCATTTTCCCTAAGGTATCTACACTTAGGAAAATAACCTTGTCTTTAGACAGGAGATAATACAGAGACAGGGATAGGTTGATTGCATGGTTAATATCCGTTAAGAACATTGACAGCAGATATACCTAAGGATGCAGGACATGTTTAAAAAAAGTGAATGAGCATAGAAAACTCTTGCTTTTGTTCATTTGTCTGTCTGTTCATTGTACTCATCCATCCAACTGTTCATCCAATCTATCTGTGCTGTCTATTAGCCTATCTATCTCATCCATCTATGTATTTTTATACAGTATGGGTTACTGTATTCACCCTTCTCAGTGTAGAGCTTTGGGAGCATTGACAAATACAAATATACAGTCAACACCACAATCATGATAGAAAACAGTGATAACTCTCCAGGAATTTTTCTTCTACTCTGGTGTACTTAGTTACCGCCACCACTAGCGACCCCTGATGTTTTTTCTCTTCCCTTAATTGTGCCTTTTCCAGAATGTCATATGAATAAAGATGTATATATAGCCCTTAGGGTCTCGCTATTTTTATTGCCACAGTGTGTTTCTGGTTCATCCATTTTGAAGTGTGTGTTAGTAGCTTGTTTCTTTCTATTGACAAGTAATAACTCATGTGTGTAGGAACTACTGTTTGCAAATTCATTCTAGTTTTTGGTGATTATGGGCAAAGTCACTGTGGACACTCAGAAAAAGTTTTTGTATTAATGTAAATTTTCTCTTGGGTAAATACTTAGGAGTGGAGTTTTCCCACTTTTGAATAATAAATGAATGCTATAGTTTTATGTAATCTCTTTTGTGAATGTATCTCAAGTATGTAAAGGCAAAAACATTAAATTTGAGTGAACTGATAAAATTGAGTTTCCTAACTTACAAAGGTGAAAACTATAGGATACAATCTACTTGCTGAATCAGGATATTGTCCTTTTATATATACCTCTATAATCTGTGTGTTAATGTCACTTTTAGAATATTTTATTGAGATATATTTCATATCTATAAAATTCTCCCTCTTAAAGTACACAACTCAGTGGGCTATTTTCTATATTCATAGAAGTCTGTATCGTTCCAGTGATCTAATCTCAGAACGTTCCATACCGCCTAAAAGAAACCACTTATTCTCTACTGACTCATTCTTATTCTAGTTACTTTCCCTTTCCCTCTTCCCCCTCTGCCTGGAAACCATGAGCCCACTTTCTATCTCTAAGAATTTGTTTATTTTGGACATTTTATTTACGTAGATTCACACATAATACGTTTTTATGACTGATTCTCACACTTGACATGTTTTCCAGGTTCATCCTTATTGTAGTATATATCAGTACTTTATTACTTTTTATTACCAAATAATGTGGATATGACATTTTATTTATTCATTCAACAGTTAAACATTTATTTTTTTTTATTTTTGGCTATTATAAATAATTCTGTTATGAACATGTGTGTATACATTTTTGTGCAGACATATAGTTTAGTTTCCTTTGAGTGTGTGCCTGGGAGTGTAATTAAAGGGTCATATGGTAATTTTAATATTTTGAGAAAGTACCAAAGTGTTTTCCAAAGTGACGATTGTGTTATATTTTTACTGGCAAATAATGAAGTTTCAAATTTCTCCACATTCTCACCAACATTTGTTACTGTCTGTCATTTCTATTTTAGAAATGGATACTATTCACATCCAGTGGTTGTGAATAGTATGTCATTGTGGTTCTGACTTTCATTTCTCCAAAGACAAATAATGATTTTGAGCATCTTTTTATGAAGGTTCTGACCATTGTTTTTATTTTCTATGGAGAAATATCTATTCAAATTATTTGCTCTACTTTTTAAATTGGTTTTCTTGTATTTTTATTGTAGAATTATAAATTTTCATTATGTATTAGATGGTAATGGAAAATACAATAAAGATGAAATATTAAAAGAAGAATATGTATGTCATTGCCAGATATGACTTGAAAATATTTTGTATTATTGTTTTTTATTCTCTATTTCATTTATTTTTACTTTCATCTTTTTAAAAATTTTCTTCCCTCTGCTCGCTTTGAGTTTAGTCTATTTTTTTCTACTTTCCTAAGATGGAAGGTTATGTAATTGATTTTATTCTTTTTTTTTAATATATGCATTTACAGGTACAAATTTTACTCTAAGTCTTGATTTAGCTGTCTACCATGTTGTGGTATGACACTTTGTTTTCACTCATCTCAAAGCTTTTTCTAATTTACCTTGTAATATATTCTTTAACCCATAGGTTATTTATAAATGTTTTGTTAATTTTCTCATGTTTGTGAGTTTTCTAGCCCTCTTTCTGTATTTGATTTCTAATTAATTCCATGTTGCTTGAACAAAACAATTTATGTGATTTAAATTACTTTAAATTTATTGAGGCTTCTTTTATGACCTAATGTAAGATTTTTATATGGCGAATAATTCATATATACATGCGAGAGATGTATATTTTGCTGTTGTGGTTGGAATGTTCTATATATCTATAGCTTATAGTGTTGTTCAGATCTTTTATTTACTGGGTTGGCCACAAAGTTTATGTGTTTTTTCCATAAAAGACACATTTTTCATCTTCACTAATAACTTTGTTAATTTAGATATTTTGAGAGTGTCAGCTCTCTCCCCTGTTGCATAATGTTGTTGTTTTCAATTACTGTCTTGATTTCATCACCATCACATTCAGCTGGTCCACCCGACCATGGAGCACCACCCAGTGAGAAAGCTCCAGCATGAAACTTTACAAACCACTTTGGGGCAGGTTTGATCAGTCACAGCATGCTCTCTGTACACCGCACAAATCTTTTTTTGCATTTTAGTTGTATTTCTCCCTTTCCTGGAGTAATAAAATATACTATACTGAAAATGTTGTATATTATTTTCATCTTCAATATTAAAATGGCTACACAAAAATTCACCAATTTTGATAAGTTGTTTTTTAAATGTATGCTGATATGACTGCTGTCACAATATAATCTAACAGTTGTTTTCCATGAAATTAAAGACAACTATGCACTGCTAAAACCATCTTACGGGAAAAACCAAACAAAATTTTGACCAATACTTGATCTTCTTATAATTGTTTTATCTATTACTGAGAGTAGGCTATTGATGTCTCCAAGTCTCCTTTTTAATTATCTATTTTCTCTTTATTTTTTTCAGGTTTTAGTCATGTGTTTTGATGTTTTGTTGTTGTATATATGTTTATAAATTATATATGTTTCTGGTTGATTTTATCATTATAAAATGTACTTCATGTACTTAATAAAAAATTTTGTCTTAAAGTCTGTTTTCCTGATATTAAAATAGCCACTGTTTTTTGCTTTTGTTTACTATTTGTATCATATAGCTGTATCCATTCTTTTTAAATCTTTCTTTCTTTGCATGTAAAGTTTGTCTCTTCTATGCAACATATTTTAATTATGTTTTTATTCATTTTGCCAATGTCTGCTTTTGACAGAAGATTTTTTAAAAATCTACTTACTGCTTTTTTAAAATCTTCACCTGAGGATGTGTTTTACTTCTCTGAGAGAGAGAGAGAGAGAGAGAGAGAGAGAGAGAGAGAGATGAGTAATGTTGATGTGAGAAAGAACCGTCCGTCAGTTGCCCTGTCCCTGCCCTGCCCCTGTGTGTGCTCTGACCAGGGATGGAACCACAACCTACATATTCCCCATGATCAGGGACCAAACCCAAAACTTTTTTGGTGCATGGGATGGTGCTCCAACCAACTGAGCCACTCAGGTGTGGCAAAATCTACTTATTATTAATACAATTACTGACAGTGTAGGTTTTATCTGCCAATTTGGTGTCTGCTTTATGTTTTAAATATTTTCTCCTCTCTTTTACTCTGTTATTGCTTTCCCTTGGGTTATATAGATATTTTATAAATGTACAATTGAACTCCTTTAAAAATATATATATTCCAGTTTTTCTTAGTGATTGCTCTGAGGATTAAAATTAACATCTTAAGTGAAGGCAATCTAATTTGAATTAATACCAACTTAATTTCTAAACTATATATAAACTTTGCTTTAATTTAATATCATTCTGTCTGTTTTCCTTTGAGCTATAATTATATTTTTGAACACTATAGACCCTTCAAGAGAAGTTTAAAAGTTTTGCTTTGTGCAGTTTAAATTACATAGAGGAAGATATGGGTTAAATATAAGAATACATTATTTTGTATTTATCAATGGAGTAACATTGACTGACAATCTTCACTCTTTATGCAGATTGTAGTTACTCTCCAGTGTTCTTTCATTTCAGCCTGAAGGACTCCTGTCAGTTGTTTCTTGTAAGATAGTTCTGCTAGCATCAGACTTCCTAGTTTTTTTTTTAATCCAGGAATGTCTTGTGTTCTCTTTCATTTTTTAAGTATAGTTTTGATGAAATAATAATTTTTGGCTGACATTCTTTTTTGTGCAGCCCTTAAAATATATCATCCCATAACTGTTACTACTAGTACCTGAGTGAGAGACAAAATTCAGACTGATAAACAAAATTAAATAGCAAAGGTCTGGGATGTCCTAAGTCAGAGTCAGTTAAAGGGCTGGTCAAGTGGTAGAAATACACTGTCATTGTCCTTTTGTCTTCCTAAGAAAGGTTATCAAGAATCTGAATTAAGCAAAGCAATTTGCTAGAAGTTGGAGATAAAGTAATAAAAAGTTCTGACCCTGATGATATCATTGGGAAGGACATTTAAAACAAATGATAGTAATATAAAACTTAGATTGAGTTTTAGAGATTTTAAAAATATTTTATTAAAATCTTTGGTGACATTGGTTAATAAAATTTTACAGATTTCAAGTGTATAACTCTATAATACATCACCTGTATATTGTATTGTGTGTTCACCACTCTAAGTCAAATCTCCTTCCATCACCATGTATCCCTGCTTCACCCTCTTCTACCTGCCCCAACCCTGCCCCTCCCATACTGTCGTCTGTGTCTATGAAGTTCTTGTTAACCCTTCTCCTTTTTCACCTAACCCCTCAATACTCCACCCATCTGACAGCTGTCAGTCTGCTTTCTCTGAGTCTGTTTCTCTTTTGCTTGTTAGTTTATTTTGTTCATTAGATTCCACATATAAGTGAAATTATATGATATTTGTCCTTCTCTGACTGTTTTATTTCCCTTATCATAATACTCTCCAGGTCCATCCATGCCATTGCAAAAGCTAAGATTTCCCTCCTTTTTACAGCCAACACATCAAGATACGCCCTGCAGGTTTGGTGGGGCAGGAAAACTAGAGGCCTGTGTACCAGGACCACTAAGCAACAGTAGGAAAGAACTGTTTTCACTACCAGAATTCAGACATATCAGAGCAGGCTGAGATGGTGTCATTCAAATGGGCTCTGAGGAGAGAATTGAGGAAAAACAGCCTGTGGAAAGCAGGGACCATGTATAGTAATTTGTATCAAGACTTAGTGTACAAAGGGAAGGGGCAGTTTGAGTACAGACCAGTGCTGACCATGTATGTATCTTTGTCTGAATCTAGGAAGCATAGTCGTCAAGGAAGTATTATCTTCCACATTGCCTTTGTTTAAGCTTCGACTTTCATTCTAGTGTAAGAACATTGTAAGAAAAAGAAGTGTATGTTGTTTCTTTTAATTTTTACCATGCAATTGAAAGTTGGTAGTATACTTATGATAGAAAGGAGAAAATGGAGACTGAGAATTTACATCAATTTTCAAAATTAAACCAGCAAGTATTGGACCTGGATGTCAGTCTAAATCTCGTGCTCTGTTGTCTAAGTGACATTGCCCACCCTCAAGGAATGCAGCAAATATGCAAACAGGAAAATATTCTTACTATAGAGACTTAAAGTTTAAGTCTTAAGAACAACAACAATAATTATTTGCTGTCTATGCATTTTTGCTTAAGCAAGACAATTGAATAGTTCAGGAAAAAAAGAGCTGAGGTCAAAGCTGGGAAATGAAAACTAGGTAGGTCTAGGGGCATATGAGAAATAATAAAAATCTAGTCGAAGGGACTAATCCAAGGCAAATCTAGGTTAGTGCTTGCATCTGATGGTCTCGGTTTATTTAGCAGATAGACAAGCCCTACTCTCAACTGATAAAGCCACTCTTTATTCTTCTTTTTCCTTTTTTTCTACTTCCTTTGGTAAATTACTATTTTGGTGAAAAATAACAACAACAACAAAACTATATATTGGGCTTTTTGCCCGTCCCTCCTAAGCAAGGGACAGAATCAAAGGATTTAGCTGAAAGCAAAACACTTCCTAAAACTTTGATCCTTTAATATGATGAAGATTCCACCAGCATTCAAAATTATTTGAAAAACCTATGCTTCTCATTTGAGACTTGATCTTAGAACCTTTATTTTCTGAATCACAGCAATCCTTATTTACAGTTGCTAAGAAACAGTATTTTTTAATTGCTGTGTGCTGGATCCATGGTATTATGTGGCAGCTCACTTCCTTCAAGTGGGCAAGGATGTCACTGGGAAAGTTGGGTTTGGCAGCCTGCCACTGCACAGGAGCATAACGCAATAGTTGATGGGGAAGGAAAAAGGTTTTTACCAACACGGTGCTCACTTTTGGGGAGCTGGGATGTTCCCTGCTCTCTTCTGCAAAACACAGAAATCTTCTTTCCAAAATGACTAAAATCCAAATCCAGGTTCAGAGACCCCCTCCATTGTTACCTGCCTTCCTTCCTGTGGCCCAAAGCTGCTACGATGACATGCTGGTGTCCCTCCAGCTCCGGGAGCTCTCCCTGTCTGGAGCATGCACCTGTGGGGCCACATCTGCACTACCACCCGCAGCGCCTTCCCTCTGGCAAGGGGCTGGGGTGCACTGCCAGATCACTGCAGCAGGTCATGGGAGTGTTCAGGCCACTGGGCCCCTGCGTCCAAGGCTGATTGTGTCCTCAGGGCTGGCAAATGTTTTTGGCCCATGCATCTGTGTACTGCACTTAGGGTGAAAGAATGGGAGCAGTTTGGGACCCCTGGGGTGTGGCATGGGGCCACAGTGTCCTGTGGGCAAAGCAAGAGCTGTGAGCAGGGCCTGGCATGTGCCAGGGTCTGGTTCTCCCCAACCAGGTGGGGAAAAAGGAATGCAAAAAGGGCTGAGTCTTTTCTGTGCCCTCTGTTTTAAATCCTCCACCAACCCTACCACCACCACCTGGGCAAAAGTGTCCAAATCCCAGGCCAATTCAGGCCAACGTCCACCATGCGAGTCAGCCCACACTATGTGTCTTCCCCTCCTCTCACTGCCATGATCCAGAAGCCACCAAGAGGGTTTTCTCGTGGTGCAGGGACACAGCATCTCTGCCAGAGGTGAAGCACCACCTTGTTACACCAGTGTGGCAACCTTTTCAGCCCTGTGCAGGCTTCATGCAAAACTGTGTCGTGAGCTGCCTTAGTTATTTACTTTTCCCCAGGGATATGGAAGCCCACTAAGCTCCAGCTCCAGTTTCAATGCAGGGCTTCCTTCAGTACGTCCCAACTCCTCTCAGGGGTCCCTCCCTTCTGTGTGGAAGGCAGGCTTTTCAGTCAGGCTCCAGCTTCAGTCCACTGCCCTGGGGCTCCTTGCAACCCCTGGCTTCTCTGGAGAAGTACATCCTCTAATACCAGATTGGGGACACCCTGCTCCCTGGCGATCTGGCCAGACTTCCCTCCTGTTACAATGACATTATGCACTTTCCTTTCAAGTCCTAAAAACATATTCTTAATTAAAATATCATATTGCTAGTGTGAGTTGCATATAATTTTGGCATCTTTCTTATAGCTTTGGAGATATATTTGGGGCACATTTTCTAAACAAGTTCTCTAAATTTTCTTAGAAAACAATAATTATTTCAAAAATGTATTAGAGAAATTGTCACTATTAAAGTGTTTTGCATAATAACTATTTTTTATACATTAGTGTTACATTTCTTATTTTTCTTATGCTTCTTTACATAGAAGGGCATAGCAGATTCAGTGGACTGTGTTATTACACTGTCCTCAAGAAAATTTAAGCACGTAAAAAATAAAATACTACCAGTTATTTTTTATGTATAACCATTTATGGACCAGAGAAAATTGCATTGTTATAACTTTTTTAAAAAATGTAATTCTTGTTCTAATGTACACTGCTGTTCAAAAGAGAATATAGAAAAAGGGTATTTATGGCCTTGGACAATTTTTACTTCCAAGAAAGAAAATATGGATATTCCAGTACTTGCTTGTTCCTTTGTCCCACCTTCCTAAAAAACAGACATTTTAAATTTTTACTTATTTTCTAAATACCAACTATTATGAATAACATTATTTGTGAAGATTACTGTCGTTTCTAGCTTTGGTTTTAGTCCTTTACACAGCTTCCTTGACAGAATGTCATCTTTCTTTGACATCTCTGCATGGAGCGATGGGAATCAAATTGTCTGATAATGCCATGTTACATCAACATAAAAATCCTTTCTATCTTGAGGAACTGAGAAAGGTATTTTTCTTTAATTCCTTTCTGTGTGAATTTGTGCCTGCAACCATACAAACAAATGGAAACTATCTCTGATGGGCAAAGCATTGAGAGTCCTGAATTATCTTTCTCTGGGACTCTGCCAATGGAAGTTCTGTGTAATAAAGAATTTAACCGCGTCCAAAAAAGAAGTCCAGCTTTGCTTTGGATTCTGGAAGAAAATCTCCTACTAAGCCTTTAAGATGTCATGCCTGATGGGAGTGTCTATTAGCCTTGGGACCTTGGGACACTGGTGGCCACATCAGAAAGGCCAACAATGGGATTCAGTGTGTGGACTTGGAGTCACATGGTGTCAGCAGACCTCCAGAAGGACTCTGACTGAGATTAGCATCTTGGTCTGTCAATCACAGAAGCCCTGACAACTCCAAACACTGAGGCTTGGTTGAGCTTTCTTGGCTAGCAAAATGTTGTGTGTATTTTCACACTCTGAGGAGAGAAAAGAAACTTGTCTATGAGACTACGGTGAGAGGCAAGAAGGAGTTTTACATTTAATGTCCTTTCTGAACTTTTCCCTACATGTGTCTTCCCTTTACTGATTTTAATCTCTATTCTTTCCATGTAGTGGGCTATAAATATGAGAATAAAAGCTTTCAGAAAGTTCTATGAGCCCTTCTGGTGAATCACAGAACTTCAGGGTAGTCTTGGAGACCCTCAAACTTATAAGTGGTTCAGGAGTGACAGCAGTCCTGTGTGGGAATAGTTGTCTCTAACCACACAGTTAACTAAAACACACCTTTTATTTTTCTAAATAGGAGAAATTCATTTTCAGCGCAGAGCAGTCTGCAATGGATTGCAGTAGGAAGTAAAACTAGTGAATACAGATTCTGACATCTTTCCGTGTGTGTCTATGTTTGCACATGTGTGTTGCTATGTGTCGACTGTAGCTTAGTCTCCATTTGTTGACTCAGACACTCAAAGGAGTATAAGAAATTTTTCTTAGAAAAATTTAGCGACTTTTACAAACTTCTGAGAATACTGGGTTACACAACTGGGCACTGTAATTAACTCGCACCTCACTGAAAACTACAGCCTAGAATCTGGACTGTGAAGAGCTGAGAAGGCAGCCGTCACCTTCTGTCCAGACCATGGAGCTAGCAGGTGTTCATGCCATCTCTGAAGTATTTGGACATCGTGAAGCACAGGTCTGAAGAGCCCCTTCATTTCTAATGGACTACAGAATTGTGGATGCATTCTTAAAGCTTCTTTATTGTCACTAAGGTTTTGAGTAAGCATCATACAATATATAGAGAAAACAAGGAAACATTTTTGAACTGAAAACAGACACCTTAATTTGAACCTCAGGTTTGCCTTTAAGTAGCTGTAAAACCTTAGGCAAGCTATTTTAATGTCTCTGTGCCTTAATTTTCCTATTTTTAAAGCAAGCAGTTGGACTAGATTCTCTCTTAAGCCTCATGTAGCTCTAAAATGAGGTGATGTTTCAAAATTTAGCTTCTAAACTTGGGTCTGATTTCCCGGAGTTCTCTCTCGCCTGCTAAGCTAGGAACTGAACGTCTGCTGCCTTTCTCCCTCCAAGAGCAGGTGCAGCTAGGGAATCTCTGTCATTGGGGTTCACGATTTCCCCTTTCAAGCCAATTTAGAAAACACTTGTATTCAAATGTTTTTTGACATGCCTACTTTTTATCCTGTAAGAAATACAGTTTTAATTAATATACTTTATTTTATACCTCAAATTACTTTAATAAATTACTTTAATAAATGCCATAGAATAAATTTATAAGAACTATTTTTAAAATAGATGGTGATAATTGAACTCTCTACTACTAGCTGTAATATGTTTTATAACACCTGTATTTTATTTAAATTCTACTTCACCCTAGCATTTCCAAACCACGAACTCATATAATGATCTGTATCAGGCTGTTAATAGGTGTCATCATAGGATGGATGGAAAATGGAGAGGATTATTTGGGATCAAGGAAAAAAGGAGTGGAAGAAGGCAGAAAAAAAAAAGAACCAGTGCTTAATTTCTCTTAGAATTAAGTACCATGATGGAATCGTTGTATTTATATAAACATTGTGTGAAAGTGCACACATGCACATAATTAGAAAACTTGTGCTTTAAATGAATGTCTGAGATCTATTTACAGATATGTGGAAATAACTGTTTAAAAAGGAACATGGAACCTCAGATTACAGATGAAGTCATACAGCATACGGTGTGAGTCAGTTCTGGAGTCCAGCAACTGTGTGGGGGTGTGTATTTGATGGGCAAGGAGAACTCATGGCAGTGCACATGCCAGCCGCTAACATGGGTTATCTGGGAAAGTAGGATTTGGTGGGCGGGTTCAAATGAGTTAATAATCTCTCTTCTACCTAACACTGAGTTTTTGTTTTTTATTGTTGTCTTAATGCATGCATTACTTTTGTAACTTGAAAAACCTCAAATTAGCTGTAGAGATATAAACTGCTAGTATTTGTTAATTTTCTTTTCAATATATGAGGGACTGCACATTGATAAATATGTACTACTTTCTGTGTATTTAGTTTTATACCCAGTTTATAAAGCATCTTTATTTCATAAAGGGTTGACAATAATTTTCTTAAGCATTTAAGCATGGATAAAATATAATTAATTAAATTTATTAAGCTACTAAAGCTTAATAAATTTATAATCTCATTGAGTATTTAAAACACTTTAAACATCAAGCATAACATACACAAATACAATAATTATCAAATATATTGTACGTTAGTCACCCCTTGTCCACAGAGTATGAGTTCCAAGACCTCCAGTGAATCTGCAACCACAGAGAGTACTTAACCCTACATACACTGTGTTTTTTATACATACATAACTTTTTATTTAAAGGAAGCACTTTATGGTTTCTCTTTGGTGTATGCAAATCTGTGTGATTTTTTAACTTCGTTTCTTTTTTCTAAAGTGTACATTGTATATATGTGAAATGATTGTCCAGTATTATATATTTCATAGAACTGTTATTGTATAATATCTGCCCACTCTTTTAGCATTATTAAAACATTAGTAGTGCATTATTAGTGTCATTATAATCTGATGGTAATCTATAGAATTAATTTCTTAGAAAATGAGGGAATACTTCTGAGAAGTTAACCTCTTTATGACTTTTGTCTAGTTCATCATTTTAGAAAACAACATTTAGTTCATCATTTTGAAACCTCTTCCCACCTAGATATAATAAGAATCCATTAGTGCTGACCAGCTCCTGTTTTTATAGGATACTTTGGATTGTGTATAGTTTATAGTGTTTACTCTTATCTGTAAACATACTACATACACAGAAAACAGTGTACAACATGTACATTATAAAAAGACACATACTTAATAGAAGCAAAATGCCTATGTGATTAATATTAACTAATGTTAATTTTCCTTTATCCTAATCTGAGGACATTTTTATTGCTTTTAGAGAGAGAGGAAGGGGGAGAGAGAAACATCAATCAGTTGCCTTCTCATATGTGCCCCAAGTGGGAATCGAACCTACAACCTGGGCATATGCCCTAATCAAAAATTGAACCCCCAACATTTCAGTCAATGGGATGGTGCTCTAACAAACTGAGCCATGCTGGCCAGTTCTTAGAACAGTTCTTAAGACTAAAGTTCTTAACTTACATTGTTAATTAAATAAGGTTAACTGCTATTAACTAATAAGGTGTAATAGCATTGACTGTTTATTAAATGATTACAGTCTAAATCATATCCCTTAATGTACATTTTGCATAGCTAAACTCTGTTGTGTAATTTATATTAATTATTGCCTTCTAATACAATAATGAAGCTCAACTTATTTTCATTATTCATGATATTAATAAAAACTTATTACTATAGTGGCTCAAATGATCACATACTGGAACAAAGGTAGGCCCATCAATTTCTCTTTTCTGTTTCTATTTACTACCACCCGGTCATTCCTACAAGCATCCTTATTTTCTGAAAATAATATGATATTCTAGGAGCATTCAGAGTTCTCCCAGCTCCTAAGCATGGCATCAGCTAGACTCTGAGGATCCCAGTCGATTTCAGTAGAAAGGGGACAAGATTTGTAAATTTAGGCTTCACCAGACTGATGGCGGTGGGTCAGGTCCTGCTGCTGTTGTTAGCCGGGTTGAAAGACAACCTTTTTAATGCCACATATTCACACTGAACCCAGGAGAAGGCTCATGCGTATGGTAACTTAGTCAATGGTGGAAGTGGCTCTATATGTCAGAGAAAGGCTATATATTCAGCATGTGTTGGCCTGACAATTGGCTGCCCAGAAGACAACTGCAGTCAGATCTCAGTCTCAAACCATGCACAAAATAGATGCTAAAGACCAAAAGATAAAATGTGCAATTAGAATACTTAAAAGAACCTAGAGGCTGTTTAGTTACTGATTGTATTTTTTTAAGTCACTGATTTTAATACCCAGTGAGAGAGGGACACATTCTAATGTGCAAATATAAAAGATGGATTATTATGTTGAATTAATAAGATCACTATGACAAAGACACACTGAACAAAGTGAAAAGGTTTTGGAAAGATTGAGAGAAAAGCATTTCCAGCACACATAACTGAAGAAATTAGTATCAAGAATATATATTTTTAAAAACTCCTACATATCATTAAAGGGAATGAATTGATAGAAAAAATGAGCAAAGAATTTAAGCAAGCAATTCGCAAAGGAAAATAATATATCATCAATATTGACATGGAAACATTCACACAAATGCAAATTAAACAACTAAAAACGAATACCATTCAGGTTTGTAAATCAAAAGAAGTCGGATAAATCCAAGTGTAAGCAGGAAAGTGGGAAAATCAAATCTCTGTGAAGTGCAGATGGGAAGGGAGATATAAGCCGATATAATAGCTTTGAAGAACAATTTTCGTTGCATGGTGCAGCTGGATATATAAGCGCTCCATGTGACCCAGCAATTGCACTTCTCAGTATACAGAGCAGAACAACGTTTTTCATACTTTTTCATCATCTGTGCTCAAACATATGCAAGTTCACACAGAGGTTTCAGAAATGATTCTTATATTTTAACTTGAATTGCACTATTTTTTTTCATTCTATTTTTATCACCATGTAACACATCATATCCGATGCAGAACTGCACAGACCCCATTGTCCCGAGGGGCAGGACTATCCGACATCCTCAGTGCTAATGGCACCGAGGCCTGTGCCAAGACTGTCCTTCCCTAACAATACTGAGCTCAGTGTTAGCTCCCGTATGAAACCTCCCGAGGACCAAGCCTGACCAGGCACAAGGCCTCGTTCTGGAATAGGGCGTTTCCCACACCCCAAATCTCAGACAGCTATTTCTGAGGAGATGATATTCCCCCTACACCCACCTTTGGGAAGCTGGTGTGGCTACATGATTTGTCCCTCCTGAGTTCTTCCAAGGGGCCCTCACAAACTCTTTCAGAGGGGATGTTTTCCATTATTCCAAAGCAATTTTCTGATTCCCATCTCACTATAAAAAATGTGTATATGTATTTATTATTTATATAAATCAGTTTGGACAGGGCCTCAGCCACAGATAAACAGCAAAAAATACTGCTAAGGAATCCCTACTCTCCTGTGTCTAAAACCCCTTGAGGTTCCCCACTCAGCCTCCTTGGTCTTGCTGAAGTTTTGCTTCCTGAGCTATTTGGACTCAGGTTTGCCTCTCTCCCTAGATCACGTGCTGTGTGTCCCACACTGCTGCTCGCGAGGCAGCATGCAACCATCCTCTCCAATTCTCTAGTCCACCCACGGGGGTTTCCCTCCATTCTTCTGCCCTTGCCCACAACCTGCAGAACGCCATCCGAGGCAGTGATGAGGAGTTAGTTGCCTGTATAGTTCAACTTTTTACTATTCAGTGAGACTTTGCCTTGATAAAGTAGATTTATTTTCAAAATTTAAAGGAAGTTAAAGGAGATACTTGAGAGAAATTTGTCCATTAAATAATTAATGATGCAAAATGTTCTCTATCGATGTTTAAGGTTGTTCTTGATCTCATAATTTAAATGGTATCTTTCTGTGTTTTAAAATTATTTAATGTGCCTCCTACATAGCAGTCTCTTAGAAATGGTCGTTACAGGACTATTTGTTTATCTTCAGAAATACTAGTCTAGATGAATTTTCCAAATGAATGAATAATTCTCATTTAGAACTTGAAGTCATAGCGATTCATTTCCTTGTGTGTGTTCTCTTTAGTATTCTGACTCCAATGGCGCCGACTCATATTTATACTATACTTTTAGTTTTTCATCATTATTGAAATAAGTCTTGGGTTTCTCATTTTCTTGCTCTGTGCATATTAACACAGCAAGTGGAGAGGCAGCCACTGACAGCCTCCTGTAGAAAATAATCTGCAAAAATCAAAACAAAACAAAACACAACAGTGAAGAATGAAGTTAATGGCTATAGCCTGGCCCTGAGAAGCAAACATTTTTCATTTTATGTTTTATTTTCTTTAGGTTGTAAACACAATGACTGGATGTGCCAAGCAGGTTGCATGTTAATAACATTTGTAAGTGGACGATTTGCAGCCAACACCTGATTACAGTTAACTTCAGTTAAAACAGAGCCCTTTGCAGAAGGCATCTGAATGTTCGCTGTTTGTTGGTTGGAATGCATTCTGTCTGTTACCACCTGATGCATCAGAACCAAGAGATACGTTCTAATTGACCCTGGTGAGTTGCAGTGCACAGGGCTGTTCTGTCTTATTTTTTTCCTTTTAGTAAATGTATGAAAGCATATAACCACTTTTAAAGCCAAAGGCAGGATTCCTCCATGTGAAAGCTCCATCAGCAGTCCTGCAGAAGTCTTACTGTGAGTAACTTACTGACTTCATATAATCTGTGTGTTATAATTTGCAACATGACTATCAGGACAGTTTGGGGGCACGGCTGTCACATTTAAGGAAAATATTTATTGCTTTATATCTCTGATGTGATGGTAGAAAAATGTGCATATGTATTTCACTAATTATTGGTTTAAGTAAACAACTTCTGAAAGTATATTTTAGGAAGGTGGCATTCTCATCTTCAACAAGAAAATAATAAAATATTCTTGAACTACTGTAGAAAGAATTTAAAGGTTAGAAATGAATAACTTCTCTAAATGAGATTTGCTTGTCATTGAGCTTTTTTGTGAGAAGTAGATAAAAGGCATTTAATAATATTGAGGGTTAATAATATAGAGGGTCTAAGGTGGTATCTGACACTTTAGGTTTCTTCTTTACAGGACACAGTGTAGTTTGGTGCAATGGAGACTCTGGACATCTGTCTGAATGAAAAGAACAGTATTACACCTGAGCCGTGGCTGCCACCCAGTTCAGGTATATCAGATTCACGCAGAGAGCTTTCCAAACCAGATGAGCCGGCCCTTCTTTATAATCCACTCTGGACATTCTTGTAGGCTCTTTCCTTAGTGGAACTGATAAAAACATACACAAGGATCCTGCTCCAGAAAGCCACCCTAAATCTTTTGATGACTGTTCTAAGTACCCTTTCTTTCTATGTTCCCCACAAATCTTAGAACTCAGTTTGGACTATGAATGTGTCCAATTATTTTATGTCATATTTACTTTTCTGTAAAGTGAGTGAGTGTTCTGCTCACACAAATATTTCATAATGAAGACTATTTACATGTCTCTTTTCCTGTTGGAAGAGAGAATACAGGAAACCCACTTGAACAATTCACCTCCTGGTTTGGTCATCATAACAGATGAATACGTTACAAGAGAAAGTTCCAGGACAGGTAGAAAGGGTGGTTTGGTTATTTGCATATTATATATAAAAAGGAAAGTTTGGTGGTTTGATTAATATTATGTGTCAACTTGACCGGGCTCAGGGATTCCAGATAGAAACAGTATTTCTGGAAGTGTTTGGGAGGGAGTCTTAGGCAGAGATTGGCATTCAAGCTGGTAGACTCAGTAAAGAAGGCTACTTTCATCATCGTGGGTAGGAAACATCCATTCCGCCGAGGGCTTCAAGACAACAACAAGGTGGAAAAAGTACAAATTTGCTCTTTTGCTTGACCTGAGACATGCATCTTCTCCTTCCCTTAGACATGGGTATTCCTGCTTCTCTGGCCTGCTGAATTTGACCAGGACTTACACCATGGGCCCTCAATTCCCAGGCTTGTGGACTTGAACTACACTGTTCTTGCCTCAGGTTCTCAGGTCCTCAGACTTAGTCTAAATTGCACCACTGTCCTTCCAGCTTGTTGATTGCAGATTGTGGGACTGCTCAGCCCCCATAATCATGTGAGCCAGTTCCTACGATAAAGCTCCTCTTACCTACACCCATATAGCTACATTCTATATTTCTCTCCATCTCTATTTACCAGTGGTTGTGTTTCTGTGGAGAACCCTTACAGTGGTAAATCAAAGGGTGTTGTAAAAAATATCACTACAAGACCAATAGTTAAAAAACGCAGTTGTTTCTTATTTTTCTCTATAAAATTAGCCTCAGCTACGGTAGTCATCTATGAATGGAGGGGTTGAACAAAATGAACTTCAGTGTCCTTTCACCTCTAAAAATCTGGGTTTTATTATCCCTTCCTCAATAAGCTTTGATTGTTAGGAATCCTAAATATTTTCCACCCTCCTGCATTTCTTCCAGTTTCTGTGTGTGTGTGTGCGTGTGTGTGTGTGTGTGTATCTTTTATTCTCATTGGTTCAAGTATTGATCCTATTTTCTAAGATTCCTCTTGAGAAAGTGGGAGAGTAGTGGTTCCACAGATTGAATGCAAGCTTTTGTGATTCGTTTTTCTGTAGATTTCAACATCAGCTATGGAGTGCTACTTCTCAAACTCGAGACCAAATTGCCTCAACCTCTCTCATAATTGCAAACAAGATAGTCATGAGTTTCAGTGTTTCCAGGCTGCCGCAATTTCCATATATTTTGGAAGACTATGAAAGAGTTGTAACAGTTGTCAGCTTTGCATATCTGTTTGCCGGTATTTACTGATAGTATTTACTTGTGCCTGGCGTGCTAAGTGACGGAAATATGTCACCTTTCTTTGTCTTATCCATTAATATTATGTGGTAAGAGCTTATTCTCGGTATAGTTTGCACCACTATAATTTTAAAGTATTGTGTCAGCTGTGTTTTTAAAGATACATAAAGAATGTTTAGTGTCTAGAAATGGTTTCTTAGGCTACAAAATATATCTTGTCATTTAAAAATACTGAATTATCAATGTATTTTGTGTGTTCCACGTGGTTTGAAAAATCAACATTAAATAGCTCTCTGGAAGAGGGATCTATTGATGTTCTAAAAGCTGGGCTGCCTTTGGTTATGCTCTTCTGATTGCTTCTCATTGATTAAGGCATACCTGCCATGGTTAAAATTGTTAGGCAAACACTTTTCTATCAATACAAACAGAGGACTTTATTCTTTTGATTTAATGAACCAAAAACGTATGTTTATGGTACCAGCCATAAAACGATGTATATGCATTTGACAGTCTGTTTGTATGATGGAGACAATTTACTCTATTGGACTCTGAAGTTAAGGGGGGAGGACAATAGAGAAACAAAGGTATCGATGTGGTCAGAGCCTGGAAAACCCAAATTTCTGTCAGCTGGTGCCTGTATCTCTAGGGTCAGATCACCTCGGTTAACTCTTGACACCACTGCTTACTGGCAGTGTGATATCAGTCAGCTTTATGTAAGTGGTTGAAATTGTCACATGACATGGATACACTCCTTGCCTGCGTGCGGCTTCACTTGGATCTTAGACGAATTTCAGAAAGTGTAGGTCCTGTTTTACTGATCCAGCCAGGAGCTAGAACTACAATCAGTCCAAGCAGGTAAACTTAATTTTTGTGTTTTCTTCTTTGTACATGATAGATGCACTGTGAAGAAAGCCACCTCTCCTTATATAGGTTAATTTGGTTAGTAGTCACTTATCTATTCTTTCTCAGCTTCAATTCTAAGCTATACCCTAATTTGTGAGGCTGGAGCTGAGATTCTGTAAACTACATTTTTGACACTTCCGTGTTGGCTGCTTTTCTTTTAGTCTAGGACACAGAAGAATCCGAGGGATATTGGAAGGAGAGAGGGTGGAAGAAGTTACTTCTTTCGTGTTGTACTGTCACTGCGCACATCATTTCTGCCACCACAGTTGTCTTGGCCTCCAATTTCCTTCAGCCAGCCCTTCAGGGTCCCCTCAGAGGTTCCAAAACCCCTCAGGCTCTGGCTCCTTAGGGCTCTTGGCATCAGCTCTGTGAGACCTTCCTTTGATACCCTGAAACTTCACTTCTTTTACTTTTGTTCCTTGTGGTCTTGTGTTGTGACTCTACCTGCTGTTTTTTTATCTGGATTAACTTGGTATACATTTAGAAATAAAATTTTCCATATTAAGAAGTTTGACAATGAAAAGATTAACAATTAAAAAGCTTTCTTTTTTTTTTTTTGCCCTGGCTGCTTTGGCTCAGTGTATTGAGTGCTGGACTGCAAAACAAAGTGTTGCTAGTTCCATTCCCAGTCAGGGCACATGTGCCTGGGTTGCAGGCCAGGTCTGCGGTAGGGCGTGTGTGAGAGGCGACCACACACTGATGTCTCTCTCTCTCTTTTTCACCCTTCCTCCTCCTCTCTCTGAGAATAAAGACCTTTAAATAAAAGCTTTCTTTTTATGGTGATGGAAGGATACTTGATTTGGGGTGGTGAACACACAATGCAATATATGGATGATGTATTATAGAATTGTACACCTAAAAACGATATAATTTTATTAACCAATGGCACCCCAGTAAATTCAATAAATCTTTTTTTAAAAGGCTTTTGTTTGGAATGACTGTACTTTCCCTGTGACTATACAGCTGATTATGAAAGCTATGATGATAAAATTGTCTCAAAATGGAAGAATGGGTGTCCCTATGTTTCTCACAGCCCTTTCTTACCACTAACATGTCACCTGTTCAAACAACAATTAACTCTATCAGTTTATAGTATAAGGACTCTCTGTATTTATTTTCTCCTTCTTTCCAGAACATCACATGAGTAGCTCTGTTGTAATATGGCTGCTGATGAAATGACATATATTCTATTACATACTTATAGAACAGTATTGCTGTCTGTATTCATTATACTGCACATTAAATCCAGTGGCTTATTTATTATTCATTACAAGTTTGTGCCCTTAAACCCCATCACTTTTATCAAACATGTAACATTTTACAGATCTCTGTTTTTTACAGGTTTAACTTTTTTAGAATTCCACATATAAGTGATATCATATAATACTTATCTTTTTCTACCTGATTTATTTTGCTTAGAGTCATGTACTCAAGGTTCATTCATGTTGTTGCAAATAGGAGGACATTTTCCTTTCTCATGGCTGAATAGTATTCTGTTCTGTGTGTGTACACTATCTTTTCTATCTACTCATCCATCGGTGGCTTTCCAGGTTATTGTTATATCTTGGCTATTGTGAATAATGCAGCAATAAACATGGCGGTCCACGTAGCTTTCATCAAAATCTGGTTTTCATTTCCTTTGGGTGTATACCCACAAGTAGAATTTCTGGATGGTATGATAAATCTGTTTTTAATTCTTTGAGGAAGTGAGATATTGTTTTTCATAGTGACTGGACCAATTTACATTCCCATCAACAATGAATGAGGGTTCCCTTTTTACCACATGCTCTCTATCACCTGTCATCTCTTGTCTTTTTGATGACAGTCCTTCTAGCAAGTGTGAGGTGATATCCCATTGTGGTTTTGATTTGCATTTCCCTGGTGATTTGTGATGTTGAACATCTTTTCATGTGTCTGCCGACCGTTTGATATACATGGCCAACAAAATGGGAAAAAAATCTTTGCAAGCTGTGAATGGGATAAGGGCTTAATATTCAAAATGTATAAAGAACTCAATAATAAGAAAATGCTGTCAACTCAATAATAAGAAAATGACAACAAAAATGTAGTTAAAAATTGGCAGGAGAGCTAAAAAGAAATGAAACAGACAATATTTAGGTGTAGTGCTGACTTCTCATCTTAGAGAGAATTAGATACCTGGAAAGGGATGTATGATGAAGTTTTTTATGAGGGTTTTTTTTTGAAGGTCTCTTTTTAGGTAGGTTAGGGATTTCAGGAACTTGGCTGCTGTAAGTTTAAACAAAATTTATGTGAACTCCTGCAAGCCCACGTGACCTGGGCAGGGCACCTGCAAAGCTGCCCTGGGCCAGCGAAGGCAGTGTGGGAGTCAATGCTCTGGCCCCAGTCTGGCAAAATACCTAACCAGGTTCATTTTGCTTAGTGTTCACTGCAGTTCTAGAAGGCTAAGTCACTGGTTCTTTGGCTTTCCAGAGCAGGGCTTTGGAGGTGGGCAGAGCAAAGATGGCCCTGCTGGTTTATGAAGCCCTTCTCCCACCTGAGGAGCCAGAGGGGAGACTGGGTGCACCCAGTGCTCAGCAGCCAGCCTGTGGGGTTCCCTCTTGGCAGATGCATGTTTCAGATGAGTCTGTCACTGCACCAAATATTCCACCTCAAGAGCAGGGTCAGGCCAGAATGAAGAAGTGATTCCATGCTTTCAGGTTTGTTTAAAGACTGCTTTCGCTGTCTGCACCCTGAGAGGTGAGGGTTTAGGGGTGGGGATGGCACAGGGGGCGGTATGCAAAAGGAGCATGGGATGAGAGGGAGCTGATGCGGAGCAGAGCAAATACTCTCCAGGACCCAGCCATGATTATAAATCATTTTATCAGTGCATTTGAAAAGGTTTATGAAAACCATCTGTATTTTCCCTTAGGTTGTAGAGATTCCAGCGTGATAGCTAATGCAATAATGATTTGTTTCAAACGCCAGTGTTTAAGATGTATAATGCTGTTTTTATACATTTTTCTTGTCAGTAGCAATGACGTTAATGAAATTAAACACACATTGCATTTGTCTTTGGGGGACAAGAAACTGAGCACATCACGAGTTTATTTTTCCATTCAGATAAATTGCAGGCAGCCGCATGTGAGTGACCCTGTGAGGGGCTCGCCCAGGAGCCAAGGGACTCTGGGCTTCTGGGTGCATTGTGTCAGCTCCTGGGCTGGGCTGGATCCAATATTTAAGAAACCATGACATCTGCCATCCATAGTGTTAAAAATAAAACTTGAATAGTAATATTGAGGATCATTCTGTTCATCTTCCTAGAAGAAGAATTTTTAATTTCACTAATAAGAACATGAGGAGGTTAAAAAGTCTACAAAACAATTGGCTACTTACCTAAATAGAAGAGTTGGACAAGCTGTGAATAGCCCAGATAAAATATATAAGGTGATATCCCACAAAAAGCAAGTTCACCCTCCTTTTCCAAATCCTTTTATAAAAACAGTCCCTTAGAATCTGAGGCTGTGACATAGCAAATAAAGAAAATGAACTGGTTTGTGAAGCCACCTGCCTGAAAAATTACACCAGGATGGTCCAACGTATTTGCTCAACTCCAGTGATTCTGGTTTTTCATAGACAGAAAACTCATCATCAAAATACAGTGTTTTTGTTTGTTTGTTTTCTCAGGACCATGAAACAATGGCACCAGTTTTGTTCAGGAATTTGAGATTGGCTGCAGCTTTAACTTTCTGGAAAAAAAGAAGTATAAGGGAATGTGTAGCTTATTTGGTGAGGATAGAAGAACTTGAAGTGTTGGTGGTTTGCCTTCTTGGACCAAATGAAAGAACAGAACAAAACTCTAGAAAAAGAACTAAATAAAATTGAGACAAGCAATCTACCAGATACAAATTTTCAAAACACAGGTTATAAGGATGCTCAGTGCACTTAGGGGAAAAATAGATGAACTCAGGGAGAACTTCAACAAATAGACAGAAAACATGAAAAAGAACCAGTCAGAAATAAAGAATACATTAACTGAAATGAAGAATATATTACAGGTAATCGACAGTGGAGTAGATGGAGAGGATTAAATTGGGAATTTGAAAGATAACAAAGCAGAAAACACCCAATCAGAACAGCATAAAGAAAACACATCCAAAAAATGAGGATAGTATACAGAACATGTAGGACAACCTCAAATGTGCCAGCAATGACATGTTGGAGGTGCCAGAAGAGAGAGAGCAGGAAATTGAAGACCTATATGGAAAAAAATAATGATGAACAACTTCCCTAATCCAGTAAAGAAAATAGAGATATAAGTCCAGGAAGCGCGGAGAGTATCAAACAAAATTAACCCAAAGAGGTCCACACCAAGATACATTATAATTAAAATGGCAAATGTTTAAGACAAAGAGAAAATCTTAAAAGCAACAAGAGAAAAGCAGTGTTGCCTTCAAAAGAGCTCCCATAAGACTGTCAGCTGAGTCCTCAACAGAAACTACAGGCCAAAGAGATTGGCAAGAAATATTCAAACTGGTGAAAAGCAAAGACCTACAACTAAGATTACTCTGCCCAGCAAAGCTATCATTTAAACTCAAAGGAGAGATAAAGAGTTACCCAGACAAGAAAAAGATACAGGAGTTCATCACCATCAAACTAGTGTTACAGAAATGTTAAAGGTCTCCTTTAAAAAGAAAAAGGAAAAAAACAGGGATCACAAATAAATAATAAGACAATAATAAATACATATGTATAAATAATTATTTTATATGCAAATGGATTAAATGCTCCAATCAAAAGATATATGGAGGCGAATGGCTAAGAAAGCAAGACTCCACATATGCTGTTTACAGGGACTCACTTCAGATCAGAAGATACACACAGACTTAAAGCAAAGGGAGGGAACAAGATATTTAATGAAAATGGAAACAAATAAGCCTGGGACAGTGATACTTATACCAGACAAAATAGATTTTAAAAACCTATGTAACAAGAGACAAAGAAGAACATGGCAATTTCACTTTTGGCTATTTATTTGAAGAAATGCAAAACATTAAATTAAAAAGACATATACACCCATATGTTTATTGCAGCATTACTTGCACTACCCAAGATATGTAGGCATACCAAGTGCCCACCAGTAGGTGAGTGGTTGAAGAAGAAGTGGTGCATATACCCAATGGAATATGACTCAGCCATAAAAAAGAGCGGAATCTTGCCCTCTGTAATAACATGGATGGTTCTGGAGGGTATTGTATTGAGTTGTGTAATTCAGGCAAAGGAAGACAACTGCCTGAGAAAAACAAATTAAGAAGCAGAACAGAAACAGACTCATAAATGCAGAGATCATTTTGATGGAGGGAGGCTGGTGGATGGTTGAATAAGGTGAAAGCAGCAAGAAGTATGAGTTGGTAGTTACAGAATAGTCATGAGGGTATAAAGTGCAGCATAGGGAATATAGTCAGTAATATTATAATAACTATTATGGTGTCAGATGGGTGCTAGATATATCAGGGTGATCACTTAGTAAGTTATAGAATGTCTAGTCACCAGGGTGTACACCTGAAACTAATACAATATATATTTTAAAGATTGTATTGTTTTTAGAGAGAAGGGAAGGGATGGAGAAAGAGAGGGAAAGAAACATCAGTATGTGGTTGCTTCTCATGTGTCCCCCACTGGGGACCTGGCCTGCAACTCAGGCATATGCCCTGACTGGGAAATGAACCAGTGACCCCTTGCTTCACAAGCCCATGCTCAATCCACTGAGCTACACCAGCCATGGTGGAAGTAATACAATATTACATATCTACTATAATTTAAAAAATTAAAGAAAAGGAAAAAAAAAGAAAAGCTAAACACCCTGTGAAGACACAGACACATATAATATCTTTTCTCCCCACTTCTAAGTTGTAGCTGGGCCAGTCGGTAAACACATTAACAGAAACAGATTAACAAGAGAAAATATACAAAATGCAGTCAGTGATACTTTGGTATCTCAGCCCTAGGAATCTAACATAACCAGGTATGCTAAACCTAAAAGGTGACTTTCTTACCACAGCATTTTTAACGCTTATAAAAATTACATAAAGTATAACTTAAAAAAATAAAAAAGAAACATCTGCAGACAAAAACAATTTAAACCACCCCCCCAAAAAAAGTTCAAGGAAAACATTATAAGAAAAATTATAAGAAAAATTCAAGGAAACATTAACTCAATCTGAAGAAGCTGTTTCGTGAGTAGTAAATTATTTACCTGATTCATGAATAGAGGCTATTATTTATTCATAAACAAATGACAAATACATTGTTCAAAATAGAGCAAGTGATAGATTATATATTTATCTCTGCATCTGAGTATTACCACATACCAATCAATTCAAGATTCAATTGTTTAGAAGCAGCGTAAACTAACAGAGTGGCTCACTGAAATTCTTGAGGGTAGGAAAACAGTGACACATTTTGCTAGCAACACTTATAAATTCTTCCTACGTGAAAGACACTTCAGACGTATAAATATGGAAAAGGTATACTTTTTCAGGAACTTTGATCTGGAAGGAACAGGACCAGAGACAGCCCAAGTGAAGAGCTTGAACACGCCAATAGAAAAGCACAAAAGGGTGTGTATAAGAAATAAAAGTCAGCGCTGATGGGACAGAACATAGAGTTTATAAACAGGAAGAGTGAGAGACAAGGCTCAATGGGTAAGTTGGAGAGGGCTTATGGGAGATTCTGAGTCACTACACTATTAATAAGACTAACACTAATTGAATATTTAACATTTGTCCTATACTTGCTTTGTATGCGTCAATTATTTCATCATCACAATAATACTCTGAAGTAGATACTAATATTAACATCACAATTATGTAGATCCGGATGTGGAGGCACCAAGAGGTTAGAGAATTTATTGAACAGTAACAGCTGGAATTCACAGGATTTGCATCTAGGAAGACTGGCTGCAGAGCTCATAATTATTGTTCAATACAGGCAATGAAAAAGAATTGCTAAATGGAGAGCTCAGTAACCTGACACATTTTTTGCAGGCAATGACATATAAAAATAATTATAATGGACACTTACTGTGTGGTAGGCACCCTACTAAGCACTTCGCATGCATTATCTAATTTTAATCATCACATATTCCTGTAAGCTAGAGACTAAGACTTTAGAGGTAGAGTAATAACATTTACCACAACATTAAAGTTATATTCTGGGGAAAGTACCCGACACGTTGTGTACAGAATTAATGTGGAGAGCTAAGAAGTAAGAAAAATCAGGGAGGAAGATGTACAAATAACCCAGACAAGGGAAATGGTTTAAATTTAGGGTTATGGATGTAGGGGAAGAAAAAGCTAGTATGAAATACTGTAAGAGTACGATAGTTATTATGTGGGCAACTAGTCATTAGAACAAGAAAGAGTGAAAATTATTGACAAATCTTAGATCTGGAACCTGGGTAACAGACAAAATTGTGGTGCCAGTGATGGCAGAGGGGACAGAGAGAGGGGACCAGAAAGTTGATGATGTTCTACCATGGGCAAATTGAGAAGCTGATGGGGCCATTCAGTAGGAATGGTTTAGGTCTTGAGAAATGTTGACAAAAGCTCAGACAATCTTCAGGACTGGGGAGATCATCTTAGAAATGATCTGCATAGAAAGCACCGGTGTAAGATTAGAGAAAGCTAACACAGAACAGAAACACATAGGGAGAGGGGTCACTAAGGGATTGCCGCAAGTTCCAGGAGGATGGGAGAGTCTCTGTCCACTTCCTCTTCTTGCTCCTCTACCTCCTCGTTATCCATCCTCCCCTCCTCCTCCTTTTGCCAGTATCTTGGTATATAGCAGATGCTCAATATTGAATTAATGAATGATAGGCTAAAGAAATGAAGAAATAAATGAATGAATGAGGGAAACTTAAAAATACTTATGATTGTCAAACTCAAGAAATCAAGTGAGAGAAGATGAAAAATAAAAAATAGGGAAATAATCAAGAATTTAAAATATGGATTGGTTATTTATTTGTCTGTAAATTACTATGCTATATAGATCCTAAATATGGATGTAAGCTTCCTTCTGAAAACCATGTGTAAATATATTTCTTATGAGTTTAATCTTATAAATCAAATGTATCTGAATAGTTTTTAAAGTAGGAATATTGTAATTATTTCTAGGATAAACTGAGAAGTCATCTCACATTAATATTTTGGAAATATTTGGATGATCATATAATATTATTATTTACAGTACTATTTCACTTGTTTAGAAATGAGTTTTCTTCCTGGGAGAAACTTGCTTTTCTCCTATAGCTTATATAACAATACTCAATATAAATCAAAGGATAGAGAATTTATTCCATGAACTTATGTCTCTCTTTCTTGGGTTTTCTGATACATAGGAGAAAAGTTTACTTTTCAGAATAAAATTGAAGAAATAAAAAATTTATATTACATATAGGTGTATATATTATATATAATTTACACTCAGTCATACAAGTGTAAATATATGTTTAATTATATCTAACACTATAAAATCTAATATATACTTCTCATCTCATATATATTATATCAATGCACATACCTATAAAATCCAATGTATATATTATGGCTCTCATGTAAATAATATGTGCAATATTATACATAATATACATATCTCATCTGACATGTATATTTTACTTATTAATATATGATTTGCCCTATCAGGTACCCATTTGGATGCTACTTCCTATGTTTGTTTCTCCAAACAAAAATCTCACACCTACCTATTTCTCAAAATCTGAGTATTTTGAGTACTGACTTGTGATGTTATTATGTGCTTCAGCATCATCTTATTGTCGCCAAGGTCTTTCTCTATATTCAATGTGTAAACCAGAGTAGTGGCTCCTCACATCCCACATGCAATATTTTCTTGCTTCCCCATCTGCAGGTGCAATCCCATCGGCAGCAGGTGTATTGTTTATACGATGTGCTTTTACGACAGGAAGACAGACTCTGCCGAGACAGGCACTATCCTGCCCTCCTTTCACTCTCAGAAATAAAATGATGTTTGATTTTGCTGTAAATACACATGGCCTTAAAAAAGTGGGCCAATATAAGCAGATGTTTTGAGAGTACCATAGGACTTCTTAGGGGGGTAGAATTCTTAGGATAAGATAAAAGAGAAACAGTTACCTCATAAAGCTACTTATTTAACTGAAAGGGAAAGTAAGTTTCAGAAAGGGCAAACGATATTTTGTCCAAATTGATGCAGCTTTTCATGGCTAAATCGGTACCAGAATTGAATTTTCTTTTTTCTCTTTTGCTTTATTGCCTCAGTGACATATATATTGAATCCGATTTTTCAGTTACACTGAAACACAAGAGTTTTATTAAAAGAAAAAGAACAGATGAAGTCAGTCTAATGAGAAGCTTTTCTTTTTTAAGTTTGTATAGCAATGGTGTCATACCTACCGATGCTCCTGGATGGTTTAGGAACATAAAGTGGACATTGGAGCGTTTCTCTGCTGTGCCCTTTCTCTCATTAAATGTGCCCAATGTACTTGCCGCTGAGCCCTGCTGTTTCCATCTTCCTTCCCACTCACAACAGATTTAACCAAATTGAAAGCACTAAAAACTGTGGTAAGCTTATAAATACTTACATTTTGTGAAAATAGATCTGCACATGTTAACTCATCTTTTACCTCAGCACTTACCCATTGCTGTGGAATTCCTACTGTTCCTTCCTGTCGGCTTGGCTGAATCTCTTGTTCCTGTTGGTGGTGCTAGATTCTCTGTCAGAGATCACATTTGTGCAAGGAAGCAGAAAAAAAAACTTAGAAATCAGAGAGCAAGTAAGCATCATCCTTATTCTGTTGTTTATTTTTTTTGACATTCTAAAAACACGAATTGGAGAAAATCAAAGTGAACTATCATTTTTTTAAGGCAACACTGATGGTTTCTTTGCCAGATGTTGAAGAAATAAGAAGCAGTGTCCACCCTGATGGAGCCGTGATGGAGCAGGGGAGACAGAGTTACCTCACTTGAACATAGTGAAAACAGCACAAGGTACTATGGGAGGCAGAGGAGAGGCAGAAAATAATACAAAGAAATAAGACCATTCAAACAATTGTCTTAGCCCATCTCATGGCAGAGAGTTGTGTTTTTCATCTGGGTTTCTTATCCTAACCACAGAATACAGAAAGTACTTGAGTGACTTTTCCTCAGTTCTCCCAGAGGTTGTACGTGCCTTGTACAATTTTAGATTCAGAGAAGAGATGGTAATTTATTACACATAATGGATGCCTTAGGACATCGGGGCTGAATTCTTTTATGAAATCTTGGTGAGACAGCTCAGATATCTCCCCAGAAAAGCCAGGGCACGGGTCATGCTTGACTTGGCCTTTAGAAAGAGATGGTTTGTTCAACTGTCCTAATTTTCCGTGTGAAGAGAGACTCAAAGAAAGCCATGTGAATCAAAATGGGAGAGATTTGTGGATGTGAGAATTCAGATTTTCTTACATTTTACAGATAATTCTGTCTGATAAAAGGAAACAAAATTCTTAAAGCGAAAGCCTACATACTGGTAGTCTGGAGTGTAAACCTAAGGGGTCTGTGCATAGATGAGAAAAATACGGCTATCATATTCTATCGCATCCTTTCCTTTAATCTGACTCTTGCTCTAAAATAAATTCCCTGAGCACAAATTAGAATTTGCACCATATTTTAATTTCTAGTGCCCATTTCAGCAACAGCAAAAATTTAGCATTTGTTTACAATCCTTTGGAGGCAAGCTCACTGAACCTTTCATTTCTCAGCCAACCAAGTTGCCCAGGACCTGTGTTTGGGTGAGTTGAAAAAAGCCTTTCAATGACTGCTGACTTTTAGCAACACATTTGTCTGCTCCAGAGGCTTTGCCTGCTGTGTCTGGCATAAGGTTAAAGCCAATTCTTTTTTTCGAAGGTCACTTGTGCTCACCTCCAAGGTTTCTTGCTAGGCTTTTCTGTACACAACTTTCACATCGTGAGTGTGGACTGTCTCTAGCTTCTTGGCTGCCCACTCTCCAAACGCTCTGTCTTTGTTGGAGTCCCATCCCTGTCTTCCCGAGCCAGGAGTAAGCTCCCTTCCCCATGTTGTCCATATCTCTTCTATGGAAGAGTCTTGTACCCTGGACTCTGAAAAATTCTGAGAGCTCAGGCTGAGCCCAGTACAGTGATTTTTCTTCATATTGAAACTTTCTATGTCTGGAAACAGCACAGGTTGTCTATACTAATCTCACTGAAGCCCCAACCAACCAAGCTTCTGGCTGGCCGACAGTTTTCTCTCTTCCTCATCTGAGGATAAAGCCTGAGGTGCTCACATCACTGCCTTCTAGTGGGGTGGCCAAAAAATCTGCTTAGTTATTTTCCATTAAATAAAAGACGCATTTTTCATTTTCACCAATAACTTTATTGATTTGGATAGTCACTCTGCATGTTGGCTATCTTCCACTATTGGCTCCTAGTGTGTGGAGGCCAGGGTTCTGCTGAGCATCCTCCAGTGCATGAGACAGCCCCATGGTGAATTATTTGGCCAAAGTGTCAATAGTACTAAGAAACTTCACAAACTACTTTTGACATGTTTGGACGGTCACAGCACCTTCAATATATACTGCACTAATCTTTTCTCTTTTGTGTTTTAGTTGCATTTTTATCCTTCTTGAATAATAAATCATAATATGTCAAAAATGTTGTGCATTTTCTTTCATCTTTGATATTAAAATGGCTGCACAAAATTCACTACTTTTGTTAGACATTTTTTCTTTCTAGTGTTTTTTTCATGTTTTTATTGTTATTCTATTACAGTTGTCTCGGTTTTCCCCCTTTGCCTTCATCCGCCCAGCCCAACCCAGTCCCCACACTGTAGTCCATGTCCATGGTCATTCATACATGTTCTTTGACTAGTCCCTTCCCCTTCTTTCCACCATCGTCCCTCTGCCCCTAACTCGGTTACCGTCAGTCTGTTCCATGATTATGTGCCCCCTGGCTCTATTTTGTTCATTAGTTTATATTGTTCATTAGATTTTTCTTACAGGTGAGATCATATGGTGTGTGTCTTTCACCTACTGGCTTATTTCACTAACATAATACTTTCCATTTCCACTCCCCCTTTTTTTTCATTCCTTGTAAAAGGTAGAAATTCCTTCTTTCTTTCTGCTGTGTAGTATTCCATTGTGTAAAAGTAACACAATCCACTCATTTGATCCACTCATTTATTGATGGGCACTTAGGTGGCTTCCAGAATTGGCTATTGTAAAGAGCACCATTATGAACATTGGGGTGCATAAATTTTTTTGAATTGGGAATTGGGAATTTTTTTGAATTGGGAATAGGGTATATTCCCAGCAGTGGAATCACTGGGTCAAAAGGCCCATTTTTAGTTTCTTGAGGAAATTCCATACTGTTTTCCATAGTGGCTATACCAGTTTGCATTCCCACCAAGAGTGAACTAGGGTTCCCTTTTCTCCCCAGCACTTATTGTTTGTTGATTTGTTAATGATGACCATTTTGACTGGCGTGAGGTGATATTTCACTGTGGTTTTAATATGCATGTTTTTGGCAGCTAGCAATATCGAGCATCCTTTCATATGCCTATGAGCTCTATGTGTGTCCTCCTTGAAGAAGTGTCTGTTCAGGTCCTTTGCCCATTCTTTTTTTTTTTTTAAAGATTTTATTTATTTATCTTTAGAGAGGAAGGGAAGGAGAGATGGAGAGAAAAATCAATGTATGGTTGCCTCTCATGCGTCCCCTGCTGGGAACTGGCCTGCAACCCAGGCACGTGCCCTGACTGGGAATCAAACCACAATCTTTTGATACACAGGCCCACGCTCAATCCACTGAGCTACATTTGCCAGGGCCTTTGCCTGTTTTTTTATTGGATTGTTTGTCTTGCTGGTGTTGAGTCATATCAATTCTTTATCTATTCTGGAGATCAAACTATTGTCTTTTGTATCATTGACAAATATTTTTTCCCATATGGTTGGTTCCCTTTTCATTTTGCTGATGTTTTCTTAGCTGTGAAGAAGCTTTTTAATTTGATGTAGTCACATTTGTTTCTTTTTTTCTTTATTTCTCTAGGAGATATATTGGCAAAAATATTGCTAAGTGGGATGTCTGAAATTTTTCTGCCTGTGTTTTCTTATAGGACTTTATTCTGTCATGACTTATATTTAAGTCTTTCATCCAGTTTGAGTTTATTCTGGTGTATTGTGTAAGTTGGTGGTCTAGTTTCATTTTTTTTAATGTACCAGTCCAGTTCTCCCAACATCTTTTATTGAAGAGGCTGTTTTTATCCCATTGTATGCTCATACTCCCCTTGTCAAATATTATTTGACCATAGAGACATGAGTTTATTTCTAGGTTCTCTATTCTCTTCCACTGGTCCATGTGTCTGTTCTTATGCCAGTACCAGGCTGTTTTGATTACAATGGCCTTGTAGTACAGTTTGATATCAGGTATTGTGATCCCTTCTACTTTGTTCTTCTTCCTCAAGATTGCTGAAGTTATTCAGGGTCTTTTTTGGCTCCACAGAAATTTTTGAAATATTTGTTCTAGATCTGGGAAGCATACCATGGGTGTTTACATAGGAGTTTCACTGGATCCATAGGTTGCTTTGGGTAGTATGGACATAGAACACCCTATAGTCTCCACCAAAAATCTACTCAACATAATAAGTGAATTTGGCAAAATAGTGGGATACAAAGTCAATGTTCAGAAATCCATGGCATTTTTGTACAGCAACAATGAAATATCAGAAGGAGAAACTAGAAAAAAATCTGATTTACTGTAGCTACTAGAAAAATAAAGTACCTAGTAATAAAGTTAGCCAAGGAAGTAAAAGACCTATACTTGGAAAACTATAGAACCCTGAAGAAAGAAATTAAGGAAGATACAAATGAATGGAAGCATATGTACACCATGTTCAGGGATTGGAAGAATTAACATCACTAAACTGTCCATGCTACCCAAAGCAATCTATAGATTCAATTAGTTTTTTTTAATGCATGCTGATATGGCAGTCTCGTAGTACAAAAAATTGTTTTGAGTGAAGTTAAAGACAAGTAAGCACTAACAGAGCCAATGTATGGAAAAAAATAAATGAACTTTTTGGTCATCCCAGTACAAAGAACACTGTACTTAGAAAATTTTGTCTCTGCTCAAACCTGAGACCTCTTTTTATAGCTGCCATCAGAGTCCAAGAGTAGTAACTATGGCCTTGCACATTATTTTCTGTAATTTCTCATGTAAAGTATGAAAAGCCCTCACTGTGAAGTCACTCTGCATTACCCTGTTGTGAATGTGCACCATTTTTGTACAAAGGGAATTCACCCAAATGGGTTCCGTTCTGCCAAGGTCACACAGGGTTGCTTGTTGTGCCAGCCACCAGAGTGGATTAAACCAATTGTAACTGTTAATTGTACATATATTTAATTTAATATCAAAATAGGTAAGTTGAAAACATTGAAGAATTAATGTATGGTGACAAGTGCAATAACATAGTCTTAATCACGTAAAGCAGTTGGCATTTGTTCATTTATTTTTCTTTAATTGTGAAAACCTCGTCTATGTTGTTATATCGAATCGTTGGGCCAATAGTCCACATCTCCCACTATGAAATCCTTAGTGGGAGACCCTCCCTCCCCCTCTTTCTTTAAAACCCACATGAAAACACTAGGCTGTATGGTTCCTGAACATAGATGAAAGTTTCCATCTGAACACCATGTGTAAACACATTTCTTATAAATTTAGTCTTGTAAATCAAATATATTAGAAAACATTCTTAATAGCAGGACTATTATTATTTCTAGGGTAAACTGAGAAGTCATGCCACTTTATTTATTTATTTATTCCTTGATACTTTAAGAAGTAATATGCAAGAAAAGCAAGCATAGTTAGAAACTATTTAAGTCTAATTACAAATGATAGGATGATTAAGATTATAGCAAATGATTTATGCAATTTTAGGTGAAAGCTAATTAAGCAAATTTATCGTTTGTCATTGAATCTAGCTTGCCCCCTTTGCAATGGTAGTGAGCAATGACGCAAAGCTGATAGATCATATCACTTTGCCCCCTGGCTGAACACGGCCCCCATTGAACCAACGTGGGGGGGTGTCTCATAGGATTTTTAAATTTAGATCTAGTGGCAAAGAGTTTCTTTCTCTCTGGTTACAAATGTGGAAACTTTGGGGCCCAGAGGTTCTAAGGATCAATCCCATGTCATGAGATGACACATGTTGAGAGGAAACTCCTAGCAGAGTGTAAATCTTTGGTTGTCTTCTATTCCGTCTTTGTCACCCCCATGGTTTAGTTATACATAGCAATATATTTCCCTTCTCTCTGAAGCCAGTTCGAAGTGGATTTCTGTTGTTTGCTACCTGTCTGGCCTGAATAAATCACAGCCCTTTATGGATGAATGTACACCTTTCACTCCATCATGGTAGGTGGCTTTCAAAGGAAGACTGGCAAATTAAAAAACCTGAAATAAAAAAAAAAGTTATACTGTGGCAAACGTGGGATTTTATATAGAAACCCTTAGTTAAACACACACATGTGCCACCTGTTTTAAATAAAACTATTCCAACCCCTGGAAATACACAGCTACAGGGGAGAATTTGCTATAATTGTGGAGGAATAGAATGATTGAGCTTTGAAGTTACCATATCAGATGCAAGTCCTGGCATTGTCTGTTATTAGCTAAGGGATTTAAAACCTTACATAACTTTGTTCTTTGTAGTATCTGTGAGGAGTGTGTCTGTGGATCTGTGCGCTTACCAAAGAGCCTGTTTAAAAATGTAATAGGCACTAAATAAAACTTAGCATTCATAAGGCTAGAGGTTATTTCTCTTTATGTCTTTTATTTTCTGAAGCAACTCTTCTATACTGTAGCTAAGGGTTACTGTCATCTCTGGGTATCTTCCCAAAAGATACACTTCCCACCATCACTTTCTCTCTCAACATGATTTATGACTTAGAAATGACTTTTTAAATGTGAATAATAAGCAGAGGATAACCTTGATTACCTGACATTAATGGGGACATAGAAAAACGTTGCTTAATCACAGGCCATGGGAAACTGGTAATGAGTAGGTCAAACAGTGATAGAACAGACAGTAAAACACAGTTTTGTATGATGGATGGATTCAGCAGTTGCTTCGCTATTAAAAATCAATGACTGTGAGACAGGGTGGGGTGACGTTGCCTGTGAGGCCATGGCAGTGTTAAAAACCAGTGAATTTAAATAGTCTAATGAAGTATTTATTCATGATATTCTCTTTCTGACCCATTTTTCCCCTTAGGATTGATTACCTCTGAAAGCTTTCCTGACATAAACTTTTACATGCAGACAGAAGGGAGGTGAAGCAAAGTGTCCTGATTAGTTACATTGTAGATCAATTTTCCATAGCGCTTACCAGGGCAAAGAACACAATGCGGGCACACACTTAGAGCGGTGATTTTCAACTGTTGTGCCTCAAGAATTTTTAAAACACTCAATATCTGACTATTTAGTCAGGGGTACTGACCTCCTTTCCCTTAGACTGTCAAGTAACAAAATGATAACAGCCAACACAATAGCCATCCAGTGGGAATTAATCAAAATTATACCTTTTTTTCAGTTAGATTGGCCAAAAACATATATATGTATTTTGGTGTGCCGCAGAATTTTAGCAATTAGTTCATGTGTGCTGGGATGAAAAAGATTGAAAATCATTGACTTGGAAGATGACTTCCAAGACAAGCTGTAATGGAAAGCCCATTTAGCTCTGCTTTTAATTGTATTTTCAGACTTAATAAGTTCTCACCAGAAGTTCTGGTCCCATCAAGTTAACTCTGCATGAATTGATTTTTCCCCCTTGATATAGTTCAACAAGGAATAGTGTTAACTCTCTTGTTTTGTTTTGTTTTTCAAAACATCTGAGAACACGGGCTTGTAAAGATCTGAGCTCCAGCCGAAGCTTCTCATTGAACCTTATGTGCTTGTTTAATCAGAAGAAAAATGCAAGCACTTAATTTAAATGTATGTGTATGATGTAGTTAAATTTGTTTAGAATCTGCTTTTCAGAATAGATTTTCAGAGAAATTCTAAATAGTGTCCCTCTTGGCACAAGAATCTATATTTCAGCTTTTTGAAGTCTCTTGAAGAGTGATTTTTTTAGATGGAATTAAGACCCCCAAAATGTGACCTTTAAAGATCAAAGATACTCGGAACTGAGTGGATCACTGAACTGAAGGACGGTTCTGCTTGATGCTGAGACAGCTTTGTGTTCCAAAAGCAACCCAGGGCTTTTCATATTTATTAGAGCTATTCAGTAAAGGGCACGAGAATAATATTATTAAAATTAATTATCCAACTTGACCTTGAATGTGTTGACCCTTCAAGATTTACACACACACATGTACACACAAAGAAAAAAGGGGTATTTGCAACAGTAGTAATAATTCAACTTCTTATTAACATTGGATATTTTGTACTGGTGAAAATAAAACCTTTTTTACTATGTAGAGCTATTACTTAATAAGGAAAACGTGAACCTCAGAGAGAGCTGTGGGCTGGAAACTGACTGTTACGGTATAGTCTAGGGCAAGAGCCTACCTTTTCTGAGTCACACATTTCTCATCTGTAAAGTGGAGGAGATAATAATTGCCTATTAATATTGGGAGATTAGATGAAATTGCAAAGGTAAAGCACTGAGTTCTCTACTTGGTATATGGGATATACTCCATGGATTATGATTATGTTGATGGTGGCGATACTGATAATTACATTCTTTGTATGTCAGCCTCTCTTAGGGAAAGTGGTCATGAACCCCATCCCTGCTCCCAGCCATGCTTCCGAGCTTGTACACAGAACATACAGATAGCTGCTTCTGCACATTCAGTATCTCCTCCAACCTACTGGGTTTTTAAAAAATGCCTTTATAGTCTGCACATGGTAAAAATAATTTTGTCTAGTTTGATAACTCAGTCTCAGAAATCTTATGACTTGGTACCTTATTTATGTTAAACAATTTAGTGTTAAAAGTGTGGGGAAGGGAAGAATTTTACTTCGACTTTCTTGGTTCTTTTGGCTGATCTACTAAATCTACATGAGACAGATTAACAAGAGGAAATAAATTTAACTACATACGTGCATATGGCAATTCCATGTACATATAAGGGTTCAGATGCAGAAAGGTAACATGGAGTGTGTAAGGCATCCTGGGCCAAGGAATGAGGGAAGGGGCCGTGGGGCCCACAAGGGAAGAGAAGAAATTCGTGGGACAGTGCAGAAAGCAGATGTTCAGTAGTTGGCCCTGCTGCATAGATGGTTATTTCTGGCCATAACTCTTCTCATGGGCAAGGCCCCCCATTTAGATTCCTTGATGTAGTCAAGGGAGGGACGGAAGTTCCCCCTGAACCTGAAGGCAGAGTCTCAGTTGCTTTCAGTTCAGAATAATTCATATGCCAAGATGAACCCCCAGGAAGCCTGTTCTGAACCCCTTCAAAAGTGACTGAAAAACAACCCTCTTGGAGACTACTGACTTTCTGTCAGTTTGCGTTCCTCATGTAAAAATGAATTGTCGTAGTACATGTTTCTAACTTAATCACTTACATGGCATGGAGTATATGGAAATTTATGTAATGATATTCCATTATTGTGATTCCTAAACTTCATAGAAATTATTCCATTGACTTACTAATGCTAATAGAAATCTCTTGCTTCTATTTGTGTAATTATTTTGATACAGGGTGCAGCCAGAGGGCCCCCCCCCCAAAAAAAAGATTTAGAAAAGTGTCCAGAATTCAAAGTGTATAGAAATATTGGAAAGACATATAAGATGTCCTCACCCCCCCCCCCCCCCAGGGGGAAGGGATGAATGGAGCCAGGCCATTGAGAGCTATTTTGCATAGCAACAGTTTTGGAGCTAACCTCTGGAGGAATGATTATTTAACATATCTATAACCTTTAACTGGTTTCATAGATATGTTAAATAGCTGTGGCCAAGTTTGGAGCCAGGGACTGAAGATGGGAACTAGGGGCTGCTCTCCTGAGTGAGAAGGGCTTGGACTCAGAATGTAACTAGGAGCTGCACTCCTGAGTGAGAAGGGACTCAAGAAGGAACTAACTAGGACTCAGGAGGATGTAACTAGGGGCTGCTCTCCTGAGAGAAGGAACTAGTGGGGACTGAGGATGGATCTAGGAGAACTCAAGAAGAGAGCAGTTTGGGGACTCGAGAAGGAATTAGCAGAGACTCAGAATGTAACTAGGAGCTGCACTCCTGAGGAAGGAGTGAGTGGACTAGGACTCAGGAGGATGTAACTAAAGTCTGGACTCCTGAGTGAGAAGGGCTTAGGGACTCAGGATGGAACTAAGAGGACTCAGGATGGGAACTAGGGGCTGCTCTCCTGAGTGAGAAGGCCTGTGTGGGAGCTTGGAAAAAGACTGGCTCCAGGACACGAAGGGTCCCCGCTTGGCCAGATGAGGGAGAGCCACACGGTTTCAGCAGAGTGAGGACCCCCCTCTTGGTGAGGTGAAAGAGGGAGCCACGCGGTTTTGGCAGGGTGTGGACCCCCTCTTTCCCAGGTAAAAGGGAAAAACCACGCAGCTTTGCCAGAATGGAGATCCCTGCAGCCAGGTGAAGAAGACAGCCACATGCTTTTGGTGGAGTGCGGACTCCTGCAGCTTTGGTAGAAGAGGCCCACGCGGCTTTGGGGTGCCCCCTTTGGCCGCAGGGCCTGAAAAAGCAAGAGAGACTTTGACTGGAACTGGGTACAAAGGACTCTTGCCAGTGGACCATGAGAGGGTACCACAGTACTTTGGATTAACTCGAGATCCTGCACGGTGACACAGCTGACGGTGCCAGCGGCCTGCAACACAGACGTGTGCTCTTTTCCTGATTTACGGTACCCGGAGTTGGGACAGTGGGAGAAGGGAGCGCTGTGTGGGTGTAGGTGTATACATAAAGGACTTTGATATTTTAGTAGTGGCGTTAGGCCTGAATAGCATTAAATAAACATTTTGTTTCCTTTTCACAAATCTCTGGCATTAAGAGATGTGTTTCCAATTGGCGGCGGACAGAAGGGCCCAGTAGATTTTAGTATTTTGGTTGTCGGGAGGGGCCCCTGTTGTATAGCAGTTTTGGGCATCCGTAGGTGGGCCAAATATTGTATTGCCCCTCCCTCCGACCTCCTCTTGTTCGGTAACAGTTTTCCTTCACTTTTTCGTGAAATCCCAGTGACTTCATCCCCTAATTGGAACACTACTTGCATTTCTGCCTGAGTCAGTGCCTCTCAAATACTCTTTTTTATCTTAAGCAAGTGGTGTTGCCTCTCACTTTGGTCTTTACTTTTAGGTTAACGTATACATATGGAATATCAAATAAAAAATTTTGGTTCTGTGCATAAATCCTATAGGGTTCTACAAGGATGCTAAACAGCTTAAATATAACAATTTTACTGCAGTGTTATGCTTAGAAATAAATGCCACATAGTAATACATTTTGGAGATGTTAGAATTATAAAATACCCTAATATTTCAGAATTTAACAGTGTGAGGAAAGAAGGGGTAAAAGTTTTGCAGAAGTTAGAATGGGAAGCAATATTTAATAATTGCTTTAATGTTTAAAAAACATGTTCACTGCCAACTAACTATTCACTGGTATAAAAAGACAGCACAGTCTCCCTCTCTATGTCTATTGCAAACTACTGCAGTATTTCAGCCAAACCAATTTAGTCATTAAATGCAGATTACAGAACTCCACTGATGCTTAAGGAAGAATAAATTTTGTTTTGATTTTTCTTTGTCCTAGTTTTTAAATTTTAGTTTAGAATGTTTATTTTCAGTATAGGCTATACATAAATGTTTTTCTTCCTTTTAACTGGAACCCAAGACCCAACAATAGAGGAACAGTTTCAGTTTTTGTTTAAAGAGTAACTGGTTCCCAGGAGGCCAGCAGAGGGCAGCAAAGCCTAGACAGTAACACTATCTCTGTGACAGGGAAAGGCCAGAATGGGGAATGGCAGGCAATCTGGTGTGGCTGGAGTGAGCCCTGTGTAGCAGATGACAGTTCTTTTGGATAGGTTATTGAAGGTTAGTTGCAGTGTTTCTTACTACTTGGAGACATCATATAGCTATATTTTACTCACACAGATGGAAAGCTCCTGAGTTTATGAAGAGTAAGTCCACTCAGGCTGTTTTTTCAGTGAACACCTAGCCTATGGAGTAAATGGTCTGAGGTATTGATGCGGGAAGCTTTGGAAAACCTTTGTTCACCCAAACCCCAAGCGCCCTGGGAGAGTGATAAGGCCGTCTGGGAAAAGCAAACAGCAGGATATTCACAAGGGCTAGGGCTAGCACCCCCGCAGTTAAAACTAATTTTCACATTTAGCCTTTGTACTCTGCTTCTGCCATGTAGCTAGAACTAATTTCTGCATTTCGCTTCTGTATCCCGCTTTGCTACATAGACAGGAAGACCCCATAGACTATATAAACCCCAAGAATCCTTTGTTCGGGGCTCAGAATTTAGAGACTGACTCTTCTGGACCCGAACACACTAATAAACCTCGTACTCCAGAATCCCTCAGTGTCTGGTTGCTTCATTTTCCTGTAACAGTACAGATCAGGCAAATAGATTAAGAAGGGACAGAAAGATAGAAACCCTGGGTGCAGTGAGTGGGACAATGTGAGTTATGGGTTGTCTTGACTTTTTCCTCTTTCCCGGACGTCTCTGCCGTTACTTGACATGCTTTGCAGTTACCTGTCTCCCACTCACAGATACTAACCAATATAATGCTTATCATGTTGCCCCTTTCAGAGAGCTAAATGGGGAGAATCTCAAAACACTGTAGAGTTTTTCAGGTGAAGGTGTGTCAGTTTGCTTCACAGGAACAGGGGAATTGGCCAGTAAATTATATTTGGTGAAGTTGGTATTGTTTTAATAGAAAAAACCTATCGGCACATTGAATATTCTGTATATTAAGCAGGACAGCAACCATGTCTACAGCTCTAACGAGGAAAATGTTCATGAGCTCAAGCAGGTTTATTTAACAGTTGAAATGAGAGCAGAAAACCTAATGGCGACGACCGGGAATGCAACCCATGTCTTCGGTCACTGTTGTCCACAGCAATAGTGTGTTTTTAGAGCTTAGGAGCAAACTAAAACTCACTTCGGGAGTGTTCGCTTCTATCAGTTCATTCATCAAACCACTGGCGGTGACAAAAAGCATGCTCATGTGATAATTGTTTTGCAAATGGAGGCTTTCTTTTAAGCACTTCATCCAGTAGAAGATCCTTAGGTCTGCTGGGAAATTTTGGAGACAAAGCACAATAGGATGTTTTTCTCTCTAAGAACAGTTTCTATTAACCTCCTGGTTTGGCTCAGAGAGTTGTGATTTTGAGGCTGCTGACATCAGCCACCCACCTAAAATAAAGGAGCAATGTTCTGGCTCAAGCAGTGGGAGGCTGAGGACTTGGAGGTTCCCTACCTGGTCCCATAACTGTGTGAGAATTAAGTGTGAGGAAGCATGTTGTATTGTCCTTCTAGCCATCTATTGGTAATATCACTTAATTCAACAAACACCTAAGGGGTTCCTACCACGGTCTGAGAAATGCATTGGGTACTAGAGGGTTACAGAAGAGCATTAGGCAGGTCACTTGCCCTTTGAAGGTTTATAGCCTTATTGTGGAAGTGAGGACCATATAAACACAAACGTGCCACATGATTTTAATGCTAAGTTAAAGGGATTCCTGTCAGAAAGCCAGTGTGATTTAGACATTAAATGAACCTGCTTGGTGTTTAGGAGAGGGAAGAAAATTCCTCAGGCCAAGATACATATTGGAAAACACTCTAACTTGCTGTCGGTTGTAATTTACATATCTCAAGTTGGTTAAATAAAAAAATTCATCACTCCATTCACATTCTGGCACTCTGATGAGTAAGCCTTTCTACTTTTCTCATTTTGTAAATAAGGTAATCTGGATGTTGGGAGATTAAGTGATTAGTCTAAGGCCAAACATATTAGGAATTAGGGATAGCATTTAAATATACATTCCTTGAATTTTTTTGTCTCTTGCCGACTCCAAAGATGTGGGAGCCATTTAGCAAAACTTCAATGGTAACTACATCAACAGATTTATTAAATATCAGCTGAAATATCTTGGGTTACCTAGGATAACTTAAAGACTCTTTCATATTAAGGATGAAATATTAAACAAAACCCAGAGAACTATAAAAGTAGGCCAGGTTCCTCAGGCACTGTGACCATGCTAAACTGAGATGAAATAACTATTAAATTTGGAACTGAGTGATTTTAATCATTGCCTCTCTGCACTGAATGTCCCTCACTGATATAAAACTATCTCATTGCTCCCAGTTTTCACTCAGTGGATCTTTGTGCTTTAATGTCTTCCCAAAACATGTAAAACCCTACACACTCTATCACCTGCAAAGGAAGGACTGACTTGTCCACCACAGATTATATGTAGACTGGCCTCCCAGGACGGGAGAGGACTTCCCTGGGAAGCTCCATGGAACTGGCAAAGGCTGTGCTTAAGGCAGTTAAAGTCAAGGACGAGACTTGTATTCCCGTTTCCAGATGATGCCTGCAGGACGGGGTATTCCTTTACCAGCCAGGATTGGTGACGTGGCTAATTCTGCTTTGATCTGTGACATCATTAACCTGCAGCCACAAAGTTTGGGTCCTCGCCCCTGACCAACCAAGAGCTAAGCTGGTAGGATAGGACTGGAGCCAAAATTCTGCCTCATCATATTGATATTTTATCATAGTCCTTGACCACAGCAGGAGAGGGGCCGTTGTTTTCTCAATCATCCAGCTAATGACCCTATGGTGTGAGAGATGGGGTAGCTCCATCCTTAGCATAGTAAAGGGTGGTCACACCTCCTCAGTACATAAGACAGGGGGGGATATTAGAGATGGACCTGTCCATTCAGAAGAAAGGGATGAAGTCCATCCCCTCTGTATGAGTTTAGGGTAGCGAAGTGGTCAGTTTGATGGAGTGGTTCCTGGGTGGGTCACTAGGCAACCGACCTCTTCAGACCTCAGAATCATCTAGTTTCCCGATGCCAGGCAGATGCTTCTGCTGTTTCTACACAGCAGTTCACCGTTGAATGGATTGGAAGAGGTGGCACCTTCCTGTCAGCTTGGCCAGAATCATTCCCTCAGATAACTCTTTACAATTAGCCATTATGATGCTGGGCAGCCCAAAGTGTGTGTAGAATATATTTATGTACCATGAGTACCCAAATGTATCTATTTAATATACATTTTATACAGGGGTGGGAAAGAGTAGGTTTACAGTTGTTCATTTGGAAACTAATACTGTAATAAATAATAATACAGGGATAAACTCTGTGTTTTGCCTACTCACAACTATAAACCTATGCCTATACTCCATACATCTCTATCTATACCTATGCCTATATTCCATACATCTCTATCTATATGTATATCTACTTTATACCTAGAGAGAGAGACCTAGAACAGTTGAGCCAAAGACAAAGTGCACCTGCACTTCCCCCGCTTCCACTGGGAGGCTGGGCGTGCTGTGTGCTCCACTCTGTCCTGTCGGAAGGACAGCCGTGTCCTGCAGGGCTCCCTCTCCTCCGACCTGTCTCTCGAGGCTCGAGAACTGGAGGCTGATAAGTTCCTGGTGGGCCACCAATGTGCATAGGGGCCTGGTGCATGCAAACTTTTCCATGCATCTTTTTTTTTCTTTACCCAAACTTCCTCAGATGATTGGCAAATCCAAACAGCACCTGTTACAGGTTCAAAGCCTGTGTGGTTTGTACTTTAAAAGGCTAATATTTAAATGTTAGAGTTTGCAGTAAGCAGAGGTTTATTGATCAAGAAGGGGACAGCTTGGGAAAATGGGGCCCTTAAAGGTTCCTCAAATTTATCTTGAGAGAGGTCAGGATTCAGACTTCTTTAATATCAAGGGAAGGGAGAATGGGTGGGGCAAGGTGAGTGATGATCACAGACACTTGGATGCCAACAGGCATCTAAGAAAGATTGAGAAATCTCCAAATCTCTTGTTCACAGTTTGTTGACTCCTCATGACCTGAGTCTGGACTTGAGGCTTCTGCACATCTTTAAAACAATCACTATTTTTGCACATATTTCCCTACTCCTCAGGAGGAATAGATGCTGGCAAGGGGGCTGTTTTTAAAGAAAACAAACAAACAAAAGCTGCAAGCAGAATTTATCTAACGATTGGCTCATCTATATTCACGGACGCAGCAGGCTTGAGCGAACTGGGGGCAGGGAGGCCACGTAGGTCACTCTGTTACATGCCCTGTGCCAGGGAGTGGGCAAATGCCAACCCGCAAAGCACGGGTGCGGACTGGCTGGCTGTTTCTGTCCCGCCCACCTCAGGCTGCATCCATCCTTCGCGTCCCACTCCCAATACAGCGGTTCCAGATTGAAACGCTGTGTGTTGAACCTTCCATGCCGGCCATCCCCACTTGGATTCTAGCTCTAGGTCTGTGCACTCGACCGCCAGGGAGCCTGGGTGTATAACGGGTGGCAGTGATGCCATGTCCTCTGAATAACTGAAATGTGTGTCACTCTCCGACTCAGGGATTCTCTGGGAGAAATCACTGGCCTCAAAGGCTGTTACGCTCGAAATCACAGTTTTTGCAGTGAAAGGCTATAGGTTCACACCAGCAAAGGTAATAGGTATGTGCAGTGAAGTCCAGAAGAAAGCAAGCTTCCAGATGTCTTCCACACACAGTTCATTTTCTCAGCGACAATATGGTATGTGACAACACATTCACAGTGTTGCCACCAGGGAAGCCCGAGCCTTGGTGTTTATTGCAGGGTCCTGTCATTTAGGCTTTGCCTTCCAGGAAAGGAGCCTGCTACTCAGACTCCAGGAGACAATAGGCACAGCCCAGAGCAAAAGCAGGCATTTGCCAAAAAACAGATTGTCAGGATAATCTTATCTGGTCAGACTGGTGCAGCCTGACCTCAAGGCCTCAGGCACAAAAACAAAACCAGTTTTATAATGCATAATATTTCCAGAAGATGGCCAAGGGCCAGGCCTGAAGGCAAGCTTTTTTTTTGTTTTTCTTTAGTAATCAGGGCCTGTAAAGTTAAACCTTTTCTGCCCAGAAAACACCACCTGAGATTATGGGAGGTAAGGAAAGAATGCATTCTAAATTTTCTTGCACAGACTTCTTCCAAGATAATTGTCACCTGGACTGAACTGAATTCAATGTGTGCATCTCTGGCAAGTGGTGGCCCTCTCAGCTACTCTATTGTGATGCTGAGCTGCTGCCCAGTACTGACATGTCAAGTAGAAAGCTAGTGGCCATTCCAGAGTCTGCTGAGAGTACAGTCATGCTCCTGGTGCCTCCCAGACTCCGGGTAAACATCTCTGAATTATATCACCCAGTATCAGACAATCTACTAACAACTAATGCCAGGTGCTGAGAAGGGATTTTGACTTTTCCTTCTCTAGTCTTTGGGGAAGGTTTGGGAATGTGCCATTTCCCAGCCTCCCTGCTGCTGGTACTTTCTGGACTGGACATCGTATATCTCTTAGTCTTTACTTATCAAAGCGCCTCCGAGTTTGCTTTGGAAGAATGTGACTTGCTTCCTGGGGTTGGTCTCCTAATCTTCTTCTGGGATTTTAGTATCAACTTCAGTGACTAGTCTCACAGCTCTTAGGGATTCAGAAGATGCCAATCTCTGGCAGAATGGGATATGACATTAGTAGTCCATTATTTGTCATCAGGGAGGTGAATTGAGAGAATCCATGACTGACTCTATAGTCTGGACTCACAATAAAAATAAAGGTCCTCTTTGAATTTTCATTTGAGTTATGGTCCACTGTTTATAGAACTCAAACCTGGTCCCTGGCTGGGTAGCTAAGTTAGTTGGAGTATTGTCTTGATATGTCAAGGTTGTGGGTTTGATACCCAGTCTGGGCACATAGAAGAACTAACCAATGAATGCATAAATAAGTGGAACAACAAATCAGCGTTTCTTTCTTTCTTTCTCTTTCTCCCTACCTCTCTCTCTCTAAAGTCAATAAATTTAAAAAAAAATTAAGAAATCAAACCCAGTTTGCTGTAATAAGTATGCCAGAGTGGGGCTGCTGCTTTGCTACCCATAAATGTTTGTCTGGTAAATCCTGCCACTAGCTTGCCATGTCACACGGGTGGTCCCTGCTCCAAGTCATCACTGTTGAACAGAGCCATATTATCAACACATCATACTGCTTTCAAGTTCTCGTTCCTAATCCCAACAGGGAATGGTCAGTGCTTCTCTAATCATGCACCTGAAAATGTCTAATGACCCGAGGAGACCTTGTCCTGGAGTCTGCTGTCCAGCCCTGTCAGATTTGTGTGGGCCGTGCCCGAATGTGCTGGAGTTGGGAAGCACTCACATTCCTGCTACTGATCTTGCATGTATTAACTTTCTCCTGATGAAATTTGCTATAGAACAACTGAGCAGATTAGAGATGCTCAAGATAAACGACAAAATGGCTTTGATCTTAGCCATTTTTTGGTTTCTATTGTGCTATTTGCATGATACAATTCTCTTCTCAGGTTTTGGAACATACTTGGAAAATAGTGTATAACTTTTTTACGTATTTGTTTTAAGTCTGGGCTATAGGTGAGAGCAGTAGTTCATTATTTTTAGACTGGGTTTACCATTTTCTCCCTTCTCTATGATGGAAGGAAGTTTTAACCTTTTTAAAACATTTTGAATGTCTGAAAAAGTGGTATTAATAATACGTGGTTACCAGAGTCTTTGGACTCTGTGGTGGGTTTTGTGTCATATTAGCAAAGCACTTAGAAGTGAAAAGTACTGAACACACTTCTCATAAAAATAAATGTTAGGAATCTATATTTCTTGCTTCATCCTTTCAGGCATTGTGCAAGGCCACTAACTCACTTTTTGCAGGGGAGGGTGAATTCTTTAAAAGCAGAAAACAGTTTAAAAGCTGAATTTGAAGACCAAACTTGGAGATACCACATGTGATAGTTGATTTTCTAGGTAGTTAAAAAGTCTGAGAACTCACCTATGGCACAAGGAACTTTGCTGTATGATTTATGCGCCGGGTTGCTTTATTATGCACTGTTGTGAAAAGGCTATAAAATATAGATCAGGCAGCCATTTGCATTAGGGAGCCAAATAATTCGCATTCTGATAGCTCTCCACTTTCTGAAAAGAGTGAGAAAGAGAGTCGCAGGACTCACCTGAGACAAAGGAACCAGTTAGAGATCCTACGGTTGGGGCAGGAGAGTAAGGGAACGGTTTTTATGCAGTTCCATTTTTTTGAGTCATCTATCTCTTGTTCTCTTGAAAGACAACTTGCTCTATGAAAACCTTATAAGCATTAAACTGTTCATTTCAAAATGAGGCTCTGGGGAATAATCTTGTAAGAAACACATCTTGCATTTGTAGAAAAACCCAAGAGGATAGTATTCATGAAGTATTATCCCAGTGCAGATGAAGAATGAAAACCATTGCAAACTCATCAAGCATTTGAAAAGGAAATGCTTGATTACTGAATAATGTTTTGCTCCCCTGCCTCCTGCCTTTCCCCAAAAGCACACATCCATCATTCTGTGTTACAGACAGAGGGATAGTTTTCTCTCTCATCCCTTTTCTTCTCTGTTATTATACAATGTTCTCTAGTTCCCACCCTACTACCCAACCAAGTAAAGCAAAAGCAAAATTTATAACAGACCCTAAAGGTTTTTTTAAAATTATAACTCAGATATTCTATGGCATGCTCTCTCTATCACGTGCTTTGTGTAATAATTCTTGTTATAGGCTTAACTCGTAAGGTTTATCTTTGGTGTAGAAGCTCATGGAGATTAGTTGTAAAGTGTTAGGTGTTCAAGTGTTTGAAAGTTAGCTTTCTTATAAATTATGGTGGATTCAGTGTTATCCCCATGATAGTGTCATGTTCACTGACCTGCTTTTGCTTTTCAGAGTGAGAAAGTGCTGGAATTACAACTAGGCCGGAGCACTGAGCTTAACTCCAAGCTTATGCAGCGGCCTGGAGAGAATCACAAATGTGACCTTTGTCCACAAGATCAGTTAAACCATCGTCCTGGAAATCCTAGTCTCTTGGTTTGGTGATATAGTGACATATATTCCTTAGTACAAATTCTATGGTTTCCCCACTGCTTTCTCTAGAAGTATTTTTAAAAATATATATTTCAGATCCCATTCTAAACGGGTACCCTAAAGATGGTAGAAGCAAGCAGTTTCTTTTCTTTCTTTTTATTCTGTGTACCAACCCAAGAGGTAGCTTAAGAAAGACTTGTCTATAACTATAGAAGCCAGTTCAGGGTTAGAATTTCCAGCAACTTCGTGAAGAAGATAGTGAAGTTTGCAAAATAGCTTTGGCAAAATTAAAATCACAAGAGGTGCTTCTTACACAGAATAGTGTATATAGTAATGAAAATAAAATAATAATAAAAATGGTGAGCAGTAACTCTCAGAAAATAAATGCATGTCTCCTTTCACTAAAGAGTGTAGACCTTCTTCGGTTTCAGAATAATGCTGGGAAAGGTTAGCAGGAGTATGGAGGCACTGAAATAAATCTACTAAATACCCAATATGGTGTCATTGTATTCGTTGTCCAGAAAGTTAGTCAGGTTGAGAAATGGTGATAGCCATATTATATGTCCACAGAAGGCATCATATTGCATCACAGAAGTATATTTTTGATGGAAATATTTTTAACTATTAATACTGGAGAGGTATGATCATTTTTCTAGGCAATCTGAGAACTCATACATTTTAAGTTAATACACTGCAGGACTTTGAGATTGCTATTCCTCTGGCATCTTGTAAGTATTGAGCCACTGCAGAAAGGGCAGTGGTAATCAAAAGAGCCATAAGAGTTACAAAAGAAAAGAGAATTCAAAGAAGTCATCAGTGTGGCTTACTATGTTCAAAAGCCCCTAAAGCAAAATCCTTCTATTGAAATCTATGATTGGGAGATTTTCTATGATGTGAGATCTATGCACATTCAATTTTTTTTCCTTGAAAAGGGAAAGAAAGAAGGAGTAATACTGTAACTACTGCTTCTCAAATTCCCCCTATTGAATTGCTCTGATGGGATTTTAGTTTATAAGCTGACCATGAAGGATGACACATTTGACCAAGGTCAAAGACATTTGAATCTTTCATGACTCTACATGTGTAACACTATAAGAGAAAGACTGATACCCAAGTTAATTAGGAGTTTGTTATCATGAGCTGGATGTTGAGGTAAGTTTTTCATAGATCTGTGCTACAGAAATTTGTAAACCAAAATATGACGGCTTCCATGGTTAGAACTCTCTCTTTCTCTCCTCATTGTCTCCACTTTTTTCTTGCTTCTCTTTTCTGCTTAGGATTTCCATTTCAATGTAAAGATATTTTTCATGTTCATCATGTCACACCTTCTGAAACTGCTCTTATTTTTTAAAGAAGATGAGGGTTACAGGCTTTCCTCAAGAACTTAAAAGTGAAATAAAAAGAATCGTCCTATAAGAGTTTAACTTTAAAATCAATATTTAAAAGTAAAGCATAAGGACCACAGGTGCTAGGCTGTAAGCTGTACTTGTACCCTGATTAAAGGTGTTGATGTACATAGAGTCCTGGGAAGGGGCAAACACCAGGTAAAGCCACTCACTGAGTAAGAATGCATTGCTCATGAACACACATCTGTCTGGTGCAGGTGGCAGTTAATGACTTAAGGACAGAGTGAAGAAAGTATAGACTTTCTTTATATGGTTCAAAGGTTTAATGATATCGGAGCACACGGTCCACTTATTCAGGGATGGCATACCACCAGGCCATCTTCCAGTCATGATTTAGCTTTCCACGGAGTTTGCTTAATGAGATAGCGTACTGCCTGCAGAATTCTGCCCATCTAGTACCATTGGCAGATATAGATGAAAGCTCTCATATTAAATTAACAAATTGATTGATGCCCAGATTTTAACTTGACAACTATCTCTCAAGCTGCCTAAAAGGTCAGTCAGTACATGTTAAAAAAAAAAAAGAGGACCCTAGGGGTTTTCATCTAAGCAAGAATAACTCTCTGAAATAGAGAAATTTGGCATTCTGATTTTAAACTCAAATCTCTTGAGTTCAGTTAATGTGAGTCTGCTTTTAGAGATGGATTCGGGTCAGGAACAGATAAAATCAGGTTGGCTAGCCTTCAAGGCTCAGGCACCATGACTTCAGACTATATATAGACTTCCAGTAACCTCATGTTACCCTGTCTGCTGCTACTTTAACCAGCAATATGCTTTCTTTGGGCTTACTCATACTCTTTTGTTACCAGTACTCAGAAATACTGCTCAGCATTACTTAGAATGAATTAGTTTATTTTAATGATTGAACTTTTTTGTTATCAAATTTTTCTATTGTGCTATATTCAAATAATGAATGATGTTATGAATAATGTTTAGTCCTCAGGTTTTTGTTTTCTGGGGGATCCATATAAAGGATTTGAAATTCCTAGAGCTGAATGAGAGATGGAAGGAAGTATTCTATAATTCTAACATAAAGTTATCTCCAAGCTGCAAACCAAGCCTGTAATGAAACATAGATGATATTTCCATTTAAGTTTCAGAGAACGAGGCTTGCTCAAGTTATGTGACTGATCTACATGTTGAAGCTATTCTTTCTAATTTTAAGGTTTATGTTTATTTGTCTTTTAGTTGTTTGTTTTTATTTTAGATCTAGATGGATTGATTTGGATGTGTGTGCATGTATATGTGTGGTGGAGGCAGGTGGACTCAAGAGCAGAGTAAAGCTAACGTTAACTAAAGAAAACTTTTGCTAGTGTGTGGTCGGTCCAGAAGGTATCCAGCCATGTAATTAGAATGATAGAGACAATTATTGAAGAAGATCCAAGATACAGGAAACGTTGTAATAGGACAATGACACCTCAGTCGCCTTCAAAATAGACACCTTGGGACCTCACACAGTTGTCCTAATTGCCATCAGCTGAGTCTCAGTGATGGTCTGAAATCTCTTCCCTTTTCAAAGTGATTTTAGTTTGGGGGAAAGCCAGAGGTCACAAGGCACCAAATCTGGGCTATAGACAGGGGTGACGGGGTGAGTCACTAGGTGATTTGATATTTCGTCAAACAGCTCTGCATGAGATGTGATGCATGAACAGGCATGTTGTGATAAAGCTGCCAATCACCAGTTGCCCAGAGCTGCAGCCTTCTGAATCATCCAAATAGTTTCTGTGGAGGAATGTTCAAGCTTAACACAAAATCTGATGCAGATTTGTTGCTCTACTCACTCAGTCTCTTTGTTACTCTGATGGCCACAGAGTACACATGCTCACTCAATGGCGTTTTCTGTCCTCGCTAACTTGTACAGCGAAGTCTTCATTGTTTAGGAGTAGTCATTCCAGCCTACTCCTCTTGGCTGCCAGGTTACACTGATGTCATGCAAGCTGTCCTTGTTATATTAACAATGGCTGGACCTTTTCTGGGCAGACCTCGTATAGTATCTATTGAGGAGATGCATCAAGCATGTGATCTTGGTTAAGGAGCCCTCCATTTACTTTTTTAAAAAAAAATGTTTGTGGAATGAGGTGGCTGAGTGGTTAAGGTGATGGACTGCTAAAAAAATTTTATTGTATTTTTTGCAATACCATAAACTCCCTATCCTTCTGCACCCCTTGCAATCCTCTCTAACTGATAAATTGCTTACCTCCATTTCATTGAGTTCTTCTGGAGGATTTTCTTTTATATAAGACTTAATCTCACTTTTGCTGCCTCTTTGTGTTTGTTTCTATGTATTACGTAGATCTGCAAAGACTCTGGTGCAGACCTAAGTCGATGCTGCCTGTGGCTGCCCTGGGCAACCTGTTTGGAGCTATCAGCAATGCACAGTTTTTGGCTCCTTCTCTTTGGCCTGAGTGTGTGTGGAAATAACCAGGGTGTGCACCAAGGCTGGCCTTTACCAGCTGCAGCCTGGGAGAGGGTCAGCTAAATTCTCTGAGCTCCAAGAGATCCGCCCGAGTTGTTATACTTAATCACTGAGGTAACCTCTGTGTGTACTGCTCTGCAGCTGTGCTTAAACTCCACAGGGTGGGGCAGGGTAATTCCTGAAGGTGGGGCTGTTGCATCCCCTCTGGCTGCTGCCAATTGAAGGGAATTGCTCTGCCCAAGAAAGATGGCTCCTTCAGTATGGAGAATGACTCAGCACAGGGATCCTGGTGGCTGTTCCTTCAATTCTTTCCCCAGAGTCACCAGCCCCAGACTCTCCAAATTCATCTCTAGTCCACTCCGCCTGCTCTCCATGGGAGCACAGGGTAAATGACTGCAAATAGAATTTTGTGCATTGGTGCTTTAGGAGGCTCTCTGGGTATCCAGTCACACACCCCCACCCCGGGAGACAGAAACCTTGCTGCTTTTTACAGCCAGATGTTATTTGGGTTTCTTTTTCAGTTCTGTTGCTGTAGGCTGGGGAGCCCAGCTTAGGGTTTAGACTTCACACTTCTCAGAGGTAATCCCCTAGCACTGAATTATCCCTCCAGAACTTTAGCTGCTGCCCATGAGAGCCCAGCCATCCATTCTTCTTGCACTTCCTTTGCATTCCCTACCAGTCTCTTCCATGTTCTTGACTTTGTGGCAATGCTTATCTGTGGCTAGGTCAATAGTAAAATATGGAACGAACATATTAGGACTTAGTCAATATAAAGTTCTACAGGAAAATGTAGGTAAACATTTAAACTACAGACTTAATAGGTAATGTTTTTATTTAGAACAATGCTAGTAGTTGTCAACTCTCAAAAAGTATTACAGGGATTATTCTGAGGGATCATATACATAGCATTGAGAAGACTGTATATTCACCATTATAAAATATTTTATTATATAACATTGAATTGCAGAGATCAGAGAAATTGTTATTTCTAAATTACTGCCTTAGTTGAGTCTTAAATTATCATAAGGCTGGTAGTTTGTGTGGGTGTCTCACTTAAAGGAAAAGAGATAGATTTAATATCATCTTTTTAAAAAGGGAGGTGAAGCCCTGGCTGGTGTGGCTCAGTGGGGTGAGGGCCAGCCTACTCACCGGAGGGCCACCAGTTCAACCCCCTGTCAGGACACATGCCTAGGTTGTGGGCCAGGTTCCTGGTTGGGGGCCTGTGAGAGGCAACCAGTCGATGTTTCTTTTCCTTTCTTTCTTCCTCCCTTCTACACTCTCTGAAAAAGTAAATAATATCTTTAAAAAAGAAGAGAAAGGGAAGGTAAAGTTAAGTGCCACTTGTAGGGGTATGATTTACACAGACTAAAGTGTAAGATTAGAAATGTCTTCAAAGGTCAGTGATCAACACTGCACTGGAAAAGAGTAACTGATGGAGCTAGGTAGGGGATCTGATTACGGAATTCTTAAAAGCAAGAATCATATTGATGAAAGTTAACTCTAGAGTATGAAGTTGTTTAGTATATGTCTTTCTTTTGATTTCATTTATCAGAAGATAGCTGTGTGACACTTAACAAACCATCACCATTAATAAATCCAAGAACATGACTTCTGCACTTCAATGTTTTTTTATTTGTTTCTGACATCTTGGATAATTAATTTATTTGTAACTTTTCCTTCTTTAAAGGCAGAAACCCATGCCTATTTCTGTCCCTCGAGTTGTGGGACCCAGACACCAGTATTCAGTCTCAGGGTCATCCCCCCAAGAGGTCCTCATTCATCCACATGAAATATCTTAGTTCTTTTATAAGTTTATGTTCAGTTCAATCATCTTCACTAATGCATTTTGTATTTAATCCTTTTGTGCATTAGAATGCATTTTAGGAATTGATGGTAATAGATGAAAGTTTTTTCTTTTTAATGCTTTTACTGGAAAGAAAAGTCAGTGTCATCCTATCTGGTACCATTTTATTACAATTTTAAAAAATACTGGTTATAAATTCTAGAAATCCAAATTTTTTTTGTCCTTGAAACCTGGAAGTAAAGTAACCTTCTAGAAGAATAGCATGTAGAGAGACAAGGAAGGAAAGCATAAGCAGACCAGCCCTTACTCAGCCTCATGCAAATCTTTTGCAGAAATTTGATAGTGACCAGGAATTGTGTTAAGGGAGCGCCAATTATTTTGTGTCCTTATCTAATATTTTATCATCTCTCTTTCCTCACATGGAGCCTGATTTAGCTTTCAGACACATACAAACTTCTGTCTGGTCCCACTCTGATCAGGAATATCTCTGCAGACCTCCATCCTTAAATAGAAGTCGGAAGGCTATACAAGTAGAGCTTTCATTTCCCCATTAAAGACAGGAATTTTTACTGGAAAAGAATGTGCTGATCAACAAGATTAAGTACATTTATGAGCTGGGGTTATATTTTATCACAAAATATAACCTTTATCACAAAAAGGCCATGTTTTTATCACAAAAAGGCCATGTTTTTTATTTGAGAAACACTTTTGTAAATAGCAAAGCATTATCTTGTCTTTTGAAGTTTATGATCTAAAATTAGAATTAAACAGACATGAATTAGACTAAGTATTTAAATGTTTTGCAAGCATAATGGAGAATTCTTTGATTATTTACTATTGTTAAGTAATTTTATTTTATTATTATTTAATGCATTTACTAATGTAAATAATAAATTTAATTTCATTATTATTTAGTAATTCCATTCTAACAGGTTTGTAAGTAAAACTTTATGTGTTACTTATATTCTGTTACTATCAAAATATTTAACTAATAAGTATTTCATATGACATAGCAAAGCAAAACTCATCCTTTCATTCATTTATCATTTATCTATCCATCAAACATTAATTGGGTACCAATTATGTGCTACAGATATAAAGGTAAGTAGAACAAAGCAGGAGACAAACATGAGAACATCTAATTACCACAATGTAGTATGTGATGAAGCAGAGGTAGGAATATTTCACTAAGGGGGCACAGAAAGCATCTCTTGGAGTTACCATGGAATGCTTCTGGGAGAAGAAACATTTTAATTCTGTATTGAACAAAGTAAAGATTTTTCATACTATGAAAGTATGTTTCAGTGGAGTTGTATTTACTGGTGAAGTGGGAAATGAGAGAGAAGACTGGCAACAGAAAAGGTGTAGTTAAAGATGAGAAAGGGGAAAATGTGTGGGACATTTCAGAAACTGCAGGAAGGTTATTACGTCTGGAATTCACGGTGTGTGTGGAAAGTGGTGGGAGCTGAGGGAAGTGGGAGAGAAAGGACCTGACTGTGTGGGTAACGGCATACCATTAGAGCATTTTAAGCTGAGAAGTTAAATAATTAGTTTCTTATTTTAGAAATTTTGCTCTGGTTATATTGTGGACGCATTGAATATAGGGAGCTAGAGAAAGTAGAAAAAAACTGAACAGTTCAGGAGAGAAATGATAAAGGCACAGGCTAAGACAATGGAGTGGGAGTTGAGAAGATTGGTTGAAAAGATTTCTAGGCAGTGGAATCAATAGCATACAGTGAATAATTGAATATAAGAGATGAAAGAGAAGAAAAATACAGACTTATTCTCAGTTTTCTAGCATGATGGTATAGTGGGAAAATGTGCTCAGAATTAGAATGGCAGAAAATAAGCAAAGTTTCAAAGAAGTCCACAAATAATACAAATGTGTATTCTGAAGACATCTTGAAATGGTAACTGTCATACACATAGCATATTGTTTGAATTCTCATATTAATTTGTGTACATGTATAATCTCTACTGTTTATATTAGCGAGATTTTGAAGGTAGAAACTGCAAGTTGCTGGCTTTCTTTGGCCGACTTTCATTATACAATTTCCACTCAGGTACAGACAGTTTTAATGATGATAAAGCTACAGCCAGGAACACTGGATACACCCTTAGAACAGACCCCCTCCCCCCTGCACACACTGCCAATTAAGTTTTGAATCTTACTTTAAAAGTTTTTAGTTTCTAAGTATAGTTAGTCTTAAAGATGAACGACTGTATTTCAACCTTAATCAGTTTCAAGCCTAGGAAGAAAATAGATTTATGCATTCCTTGAAGATAGCATTGAGGGGACAGTTTAACCTAAACAGTTTCCACTCAGCGTGATTCATTTGGCTTTTTGTTTCAGTTCATTTGGTGTTGCCAAGATGAAGCTCCGAGCCACTGGCCAAAGTGAGTGATGGATACTCTCACAATTATAACCTCATTTTTACCTTCCTAAAATGCAAAGAGCCTAGAAAATGCTTTCTTAAATGAATAATCACCCAGGGAATACTCCTCACCTTCATTTTTAGTGCAGGGTGGGATTTCTTTCAGACCAAGGACTAAGGGAATGATAGCTGCAGTCTGCAGGCCTACTGGGGCTGATGAAACAGCTCTTTGGTGATTGTTAAGACCCATCTCTACTCAGGGGAACACAAGCTGCCTTTCTTGACTCTTGCATTCATTTTGATTAGATCAGGTAAGAAAGGAATGGAACACTTTTTGTCCAATTACCTATAGGGTATTTTCTTACTGGAACTCATTCCTTCAACTCCTCCTTAATCCCACCTTTCCCCCAACTACACTACAGTCAGGTGCAGGTAATTCAACAAGGGCATAGAATTTAAACTAAACTAACTACAACCAGTGATTATTGAAAAGATTAGCATTTTGTCCTCATCCTTTTATTCTTTTGATAACACTCTCTGCCTTCTAGAGACACAGTCCTCTGGTTTTAAACTGTGGAGGATGGTTTTAAACTTTGGCTCAGTTTCACCAGGATGCTTCGTTTTGTTTTCTTTATGTGTGAAATATTGGTCAGGAAATCTATGCAATGCCCGTAAAGATGTGAAGACAGTCTTAAAGCTAATTAATATGCATAAAACCCCTCCATGACTTAAAATATGATTGGAAGGAACAAGACAGAATGGAACTTAAAGTTTAAACCTAACTCACAAGTTTAAAATTGTCATTTGGTTGAGTCATGATTTCAGTGACGAATAAATAGGAGTAAATTTCTCTCTCTTTTTTTTGTAATTCTGTGGAAGATTGTCCAAAGTATAACACAGGATGAGAGCCTAAATCATCATGCATTTCTCATCAACAATAATGCATTTCCTGTTGCACCCGGCTAATAAGGACCTTAAAATCAGTTTGTATCTCTTGGGATTAATGTGTAACCTGAATTCTTGCTGAAGATCTTTGAGGGTGAGAAGTTATGTTTTCTGCCATTGAGTGAATGTAAATACTTACTAGGAGAAAGAGAAAAGAACATTCACTGCAACAGGAAGTTAAAGAAAATATGCAAATGAAATTTATTTTATTACATAATAAAAATGTAGTGCAAAAACAAATGCAGCTGCCAAAACAGCTTAGAAAGCTAACTGGAAGCAAAAGGCTGAGTACAATAACCATTATTATACGGAATTTGTTTCTCTCTGGGCAGATATCTTACAACTATTAGATTTTCTCACTTTGTAGCATGAGAAACCATTTTAGGCTGTTAGCCACCATTTAATTTAATTCCTAGTTCTTTTGAATTAAAGAAATTAAAAACATATGCAAATATCACCAAAGTACTGTATGAGTTACTTTCTCCTACTTCACTGATTGGACAAATTATCATGGTGGCTGATAAAACACTGCCTTAGTGTAGTGCTCAAGTTATTTAACATGCATTTATTTTGTTTAAAAACATGCATTTATTTTGTTTAAGAAGTGAGAGTATAAGAAGTGGGAGCTGTTTTCTAATTCAGCTCTACGGAATCTTTTCTAGTCATAGGTCCCCTCTGAAACAAAACTATAAAGTGAGGGAGTTGTATTGCATAACTGATGCTTCGTTTTCCACTACTAATCATCTACAGCACTTTTTCCTTTAAAAATGTAGGTATTAAAGAACAAAAAGCTTTGCCCTATTGCTTCTACAATGGATTTATAAGTATGGAAATATATGTCTTAGAAACGAAGTCTTTGAGATCCTCTGTCCTATGTGCATAGCCCTTGATTATGATGTATTTGATGGCATTTTGGAGTTTGGGATGGGGACCTGAACATAATAAATTCCCCAAAGGATGTGGAGGTTGGAAGAGGCTGGGAAAGGAAAACAGTCTGTCTTGGCAAAGGTTTGTGGAGGGAAGACGGTGTACTCCACCGTGTATAAGAGGCTGCACACCAGATCACTGGAAGCTGATGGATGAGTAAGTGTTAACACTTCTCATAGACACATTGACCTGAAAATACAATATTTTTGAAGTATTTTGACACCTAAGGTCTTTTATTCTTCTATAAAAATACTTAAAGGCCATAGTTGGCATATGCATGGATGTTTAAGAACTGTGGTGGTGGTCTTAATGCCCTGTCCTCCATTTTGCTGCTTCTCCTAGGGGCTAGTATTAGAAAATGCTGGAATCCAGTTTCCATTTTTTTTTGTTTCTGTTGAGAATTTCAAAGGGAAGAAGATGCACATTGTCTAAGTTCTTTTCTCAGAGGCAAGTTGTCTGAAAATGTCCCCCTCTCTCCTCTTACTTTGCCAGGTTAGCATTTTGTTTCATGAAAATGAGGGAGAAGAGATAAATCTTTCTTACAGAACGATTCCAAAAACTTTATTTAGATATTGCTCCTACCAGCGTTGAGAATTTAAGTCACCCCCTTCCTCCTTCAGTGTGGGCTGCACTGGTACCTCACTTCCAAGGAATAGAATATGGGAAGGAGGGGTGGTGTTACAGTGGGGAAACCTGGGAAACACTATGTTAAGGAAGTGACCCAGTTGGCACCACCAGTGATAACTCGTGTTGCTACTGTGTGCCACTGATGTGATGGAATAAAAAGGGCCTTTTATCAGTATTATATTCTTTCTCAAACTCCATAATGCCAGTGTAACCACGAAGAAAACACCACACAACCCCAGATGAGGGGCATTCTACAAAGTAATTGACTAGTATTCTTTCAAACTCAGTGTCATAAAAAAAAAAGTCAGAAAACTCTCTCAGATGAGATGAGGCTAAGGAGACACAATAACTAATAGAATGTAGTATTCTGGATGGATTTTTGATATTAAATAGAATCCTAAAAAATAAAAAGGGACATAGGGGAAACAACAGTGAAACCCAAACTCCACTGGGAGTTGAGTTAAAAGTGATGTGTTGGCACTGGTTTCTGGTTGTGGCAAGTGCACTATGGTGCTATTAGATATTAATAACATGGAAAGTGGGTGAGAGCAGTTGGTGAACTCTGGGTCATCTTTGTACTTTTATGCAAATATAAAACAATTATAAAATTAAATATTTATTAAAAAATGGAAGCCCAGTTTCTTAATTCATTTTATTAGTGTCACAAATTCATTTCTCTCATTTTATAATCAAGTGTCTTAAATAGCTTTCAATGTTTGCCATTATGTTTGTGTTAATTCTTTGATGTTTGAAAGCTAGGAGGAACTATATAGAGAAGATACTGAAATTAGAAATGATAAGTTGTTATTTATGGCCTGCAATTAGTACAATAAATAAGGAGGAGAGGCTTTTAAAAAATATACTTACAGAAGCAGCCATTTCCTCAAGCAAGAAAAAAGGCTTGAGAAGTAAAGTTTTGAGGGAACATAGCAATAGCCTATTTGAATAACTTTAAAAATCAGTTAATTCAACACTTCCCAAATCTGGCTTTCATAAAATATAAAGTGTGATGGAAAATACTTTGTAGAAAGTCATACTATGACCTCTTGAAGTGTGGGGGAGACTGAGTGTCTACCGTGGTGCAGTTAAATAGTATCGACATATTAGAGAAGAGTTAAAGATTGAATACTCAGAAAGTATAAGATAAATTTAATATATAGCTTCTTTAAATGTGGAGTTAGAGAACTGCTTCCTAAGCAATATTTTTTTAGCTATTGCCAAATATTCTCAACAAATATATTGAATATTTCCTATGTATAAGGTATTGTGCTAAGCTATATTTAAGAGTTGTAGTAATAACCAGATCAGTTTTTAATTGAATTTCAGATTATTTAGCTCAGTTTAAATAATATTGGGGTTCTCCATCTGTAGTATATTTTGCATGGAACCTATTACCTTTACATCTTTTTTTGTTATTGATGTATCTTGCTGTTTAAGATACAATGTTAAATCTCACTAGAGAGCAGAATAGCTGTTATATTTTCTCAAATTCCAGAAATGTCTTCTATTGCATTGTTTTTATATATACTAACCAGGAAGTAATATTTTCAGTTTCTATCACTACCAAATTTATTTGTCTTATTGAAACAGCATTTAAAGCAATACTACCAAGAATCAGAGTGTAAGCTAAATTAACCTCCCAAAAAAGCAAAATAATATAATTACTATAATTTATACATAAAGTCAATTCTGAAACTCATTATTTTATACCCCCAAATGAAGACTTAGTATCTATACTATTCTCTAAATAATAATTAGGATGAAATGAAGAATTAAACAAATATTAAAATTTCACAAGGAAGCTCAGGCTTGTATAAACACTTGAAAATAAGCCTAATATAGGGCAAAGTGGTGAAGTTTGGATTAAGAAAGGTGTGACTCAAAATGTAGTTTGCACACTGATAAATTATATTGTGTATTTATGTAGAGAGAAACCAGGTAGCCTTAGAGAAAATGATTCAGAATAAAAATAATATCTAAAGCAAAGCAACATGTTTAGATTTAACTTCTCTTCATGAGACAGCTACATTTTTTTTGGACTTTCAGGAAGAACCAAAAATTCAAGAAAAAATAGTGCTAGGAAAATAGTATCATTCTAAAGTTTCTTATTGCAGTAAAACTCTAAGAGTGGCTGTAGAAAGAGGGTAAATTATCAGATGGCATTTGTTCGTTATCTGAGTTAGAATCAAACCCACTAGTCTTTGGTGTTGGCAGCTGTAGTAAAGCTCTAACATAAGTCTTTCTATAGGGTTTTCAAGGTGGCACATTGTTCAATTTGTAAAAATATTATGTAGAGAAGCAAAATGAGACATGTGATTGAAAGACAATCTTTAAAATGTGCTGAGGGTTTATGGAAAACAAATCAAGGTCATCTTTGTGTCTATGCAAAGGAAAAAAATATCTGCAAAGAGAAATGAAAAGAGTGAAAGTTTTAAATTATTCATAAAATTGAATGCATTATAAAACCTATTCCCAGAGAAGACCACATGAACATCTATTTTGTAACTGGAAATTGTTGATCTTGGCTCTCCAGAAATCATTTTCAAACCATACCCCTTAATTCCAAAGCAGTGCTGAGGAAAATTGTTTAAAGATCAATGAGAAAGCATAATTATTTAAGAACTTGATGAATAATATATTGGCTTGCCAGCTGCCATCCCATATATATTCTAGGACAATCTGAGTATAACTTTATTTTGTATAAGGCTTTCAATCTCTGAGGGGGAAAAATAAAGGAAATGGTCGGTAACTGACAAGAACTGAATCCTAACTACCTTATTTTAAATATAAATTACAGTTAAATGAAGCAAGGTCTGGTAATATACAATCTGTGCAACTGAAATGGAATAATAGTATATGGATTGCTTGTTCCTTATATTTTCTGTGCTTTGGATGTTAGCATTTTATGATTCATATCAATAAATGAGACAAACACAATGTTAATATCACATATTTCAATATTTTAATGGTTTTCTCTTGTTCTAAAGGATACGCCATCTATATTATGACTTTTTGGCTGAAATGGCAGCATTCAGAATTGGGTGATATTGGCCTTGGCTTATCAGGTTTCTGTTACTTTCCTCAAATATGTATTTATATTTGTAGTTATTTTCATATTTCCTAGTTTTTCAGGAAAGAAAGTAGGATGCTTGAATATATTTAAAAACAGATGATTGGAACTGCTGGAGAATTGAAGAGAGATTGGACTGTGTAGGGCATAAAAGCAGGGACTTTAGAGCTGACTTTGAAACCTGGTTCTTTACTTATGAGTTTTGTAAACTGGCATAAGATAGTAAACTTCACTAAGCTTCAGTTTTCTTTTTAAGATGAGGCTTAGAGCAATAATATTAGCAATAAAACAACTATCCTGCCTTATTGGTTATTGTAAAAATTAAGGTAATGCAAAATTTTGTAATAGGTCAGTGATAAGGGTAGCAATGATTGTTATGTATGGATAGTAGACTTCAAAGAGAATCACAAAAAGTGTGTATATTTGTACATTAACCTTTACTATGGAGAAACAATATCTGTTGCATATTGCATTATGTTAATACTATTGAACACAGATTTATTTGAAAAATTTGCTAACTTTAAAATAAACATTTTAAAGTAACCTAGTAATTTTAAAATCAACTGAAACTATTCAATTATTTTGTTTTCTAAAACTATTCCATAAAGCCCTGGCTGATGTGACTCAGGGAATTGAGGACCATCCTGCAAACCAAAGGGTCACAGGTTTGATTCCTGGTTGGGGTACAGGCCTGGGTTGTGGGCCAGGTACCTAGTTGGGGACATGCAAGAGGCAGACAATTGATGTTTCTCTCGCACATCAATGTTTCCTTCCCTTTCTTTCCCCCTCTCTTTCCCTCTCTCTAAAAATAAATAAACCTTTTTAAACATTCCTTAGAAATAGACAGAATTTATAACTACAAATGTTGAACATTAAAAATACTATAATACAATATTGTCCAGTATATGTAATAGATCTAATATCTGTAGTCTAAGAGTTATCACTCATTTATTTCCTCCCTTCTTAAGTGGAATGGGATTAGAACTTTTCTAGGATTCCTTCCTATGCTAAGATATTAGCACTATGAATTGCTCCAGAGTGGTGAGCGTAATAATCCCTTACATGTTTATGACACTCAGTAGTTCACTAAATCTCCTTAGATTCTCACAACAACCCAGTCAGGGAGCATCTGAATCCTGTTCTTCAAATTATAATGGAATAAAATGAGACCAAAGAGCACTGAGGGTTGTATCCAAAGCCACATGACTGACAACAATTAGAACAGGGATAGAAACTGGCCTCCGCATTCAGGTGTCACTGCCTTGGGAATCTGTGCATTTTTCTCAGTCCTATCTTTGAGGATCTAGAATAGGACCTTGAACATAGTGGGTCTTTAATAAACACTTTATGAATTACTTAACCTTAAAAAAAACAAGATAGAAAATTTAATTTTTCCAATATAATTTAATCTTAATTTCCTTTATGAGCTCCTCATATTCCCCTATAGCAGCAGAACACTTAAAAATGCTTTCATACCCTGGCTGGTGGCTCTGTTGGTTGGCGCATCATCCTGTGCACTGCAAGGCCGTGGGTTTGATCGATCCCTGGGGCACCTGTGGGAGGGAACTCATTCATGTCTCTCTCTCTCTCTCTCTCTCTCACAAAAATCAATAAAAAACATATCCTTGGGTGATAATTAAAAAATCCTTTCATGTAGTTTCTTTGGGGTTAATATTTAATGAAGTTCAAGTACTTTTGTTGAGTCACCAATCACAATTCCTTTTTACAAATTATTTTCCTCTTCGTAAGTGCTATGTCTTCCCCATGTCCTGGTCTCACTTCCACTTTTCACAGGGTTCTCTGAGCTATTACTGAGAAATGAAAACAAGGAATCATTGAGAAGGTTAGGTTTACTTTGATGGAAATGGAAGGGAAGATCTAATTCCCCATTTTATTTTGAATACTAGTGGGCTTTCAGCAATTGATGTCTGTGCTTGGCTCTGGGCAAGAGTGCTCTAATATGAACTCTTTTAAATGGCACAGGAGATGATCTTTAGGCATCAGCTGGGTGACATGAAACCTTCTTGGTACAAGTCCCACTAGAGAAGCATGTATCTCTATGTCATCTTTACAGACAATTCGGCCCCACAGCACCAAAGGCATGATCTGGTATTCTCACCTAGCGGCCTCTGGGAGGTGGCAGACTGGTGTGTGCTTCAAGTTACTTTCTGAGAACTGAGAATCCTAGAAACCTGAATCCGTGGGAAGCTGGAGGTGATCTTTACCTTTTCTACCCTGGCTGTGCCACTATGGGATCTTCCTATAGATGCAGGATAGTCCTATGATTTCCTTTGTTCATCAAATTAAGAGGAAATGATGGGGTTTTTTTTGGATTAGTGTGATCTGTAAACTTTAATGAATGTTCTCTTTCCCCTCCTCAAATGCCTGGAAAGGGTTAGATGACTGTGCATTCCATTGTTATAAAGAATGCAATACAAACTCCTTACTTCTGACCATGCTTGTATATCAAATGCCCTAGAAGGCATCCTAGTCCCATTTGGGGCTGGATAATTCTTCATTTTGTAGAACTGTTCCAGACATTACAGCAGTCATTTTATTACTAGACCCTGGGTACTAAATACAAGGAACGCAACTTGTTCCTTCTAAAACCCCAATTCAGCTGACACCTCTGGTTGTGGATTTGTGCACACGTCAGGTGTTCTCTTCCCAGTATCTTTCCCAATTACTTTTCCTCTTACACCTGACCTATTGAATATGCCACTTTGTTATTATGTCTCTTTGTTCTTGGCTATAAATTTTTTTATTTTTATTTAATGATATCTATCTTTTCCCAGCATTATTTAGATATAATTGACATATAACATTTTATGTTTTTAAGGTGTGAAAATGTTTATTAGATAAAATTATATGTTGCAAAATGATTGCCACTATAGCATTAGCTAACATGTACATCATGCCACATAATTACGATCATTTTTTTTGTGGCAATAGCATTTAAGATCTACTCCCTTAGCAATTTTCAAGTGTATAGTACAGTATTAGTAAGTATAATAATCATTTAGGAATAAATTTTTATATGTGGTACAAGTGAAGCCTCAAAATGAAGAAATTAGAATTCATCAATTATTGCTATGAGTAAACATTTCACAGAGGCTCCCAAAAGTTCAGGTAAATGCAAAAGTAAAAACAAAAATTATAACAAAATCTATAAACTAATTTTAAGAAAGCCAATATAAAATTGAATAGATTGTTATAAAGTTATCACAGTGTTTCTGTAACATTGAATTTTTGGTGGTGTGGGGAAGTAGCATAATCTTTTCTGAAAAGGGGAATGAATTCTTAACACTTAAAGGTATTGGAACTTCACCTAACCCATTTCAAGGTTATGCAGTTAAAGAATAGCATAAAAATGGGTCAAGGGAGAAAAATCAATCAGCTATTTTTAAAAATAAATTTGCAGAACATTATTTGTGAGACACTTTAGTAAGACCTATATATCTTAGGCCAAAGGGTCTACATAATATGTCAAAACTCTTATCTTCTTGCTTCTTTCCACATTCTATCATCCCATCCACTTGCTTTAATTTTCAGCATCAAGAATATGGAAATAAATTAAAATATAGATATGCTAATATCTCTAGGCTCACTCTGCTGTGGAACTCTGAAATGGAAGTACTAACATCTTAACAGAAAAGAAGGACATAGAAGTGTTAATAAAAAAATGGGGGGAGGGCACAGTAAAAGTACAGTGTGGCTAACAGTGCAATTCTTGTTGTGAAGGTAAGAACATGAGAACAAGGTCCTCTCTTCATATTTTAGGCAGAGAAATTTGTGTACATTTATGATTTCAGTACCTTAATTTGTTTTTTATAGTGAATGTATGTGTAGGCATATTTGTAGAATAACTGACAATTCTAATTAGAGGATGGAAGACTCAGTCGAACAGGCAAAAAAATAACTGAATATTATGTTACAATCAGGGTTTGATAATTACTGTACATTAAAGAATATCTAGATTATTTAGAAATGGAATGTGTTGTGACATTTTATGGACATTTAAACTAAGAGAACCAAAAGTCCCCAGATAGCAAAAGCTTAACTCTGTGAAGACAAAATCAAAATGGACCATTTTCTCTAGTAGTCATGTAGTCATTATTTATTTCATTGATTAAATGAAATAAATCACTGTGCCAGACATAAAAGACTACAGAAATGTGTAGGTGTAATATTATCCCCATGAAATGTGCGTTGTAGTAAAGGAACGTGCAATTTGATCTACCCGCTACTGACTTGAAAAAATAAACTGTAAGCAAAATCTACCTGAACATTAGATTTTGTTCCTACTGATGGTTGTTCTTTGATGTATTTGGGAGATGTAATCTAGATGCCAGTTTGTTGTTGAACAGAGAGGGATGCTTCTATACTATGTTAATTAGCATCTCTAGAAGGCTTAAATATATATATATAAGTATACAATATTACTAAAAGAAAGAGCATGTATGCATACTTAAAACATACATATGTAAGTATGTATATGCACATGTATAATATATGTAAAACATAACATATATGACTAAAGGGTTATACATACATGTATATACATATGCACACATACATAGAAGAATGAAGTGGGACCGTTATTTGAAGGGTACATAATATTGTATTTATTTATTTATTTAAAAGTATTTTATTTATTTATTTTTAGAGAGAGGGGAAGGGAAGGAGAAAAAGAAGAGAAACATCAATGTGTTTCAACATCAACATCAATGTTGCCTCTCTCGTACCCCCTACTGGGGGCAAGACCTGGCCTGCAACCCAGGCATGTGCCCTGACTGGGAATCAAATTGATGACCCTTTGGTTCTTAGCATGGCACTCAATCCCCTGAGCCACACTAGCCAAGGCTGTATTTATTTTTTAAAAAGACGTCCAAGGCAAATATGTAAATCTTGGCATCAATGGCATTTGAATAGTTATATAGGTGCTATTTATATCTATTTCTACTAGATTTTGTGCGTTTGAAAACTAAGTGAACACAAACAATACATTTAAGTGAACAAACAAACAGACAATGGGAACTACCATTCTAAGAGAAATGTCAGCATTGTTCTTACAGACAAATAATGCAATGAGAGGTAAAGGAAGAGAGAAAGCATCTCCCAGGTTCCACTGTCATGGTAGTTCCTGCCTGTTCCCTTTTTGGTGACACTGTTTGACGTCTTCATACTTCTGTACATAACTCCCAACTTCGACATTTACTGTACCAGGTTAAATCTGGTCAGCTTAAATCTGTGAAAGCACTCTCAAAACTTCCTGCCCCCCAAAAGACAAATATATGAAGAAAAAACACAGAGTTAGGGTTTGAGAGCAAGAGAAAGAATAAATGAAGGAAACCATAAGCCACAGGAAAAGTACATGCAAATCCTATGGTTTGTGTCAGTATTGTAAACATGGGAACACATTCACACACACATGCACACACAGACACACCCCTAAACTTAAATATAAAGGACAAATATAGACACTAAAAACAGAGTTAATCATAAAACAATCAGATTTAATTTCAAGAGTCAATAATAATACATTTGATTTAAAATTACAGGGATACAACACAAAAAGAGAAAAGTTAAATTATATTTTAAAAGTTATATATGGGTATCATAATACAACTAAATGGAAAAGAGTTTTTTTTTATTAGAAAGAGAATATACAAATTTGGGATGTTATGATAATAAGAAGGAAATATTGATATGCAGTCTAGCACATTATGTAAAATCATCACTGTTTAGGAAAGCAAAATGATTTTTTAAAATTTTATTTTAATTGTTGTTCATGTACAGTTTTCTGTCTTTTACTCCCAACCCTCCCCACCTCCCTCCCATTTCCACACCCCCTAGATTTTGTCCATGTGTCCTTCAGACTTGTTCCCATAAACTCTTTTCCTTTTCCCCTGAAATTCCCTCCACTCTCCCCTCTGGTCACTGTCAGACTGCTCTTTATTTCAGTGTCTCTGGTTATATTTTCCTTGTTTGTTTTGTTGTTTAGGTTCATGTCAAAGCTGAGATCATATGGTACTTGTCTTTTACCACCTGGCTTATTTCACTCAGCATAATGCTTTCCAGTTCCATCTATACTGTTGCAAAGGGCAGGAGCTCCTTCTTTCTTTCTGTTGCATAGAGTTCCATTGTGTAAATGTACCATGGTTTTTTGATTCATTCATTTACTGGTGGGCACCTAAGTTGCTTCCAAAACTTTGCTATTATAAATTGTGCTGCTATGAACATTAGGGTGCATAGGTTGTTTTGGATTGGTGTTTCAGGGTTCTTAGGATATAATCCTAGCAGTGGAATTGCTGGGTCAAAAGGCAGATCCATTTTTAGTTTTCTAAGAAAATTCCATACTGTTTTCCAATGATGTACAAGTCTGAAATCCTACCAACAATGAACTAGGGTCCTCTTTTCCCCACACCCTCTCCAACACTTGTTGTTTGTTGCATTGTTTATGATGCCATTCTGACCGGTGTAAAGTGGTATTTCATTGTGATTTTAATTTGCATCTTTCTGATAGCTGGCGATATTGAGCATCTTTTCATGTGTCTCTGGATCCTCTGTATGTCCTCCTTGAAGAAGTGTCTGTTCAAGTACTTCACCCACTTTTTAATTGGGTTGCTTGTCTTCTTAGAGCAGAGTCCTGTAAGTTCTTTGTATATTTTGGAGATTAATGCTTGTCTGAAGTATCATGGGCAAATATGTTTTCCCACACAGTTTGTTCTCTTTTTATTTTAATACTGTTTTCTTAGCTGCACAGAAGTTTTTTTTATTTTGATGAGTTCCCATTTGTTTATTCTTTTCTTTATATTCCTTGCTCTAGGGGACATATCAGTAAAAATGTTGCTGTGTGAAATATCTGAGATTTTCCTGCTGATGTTCTCCTCTAGGACTTTAATGGTGTCACAGCGTATATTTAAATCTTTTATCCACCTTAAATTTATTTTGGTGTATGGTGTAAGTTGGTGCTCAAGTTTCTTTTCTTTTCTTTTCTTTTTTTTTTTTTTTTGCATGTAACTGTCCAGTTCTCCCAGCACCATTTGTTGAAGAGGCTATCTTTACTCTATTTTATGTTGCTGCCCTCTCTGTCAAATATTGATTGACCGTAGAGACTTGGGCTTATTCTGGGCTCTCTGTTCTGTTCCACTGGTCCATGTGCCTGTTTTTATGCTAGGATTGGGCTGTTTTGACTACAGTGGCCTTGTAATATAGTTTGGTATCAGGTATTGTGATCCCTCCTACTTTGTTCTTCTTTCTCAGAATTGCAGCTGCTATTTGGGGTAGTTTATGGTTCCATATAAATTTTTGAAGTGTTTGTTCTATGTCTGTGAAATATGCCATTGGTACTTTAATAGGTACTGCCTTGAATCTGTAAATTGCTTTGGGTAATATGAATATTTTGATGATGTTAATTCTTCCATTCCATGAACACGGTATATGTTTCCATTTGTTTGTGTCTTCCTTGATTTTTTTCTTCAGTGTTGTGTAGTTTTCTGAATACAGGTCTTTTACCTCCTTGGTTAGGTTTATTCCTAGGTATTTTATTTTTCTTTTTGCTATATCAAATGGGATTTTTTTCTTGATTTCTGCTTCTGTTGTTTCATTATTGGTATACAAAAATTCCTTTGATTTCTAGATATTGACTTTGTATCCCACTGTTTTGCCAAATTCATTAATTAGTTTGAGCAGTTTTTGGGTAGAGTCTATAGGATTTTCCATGTACACTATCATGTCATCAGCAAACAATGACAGTTTTGTTTCCTCCTTTCTGATTTGGATGCCTTTTATTTCCTTTTATTGTCTGGTCACTGTGGCTAAAATTTCCCATACTATATTGAATAGAAGTGGTGAAAGTGGGCAACCTTGTTTTGTTCCTGATCTTAGTGGAAAAGATTTTAGTTTTTGCCCATTGAGTATGATATTAGCCATAGGTCTCATATATATGGCCTTTATTATGTTGAGAAATGCTCCCTCTATTCTTACTTTGTTGAGTGTTTTTATCATAAATGGGTGCTGTACCCTATCAAAAGCTTTTTCTGCATCTATTGATATGATCATGTGTTTTTTTGTCTTTGCTTTTGTTTACATGACGTATTACATTTACTGATTTGTGAATATTGAACCATCCTTGCATCCCTGGGATAAATTCCATTTGGTCATGGTATATGATCTTTTTAATGTATTGCTGGATGTGATTTGCCAATATTTTGTTGAGAATTTTAGCATCTGTGTTCATCAGCGATATTGGCCTGAAGTTTTCTTTCTTTGTTATGTCTTTATCTGGTTTTGGAATTAGAATAATGCTGGCTTCATAAAAAGAGTTTTGGAGTCTTCCATAATTTTGGATATTTTGGAATAGTCTGTGAAGAATAGGAGTTAGCTCCTGCTTAAATGCTTTGTAGAATTCTCCTGTGAAACCATCTGGTCCATGGCTTTTGTATGATGGCAATTTTTTTATTAGTGCTTCAATTTCATCTGTTGTTATTGGTCTGTTCAGGCTTTCTGCTTCTTCTTCATTGAGTTTTGGATGATTACATTTTTCTAGAAATTTGTTCATTTCACCTAGGTTTTCAAATTTCTTTGCATATATTTCTTCATAGTAATTTCATACAATTCTTTGTATTTCTGTGGTGTCAGTTGGAATGTTTCCTCTTTCGTTCCTGATTGTGTTTATTTGGGTCCTCTCTCTTTTTTTACTGATGAGCCTACTTAAAGGCTTATCAATTTGTTTATGATTTCAATGGACCAGCTCCTAGATTCACTGATCCTTAGAATTGTGCTTTTAGTCTCTATGTCATTTAATTCTGCTCTGATCTTGGTTATTTCCTTGCTTCTACTTGCTCTGGGCTATCTTTGTTGTTTTTCCTCGAGTTCTTGTGGGTATAGGGTTAGGTTATTTGTTTGAAATGTTTCTATCTTCTTTAGGTACATCTGTATCACTATGAAATTCCCTCTCAGGACTGCCTTCGCTGTGTCCCATAAGTTTTGGGTTATTGTGAGTTCATTTTCATTTGTTTTCAGAAACTTTTTGATTTCTTCCCTAATTTAACTCTTGACCCATTCATTGTTTAATACGATCCTATTCAATCTTTATGATTTTGAGTGTTTTGTGTTTTTTTCCTTGGGGTTGGTTTCTAGTTTCAGTCCCTTGTGGTTGGAGAAAATGCTTGGTATGGTTTCAATTTTCTTGAATTTGTTGAGGCTTGTTTTGTGTGCTATTATGTGGTCTAGCTTTGCAAATGTTCCATGTGCATTTGAAAAGAATGTGTATTTTGCTTCTTTGGCATGAAGGGCTCTATATATATATCAGTTAAGTCCATTTCATGTAGGGCGTTGTTCAATGCCACAATATTTTTGTTGATATTTTGTTTGGAAGATCTGTCCATTTTTGACAGTGGGGTGTTAAAATCCCCTACTATAATTGTGTTGCTGTCAATATCTTTCTTGAATTCCTCTAAGATTATCTTTATATATTTGGGTGCTCTTATGTTAGGTGCATATATATTTACAATATTTATGTCTTGGTCGATTCTTCCCTTGAGTATTATGAAATGACTTTCTGGGTATGTCTTTACGGCCCTTTTTTAAGTCTATTTTGTCTGATATGAGTATTGCTACCCCGGCTTTTTTTCCTGACCATTTGCTTGGGAAATGTGTTTCCAGCCCTTCACTTTCAGTTTGAGGAGGTCTTTTGACCTGAGGTGGGTCTTTTGCAGGCAGCATATGTGTGGGTCATGCTTTCTTATCCATTCAGCTATTCTATGTCTTTTGATTGGAGCATTTATTTCATTTACATTTAAGGATATTATTGATAGGTACTTATTCATTGCCATTCTTGCACCTGTGTTTTTCATTGTCTCTCTCTTTTCCTTCCTTTCTTTAGAGCAGTCTCTTTAGCATTTCTTGCAGAGCTGGTTTGGTGGAGGTCTATTCTTTTAGATTTGTTTTGTCTGGGAGGCTCCTTATTTGGTCTTGTATGTTGATTGAGAGCCTTGCTGGGTACAGTAGCCTTGGTTGCAGGCCTCTGGTTCTCATTACTTGGAATATTTCTTGCCATTCTCTTCTGGTTGGGAGAGTTTCCATTGAGAAGTCAGCTGCTAACCTTATCTGGGCTCCCTTTTATGTTACTTTCTGTTTCTCCCTTGATTGCCTTTAGGATTCTCTTTTGTCTTGGAATCTTGCCATTTTAATTATGTTGTGTCTTGAAGTGGGCCTCTTTGGGTTCCTCTTGATTGGGACTCTCTGTGTTTCCTGGATTTGCGTGAGTTTTTTCTCTCATCAAATTGGGGAAGTTTTCCATCATTACTTTTTCAAATAGGTTTTCTATTCCTTGCTCTTGTTCTTCTCCTTCTGATATCTCTATTATTTGGATATTATTACATTTCATATTATCTTGCAATTCTTTTAATCCCTCTTCATTCTTTCTGAGCTTCTTTTTCTTTTTTTGCTCTTTCTGGGTGGCTTTTTTTTTTTTACTTTGTCCTCCAATTTGCTGATCCAATCTTCTGCTTCATCTATCCTGCTTTTCATTCCTTCACTCTGTCCACTACCTCTTGTATTTTGTTGTGCTTGTGAGGGCAGGTTGTGTTGAAGCTGGTTCTTTTATGTGTACAAGGTTTTGAGGATTCTGTCTTGCTCTTCTTCAGTTGTTTCTACTGAATAGTTTCTCAAATATTTAGTTCCATTTCCAGATAGGTCCTGGATTGAGGTTTGTGTGGTTTCTACTCCCTCCTTCACCTTCTGTTGTTATTTGTTGGTGGGTCCTTTGTTGTTGGGTTTCCTCTTCCCATGAGTATCCTGGTGTTGACCACTTCTACCTACTCTTTTTTTGTGATCAGTTGGACGGAAAGGCAAGATAGTTTAAGACAGCAAAGTTGTATTTTATGATATTTATAGTAGCAGCCAGTAGAGAAGAGATAGGAGATCCTTTGGCTACGTGTAGTGTTAACTGTCATCTTCCACCCAAATAGGCACTTTTTAGAAAGGATGGAAAGAAGATAAGACTCTTGCTGGGGAGGGAAGGATTGTGAGTTGGATCTAAAAATCAGTGACGTTGTGGGAGGTCAGATTCTGAGGTAAGGTGAGAGTAAAGGGTAGTAAATAGATGTAGTGTGTGAGAGAATAGAGTTAACCACTACAGTAATAGGGTTCAGGAAACCATGAAGTGGGCTAAGATCTGGGTGAAGTATTTATGATTATGTGGAACTGCTATTATTTTCAATAGTATTAGAGCAACAATCATAATACAGCATCTATGTGATCTGGATAACAAGAATAGGGAGTATAGGACCTTGAGTAGTGTTAATAAAACATATGAGAAGTGGAGGACAGTAAATTAGCAATACACTATGAAATAGAGAACAAGGGAAACCTGTCAAATGATACAATATAACCAGCCAGGCAAAGAAGACCATACAGAAAGAAGAGGAATACAAAAATACTATTAAAATAAAAGATTTAAAAATAATGAAAAAAATAATAATACAAATATGCAGTAACTTGCAGGTTCTCTGTAGTAGCAAAGTGAAATTTGCCTCACTGTCTCAGCTGTTGGGATGCCCCCTCTTTGTGTACAACTCTGGTCTTTTCACAGTTCCAGGTTTTTTTGTCTCACTTTTGGGTATTTAAAAAAAAGCAGAAGAAGATAAAATTGGAAAGAAAGGAAGAAGAAATGAAACAAGAAAGAAATAAAAGGAGAAAAAAAGAAATCAAAAGATAAAGAAATAAAATATTACTCAAAAAATAAGGAGCCTCTTGTTAGTTTCAAACAGGCCAAAGCAGTTTTTCTAGTTTCTCTGGCTGTGGCAGGCTGACGGGTGATTGGTATGGCTTTTCTCCTTTCCAGATCTGCACTCAGTCAGCTTTGCACCCTCTCCCCATAGCTGGCCTGGCGCCTCACCCTTATGCCTCTTCCATGCGCCTTGGGTGTGGAATCCAGGTCTTCCTCAGACTGCACTTTCCACGAGGTTACCACTGTGGACTGGGGTGCAGGTGTGCACACTAGGCCAGGTTGCATTGGTCCCATGGGTTTGTGGGAGCACCCTTCCCAGTGCTATGGGAGTGCTCAGGGCCTTCCAGCAACCTTCCATGCCACCTCAGGATTGTTGCCTGGCTGGGAAGTAGCTGGAGTGGGTGCTGCAGGAGAATTCCCCAATGGTGTCTCTCTTTTCACTTTTTCTGTTTGAGAAATTTTTCCTACTCCAGTTTGACACTCAGTATAGCAGCCTGACCTTTGGCACAGCCCAATTCTCCAGCCACACCAGTGACTATCAGGGTCAGGGCCCATCACTGCATGACTCTCAACTCTCCCCAACCAGTGTCCACAGACTCCATGGGTGCTCACAGCCCCTGTGTGTTTGCCGCTTTGTCCTTATTCCCCTCTCTGATACTTCAAGCAACCCTATCTCTCCCAGTGCTGCTCAAACCTTGTTTGGCTGTGGAGGGAGCAGCTGACCTGGCTCTTTCCCAAGGACCCTGTGGCAGACCCTGGGGCTGCAGCTGCCCTGGTCCTTGCACTTGTCCCTGGGACCTTATTGTCCTGAAGCACTCCCCTTACTGTTTGGTTTTTTAGTGTTCGCTACAATTTTTGGCCTCTTATTTTCATATACGCTGGGGTACTGTTGGCTGTTTGCTCTGTTCCTCCATAGATCAGCCAGGTTTTTCTCCCATGTGTAGGGAGAAGTGGAATCTGCTCCTTCCTACCTTGCTGCCATCTTCCTCCATAAAATTATTTCTTATTTACACTTGCTTTTCTAGAAAATATAGAAATCTTTATTATACAAGAATACTGATTAAATTTGAGTCCAAATCTGTATATCAAAAGTGATCAATAAACCAATAAAACATTAAAGCACTTAAAGTTTAAAACCAAAAATAAATAAAATGAAAACAAAACTAAAAATGATTTCAGTTCCCATCTCTGCCTTTTTAATCTGTTGAATAATCACTGTCCCTTACTCCCTTTGCATTTTTTTGTGTATAAAATAATATCAATTGTATTGGATAGAGCAAATAAGATAATTTACATATTAAAATGTTTGGAAAGCTCCAATATGTGCCCCGGGAGGACATGTGTCCAACTCTATGTGAGTTGATATATATGTGTATGTGTGTGTGTATCTTTTTTTTTAAAGATTTTATTTATTTATCTTTAGAGGGGAAGGGAAGGAGAGAGGGAGAGAAACACCAATGTATGGTTGCCTTTTGTGCGACCCCTGCTGGGAACTGGCCTGCAGGGAACCGGCCTGCAACCCAGGCATGTGCCCTAACTGGGAATCGAACCGCGATTGTCTGGTTCTCAGGCTTGCACTCAGTCCACTGAGCTACACCAGCCAGGGCTTTGTGTGTGTATCTTGACCCTTGCTAACTAAATTAATTTACTGACAAGAGTCATCTCTATAATAAACACCAGTCCATCAGTATTTTTACTGACATTAAGTGTGAAAGTATGAATTTTACTCATGAATCTGTTAACAACTGTCATTGTAGGAATCCATTCTGCCACAGGAACATTCATGCACATCTTTAGAATTTGTTTTGGGAAACTGACTCTTCCTCTTTGGATGCAGTGTTGATGACACCATCTATGAAGGTACTCCAAATTCTCTTGGCCAACGGTTGGACACATGTCCTCATGGGGCACGTTTCCAGGAACTTTAACATTGAAAAACAAACAAACAAACCTGAAAATAATTGAAATTTTTATGTTTTCCAAGTGCTGCCCTGTAGAGACTGGTCTTTATTTCTGCTCCTGGATCCTCAGCCCTGGATAGTTGTTTTCCCATGGTTTCTAAGTCCTAGTACTTCAGCTTTCTTTCCCCATGAACCTCGCCAAACAAGTCTGATATAGAGTAATCAGTATTTGGTGAAGTGGCCACAGTTGAATTCTATTGCTGGCTTCCAAGAAAGCAGTGGACATAATTATTCTTTTTAAATGGAAATTCAGATTATCTCCAGCTCCTAGATATATACTTTATCTACTGTTTACAACATGAATCAGTTGGACATGCTATATCGATTTTATTTCAGTTGATTTTAAGATGCATAAATAAATAAGATATAAGCAATAATAGAGCTAAAAACATAAATAAATGCATAGAAATCCAGACTTCATTTCCACATGAGCTATGCTGTACTCTCTATGTTCCCTTTTTTTCTTCTACTAGGTATTTCCCTTTCTGTGGAGAAAAGGTAAAATAGGGGGGAAAAATCCAAGAGAACTTTAGCTTTTCTTCCAACTAGGTATTTGACACTACCTAGAAAGAGAAAGTAAATTGGTAAGCCAGTTTAATGCATTTCACTGAGAGGTTTGGATGTTGTTAGCCATTCCAGAAATGGCTAACATTCATGAAAAAAGGTGTGTGAGCCCTTGCAAACATAGGAATTTATCCTGTACAGAAAATATTGCATGCTTTAGAAGGAGGCAGACAGCATAAAGATGAATATAAGGAAGATGCTATAAGTTATTAAGGTTGCACTTGGGAGGGTAAGAGCCATAACTATCCTTTCATCTTGCTGGCATGACAGAGAAAGGCACCATATCCAATATCCTCTTAAAGAAGTCACTATTTCCAGCCAATGCTCCTTTGCAAAAAAAAAATGGTCATTAAGAAATGAAGTTTGTAGCTACATAATAACACTATCATGTAAACTTTGAAAACTATAATTTTTATTTAATTATTGAATTGATAGGTACAACTATTTTTTTTAATGAACTACAAATAGGCACAGTACAGTAAGTGCCTTTCAGTATTATAATATCTGATATATCTCCTAAAATGTTTATGTGGAGATTTAAATAACGCAAATGGAACAAATAATTGTTAGTCATATTCTAGACCTGCTTGGAGGGCCATTTTCAATAAAAGGGAACATTCTAGGGCTAGGGCAGTGATCTCCACTTCTCTGTATTCTTCAGAGTGTGCAGTGCAGTGCAGGCTATTGGTGGATGCTCACAACTGTTTCTTTACTCCAGTCTTGTCAAAGTACAGGCTTGAGAAGTCTCCATGAAGTCATTTTGGTTACATCTAAAAACAACTTTTCAGAATACTTCTTTAAGGAAAACTATAGGGTGCTGGATCATGAATAGAGATAACTTCAAGATGTTGCATTTTCTTTTTGAATTTTTTTCTTTTTTTTTTTTGAAAAAGAGAAAACACCAACCTTGAACATGCATTTCACTGAATGCTTGTATAGCTGCTGTATTTTGTAAGAGACTATTTTAGCTCAATGAAAATAGAGTCCCAACAGAGGAAAGGTTAGAAAGGACTGTGAAAAATGTTTGGGGATGTACTGTACTCGAATGTAATTTATTATGTATGATTCAAGGATGCCAAATCATCAAGTTCAGTACTAGGCCTCCTGGTTTCAGAGAGCTTGGAAAGGACATTGTATCCTTCACATATATTTCTTCTGCTATTAAAATGAAACCAGTTTCACTTCTCAAATTTCTTGCCTGAAAATCAGAACAGGATTACCTGTCAAATATGTTATGGATGAGAATGAAACACATAATAGCAAACAAGTTAGATAAATGGATTAATATACATAATCACTTAAACATTTTATCATTTGTCAAAGAAATTTGAATTAACACTTTGTATTTGACATATGATATTATGTCTAAATTCAGAAAAAAAACCCACAGCTTTTACCAGCACCAGGTGACTGCCACCTCCCCATGGTAGTAATCAAAGTCCAAGTTAATGTATTTTTCTGAATAGGTGTTTTTTTTTATCATGCTGATTAATTTCAAACACAAATATTATGTGTAGAATCTAAACTCATCAATACACCTATCTGTAATACAAAGTCTGAGCTACTATCAAAAGCATTTTTCATACAGCTGCCAACAAGACAACTTGCATTTATATAGGACCAATGTTGAACTTATCATAATATAAAATATTAACAGTCTGTTTTTGTTTGTCTACTGAGGAGACCTTGTTAAATGTTAGACATACCATCAAAAATTCGTCAATGATTTCACTTATTTTTTTGAACTAGGTAAATGTTAAAAGAAAATAATGAATGTTTTAATACAAGAAAGTCTCAGTTTTCTACATTAGGCTTTTAAATTTATGGCAGTCACTTTGTAGAACTAGGTTGGCTATGTTGAAAATGAAAAGGGAGTCATAAAAATGCCTTATGTTTGGTATGCATATATGTGTATTTTGATGTATAAATGAAATTGGTTATACTATGGCATAATTGCTTATTATTTCTCTAATTAATTGGAGAAACACAGAGGAAATACTTTTAAGTTGATTTCATACTAAAAATGAATCTTTCCCTCTGCTGGGGAAATGCAGTATAATTTTAAATTATATCATCAAAATCTAGAAAATATGCACAGTATCTTATAAACATGAGAAAGCACTCATGTTTGAAAAACATGTCAAGATTATAACTTAATTTTTCTGTCTCTGAGGCATATTTTGAAAGCTAAATGATTGCAAAAAATAAATATATAAAGCTGTTTTCACTGTTTACAAACATCATTCCTTGGACTGCACAGTGAGAGACTGACATAAATGATAATTCAGCACAGCTCTGCTTCCCATAAATTAACATTTAAAAGATAACTTTGAAGAATGTACTTTAGACATCGCTGACTGTTTAAGGGCACATGGCCACAATTTTTAATATGGAGGGAGTTTACTAAGGTGAATAGACATGATAGAAGATTCATAGTCTTGGGCTCCATTGGCCTCCACAGTCTTTACACAAGTCTCACTCTATCTTCTTTTATGAATTTATAAACTGGAGTTTATCTGCAGATACAGAATCCTGAGACCTTTGAACAGAAGTCAAATAGAAGATATCACAGGACAGAAAAGAATTATTATTTAGAGAAAAGCTTATCTTTTTCACATGGCCATTTATCTTTTTCTGCTTATCAATTGATAAGGAATAGAAAGAAGGGGAAATGCTGTTTTCGGCATACTGATGATTTAATTTTGTTGGTGTTAAATTTCTCCTGGCTCTGGGTCCTCTTAATCTTTTTTATTTCCCTTTATGATCTTTCCCACCAGGCAACTACAGTGTAGTGAGCCACAGAGGACTATACTTATTATTTAAAAATTTTACAATATTGGTTATAGCAGTAAATGTGTATGAGCATGAATAAAAAGCCACACCTGTCTAGGAATTCCTCATAACAGTAAATCTGCAAAGATGATCAAGATTGTTCTTGATCTGTAAATATGGGGTTAATTTTTAAAACTATGCCTTTCTTCAAGAAACCAGTTGGAACATCTATGGGGATTTAAAATGTGCAAATGCTATGACCTCTGCTTCTGCTCCTAGAAATCTTTTTTAGCATATATTCACTCATACGCTGAAAAAGACAAATTCGAAGATGTTTATTTCAAACTGGTAAATACCAGTGAAATATTAGACACAAATAATACATGTGCCCATCAATAGAAAAATAAATCAATAAAAAGTGATATATACACACAAATATTTTTAAAATTTACATATTCATAAAAATTACATCTATACATATCAATGTGGAACCTTTGAAACATTGTGGAGTGAAATTGCAGAAAATGCATGTTATTCTTTATGTAAAATAATAAAAATACACAAAACTATACATTTATTCTGAATAGTTTTAAGAAAAGAAATGAAAAGTTTTAAGAAAGGAAATGGAAGATTAAATCATAAACACGTGGCAGCTGAAAGTTCTAAATAGGAGTCAAGTAAATGGATTTTGAAGGAGGTAGTCAAGTGAGCTTTACATTCTGTCATCTGCTAACAATTTCTACTGACAATATATTCATATAATTGTTGCATGATTTTAGTAGATACCATGTAGAGTTATACTCAACTGTGTGTGACATAAAAAAACAGATATTACTGTGGTTTACAGAAGGTAGAAGTTGATTTCTCTATCACATGAAAGAGGTCAGTTACCAAGGCTGATACAGTTGATACGGTGGTGTGATCAGGCAACAAGCCACCTGATTATCTCTTCTGCCATTCTCAGAATATTATGTTAAATTATAATCTGAAGTGGTTGTTGGAGCTTTAGTTATCATATTTTGCACTGTAAACTAGTAGCAAGAGGCAGGGTTTCTAAAGGTATATCTTCATTTTCTCTCTCTCTCTTTGTTATTGTTATTCGAGAATAACAATAAAACAGTTGTCTCCATTTCCCCCCCCCACCCCCCCCCACCCAAGCCATCTCCACCTCCCACCCTTGATCCGACCCTCCTTTGGCTGTGTCCCTGTGTACTTTATACACATTCCTAGAAAATCCTTCCCCCTTTTAATCCCATTATCCTCTCCTATCGCCCCTCTAGTTACTGTCAGTTTGTTCTTAATTTCAATGTCTCTGTTTATATTTTGTTTGCTTCTTTGTTTTGTTGATTAGGTTCCACTTATAGGTGAGATCATGTGGTATTTGTCTTTCACTGCCTGGCTTATTTCACTTACCATAATGCTCTCCAGATCCATCCATGCTCTGGCGAAGGGTAGGAGCTCCTTCTTGCTTTCTGCTGCATAGTATTCAATTGTGTAAATGTACCATGGTTTTTTGATCCACTCATTTATTGATGGGCACTTAGGTTGCTTCCAACATTTCACTATTACAAATTGTGCTGCTATGAACACTGGAGAGCATAAATTCTTTTGTACTGGAGCTTAGGGTATAATCCCAGCCATGGAATTCCAGGATGAAAAGGTAGTTCCACTTTTAGTTTTCTGAGGAAACTCCATACTGTTTTCCACAGTGGCTGCACCGCTCTGCATTCCCACCGACAATGCACTAGGGTTCCCTTTTCTCCACAACCTCTCCAGGGCTTGTTTGTCGATTTGGTTATGATGGCTTATCTTCTTTTATTTAGGGATATAAACTTACCTTTGTTCTCATCTTATTAGCCAGGTTTGGTTCTATAACAACACCTGATGCTAGGGCTACTGAAACAAGTAGAATTCTAGCTTGTTCTGACCAAGGCCTAGGAAAGCAAGGGTATAGGGAAGCAATTTGCATGGGGTAGGGAGGGCTGAGGGATACGTGCAAGAGAGAGTAGTAGTTAAATTTGCCCGAGGGGGATATAGGTGGCTACATATTTTCTTTATACTTTATATCTAAACATTCCCCTATACTTTAGAAATGTATTAAATTTCTTTTTTTTAGAGGAATTACCAAGCTCAATCTGGTGAACAATATTGTATCTGTAAAATGTAGATAGTAAGACCATCTACCACATATTCTACGGAACATTTTTGGAGAGCTACTGGGGCTTGCAGCCAGAAGCTGTCAGGGTGAATGCGGGCTGCCAAGGATTTATGGATGGTCCCCGACAATGCCTGCTGCCGATGTCTTGAGTTCTAGAAGATGCATCCAAATAAGTCTGTCCCTGCGGGTGTGTATTTGGTTTGTACTCCTTTTGAAGATGATGAGGTGGGGAACAGTTACCGTTCTTGGTGAGTGGATACTGAAAATTTCAGTTGTAATTAGAGCTGGTGTGATTTTACTCCAAGTTCATTAACTCAAATGGGTCCAAGAGCATGCAGTGAAGGAAAAAAACAGAAATTCCAAAATTGTTTTATTCAAAGGCCATTGACAGGAGACCGTGACCCAGTATGTTCCTCTGAGCATTAGCATTGGAGGCCCTCGGAGCAGCACTGTGGATGGAGGTGCTTCTCTGAAGCTTTCTCTGGGGAGCCTAAGCACAGTGGGCTGATTGGTGTAAACTCCAGAACCGTACACATCTCTTTGTTTTCTCCTCTTGTCCCCAAATACTCAGTGGACATACATTCAGATGTATACCTTTCAGATATACATTCAGATTACTGATTGTTTGATCATGAATATTAAATGTCTTTTTTTGTTCGCTTTTGCTCTCTCTCTCCACCTCCCTACTTCCCTCCCTACCTCCCTCCTATATCTCTTTTAAATAAAGTAGACATTACAGATAGAGCTAAACACATTTCCCATTATATATTTCCCTCCTCTCTTTTCTGAAGTTTATCATCCCAGAAAGAAAAATGGTATTTTTTGTATTTATGTAGTAATAAAATTATAAACTTATCTTTATTTAAAAAGCCTATCTATCCTTTTTTCCCACTCATGTATGTTGATACATGCAGATCTGGCTGGATTGTTTGATTTAATAGCTACTCTTTTCAAAAAGATGTTTTATTATACAGCTCTTTACTAAACCTAGTATATGTAAAATGTGGATCCTTGCTATAAATATTTATGTATCTATTCCAGTAGCCTTTATTTAGTCAGTCTCCTCTTTAGTATTAGATAGATTACATAATTGAAAATTTGTCACTCTTGCCATAATGAATTTTGACAGCTTTTTAAATAAAATGGTTATGGGATATTAGAATACTTTTAGATCTATAAATTGGTCAGGAACCCCACCATCTTTTTGTATAATATTTCTGATTTTGACCAATGACATTTTTATACTTTTCATATGAATATTCCATTATTTTATAAATGCTTTCCATTATTTATAGTTATAGCCTCTTTTATTGGTCTAATGTAGTGTATTGTGTTTTCAAGTCTAAGTCTTGACCTCAGTCACTTGAGTGAGAGTATTTAAATGGGTGTGAGTTGTCAGGGTTGCGGTCCACTATTTTCAATATTGGACTGTAAGGTGTGTCCTTCCAGCAAATATTGTATTCCATTTTGTTAGACAGCAGGTAATTCAATATACTTTCTCTGAATAAAGGCACATAAACAGATAATGCATTTAAAATGTAAAATTAAGTATAATCAAGTGAGCCAATCCAGGCAATTAAGTAGCAGTTATAGCATCTAGCAATATCACTAATTGGCCAAGAATAGTCTCAAAAACTTAAATGCAGATATGTGTATATTTCAACTAAATATGTTAAGTAACAAATAGACAAATTAATATATGTAAATCCTGGTTTTAAAAAATCAGGTATCTGGAGATATTGAATCTAAATACTTCCCATGAAACATTGATTAAAAACATTTATTGAACTCCCAGTGAATACATATACAGTACTTTCACGTTCAGTGGGAAAATACAAAAGAATTAAGAGACACATTTTGGGCCTGTAAGGAATCTATACTTAAATACAATGTAAACATAAAATGAATTAGCACAAAGAACAAATTTATCAAGTACACATTATATTGTGGAAACTCTGAATTCTCACTTTTATTCCAAATTATTTGTATAAGCTCATTCATCTCAAAGAATTTCTAGCTAATTGGAGTATTGAAATGCCAATTATATTTAATATAATTAGGTGAAGACTATATAAAAGAGGACATACTTTCTAAATCAAATATTCTGGGCTTATTTGCTGTGATGAAATAATTTTTCTGTCTCCATTTGTGATATCAACACATCTACCCTTACAAAAGGTGCTGAGAAGAAAATGCTGGTCTGTGGTCCTCACACTGTGCCACACAGAGGGAAAGATGTTAGAACGTATTTAATTGAAAGGTGGGATTTCTAGAGTGAATAGCCCAATATTGAAAAAGTTTGGAAGACAATATGTTACATATAACTAAACAACTATATATGCTTTAGAATCACTCACAGCCTATAACATGTTAAAAATTTCAAGTTGAATATTTTGTTTGCAATATTTTACCAATTTTGTTATATCACAGAACTTATATTGACATTTTCAAGGCACTGGCCATCCACAAAATGACATTTTGAAAACATGTACTCTATTTATTGTTCCCCATTTATATGCAAGTGACATCTCACAAATATGATACCTGTGTTTATAAACACTTTTAAATTAAAAGTTAAAAAATAAAAAAAATTAAAAAATAAAAACTTTTTAGGCTATTCTAGGTTCTTTGGATTTTCATATAAATTTTCATATCAGCTTGCCAATTTGTACAAAATTGGCCAGTGGGATTTTGATTGGTAGTACAATGAATCTAAAGATCAACTTGGGGAGAGCTTCTTAAAAATATTGAATCTTCCAATCTAAGAATGTGGTATAGTTATATATTTATTTAAATTTTTTAAATTTCTCTCAGTAATATTTCTTGAATATCTCTGGTTGAATTTATTCCTAGAAATGTCATGTTTTATGATGCTATTGTAGAAGAGTATTGTTTTAACATTTCCATTTTCTAATATAAAGAAATATAATTAATTACTGTCTGTTGACTTTATATCCTGTGATTAGGCTAATTTTACTCACTAACTCTGGGATTTTTTTGTAGGGTCCATAAGCCCTTCTATGTAAGCAAGCATGTTCTCTGTGCAGAAGACAGATTTATTCTTTCTTTCCCGATAGTATTGCTGTATTTCGCTGACTAAGACCCTCAGTGCAGTGTTTATAACTATTTGGAGTAGACAGCTTTGCATAACTCACAGTTTTAGAGAATAACCATCCAATGTTTTACTACTAAGTATAAGATCAACTATAGTGTTTTTTAAATTTTTTATTTTATTTTATTTTTTGTGGATGTCCTCTATCAAGTTGAGGAAATTTTCTTATTTTCTGAGTGTGCTAAGAACTTTTTTTTAATGCAGTATATTGAATTTTTGTCAAAGTCTTTCTCTGTATCTGTTGAACTGATCACAAGTTTTCCCCTTTAGGCTGTTAATGTGTTGAATTACATTATTGATTTTCACTTATTGAACTAATTTTGCACTCCTGAAATAATTCTCTATTGATCACAATATATTTTATTTTTATATAGCTCTGTAGTCGACTTTCTATTTTGCTAAGGATTTTTGTGTCTCTGTTTATGAGGACTGTTGGTTGATCTGTAATTTTCTTGTGATGCCGTGATCAGATTTTGGTGTAAGGATTGTGCTGGCATTATACAGTAATTTGGGAAATATCCCTTTGTCTATTTTTTAAAAGAGGTTTTATAAGATTAAATGTTTTTTCTTAAATATCTGGCAAATTTACCACTGCAAATCTTTACCTCTGGAGCTTTTATTGAGGTTGGTTTTCTTTTAAATATTATGAATTTGATGACTTTCATAGAATGCTATTTTGATTCATCCAGAGTAGCTTTGATAACTAATTTTTCATGAATTGCCTTTTTCATTAAAGTTTTCAAGTGTTTTAGCATACTGCTATTTATAACATTCCTTTTTAATGATTGTAGGTTCTGCAGTAAGATCACACTCTTCATACCTGTTATTGGTATTTTGTGTTATTTATTTTAACACAAATAAATAAATAAATATTTCTTTATTTGCTTTGCTAGATGCCTATCAATTTTATTAATCTTTCAGGAGAACCAGATATTGGCTTTTTTAATTCTAATATTTGCTTTGCATTTCATTGATTTTTCCTACTTGCTCTAGGTTTAATTTGTTTTTCTTTATCTAGCTTCTTAGTTGTACATTGTGATAATTTATTGTAAATATTTCCTTTCTTTTAAATAGAGACATTGAAAGTTATAATTTTTCTTTTTCTGGTTTAACTGCATCCCACACATTTTCCTAGTTGTGTTTTCATTACCATTTTCTACAGAATATTTTCTGACTTCACATGAACTTTTCTTTGACCAATGGATTATTTTTCTCATTGCTTTTAAATCAATAACTTAGGTCAAGTATCAGCATATCACTGGCAGAAATTACTATTCCTGCCATAGAAATAAAAGTTGTTTGTTTGTTTATATATTTTACAAAAAAGATGGAAAGATCTTAGGTATCAGCAGGGATTGGGAAGTGCCTGCTTGCTGTGGGATGTTAAGGGTTGTGGCATAAAGCTTATATAAAAGAAACTTTGTTGTTATGTGGAATTCTACCATGAGTCATGATTTAATCTCCTGACTGACTCTTGGAGCCAGTCCTAGTATATTACGTTGAGAAGAAGTCTATACTTTGGACCCATTCTTCCCCTTACTGCTGTTTCATGCATAGGCCAGTCAGAAGCTTATTAGAAAACACCATGGGTGTAGGGCTGAGGAAGAAACTGGTTACTCTTCAAAGGGCTCTCTTGCTGGTTTACTCTGTGTTGGAGGTGGAGGTCTCTGGTGGGCACTAAAGGGTAATATAAAGGTTTGCATACTTGGTGCCACTCTCATAATACACCCATATGCTTAGTTTCTGAAACATTTTCCTCTGGTTTTCCAATCTCATATTCATACTTTCTAGACCCCCGACAAACTCACCAAGTCATTTAATATTGTTCAGAATCTCATGGCCATCCATATTTCATTCTATTTTCCCACTATACCAAGTCAACAGGTGTGCATAGCTCACATATCTACTAATGGAGAGATTCTTCTAAATTGTTTTGTTTCTGAATTACTCCTGAGTATAACTGGAGTGCAACAACAATATACTTTTTATTCTCTCCAATGTACCAGGGCAATCCATTCTGAACAAAGCCTAAGTAAGTCTTTAGTCTTTGCTTCGCTGGTTATAAGGTCTTCCCCAGAAGGCTGTAGGAGTCACAGGAAGGTGATCTCGCGTAGCAGTGGAGGTGTACCACTTGGATTGCTTGGCCACTGTGTTGTGGAACACTGCCTGTGCACTGTGGACCTTCTCAGGCCCAGTCCCAAATGATTTCTATCATGTCATTTGGGTTTGAGCCTGTTGGGGTGAGCCAGTGGAGGGTACATGTCTCAGAGATATACCATCCAAGCGATGGTGGAAGTTATTTATATACCAGCTCCTGTCAGCCATTGTTTCCGGGCCATTCTTAGAGGACACTAATTTGCAAGTACTTCTGGCCTACCACCCAGGCAGACAAAGCAGGCTACAGTATTCAGAGAAAGCTCTCGGGCAATTAAAAACTTATATTTGGTCTGGTGTGAATGAGAATCAGAGGTGTTAAGCAATAACTTGTGTAATTACATGATAGTGATAGATTTTCATTTAGATTGTAGTTAGTCACAGACTTTTAGCATGCTCTTTAATTTTAAAATACTTTTTTTAAAAAATAGGACTAGATTATCCCAGTTCAAGTTCTAAAAAACAGAAAAGGATTTGCAGCTAAATGCTTCCAAACAGCCATTCTGCTCACTTTCCTAGATACAGCATAATCATTATCTAGAGAGTTATTAATGAGTTTATAGACATAGATGATCTATATGCATTACACAGTTCTATTTTTAATTATTTTTCATTTGCCAATCTGAAAAGAAAATATAGTATTCTAATTTTTATTTTTATTATATTTTTGGATATTTGCAAGCTACTTGAATTTATTTTTTTTTCACTTCTCTGTGGGTTATTCTCATGTCCTTTGTACTTGTACCTGTACATTCTACCTGTACTTGGTCTGTTGTTTTTACTTGTTAGGCATACTTTCTCTACTAAATAAATTAGTCTGATATTATGTAATTACCAACATTTTTCTTTGTGTGTGTGTTTTGCAATGTAGAATGCTTGATTTATACATTGTTGGATTTACTGCTCTTTTATTTCCAGTCTTAAAGAAGGTTGTTCATTTCATGGCTTAAAGGAACACCCATTTTTCTCATATTGTTTTAATTTTATTTCTGCATATTACGTACATACTTCTTTTTGTGTAAGATACGATTACTATCAAATATCTTAATAACACTTTTAAAAAATCCTTATTTGGACCATGTGTTCAAAATATAATCTTAATATATTGTGTTTCTGACTATAGTTTTTAAATTTAAGAATCTGTGCCACTAGCCCATCTATAAAATGCTATTTTTAACTTTAAAAGAGCTTAAGTGTTCTATTATTACAAATTTATTAAGGAACATTAAGCATCAATGCACCAGTTTTAAAGCACATATTAAAAAACAACAACAGCTTTACGTTCCCCTCATCATCTATAATTGAATCAGACTTTGAAATATTAGGTGCAGACTTTTTAATAAAAGAAAAGGATTGGAGCAATTGGCCAGATAACGGGCTTCCTGGGAAGGAAAGATTTCGTTATGAAAAGCAGCTTTGTTATCAACATCCCATGTATAAAGCCCCTGTAGTTTCTTCCATTGTGTGACGTATTTTCTGTTTTCATATATTTTTATCTAAAAGTGTCAGTTAACAACTCAGAAATTAAAGCTAACACGCATTGCCTCAAGGCCCCCGGATTCGTCTGACTTCATCTGGATTCATTTAGTTTCTGCAGCTAATAATTTAATATGATAAAATAGAAGGTCAAAATAAATTAGAATACTAAGTTTCTTTGAATTAAAAATGTACAAGGTCGGGGAGACTTGGTATGGCTGAGAACTTTGGTTGTGTGGTAGATTATTCATTGTATATCCAAAAACTTTTCCATCTACCTACTCAGACCTGATGTTTCAACAGATGGAGATGCACTTTTATAACTAGCCCATAGGGGTCAAATCGGGATCAGCCTAAACCTGTCAGTGTTATCTCAGGGGCTCTCTTGGACTTGGGGGGACCATTGTAAAATAAGCAATGCCAGCTAGAGAGCTTCAGAGATTTCCTACTCTCAAGAAAGAAGAGTGCTTGCTAGTGCCATTTCTTACCTCTCCCCACCTTGGACTGAGCTGTGATGCCTGGCAGTCAATTGCCCTCTAAAAGAGAAGCTCTAAAGATCACTAAACAGTTATTATTGCCACAGAGATAACATTATTGATTTACTGAATCCATCACTGTATGTCTAGAAAACTATAGCTTTGGGGGAAAATCATTCTGGAACAGAAAATGACTTCAAGGCATACACTTGTGTTTCCTCATTTGATTCATTACCCTATTTAAGCATATAATACTGGCAGGTCTATTACAAAAAGTATTTCAAATAGTGGATTCCATAGACTTCAAAAATTTGATGCCAACCCTTTCTGTGCATGCGATTCTACCAGAGCGCAGAATACAGATCGCCCTGTTGTTTTCAGTATTTAAGCATCTGTGGCAGCCCTCTGTCCTAGTGCCTGATGATCCCAGCCCTCTGATATTCGTGCCTGCATGTTGTATAATTACCTCTCTCTGAGTGTGCACTGGATTAGTGACGTGCTTCTAAAGCACAGGATGCAGTAGAGGTGACGGATTACCATTTCTGAAATCAGGTTGCAGAATATGCATGGCATGTGTCTTGGGTGATCTCTCTGACTCACGTGCTCACTCCCTGTGGTACCCTGAGAGCTACTGTACAGGGAAAACACTCCCAGTGTGTTTCTCCTTTACTCTCACTCTGCGTCCTCATTTATACCATTTCTGACACCAGATGTGCAGAGAGGGAGGGGTGTGTCTTGATACAAAACAATTCTCCATGATACCAGTTGGGTGTCCGTAATTCAATTCGGTTCTGACACCAACTGAATTTACCACAAACCCTACAGGTTTAAGGGCTCAGCTCCACAGGACTCCCCATCCCATCCCCCACCCCCTTACCCACTTCAGACACCAATGGGATGTACTAGGCCCCAGGTTACCCACAGCTTCTGTCTGACTTGTCTGCGTATCAGAGGTTCCCGTGACCCCCTCCTTGGATTTGATCATTTGCTAGCACAGTTGACAAAACTCAGGGAAATACATTTGGCAGTTTAAAAATAAACAAATGAAACTATATCAAACTAAAAAGTTTTTGCATAGAAAAGGAAATCATGAATACAATAAAAACATAACCCACTAAATGGGAGAACATATATGCTGATACATCTGATTAGGGGTTAATATCTAAAATTTATAAAGAACTTATAAAACTCAACATCAAAAAACCCTCCAAATAATCCAATTAAAAATGAGCAAAGGACCTGAATAGACAATTTTCCAAGTAGGACATAAAGATGGTCAATAGACATATGAAAAGATGCTCAATGTCAATAATTATTAGAGAAATGTAAATTTAAACCATAATGAGATATCATCTCACACCTGTCTGAATAGCTATCATCAATAAATTGACAAACAACAAGTGCTGGCAAGGATGTGAACAAAAGGGAACTTTCATGCACTGTTGGTAGGAATGCAGACTGGTATAGCCACTGTGGAAAGCAGTACGGAGTTACCTCAGAAAATAAAAAAAATGGAATGCCTTATGACCCAGAGATTCCAGTTCTGGGAATTTATGTGAAGAAACTTGAAACACTAGTTTAAAAAAGATATAAGCACCCCTCTGTTCATTGCAGCATTATTAACAATCACCAAGATTTGGAAGCAGCCCAAGTGTCCATCAATAGATGAGTGGATAAAACAACTATAGTACATTTACACAATGGAATACTACTCAGCCATAAAACATAAGAAAATTTTACTCTTTGCAACAGCGTGGATGGACTTAGCATTGTGCTAAGTGCAATAAGCCAGTCAGAGAAAGGCAAATACCATATGATCTCACTCATTTGTAGAATCTTATGAACAACCTGAACTAACATGCCAAATGGAGACAAACTCATGGATATATAGCAGGCTGACAGTCCTGGGGATGGGGTATAGTTAGGAGGTGGAGGGATTGAGCAAAAAAGAAAAAAGTCATGGACGTGGACAACAGGGTCGGGGAGGGGGGCGGGTGGAGGTAGAAGAAGGTATAAGGAGGATAAATGGTAATGGAAAAAATACAATAAAAATTTAACTATTAAAAATAAATAAAGCTTATGATAAAGGATACAGACAAAGAACCAGACCAAGAAATCGTAGCACAAATTCTGTAAGGATCCCTAGCACAGAACCACTGTTTTCATGGAGTTGGGGTATATCGGCCTCCTGGAACCTGGATGTGTTCACCACCCTGGAAGCACCCTGAACACCATACTATTGGTTTTCTTAAGGAGGCTTTATCATGTAGGCATGACAGATCATTAACTCCATTTTCATCCCCTCTCCAGAGAATGGGGTTAGGTGGGGCTAAAAGGCTCAAGCTTCTAATCATGGCTTGCTTGGTCTTTCTGGTGATCAGACCCCTCAAGGAACCCACCAACAGTCACCTCATTAGAACAGAATACATTCCCATCACCCAGGAAATTCCAAGGAATTTAGGAGTTCAGTGTCAGATGTCCCTATCACTCAGGTAATTTCTAAAGTCTTAAGAGCCCAGTGTCAGGACCTGGGGTCAAAAACTAAATGTTAGAATAAACCATTCTCCTAGCTACCCTATTTAAAAGGGTTTTAGGAGCTGTGTGTCAGGAATAGGGAAGAGTCCAAGATATAAATTTCTTATCATTTTACAACTGCCCTAAATGATGCCCATGTAGTCTGGAACTTGCTTTTCTGGCCAATGGGCACCAAGAATCTAAGCCTTTCATAACACTTACATGGCTGGGCTTGAAAGCAGATCCCCACCAAGAGAGCCTTAATATGACTACAATCCAGACAACACCTTGATTACAGTCAGGGACCTTCTGCTTCACGTACAGAACTGGAAAATCATGAAAAATGTTACACAGCTGCACTCATTAGTGTCATCATTCACCACTTAGTCTTCTTTAACTCTGTCTTCCTCACTTGGTGTGTTGTGGTTACTCATTAGGAAACATAGTCTCTGATTCCTTCTTATCTACATTAATTTATATGTTAAAATTTTGCTTGCACTAAACACAGTTGTAATGAAAGTAAAATATTTTCTCTCAGTGATAGTCTTTAAATAGTGGTGGTTATTATATTACATTCCCTTACCCTTCAAGAATTTTTCCTTCTTTTCCCCACTGAGAGATGCACATTTAGCAATAACAAAAGCTAAAGACAGTACAATAAAATTATGTGGGAAGGATTTCAATCTCATAGTGAAATGGTAAGTTTGTTATGAAATGTTTACATTTTCCTCCTCATTTTAAAACATAACTGTATTAGTCAGTAAGCTATTGTTTCTCAGCTACAAATTCACCAGTCACACTAAGTTTTTTGATGCTGGGGTGGTACTCTGACAATCACATATCTTCTTTGCCAACTGGCCCCCCTTGGGTTCTTCAAGTAGAGACACTGGAGTAAGTACAGAAGACATGAGGGAGAGAAAGGGATTTCCCCTTCCTCTTCACCTGCTGTTCTAGTTGACACTACTCCAGCATTGCCCTTCACCTTGGGCAGCAACCATTGCTTCTGGTTTCCAGCTTTGTTACCACTATTCAGATGTAGCCTTGGCAGCAATGCCAGCACCAAGCAGCTGGCATCCTTTCCTCAGGGTCTGGGCCCAGCTACCCGAGACTCTTCTTTTGGGTTCCAAGTGTTCACATCATCCCTGCAGTGTCTACTCAGAATCCTTGATTCTAGATCTCTGGGGTCTGTCCTCCAAACTGCTAGCTCTGATAACCTTACATCTTGCTCCCTGAGTCTCAGGGTATGATTACTTCTTATGATTATTATCTCTGCATCTCAGTATTGCTGTGTTTTTTCTTGATTTTCTAATATCAGCTTAACTAATTTCCTATATATAATTCTCTTTTTTAAAATAACTACTTTGATTTCTATTTTCCTGCTCAGCTCTGACTGGTATGCAGTACAATAGAAGATTTTGCATGGGGAGGATTTCAAATCCATAATAAAATAGTACATAAGGCCAAAAGTAGGTCCAATTACCTTTGTATTACAGGTTGATTGTTTTGAAATGTGTTTTGAGTATTGACTACTGGTCTTGGAACACAAATGCCCTGAATGGCAACCTCTTTTAAAAGAACCACTTAATTAAGCAATATGGCAGTGATCTGTTCTCAAATGTCCTCCCATTTCCGAAAAGACTGCCAACCTTCAGTAATCGCCTCTTCCCCTGAATTTACACTTGCTTTATGTACTCTGCTCCCCAATTTGGCAGCTCTTATATACTGTTATTATTTCTGCTTTCTCATTTTATTCTCCCAAATAAGATTGGAAGTTCTCATGAGTAGTGAATCCTTTTCTTTGTTTTTATCTCACACCTTTCCTAACACCACTTTTTAGAAATATAGTATTACTTATAGATAACTGTTGAATAAATTTGTCCACAATGCTCTACTTTTATATTTATTTTAAAAAGATTTCTTTTAAAGACGTCAGGGAAAAGAAATGTCAGAGGAAAAAAAAGAGAAAAAAAGAGCTAATAAAGAATGATAAATTATAACTTGTTGCCCTAAACTAATAAAATAACTATTTGCTAAATTATTATTGTAAAATATACTGCTAAATATTTGAAAATTACCAGATTTTATGTGAATATACCAAAAATGTAATATTTTTATTTTTTCCATCCAAGAAAATATGCCACAGTTAACAGCATAGCTGGGATATCAACAAAATCATTGTGAAAGTTTCCCATGCATGGGATAGCTACACCTCAATACCCGGACAAATAAAGGGCTGTCATAATTTTTACACTGAACAATTAGGTCTGAAAAAGTTTGATGGTTTAAAAAATTATTTCTGATCTTCAGAGGTTACTTAATTGCTTGCTAAAAACAGTCTGGTGGGTAGAAAGGTCCTTGTTCATATTCCACAGCAGCTCCTTCACAACACTGATCTCCAGCCAACGATTTAACCTCCCTATGTCAGGTTCATATGAGAAATATACTTAGTAGAAAAAATTTTTAAAGATAAAATGAAATACTACACAGTCAGTTCAGCAGACACATGGAGGTCATTAGATACAGGCACATATGGCACAAAGCACGCTGCCAAGTGTGTAATTGATGCTCAGAATTCTACACTTTTTGCTGAAGTACATGTTCAACTTAGCAAATAGTTTGTTAACTGAGGGATAATCTACATATAATATTATATTAATTTGAGGGTTACAACATAATATATATAGCAAAATGGTCATTACGGTAAGTTTAGTTAGCATCTGTCTCCATACCTGGTCACAAACAATATTTTTTTTATTTTAAAGGTATTTTTTAAAAGATTTTATTTATTTTTAGAGAGAGGGGAAGGGGGAAGAAAGAGAGAGAGAGACAATTGTCAATGTGTGGGTGCCTCTTGTACACTCCCCACCTGGGATCTGGCTGGCAACTCAGGTACGTGCCCTGACTGGGAATCAAACCAGCGACCCTTTGGTTTGCAGGCTGGCACTCAATCCACTGAGCCACACCAGTCAGGGCAATATTTTCTTATTATGAAGACTTTTAAGATCAATCTTAATAACTTTCAAATGTGCAATACAGTTTTATTAACTATCGTTACCATGTTCTACATTACACTACATTGCCACGATTTTAGCAAACACTTTTTATAAGCCTAAGTTGCAGTCTATTATCTCTCTACTTAGAAGAAAACTCTTAAATCAGTTTAAGGCAGAAATGCATGGAATTGCCTACTAATTTAAATGCTTTGTAGAATCTTTGATCCTTTTGACAGTTTTATTGCATATATATATCATTTTTATAACATGTAAAATGTTAGTCTTTGTTTGAAACAGTTTTTTTTATTGAACATTTTAATGCAATCTCGAATCAAAGGAGAGCTGAAAATAGAGAACAATGTAGTGTAGATAAAAGGATTAAGATAGTTCTGACATGCTGGCAAGAGGGTACTTATGTTGGTGCTAGAGTATGGGATGTTTCATGAAACCAAAGTAATTGAAATCATATATAGACATCTCTGCATTAGCTGGAAAAGACCTACATCTTTACAGAGGTTTTAAATCCTTGAAAAATATTTTAACATCAATGCTACAATGGTATAAGAAAGATAAAGTGGCTTAGATCAAATAGAAATGTGTTTCTCATAAGATAGTCTGCCTGGTCCAGGCCAGGATACCGCTCTGCTCCATAAGGTTGTTCAGGTAACCAGGCTGCACCTCTTCTCAGTGGTCCGCTCTCTCCCAGGAGCTTTCCTTGTCTGCAGCATGAGAGCTAGTTGATGCCTACCTGAAGCCTAGCTTGCAGGAAAAAAGAATACAAGCAAATTTAAGGCATACCTCATACTTATAACAAGGGATACGGAATTTGCACTCATCACTTACATTCCATTTTTATTGGCAAGAAGTTAGTCACATAAACAGACATAATCTCAAGGAAGTTATATTTCAGGAGAGTCACAGAAAAGAGTCCAAAGTGACAATTTTAAAAAAACTTCTTTTGAGAACTAGTACTTGACCAAGTTTTTAAATGTTTCATGTGTTACATTCTACATTTTCTAAAATACAGACATTTTACTTTTTAGGGAATAGGAGTCTACAACTATAAAGTTATATATCACATACTATCAATTCATGGTGTTTACATTTCATATTATTTATGACTATTAATCAGTTTCTTATAAAAGCATGGTATATTCATCCACTGTGAGTATAGTTTTCTTCTTTGTTATTTTGTCAGTATAGCATTTATCTCTCTCCATGAAATTTACTAGTTCATACAAGTTCATAAATATTATATTTTCTTCATTGTTCGGTTTCCTTTTTACTTATCCTAATATTTTGGCCTAAATAATACTGTTCTTTTATTAATATTACCCTAAACACTTTGTTTCAGTTGATGTTCACATTTAGTATCTCTGTTTTAAACCATAAATCAGTCACCATATACAGAGAGCAAAAGCAGGGTCCTCTTGTTTGAAAAGATATACTCTGCCTTTTCCTAGTTTTCATGGGTGATTTTGTTGTTATGGTTGCAGCTCATTCTTTACATCTTCACTGGCCTTTCCCAGTTAATAGTAAGATCCAAGCTACTTGGAGGAATGCCTTAGTGATTAATAATAACATTTTATCCTTAAAGTTTGCTATAAGAATGAGAATTTCATGAAAATAGAAGGATAGCTATATCTGGTATAGCAAATTCTACAGATTGAATAAATGTGTGCAAATATTAAGTGTATGCGTGACATTCTATACACTTAGGATATTTTGAAAGTCACTTAAAAGATAATAACATCATAGATAAACCATTGCCCTGCCACTCAGTCTTTAAATAAGTCCTTGAAATCTGAGTTTTGTTTTCCTAAACCCACTGAAATTGCTCTACAGCAGTCAACCATCTAACTGCTAACTGACAGAAGTCTGTGCTTGAGCAGAAAGCAACCTTTGGGCATTTCTCTGTCACCTCCCTCAGTAGATGAAGAAACTGTGGCTTGGGAGCAGGTACAGTTCATCCTGTTTGCATCTTTAGGTTTTCTTAAAATCAAACTCTTTATAAAACAGCATTACCCTTTTAGTTTGCTTGCCTCTTCCTGCTATGCTCCTTTCTTCTCTTCTGGATCCAAAACTTAGATGTAGGGAACTGCTCTGCTTGGTTTCAGGAGTTGTAACTACCCCACAGGGCTAAGACTGGGTGAGAGACCTCTGGAATGTGAGCCACTTAGGAGACAAAGCTTGTCTCTGGTAGCAAGTGCTGCTTCTGCTTTCTCCCCTGCCCCCAATGCATGATGGGTTAGTCAGAGATGGATAAGACCCCTCATAAAAGGGGCAATCTAAGCCAGACACAATCACTTGGGAGGCCATCATGGAAGGACTCGGTGTGGGGGGAGGCTGGGACAAAGAGGGAGCGATGGACCCTCACCCTCCCACCCCCCAGCTATTGCGACATAGCTTGAGTCCCCATTTCCATCTGGGAGAAGTGCTTCCTGGCTCTGATCCACTTAAGCCTAAAAACCTATGATGGGTAAGGTGGTGCAGCCCTGTACTAGAAAGGGTGAGTTCCTCAGGTGATCAAGCCTAAGAAAGAATATATAAAAATCCTGTGAAACCTGCTTTGTTTAGGATGCTCTCATTTAAATGAATAATGGTCCAAGCAAGAAGTTTGTTCCTCAAAGTTTTATGGCTCTTTAGCTATCTGACCCTGAGAATAAGCCCTCATAGTTCTTTGAATGCTGTCTATTGTTTGATCCTTACCTGTATTCTTGTGCAAAGTGAACCCAATAAAAGCCCTTTGAGGAAGGGGATCCAGGCCTTTCTTCTTTGAGGGATCTGCTACCTTTCCTCCCCAAGCAGATCATGGCTTGGTGGTGTTACTTTCATCCCTGGTGGACGGGAGGACTTTGCGGACATTTAGACAAAGTTAGACCTTTAGTCTTCCTTTCCTAGTACAATTTCTTCCTTAGTTATTTGTTCACCATCATGGTTTTAGCTATTACTCATAACTTCAGGTATTTTACAAATGTATTTTCTAGCCATAGCTTCTCTCCCAAGTATTTACGCTTGAATTCCAACCAATAGCCCAACATTGTCACTGGCACTTGACCCTTAACACATTCAACATCTCCTTTCTCTTTCTTCCCTTTATTTTATTAATTATTAAAGTTAATTATTTTCTAGAACTGTATACTTTCAAATAGCATGAGTACTCAAAGTATTTTTTTATTATTAAAGACAAAATGTTAACTGTAATTAAATGTTTTTGAAAAGAAGATATTGTAACTATTTTATGAAATAAAATGCTGGTATTGATCATGGTTTAATATACATTTGACACTTTGGCATCTAATATATGACTGAAGTCCTTGAGAGTAATTACTCAAATTATCAACCTTCCTTTGTTAATTTTCCTCTATTAACTTTTGGCTGCTTTCTCCACAATATCTGTTTCCATGGTATTCATTTACCACATAACTATTAGAAGAGCGGAAGGTGACTATGTCCTTAATGAGCTAGCTATTAGCCCTTTTGAGAGCATATTTTTATCTACCCTTACAACATCTGGTTATAAATTTATAATTTATGTATGCATGTGTGTACTGTGTCCCCTATTTAAAGGTGAGAGCATATGCTTATGAGTTTCACCCATTTGTTAGTGGTATTTAACATATAAAAGCACTTTTTTCAATGCTTGAGCAGTATTGCCAGGATGTCAAACAGCTTTAAAAGTTTTTAAATATTTTTGAGGCATTTTCCTCTACTACTACACTCTAGATTTTAACACCTACTAAATTTTCCTCTCCTGCCTATTAAGTACACCAGCCATCTGGAATTCTTTAGCTGTTGAAGGATTCATTTAAATAAAGTCCCACAATTTAGTTGGTTAATAATTCATTAAGCATTATGATACTGAAGACATAATTTCACTGACTAACTTTTTAGAGAAGTCGGCCATATATAAAACTTATCTATTGGCCACTCAGGCCCTAGATATATCAGAAAACAATTTAAGTGTCTGCACAATATGTAGACATATATTTCTTATTAAAAGGAATGTACTCATAGACATAAAATATGGCATGTCATGATAAGCACAGTTAAGGAAATAAAAAAATAAAGTATTGTATAATTAGTGGTGTAAGTCAAATATTCAAAGAACTTTAGGATGTTCAGTAGTAATTATTCTGCCAAGATATCTAAATGAATGCAAGTCATAAATTGGATACTTTAAAATAAAATGTATAAATTTTCTGTCTTACAAATTGGGGTTTAGGATATTTGTATATTATTTCAAGAGTGTTAAAACATCCTTAGCCGTGATTATAAATCAAACCAGAATTCAACAGGTAAGTAGAATGGGGTTATAGTCTGAGCCGGGCTACTAAAACATGTGTGGTTTTTACAGGCCTCAGTTTCTTTCCTCATTCAGAAATGAGAGGCTTGGGTGAATACGAGTGCAGGCTGACAGTGGTCTCTGTCTTTCTAGTACCTAAACCCAAATGTCTCTCCATGCGGACCCCACAACTCACTGCTGACCTTAGCTGATTACCGTGAACATATTTCTCTCTTGTAGATAGCTTGTTTCAGTGTTCTCTTTCTAAGCTAGAATTTTATCACCTTAAATGCCATGTATACATTCAATGAAATTAAATTAGACATATCAAGAAACATACAAGGAAGACACAAGATTTGGGTTGCCTGAAACTTGATGCTTGTCCCATCTTTATTAAGATATACATCAGTTTCCTCTCTCCCCAACCAATGACAGTTATGAACTTAAAAATTTCTACATTGATCATCCTTACTTAGGCTTTATGTGCTGTACAGGAAAAACTCTAGCTTATGTAAGTGTCCTTTTTTCCTTGAATAAAAATAACCAGTGACCCCTCATAGCAACAAAATGTTAGTAAACCAGTGGCAGATATGTGATTCACCCATTAACAGTATGTCATTGATACCATTTCCAACCAACCATATGTTCTCTGGAATTTCACAACTTGCAGATGTCTCAAGGGGAAGTTGTTAGCAGAGTTGTCTTTTTGATCCACTGTAGTTCCAGTATGTCCTGCACATATTATCACACGACTTAATCAATGTCTGTACATTTCAGAAGGTGAAGAGTAGACTTACATAGTATGACTTTGGCTATCACTTTGATAAATATTTCTGGCTATCACAATCTATTGTGGGGGACTAAATATAGGTGCTTCAACCCAAGAATATAATTAATATCCATATTATCAATCATTGCAAGTTACCCATAACTTATTCTGACTCACTAAATTTATTTGAGGTATCCATCAGAATATAAGCTTTGAAACTATTTTGATGTATTTATAATGTTTTCTGGCTCCTGAGTCACCTGTTGAAATAAACCAAAAGCAGACTTTTTCATACCTACTTTGTTTTGGTATATATGCTGCTGATGTAAGCACCATACCTACTTTGCCCTATTCTGTAACTACATATTCCTAAAATATTCTTTTTACTTTTTACATTGATGTAAAATACATCTTAGTTTTTGTACAGATAGAATGAAACCTCTAGACAGTTTCCTATGTTGGCAAGGGGTGTCCTATCTTGCAAAATGGTTTTGCTGAATTGGCTGATCCCATTTGATATTCACATCAGCCCTAAGAATTGAACTGAAATATTATTTCTACTTTATAAACGAAGATACCAGTGCCCAGAAAAACCAGTAGCTCAGCCGTCATCAGGTGCTGACTGGCAGAGTGGCCTCTTCCCAGTGTCCCTCCCAATGCTGTGTCTCATGGCATTAACTCCTCCAGCAAAGCATGCCAGTGGACGCCTCACATAAAATCAAGTACAGAGTGACTGGCTCTCAAACAGTCGTGTGCACTGAAATCACCTGGAAGGCTTATTAAAAATGCATCATATTTCTCAGGCCCTACGGAAAATGACTTGAATAGGAACTAGAATTGATATTTTAAATCAACACTTTTGGGTATTCTGTTTCAAATGGACGGAAAATCATACTATGTGAAATTCTGATTTAGAAAAGTGTACCCCAAATATTTAGTGGTTTATAAAATAACTTAGACCTAAACCTATGGTGGTTGAGTATAACGGGGACACACACTGGTAAGTTTTATGCTTATTCATCTACATTTCCTGTGTAAAAACACACTCATTTAAATAACAAAGAGTTCATGCTGTCTGATTATATTACTTTATGCCCTGGAGGAGTGGAAGCAGAGTTCTTCTGTGTAACATATTCTCAAATGCCTAAGATTAAAAATAATTTATTTAAGGCATAATTTCTCTTCTTTTTCCCCACTCCCTCCCCCATTTACTATGAATAAACAAGTGGTATAAAGGAGGTTTATGGTAAGATTAAAATGAAAAGCCATTAGAAAAGTAATTAAAAATGGGAACTGGCAACATGTCTTGATGCGCCTGATGTATAAAATATAAATATTTCAGGGAAATGTTATTTTGTTATTTAAAAAATTATGAATCAAACAGGAAACACAGAGCATCACTTCTCAGTAGCTCCCGAATCACCACTGCCTTATCAGCTGGGTCCCCAGCTAGAGCCAAGAAGAGAGATGCAAAGCGTATTTAGTTAGAGAAAAAACTGCTACTACAAGAAAATAACATAAAGTCTTGAACTCCTTTGCTAGTGGTAAGTGAAGAAATCACCTTCATAATGCACTTCTTTTGCCTGAGTTGAGCAGCGCTCGGTGCTGTTGACGGGTAAAAATGGAGGCTATGCAGAGTTCCACTTCCAGCCTGACACCGAGGTGCTCCACAGACATGCTTCCCAGCAAAACTGGTCTACGAAATGAAGAAGAAAAGAAGAAAAAAACCAACTATTTAAAATCTTTGAAAATGACCTTATGAGCACAAAGTAACCGAGAAATATAATAGATTCAGGAGAATCTACTAAAGCTCCATAAGAATTGGGAGATTCTATAATATTTAAACCAAGCTTTCTCTCTTCCAGCCTAGCTAATTCTCCAGACTGGTACAGTGAAAAACATAGGGTTCATTCACCCAGCAGCAGTTTTCATTCAGAGAATGTTCCTAGGAGGAACATTCATTCCTAGGAATTGAATGAATTTCATTCATTCAATGTTCCTAGGAGGTGCAGGACATCAGTGGTTCTCATCTTACCTAAGCTACGTGTTGCTGAGGCTAAATTCTAGGTGAGTGCAGCTGAGAAATGGGGGCTTCTTTTTTAACACTAAAAGGACAGAGGTTCTACCTTAGACATGGTACCACTGAGAATACTGGGCCCCAATCACTCTGGCTCCAGTTCATGGATGGAAGGTTCAATACTGAGAGAAGCAGGCTGAGAAAGCCTGGGGATCCCCCATCCTTCAAGCACTCAGCTTCTAATGTAGGGGTGTCACTCAGATAGAAGCATAGCATTATCCCTTCTCCCAGCACAAGAGCTTCAGCCCAGAGATTTTTGCCTGGGGGGCAGAAGGATACCACAGAATAGAGAGCACCAAATTCCTTCCCAGTGTGACTAAGTGACTTCCTTTGCAACCTACTGTGGGATAGTTCGAGCTTCAAGACAGTTTTAAAACATTGGAAGCAGTGGTGAAAGGTCATTGGAAGGACATGGATGTTAGAGCTATAGTACTATTATGGGAGAGGTAGTTTCCCCAAAAGAGAAAATGAGATAGTTGGGAAGAACCCTTCAGGAGTCAGAACAAATTTTAGTCACTAGCTTGGGGAACTATCCATTCAAAGGAATGTGAAATGGATTGGATAAATCTGTAAGACACTTCATGCTTAGTGCATTTTTTGAAAGCAATCATCAGTTAGTGAGGCTTAACTATTGGATCTGGTCAGGGAACTGAGATTGTCAAAGAGGGACCTGCCATAACTATTTTAATCCTTGGGTGACCCTGAGCATACTTAAGGCTGTGTCACCTGAAAAGTAACATTAGAGACTTCACACTAGTGTCCACATAGTGGGGAAAATGAACTACATTAAAACAATCCAATTAGTCACTAAATAAATATACAAATAAATAACAATGAATAATAAGTTTTAGAGTGTGGGGGACCCAGAACTTAGACTTGCTAAAATATATTATTTAACATTCCAGTTATCAACAAAAAATGTAGAGGACATACAAAGAAACAGGAGGGTATGACCCATACATTGAATGAAAAGCAAGCAACAAAAACTTCTTGTGAGAGCAAATAGATGTTGAATTCACAGAAAAAGACTCAAGGACTTCAAAAAACTAAAGGAAACCATAATTAAGGAATAAAGTATGATGACAATGTCACCTGAAGTAGGGACTATTAATAAGGACATAGAAATTATAAAAAGAACCAAATGAAATACTGAAGTTAAAAATATAATAACATAAATGAAAAATTCACTAGAGGACCTCAATCATAGACTTGAATCAACAGAAGAACGACCTAGCAAACGTTGAAAACTTGAAGAATGATAAAGCTGGTATATGGTGAAGAAAAGAAGAAGAAAAATAATGGAGATAAATGAAAATAATATAGACAAATGTGAGGCACTATTAAATGCATGCCATTTTGTATATATAATGTGAATGTCAGGAGGAGAGAATGAAAAAACAGAAAAAAATATTTGAAGAAATAATGGTTAGAAATTTACCAAATGGTCCTGGCTAGTGTAGCTCAGTGGATTGATCACCAGCTTGCGAACCAGAGGGTTACCAATTTGATTCCCAGTCAGGGCACATACTTGGGTTGTGGGCCAGGTCCCTGGTTGGGGGCTTGTGAGAGGAAACTGGTCAGTGTATCTTTCACACATCTATGTTTCTCTCCCTCTTTTTCTCCCTCTCTTTCCATCTCTCTAAAAATAAATGATATCTTAAAGATAATTTATCAAATGTATCGAGAAACATTGATGTACATATTCAGGAAATTCAATGACTCAAAGTATAATTCAAAGAGATCCAAGAATACACACATCATAGTAAAAAATGCTGAAAGTCAAAGCATGGAAGAATGTTTTAAAAGCAGCAAGAGGAAAATGACTCATCACTTAATAAGGAACTTTGCTACAATAACCGCTGACATCTAATCAGAAACAATGGAAGCTGGAATGCAGTGCGCTAACACATTAAAAAATCTCAAAGGAAGAAACTGAAGACAAAATATCTGTACCCATGAAAACTATCCTTCAAATTGCAGGTTAAATAAAGATATTCTTAGATAAACAAAAACTGAAAGAATCAGTTGGTGGAGACCCATCGTATAGAAAAGAAAGTTCTTCAGGCTACAAGCAAGTGACTTCAGGGAGTAATTGCCATAGGAATGAAAAAATGAAGAGCACTGGTAATAGGCAGTATAAATACATATTTCTTCTCCTTTTCCTTCATCTCCAAACTGTTTTGAAAAGCAATATAAAACTATGTATGGTTGGGCCTATAACATGGAAAAGTAATATATTTTCCTATAAATAGTGCAGAGGAAGTTGTTGGGAACAGTGCTGATGTAGGCTAAGAAAATGACCCCAAATGGAGGAAATGACTTTAAACTCCACAGCAACAGAGGAGGAGCCATAGAATAATATGTAAGAAAGTTAAGATAACATTTATCTTCTTTACTTGTTTTGGCTTTTTAAAATGTACAAATCTATATAAAGTAATTATAACACTAGCTTATTAGTTTTATAGCATCTATAGATTCATATACAAGAATAATTACAAAAATGGAGGGAAAGAATAAAATAACATTTATATGTCTCACTGAAATTAAATTACTATATATAACTGTTTCTAATAAAGGTGTATATGGTAAGTCTTAGACTAATAATTAAGGAAACAACTGCAAAAGATATATTGTAAAATCATTAAAGAAATTAAAATGCTATAATAAAAATACTCAATGCAAAACAATGCTCTGGAAGAATAGAGAAACAAAAACACATGAGAAATATGGAAAAGAGAAAATACAATGGTACACATAAATCCAAATATCAACAATCACATTAAATGGGAATGACTTAAAGCCATCAAAAAGTAGAGATTGTCAGAATGGAAAAAATCAATGTCTGATTGTATGCTCTTTACAGGAAACACACTTTAGATTCAAAGGTACACACAGATTGAAAGTGAAGTGATGAAAAAATGATATGCAAACAGCAGTGACAAAAAAAGCTGGCATGGCTATACTAATTTCTTTTGTTAATCCTTACCTGAGGATATGTTAATTGATTTTAGAGAGAAAGAAAAAGAGAAAGAGAAAGAGAAACAGCAGGGTGAGAGAGAAAATTGATTGGTTGCCTACGGCACACATTCCCACCAATACTGAACCTACAACCTAGGTATGTGCCCTGACCAGGAGCCGAACCTGCAAACTTTTGATGTATGGGATGATGTTCCAACCAACTGAGCCACCTGGCCAGGGCAGCTACACTAATACTATATAAAAGAGATAAAAGAGGGACATTTTATAGTGATAACAAAGGTCAATCCAGCAGGAAGATATAACAATTATAAACACTAATTGATCTAACAACAGAGCACAAAAATGAATGAAGCAAAAACTAAAATAAATTAAAAAATAGATAATATAATAGAGATTTAAATGCCTCATTTTAATAATATACAGAAAAACCCAACAGCATTATACATTCTTCTCCAGTACACAGGGTACATTATGCAGAAGAGAACATTTGCTAGGCTATAAGTCAAATAAATTTGATGATCAAAATAATACAAACTATTTTTCTGAATACAATGAAATAAAATTTTAAAACAACATCCAATAAAGAGAAATTTGGAAAAATCACAAAATTGTAAAAATTGGTCAACATTTTCATAAATAACCAATTAGTCAAAATATAAATCAAAAAAGAGATGGGGAAATTCTTTGAGATGCTTAGAAATAATGATACAATACACTGAAACTTAGAGTTTGTGGCTGAAATAGTTTTCTAGGGGGAAATTTATAGCTGTAAATGCTTATATTAAAATGCAACAGTTTTCAAATCAATAACCTAACCTTCTATCCTAAGGACCTGGAAAAAAAGAACAGATTAAACCTAAAGCAAGCAGACGGTAAGAAGTAATACAGATCAGAGAAGAAATTAGTAAATAGAAAACAAAAAAATAATAGAGAAAATTAATGAAACCAAATATGATTCTTTGAAATTATTAACAAATTGAATAAAACTTTAGCTAAATTAATCAAGGGAAGAAAGAGTAGGCTTAAATTCCTAGAATCATAAAAAAAACACGTTACCACTAACCTTAGAGAACTGAAAATGTTTATAAAGAAATCCTATGACTAAATGATCCAAAAGCATTAGATGAAGTAGATAAAACTGAAAAATTTCTAGAAATACACAAACCACTGATTCAAGAAGAAATTGGTATTACAAATGAATAGACTTACTGTAAAATAAATAAGGGTTTTAAGTTAGTAACAAAAAACTATAAATAATAAAAAGCCCAGGCCCTGACTCCATCAGGGGTGATTTCTACCAAACAGTAACAGAAGAATTAATACCAATTTCATAAACTCTTCCAACAAATAGAAACAGGAACACAAAACCAATGTCTGTATTTCCCTGTTACCATCTCCAGACAAAGACATCACAAAAAACCTGTAAACCAGCATCTCACAGGAATATGGATTCAAAAGCCTCAACAAAATACTGGTGAATTAAATCCAGCTACTTGTAAAAAAAGTATACACTATGACCAAATGGTATTTACTTCAAGAATGCAAGATTGGCTTAACATCTGAAAATCAGTTCATGGAATGCAACATATAAATGAAATAAAAAACAGAAGCACATGATCATCTCAGTAGACACAGAAAATGCATTTGACAAAATCAAGCATCCTTTCATGATTAAAAAAAAACACCTTAAATTTTCTGCCTGTTCAATATCAAAGTTTATCCAAAAGATACCATCAAGAAATTGTTACTATTTTAATCTATTGTTTCTACCATGTATTGTTAAAGAAAAATAAGCTTTTCAGCAAAACATTTCTATGCCTGGCATCTATGAAAATGGTATTTTCTTTTTTAAAAAAGTTTGACTGAATTAGATTACTTTTGACTTTTTGAGAGTCCTCAAAATAATTTTTTTACATAAATGAGAAAAAATTATTCAAATTTTTTTAGCTTATGTCAGAAGTAAAACCAGAAAGACATAATGTTCCTCTCTGAAGTATGAGTTTTTTTAATGTGTTGTAAGTATCAGCAATGCTTGAAAAAATAACATATCTAGTAGAGCCAAATTGGTTCGACTTTAAGATAATTTTTTATCTTTGAGAGGATTTTCAAAAAGTTTACGTTGCATTTGACACTCAGGTACTTGACACAATTTTATAGAGTATAATCCCTTCTACTTGGCCTAAAAATAATTTTAAGTGATCAGCATTAACTATAACACACTATTTTTAAATGTTTAATGATGTTCTTAATAATAGTCTTTGATATAAGAAAAAGTTGACTCATGTGTTTTTATAAATTATGATGTCTTTGACTTAAAAAAACACTACAAATTGTGGGAGAATTGGTGTGTTTACTGGAAGTACACATAGTTGACTGTTTGATGAGGTAGCATTACTGGTAAAGGAACTTTACTGATTACATTCATCCATTACTTTCCTTTTTTTCAGAATTTGTACATTTTTCTCTTCATGTGCAACTTTAGACATCCCACTAATGGCGATTGGTTATTTCTGACACAGAGGTCATTCAATTTTATGGCATTTAGAAGTGCTTTTAATACTCTTCCTCAATGCCATAGCTGACAAATACAAAACATGCCAAACAAGTGACATCTGAAGACTAGAAGGAGGTAGAATATATGTAACAGAATAAATTACTCTGGCCCTCTGTATAGTGTTAATTATTTCAACCAATAAGAAAAGGCAGGAAAATCGCTTAGATTTTCGTAGAAAATCATAGAACATATTTTTTATTCCAATCTCTTCTAATTAAGACAAGAAAGCTAAATGTCTGTAGGCCTTTACTTAATTTATTTTTTAAATTAAAACTGGGAAAACCATTTATAATTCCAAATAGTTTTTGCTGTTCTCATATGTAAGTCTAAGTAAAATGATTTGCAGCATTCAGTTCAAATTTCCCATTTTTAACTTGTTAATTGTTCTCCTTGAGTTTGACTTTAAGGAAATATGTCCCAACTTCTGGGTACTAGTAAGTCCTATGCATTTATCATTTGTTCTGACCTCAAAGAAAGTATTCACATTGCCCAATATGGCAGAGAGAGAAGATGAAAAAGACACTTGAAAGCAGAGTAATATTTAAAAACTGAGTATGCATCCAAGCACCTTTGCACCTTGAATGGTCTACAGATCACATATATAAATAGAATAGTCAAGGAATTGAAGGCTTCTGTAGAACAGAATAGAAGAAATCAATGACCAATTTCTTTAATTCTCCAGGCCAGTGGGGAAGGCATATCTTTAACTCTTAGACCCACTGTCACCTAGTTGAAAGGTAGCAGCACGGTGCAGCCTCTCGTTGCATCACACTTCCGTGCAAGTATTTAGAAAAGCTGCTTTGAAGAAATATATACTGGATTTCTTTTAAAGGGTGACAGCTTATTACTACTAATTCCTGTCAAACAGAATATTTCCCCTTCCTTCTGCACTTTGAAACTCTCCAGGAACTCATATGCAAATGAGAATCATTCCCCCCTGCAGAAGTCTAGAGGTCACATTACCATCAGCAACAGACAGGTGGCAAATGTTTCCAGAAAGGGAGGAATTAAACGAGATGATAAAGACTTTCAACCAGATCATTTCGGAGCTCTCATGACTAAGATCACTTTCAAATTGTACAGGGAATTAACTTAAAATGATTTCCACCAACACCTTAAAGTATGTGACACGTGACCTTTAAAATCTGCATATTTTTGTTATTGTGCATATAATTTTTAACTGAAATTTTAATTATGTAATTAAATACATAATTTTAAAATAACATTTTGATTATAAAAGCAGTGTATAAATATGCAGAAGAGTATAAAATTGAAAATCTATCTTTCTATCCCTATGATCACTAATCTCTCTCTCCAAAGACAATGGCTGTTATTAGGGTTTGGATTTTTTTTGTGGTAACTCTACAGAAATGTGTTTATGCACATACAAACATGTGTGCTTGTAGAAATAATTTCAGGTGAATACTGCCACACTATATGGACTTTATGCACTTTGCTTTTGTTGGTCATGCTCTAATAAGAACAGTTTGTGTCTGTGGATTTCTCTCTCAGATGGACGTCATGATAGATGGTTATATCCAGACATCTGTTAACTCAGTGTGTGGACGAAAGGGATAATAACTTCAGAAAACATGTTCACACAATGGCTAGCTAAATATTTCTAAGCATACCTGAAAGTTATAGTGAAAAGCTCACAACAGGCAGCTTAATGATGTTTTTTCCCTTAGAAAACCTATGATTGTGTGTGCAGATGTGTAGGATTTAAACAAATTTTTCATCCATTTCTATGTGGCTGGTGCTCAAGCTCAAGACAGCTGCCAGCAGCACACCTTACACAGTGTGGGCTTAAAAGTCCTCTTTTTTCCAGGTTCCCTCAATATAAGGCAATTCCTCTTTTAATGCTGACTAATTTAATCATCCAAGTAGTTGATTTTTTATGGCAAATCAATATAGTTCTCAGGAATAGTCATTCTTCCTAATGCGATAAATGTGTATGTTTATAAAATATATGATGATTGCACCTATACCTATCTATATCATAGGTTTGTTAGGAAGATGAGGTTGGTTACATTTAAAGTATTTTAAATAGTTATTAGTGCATGGTAAAAGCTCGTCATACATTGATGGATGGTGATTATGATGATGAGGATGATGATGTTTGAGATATAATTTTTTAGTTGATTTGTAAACTAGCTTATTTTTTCAAGGTCAAATTCTACTCTATTAAAATGTGTAAGAAGCCACGGTAGTGATCACTAGTTCATGATGTAATACTATAGTTGATCATTTTATATCTATGCTACAGCCCTACTCCTCTTCTTCCCCAATTTAGGGAATTCCTATTTGGCATTAGAGTGGATATGTTATTATTATCATCAGATGCCATTCCCTATATTCTGGAGTAGAATTCTGACATGGAGGGAATTTCCAGGAATCTTATTTCCTAATTCAGAGGCTTTATGTTTCCAAGGTCATTTAGTTACTGCAGAGGCTCTACTTCTGTCTTATGATGATTAGGATTCAAAGCAGATGTGCCATTGTGTTTTCTTTGGGTTTGTTTGAGGATAGGAAGCAAATGAAGAACATCTATACAAGACGTTATATTTGGAATCTAATGGCAGAAGGAAAAGCTGTACCTATGAGAAGTTCTGTCTGGGGACAGTGACCAGAGGGGAGGGGGAAGGGAATTTAAGGGGGAAAAAGGGGAGGGATTTGGAGGAACAAGTATGAAGGACACAGGGATGAGGACTAGGGGGGGGAGGAAATGGGAGGGAGGTGGAGAGCACAGGATGGGGGGGCTGGGATGGGAGAAATAGACAAAAAACTGTACTTGAAAAATAACTAAATAAAATTTAAAAAAGAAGTTCTGTCTGCAATGGGTAGCTGCTTACCCACAAATAAGAACAATACCACAACTCAGATCAAGTCCAAGTGGTACTGGTATTCAGTGGCAGTTCTGGTATTCGGAAGACCTGATAGGAACTGCATAGAAGGGTCCTGTCTAGCTATTTTTCACAACTTTTCGAACTTGCAGCAGCTTAAACTTTAGAATGACACTATGTGACAGGTCACTGTCTCAAATTCAGCAGGAGTAGGCTTTGAAAACAGACCGCTTCTGGTGATGTTTGATTCAGAAATAGCACAGCATTAGTCTAAAAATATCCCATAAGTAGAAAGAGGGATGCAAAATTTAAAAAGAGATTGGGGTTAAAATAACATAGAAATGCTTGGACATAAAACAGAAGAATGTCAACTCCCTTGAGTCTTAAAAACCAAGGTAAAAAATAATGAGAAAAATCTTATGTAGTTATTTTCCTAAGCAGAGTAATAACTGATGGTATTTTCACTACAGTTTTTATTGTGTTTGTTGTAACTCTTAGATTATTTATGATTTCTTTAAAGACAGGAGCAGCGTGATCACCTCAAACAAGGTTTCACAAACTACAGAGTGCCTCTGAATAGCAGACAAAACCAGTGCCCCTCTGAGAACTCTTACCGTCATGCATAACTGTAGGCTGAGAATAAGCTTTCACAAGTATTTACAGTGCCTGGACATTGCTACAGCACTTAAGTTTGTGATTGATGGATGTATCTCATTGAATAGGCCATCATATGTTGCAAATGTTGTTCAATTCTCTTGGTATAAGCTGTGTACTAGTCATGTGTGATAAAATCATATATCTATTTATGGTATATTTGAAAGAATAAAAAGAAAAAAGACTGGTCCTTTACCAAGGTAGGTTTAGAAACACTGACCCAGGTGGTCTGAGAGACTTTGACACCCTAAACTATTTCTACAGTCGAGTATGAGATGGCTATAGTATTAATATTTTTTGCTTTCTTGTGTTGACATTCAAGTCTCTTAAAATACAAATTATTTATGAGAAGGGTCATAGGAGATAGTGCACTGTAGAGTATATAATCCCTCTCTCAGGATTAAAGGATCTAGCATTCCTCTAGCTGCTGGGAGTGTTGACACTGGATGGCTGGCAACTGAGGGTTCCCTCCTGGTCTTTTCTCTGGACTGAACAATGCTGCCTCACTTAATAGCATGCCCCCTCACCCCATTTGAGGGACAGCAGCTGGAAAGGGGCAGTAGCAGGAGGGCATAGGCCCTTAATTTGTATAAGAAGGGATTCTAGGGGTATACAGTTTTCTTCATTGCCAGGGATAACCTTTCCTTCCCTTTCTATGTATTCACAAATTCAGCTACAACTCAATTTTGCCATCATAGAGTTGCCTGGGATTTCAGAGCTGGTAGTGGCCCAATACTGAACTGAATGAGTCCTGACAAAGCACTAAACTCCATTTTATTCACAGTATATAATTTAAGGAACTAAAATTGTGTGCACTAAATCTCTTGTTATTCAAAAAGGCTCAAAATCAGCCCTCCATAGTTAAAAGATCTCTAACCATAATTTCTTGTCTTACCACATTGCTATGACCTTATCAAGATTTCTCAGCTTCATAACGCCTTAGCTGCTCTCACAGTGAGCCACTCTACTACCAACTCCAGAGGACTCCGGTCACACTATGATTCTGTGCTATTCCAAGTGTGCTCTTCAGACAAGCAATGTTAGCATCACCTCAAAGCCTGTTAAAGTTCAGAATCTCTGGCTCTTCCCAGACTTACAGAATTGGAAATTTTTTTTAAAAAGATCTCCAGGTAATCCCTAGTCACACTAGTGTTTGAGAAACATTGCTCTGTGTGACTGAACCCTCTGGAGTTCTTAATATTTCAGCTTGCATGGCTATGTACGATAACCCTGATATTAGAGGCACAGTCTCCAATGCTATCTTTCTTATTCACTCCAATTAATTGTCATAATATTTATTTCACATAAAAAAGTTGGAGACCTGTATGATAAAAAAGAAAAAGCCTGCAATGTCTTCTATGATCAAAAAATGTCCTCCACACCTGCAGGAAAACAGCAGTTTATTAGGATAGAATCCAAACTTTTAAAAATAACGCACAATAACAAAATTACATAAACCTACTTCCTTTTGCTACTCTCAAGTAAGTATGCACACACTCGTACATACATACATGTTGCATGTCTAGCCTGGTAGGCAGATCTGGTTTAGTTTCATCTCAGCATTGTGTGAGTTGTCTTCTTCTGAAACATTCTTCTTTTTCACATAGAATATTTATATTTATATTTCAAATTTCATATTAGATATCATTCTTCCAGAAAGCCTTTGATAGCTCCAATAACATCCTGTATTTCTCCCAAATCCTTACACAGTATAGTGAATGTCTGATCCATCAGGCTATACCCCTTGGTTTAGCCCTGAACCTAGCACTCAGCACAGTGCCTGCCTAAGCACATACTGATTGACTGAACAGATGAATAACTTAATATAAATACATGTGTTAATATTCTATTGCTAAATAACAAAATACCACACACTTAGCTGCTCTAAATAACATGTACTTACGTCCTGTGGTGTTTATGGGTCAGGAGTCCTGGTGTAGCTTTGTGAGATCTTCTGCAAAGCTGCAATTAAGGTGTTTGCCAGGCCTGGGTGCTCATGTGGAGACTCAGGTGGGACCAATCTGCATCCAAGCTCTCTCAAGTTGTTGACAGATTTCATTTCCTTGTGGCTGTATGATTGTTTTTCCCAAGCTATTAATGGAGAGATCAACACCAGTGTGACATATACAACACTCTTGTGTAGTCACACACACTTAATAATGTCCTTTAGAAGGAAGGCACAGGTGTCATTCAGGCACAAGGGGTGGGAATTACACAAAGTGCGATTACAGAGAAGTGGATGTGGGGACAATGGGCGCCCCTTAAGGTCTCTGTGTCACAAAAAGTATTGTTAAAGTGTTTGTTTTTGCTGTTGTTAATTTTCTAATTTTTTAAAAACATATTAAGCTTTTCTATTACAAAATTCAAATTAGTGTCTTGTAAAATAATTGTAGGGAGATTTTCTCAATTTGATTCCCTTCTCTTTCTTTTTTAAAGGTTTTATTTATTTATTTTTAGAGAGAGGGGAAGAGAGGGAGAAAGAGAAGGAGAGAAACATCAGTGTGTGATTGGTTGCCTTTAGCATGTCCCCAGCTGGGGACCTGACCCACAACTCTGCAGGTGGATTATGTACCTCTGAATAAACCTAAGTTTCTCTATAGAGGTGGCTCCCTTATTCCACAAGAAAACACTGCTTGCAGGCCAGATGGCTATTATATATGTATCTTCCTGACTTGGGTCTTCAAATATGTTTTCTTTTTATTTCTGCTAAACTTAATCAAATTGTTTGGTTATCTGGAAATTCAAAGGTGGTTGGCAGCTTCGTTTATTCTCCCACATTTTTCCCTTCACCTCAGTAGTTTTATTTTCCTCACATTCCTGATTGTTTCTAAAGAGTTGCTGACAAGCCACCAGGCATCTGTGTCTACAAAAAGAGAAGAACATCAAATTTGCTTCTGCCAAAGGTGCACAACTTTGCACAACTAAACCTCTCCCTTATCTGTAGAAATAGTGTAAGTTGAAATCTATTTTACTACCCCTTTTAAAAATAAAAAGAATCACACCTAGTCAATTTCTTTAGCAGGCTATTAGGCATTAGAATTAAGAATGGTAGAATAAATAATAGTTTTGATTATTACACTTATGAGAACAAATTTTTATTTCACTTTCTCATAATATTGTGACTTTTTTATTCAAATTGCTCGCACCTTTAAAATGAGCTCACTTTTTCATACTTTTAATATATTTATGTATGTATTTGCTTTACATTTCTCCTCCTTCCCCACCTTATACTGGTTTCTCAAATAATGGTTTGAATAGGATTTGTGGTTGTTATTTTCAAGGTCATCATCACTAGTATAACCATAATTTTTAAAAAGAACGAGCAATTATTGCCAATCCAAGCCAAATTTCTGAAGTAAGTAAAATTTAAATATAAGAAAATATAGTATAGAAAGTAGGGAGGTGACCAAACTTATTTTATTATGTTACTTTTCTTTAATTATAAAAAAGAGGGGAGAGGTATTAATTTAAGACTACATTAAGGCATTGTAACAATTTGAGAGTAACCACCAAAATTTTCAAATATAATTTAGTCTCTAAACAAGGAATGAGGAAAAGTAAATAGAGAAAATTCCTTTAAATCGATAAAAGATAGGTAGGCATGAAGTCTAGAAGGAAATTTGGATTAAAAAGCAAATTATAGAAATAAGTACAGCATATAAATAAAATATAAATTATTATCATCAGATAAACTAGAGGCATTTTACAACTATATAAACTAAAACAAATCTACCTAAGGGTTACTTTAGAAAGGGTGAAACTCGAAAAATAAGAAATTAATATGTTACCAATGAAATCCTGTGCCTCTGTACCATACTTTCCAAAAAGACTCAACTGGAACTAACAATATTAATAAAATACAATAGTATATAAAGGCTCCTCAGTGTTGGAGCAGAAAACATACAAGATAAATGTGGAATATCTTATAGTAACAGAAATTAAGAAAATGCTATAAACAAGGAGACAAAATAGCAAAATAAATAAGGCAGTATTGGATTGTTACCCAAGTATAAAATATCCATGAGCCCACACTAGTATAAATAAATGACTGACTAAATAACCAAATGGGGAGAAGATAATTTATGTCGATATTCCACCCTGAAGGGGGAGCATGACTCTGCACTTCTTCGGTGTGGGTTGCACCTAGTAACCTCCGTCCAAAACGTGCAGTTTGGAGAGGGGGACATAGTAACTTTATAGTGGAGAATTAGGACAAGCACTACTTCAGCCAAATGATCAAGGTGAATGTCAACAGTCAAACTTTGTTGATAGTATGTACCTTTGATATAACGTCATGAGAATGGTACTTTGCTTCTGTGATTTTCCTCTCTGAAACCCATAGCCCCGGTCTTATCAAGCGAACTATATCAGACAAATTCCAATATGGAAGTATTCTGCTATACACATGGCCAGAACAACTCAAAACTGTCAAGGCCATCAAAATTATGGAAAAAATCTGAGAAACTGTCATGGCCAAAGGAGCCACTATATTTCCAAGAATTGCTTATCCCTTTTATCTTTCCTTAAAATTAGCACAAAATTATGTAGCAGGGACATCTATTTTGGTTAACTCAACACCCTGTGTATTGATTTGAGTTCTCCAGAGAAACAAAATCAATAATTACATATAAATAGAAAGAGCTTTATTTTAAGGAGTTGGAGGGTGACAAGTCCCAAGGTCTACAGTCGGCAAGCTGGAGACTCAGGAGTGCTGATGGAGTAGTTCCGATCTGAGTTCAGGGGCCCGAGGGCCAGGAGAGCCAGTGGTGCTATTCTACTCCAAAGGCCCCCAGGCTTGAGACACAGAAGAGCCAACATTTCACTCTGAGTCTAAAGGCAGAAAGGAAATGTCCTGGCTTGAAAGCAGTCAGGCATGAGAAATTCTCTCTTACTTGGGGGAAGGTCAGACGTTTTGTTCTCATCAGGCTTTTAATTGATTGGATGGGGCCCACCCACAGTAGGGAGGGCAGTCTACCTTTATTTAGTCTATCAATTTAAATGTTTAATCAAAAGATGCCCTCACAGAAATGCACAGAATAATGTTTGACTAAATATCTCCGAACCCTGTGGTCTGGTCAAATTGACACATAAAATGAACCATTACACTCTGATTTCTACAAAGCTTTAGTACATGCCACTCAGAGGGTACTAATTTTCAAATATTTAATATATATCACACTACTATTGGCACATTATAAAGTGATTCATGATTATTAAGTTCTGTGGCATTGTACTCTAAATATACAGAAGTTCGGAGGGAAATTCTTGGTCAGTTGAGGCCCCTATAAGTTTGGACTATCTTTCCTTATGAGCTCTTAGTATCTGGCTTTCTTACAACCTGTTAACCTGTGTTCTGCGAATATCCACCTCTATCTGGCCTGGCCATGATATAGGACTGGCTTGTGCCAAGTGAGGTAGAAATGTGACTGAAATGTAACTGAAAATGATTGCTTGTCAATGTGTGCTAGTGCTTCTGTTACAGGTGAACTTTTCTACGATTATTGTGTTTAGTTAATTAATCTTAACTTCTTTCTTGATTATATACATCCATCTCACCCTCTACCTCTATCTGTGTTTTCCCAGTTTATACTTGTCATTTTTTCTCCTCTTTTCTTTTTAACTCTTACCTACCTCAGTTTATTCTTGTTTACTCTGAAGTTTCTAAAGTCTGATGATGATGAGAATAATTAGTAAATCAACCATAAAAGGAAAGCTAATATGCCAGGGTAAACTAGATCTTAATGTATAATTGCCACTAGAAAATATTTTACAAGTTAGTAAAAGATACTGAGTTCCTTCCTTCCTTCCTTCCTTCCTTCCTTCCTTCCTTCCTTCCTTCCTTCCTTCCTTCCTTCCTTCTTTTTCTTTTTGCCCCATAAAACAAGGATACTTCTTTGGGAAGGCAATCAATGCCTTTTGTGCTGTCTTGGATTGTGACTTCTTTCTTCAGACACAACTTAATTTTTAATAGTTTATTTTTATTGTATTTTTCTCATTAGCAAGAATTTACTGTGAATTTTTCATCTCAGTAAATGAGTGCACACAAAAATTTATGAAACAATCATTTATAGTATTTGGTATCCCAATAGCAGCATTCAACGTATGCAAACACAAGAAGATGCAAAAACACTTATGGATGCATTCCTCATGGTTGGAATCATACCAACAACCAAAAGGATGAAGATTGAAACTAAAGTATCTGCCAGTTCTCAGCAAACCCACACACAGTTATAGAACAGAGAGAGCCAACTCATGCATTTTGTCAAGACATTTATCTAATCTGTTGTCTAGACTTTACCCATTGGATTGGCTTCTGGAGAGGCTGTCTTCTGAATGTCTTTTGGCATTCTTGATCAGTGGTTTTCTATTCTATTTTTCAGCTGTGTCTTCCTATACTACTACAAATTGCCTACTCTCAATAAAAGAGGATCTTTATATTCTACTGATAAAATGAATCATGTTGTTACATGAATGACCTTGAATTAGATACATTTTTCTTCATAGAAGACCTACACCTGTCTTACCGGAGACTGGGCATATTTGTTTTCTGTCAACAATAGAAACAGGGGAAAACTGTTTGCATTGTTTCATACCATATGCCCTCAGGAGATGGATGAATTCTAACTTTTCCCCAATCATTTAATATATATGCTGATTTAATCGTATGGGTGTGTGTGTGTGTGTGTGTGTGTGTGTGGTGTTGGATTTAATACTATGGAGATATTGCTATGATATTTGCTATAAATTCTGACTAGAAGGGACATGATATGTGAAAATAACCAACAAAGACAGAATTAGTAATATAACCCTATACAATGCTAGAGTTAGAAGTGATCCTAGATATTGTCTGACCCTCTTTTGTCTGTCATATCATAAATGAATAAACAGGCTCACAAACCATCAGGTGGCTTGCTGAAGACCATAATGCTAATTAGGAAGAAGTTGAACCCTGCCCTTTGACTCTTATCACATACACGTTCTAGAACACTGTGCTGCCTCAAGCATTTATATTTCAGAAAAAAAATGTTCTTAAAAAAAGAGAAGCTTCTTAATAGATCAAGTATGAAACAAATTTATTGAATAAGTTAGTGCTTTTTGTCAGTGTCTTATTCCATTTCTTTAAATTAGCTAGTCAGATGATAAGATTCAATTTTAATTAATATCTAATTAACATAATTATCTTAATTTTTTAATATATTGCTGAAATTGTTTTGAGCAAAATGGACAGAACCATGTTGTTTGGCCTCCTTGACCCATAACAAAACCCTTCCTTCCCACCTGGCCAATCTGGGTCCAAGTTTGGCTTCAGTGTTTTTCTGGATTCTGCCATATTTAAAGTGCTCTGTTAGAATTCTCCTCTTCCCCCCAAACAATCAAAAGGCTAAGTCTGGGGGTGATGTATGAATAATGGTCCGCGGGGCCACATCAGCTAAAACATAGCACCATTTCCTTTTCTGTAAGTAGAATTAATTCATTTTGCCCTTTGAATATTGATTTTAAAAAATTAGAATAGGCATTTTTCTCTGTCCCCCAACTTGTTATCTTACTTCCTTCGTAAGAGAACATTGACATCAGATATAGACAATAATATGTTGCTGAAAGAGAACACATCAATGATAAAAATGGCATATACATACACATTATTTAGATTAATTGTGATAATTTAATTAAATTAAAATACATTTTGTGCAATGGTAACTATGAAGAAAATATTTTGTTTGTATTTTTATTTTGTTTTTTTACTGTTCTTTCCCTGTAAATTTTCCCTGTATATCAAAAATGTCTCATTGCTTCAATTTCTAAATGGTTCACTAGAGAATTTCAAAGCCTAGAACTCTCCCATTTTCTATCTGAAGTTGAATCAGGCTCTATATTGATTGATAATTACATATCATACTTTTCAGCATAAACAAGGTTCATGTTTTAGCTATAAATTAATGTTTTAGTTATCAAATTGTTTAGGGCATAAATCCTCTCTTCATAAATTTGTCATAAATTAGGACAGTTTTTTTTGAGATTTCTAAAGAAGATGAATTTTATAATATTATATATCTAATATGATATAGAGCTCAGATTTATAGCCTCAAGGGACTCTTAACTGTAGGAATATTAAATAATGTGGTCATCCTCATAAACTGCATATTTTCCAGGTGGGTACATCTTGGGAGAGTTTGTATTTGTGATCTAGGTTTGGAGTGTAGATGGGCATTTCAGTGGTGAGAGAACAAAAGAGAGTAAGGTCTCCAGGTAGTACAGTTTCATATTAACCCAGTAATCACATGCGGAATAAATGTGTTCTGGTTCAGTGTCAAGGGAACATTAGGAAGCTGCACATAAGGAAGTAATTTAGTCACTTCAATAGATATTCAAGAGTAAAGGCCACCCCCAACCCTCATATTCAATAAAGGAATGTACAGATCACTGGGAGAATTTGAACTTTTAATTCTGACACCCAACAGAGAGAACTTTCTGCCTGCCACAGATAGCCAGCAGACTACACAAGCTGTTGGGTGTCTTGGAAAAAGCAAGGTTGTAATTATGACTTCCTCTAGCATACATTATTCATAGAACTTTGTTTATAGAATATAGAAGGAAAATTCTAGGGGGAGTTGCACAGAGAGAGTTTCAGAGAAATTCTAATAAAATTAATAATAGTCTGTTTTGCTAGAGTGATGGTTTCATGATTAAAATGTATAACTACATAAGACTTTGTCCTGTGGAAGTTGAAAGCATTTTGCCAATATAGTTAAGAATACAACTACAGATAAAATAGCAATCACATTAATGAAGCTTTAGATTTTGTATAAATATTAATATGTCTCTTCTATCTATCGGGTAACATTACAAAGAAATTTTTAACCAGGGAGGGTGAATGGAGTCCTTCTATCATTTATTTATGTTGTGTGCATTCATTCACTCAACAAACATGTTTTGAGTGTCTACCTTGCTGCAAGTACCATGGTAGATTTTCAGGATTACAATCAGAATACACCCTGATCTGTTCTACTCTGATCAAACACAAAACACTCCTTGGATTAGAGAAGCAACAGAGGCTGGTATAGTCACACTCTGTCTCTTAGGTTCAAAAATCGGCTTAGAAATTTTACTCCAGAAGAAGCACTTTGTCCTTGTTTGCTTCTCGGTGGCACATTGAATAAATTCAAGGCCTATGTGACACATAACATGAATAATAATTTAGAATTAATTTCTTTTACATAACTCTCATTTTCCCAAACATGGCTTCCCCTGTGTCCCAAATGGTGCACAATAAATAATTTAGAGTTAAAAAGAACATTGACTCTGCATAAAATGAAGATAAAGTTGGCTCTCTTGAGTAAAGTAGCTAAGAGGTATCATCTGCTATGGACTGCTTTTAAAATATTAAGGAAACTTATTCCCAGAATACATAAAAAGTGAGACAAAGGATACAATAATTTTTCTGGCAAAGATGATAACTATTCCCTAAGTTGTGTGCACTGAGGGAAAAACCCAAATCTTTCATTTGAACGGATTGATTTTTCAGCCGGTTCTCATTCATGGGCCTGCCTGCTGGTGCCCGGCTGTGCAGGAAACTGCAATGGAAACAATGCCTGAATGGGAAAGGCCAGAGAAGAATCACTTACTAAAGGGTCGTTTTTTCTGTTCATTGATTATATTGTCAGGAAGAATAAAATAAAAAAATCAAACTCGATCATAAACTGATGGTGCTGTAAGGGACACAAAAGTCACCCAGATCAATTCTCTGATACCAGAATTGAGTATGCCAGAACTGAGGCAACTAAGATAGCATTGTACTTAGTTACTGACTAAGGACAGCCAAGTAAATATTGGCAAAGTCATAGCTGGACTATATTGTACCTCAAAATTTATTCTGAAAAAGCTAATTTATCCTGTTAAGTAAATGTAGCCTGTGCTACCATCAGGATTAATAAAAATAATATATTCTAGTCAATTTTATTTTGAGGGATGGTTTTAAAAAGTTCAGTTTGGAATGCATGTGCATATATTTTTCTTCAAGAATATAGGTAGTAGTTAATTGATAGATGATAAATAGATATCTAGTTTGACATATACATACATGTATACTTATACACTATACATATATAGACCGAAGTAAATACTAACAGTATGGATTTTATCTCTGTTTAGGAATTAAATTCCTTCAAGATGAAATTAGTCTTCTGCTATAGTTAAATAACCTACCACATTTAAAATAGCATTTAGAAAATATAAGCCAGGTGTTGAAAGACAAATACCATATGAGATCACCTTTAACAGGAAGCTAAACAATGAAACAAACAAGCAAGCAGAATAAAAACAAAGACACTGAAATAGAGAACAAGGGGACGGCGACCAGAGGAGAGAGAGGAGGGAATTTCAGGGGAAATAGAAGAGGGATTTAGAAGAACTAGTATAAAGGACACAGGGACAACAACTAAGGGGGGTGGAAATGGGCGGGAGGTGGGGACCATGGGGCGGGGCGGGGCTGGGATGGGAGTAATAGACAGAAAACTGTACTTGAAAAATAATTAAATTAAAAAAGGAGAAAATACCATCTGAATATAAAATATTAATTATAAATTACTTAAATTAAAAATAAAACTTTATTTTAGTGTCCTCCCCATAAGTCCTTAGCTCAAAAGAGCAAAATTGACATATCCGTGTTGAAACTTTGTCTTACTCATTCTTCTCTTGAGATTTAAGCTTTAATGAACAGTTTTAGCATATAAAGGAGGCATAAAACTGCCAGGATAATACACTGAATAAATTATAAATGTGCATAATTTTACATAAACATGAAGAAAGGACAAATATTTTAACATTGCATGCTATTCACCTATTTATAGTAAAGATGAAAATATTTGTACCTCCACTGTTGTGAAAGTCTATAGTGAGTCCTCTTTAGAAATAGTTTCCATTAGTTTTATTCTCCAAATAGTAAATCTCTTTGGAGAAAATCTATAATCTGTCACAATAGAGGGAATTTCTGTAGCTCTCATCTGGGAACAGAAAACTCTACTGTTCTGCTTTTGGCATAGATGAGAATACCACACACACACACACACACACACACACACACACACACTTAGACTTGATTTAAGTGAGCTGTTCTTCCAGCCTCTCTTCTCCTAGAAAACTTATTTGCCCTTTCTTAAAAGCTTTCTGAGGAGGATCAACCTTACAAAATATGAAAGTGCATTTTTCAGATAAAAATATTCTTGAATGTATAGAAGAAGAAATAGGAGATAAAAATTGGTGATTTGCTTCAATTGAATAAATTACCCAAGGATCTGAACTCGAGTAAGTTGTATTTGACCTTTCCACACATTCTCTTTATTAACTCTCTGGAGCCTGGACATGAAGGGAGAGTTTGAGTGACTCAAGTTATCCAAGTCAACAAGGTTTGTTATCAAGACAAAGTAAGTAGAATAAATCACTGGTGAACTGCAATATTGCTTTTGATACTTATCATACATAGCTTCCATATAAGATATGATGACAGGTATCCTTTCTTAACTCAGAAAATATAAAGGAAAACATTCCATTTGGATAAAGCAACATATTATCAAAAAATCACAGATGATTATTTTCATATTTTTGTGCTTCTTTACAAACACAATTGTGGCAGAACAAAATACACTGAACCTTTAATTTCAAGTAGGCCTCTGGCCTGTACTGGCCCTCAGATTTGTTCCTAATGCCATTCTCTAAGCAAAGGAACCAGAGCTCCTTGGAGAACAGGCTGACTCAAGGAATGGGGCAGGAACATTATAAGATGAACCTGTAGCTTCTTATAAATCACCAAGATGTGAGGAAGTATCAAGGAAAAAAACCCTCCATTACGAGAGTGTGTCAAAAGGGCACAGGAACAAACTGAAAATGTTTCCAATGGCCAGATCTGAATCATCTTGAGCAACCAAATAATTTTGAACTATAGTTCAAAGGAAAGAGTGAATATGTAAGAATCCATACTTAATTAACTATTGAGTAAATTAATAAATGGGAAAGAAGAGACAAATAACTCATGAAAAAAAATGTCAACTAATTTATGTAGATATTTTGCTCTAAAGGAAGGAGACCATAGCTTCCTTTAAGTGTGAGCTAGGCCTAGTAATTTCCTTCCAGAAAAAAAATAGAAAGGGGAAGAAATAACGACTTTACAGTGGAGAATTCTGATAAGAACAACCTAAGCCAAGTGATCAAAGCCAACACACATAGGCATAAATCATGTTGATAGCAGGTACCATTGATAAGATATGATGAAAATGTCATTTCACCTTTCTAATCTTTCTTCCCCAAACCCATAACTCCAACCTGATCTTGAGAAAAACATCAGACAAATCCCAGTTGAGGGACATTCTATAATATCTGACCAGTATACCTCAAAAATGTCAAGGTCATCAAAAACAATATAGTGTGAGAAACTGTCACAGCCAGAAACCCAAGGAGACACAAATGTAATGTAATATCCTGGGTAGAATTCCAGAATAGAAAAAGCACATTAGTAAAAACTAAGAAAATCTGAATAAACCATGGGCTTTAGTTAATAATATATCAATATTTGTTCATTAATTATAAGCAATGTACCATACTAGCATAACATATTCCAAATAGGGAAACTAAGTTGCTGGGGTATATGGATCTTCTCATTATTTTTGGTAAATCTAAAAGTGGTCTAAAAAAGTCTATTTAAAAACACGGCTACCTAGAGTAGTCTACAATTAAAGAGTTAGATAAACAGACAAATAAAAGACCAACCCCCCAAAAAACTGCTTTGGTGTTGAAGAAGACACAGTATGTATATCCAGAATTATACATGTTGGCAGGATTTTATGTATTTATTTTATATTTACTCCCCCATCTCCTACTTGCTTAGGTGAAAACTGTGAGTGAAAAACTGGCATTGGATTAAATCAAGATTTCAATCCTGGAACAGCATAAGTTTTTATAGATTATTTAATTTACCTGGTCTTCAATTTTCTGAGAGAGTGGAATAGTTCACTTATTAAATAATCCCAAACTCTAATATTCCATATTTTTAATTTTGATAGATAATATTGATATTAATAACATAATATTAATTTTTAAAATGGCCCCTTCTGATCTGAATCAGCGAATGTAATTTGGACACATCATTATTAACATGCCTTTTAATTCATTTTCAAGTTCTCTTATTTTATTTTTATAGGATACCATATTCTAACATTAAAATAAATTGTGTAAGATATAGCTCACAAAGTATTGGAGCTTCATGTGATGCTTTAGTAGAAAATAACTTTTTTGTGTAATGAGAAAATAAAGAAAAAATGCATTTTATAGGTATGTCTGTAAGAATTAAAAGTGGCTGAATACAGAATCAGCTTATATTTATTAATCTCAAGTTGTGGGAGCAAAAAGCAATGCTTGGTTGAATTTTTTCACTGCAATGAGACTCGGTGCCAAAGTAGAACAGATAAACCATTATTTTCACAAAGGACATACACTGTGGTCTTTGTGAATTCCCAAATCAATAATGCCATTTCAATGTACTTTTTTCATAACACTCAATAAAACATACTTGACAATTTTAAGTGATATTTTCTGTCTTTGATAATTTTTATGCATAGTGATAAATGCATTTATGAAGCTATTAAAATAATTTTTACTAAAATTTCACACTACACAATAATCATTTTTTTCTACAATGAATGTTAACTTAGAGATTAACTGAATGTCAAATTAAAATGGTGGTAACAAGTGAAGCTACACTCTTTGGGCAGTAAGGTACACTTCCTGTATGACAATGAATGGTGTTATGTATGAATGCAAAATAATAAGGACATGTTCTTTTCAGTATGATGAAATCAGTTTATAACAACTGAGAAAGTTTCTCCCAATATTTCTGTGGACCCTCAGCAAAAACTTTACCAAAACTCAGATATTGAATAAGGGTACATTTGGTGCATTTGTAAATGATAGGCTTTCTCTTTTTATTGTTGTTCTATTACAGTTGTTCCAATGATCCCCCATTGCTCTCCTCTGCCCATCTGCCCAAGCCGCCACTCTCCCACCCCCACTCCCAGTCAATCCCCACCCTGTTGTCCATGTCCATGGGTCTTTTATACTTGTTCCTTAACAGACCCTTCCTCTTATCTTTGCCCCCTTCCTTCCCCTCTGGTCACTGTCAATTTGTTCCTTTGTTTCCATACTTCTGGTTATATTTTGCTCATTTGTTTGTTTTGTTGATTAGGTTGTTGTTGTAGGTGAGATCATATGGTATTTGCCTTTCACCACCTGGCTTATTTCACCTAGCACAATACTGTCCAGTTCCATCCGTGCTGTTGTGAAAATGATGAGTTCTTTCTTTCTGCTGCATAATATTCTGTTCTGTAAATGTACCACAGTTTTTTTCATCCACTCATTTACTGATGGGCACTTAGGCTCTTTCCAGCACTTGGCTATTGTAAATAATGCTGCTATGAACATAGGGGTGCATAGGTTCTTTTGAATAAGTGTTTCAGGATTTTTAGGGTATAATCTCAACTGTGCAATTATTGGGTCAAAAGGAAGTTTCATTTTTAGTTATTTTGAGGAATTTCCATACACTTTCCACAGTGGCTGCACCAGTCTGCATTCTCACCAACAGTGTACTAGGGTTCCCTTTTCTCCACATCCTCGTAAGCACCTGTTGTTTGTTGATTTGTTGATTTGTTTATGATGGCCATTCTGACTGATGAGAAGTGGTCTCTCATTGTGGTTTGAATTTGCATCTCTCTGATGGCTAGTGATGTTGTCAAGCATCCTTTCATATGTTTCTTGGCCCTCTGTATGTCCTCCTTGAAGAAGTGCCTGTTCAGGTCCTTTGCTCATTTTAAAATTGGATTGCTTGTCTTCCTGGTATGAAGTTGTGTGAGTTCTTATATATTTTGGAGATCAAACCTTCATCCAAGGTATCATTGGCAAATATATTTTCCCATACAGTTGGTTACCTTTTCATTTTGATGATGTTTTCTATAGCCATGCAGAAGCTTTTTAATTTGATGTAGTACTATTTGTTTATTCTTTCCTTTATTCCTCTTGCCCCAGAGGATATATTGGCAAAAATATTGCTGCATGGGATATCTGAAATTTTACTGCCTATGTTTTTTTATGGCATCATGGCTTATATTTGTCTTTTATCTATTTTGGATTATTCTAGTGTATGGTATAAGTTGGTGGTCTGGTTTCATTTTTTTGCATGTACTATTTCAGCTCTCCCAGCACCATTTGTTGAAGAAGCTATTTTTACTCAATTTTATGCTTCTGCCTTCCTTGAGAAATATTAATTGACCATAGAGACATGGGTTTATTTCTGGGCTCTCTAATCGGTTCCATTGATTTATGTGTCTGTTCTTATGCAAGTACCAGACTGTTTTGATTACAGTGGACTTGTAGTATAGTTTATCAGGTACTGTGATCCCTCTTATTTTGTTTTTATTTCTCAAGATTGCTGAGGCTATTTGGGGTCATTTTTGGTTCTATATAAATTTTTGAAATATTTTATCTAAATTGGTGAAGTATGTCATTGGTATTTTAACAGGTATTGCGTTGTATCTGCACATTGCTTTGGGTAGCATGGACATTTAATGATGTTGCTTCTTCCAAGCCATGAACATGGTATACATTGCCATTTGTTTGTATATTCTTTCATTTCTTTCTTTGGTGTTCTGTAGTTTTCCAAGTATTAGTCTTTTACCTTCTTGGTTAAGTTTATTCCTAGGTACTTTATTTTAATTGTTGCTATTGTAAATGGGATTTTTTCCCAGTTTCTCTTTCTGATATTTCACTGTTGGTGTACAAAAATGCCATGAATTTCTGCATATCAACTTTGTATCCCAATGTTTTGCTAAATTCACTTACTAGGTTGAGTAGTTTTTTGGTGGAGCCTATAGGGTTTTCAATGTACACTATCATGTCATCTGCAAATAATGACAGTTTTACTTCCTCTTTTCCAGTTTGGATACCTTTTATTTCTTTTTCTTGTCTGATTTTTGTGGCTAGAACTTCTACCACTATGAGGAATAAAAGTGGTGTAAGAAGACACCCTTGTATTGTTCCTGATCTTACTGGGAAAACTTTTAGTTTTTGTCTATTGAGTATGATGTTGGCTATAGGTTTTTCATATGTGGCCTTTATTATGTTGAGGTATGCTCTATCTATTTGCCCTTTGCTGAACATTGTTATCATAAATGGGTGCTGTACTTTATCAAATGCTTTTTCAGCATCTGTTGATATGATCATGTGATGTTTATCTAAAACCAGATAAAGACACAACAAAGAAAGAAAACTATAGGCCAATATTGCTGGTAAACATATATGCCAAAATCCTCAACAAAATATTGGCAAACCACATCCAGCAATACATTGAAAAGATCATATACTATGATCAAATGGAATTCATTTTAGGAATGAAAGGATGACATAATATTCACAAATCAATAAACATAATACACCACTTAAATGACAGCCTTTTTCTTAAGAAGCAGAATGAATTCTTACAGGATCTGTAGTTCTGACATTTCTGATACACTGCTTTCTCCAACCATATGGATACTTATTCTAGATATGGATTTGCCTCTTTTTCCTACAAAGCTTCTACTAGTACACATTTATGGACTTCTTGAATGCCTGTCCATCATCACATCAAATCTTACCAGTTCCAATATTGCTTTTAGTCAAGAACTACTTTTTAAAAATCAGCTAAATCAAATTTTACATTGTATAAAATAAAACACACACTGAAATGTACAGTTTAATGAGTTTAGACAAATGCACATACCTTTATAACCAGTGCTACAGTTGACACGCACTGGTTCCATCAACCCCAGAACACTCCTTCCCTACCACAACTTTCTACCTTTGCCCCAGGCAGAAACTGCTCTGTTTTCTATGACTATATGTTATATTTACTTTCCTAAATTTTAATACAAATAGAATTACACATTAGTCTTTTGCTTCATGCTTTTTATATTAACATAATGGTTTTCTAGACATTTATCCCTATTGTAAAACATGTCAGTAGTTCACTGTTTTTATTATTATTATTGCTGAGTGAGATTCTATTGTGTGGATATTGCACAATTTGTTTATTCATCCTCCAGTTGACAAATAATTTGGTTGTTTCCACTGTTTGGTTCTCATGAATAAAATGGCAATGGAAATTTTTGTGCATTTTGCAGATACATTTTTTAAATTTCTCTTGTGTAATTACATAGGCTTGATTTGTTATGTCAAAGATAAGGGTACTTTTAATTTTATGCAAAACTCCTAAAACTTTTTCTGAAGTGGTGAAACTTTAGAAAACTGATAAAATTTCCAAAGTGGTACCATTTTTACAGTTGCACATCTAAGATGTGAGTGGTCTAGTACTGAATTCTCAACAACTGGTTTTTAGCATATGTTTAATATTAGCCATTATAGTAGATATAAAATAGTATCTCATTGTTAACATTTCTCTAATGACTGATGATACTGACCATCTTTTCATATTTTTATAGTCTATTTTTACATCTTTTATGAAGTGTCTATTCATCTTTTTAACAATAGGTCGTTAGTCTTCAATTGTAAGAATGTCTGTGTGCATTCTAGATAGCATTCCATTGACAGATACATATATTGCAAATATTTTCTACCAAGATATGGCTTGCATTTTTTCTACCTTTCTTCCTTCCTGTCCTTCCTTTTGCATATCCTCAGATTTATTGAGGTAGCACCTGGATATTGAGGGAGCAAGGGAAAGGGTTGGGGCCTCCACAGGGCCCATGAGGTGCAGTTCTGGTCCTTTCCTGCTTAGGAGCCACATGTGGACTTGCGGGGACTGCCAGGCACTAGGCAGGCAACCTTGTTTCTCAAGGTTAATAGGCCTGCAGCCAGCAGCCCTTTGCCTCCACCTCCTTGGTCACCATCAGAAGCACCTTTCACTTTCCCTCAGCCAGGGCAACCACCGGAAAGGCCCTGATGCTGTGACTTGTCCCCCAGAGCATCAGGCATGTTCAGCTTGAAATCCAGGTTGCAGTAGACACAGTCCACCTGGCACAGGGCCATCCTGTGCTGCTGGCTCATTGGCAGGGACAGCAGCCCCAGTGACTCAGGCAAGGGTACTGGGATAAGCCCAAGTACCTGGGGCAGACAGAGCCAGCTGGGGTAGGGGCCTGCTTCTGTCCCACCACACAGCAGCCAGTCCAGGCCCCACAGGGAGGCTATGATGGGGGTTCAGCTGAAGTCTTTAAGAGAACAAAAGTCTTAAATTTTTATGATGCTAATTTTACCTATTTTTATTGGTTTTGCTTTGTATCTAAGAAATCTTTGCCTACTGCATGGTTGCAAACATCTCATTTTGTAGTAGTAGCTTTTCTGTTTAAACCTGTTATCAGCTTTGAGTTAGTTTTTGTTTATTGTGAGAGATAAGTAGAATTTCATTTCTTTTTCACATGAATATCCAGTTGTTCTAGCATCTTTTATTGAAAACACTTTCCCCCATTGACTTGCTTTGGCATCTTTGTCAAAAATTAATTTGTTGTATAGATATGGGTCTATTTTGGAATTTTTAATGCTTTTTCATTGGTCTCTAGATATTTTTGTCAAAGTAACCCTATCTGGATTGTAGTAGCCCCTCTTACTCCCAGGGTATAAGTTCCCAGACCCCTAGTGGAAGCCTGAAAACACACATAGTACCAAACCCTATGGATGCATTTTTTTAATACATCCATACATATGATAAAGTTTAATTTATAAATTAGGCTCAGTGAGAGATGAACAATAATAATAAAATAGAACAATTATAACAGTATAGTGCAATAAATGTTACGTGAATGGGTTTGGAAAATAAGGGTGTCTTGAACACAAACACTGCAACATCATGACAGTAGATAGGATAACTGAGAAGGCTGCTAAGTGACTCATGGGCAGGTGACCTACATAGTGCAGAGATGCTGGACCAAGGGGTGATTCACCTCCTGGGCAGATGCACATGGCAGCAAGACCATGTGAGATTCACTACTTAGAATAGCATGCAACTTAAAACTTATACAATTATTTATGTCTAGAATTTTTCACTTAATGTTTTTGGGCTGCATTTGACCATAGGTAATTGAAACCATGAAAAAGGGGGAATTACTGTACTATAGCTTTTTAAAGTTTATTTTATTAATGTTCAAGTACAGTTGTCTCCATTTTCCCACCACCACTTTCCCCAGTCCCACCCACTCCCACCTCCTACCCTCAATTCTACTCCCCTTTGGCTTTGTCCATGTGTCCTTTATACATGTTTACTGATGAATCTTCCCCTTCTTTCCCCCATTGTCCCCCTCCCACTCCCTTCTGGTTACTGTCAGTTTGTTGTTTATTTCAGTGTCTCTGGTTATATTTCACTTGCTTGTTTGTTTTGTTGATTAGGTTCCACTTATAGGTGAGGTCATGTGGTATTTGTCTTTTGCTGCCTGGCTTACCTCACTTATCATAATGCTCTCCAGTTCATCCATGCTCTTGCAAAGGGTAGGAGTTTCTTCTTTCTTTCTGCTGCATAGTATTCCATTGTGTAAATGTACTATGTTTTTTTGATCCACTCATTCGCTGATGGGCACTTTGGCTGCTTCTAGCACTTGGCTATTGTAAATTGTGCTGCTATGAACATTGGGATGCATAGGTTCTTTTGTACTATAGCTTTACAGTAAGCCTTGAAATACAGATTTTTAAAAATGTTTTTTTATACTCAATCTTTTTTACAAAGATTGGGTAAAAGATTCATAACAGAATGTGCAGTACCCATATCTTAATACAGGGTTGGCAAACATAGGTTTATAGTTGTTCATATGGAGAAATACATAATACAAGAATAAATAGTAATATAAGAATAAACTGTTTTAGAAACTCATAACTATAAATCTACTTTTGTGTACCCCTGTATATTTTTAAATTGATTTGTCGATTTCTTCAAAATAATCTGCTACAGATCTGATCGAGACTTTGTTATAAGCAATTTGAAAGCAATGTAAGTGAGATGAAGTGCTCATATCCATGAGGTTCATTGATTTTGCCATGTATCCAACATGAGGAAGCAACAGGACTGAGAGGATAATGAAATGGGTACTGCACATTCTATTATGACAGCTGTGGGTGATGACAAAACCTTAAGGCTTATAAGGTGCTATACTGGCTTTAGTATATGCCTGGTATAAACATATGAAAATATTCATCCCATCTCCAGAAAAAAGTTCTTGTCCTAGAAACAAGTTTGGAAGTGAAAGTAGCTTGGACAATTTGTGATTCTTTGGACTTGGTTGAAATTTTAGTTTCCAAAAAAGCTATGTGTTTATGAGGACAACAGCTATTGCCAGATGGGACTTGAATTTGAGGTTTCCATCTGGCCACATTAAATACTTCTAATCCTGAACCAATAGACAGAGATGATGGGTTCTATCAAAGCAAATTATGATTTTTTTCTAAAGAATATGGACAAGGAAATGTATGTCTAGGACCCAAGGGATTTTTTAAAGATCCTATTATTGTTCCCATTTCCAGCAGTAAAGTTAATGCAGACCTACGGTGGTCTCACACAGGCAGGGGCACAGTCATATCAGACCTCCATGAATGAAGATTTTGTTCACCCAACAAGTGAACAACTATTAATAATTGGATTCTTACGAGAGAGAGAGGGTAACATAGAATAATTAGTGGCAGGAGGAAGGCATCTGTAAGGTGTTTATAGTGGCATTGGATATTTGCAAAAACAATATCTGCAATGTCTAGATATATCTGTTATTGATCATCAGTCTGGCAACATCCACACATGCACACACACACAAAGCTTTCCCGCTTTCCTTCCTTCAGTAGTTTAAACAAGGTGTTATGACACTATATTGGTATTGCAGGGTTGTGACTGACCAAGTAAAGAAATAAATATCAGCCAAAAATAAACAGAGTTGTTTGTAAAATATATTTTCTATATTTTAAAAAATCTCCATTTGTATAATGAATAGATGCACCCTGCTGTGACTTGGTAATTTACATATAAACAGAAGTGTGTTTGTGGAAACTAAGTAGCTGAAGTGATGAAACAGACTAGACCACATATTTTCTGGTGATGTTCAGTGCCATCTCTACACTTCTGATATTTTCAATCAGCCTCATGGATTGCCATGAATGTTACATTTCTAAGATTCTTTTATTTTTAATTTTTAAATATTTTTATTTAAAAATATTTAAGTATTTTATTTATTTATTTTTTAGACAGAAGGAAGAGAGAAAGAGAGGGAGAGAAAAATCAGTGCATAATTGCCTCTTGTGTACCCCCTACTGGGAACCTGGCCTGCAACCCAGGCATGTGCCCTGACTGGGAATGGAACCAGGGACCCTTTGGTTCCTAGGCTGGTGCTCAATCCACTGAGCCACAACAGCCAGGGTTCTAAGATTCTTTTAAATAAAATAAATTGTTCAACCAGTAAAAATCAGTGGCAAAAACTTGAAAGGCAAAAAAGAAGAAGCCATTATTCTCTGGTGACAATGGGGGCAGAGACTTGGGCAAAGGCAAATAACAAGCCAGTTTTCTTTCAGAGACACCCAATTTTCTGCTGCAGGAAACTTGGGTTCATTTGTGACATCCTTTGTGTTCTTTGCTCACAGATTTCCTACAGGCTAGAAGTGGCCTCAAAGACCTTTGTTCTTCAACTATTTCATTAATTCTATAAATTCTATCTATATATTCTGGGGTGAAGGGGTGACAGAAATAGAGCATGATGTAAGCTTTCGAGGTACTGACAATGTTCTTTGTTTAAATCTGGGACTGTGACATGAGCATGTTTAAGAAAATCCATTGAGCTTTATAATATATGTTTATTTTATAGATAATAAACATATGCATAATATGATATGTGATATCACATGATATATATGATATGATATGTATAATATATATCTATTTTATAGATATATATTATACTTATATTAAAAATTTGGATAACAATTTTTTCTCAAAAAGACATAGAATACCTTTTATTGTTCTCATTGATCCCTGACTGATAAATGTGAATCAGTAATTGTGAGTTATATTATTGTCGTAAATCTCTTCAGTCAGTTTCGCCATACCAATTTAGTCCTGTTTGCCACCATTTTTCAATGAAACATGACAAACTTCACTTTGCTTTCTGTGGAAATAAGTCATTTGAAGAATACATGTATTTCCTCCTTCTTTAGTGCTCTTATGGAAGTATTTGCTATTTCTGACTTTTTGCCCCTTATTCTCACATTAGTGTTCATACAGGCACCAAGTTTTTGCTCTGTTCAGCGTGAGCTTATGATAATGTTGAAGTCTTTATCCTGATTTTTCTGGTGGAGGTAAATATACTACATATCTCATAGTATATGTTATATACTATGAAGTATTTTATAACACCATTATTAAAAAGCTAAGGACTATAGCAATATTCAAGGAAGGTATATACAATTTATTCAGATACATAAAAAGTAGACTTTATGCAAGGTCTAGGATGTTTTTCATGATGATTCAAGTGTCTGAGAGAGAAGACATTTCTTTTTTCAACTCTAAGTTCTGCAACTCTATAAAGAATTGAAGAACCATGACATAAACTTTGTACTGGGTAGCTAACATGTAAGTAAGAAGTTCTTAATCCTGCTTCTTCATTCTCTGGGGCTTATGAAACAGATCAGCCAGCCTTGCTTAATCATTGATTGTGCAGCATGACTGTGAAGTCGAACAGTCAATGAGCTCCTGCCCACTAACCCTTCATTGCTCCTCCTTGGATATGTATGTTATGAAGGTGTTTTCTTTCATTATAAGCCTGTTTCATCTTTCCTGTGTACATCATTCAGCTTATAAATGTTCTCCATTCTCATTCAGCTCAAAAGGGAAAGTTTCTGAAATAACATGGTCAGCAGAAGTGATCTAGTCTGTAACTTCAAAACTTATAAAGAAAACTTGTTCTTAACATTTTTCAGAGGAGACATTACTTATCATAAAGGTAATTAATTTTAAAACTACTGCGTTTTCTTGTGTTTCTTAGTGAAAAAAATGTGTGAATTAATATTCGAGAATCACATTTTTCTTTACAGTTCTTTTTTATTCATTTTTATTTTTATTTTGTATTGTTGTTCAAGTGCAGTTGTCTTTATCCCTCCCTCCATCCCCTCCCCTCACCATTCCCTCAAGCCCCTATAGTTCTTTATTTCAAAAAGTTAACTTCTTTTCCCTTTTAACTAAACACTTTGCTCTGCCTGTCTAGAGCCATTGTTGAAACATTTCTATCTCCCACCTTCTCCCATTTTTCGAGAGAAGAGAGTCAGTGATTAAAGCTAGTGTTTAAAGCCAGACTACTGGCTTCACCCCACATTAGTTGTGTGATTTTGAGCAATTTGCTCAACCACGCCACTCATTTTCCTCATCTGTAAAATGAATGTGATGATTGAACTTACCTCATGAGGTTGAAGAAGGGTTAAATGAGTTAAGATTTTCAAGTGTTAGAAAATATATGCCAAATAGCACAAATTATGTAAATTAAACTTTGTTGATATAAATCAAGAAATGCCCATACATGTAAAACCATATGCATACATACAAAAATACATAACAGACTAAGCATATAATCCATTGCTGGACTATATGCTTCATGGAATTGGCCTACACATCCATTTTGGTCAGCACTAAATCTTATATTTTAACAGTATCTGGCATGGAATCAATGTTCAAGAAAAATTAAAGAGATTGAATACATTTAAATCCACAAATTTGATATTATAATATTAGATTCCCTCAAATTTTCTTTTTTTCTGATTAAGAGCAATCACTGCTTTGGGCCTTGTTGCTTTCTCTTTATTTCTTCTGTAGCACCACCAGCCAATCTCTTGTAGGGACTCTATCTCATGGGGAGGCAAAAACTTATTACTTCAGAAGAGTTCACTGGATATGCATCATCCAATGAAAAACAGCAAAGTCCTGTTGAAATGGATATGCTGTGAGGCCTGCTGGTATCAGTTACCAGCTGAGGCCTTCATCTGTCCTCTGGCCTTGGTGTAGGCAATTCAAATGCATGCTTCAAGCAAATGACCTGTTCATACATGTCACCTTCAGAATCAGGAGTTTGTTGTTATAAACACAGAATTTAAATCCATTTAAGAGTCTACTTTGATTCTAGATTTTAAGCTAATTCTGGCTTTTCATTTTCCTAAAAGGAGTACATGTGCATGAAGATATTAATGTAGTGTTTCAAACAAAATAGAAAGCAAAGGAAGGAAGACCAGAAGACTGAAAATTCTTCCAGAATCTTTTTGTAAATTACATTTTAATATCATGTGTATATTACATATACCATGTATTATGTATGTATATATCAGTGAATATAAGCATATAAGGAAGCAGGAAGAATGAACTTTGCATGAGATAATAGTAAAGATGCCAAAGAAAGTTGTAAATGCTTGTCTGGGTAAGGCTCTAAGAAAAAGGAATAACTTCATAAAATAGAATATGATATCATATACAATCAAGAAAATATTTAATGCAGGTGGGATTATTGTCATTGAATCTGTATTTATACTTTGTCTTGCTGTGCCTGGTATCTGGACAAGTGAGTCACTTTAATCTTCCATAACAGATGATCCTCAGGATTCATTTAATTTAAAATGTAATGTTTCCTTCCTTGAAGTCATTTCAAAAGGAAGAAGCACTCAATGGTTTTTAAGCAAGACAGATTCTTCTTCTGGTTTTGTGGATGATTAATTCAAATCTGTATTATATGGCCTGTCCCAAGCATCATCTGTATCACTGATGTTAAAGATAAAGGCTCTCTTCAGGGAGGGAGACCCAATTCAGATCGTGTTACAAATGCATAGCCTACTTTGAAAATCCCACTTACTTGCTGTATTTAATTATTGCTAATTTTTGTTATGAATGCTGGGTAAAATGTAGTTGTCCACATTTTCTTCTTATTATTAGTGTTAGTGTTCTGTGTAGAAATCCCATTAGGCTATTTGAATATTCTGATTGAATCACTGATTTAAATATGATGGAATAATCATCTCTTCAGAACAGCATAGCTGCCATACTTTTTAGAAGTGGGAAACCTGGGTAGGATGCTTATTTATCTTTAAAAACTTCATGTCACACACACATACACAAATTTCTAAAACTCTTTAACTTCTATTTGCAGGCATACATAAAAGGATATAAAGAGTAGTTGGGAGGAAAAAAGACCTAGATAATTAACATGGCACCACTTGCTCAAAATATAAACTGGTAACAAAAGTCGGTATTGAGTAGGAATCTCTGGCTTTGGATGGGTGGACAAAGGTAAAGGCAATTGTGAGAAATTCAATGGGCCATAGGCTTGAAAGGGTGAGCTATACAACAGCCTTGTCTCTAATGTGTTTGAGAGTACAAAGTAGGAAGCTAAGAATAGATGTCCTTTGAAATGGGGTTCAAGACAAAAAGCAAGATTAGGAACGGGAAATTAACATGTGCATGGCGTTTGAGGATAAAATTCACTCTTTTTAGATGACAACTCGACAGAAGTGTCAAATACAGAGGTTGGTAAATAAATAACACTAAAATGACCTCTTTAGGAGCTAGTGAAGCATATGTGTCGATTTCATTTAATTTACTCATTATTTACTAATTTTGGTAATATATACCAAACCTTTCTATGCACAGGTCCTGAAAATACAGAGAGGAATAAAAACACATATGAAATTATGGGAATAAACCATTAGAAATATAAAAATAAGTATTTACCAATTATTGTGTATAACAGGAAAGAAAAAAGCTGTGATCCATGATACTATACCAGGGGGTGGGAATTTATATGACGGTATCAGGATGAGTTTCTTTGAGGAAGTGTCATTGAAACTGAGATCTGAAGATGAAATTATCTTGTCAGTGAGTGGGGAGGAGGGCCTCCTGTGTAGAGAGAATAACAAGTTCAAAAGCCCCGGATTCAGCAAAAGGCTTACAAGGTTGCAAAAAACAGGAAATGCAGCAAGGCTTCAGCTTTGTGAAGAAGAGAAGGTAATACCAGTTGAGGACACAGAGGTAGGTGAGTCCTGAAGGGCTTTGTAGATAGCAGTGAAATGTTACATTTATCCTCTGTGCAGGTTAAAAAAAAAACACTTGAAGTTTCTAGAGAAAAAGGATGTATGTTTCATTGCTGTCCTGATTTCTGCGAGGAAAGATATTGAGAGGTCCAAAGTAGAATTCAGTAGCATTTGTTTAAACTAGTGGTAAGGATGATGGCAGTGTCAAGGTAAGATGTTGGCAAGTAGACAGACTCCGTGGTCTCAGTATGCTGAAAATATTAGGGAAGCCCTCACGCCTATGGGGCCAGGAATGAACAACATGGGTCTGTGTGGCAGGCTGGACAGCAATAGCTTTGGTGAGAAGCTTCTTTGGTAAGAAGGCATGTGTAATTAATTTTAAATCCTGCTGAGATCTAAGGGATAATGGAAATTATGGATAACATCTACATGCGCCAAAAGAACTGGGCTCTATCTGCATCATATTAAATGTATGCATTTTATCTACAGTAAAGAGTTGAAATTGTATAGGTTTTCATCTAGTTAAGTCCTTGAATCACTGGTAGATTTAGAATTCTCTCAGCTATTCTGGGAACTTATCCACATTTATGAAGTTGTTTCTTTGGGGGAAATAAGTTATTGTCCATTGGAAAAAACAGGGCCCATGTAAAGTAGAAAAGGTTTCAAGGAGAATTCACTTTATAGTTCAATAAATAGAAGGTCCAAATAGAGCTGTTCTATCAAAAATAAGAAAGAATGACTTAAAAGTTCTATAAAAACACTTCCAGTTTTTAAAAAATTAAAGGTAACATATAAGATATATTCTTGATTTTGAAACAAAATATTAACCAGAGACATTAAAATAAAGAACAAACTGACAGTAACCAGAGGGGTGGGGTGAGGGGAATAACGGGGAAAAGAAAGGGAAGGGTTGTCAAGGAACATGTATAAAGGACCCGTGGGCAGGGCCAAAGAGGGTAGAACTGAGGGTGGGAGGTGGAGGTGAGTAGGGTGGGGGAGGGTGGTGGGGAGCAAATGGAGACAACTGTACTTCCACAACAATTAAAAAATAATTATATTTCTAAAAGAAGAAAAAAGAAACCAGAATTCTTGCAAAACTAGCACTAAATAGAAAAAAACTCCAAAATATCTTTATTTTGTTTTAATCTGAAGGTATATGAAGGTATATGAAGGTATCAGGAGTTTCTTTGAGGAAGTGTCATTGAAACTGAGATCTGAAGATGAAATTATCTTGTCAGTGAGTGGGGAGGAGGGCCTCCTGTGTAGGGAGAATAGTATCTGACTTGGAATATTTTGAAGTTGAAATATTATTGTAAAACTTGATATTCTTAGAGCCATTTTAACAGAAATATCAGCAGATTAAAATTTAAAACAACAGTTTGGTATAGTCAGACCTGCAATGAAAATTTAATTCATTATTTCTGACAGATGGTACAGAATGTATATAGTCAGTAATGTAAAGAAAAATACATTTCTTGGAAAGCAATGGGGCGGAGAGGTGAAGGATACTTTAAAGTTGAAGTCAAAATGGAATGAGAAGAGAGGCTTGCGGCAGGGGCAGGCAGGGACAGCAAAACAAGAAAGGCACCCAGGAAAACAAAGGTCTGTCTGACTTGGTCAGTCGCAGCCTGAGCAGAGAGTCCGGGAGGGGTAAGGTCACAGGGGGCAGAAGGCACAGAGGAGAGCATCAGGTAACTCTTGGAATTACCCAGGCTCCAAGGCAATTTGAACTCCAGTGGGAGAGCAGGTATATTTAAGGTAGTCCAGGGACCTTTAACACAATGAGAGGAATTAGATTTCAGAAAATATTTTGTGATGTTGTAATGAGATCTCTGTGTGGGTGGATTCATGCCCTAAGGAATACAATGCAAGTCCTGTCATTTGAAACGTGTTGAGTTGGAGAGGGAAATCTACTCGAATGCCCTGTGAAGACTCACTCTGATAACATCGCACCATTTATAGTATGGTTAAAAATTTACAAATTCTGTTTTGTTTTGTGATCCGGTAGCCCATGAAGGGGAGATACCTGCAGTCAGTCAGTTAGAGGTATTATTATATGTGTTTGTATGGAACTGTTTTTTGTTTGTTTTAAGATCTGATGACTCCACAGTCCCTTTATCTAAACCCAGCCAGCTGTGAACTCAGAATCCCTCAGATAACTGGACCATCCAATTAGGGCAGCTATATAGCCTGCATAAAGCATTTGGGTAATTGGCCCCTCATTAGACCATGTAAGGGAATGGAGTAGAAATAGGAAATAGACACCCTTGGTTGCTTCTCATAGTCGGGTTGTCATTTGTGCAGCTCTCTGTGGGCCAGGCTGTTACTTTGTGTTAGCTGTCATACTAGATCAGGGAATGTTTGTCACTCACCGTACTGAAACATTTCCTCTTCCTAGGGATGCATATTTGTGCAATTTTGTGTTAACAAAAAGGAACAGCGTTTGCAAATAGCCTAATATTTTTCAATGTGGGCACAGAATCACAACAAAGCACCTCAGCAGCTCTCAATTTTTCTTAGCAAACAGAAGCTACCTTGTTTTATTTTGATAAATGATGCTAATGGAGCTTGGGGACTTTTACAGGTGTGTAATTCTTCATTTCACTATACTTTCTTTTCTGTTATTTTCTGTTAAGGCTCCTACATGCTCTTAAACACAGTCTGTTAGACAGCCAACTTTCCCACAGCATATTTTTGGCACAATATATTTAGCAAATGAATAAGCAAACATGAATTTACTCAATTTTCCTTTGTCCTGTAGTGTTTCTCACCCTCAGTTTTTCTGTTGCAGATAGGTCAGGGAGGCAGAGGGCACTGTCCTTTCCCCCAATTACCCAGACTAGTAAGTGAGGACACATTCCATTATACAGTGTTAGAGTCCACGTTGGGGGGCAAATGATCTTTACTGAGTTACTGGAAGAAAAGGAGGATTTGAAAAATAAACCATAGGTAAGCACAGCCTGGCAGTGCAGTTTAGTCATGGGTGATGTTACTTTTTGACACTGTGCAGTTTACTAGTTTGAGACAGAAGCATTTTAAGAGATCCTACTAGTAAATCAGTCTGTGGAGGTAGAACACAGTATCTGTGAATATTGTCAACATAGTCTTGACCTTGAAAGCTAGTGGCTTTATGGGCACTCACACTTTTACCAAAATCCTTTCCTCTTCATTTTCAGGAGATGGAGAAGTTATATCACAAAAGGCCAGCTTAAACAAGCACTCTACACTTAGGGATTGTTCTGAAAAATAACCAAGAATATGGGCTGGGAATAAAATAGAGGCCCCAACTCTTTTTTATATTTGCCATTTTCATCAACCCTGAAAATAAGTGTGCCTATTAAGGATTCCTGGTGGCTAACTGGGCTCAAATTTATAAACAGATCCTAGTCATCACTTCTAAACAGATGCCCCTCATAGTCCATATGCTTCAGGGAAACACTGCACTGAGCTGCAAGCCTCCTGCAGTCTGAGCTGATCCTTATAAAAGGAGTTTCTGGCGTTGTATTTCAACCAATAGGAATCATATTTTGACCCATTTAATTAGAACTGCCATATCCTCATTTGCATCTTCACTGACCAATCAGAGAAGCTCCATTCTAACCAGTCAAGACAGTGATTTTTGAACAAATCAAATTACAAAATTTGGAGTCCTCATTTGCATAAGCATGCACTAATCAGTAATCAGGGGTGGGAACCTTCTCAATATAAGGTGCTTTTACCTCTGTCTAGGTGGAACACACTTTCTCTTTCCACTGAAGGGTGTATTTTCTGTGTTTTCCTGGCCAGAGCTGAAACACCAAAGATGTCCTGGTACACCAGAGCGTAGAAGAGCCATCTGGGCAGACCAACTAGAACAGAGTTGTCTAGACAGAGAGGGGCAAAGCCGCCTTGCCCAAGACCACCTCACAGCCATGCTGTTGCGTAGTTTCAGAACTGAGCTGTAACACTATTGAGTTGTTCCACCGCTGTGCTGTTCTGCACAGAGAATGGCAGCTGTTCTGCTGTATCATAGTTGAGCTTTTTGTTCTCAATAGTGTCTCCCCCTTTTCTGCACCACAAATTGGGGATTTTTGTGGGCATTGAAAGGGCACCAAAAACTATCAGTTGATAACCTCTTGGTCAGATCAAGTATATTCACCACAAATATTGACAATTATGGCCACAACTGATTTCTTAAGTATGTATGTTTATGATGCTTATGTAGAACTATAGAAATATTGCCTACTAATGTTTAAAATTCAAATACTTAAAATACACCAAAAGAGTGAAATCACTTATATTTTCTTTGTTGCTCTTTCTCTCCCCAAAGGAAACTATTTGGAAAATGTTTTCAGAAATGTTTTAGGGCATACATAAACATTCTATTAGAAATAATATCAATGTGGCCAAATTTTAAGCTATAGTTAGAGTAATAATGTACTCAGACTTTTCTTGACTTTCTAATAGATTTATGATTCTGTCAAATTTTCTCATTCAACATAGAAATGACTCTTACAAATGACTCTTACTCTTACTGCCATGATGGCAGCTGAACACCATTGACTCTTACTTTTCTGGCTTAGATTATATGCCCTCTCAGTGGTAAGACTGAAAAAATGTGGTGATGAATATGTTGCCTCCATTATATTTTCTAAATAAATCAGGGCTTATTTGGTTTCTGTGTACAAAGTGAGAGGCAGTTTGAAATATGAAGTTTCTTGTTGGATCCTGTAGCATTTCGGTAAATCACAGAACGAGAAGGAACTGCAGCGATCATATAACACACCCTTCTACGAGCGCCCAGACACAGAACAGTCGAGAAACTTGTCTGAAGCCATTGGTGGCAGGTCCAGATCAGAACACTTACTTCCGGTTTATGTTCAATCTCGTATTATTTTCTGGGATGAATCAATACTTTCAAATCTAAGATTCCACATTATAGTTTGCCTGTATTACTTGTTAAAATCTGCTTCTTACCTAATTTCCATCCTAAAGGAAAACTGTAAGTTGACTCTGCTTCCACAGCAGGTCTCACTGTGAAATATCAATATATTTCATATACTGTGAACTATCAATTTCTTCCCACAGTAGACCTTTGGATGCTGACAGTAAAGCTTTTCTACAAATCCTATGAACTTGTGTTTCTTCTGTGCTAATTCCCTTGCTGCCATACCGATATTGGCTCAGTCCAGTCCTACATTTGTCACTTAGTTTTATTATTCCAAAAACTCCCCGTTTTGCCATTGTCAAAATGGCATATCAGTTTAGCCTGCAGATTACATAAAGTTCATTTCTCCACAAATTAAACGGACTTAACTTGCTTCAAAAGCTTTATTATCAAATATTTCCAAAGCCCCCAAGCTATGTTTTTATAGAATATGTAATTGCACCTGGTATCAGTTAACTTAAGGTCTTCATGAGTTTCTGGCTCCAGATGCTGGGTGAGGTGGGCTTCTTCATAAAGCTGCCATCAGGGTCTACCTGCTGATGCCTGGGCTCCATCCATGCAGGTCACAAGAAAGAAAAGTTTCCCAGACCTCAAGAAAAATTCCAGAATGTGCTGAAAGGAATTAAAATCATTAAAGCTTTCCTCTGCGATGGTGGGACCTGGCTGACATTATTGGGCTGAGGTCATTTTAAATACTGACTACACAGAGTACCTTGATAAACTATTGTTCTATCAGATACTATTTGGGCATTTTGTTTCTCAGAATGTTAAAAGATTGAGTCTAAAGAGCCTAGGAAATAAGGCATCTATATTTTATTATGGTCAGCCAGACACTTTTCCTTCCAGGCCCGGCTATATTTTTTATACTATGTGCTAACAAATGACTCAGGGCTGAAAAGTAATGAAGAATGAGAGACTGTGAATCCCTGTTTATCTTATTCTGGCTTTTAAGCGTGAATGTTTTATCCACATATCACAACTGACATGCTCGAGGCAACTGTAGACAACAAACTATTTACAGGGAATTATCCTAAATTGAGACTAACTTGACACCAGTTGTTCTTGTTCTTGTTCCTCGTGATTTTAATTGTTCCACTTTGAATCCTGATTCTCTGCAACTTCTTATGATGCCTTAAATTTTGGCAGTTAGCTTGAATTCATTTTTTGATTAATAAAAAGTGTACTTACCATTCAGCTCTCCTTTTTCATATACTTCTGATTTTTAACCTTAAAAACTCATGTAGTAAGTTCTCCTTTTCTTCCCTAATTTCAAGTAACATAATTGGTTGGCTCAGTCCCTGTTTGAGAAGGGGTTTGGCTAGTCTCAGCTTTCCTCAGAAACTATTCTGTCCTTGTTGCATTGGCTTCACCCACGCCAGTCCATCCTCAACACAGTCAGGATGCTCATAATCACACCTAGAATGAACTGGAGGTTCGCAAACCGCAACCGTTTATTAGATATCCTTTGGGTTCCTTTTTTTCCTAGTTTGTTATATATTCAAGTAGTACATAAAATACAGGGACTTAAAATGTTTGTCAGTGTCATTTACACAAAGATTATAAACCTTTTTGAATGAAGTTTAGAACCCAAATTTATTCTGTTTCCTGGAAAGTGTATTTATTTTAACATAAAGCAGTACCAATGAAAAAGGTTAACCTTGACATATGGGGATTCACAAAAGTATAAAACAGTTTAGAGGTGGTGGTGAAGTGCTCAGAGAAGTGAGGTCAGGGGAAAGGAGAATCCCGAGGGACCACGAGGACAGGAAATGAGCCTGGCCACGGAGGAGGAGACACAGAGCAGGATAAGGAACCCGAGGGAGAGGCAGCACCCACCCCATCACTGCTCTTTCCAGGAGCTTAATTTCTTCATAGCAACAACAGAAAAATAAGATGTGACAGGCCCAGGAAAATGTTCATTTACTCACATTATCCTTGTCTTTTCTGTCCTTCTTTTCTTCTTCAAATAGATGACAGGTTTGTTTTCACTGTAATTTTCTCCAAAATCTGTTTGGAATAAGCATGAAAATCTAAGCGTGTAAAACTAGGAAGGTGTAAAGACTTATACTTCATGATGGGGAAAAAAACTAGGAAACAAAAGGTAGGTGAAAAAAATAAAACCCAGCCTATTCATCTATTAAACACCTATTTTAATGCCCTGAGAATCCCAAAGTAAATAATATATTGTTATTGCCTTGAGGAATATATAGTCTAAAAGGAAGGCTCAGATGATCAATGTCCATAGTAGACAGACATACTGATTACAACAATGGCAATGAGGAGACTTGCAATTTCCTTAAGTGGATCAAGGAAAGAAAGTCTCATTAGGGGTCCCATGGTAGACATTATATGGGAATGTACAGCTTGCTTAAAATTATTAATTCACTCTACTACTCAATTTTTAGTGTACTAATGAAGTCCTTTGTTACTGAGACCCTGACAATATTTCAGTCTTTTCTCATCTCACACCTTACTCTGATTCCACTTTCCAGAAATCCAAAATACGCAAGATTTTATAAATTGTCCATGACTTGATTCCCTTTGCAGGTGTTTCTGCAAAAAAAAAATCTTATGGTTCATTTTCTTATTAAAAAATGATAATAATAATGACAGGAGGAAACTCTTGGAGGTAATGGATGTTTATAGCATAGAGTGTATTGATGGTTTCATGTAGGTATACTAATCTCCAAGTTCAAATTGTATACATTAAATATAGACAACCTTTTGTATGTAAATCATGCCATGGTAAATTGGCTTAAAAAAGTAAAGAGAGAGGAGTTCTTATGAATGAAGATCATGGTGCCAGGTTTCTGCAGAGGGTTACTTTGGTAGGTATCCATCGGCCCTACAGGATGGCGGGCATTCTTCATCACCACTAGCAGCCACCCTCGCCACCCACTGACACTTGTCAGCAGCATACCTATATGTTTTTATTGGAACTATGCCCAAACTGGAAAAATAAAACAGAATTGGTCTCAGTCAGTCACTATCCCTTGTTAGCAAGTAGTCTAAAGTGGCTACATGGTCCAGTTCTAGTTCATGTGGTGTAAAGAGAACTCTACTTGGATTTATGCAAAACAAAACAAAACACCTCTTTTTTTTAATAGTACAAGAAGTCCCTTTTTGTCTGAGTGTCTTCTGCCTTATAATATGAGGTATTTTAGCAGCCATTCTGTAACCATGAGAAACAATATTTTCAACACACTGAGTTGGGCAGAGCAGAACAAATAATAAAGTGGAAGACATCATTGGGCTACTACATCAATTCTGCAATCACTGACTTCCAAACTTTTTATTATATCAAATAACCCAGTACCTTTATTTTTGAAGCCACTGTGAGCCAAGTATGAGGGGAGATACCCCCAAATGCAGCTTATTTATAAAAATTATGTCTTTATTATTACACATTGAAACTTCAGTAACCTTCAAGGTACTCTCCATTTTATGCAATACACCTATCAAGATTTTTTTTGCACTAGTCAAAACAGTTTTGGAACTCATCATTTGGGATTTCTTTTAGTGCTTCTGCTGTTTTTTGTTTTGCCTCTTCCACATCAGCAAAGCATTTCTCTTTGAGGACTTTTTCATCCAATTGCTCGGGTGAAATGGGGTGAATTGAGAGGGTGGGGCAGGGATGGTTATGTCATTTTTGGTCCAAAACTGCTGAATGCTCAGCATGGTGTGGACAAGTGCACTCATAAATCAACCATTATGAAATGGGCAAACTCACTGAAAAAGTGTTCAGAAAAGTTCACTGAGGCTGACCACAGCCTCTCACAACAGTGCCAGCTGGTACACTGAAACAGAAAGGTTCCAGAACCACTAACTTAAAGGAAACACCTGTACAAGGGGCCCACCCTCCAGAAGATAATTCTGGTTTTTTGGGGGGAGGGCCTCTCCTTGTATTCTATTACTTTTAGTCAAAATATTACTAACTAATACATGGCAGTTGGAAAAACACTTTGAAGTGTCTTCATAGCTAGTCAGCTACCTACACAACAGATGGTACAAGTAGGTGTTTCAGGAAGCAAAGCTAGGATTGAGAGGGTAGTAAAATGGAAGATTTACATGAGGACTCTGTGGAACCAATCAAGACACTCCCCTCCTGATATTTCTGCTTTGGTGCAGGGATATTTAAAGAGGAGATTTGGAGTCTGCCCCATAATCTGTGCATAATTTAAAAAACGTTTATTGGCTGTTACCATGATGTGCTTTCTCTTACAATTGTTGAAGCCTAGGGAACCAAAGGTTATAAACTGAGTAGATAAAAATTGTAATGGATGTTAATGAAATAAGACTAAAACAAGCAAATGCTAATGGATCTAGTAAAACGTCTGCTATATAGCAATAACTACTTCTTAAGTGTCTGTTGAATCTAATGAAAGCATAATTCATGTCTCTTGAAGAAGTACCATTAATAAATGGATCTATCAAGGAAAAATCCCTATAATTTTCCCACATATTAGTAATACAACAATTTCTTCTTTGTTCACTATGTGACTTCTGTCCCAGGAACAGGATTGGAGGCATGCGTATGAGTGAACAATAAGCTAATTGGGAAATGTCTGTAACTGGTAGGCAGGTGTGGAAGTGGTCCTGGGCAGGGAGGGCAGTCCATAAACGGTCTATCGAGCCACCTACCTAGAGTGGCTACTTGAGCTTAAGTCCATGGGAAAATCCTGGGAAGGTGGGAAATAGTTGCCTCAAAATTACCCCGTCCAAGGAGCCAGGGAATCTGTTGCAAGTATGTTTCTTGATACAGTCTTTCCTGTAAGCCAGGCTTTGATTCCCACTGGGGTCATCTGACACAGGCCTTAGGAACCAAAAGTGTCAAGTACCCATAGGACCACCAGGCCAACACGGGACTCCAGCGCTGAGAAATAACCGGGAACCAGCACAGGTGACTATGCTATTCATTTGGCTTTTATTAATGCAGATTCACTCAGCTTTTCTTAACATAGATTCAATCCAAATCCATACTAACCTAATAACAATAATGACCACTCAGAAACAATTAGTAATAACACCACACAAGACAATGGTGGGATAATGAACCACGGTAGGCAGGGGAAAGTTTTACAAGGCAGACTCTCCAGAGCTGGGTGGGCAGTGGGGCGGACGATGTCCTCGGTCCAGCAGGGCAGAGCCTATGGCTGCACAGCGGTCTGGAGTTCAGCATGGGGTGGAGCAGCACCTTGGCGTGTGGAGCTCAGCTGTCTCAGCAGTGGTCTGAGGTGCCCTCTTACACCCTTAAGGGTCATGTACTCCACCCTTCTGATTCAATAAGTGTCTTGGCACCCTGGGTAAGTCATTTTGGAATTCCTGGTAGGCTTATCCTGGGGTGCTTCACTCCTACTGAAGTGTCTGTTCAGGTCACATGTGCAGGTATATTGAACACTCCACCCTGCCAGGCATGACTTAGGTAGTTTCCTTCTTGAACTGGACTCTACTGCATATTCTCTAAACACAGCACATGGCTTCTTAGTTGACCGGAATGATGCCAACTTAGTTCAGTCCTGTTCTTCCTAGAGTCACTGATTGAGAAGCTGTAGGGAGGGGGGGGAGAGGAGTGACAATCCTTGATGTTTACAGTTTCAGGAATTTTAAAAAAAAGAAAGAAAAACTTCTGGCACAGATGAAGATCTTGACAATTGTCGGTCAGCTTGAACGACCTGAGGGGAGAGATCTATGGCCAAGGCATAGTCAATCTCTGTGACAAATGCCTTTTAATTACATCCTCCTCTGTCAGTTCTTTGTACTCTTTCTTACTTTTCTGGAAATGTGTGACTTAGTTGGCAGGAGAAATTGTGGGTGAAGAAAAGCTGAGTTACAATGATCAGATGCATCGGAAGACTATTGGCACATGTTCCCTGCCTTCTTCTGTCTTTGTTCTTGGCAAATTGAAGCAGAACCTGGTGTGTGCCTGTAACAGAACCTCCGCTGTCCTCTGACAGACTCAGGGCACTCTGTACTGCTGTCTCGTTTTCCCTCAGGCTCTTTCTTCCACTGCTGGAGACCCCGCTTACCTTACTCCTGCATACCTAATGCCACCACACTGCTCTCTGGTTGATGTAAAGTCATTTCCACAGACCTGATCATCTCAGGCATTCCCAGTCTTCTAAACTTACGTCGTTTCAAATGGAGACAATAGCGCTTGAACAACAATAAAAGATAAGAAAAAGAGTTAAACCAGTTAGGATAATCATGATATATGGCAGTAGAAGCGTTCAGCATGCTCTTTAATAAGGTTAGTAAATAATAGTGAAAAAATAAAATTGCGTTGTTTCATGCCTTCTTCCCTCTTCTCCTTTGCGATCAGTGTCCTCAGCTAAGAAGCATTGGAACAAACAGTGATACTAAAGTGTATAAAGAAGCACCTTACATTAACTGTAAATATTTGCAAATTAACTCAAAGCAGTTCCCCTCTGGGATTGTATGAGAGCAGTGTGACAAGCCAAGAAGGAAGCTTTTTTGGTGAACAGAAGTCGTCCCTGCCATAACTCATACACTCAAATTTGATTCTATTTGGTGTCATATCCCAGGCTTTGAAAATGACCTAGATTAGAATTACAGAGAGTAAATAGCAGGCTGTAGAACAATCTGTTAAAGACTATTTTAGCTAATGTATTTCCTTATGAAATATTACTATATTCCTGTAGTACACCCTGGTGAAACTAGGCTTTTAAAATGTTAATTGTTCATTTAAAAATCACCTCTGTGTCTCAGTTTCCCTGATAGTATAATACCTAGGAGAAGTAACAATTGGTTTGCTTAAGTCTGGCCAGCTCAGTATAGAGTGCATGATGTTTAGTAATTTGACCATTAATTTTCCATTCGCTTATGAAAAGGGAAACAGGGAAATTACTTGTTTTTCCAGTTTACACTTCTCTCAGTGAGGGAGGGCAACTGGAAATGTTTTGACTCGGACTCTCCGACTGCTGCTATCTTCCTACTCACTTGTGTTTCTCCTCCAGAGAGAGCCTATCATATCTTCTTTCTATGGGATATTTCTCTGTTCATTTTTCTTTTAAGAATACATTCAGAAGATGAATATGTAGACCACAGGGAATTTTTTAGGAAGGTGGAACTATTATTGTAGTGGTAGATGTTTATTGTTGTGTATCTGTCAAAACCCACAGAATGTACAATACAAGGAGTGAACCCTAATGTAATCAATCCATGGATGTTCATAGTAGTTTCATTTATAATAGCTCAAACCATTATAACAACAACCCATATGTGCATCAACAGATGAGTAGATAAACAAATTGTGGAAAATACATACAGTAGGATACTATTCAGCAATAAAAAGAATTATCAGATGAATGTGAAGAAGTAAAAGGTATCAGATGAAAGAGGAGAGGGCTATGAAGGAGATCAGGAATCTTTCGGTTCATGATCTTGATGGTTTTGATGTGTCATGGGCATTTACGTGTATTGAAATTGATCAAATCATTTACTTCAAATATGTGAACCTCATTGTATGTCAATTAAACCTTAATGAAGATATTAAAAACTTCAAAAAACATTACACCTTCCTCCACTTTGCCTCCTTACATGGTTGTTCTCCCTGATAGTTTCTACCTTCCCAGACAATACAGTACTCCTGAGATATTTGTGTTGCAAAAAAAATATCATTAGTCAAAGTTTTCTCAGTTCTGGATTTATAAATTAGGGGTTTGCAGAGCACGTAAGGGAAGAAGCATATTGTTTTCCACACTTGGGAGTCGGGTGTAAGACTTTTCTCTTACTACCTTTGAATGTCCTCACTGTACATTGCTCCTTGATGCCTTCTCTGCAAGGTGAGAGAAGCTGTGCCTAAAGTTTGCCACCCTGCTCAGACCTCTAACCCACCACATTGCCACTAAGTTTGGAGGTCAGTGGAGGGAATCAATGTGCTACTCAAGAGAAAATTCAAAAGGAAGACAAATTTAAAAAATAAGAACCTTTTCTATAACCCCATTCCCCTGTGTAATTCCTCACTGTATATCACTAAGATGCCAGTAATATTCTCTAGTCCTTTAGAGGTAAAACAACATAAAATGTCCTAGTTATTCATCACGATATTTCACATTGGCTTATTTTAAAAAGGCAGCATAAGCCCACTCTCTATCTGTAGGCTAAGGTGTAAATTTTAATCTTTTTACTTTATTGTATTCTTCTTCTTATGTTTCTTTTGAAGCAGTGTATTTCCTTCAATGTAACCATTGAGAGATGACTTTCAGAACCTAACATGCTATGGGGTTTTAGGCTGGTTAATAGCAGGGCGGTGTCAGGTAGGAGCCCTCCCCAGAGGAAGGCTTCCTGGGTGTAAAGAACAGCCTGCCAATCACCATCATGTTAATATCCTCCGAAGGTTTTAGTGTCTTCATCTGCAAAATGAAGGAAATAATAGAACCTGTCATAAAAGTATGCCATTTTCTGGAAGGATTAAATGAGATATGCCGAGCCAATTTTCAGACACGCCAAGGGCATAAACATATATTTAGGTAATGTAATTATTGTTATCATAATGGCACATAATATTTTGCTACTCCTGCTTGAATTACATAACCAAACTATTTCCAGTGGTAATGTGCTGATTAAAGACATTCATCTCAGTTCTACAAATGCTCAGCTGTAAATGACAACTGTCATCATTTCCCAAGAACGTCAGATGAAATGTTAGTGACAACTGAACAGCATAATCGTAAACTGAGGATTTATTGTGATCACACATATTCTTTTATGCAAGACCCAGTTTGTACAATTGTAACCTAGCATTATCTAAGCTGTGAAAATTGTGATACATCCTAGGACATCTGCCCACTTATTAGAGACTTGCTGCATAATCATTCAATCACTTATTTAATGAAGGCTTACTGTACACCAAGCACCATTCTGAAGGCTGAAATACAGTAGCAGCAAGATGTACATAGTTCTGCTCCCATAAAAGTCATAGTCTAGCAAGGGAGGGAGATAGTGGCAAAGAATTTATTACTATTGTGAAGAGCTATGGAAGAAGTATGGAATTATGAAGGGTAAATAATAAGGAGTCCCAACCTGGTCTATAAGGGTGATGTGGTTAGGAAAAATTTGTTTCACCAAATGTGCCTTCAAAACCTCATTCAGTCATCTTTAAGATAATACTTCTTGAAGTTGGCACTTATTAGCTTTGTGATTTTGGCTAAGGTACTTAAATACTCTAGACTTCAATTTCTTTTTTTTTTTATGAAGCAGAGATAATAATACTTGTCTTAAAGGGAGAATTTAATGATTAGAGAAAATATGTAAATTATTGGCCAATACTAATTACTGAGTGTCTACTTAGGCATCAAAAATGTATCTGTTGCCAACTCTTGGAATCACAGAGATGTTTAGATTTTAATCTATTGAAAGTTATTGTAACTTATCTAAATTTTATAAAGATAAGTATTTATTTAACAGATGGTAATTTATACTGTTCAGAATGACTGGAATAGATGTGCAACAGTTGTGTGCGTGCGTGTGTGTGCATTCACATGGCCTCTGCTTACCTTGGTGTAGAAGAGAATTTGAAAATGAAATTTTATACAGCTTTGGCAATTGTAAATGAATTTTTAAATAGCAATGAGGAGAACTAATTGAACTGTTGAACATGAAGACCTGGTTAGTCCTGATACATATACTCCCTGAGACATTAATCAACTGTATGGAGCCAGTGACATCCTAATATGTGCAGGTGATGCATTCCAAAGCCATTCTGAGTACCTCTGAGAGGAACAGTAGGTCCTCTCTTCACTTAAGGAATACCACTAAAGGTTTACCTTTATACCCTTTCCAACAGCTCTCTTTCTGTAGATAAGAGAGAGCCCCAAGAATTCTATTGTTGTGGTTGTCGTTTTAATAATTAACACACCTCTAGTATTCCCAATTTATAGGAAAAATGGGAGAACTCTATCCTTGGGATCAGCTGTTATGACTGAAAGTGCACCCGAGATTATGCTTTAGATTAGAAAATCTTATTACAAGTCTTTCTAATAATAAATAAATTCTGGTTTGGTGTAGTCAACTTGAACAAATGGTATTAAAACAAAATTGAAAGTGGTGTGGGATTGAAAAAACATTTTTTTCTGGGTGAATAAAATGATTCAGTCTTTCAACATTATGTTTGGGGGTAAGTGAAATTATGTGTGTGTTATAACTACTAGTTAGTAGACCAAACATTCTGATATTTTGTCTTTATGTTTTTTTAAAATATACTTATAGTCATAAATTATGACATATTTTCCATGGATTCTAAAATATGCCTATTTATTTATTTATGGCTTCCCGAACACTTTCAAATTTTATTGACTTTCTTTGCCAGATATATTGATCCTCAATTAATTTATTAAAATTTCCTTCAACTTAAATATCAGCAGATTTTCTTCATATTTTTTTATTAAAAAGCAATCAGAAGTTAAGAATATCCTGGTGCCTAAGAAAAAGGAAAGTGTTTTAAAAAGAAATAATAAATTCTTATACAATTAAAAAAGGAAATAGCAAATTTATTTTAAAATGATATGTAATGATTAAAATTATAAGCAGAGTGTCAGTGGTGATTTAAAAAATAAGTGCTAAAACAAGATATTGTTGCTTAATGAAAAACTTATGACATTAGATTATGAGGTTGATAACATGTGCATGTAAATTATATAAATTGAATAATATAAAAATGGAAAGGTTGGGAGGGTTATAAAGATATTTAGAGAGCAATATATAAAAAGCAAGATCTAAGTATATGAGGTCTTTCCAGAAGACATCCAGCCATGTCATATGAAAAATAGACATTTATTAAAGAAGATTCAAGATACAAAAAACATTGAACATAGGAAAATGACACCTAAATCTCACCAACAGTCTAAAATCTCTTTTCTTTCAAAAGTGATTTTGTTTTGGGAAAAGCCAGAAATTGCAAATCTGGGCTGTAGGGGCCTGAGTCACCTGGTTGATTTGATGTTTCACCAAAAATCTCTGCATGAGATCTGATGCATGAGTGTGCATGTTGACATGATAAAACTGCCAATCACCAGTTGTTCTTAGGTGATGCAGCCTTCTGAATCATACAAATAGTTTCTCTGGAGGAATGTTCAAGCTTAACGCAACATTTCATGCAGATTTGTTACTCTACTCAGTCATTTTGAATGCAAGGGTCACACAGTACATGTGTTCACTCAACAGTGTCTACTGCCCCCACTGATTAGTACAGTGAAGTTGTCATTGTTTACACATGTGCATTCCAGTCCATTCTCTTTGGCTGCCAGGTTGTATCAATGTCATACAAAACTCTTTCTATTAACAACGGCCAGACTTTCTCTCAAAAGACCTCCTATACTGTCCACATAAAATGCAAACATAAAATTTTGGCTGGGCAGGTCAGTTGGTTAGAGCATTGTCCTGATTTGCCAAGGTTGCAGGTTTGATCCTCAGTCAGGGCACATACAAGAATCAATCAGTGAATGCATAAATAAGTGGAACAACAAATTGATATCTTTTACTCTCTCTTTTCCTCTCTCTCTAAAAATCAATCAAAAATGAATTAAAAATGTGAAATATTTTTAATTTCAATATTTGCAGAGCTTGACATAAGTGTATGGAAAGAGACATACAGTTATGTATTTGCATAAATGTATGTCATGCAAAAAGCATAAGGAAGACATTGTGGCTATGTAACTATTAAATAAAGTAGAATTTAAGATACAAGTTATATTCCCAGTGATAATAATGATTATTTGGTGATGATAAAAGACTCAATTATTTCAAAGTGGCATTATAATAAAACATGTTTACATATCTAAATAAAAATATAAAAGCATGCATGGCAAAAATGACAGATTTAAAGGTAGAAATATAAAAATTCATATTGATAATTTGTCCTATATACTCCTCTACCACCAATGCCAATAGTTGATAGAATGACTACACAAAACATCAATAAATATTTAGAAGATTTCAATGACATTATCAGGTACTTTGGCCTATTAACCTATTGATATTTATAGAATACTATGGCCGAAAATAGACACCTCATAGAAAAGAAAAGACTCTTTTCAAAGGTGCATAAACTAGTCCCAATATAGAACATATAATAGGCTATAAAATGTCTCAATATATTTCAAAAATATGAAATATTACAGAGTATTTATCTGATTATAGTCAGAACTAACAAAACAAGAGGTAGAAAATATGACTACTAATAGTTATTAAATAAACTGAATACATATTCTATAAACTGTCATTCAAAAAGAATTTGGCCATACATCACATACATTCAGGATTTAAAAAATAATACATTAGGAATAGATAAGGTAAAAATATCTGTTTTCACCATTTTTATCAGCTATGCACTAAAATCCTGAGTAGTTCAATAAAACAAGAGAAATAAAATATATAAATATTGGTAGGAAGTAAAATTATCACTATTTGTTTACATTAAAATTCAAAGAAATCTACAAGACAAAAATAGAACAAATGGACATAGTGACATAGATAAATACAAGTTCAATTTATACAGTAGGAAGAATTCATAGAATCCAAGATTCCCATCCTTTGAGATATATATATATATCTCAAGTATATATATATACTTATTCCCAGTCATTAAATAAAATCATAACCTTGGTGCTGCTGTGAAGGAAGTTTGCAGATATAAACAAGATTCCAAATAATTGTCCTTAAAATAAAGAGATTATCCTTAGTAGGTCTGGTGAGGCCTTAAATGGCACAGGGTTCTTGCCAGTGAGAGATCTAAAGCTAAAGAGTGATTGTACGTGAGCAAGGTGGTCCATTTTGAAATGCATGGGGCCACAGACTGGGACCGTGGACATTCTCTAAGAACTTGGAGTCTTCTCCAGCTGACTGCCAGCAAGGTAATGGACCCTCATTCTTACAGATCTAAGAAACTGAATTTTGCCAGCAACCTAAAAGATCTTGGAAGCAGATTCTTTTCTCCAGGCTAAAGACAAGAACTCAGTATAGCTGGCCCTTGGATTTCAACCTTAGCAAACCCTGAAAAGAGGAATCAGCTACGTCATGCCTGGGCTTCTTATCAACAGAACCAAGAGGTAATAAATGGGTGTTGTTTTAAACCACTAAGTTTGTAGTAACTTGTTACACAGCAATAGAAAACCACTAAAATACATGAAAAATATATTGTGACTCCATACACTAGTATATTTGGAGAATGAAATTATGAAAAATATTTTGGTTTATAATAGTATCAACAAATAGTTGGAAATAAAGTTAACAGAAAAGATGTAAGACCTCTAAACTAATAACAGCAAAATACTGCTAAAAGAAACTAAAGACAAAATAAATGACATTATCTATATATATTGTTCATAAGAATTAGTATTAAGATGTCAATTCCCTAAAAATTAGTCTCACTGTGACCCTGATTAAAATCCCAACAGAATGATTTGTGGCAGAATTTGGCAAGTTTATTTTAAAATTGTATTGATATGCAAAGAATTCATAATAGTCAAAATAATGATGAAAGAAAAAATTTGGAGAAATCACACTACCTGATTTCAAACTTAATATAAAGGTACTATTTAAAATTATGTGGCATGGGCATAGGTATTAACAAATGGAGGGAAAAGAGGATCATGAAACAGACCAGACACAGATTACTTTCAACAAAAATGCTAAGATAATTAAATACAAAAGGATCATCTTTTCAACAAATAATGCTTTATAAACTGAATAAATAAGGGGAAAATAAATCTTCACTTTATTTTTGGTGAAGAGTTAATAAATGAGAATTATCCTTAGTGGGTATGGATAATTACCCTTATCCTTGTGGTGGATCACAGACCTAAAGGTAAGTGCTAAAACCATAATGTTTACTTAAAAAAATGCATCAGGAAATATCTTTCTTTATGACTTGAAATAATAAAAACTTTTAAAGAAGAGACACAAAAAGCATCAACTATAAAGTGAAATATGATAATCAGTATTTTATAAAAATTAAATATTCTGAATATTAAAATATATCAATAAGAGAAAAAGTATTACAGGCTGGGAAAAAGGTATTCTCAGTACACGTATTTGACAAAGGTATTTATGATATATAAAACTTTCCACAAATCAATAACATAAAAAGCAAATAAATTAACTTTTAAAAATGGGCAAATGAACTAACTAGGCAAAAAAAGATGTATGAGTGGCTAAATAATTATATAAAATGTGTTCAAAATCATTAGTCATCAGTATACATCAAATTAAACCAAATGAGATACTGTAACATACCCCAATGTAAGCAAATGTCGGAAGCCTTCAGGTGTTTAAGATGGAACTTTATTGGCCAAAGTTTCAGAGTTTTACCTGTGCAGGGGCGAACTCTCGGGGAGACACGGTGCCAAAATGGCTGCAGATGAGAGTCGCACCTGGCGCTTACAGCCTGGGGTTTTTATTGGGGTGAGCAAACAAGCAAGCAAGCAAGCAAATACAGAAGCAGACGTAGCTGTTAGCAATTGGCTATTTTGAGAGAACACACACACATCTCTGCTTACTACAATGGATACTTTTCTGCAAAGACAAGGCCATGCAAAGACAAGGTCATACACGGGGGGGGTTTATCTCGTTCAGCACTCTTTGTACTTTTTTACTTTTCTATCTCCCTTGCTGAGACAGTCTGGTGCCTGCCTCGTCCTCCCTGCTAATTTTATCTAATTCCGGCCTAACCTAACAATACCATATCACATATACTAAAATGGTTAAGATTAAAATTACAGAAGTCATATCAAAAGTTGATGAGGATGCAAAGCATCTAAAACATTTGTTACTGAAGGAGGTATAACATAGTACAGCTATTTTGAAAAATATTCTGGCAATTTCTTTTAAAATGTATACTTATCCTGTTATCCAGCAATACTACTTCTAGGCAGAAATGAAATATATGTCCATTTAAAGACAGTTTTATTTTTACAGTCCCCAAACTATAAACAACACAAATGACCAATTAACATAATAGTGAATAAACAAATTGCGATATATCTAGTCAGTATAATACTAAGCAATGAATAAAAATAAATAACAGTTATGAAACTATTGGGTTGGCCAAAAAGTCTATAGTTTTATCTGTAAGTGAAAGACACATTTTTCATTTTCAGCAATAACTTTATTTATTTGGATATTTTGAGTATGTCAGCGATCTCCTGCATGATATAATATTGATTGTTCTCAATTAATGTCTCAGTTTGATCACTATCAACTTCAACCAGTCAATCCGACTATGGAACATTATCCAGCAAGAAATCTCCAGCATGAAACTTCACAAACCACTTTGGACACATTTGATTAGTCACAGCACCTTCTCCATACACTGCAAAAATATTTTTCTGTTAAAAGGCTTCACAAAAATTCACCAATTGGAATAAATTTTTTATCCCAGTTGGGATAAAAATATTGGGATATTTTTATGTTTTTATATCTTAATGCATGGCTTTAATGCATGCTTATATGACAGATAAATATTTAAAAGGCTTCACAAAAATTCACCAATTGGGATAAAATTTTTTAATGCATGCTTATATGACAGCTGTCACAATACAATCTAATAACGTCATTGTTTTGAATGAAGTTGAAGACAACTAAGCACTACTAGAACCATCTTATGGAAAAAACAAATAAACTTTTTGCTAACCCAATACATTGATGAATCACCAAAACATTTCTTCTACCATAAAAGCAAAATTTGAAAGACAAATACCATATGATCTCACCTTTAAGTGGGACCTGTGGGAGACCCCATCCCCCAAAACTCTCCTGGCCACCACGGATGAGAATATGTCTTCCCAGACACAATATGTTGTTTTGGTGGGAAAGGAGGTGGTGATTCCCTCTAGTGGAGAATGCCATTCTCCAAAATGGGTTTTATTGGGATCAGTACATGTAGGAATATACAGCATCATGCATAGCTCATTAATCAATGTCCAAAGGCTTTAGTTACAGAAAATGGACATTATCTATAGATGACAATTGAAGAAACACAGAGATCTGCCTCTGGTCAGGGTCTGTTAGACATGCTGGTTGTTAAGGTGTATTTCATGAGATAAGGATTTCACTCCTTATGCTTTGAATTTAAACATGTGGTTTACACCAGTAGGGCTGTACAAAGCAAAGCAAGGGTCAAAGGATGCAATGTACACTTCAGGCCTGATTTCCCATTGGAACCTCAGTGTTAGTATCCGGTGGTTCCTGCCACCTGCATTCCCAGCTGGTCGAGACTTCCAGGCCTCTCTCAAGGCCTGCTTGCATAGGGCTACAGTTTCTAATACCACACAAAGTGATCCCCGACATGAACCTAATCAACAAAACAAACAAGCAAGCAAAATATAACCAGAGACATGAAAATTGAGAACAGTCTGACAGTGACCAGAGGGGAGGTGGGAGGGGATAACGGGAGGAATGCGGGGAGGGGTTTTGAGGAACAACTATAAAGCACACACGGACAAAACCAAGGGAGGGTGGAATCAGAAGAGGGAGGTGGGAATGGCTGCGGTGTGGGGGAGTGGTGAGGGGTAAATGCAGACAACTATACTTGAACAACAATAAAATAATTTTTAAAAAAATCAAAAGTTTACCAGGTATTCTATTAGCAAACAGTATTTATTCAGAAGAAAGAGAGATTGCAGTCCTGGGTGTTTAGCCATGCGGAGCCATGTGGAAGAAGAGAGAATCAGGAAGCCCTCCTCTGCACCCCCCCATAGAGAGGGGGAGAGAAAGTTGAGGGGAGGGGCTGTCACAACCACAGAGCTCTGTTGTGAGCAGAGTTCTTCCTGTAGGGTTCTCTTATGACCTACAGCGTGATAGCGCCTCCCACAGGCTCTCTTGATTTCCAATTCAGGTCTCCATCATAAACTGTAATAATTTTGTTAACTCTACAGAGGTCTCAGCTGATCTGAGAAATACAAAAAAAAACAACTCTTTTCTTAAACAGAAGAAGCCAGATATAAAAGTGTATATACTGTATGATTCCATTTTTATGAAGTTCAATAATTGATTTTTATCATAATAATCCCAGTGGTTGCATATGGGTATATTAACTGGAGGAAGACACAGGCAAACTTTCTGAAATAATGGAAATGGCAATATTCTGTGTTTTCGTAAGACATGGGCTACATGGTTATATGTATTTATAAATTTCATCAAATTTCACACTTTAAATCTGTGCAGTTCATTGCATGTAAATTATATTTTAATTAAAATCATGACGCTGTTAGAAATTTTCTAGGTGGGCTGAGTGATTTACATCATTTAACTTTGTTGTCATGTTATTTATAAATCTTTTTAAGAAGCTTACCATAACATTATATACAGAAAGATCTATCAGAAAACCATTAAACTTTATTTTGTTGTCCGTTAACCATTTCTTTGGATGCTGAACACAATGAAGTCACTAGAAGAGGTTTAAATAGTCCCACCATCAGCCTGTCTACACAAGTGATCTTGTAGTTATTTGAATCTAGCACAACAACCCTATTTATTTTCTTATTATAATTTCGGCATTTGAGCCCATATTAGTGAGTCTAATTCAGGTGGAGTCAGTTGCCATTTAAACATCTGCTGTGTCTTCATTTGATTTCTAGCAGAAATTATTAGTGTTGATATCTATCACAGCAACCACTTACAAATTCTTTCACACCTGTTATTTTATTTAGTGCTCTTAACAACTCTACAGGATACATCCTTTTATCCCATTGCCCTGAGGTGAAAACTGGGAAACATTGAGATTAAACGATTTTTCTAAGAAAATATGAAACTATCAATTATCAGAGTCAAGATTCAACATCAGATCTTCTATTTCCATGTTTAGTGCTCCACCCAATATACCAGGTCTGAAAAGTGGGTATAAACAGGGTGAGTTCTTGACAAATTTGTAAAAGCAAGAAGAGAAATGAAAAAATCTTGGCTGCTGTAGAGCTGAGATGCTTGCCATGTCTTAAACTAACAAAGCATACTAACAAAGTATGCTTTCAAACTTTTACATGGTTTTAGTAAAAAGTCTACACAAAGTACAATTTCTAAACATCTGCCATAGATAATTATTGGATTAGATGGAGAGTAATTATTCTGAAAGAATGTGAAGTATACCAGTTTTCACCTGCAGAGCTGCGAGCTGCCTTCACTTTGCTTCACTTACAACCTCTGCAACACAACCTTCCTTTCCCCTGCCTACATATTTAGGATAGATTTTAAGACACTGAAAGTAGCAGATACTTCAATGTATCCCAGAATTCATGATTCACAGAAATCAGCACATGTGCCAAAGCAATGGTAGAGCAGAAAATATCAAATAATGATTGAAGTAGTTGCAAAAATGATCATTGAAACTGTTGAGAGGAAAGATCTGATTCAGACTCTCACAAAAATTTACGTGTAGCTTCTTTGGAGGGGATATGGAATGAGTAGGAAAATTGGAAATTATTTGGTCAATGAACAGTAACAATAAAAATCTAGCTATATTTATTTCAGTAAAATCTTGAATGCTTCGTTGACATAGATCTTTCTCAGCTTCCTGAAAGGTTATTTACATCCTTCTTCTCAGTAACATTTGCCAACTAACCATTTCAAAATTACAGCTAAATTAAAGACACTGCCTGTTATTTGCGATATACTGGAACTCAGATCTCCCCTTGGAGAGCTCTAAACTCATTCAATGAGGCATAGCACTTAATTTCATTTGCAGAGTTTCTGCTATCCAACTTTCCACAAATTAAATGAGAGCACTCATTGCTTCTCCTATAGGCTAATGGGACTTACATTGTTTGTCCACATTTAATGTTGTAATATCTTGGTTCCATGGTCTAATGTTTAATAACAAATCAGTAATGGAATTGAATGTACTGTAAAAAAATCCTTCATCTTGTTACTTTCCTATGGCTCTACGCAACCTTAGCCTTCTAGCTCAGAATTGCAAAGTTGGATCTCTACAAGAGGCCAGGCTGGCTATACACATGTAAGCTGCACTTAATGTAAAAGAATAAGGTAGGTTGGGTCCTATAACAACCTAAAGAAATACAGTTCTTATTTGAAGGAGGGAAAATTAGTATTGAGAAAAATATATATATATATAAGGAACACAAATGTGTCTGTGGATGGAATGTGCCTTAAAACTTCCCCAGCTTTTCAACTTGATCTTGCTTATCTCTCCCACTTTGAAAGTTAGAAAATAACCAATAGAAAAAACAACTTAAATACAAAATTACAAAGTTCATTTATGATGCCTAGTACAGTGCCTGAGAAACTGTACCGTCAGTCTGTGTACTTGAGAGGAATTGCCATGTTCATAATTGTGACTTGAAAGAGGAAGGGAAGATGAATTTTCGAGGAAGAGAAAGGTTGGCATTGGGTTAAGATAAAGAAACAAAGAATCAGAGTGTGTAGTAAATTAACAAGCAAATAGAATTTATAAAGGTGGTCAGGATAACAGGTAGTTTAGATATTTGACTAATTAAAGTAGAAGTATCAACTATATAGAGAGACCACATAAGCTAGTAGGAACATTAGACAGACTGACAATTATGGTTTTTGTTTTCTTCTTGTTTCTTGGTTCTTTGTTTCTTGGTTTTTAAGCCTAAAGTCTTAGGTTTAATGGCAGCCATTTTCAAGCTACTGAGCTACAAATAAAACTGGCAAACAGAGTATATATCTATATACTGCATGTGGTTTCAGTAATTAATCGAAATATGTTCCATTATGAATTTCATATTTGGTAAAGAATCACAGGATACTCATATACATTATTATAAAGTTACATTTATTTGGAAACACATTATTTATATCAATCATCAGTTTCCTAGAAAAAAGAGGTGATAAACCCAAATATGTCAGCTCACGTGAGCAAGATTTGAAATAAAAAGAGCAGTGATCCTGGGAATCAATATATATTTATTAATAAAACACGATGGCCTTATTCATGTTAACCTCTCTGTTGTGAAGTTTTACTAATTCTTGGTGTTTCCTTTGCTGCTTTAGAAACTAGTCACTCTTTTGGCTGGTGCAGCACTTCCACAACTAAAGATATGTAAGACATTTCAGACAGGTGACATTTGGCTCAAGTTTCCAAACTTGTGCTTTCTAATTCTAGGAGAGATCCTGAATAATGTTTTTAGTTGTCCTACAATAATAACTTTATTCACTGAAAAAAATCAGGAAAAGTCTTCAATATGACATTGTTAAAAAAAAACGCTTTTGGGAGGCAGATTCATCACACTGGGGTTTTCAAATTTATGATTTTTCAATCTCAGAGATATTACGAACAAATGAGTTTCTAGTTGTTTTGTAAAGTCATTTTATTGACTGAAAAAGTAGGCAAGAAAAACTCTTCAATACCTGAAATTTTAAAACAAAAAAGAAGCTTCCTGGTTTCAGGCTAATTATGTATGAATGGAGAGATGTATTTAAAATTGGGTAATCTTGCATTTTTTATTGTAAAATTGAAGAATGTGAATGAAGTAGGTTCCTTTGTAAAGCTCGAAGGGGGCCAGAATAGCAGGTGTAATTTAATGACTAAACTAATTAAATAAGAAATGTTTTAGATAAAGAGAATGTTTCAGATAAAGGAAATAGTTCAGATGGGAGGAAATAGGTGAAGCGAAGTTGTAAATTACACTGTCAATGTCTCTTTCAGAAGTGGGAAAGAGGCAAACGCATCTGTCTCAGAAGTAAACTGCCAGGGAGCTAACCTTAACTAGAACAATTTCAAGAACATTCCAAAGCACATGATACTATAAATAATGGGGAGAAAAGCAACTGTAATGTATTCAATTCTACATTTTAATATTTGAATATAGACTAAAAACAAACTGTTTTAAACTAGTGTTGAAAGACCTCAAGCAATGCAAAACTGGGAGGAAATTACGACTTCAGAGAAACTGTGAAACCACTTATGCCATTTGAAATTAGGTTTGCTAGTGTTTTTGATTTCTGGTGATATTTGCATGCCAAAGGTGATTTTCAAGGACAAAATGTTAATCTGATGAATTGACTTCTTAATGTGAGAATCTAAGTTATTTCTCCTGCTTTTTAGCTAAACAAAACTGGCTGATGAGGCAGCACTCTGGGAAGTGTTCTGTCCAGTCTTACATGCCCCCAAAGCACTTTCCTATACACCTCTCCTTGCATGTTTTTCTTGGTGAATTGTTTTCAGTAATGACAATGTAATCACATCCTAAATTATGAAATTAGTTATCCATGGATTTCAACTTTCTACAATATATTTATACCTTAAAATGTTATATTTAAGTAAAATGACTTTTAATTATTAACATAAGTTCAGAAAACAAGAAAATGCATTTCTTGAAGGGAAGGGGGTATAGTCACTTGTTCTGGCATATCACATCAGCTGGCATAAAAATGCCAGAAGAAATGACTTGGCACAAGTGACTCAAATATTTGGCAAATAATATGGATTGCTTTATATTTGTATGTTAAATTAATATGAATATAGGTATAAATTTAAAGTGGATTGTAAGCTCCTTGAAGTCAAATTTTGGTCCTTGTCCTCCACAGTAGACCTGTTTCCAACATGGTGCCCAGTAGCTAGAATGTCTCCAGAAATACATCCTAAATGACATAATATTTATATTTTATAGAAAAAAATGGATTTTGATCAATTTCCAAGTTCTGTTATCTTAATTAGACATGAAAATGTATAGACTTGGTATAGAACAGTAATTAGCTGGCTTTTCTAAGACATTTACTAAAATTTCATTACAGTTTAAGTGACAGATACATCATACTTGGTAGAGAAAAATTGCCTTAATTTCGTATAAACCCTGAGGAAAGAGTAAGATAAAAATGGATCTTCTTGGCCTCTTCAGTGCCCCTCATAATAATTTGAAATACCATATTCATAATTCAACCACAAATCTCCTTGAGTGATATCTGATTATAACAGTGGTGCTTGCTTTAATGCTCTAAGAGAAGACATGGTTTCTTCCACATTTAATGGAACACATTTTTTTCTTCTATGAAAGTAATAAAAAAGCCAACAAGTATTAATTAAAGCCCTTTTCTAGGTGATCTTAAGACTCTTCCTTTGGATTCTGCAATACAACATACAAGTTTACAAGTAAGACATACAGATTTGTATTGCTAATGGAAATTCTGGGATATATATAAAGTAATAAACAAAAGACCAATAAAAGAAGAAATAGAGTATAGCAAATATGGCTCCTTAATCTCGGTGGCTTTTCTGTTTTTAAATTCAGGCAGAAACAACTCACTCCATACTACTGGGATAGAACCTAAGATGTGTCCCTTGATTTTTTTCAGTAGGCATCAATAGTCTTCAAAATATTCGAAGCAGAAAAAAATGGCTTAAAGGTAATACATGCCTACTTACTGTAGTCCAAGATCAAGAGAGTTACTGTAAAAGAACATATTTAAAAAACTTAAAGGAAACCAGAACCACTAAATTCCAGTAAGGTTGGAAAGCATGATGCTCTGTGGAACTCAGCTGCAGGAGTTTCTGGACCTTTACTCCAGTGATCTGCCGTTACCTCAGCTAGCAACTTATTAGGTTTTCGCATATCTTAGCTCAAATTCTCAAAAGAATTGGATTAATTCAGATTAGATTGGTTTATGGAGTTGTTCCTCTAGGGCAGAATAGCTCCTCTTGGCTCAATCAGCATGCCAGGGAAATGACACTGCTGACTAAGGATGAGCAAGAGGAAACAAGATCTTTTTTTACAATGCCCATACATATTTATTTACATGTAAGTGCATAATAGAAAACAGACCAAATGGATATTAATAGAATGCATATCTTATTCTAGGAAAGTATATTTGTGAGCAAATTAATGATAGTATTCAACATAAATATATGGCACACAAGCCCCACAATTGCTAAAGTCAAACCCAGGTGTCCTTCTGGACTGGCCCCCTTAAAATTAGCCCATATAGCCAGTGACCAGATCCCAGCTTTTCTGCATCCTAGATAACATATTATATTGAAATAATCTCTCCATGAGTGAAACTTTCCCATTATCTTATGAAATCTGTGGAGAAATGGATTGTGTCCAGCTTTTTTATATTTCTACCTCTAGTAACTAGTGCAATGCTTAATACTGGCAGCCCTGGCTGATATATTGATTGTTGCTTTGTGGGACTGAGAGCAGTGGCCTTGGCTCAACTGCACCCACAGTAACTGTGAGGTCAGAATGTGTGCTGTTTAAGTTGCTAAGTTTGTGGCTATATAGTTATGCAGCAATAGATAATTAATAGAGTCAATTTTTCCTGCATTAAATGTTTTTAAATAAGTAATGGCAAACTCTCATTTTAAATTCTAAATGTACTGCTTTACTTTTTACAACAATAACAATTTAGTATTAATTTGGCATATACCTCAAAAAATGGTGGGACAAGTCAGCAAGGTGAAGACCAGATGTGGGTAAATTAGTGATATTGATCTTCAGTTTCCACATCTCTGCCTCCTCACCATTGTTGCGGTTGATGTTGTAGGCCATGGCCCTAAAATATTTCAGTTCAAAAGTTGTTATTTTTGTTAGGAATCATCACTGAATCTTTGTTTAGCTTCTGTGCCATGTCTCCTTCCTGTAAGATGCCATGAAGATGCCAGGTGCTTTGTTTTTGTCTCATTTAGACCAACTTCCATAAGTATTTCCCTGTTCGAGAAGCTAAAAGAACATTTTACTCCTATTCAAAAAATAGTAGATAGTTATCACTCACAATCTGTAAATTTTTATGTTGAAATAATAGAGATGATTCAAATAATCATTTTCTCTTGATGGTCCCAGGGAACATGATATTCTGAGACATCTAAGAAATTCTGATACCTGAAAGAAATCCATTCCAACCAATTGGCTTAATGATATCTGTGGGAAAGTGAATATTACCACTTAAATACTCAGAAGAGGCCAAAATGGAGGCATAGGTGGAAGCACTGTACCTTCTCACACAACCAAGTTTAAAAACAACAAAGTTTTAGCAACAAAAACGCAGCCAAACCACAGAAAATTGAACTAAATGGAAGTCTGACAACAACGAACCCTTCAGAACCCTTCAGCCTAACTGGTAAGAGGGGCAGAGACAGCAGCAGAGTGGGGTCGAGCAGGAAAGATCCACTGGACCGACCCGAGTGCACAAACCAGGCGGGCAGGCAGTGGGTGGATCCCAGGTGTGGAGTAGCAGCAGGCAGACCCACTGTGGGCCCAAGGCGGTGGACTCACTGAGGGCTGACCTCGGTCACACATTTGCATGCAGATAAACCGGTGAGGGAGCGAGCAGTAAGGCAGACCATGCATGCCCCAGTGGCGGGAAGCGGCAGAAAGGACCACCACCATCCCTCTCTGACCCCATCCCCACATACAGCATCACAAACCAGTGACCTGGGTGGCCCCACACTGGTGAACATCTAAGGCTCCGCTCCTCATATATAACAGGCACGAACAGATCAAAACATGGCTCAAGAACAACTCAGAGCCTCAGAACCAATAAATCTAAGCAATGAAGAAATAGCTAAACTTTCAGATGCACAGTTCAAAACACTGGTGATCAGGATGCTCACAGAACTGGTTGATTTTAGTCACAAATTAGAGGAACATATGAAGGCTAAACTAATTGAAATGAATGGAAATGCACAGGAAACCAATAGTAATGGAAAGGAAACTGGGACTCAGATCAAGGGAGTGGACCAGAAGGAAGAAAAAAATGACCAAACAAAAATATGAAGAAACAAGAATTCAAAAAAATGAGGAGGCTTAGGAACCTTCAGGACATCTTTAAACGTTCCAACATCCGAATTATAGGGGTACCAGAAGGGAAATAGGAAGAGCAACAAGTGGAAAACTTATTTGAACAAATAATAAAGGAGAACTTCCCCAATCTGGCAAAGAAAACAGACTTCCAGGGAGTCCAGGAAGCTCAGAGAGTCCCAAAGAAGTTGGACCCAAGAAGGAACACACCAAGGCACATCATCATTATATTAGCCAAGATGATAATGAAGGAGAGAATTCTAGAAGCAGCAAGAGATAAGGGGACAGTCACCTACAAAGGAATTCCTATCAGACTGTCAGCAGATTTCTCAAAAGAGACCTTACAGGCAAGAAGGGGCTGGAAAGAAGTATTCCAGGTCATGAAATTCAGAGACCTACATCCAAGATTGATCTATCCAGCAAAGCTTTCATTTAGAATGGAAAGACAGATAAAGTGCTTCTCAGATAAGATCAAATTCAAGGAGTTCATCACCACCAAGCCCTTATTATATGAAATGTTAAAGGGACTTACCTAAGAAAAAGAAGATAAAAAAGATGAACAGTGAAAGGATAGCAAACTCACAGTTATTAACAACCACACCTAAAACAAAAGCAAATTAAGAGGACAGCTAGATCAGGAGTGAACCATAGAAATGAAGATCATATGGAGGGTTAGCAACAGGGGAGTGGGAGATGGAGAAGTGGGGAGAAGGTACAGAGAATGAGAAGCATAGATGGTAGGTAGAAAAATAGATGGGGGGAAGGCAAGAATAGTATGGGAAATATAGAATCTAAAGAACTTGAGACACGTGGTCATAAACTAAAGGGGGGATGGTGGGTGGAGGGGAACAAAGGGAAAAATAGAACAACTGTAATGGTATAATCAATAAAATATATTTAAAAAAAGACAATCATCTAAAATAAATAAATAGAAGACATTACAAAAGTACAAAAAAGATGTTGAAATAAAATTAGAGGAGTGACATTTTTATAGTTGTGTAAGAAGCCCTCCTGATCATTCATTCATTACCATCATATCTGAGTATGAGCTTCTAAAGCTATGTCTTGGGCCTCTTCTATCAGGAGAAAATAATCTTCTAGACAGATGAGTTCCTCCTCTTCTTCTGCTCCTGTAGTTACTTACATGCACATTAGTATCAAATTTCCACATGCTTCTAGAATTCCTGCTTTTAGGAATTCCTTCATAAGGATTCCTGAGTAAGACAAAAACATTGAAATATCCTTACCAAAGGTCTTGAGGTCTATGATAGGCTGTAAAAATACAGGACATAGAGCACCAGGAGAGCATTTAGCTGTTAATAAGATATTGAGTAATTGAAAATTGATGAAAATAAAATAATTGTCTATTCAGAGTAAGCATAGACTGTGCAAGACAAGAAGGCAGAGATGTACTTTAAATTGGGAATTCTAGTCTAGCAAGCGATATTGAGTAGACACTGGAATTTCAATATGTGTACCTGTAAGTAACTCTGTTTTTGCAGGTTAAATAATCATTGTTTTAGAGATAAAAGACCTATTTTCTTGAAAAGGAGCTCTGGGTACTATGATTCATAAACCACATTATGTAAGCTTATTGAATCTTGAAATTTAGTTAGATATCTTAGCACCTCAAAAGTGATTATTTGAGATGAGGCTTGCAAACAAGTAAAAACATATGATGCTTGATTGTAAACACTGATTTTATTGTAAAGAGGTAAAACCTTGTGCCTGAGTAATTTGCTGCAATGCATGTTCCTAGCTAAAAAGACAGAACATCTCTGAACATAGTGAAGCAAGAATTTACCTGCCATGTATATTCAGCTCTTCCTCAATTCCCCGTCCATTACCCTGTTCACTTTTGAAATCTAAGATCCTTTTCCCTCCTTCTCTCCTTTATTCAAAATGACATAAATATCCATTTTGCCTCACTGCCTTTGGAATTTCCATGCTTATGTACATTCTCTGTGCACACTTGTTAAATTTCTATTTTCCCCTGTTACTCTGTCTCTGTTAGTTTGATTATTATCCAGCTAAAAGAACTTAGAACATGGAGGAAAAGTATTATATTTTTTAGCTCCCCCAATGTACTGCTGACCTTGAAGATGGAGGAAAACAAAGAATGCGATTTCAGAAGCTGGGAAAGTCAAGGAAATAGATTATCCTTGATAAACTGAGAAAGGGCAGCAGCCTTGCTGACACTTTGCTTTGAGCTGCCTTAATTTCGTTTTTTTTACTTCTGGTCTCTAGAATCTAAAATAACAAGCTTCTGTCATTTTAAGCCACTGAGTTTATGGTAATTTGTTTCAGCAACAATGCTAATACACCCTCCATCCTGGTATAAGGATTCACAGGGCAGAAGGTTTAAAAAAAGATTTGACTGTCTATGTAGTGAGGGTGGGGAGTGTTCGAGTAACACCCACCTAGAACTATAACAGTCCCAGGAGTCTGGGTCTTATGCTTTGAGTCATAAAGGAGTACGAACAGTTTTTACACGGAGGGATAACTGGACAACGAATGTTCTAGGACATATTTTCCTGACAGCAGAAGAAAAAAGAGAATGAGCATGAGAGTTTTAATGAGTAGCTGGGTGAATCTATAAATAACATGATAGAAACTTAGATGGTAGTAGAGAAAAGTGAAAGGCACATGTAAACACTGAAAGGAATACTCCAAAGTAGCAGTGATCGTGATAACCAGTCCTGGGTCAAGTAATTAGACATAAAGATAAATAGTTTAAAATGGCTCGATGATGTTGAGAATGGGAGCCTAGACTAGCAACGTGCTCTTGGCGGAATTGGTAATTACCAAGAAAAAATTTGTTCTAAAAACAGACCAAACAAAACTGTTATGATGGGGAAGACCAAATGAGCCCTTAGTTTATTTTCACATTCTATGTGAAAAGACTGAGTAGAAACTGAAAAATCTGAAATTGCTAGTATGATGAATAAATGAAGGCTACAGATGGATATGTCTGTGTGATTAAAGCTCTGACAAGAGATGAATTGTCTTGAAGGAAATAGAGAGACAAACAAAGGTTTAAAAAGTTGATAGAGAAGGACAGAGGTGAGAGAAGGAAATAAAGATAAAGAATCACTTGGGGAATATCACATAGCAAAAGGGTTTCCAGCTGTACTAGTTCTAGTTCAACCTGACACAGCCTAGATGTATATCACATTTCATGGGGTAAGGAACAGGCAGTTGAAAAGAAAGAAACATTAAATCTGTGTGTTTCCTCTTTATGATGCATTGTATTTAAATTACAAGTATTTTTGACTCCTTTTTAAAATTGTATTTTATTGATTACGCTATTACAGTTGTCCCAATTTTCCCCTTTGTCCTGTTCTACCCAGCACCACCCCACTCCCTCAGGCAATGCCCACGCCATTGATCATGTCCATGGGTCATGCATATATGTTCTTTGGCTGCTCCACTTCCTATACTGTGCTTTACATCTCCAGGACTATTCTGTAACTGCATATTTGTACTTCTTAATACTTTTTGCCCATCCTCCCTACCCCCTTTTCATCTGGCAACCATTGAATTGCTCTTTGTTTCTATGATTCTGTTTCTGTTCTGCTTATTTATTTGTTAATTCAATTGTCGATAGATATATATTTATTGCCATGTTATTGTTTATATTTTTATCTTTTTCTTCTTGAAGAAAACCCTTTAACTTTTTATATGACACTTATTTGGTGGTGATGAACTTCTCAATTTTAAGAACTCCACACCTGATGATCTGGCATTTTTCCTAACAAAGGTCTCTACTGGGTTGGTCATTACTTTTGTTGCTAATGATCTTCAGGGCTTGGCTTACTCAATAGCATGAGCTGTAATGTTATTGTTTCATGGTCCTAGTCTTATCTTTGTATTGGGCTCTAAAGAGACTTTGCCTTTTGACTTGTTATCTTTATGAAAACCTTTAGGCAGAAACTTCTATTAAAGCTAATCTGTTGTTTGTCTCAATATCTTATTTTGAGTATTTTATTTGGTACAAGGCACCTAATGAAGTTATTCTATACAGGCTTTCCTATACAGGTTGTGATGAAAGATGAAGTTTCCTTCATTTCCTCTTTCCACTGCCTTCTTTTATTGTTTTCTGTTCTTTCCTTTCTACTTGGTGGAAAAAAAAAGTGACATACTCAGTTTCATCAAACAACACTCCAAGGTTAGCCAAATCAGACAGCTGCTAAGATGGTTAATTTCACATCTTCCAGAGTCAACAGAAGATGGAGCAATGCTCTAGTGACCATGATTCCATCTACCAAAATAACAGTCTTTTAATTATAAAACTGCCAGTTTTGAGTAAAGCGCAAAATGAATCACCATGTAGTTTAATACATTTTTGCATTCTTCTGCTTGAGCAAAAATAGAACAACAGATGGCCATAAATTTAGGGAAGCTTAATGAATTGGCAAGTTATGACATATAGTAACTTGGAAGGAGTAAATTAAGTGAGTAAAACAAAAGAGGGAATATCTTTATATTATTTTGAAAAATAGAACACATAGTAACTTATGATTTATGTTTTCTGGTAATTATTTTTTGATATAATTAGGAAAAACAGATCTGATGAGTATAGCTCCATTTTTTATTGTATTTTTCTATTACCATTTATCCCCCTTACAATCCCTCCTCCCTACAACCACTACACTGTTGTCCATGTCCATGAATCTTTTTTCTTTTTGCTCAATCCCTCATCCCGCTAGCCCCACAGAGCTGCCTACTCTCTACCTATGAGTTTAACTCTAAATTGTTTGTTCATTCAGTTTGTTCATTAGATTCTAATATGAGTGAAATTATAGGATATTTGCCTTTCTCTGACTGGCTTATTTCACTTAGCACAGTGTTCTCCACATCCATCCTTGCTGCTACAAAGGATAAAATTTCCCTTTTTTTTTTTTTTTACAGCCAAGTAGTATTCCATTGTGTAAATGCCCCATAACTGTTTTATCCACTCACCTATTGATAGACATTTAGGTTGTTTTCATATCTTGGCAACTGTAAATAACACTGCAGTAAACAAAGGGTGCTAATGTTCTTTCGAATTAGTGTTTCAGGTTTCTTCGGGTAATTCCCAGAAGGGGAATAAATGGGTCATAAGGCAGATTCACTTTTAATTTTTTACAGAAACTCCATACTGCTTTCTACAGTGGCTGCACCAGTCGCATTCCCACTAACAGTACATGAAGATTCTCCTTTCTCCTTGTCTTCATCAGCACTACTTTGTTGATTTACTGATGATGGCCAGACTGACCAATGTGAGGTGATATATCATTGTGATTTTAATTTGTATTCCTGTGATGATTAATGACATTCAGCATCTTTTCATACATCTATTGGCCACCTATACATCCTCCTTGAAGAAGTGTCTATTGAGGTCCTTGGTTTATTTCTTAATTGGGTGGTTTGCTTTCTTTGTGTGTGTGTTGTTGAGGTCCAAAACAGATGTTGAAAAGGGACAATCCCTAACGAGCCCCGGATAAAGTTAGGCTGACCAGGAGCAGGGAAATTTTTACTTCCTAAAAGGGCTCACTGCCAATTTCCCTAATAAGCCAATGGCAATCAGCTGTTTAGAGCTAGCTAATAGCTAACAGCCACATCTGCTTCTATTCAAAGCTTGCTTGCATACCCCTATATAAGGACATAGCTGTAAGCGCCGGGCAAGGCTCTCATTTGCAGCTCTCCTGAGCATAGTGTCCTCGGACACTCAGAGAGCTCACCCCTGCGCAGGTAAAACTTGGCCAATAAAGTAACATCTTGAAAATTCTGAAAGTCTCCGAACCTCTGTTTCTCGTGACGGCGGATGAGACATGTGGGTGTGTGTATATTGAGTTGGTAAGTTCTTTATGAATTCTGGATATCAATCCTTTATCAGACATATCAGAGAATATCTTCTCCCATTCAGTGGGTTGTTCTTTTGTTTTGCTGATGGTTTTTCTTGCTATGCAAAAACTTTCTAGTTTGATGTAGTCCCATTTGCTTATTTTTTCTTTTGCTTTCATTGTCAGAAAAATATTTCTGTGAGCAATGTCCAAGCTTTGTTACCTATGTTTTCTTCTAGGAATTTTATGGTTTTGAGTCTAACATTTAAGCTTTTAATCCATTTTGAATTTATTTTTACATGCGGCATAGAAAGCGGCCTAGTTTCATGTTTTCTCCACATATCTGCCCAATTTTCATAACACCATTGATTGAATAAACTAACTTTAGCCCATTGCATGTGCTTGCCTGCTGTTGCAAAAACTAATGGACTATAAAGCCAAGTGTTTTACCTCTGGATTTTCTATTCTGTTCCATTGATCTCTGTGTCTGTTTTTATGCCAGTACTATGCTGTTTTCATTATTATGGCTCTGTAGTATAGTTTGTTATTAGGTAGAGTAATTCCTCCAATTTTTTCTTCTTTCTCAAGGTCATTGTTGCTGTTCAGGGTCTTTTATGGTTTCATACAATTTTTTTAAAATTATTTTATTGTTCAAGTACATTTGCATTCCCCCCCACCACCTCAGTCATCCCCACCTCTCTCCCCTGGCTCCACCCCCCCTTGGTTTTGTCCCCATTTTAAAGTTGTTCCTGAAAATCCTTCCCCCTTTTCACCCCATATCCCCTCCCATCTCTCCTCCCGTTACTGTCAGATTGTTTTCAATTTCAATGTCTCTGGTTACATTTTGCTTTCTTGTTTGTTTTGTTGATTAGGTTCCTTTTCGAAATATTTGCTCTAGTTCTGTGAAATACATCATTGAAATCTTGATAGATGAGCATTTTAATGATGTTAATTCTTCCTATCCATGAACATGGTATGCACTTCCACAAATTTGTATCTTCTCTCATTTCTTTCGTCAGTATCATAATTTTCCAAGTTCAGGTGTTTTAAATGCTTGGTTAAATCTATTTCTAGGTATTTAATTTTTTTGAAGCAATTGTGAATAGGATTGCCTTCTTAATTTTCATTCTGATAGTTCATTATTGGCATAAAAAGTATAACTAATTTCTAGACATTAAATTTGTATCCTGCTACTTTGCTGAATTCATTTATCAGTTCTAGTAGTTTCTTGGTGGAACCTTTAGAGTTGTTTATGTGCAGTATCATGTCATCTGCATATAATGACAGTTTCACCTCTTGCTTTCCAATTTGGATGCCTTTCATTTTTTCCTCTTGCCTGATTGCTGTGGCTAGGACTTCCACTATTATGTTGAATAAGAAAAGTAAGAGTGGACATCCCTGTCTTCCTCCCAATCCTAAGGGGACTGCTTGTAGTTTTTGTCTGTTGAGAGTGATGCTAGCAGTGGGTTTCTCATATATGACCTTTATTATGTTTGGGTATGTTTCCTCTCTTCCCACTTTGCTGAGAGGTTTTATCATAAAAATGGGTGTTCAATTTAACAAATGCTTTTGCTGCATCTACTGTGATCATGTGGTTTTTAGCTTTCATTTTATTTATGTAATGTAACACATTTATTGATTTGCAAATGTTGTACCAACTTTCCATCTCTTGAATCAGTCCCACCTGATCATGGTGTATAATCTTTTGTTTTATGCAGAATTCAGTCTGCTAACATTGTTTTGAGTATTTTTATAGTCTATGTTCATCAAGGATATTGGCCTATAATTTTCTTTCTGTGTAGCGCCATTATCTGATTTTGGTATTAGAATAATACTAGCCCCATAAAATGATCTTGGGAATCTTCCCTACTTTGAATTTTTTGAAATAGTTTAAGAAGGAGAGGTGTTAATATTCTCAGAATGTTTGGTAAAATGCATCTGTGAAGATATCTGGTCTTGGGCTTTTGTTTTGGGGATATTGTTGTTGCTGTTGTTGTTTACTGTTTCAGTTTTGCTGGTGTAATCTGTCTATTCAAATCCTCCCTGATTTACTTTTGGAACATTGTATGTGTCTAGGTAATTATCCATTTCATCCAGGTTGTCTAACTTTGGCATACAGTTGTTTGTAATATTTTCTTACAATTCTTTGTATTTCCTTCTTCTCAGTTACTACTTCTCTTTCATTTCTGATTTTTTAAATTTGGGTTCTTTCTCTTTTTTTCTTGATGACGCTAGTTACAGGTTTGTCAATATGGTTTATCTTTTCAAAGAACCAGTTCTTGGATAATTAATATTTTGTATAATTTTTTACACTCTATTTCTGTCCTGATCTTTATTATTTCCTTCCTTCTACCCCATTTGAGTTTTGTTTGTTTTTCTTTTTTAAATTTCTTTAAGTGTGAAGTTATACTATTTATCTGAACTTTTTCTAGTTCTTGAGATAAATTTGTAATGCTATGAATTCTTCTCCTAGGACTGCTTTCACTGTGTCCCACAAATTTTGGGTTGTTGTGTTTTCACTTTCATTTGTTTCAAGTTATCTTTTGACTTCTTCCTTGATCTCATTTTTAGCCCATCCATTGTTTAATAGCATGCTATGTAGCTTCCATGTCTTTTTCCATTTTCTTCTTGTGAGTGATTTCTAGTTTCATAGCATTATGGCCAGAGAAGATGCTTGGTATGATTTCAGTCTTCTTAAATTTATTGAGATTTGTTTTGTACCCTAATTTGTGGTCTGTCCTAGAAAACATTTCATGTGCACTTGAAAAGAATGTATATTCTGCAGCTTTGGGATGAAATGCTCTGAAGATAACAATTAAATCCATTTGATCTAGTTTGTCATTTAAAGCTGCTGTCTCCCTCTTGATTTTCTCTCTGGAATATCTATTCACTGAAGTCAGTGGTGTATTAAAATCCCCTACTATGACTGTATTTCTGTCAATCTTTACTTTTATGTCCATCAAGATTTCCTATACATATTTAAGTGCTCCTATGTTGGGTACATAAATGTTTACTAGTGTTATATCCTCATTTTGGATTGTTTCCTTTATTATTATGTAGTGTCCTTCTTTGTTTCTTACTATAGCCTTGGTGTTAAAGTCTATTTTGTCAGATATGAGTATTTCTACCCCAGCTTTTTTTTCCTATCCATTTGCATGAAATATCTTTTCCCACCCCTTTACTTTTAGTCTGTTTTGTGTGATTTTTTTCTGACATGGGTCTCTTGGAGATAGCATATATATGGATCTTGTTTTCTTATCCATTCAGTTACAGCATGTCTTTTTGTTGGAGCATTTAAGCCATTTACATTTAAGGTGATTATTGACTGATACATATTTATTGTCATTTTATTCTTTAACTATTTTTTCTTTTTTCCTTACTCTTCTTCTTAAAGCAAGCCCTTTAACATTCATTGTGATACTGATTGCTGTTAACAAACTCCATTAGTTTTTTCTTGTCTGGAAAACTCTTTATTTCTTTTTAAATTTTAAATGATAGCCTTGCTGGGTAAAGTAGCCTTGGTTGTAGGTCCTTATTTTTTATCACTTTAAATACTTCATGCCAATCTCTTTGACCTGAAATGTTTCTGTTAAGAAATCAGATGACAGTCTATTTGGATCTCCTTTTAGGTAACTAACTGCTTTTCCCTTGTGGCTTTTAAGATTATCTCCTTGTCTTTAAGTTTTGCCATTTTAATTATGATATGTCTTAGGTCCCTCTTTGGGGGTTGCTCTTGGCCCTCTGTGGGTTCCTCTTGTTTGGGACTGTCTATGCATCCTGGACTCTATACAGCATGTCTTTTTCTGTTACCAGATTAAGAAAGTTTTCAGTCATTTTTTTCTTCAAATAGGTTCTGTATCTCTTGCATACTATTTTCTCCTTCCAGTATTCCCATCATGCAGATGTTGTTATGCTTCATGGTGTCCCAGAGCATATTTTTTAATTCTTTTATTCTTTTTGCTGCTCTACTGGGTGTTTTTTTCTTACCTTGTCTTCCAAATGGCTGCTTTTATCATCTGTTTTATCTAACCTACTATTTTCCTTCCTGTGCATTATTTATTTCAGATATTGCACTCTTTATTTCAGACTTTCCCTTTTTATGGCTTCTGTGTCTTTTTTCATGCTCTTGAATATTCTTATAATCATTACTCTAAACAATATATCTAATAAATTGCTTACCTCCATTTCATTTGATTCTTCTGGAAAATCCTCTTGTTCTCTCATTTGGGAACTTTTTCTTCTCATTTTGGCTGCCTTTTTTGTGTTTGTTTCACCATATTAGGTAGATCTTCACAGACTCTACTTCAGACCTCGGTCGCATTCTGCCTGTGAATGGCCCTGGGTAACCTGTTTGGAGTTATCAGCAATTAATAGCTCCTTCTGCTAGGCCTGGTTGTGTGGAGAAAGAACCAAGTTGTGCACCAAGACTGGCTTTTACCAACACCAGGCCTTGGGGGGTGGGGGTCAGCTAATCTCAGAGCTCCCAAAGATCCACCTTGATCTGCAGGCTTTCTGTTAGGCTTTGTCTCTGAGTTAGCCTCTAGCTGAAGTCCTCAGCAGCATGGTTTAAGCTCTACAGGGCGAGGCAAAAGGGATTCCCTCAAGTGTGGCCCCTGCTTCTCCTCAGGCTGATGCCACATGGAAGGGAGGGCTCTGCCCAAGAAAGATGGCCTCTGCTATATGGGGAATGACTAAGAACAGGGATCCTGGCAGTTGACCCTTTAGCTCTTTCCCCAGAGCTACCAACTGTAGATTCTCCTCATGTGTCTCTAGTCCACCCTGCCCTCCCTCTCCTCCCTCTGCCCAAGCCCAGAGTAAATGGCTGCAAACAAAATTCTGTGCATTGTCCTTTTAAGAAGCTCTCTATGTCTCTAGCCATCTCTTCCCGGCAGACAGAAATCCCACTGCTTTTCACAGATGGGTGTTATTTATGTTCATTTCCAGGTTCTGCTGCTTTAGACTTGGGAGCCCAGCTTGGGGTTTAGACCCCACGCTTCTCAGTGGGAACCCCCAGCAGCTGAAATATCCCTCTGGAACTTCAGGTGCCACCCATGTGAGCCCAGCCAGCCATCTCATTAACTCCTCATTTCTTACCAGTCTCATCGTGGTATTTTGGTTTATTCTGTGAGTCCTTGGTTATAAGGCTTCTCTCCAGCTAGTGTTCAGTTGGTTAGTCAGGATGATTTTTTTATAATTTAGTTATAATTCCAGATTGGTCCTTGGAGATTAGTGTAGCTTCTACCTACTCCTTTATCTTGCATCTTACCTTGAGTATAACTTCTTTTATAAATAAATTTTAATGTGGTGATATTTGGTGAAAGTTGTTAGTGTTTGATTGTACCTGAACTGCAGATTACCCCTCAGCTCTCAGATTTCATCTTCAAGAGGCATAATGCCATATACTTTGGGCCAGACACCATGAAATGTTTATGATTCTGTAATAAATATAACACTCACTGATGGGGAGAGCCCTTGGGGCACAAAATAAATTCCCCAAGATAGGACTGAGTCATATAAATTTCTTATTGAAATTTGCTTTATATTCTAGAAAGATATAAAGAATAATAATTTTATATGCAAATGCCAAGATAATAGAAAAGATGATTGAGTATTTTTTGAGGACTGGATAATTTGTGAGTAGTCTATATTGATTTATTTTATTATATTCTTAAAATTATATTTTCTCACATTAAACATGCATTTATTGACAGACCTTGTCCAATACATAAGACACTGGGAAAATGTTTGATGGTTGTTCTATAAAATAATTAAATAGGGCCTGTACCCTCCTCTGCAACCAATCAAATATAGGTTTATCACCAAAATGAAATATGACCTCACACCTGGCCAAATGGATATTATTAATAAATAAACAAACTGCAAGTATTGATGAGAATGTGGAGAAAATGGAACCCTAGTGCACCGTTGGTGGGAATCCAGACTGGTGCAACTACTATGGAAAACACTGTGGGGGTTCCTCAAAAAATTAAAAACAGATCTGCCTTATGACTAGTTATTCTACTTCTGGGTATATATCCAAAGAAACCCAAAACACTAACTTGAGATGATATGTACACCCATGTTTACTGCAGCATTAATTACAATAGCTAAAATATGGAAGAAACCGGAATGCCCATCAGTAGACAAGTAGATAGAAAAGCTGTGGTACATATACACAATAGACTACTATTCAGCTATAAGAATTTAAATGTAACCTTTACAACAGTATGGATAGACCTAGATGGTATTATGCTAAGTAAAATAAATCAGACCGAGTAAGACAAATACCATATGATTTCACTTATAAGCAGAATCTAAAGAACAAAATAAATAAACAAAATAGAAATAGACTATTAGATGCAGAGAGCAGACTAGTGGTTACCAGATAGGAGTGGAGTTGGTAGACTAGGAGAAAAAGATGAAGGGATTAAGCAGCACAAACTGGTAGTTAGAGAATAGTCACTGGAATATAAATTACAGCACAGGAAATATAGTCAATAATATTGCAATAACTATGGATGGAGCCAGGTCATTGCTTGAAATATCAGGAGGACCACTCTGTAAAGTATATGATTTTCTAACCACCATGCTGTACAACTGAAACTAATAATATTTAATGTAAACTGTAATCGAATAATAAAAATATGGGTTTTTCAGAATGAGGATATACCATATGAATATAACAGAAAAGTAAACAAATTGCCAAAACAATTATAAAATGCTGATCTAACACAAAACTATGCCAACTAGATGGTAACCCTTCCAAACAAAGAATTCACAGGAAAATCAGTAGAGACCATTCTGTTCTTGAAATCAGGACATGTTATTGCATTTATTTTAAGTACAGATACTTTGCAGTATTTATTAAGTAGTATAAATAATTCAAATGCTTAGCAATATACAAGGTCTGCCTGGAAAAAGTCCAACCATTGTTAATATAATGAGGACTGTCTACATGACATCAATGTAACCTGGCAGCCAAGAAGAGTGGACTGGAATGCACATGCATGAACAATGATGACTTCACTGTACTAGTCAGTGGAAATGGTAGACACCATTGAGTGAGCATGTGTACTGTGTGGCAGTTGTGTTCAAAATGACTGAGCTAGTAGAGCAACAAATCTGCATCAAATTGTATATTAAGCTTGAACAAATAGAGTTCTCCTCCCTGGAAACTATTTGGATGATTCAGAAGTCTGTAGCTATGGGCAAATGGAGATTGGCAGCTTCATCAGGACAATGTACCTGGTTGGACATCACATTTTGTGCAGAGTATTTTGGTGAAACATCAAATCACCCAGATGACTCAGTTTCCCTATAGCCAGATTTAACACCCTGTGACTTCTGGCTTTTCCCAAAACTAAAATCACCTTTGAAAGGGAAGATATTTCAGATCTTTGATAAGATTCAAGGAAATACAATGGAGCAGCTGATAGTAATTGAGAGAACTGTGTGAGGTCCCAAGGTACCTTCTTTGAAGGGGACTGAGGCATCATTGGGCTGTGTACAATGTTTCTTTTATCTTGCATCTTCTTCAATGAATGTCTCTATTTTTCATAGTACATGGCTGGATACTTTACAGACAGACCTCATATATGGATCATTCAAAATGATATTTGACATAAAAGCAGTTAGGTCTTTTTTCCTTTTCTAAGTTAAATTTATTAGTGTAGCATTGGTTAATACCGCTATATGAGTTTCAAGAGTACAATGCTATGATACATCATTTATATATTACATCATGTACTTACCAAAGTTAAGACACATACTGTTATTTGTGTCTATGAGTTTGTTTCTTTGTTTTATTCGGGTTTTTTTTGTTGCTTTCTGTTTTATATCTCATATGAGTGAAATCATATGGCTCTTGTCCTTTTCCATCCGACTTATTTTGCTTAGCATGATACTCTCAACGTCTATCCATGTTGTCACAAATGGTAGTACTTCTTATGGTTGAGTAATATTTCCTTGTGTATACGTATCACATTTTTCAAATATTTTATTAATTTATTTTTAGAGAGAGGGGATGGGAAGGAGAAAAAGAGGGAGAGAAACATCAATGTGTGATTGCCTCTCTCACACCCCCTACCAGGGATATGGCCCACAACCTAGGCATGTACCCTGGCTGGGAATCAAACTGGTGACCCAATCCACTGAGCCACACTCACCAGGGATGTATCACATTTTCTTTATCCAATCTTTATCTCATCGAAGGACACTTAAGTTGTTTTCATATCTTGGCTACTGTGAATTATGCTGCAATGAACATAGGGATATATGCATCTTTATGAATACATATTTTCAAATTTTTCAGGTAGACACCCAGAAACCCAAAAAGGGGTTCCTGAGTCATATGCTACCTGTATTCTTAATTTTTTGAGAACTTCTTTGTTGTTCTCTATAGTGGCTGTACCAGTCTACATTTCCACCAGCAGTCTATCAAGGTTTCCTTTTTTGCACATCCTCTTTAACACCTGTTACTTCTTGTCTTATTGAGAATAGCCATTCCAACAGGTGTGAGGTGATTTTGATTTCTTATAGCTAGTAAAGTTTACCAACTTTCCACATAGCTGTTGGCTACTAATATGTTTTCTTAGAAAAAGTGTCTGTTCAGTCTTTGAAAAGTGATTAGGTCTTAATAAAACAAAGTTTCCATGGTTCTAAGAGAAACAAAGCAATTAAAATTTTAAGAACTATAAGCTTCAATATAAAGACTGAAGAGCATCCATGGAATACTGTAACATAAAGATTAGTTTGAATCTGTGAGTTAATTCAGTGATGTGGCAGGGCTGGAATCCAAACTATGGAGAGCCTACATGAAAACACCAGTAAGTAATTGTAATCAATGAGTCAAGCTACCATTTCAGTGAGCTTAACTAGAAAGGGCAGGAGAAGAAAGATACAAAAAATGTATTTTGGGAATCAGACATTAGCATATTTTAGTAGAATGAACCATAAAAAGGAGGTAGATTATTAGTAAAATAAAATCTCATTCTATTATATATTTATTTAACGTGTTGAGATCATACTTGGCTGAAATTTGGGAGGGATTTTTGCCCCTTCATATTCAGGCATTGGCAAAAGTAGTTTTACAGTTTTAATACAAGTGAATAATGTAGTCATTAATAAATAAATAATACAAAAACACACTGTATTCACAACTGTAAACCTCCTTTTGCCCATCTCTGCACAGCTTTCATGGTTTCCTTGAAGGCTATGTTCACACATATTTCAACAATATAATATTCTTGAGCTTTATTTCACAAAAAATGTTTTATAAATAATGTGGCTACATTCAGGAGAGAAAAAGTACCCAAGCCCTCCACAAATGTTCACATTGGAATCTCAAAAATACATTTGACTGTTCTTTTACACAAGAGTTTACAACAATCAAAGTGCTGTATGCACTCGCAGTATTCTTTCCTCTACTAAAATATAGAGCTACTTTTTTGTGTTTTAATTTTTAAATATATTTTATTGATTATGCTATTACAGTTGTCCCTACTTTATAGATCAACTTTAAGTATCCAAATTTACATTTGGAGAACACAATAGGATAGGTATTAGAAAAGGACATTGTTATTAAACATACTCATTGGGGGAAAAGTCCCTATTGGACCTACAAAAACTAAAGGGAGTAATAAAGTATAACTTGAGTTTCCAAAATATTTTCTTCTTAATTAGAAAAAAGTAGATTTTTTTTTACTTTGTCTAACCTTGCAGCATCAGTTGGATCCAACAATTTATATTTTTAAGACTCACAACTTTTTAAGCCTATAACAGTGTACAGGGCCAAGTAAAGTGATGTTTTCATACTTTTCTTTTTGGTGTCTGATTTAAAAGATAAAGAGATACTAATAAAAGTAAAATTTAACAAGGTAGGAGTTGCTCAAACCTCTAAAGTATTGGAAAAATTTATTTATTTAGTGTGTTGTAATGCACTACATAAATTTATTTTAAGCAAAACTATTTTTCAAAAACATTTAAATACACAACATGCATTTAAAGATTAAGATGCAAATTATCATCCTACTAATAAGCCACCTAGAACACATGTCCTTGATTTTTGAGTATTCATAGATCATTTAAAGTAATATAATGAATAATTTAAAAGGAGTTCTTGGCCAAACTTTCTTCATAACCTTATGCCAAAAGAAATGTGTTCTATTCCTCTTTGTCATTTGTTATTTGTATTATAATTGGAAATACCTAATTCTGTCTGAAACTCAGTGTTTTCATCTGCAAAATGGGGAGATGAGGTTTTCTTAGAAGAATTACTGTGAAGCTCTAGCAAAAAATGTGAGAAAAACTTATTTGTAAATTGTAATTGAAACATAAAGTACTATTGTTAAGAGAGCATTTATTATTTTCTCCTCAAATAAAGAAATTTTCTCAAAAGCATTTACAAATTTATGAAGCTGATTATATATAAAATGCTAGTCTTAAGCATCAGACTTTCATGAAGGAAAATTATATATATACAAAGATGTTTAAGCAAAAACATTATCCATTCAATAAATATTTATGAAATGCTAGCTTATGCTGGGGATTGAATGGTGAACAAGATAGAAATGAACTTTTCCCTCGCAGGCTTACAATCTAAGCAGAAACTGTGAGGCAGAGGTCATTTGACACATATTAAAATATACATATTTCTGGCCCTGTCTCAGAGTTATTGAGTCATAGTCTCTGATAATGAAATAAAAACATTTTGAGAAATTCTTAGGCACACTATAATTTGACATCAATATTTGACAATTTACAGGGGAGTTTCCGTGGAGTATAATTTGTATTATTAGTGGGTCAAGAAAGTGGTGGCTGTCTTTCATTCATCTGTTGTTCATGTGGTAACTGCAGTGACCAACTTGAAAGAGAATGGCATCACAGAAAGTGGTCAAGATTCTGAAGATAGGTGATCTGTCATAGAAATATTGTATTGGATAACTTAAATAATCAAGAAAATTTTTATTTCAGACACTTGCAATAGTGGATGGAGATTTTTCTCAATTTCACTAAAACAAAGGTAGAAGACTTGTAGGTGCTGTCATGAGCTAGTTGAAAAACACTGGATGAAAGGCAAAGACTTATAACCAAGATTGCTCTATCCAGCAAAGCTTTCATTTAGAATGGAAGTGCAAATAAAGTGCTTCTCAGATAAGGTCAAGTGAAAGGAGTTCATAATCACCAAGCCCTTATTTTATGAAATGTTAAAGGAACTTATCTAAGAAAAAGAAGATAAAAAACATGTATAGTAAAATGACAGCAAACTCTCAATTATTAACAAGAACACCTAAAACAAAAACAAAAACAAACTAAGCAAACAACTGGAACAGGAACAGAACCACGGAAATGGAGATCACATCAAGGGTTAGCAACAGGAGAGTGGGATGAGGTGAGGGGGGGAGAAGGTACAGAGAATAAGTAGCATAGGTGGAAGGTAGAAAATAGATGGGGGAAGGCAAGAATAGTATGGGAAATATAGAATCTAAAGAACTTGTGATACATGGACATAAACTAAAGGTGGGGAATGTGGGTAGGGAAGGGTGTGAAGGATGGAGGGGAATGAAGCGGGGGAAATGAGACAACTGTAATAGCATAATCAATAAAATATATTAAGAAAACACTGAACGAAATTAGTGGGGAGGGTAGTCAACGTGATTAGGCCATTGGTGTTTAAAGATTGGTAAGCATCAAATTTAGGGTCCTTTCTCAGAGACTGAGAAATAGGGGCACTATCTCTCTTAACGGTCTTGTTTCAAAAGCATGGCACCAAGTGCCTGGGTTGTAAAACTTGAAATAGGCTTAGAGATGATTTACTTATCAAAAGGGCAGAGAAATAATTTTCAATTTCAAGTTTTCCAAACTTAATGGTCTAGAACAGGGAGGTCAGGAACCCAGAGTCAGTACAACGCTATCTAAAATTTAGTCAAGCTGAGGAAAATGTTAAGGCTATTCTTGTTCAGTTTAACAACTATCTCTGTGACTGTGTTAACTTGAACAGGCTATCTGACCTCTTATGGCCAGGACAATAGAATATTTGATTGCAGACCTTTTAGTAAACCCATAATGTGAAAAGTCTATGCTTCAAAAGCTGTTACTTAGCCGCTATGAACTCTAATTGCCTGTTATTACTGATTTTTAAAAATATTGTAATGATACTGTAATAATTTTGAAGTTGTTTGTAAATAGCCTCAGGCCCTTCCCAATACTCCTGGACCTTCCAAATACTCAGTCAAGTCAATGCTTCCAGGTCGCTGCTTCAAGATGGTCATGCATATCATTAGGTATTAAGTATTTTGAATATTACTTGTTTATATTATAATATATAGTCAGAAATAACTCAAATAAAAACAAGACAATAGCAAAAAAAGAATTCCTAAGATTTCAGTATGTCACCTTTCGCTAAAAATCTGTTCTGGTCACTTTAATTGCAGTGTAATTCAAAAAGTGTCTGACATTAGATAATATTTGCTTTCTGGACATAAAATTTTTTTCTTTTATGTTTAATTAAAATCTATTGCTTTTCATCCCTTGCAAAATGTGTGGGAGACCACAAATAAGTTAAAATATTAACTTTTTTATTTTACTAAAGGGAGAACAATAAGTTACTTATCTCCAATGTGGTAAGAGAATAGCCGATTAATTATGATTGTAGGTAATGATGGAGTAGAGCTGAGGTGTTTGGAAGAATTAGGACCATTTTCAGTAAGGTACATTTGAGGATCTTTTGCAGGGACAAAAGAAGATGATTTAGGGGAACCATTAGAATTCTCTTCAAATATTTAAGTGCTTTCCATGTGGAAGAATTAGACTTGTTCTGTATGGCCGCAAGGCTTAGAACAGGCTCAGTGGAAGAAAGTTACAGGTATATTTGAAGTTAATGCAAGAAATGCAAGAAATTAGAGCTAATGCAAATGCCCTGTTCTGTACTTCCATAGCTCTTCTGCCAAAGCACTTACTTTCAATATTGAATGAAGTCAGAGATTAGTTCATTAGATTCTCTCACGAGATTACAAAATCCTACACAAAGACAGCATGGGATTTAATCCAATATCTGTTGAGGTTTTTGTTTTGTTTTTTTAACACATATTGAATCTTAGTGTGTGTCAAGTGAATGAATTAATAAATAAAAGGGAGTCTTTTTTTTTTATAATGTTCCAGCTCAGCCTGGAGGGCCCATTCACAGATATATATTATGGGAGAAGCCCAGGCCTCTTATAATTCTTTAGTCTAGAGGAATTAGCACAACCCAACAAAAATAAATCTCCTTATAACACAATACCCTGAAGGGTTTTGGGTGCTCATTCTGCATCTGGACTTCAGAAACCAGGTAGATTTATACAGATTAGATACATATAAAAGCACCTAGAGAAAGTCTTTGATTCAAGTCCTGAAGGTAGTTAGTTACACATACCTAGTTCAGAATGAATAAATGGATCTTTAAGAATGATTATCTCTCTGGATTTACTGTATACTCAAATACAAGTACTACAGTTAGCCTCTGCTATAAACTTATAGTCCTTCTCATTATGAAAAGAGGGGAAGTTTTCTACTCCCCAAATGGAAGAGTCAGTGCACTTTTCATTTACTTACTGATCACATCACTCTTAAGAAACCTAGCTACTACAACCAGTCAGAATAGGTATATAAGATGATTCAAGTCCTGGTCTAAATCCTCTACTGCCAGTCTAGTGAGCATTATTTCAAGTCTTGCTGTGTTTGTCTCCCACTCTTATGAACTTAAATCATCTAGGCTGAGATGATAATGTATAGAAATATATGCCTTTGAAACTTTCCAAATAAATCTGCAAATATGATCCCTCAAAATTCACTTTGGAATCAATATTTTGTTAAAATTCATTCTAGAACTAATAGTTTTATTTTGCCAAATGGTATAATATTTTAATATATATTCAGATTTCTGACTTTCTGTTTAGGAACTACTAATGTTTCACAAAAATAGGATTCTTTTTCTGGTTTGAACACACCATTTTCATTTTGTTCAATGTCCTGAGTCTTTGGAGATGAGAGGGACACGCTAAACTCTTCTCATGAAAAGAAACCCCCAGAAGTCACACATAAAAATGGATCCCTCTCTGGGCAGAAGTGATGACTCAGTAGCACATCTAGGTTTATGCCATTAATCTGCTCTACTCACCTGAGTGTCTCCAAACCCCAGAGTCGAGAGCATGATCCATTGCAACATTACATGGACATTTTGGTTCTCTATATCCTTTCCAGCTGTGAATCTTTAACTTGACCGTATCGTTAACAAAAGCATAAATGAAGTAAGGCGGGAGACAAGGTTGTTGCTTTATTGTATTTTTTTTTTAGAAAAAGAAAACAGTAAAATGAAGGTGATTCCTACTTGGTTTTAATTCTACTACTATTATTTTCTGGTAAGAAAATTATCCAAATTGGTCCTGCCACAATTTGGTCTTGGACTTTATCATTGTACCTAACCAGTCCCCTTCCTTGTCCAGTATTCCAGCTGAGTATGGTTTCCAGATATATTCAGCATAGGCATTAACAGGAGCTCTGAATAAAGATATAAGCCAGGCTGTGAAAGACAGATACCATATGATCTCACCTATAAGTGGAACCTAGTCAACAAAACAAACAAGCAAGCAAAATAGAACCAGAGACTGTGAAATTAAGAACAAATGCACGCTAACCACAGGGGAGGTGGGAAGGGGATAAAGGGGGAAAAAGAGGGAGGGTTTTTGGAAACGTATAAAGGACATGGACAAAACCAAAAGGGGTAGGACTGAGGGTGGGAGGTGGGGATGACTGGGGAAGGGGGAGTGGTGGAAGGAAAATGGAGACAATTGTACTTGAACAACAATAGAAAATAATAAGTAAAAAATTTAAAAAGGTAAATGAAAACCAAATTGTACTTTTTTTCTAAATTATGAAGAACTGCCTCTACAGCCTGAGCAAAGTTAGGCTATATTTTGCCTTTCAAATTCTCTGTGTCTATTGTCCTTGTCATTGTGCAGCAGAAGGAAATTAAGTTGAATTGACAGGATTTGTTTTTCACAAAGCCAGGCAAATTTTACCAAGTACCCCTTGATTTTCTAGGTGCTTGCAAATTGATTTCTTGATAGTATGTTTCAGTAAGTTTCCAACTAAGTAGTGATGATGACAGGTCTATAATTTGGGGGATTATCTTTTTTTTTTTTTAATCTTTGCAGAGTGGGAATAAAAAACACGCTAAGATAAGCATTGCATTTAGTCTTTCCAATATATTTGGGTACCCAAGTCTCTTTTAAATTAAAAGATGTTGGGTTAATTGTTATTCATCAACTTTGGAAAACTCTTGAAAAAATGTTACAAATCATCAGAACTTGAAGTTCAGAAAGCAGCGACCCATTTCTGAAATTAGTCTTACCACAAAATCTTTGTATTGCATTCTGTGTTTTTTCTGTCATATAACTGTACTACATTGTAAGCTTTCAAGCAAGACTTATAAAACTTATCATTTGAAGACTAGCTAAACTCTGCAACTATTCATATGATTTATACTTCTTTTATGTATTAAAATTCAGTGGTTAAACATGTAAGTTTAAGAGGATACACTAAAATATATTTCTATCATTGAACTCCTTTATCCCACCACCCAAAAGGCAACATTTACCTGAATAATATATCACTTTAACACTTATACATGAAAATCTCCATGTTGGAATAAAATCTATCAGAAAGACCAAATAAAATCAGGTGATTAATAGGAATGTGTGATTATATTCCCTGGGACTTTTAATGAAGTAGATTGAAATAATATATAGTTTAAAATATATAAAATAAAGTTATCTCAAAAACTGTGATCTTCTATAATTTGATTTTCAAGAACTCTTTGGTTGCCAGCCACTTCACTTAAGTACTGCTAACTGTAATAATACTTGACTTCCCAGATTCCATTGTGGATAGGACTGGTTATCTGCTGCGGGATGTAACTCTGTCACTGAGAGGTAGTCAGGGGTTTCTAGGTAGGAAACTAGCAGAAGGTAGTCTTACCAAGAGAACACATTTGGCCCTTCTTTTTCTTTTTCTTTTTTTTTCTTAGAACAAATGCATTTTTAGAACAAATATGTATGGCAGTTTTCTTGTAAACTTGGAAATGAAAGCCACAAGCTCAGATGGGTAAAGAAAGATGAATGGTTCGACCTACCCTGGACTGCTTCTGAGTTCACGCCTGTTTTCCTGTGTAAGCAGTGGCAGAAATTTTTGTAATTTGTAGTCACAGAAAATGTTAATGGATTCCTAAATGTTAAGAAGTACAGTGATTTCCAGACAGTATTTTAATTGTAACGTGATTTCTTTAAATTACTTCATGTATATACACCTTCAGCATAAAGTGGCTAAAGGCATTGCTTCTAAGTTGAGGGTGAAGTATTACATATGGGCTTCCATTCTCTTTGTTATATAAGCTAAGCAATGCCTGAATCTGTCTCCATGTCTCAGGGGAGCTGATACATGTTCCTGTTTCCCCTTGGTTTGGGTGTGTTTGAACTGGAGGGGATGCAGAAGGTGGAAGCCCCAGGGATTGGGTCTCCTTGCCTTCACTACCAATGTAAAAATTCTCTTCACCAAGAAGCCTCTTGGCTTATTATGACAATAATCACTTTACCAGTCCACTTTCTGATTACTATTTGCACAATTATCAATGACATGTTTTTCTGGATTTCTTCATTGTAGTAAAATATGCATTTAATATAAAATTTACTATTTTAACCATTTTCAATAGTATGGTCCCAGCAGCATTAGGTAGAGTCACAGTAGTGTGCAATCATCATCACCATCCATCGCTAGGATTTCTTCATCATCCCAAACTCCCACACTGAAACTCTGGGCCCGGTACACAGTAGCTCTCCTTCTCTTTGCCTCTTAGCACCCGGGAACCACTATTCAAAATTCATTCTCTATAATTTTGACTGCCCTAGGCACATCCTATAAGTAGGATAGTACAATATTTCCCTTTTTGTGACGGACTTCTTTCACTTAGTATAATGTCTTCCAGTGTCATCCCTGTACTAGCATGAGTCAGAATGTCCTTCCTTTTTAAAGGCAGAATAATCTTTCATTGCATATATATTACATTTTGTTTATCAGTTTATTCATCGATGGGCATCTTGTTTACTTCGACTACTGGGAATATGCTGCTGTGAACACAGTTGGATGAACATCTGTTTGAGTTCCTGCTTTGAATTCTTTTTGTTACATGCCCTGAAGTGGAATTGCTGGGATCACACAACAATTTTAAGTTTAATTTTTTGAGGAACCATCATACTGTCTTCCAGACCAGCTGTACCATTCTACACACTTTCGGGCAATGCGCAAGGGTTCCACTTTCTCTGCACCCTCACACACACTTGCTATTTTTTGTTTTTATATGTCATTTTATAAATCTTTACAAGTACTTAGCATAGTACCTTTCCCATAGTAAGTTATCCACAAGCATTTATTGAATTAATGAAAGATGTTTTGACTTCTTCAGTTGATTAATACTTCTGGTGATGCTGGAAAATGTTTTTTGAATTTAGGGTTCCTAGGCTTCAGGCATGACCTGTGGTATCTTGTAAGAAAGCACATTCCCCGGCATCATTCCAGACATTGAATTTGGAACTCGCTAATCAGGAGTTTAGAAATCTGCTCTGTTAACATGTCAGGGGATGTTGGTGCATAAAGCTAAGAAGCAATGCATTTGACCAGACTACCAACTGTTGAAGGCACGGCTTATGTTTTCTAATCCTTTGGCAGCTCCTCACCGTAACTCTAAAACTTTGTTTTTCTTTTTTTTATTGTCAACATCGATATCATATTTTAAATCTCACAAGAGCAAGTTTTAGATGGTTGCTTTCCTACAGATATATTTTGTACGTGAGTGTGGTAGAAGCCTCCTAATGTGACAGAACATCAGCTTTGTGCTAAATAACAGGTATTGTCTGGGAACTAGCTGTGCAGGATAATCTATAAAATATTTAATGAATGTCTTCTTTTATTAAATAGTAATTGTCCACATCCTGCACAGTTTCTTAGGATGCTGTGAAATAGTTCCTTGGGCTGAGAATGAGGTTTTGTTCTATACAATTTGGAAACAAAAGCTGCTTCAATCAGCCTTTACCTGGTAAACCTTGTAAACTGAGTACACAGCACAAGCAGGGGTGATGGTCGAGAGTGCACTTCTCTCTTCCATGACTTACTAAATAATGTAGCTCCCAGAGCTATGAGAGATTTGGTGTCTTGTGACCGCTATCTAGCGACGTATGTCCATCATGCTTGATGTTCATTAGTTAGATGAGATCAGCGAGATAAAGAACTGTTAAATTTGTCTTTTCCTTTAATGGATATGTAACTGTGGTAGCCGAGTCACGAGTTACAGAACAGGAACTTGACAGAAAAGGACATGGCGGTAAGATAAGCTTATTGCAAATATACAACTTCATAAAATTCTTTTAATAACTTGTCTTAGCCAGGTGCTTTGCCAGTTCTCTTAATAAATGTTAACGAGAAGATACAAGACAGAAAAATAAACTAATGCATTATTCCTATGTTTTTCTTCATGTATATGAATTATGCATGCATCTTATTAGTGGCAAATTAAGTAATGTACTAATTTTAGGTACATTTTCGGAAGGGAAACTAATTGAAAATCTGTTTTGATGAAGTTAGAATAGTCAGAAAAATTAATGAAATTGGCAACATCTATTATTAACAAGCCTTTGTTAGATATTTTTAATATTGAAAATGCCATTTCTTTGAGACTTCTTTCTTTCACATTCTTATCAGGCAGATATTCAGCAACTGTTGACCAAAACTAATTAAAGTTTCCCTCCCTAGAAGATCAATTAATTGTCTGACAAACATTTTTATTTATTGCCTTTAGAATGTTTTCCTCTGGGGGGAAAAATTGTTGTCTGAGAATATTTTGGAAGCACAAGAGAAATACTGATACTTGATTTATAACCAAAATATAAAAATAAATAAAATTGCACCAATATTAGTGTTATAAACCTAATACCTTGGATGCTTACCCCTTCCGGAAGGTGCTGGTCGAACATATTTTCCTAACCTTAGCTTACTTTCAACAGCTGCAAGACTGAGGATTTCCTTGGCAGAGAGTCTGGCCAAGTGACAATATAAATTTGGCAGGTTCTTGGAAACCTTTTTGTTTTGTAGCTTGAAACTGCAGCTTGCTGATTCTGATACGCCTTCCAGTCTTCTTCTGTTTTGTCATCTTGTTGGAATTTTTAGCTACTGTTTTAAGGAGCTAGTATTTTATTGCAAAATATGTTTCTTTTCCACCAAATAGTTGTAGTTATCAATGGTGAGACATTAATACTAAAACAAAATTCTATTCCATACTACGTTTTTATTTCACTCTGATATCTTTTTTACTCTTTAATCGGTAGAGCCTTATTTTGATTAACAAAAAAATTTTTCCTAACTTCAGGTGGTATGAAAATTTCTAAATTAGATTTGAGAAAAATTGCATATTACAGTCTTATCGAAAGGACTTCAGGAGCTGTTCTGATCTCTGAAATGCAATGATTAGGGAGCAGTGGGTGTTGGGAAAAGAGAGAACATGTAGTGATCAGTAGAAATCAAGAGAATGGAAACAGGCATTTGGTGCTTTTCCAAAAGAGAAATAATTAAGTTGATTTATTACTGAAATTATTACACAAAACAGCTCTGTCATGAAATCCAGACCCTATGCTGCATGCTGTGTTTTCAGACCTTCAAGATAATGATTGAATAGGGTGAGATGGGATTAAACAGCCCCCTGAAGAGGTCCTCCTGCCTGCCTCTGGCAAAAGGCTTTCTTTCCTTCCAGGTCCCCACAGGAAACCTTTGGAGGAGGCTTCTCAGGTTCCTGGAGCTAAGTCTGTATTCCTTTCCAGAATAACCTTTGACTGGTTACCTGACAAAGAGTGCCACGATTTTAGAGCAATGGAATGGCACCACTTGCAGTGAGGCCCAGGTGTCATTTTGTAGAGGCAATAGAAGTATATACATACATAAAAACAGCAGAGGGAAGAAGGAGGTATCACATGCTGGTTCTGGGGAGGGTTGGGTAGTGCTGTAATCTAAAACAGAGGTGACTGCAGTAAACTGACTCTGAGGTTCAAGTTACTGTCAGTGGTAATTCTCTGCTTGGTGAAAACTGAGAATATTGGAATTTGATGCTATAAATATTAGAGTAATGGGTGAGTGGGACATTTTAAAATATTCTACAAAAATTCATAATTGGTTTTAAGGGCTTTTTCCTTTCATGTTAGGAGATAGACAATTCAATGCTGCTAAAGACAGTATTTTTTTTTCTTTAAAATGTGGAAAAGCCAATTGTACCCACTCCTAATAAACTGACAGTTATCTTCATCTTTTAAAATGCTTTCAGTTTTTGAACATATACATGTATTTTAAAATAGAGAAATGCATTCAATGCTGTATATTTCTTTGCTTAATGTTATACTGTAAATTCATTTCAATATTTGTATGTTTTCTTCATATTCACCAGTTCAGATGGCTACCTAATTATATTTGTAGCTAACATATACTTTATTAAATATTCCTTTTGCTTTGAACTTTAGAATTTTATATTTTTAGATGGTTATTCGTACACTCCCAGGAACACATGCAGATACAGACTGTTCTTCAATTAAATTTTTCTTCAGGATAAATTCTCCGTTTTGAAGATATAGGTCAAAGGCGTCATCGCTTTTGTCACTCTTATCACATATTAGGCTGTTTAAAACTTTTTACTTGCTATCATCCTATAATAATCATGTATTTCTGGGATTTGGAAATGTGTTTCAAGTTGATAAATAGCTCTTCTTTAAGCTTCAAACGCTCTCACTGGAAAAGTACACCCAATTCAAAGTATGTCTTCAAATTCAAGAAACATGAGTTATGATTTATAAGAAGTCTTAGTGAATCAACCATATGAGACTATTTACAGAGCTTGCTTAAAATTTGACTTCAGGGAATTTCAGTGGAACAGGAGAGCATTTGGTAATATTTCTTCTCACCAAGAGTTACTCAGACTTAATTTTTCTTTGAGCAGATTGGGAGGTTGACAGGTGAAATCATTGCTCTTGTTGTTTTATGAAATGGGCCACGACCCTTTTATTATTATTAGTAGTAGTAGTGATACAGGGTGCAGCCAAAGGGGGCCCCCCCAGAAAAAGATTTGGAATGGTGTCCAGAATTCAAAGTGTATGGGAATGATGGAGAGACATATAAGATGTCCTCACCCCACCCCCACAGGTGTGAGTTGGGGGGGAAGGGACAGTTTTGCACAGCCACAGCCTTGCAGCTAATCCATGGCATTGTCTTTTAACATATCTATAGCCTCTGGCGGTCACTTGGATATGTTAAATGGCTGTGGCCAGGCTTGGAGCTAGGGGGATGAAGTCACTTCCCCCCAAGATGTAACTGGGGGCAGGTCCCCCCAAGTTACAGCGCTTGCGTAGGGGCTTGGAGAAGATTGGCTCGAGGACATGGGATGATTACTGCCCAGACTAACGATGGCAGCCCAGTAAACTTGTATTAATACAGAATACTGGCAGGTGTAACTGATTTTGGGAGGAGTCGGAAATAGGGGTACAGAGGAAGATGGGTGCTGGGATTTAAGAGCTAGGCACGGCAGCCATTGGGGGGGAGCCACGCGGTTTCAGCAGAGTGAGGACCCCCTGTTGGTGAGGTGAAAGAGGGAGCCACGTGGTTTTGGCAGAGTGTGGAACCCCTCTTTCCCAGGTGAAAGGGAAAAACCACGCAGCTTTGCCAGAATGGAGATCCCTGCAGCCAGGTGAAGAAGACAGCCACATACTTTTGGTGGAGTGCGGACTCCTGCAGCTTCGGTAGAAGAGGCCCACGCGGCTTTGGGGTGCCCCCCTTTGGCTGCGGGGCCTGAAAAGCAACAGAGACTTTGACTGGAACTGGGTACAAAGGACTCTTGCCAGTGGACTATGAGAGGGTACCACAGTACTTTGGATTAACTCGAGATCCTGCCTGCACAGTGACACAGCTGATGGTGCCAGCGGCCTGCAACACAGACGTGTGCTCTTTTCCTGATTTACGGTACCCGGAGTTGGGACAGAGGGAAGGGAGCGCTGTGTGGGTGTAGGTGTATAACCTAAAGGACTTTGATATTTTAGTGGTGGCATTAGGCCTAAATAGCATTAAATAAACATTTTGATTCCTTTTCACAAATCTCTGGCATTAAGAGATGTGTTTCCAATTGGCGGCGGACAGAAGGGCCCAGTAGATTTTAGTATTTTGGTTTTTGGGAGGGGCCCCTGTTGTACAGCAGTTTTGGGCATCCCTAGGTGGGCCAAATATTGTATTGCCCCTCCCTCGGACCTCCTCTTGTTCGGTAACAGTAGTAGTATAAAAAACTTTAATGTTAGAATTATAGAGGCAGCGGACAGTTCTTACAGTCATAGAGATCACAAGATATAAGGGCACTTTTGTAAGAATCCAGTCTTTAATACACTAACAACTTAGTTTTCGATAAGGCTATCCTTTCCTTGCTTAGAAATTCTCCCTCTACATACCTATTACTTTTTTCGCATGAGCTAGCAGAGCATCTTGCAGTACCTAACGTGAATGTCAGTCTTTATGTATACATTAAAACTTGGCAGATTTTCTGTCAGTCCAGGCAAACAATTACTCTTCTTATTGGTGTTTTTTAAGGTATGGATTTCAAATCACGTTCATTAAAATCACCTCAGAGGCTTATTAAATAGGGATCTATAATATCTTCGATAAACCAGGAATGGAACTCTGATGAAGTCATGTCTTAAGTTGAGACGGGACACACAATTAGGTACCAGGAGAACAGCGTGGGGGCGGGGCGAGGGCGGAGAGTAGGGAAGCAAAAGAAACAGCATTTGCAAAGGGCCCGTCAGAGGACAGAAAAAGAATACGTGAGACTGAAGGGACAGAGTGATTAAATCCTAGAAAGTGAGGAGGATGGAAGGAAACTTGTTGAAAAAATCTCTTAAATTACCGAAACCATTCCCCAAACAAGAAAAAGTGCAGAGTTCACTCACTTAGGTTAGACCAAAACATTTGACGTGTTGTCTGTGACGGTGCCAAACAGCACGCATTTCTACGAAATGCCAAGATTGGATGCATAATGCCCTAAAATTTTCAGTGTTATTCTACCTGAGTCTGCCTTCCACAACCTCAATCTCAACGATGCAACAGAGTGAAGGCACTCGCTTGATAAGGAAAACCAAAGTCCAAAATTCCAGAGCTCAGGCTGTTCTTGAACACTGCTCACCTGGGTGGCCAGAAAAGGTGGCAAGCAGGCCCCATCACACCCAGCAGGAGGCTTCTGGATATGTGAACGAAAGTAAATCCTACACAGATCAAAGTTTCTTTCACTGAGTGTGAAAAGAGGATGTTGTAACCAACTGTCAATTTTTGTAGATAGTCACAGGGAAATAACCTTGGGATCCTCATTTCAGCTCAGATTTTTTCCATTCAAATGATTTTGCTATTATAAATAGATAATTATTTTCCTCAGTTCATAATATCAAGAAGTGTAACTTATGATACAATTCCCTGAATGCTGGGAAAGTCTTCTCATTTTATACATAAATTTCAGTTTCCTGTGTGCTCTTTAGCAGATGCCAGCCATATTTTTGTACTTTTTTACTATTGTTCAGTGAGTTGTCCTCATTCTCCCCCACCCCCCCCCATTACTCTTCCCTGCCTACCCACCCCCACCTTCCACATTCAATCCTCCTGTTACCCTCCTCCTTCCTACCCTCTGGTCACTGTCAGTTTGTTCTTTATTTCCATGTCTCTGGTTCTATTTTGCTCACTTTTTGTTTTGTTGATTAGGTTCTACTTACAAGTGAGATCATATGATATTTGTCTTTCACTGCCTAGCTTATTTCACTTAGCATAATGCTCTCCAGTTCCATCCCTGCTTTTGTGAAGGGTAGGAGCTCCTTCTTTCTTTCTGCTGCATAGAATTCCATTGTGTAAATGTACCACAGTTTTTTGATCCACACATTTACTGATGGGCACTTAGACTGTTTCCAGCACTTAGCTTTTGTAAATAATGCTGCTAAGAACATTGAGGTGCATAGGTTTTTTTGAATTGGCATTTCAGGATTCTTAGGGTATAATCCCAGCAGTGGAATTGCTAGGTCATAAGGCAGTTCCATATTTAGTTTTTTGAGGAAACTCCATATTATTTTCCACGGTGGCTGCACCAGTCTTCATTCCCGCCAACAGTGCACTAGGGTTCCCTTTTCTCCATGACCTTGCCAGCACTCGTGATTTGTTAATTTGTTCATGATGGCCATTCTGACTGATGTGAAGTCGTATCTTATTGTATCATTGTGATGGCCAGTCATTTTTTAATAAAATAAAAATACAACAAGTTATTTGTTAGACATAATAATTATTAACATAAATACTTTAAAATTTTTTCAATGTCATGACTAAGTGAGATGAATAATCAATTTCTATCACTATATATAGACTAAGAAGGAATCTAAAGTTTGCTATTTATAATTAATGATTTTTGCTTTATGTCAACACTTACTAAAATGACTTTGATGGAAAACAACATCTGAGGATGTTTTAGGCACTTTGTGATAAAAGATTTTCTTATTAAATAGGTTTAAAACAACACTGAATTGGCTGGGGTTTTTTTTTGTCTGAAAGAATTTTCAAAGCCTTTAAAATGGAAGTGCACATTGTAGTTCTCTCAGAATGGAGTGTGTATTACCTTTCTTAAACTTGTCTAGATAGCCCTTGTTATAATGTTTTCTGAATAACACCTTGGAAGACTAGAGTTTGGTAGGAACTTTACTGAACTCAAGGGGTGCTCTATTCAAAAATGAGATACAGTTGTTGCAAGGCAGTTTTATTTACTTATAGCAAGTAAAGGAAACAGCGGATTCATATCCAAAGCTGTCCCTGGAAGGGAGGCTTAGTCAGTGTTTGTATACACTGTTTGGTCAATTGCATGTTGATTTCTTGGCTACATTTATCTGAATGGATTCCTGTCAGCTTCTCCTGCTTACAGTTGCATCTGCAAAATGCCATGCTACATTTTAACCTTATAAAGAAGTAACCTTTAGAACTGCCTAGACCTGGACACGCTTGTCCTATCCAGCAGGACATTCCAGGAAATGCTGTTCTTTGTCATGTTGTTTGCCATTTCTTGACTGGGAAGTAGAGGAAGAAGAGCTGCTCATAACCACATGTCACACTCCAGGACACTTGATACTAAAGGGAACAATGGCATGCATCACTATGACAACACTGAAAACACGTGTCAGCATGACTTACTATTGGAATTAGAGAGTAAGCATCTGTTATTGAACAAAAGTATTCTAGCAGTTTGGGTCCAATCAGGAAATAGAAACCACACCATAGGTTAAACAGGAGAAGTTTAATATAAACAATTAACAACTACAATAAAAGTATAACCACAATGCATAAGGAAATAGTACATGGTCCTCAGGGGCCAAGGAGAGCCATTAAGGGAGAACAAACCTGCAAAGGGCACAGACCTCCTTGGAGGAGCTGTGGTTCAGCCCCCAGAGAGCAGAGAAGCTCGCTCAGTTGGCCAGTCTGGAGCCAGTCTGGAGTTCCTGGGCAAGCAATAGGCCACCCTCTGTGGTGCAGACTGAGCAGGTGATTAGCAGCTGGTGGCAAAGCCATGTAATGGAACTCAGAGCACCTGTCTGGGCAAGAAGCCCTCTGAGCACACAGGCTAAGCAGGGCTGGCAGAGGAAGCAGCAGATCAGTGTTGGCCTCATGGGCCACTGGTGGGTTGCATGCAGTGTGCTCAGAGGCTTGCAGAGTTAACCACTGCTCAGTGTGTGACCCTCTAGGCCACAGGCAACTATTGCATTTGTTTCCATGCTGAGAGAGCTGTGGAAAGATTATCCCAGGCCGAAGCTATGAGATCATAGAGGGATGGCATTCAATGACTGGCTGGACAGGCTCCAGTGCTGCCCAGCCACATCCGTATCCCTGGGACACCCTGCCCAGTGGTCATCCAGGGAGCCTCTTCCTCCTGCAGTGTTCTCCCAGTGCCCTCTACTGAGAAACATGAACATTGTGCTCACTTCAAAGGAGAAATGCTTCAGGGGTTTCAGTTGTTTATCATGGGTCATATATCCAAGGGTGCACCAGGCATAGAGAGGCAATAAATTGACAACTGACACAAGTATGTCACTTATCACTTCTGACAGTGGCCTGTGCAGCAGCATGCCTTGTCACCCTATGTCACTACACAGTGTGAATGCTGCTGCTACTTTCTACGTTTCTCAACCTCCCCTCCAAGTGAAATGCCTGGAGGAGTTACTACCACGTCCCTTGTTTATTTGTTTGGCTTTTCATATTTTATTTGAAATAATTATAGATTTGGATGAAGCTATAAATGCTGCAGAGAGATCCTGTGTACCCTTTATTCAGTTTTCTTCAGTCATTACATCTTACATAACACATTTCATGATTGAAACCAGGAAATTGTTATTGAGACAATGTGTGTATATAGTTGTGTGTCATTTCATCACATGTGTACACTATTACACTTTTATGGTAGTTATTTCTTCATGATAATAGGAATTGTGATGCAGAACTTTTCCATCCATTCATAACCCTGGGCAACCACTAATCTGTTTTGTAGACTATCTCTATATTTTTTTATTTCAAGATTGTTATGTAAATTTAACTATACAGTATGTAACCTTTTGAGATTGGCTTTATTCACTAGCATAATACCCTTTTGTATATAGGTTAAACAGTGATTTTTATCTACAATCACTGTCTTTTCATTGTCTTTAGATCATTTACATTTCATGTAATAATTGCTGTTATAGGCATGAACTGCTTAACAACAGGATACATTCTGAGAAGTGTGTGGGTAGTCAGTTTTGAAGCTGTATGAACATCATGGGGTATACTTACACAAAACCTGGGTGGTATAGCCTGCTACAACCTAGGTCATATAGGTTGCCTAGCCCATTGCTCACAGGCTGCACACCTGCACAGCAATGTTACTGCACAAAACAACCCAAGGTGAAATTAAGCACAAGAGAAAATGATGCCATGAAGAGACACAGTAAACACCAGATGTATGAGGCTGCTACTGGAGTAACAAAACAGACTGTTCCATGGCAAACTGTTTTTTATAAGTAGAAGGAGTAAACCCCAAAATAATGATGAAAGGTCTAGTGCATGGTAGATACATAAAGCAGTAACATAGTTGTTCATTATTAATATTAAGTATTAGGTACTATACATAATTTTATGTGCTACACATTTGTGTGTCTTGGAGCACAGTGGGTTTGTTTGCACCGACATCATCACAAACATGTGAGTAATGGGTTGCACTATGATATACTATGGTTATGACATCACCAAGCGATAGGAATTTTTCAGCTCCTTTGTAATGTATGAGACCACCATCGTATCAATATATGTGGTCTGTCATTGACCAAAATATCACTATGCAGCACATGACTATATAGGGCTTAGGTCTGTTATTTTAGTTTGTTTTATCTTGGTTTCTACTTTTAGTTTCTCTATTTCCTTTTCCAGGCTTCTGTGAGTTACTTGAGTATTTCTTAGAATCCATTTTGGTTTGTCTGTAGTGTCTTTAACATCTCATATATGGATTTTTTAGTATCACATTATATATACATACATAATTCATCACAGTTCATTGGTGTCAGCACATTGTCAGTTTCAGTGAGGTGTAAAAACTACCTCCTTTATATCCTTCTTCCCTCCCTAGTTTATAATATAATCATCCTAAGTAACTCCTCCACAGATATTGAGAACCATATCAGATAATGTTACAGTTTTGCTTCAAAACATCAACCATAATTTAAAAAATGTAGGAGGAGAAAGTCTAGTGCATTTGTACATGATTTTGCTCTTTATATTGTTCTTTCTTTATTCCCAATGTTCTGGGAGTCCTTCTTCATAATTGTCTTTGTATTTCAATAACTCCCTTATCTGTTCTTTTAAGGTACTTTTGGTAGCTGTGAATTCTTTTATTTTTTTTTTCATTTTAGAGTGTCATCCTTTTTTCATTCCTGAAGGATAATTTTGGAGAAATAGGATTTGGAGTTGGCAGCTATTGTCTTTCAACACTTGAAAACTCCTGTGTCACTTCCTCCTGGCCTCCATGGTTATCCACTGTCATTCAAATTGTTTTTTTTTTCTTTATAGATGGGTGTCATTTCTTTCTGCCTTCAAATTTCTTAAAAAATTTGTTTTCTGTAATTCCATTTTGATGTACCTTGAAGGTCATCTCAGCTTTTTTCTTATGTAGGTTTATATCTTTTGCCACATTTAGGAAATTTTCAGCCTAAATGAAAAAAGATTTCTTTGAAATCTTTTTCAACGCCATTATCTTTCTCCTTTTTTTCTGGGACTCCAATGGCATGAAGGTTAGAGCTTTTGTTATCATCTCACTGGCCCCTGAACTCTATTCTTTTCTTTTTATTTTCACTGCATGTCCTCTGTTATTCATACTGGGCAATTTCTATCGCTTTATCTTCAAGTTCATTTGTCATTTTCTTTTGTTCTTTCCATTCTGCTGAGGCCATCCAGTAAGGTTTATTTCTA